>NC_138892.1:27072726-28453219 GCF_965194825.1 Balaenoptera physalus
CTGTACCTTTCATAATGGAACAAAGGGGGAAAATGTTTGTAAGCTTGGGGGGCTGACAGTCACAGTTGATCCCCTACAAGTCAGTCTGTGCATTTCCTTCCTAAGGAACTGGAGAAATAAGAAGTGCCAGGAATCTAAAAGAATAAGTCTTCTGGAAACTGTTCCTGTTTGCCTTTGGAATGTCTTGATCCTCCAGTAGATTTGTTACTTAGAGACTGTTTGCTTTGGCTACAATCAAAATTGGTCTGCATTCCCCAGCATCCACCTGCTCTGTGGGGTGATTGTCTTCCCTCAAGCAGCTATGAGGGCTGAGTACCTGCCTCCAACAGACAGCCTGTTACATGGACAATCCACTAAATCATGACTTGGGGCTGGGATTTAGGGCAGGGACTAGGGTGAGGCAAGTGAGGTGCTCACCTTGGACACAAAGGTTAAGGGGACATCCAAAAACTCAGAAATTGAGGTAAGTAATATTTTAATGAAACATTTTTAAAAATCAAAATTAATGCAAAAAAATCCATGATGAACAAAATATCAATATTTCAAATAAAGACGGGGTCTATGCAGAATTAAAGGAGCAATAAAGAGTTTTACAGACAAGCAAAAGCTAAAAGAGTTCACCACCACTAAACCAGCCTTATAAGAAATGTTAAAGGGAGTTCACTAAGTAGAAAAGAAAAGGCCACAATCGTCTTAGAAATAAGACAATTATGAAAGGAAATATCTCACTGGTAAAAGCAAACAATAGAAAAGGTAGTAGATCAATCACTTAGAAAGCTAGTAGGAAGGTTAAAGGAAAAAAAGTAGTAAAATCATCTATATCTACAATAAGTGAAGAAAGACACAAAATTAAAATAGGTAAAATATTATGTCAAAAACATAAAATGTGGTGGGGGGTTTAAACTTAAAATTATATGGCTGTTATAACATGTTCAAGCTTAAGAGATCGTCAACTTAAAAAATATATATATATATACACACATACACACACACACACACACACCCCTACCTCTTAGTAACCACAAACCAAAAACCTATAATAGATACACAAAAAGTAAAGAGAAAGGAGTCAAAACATAACACTAAAGACAGTCATCAAACCACAAAGGAAGAGAGCAAGAGAAGAAACAAAGAAGAACTAAAAAAAAATCAGAAAACAAAATGGCAATAAGTACATACCTATCAATAATTACTTTAAATGTAAATGGACTAAATGCTCCAATTAAAAGACACAGAGTAGCTGAATGGTTTAAAAAAAAACCCCAAGATCCATATATATGCTGCTTACAAGAGACTCACTTCAGATCTAAAGACATACACAGGGTGAGGGAATAGAAAAATACATTCCACGAAAATGGAAATGAATAGAAAGCCGGGGTAACAATACTTACACCAGATAAAACAGATTTTTAAACAAAGACTCTAAAAAGAGACAAAGAAGGGCACTACATAATGATAAAGGGATCAATCCAACAAGAAGATATAACACTTATAAATATATATGCACCCAACATAAGAACACCTAAATACATAAAGCAAATATTACAAAGGGAGAAATTAATAGTAACACAATTATAGTAGGGGACTTTAACACTCCACTTACATCAATGGACAGGTCATCCAGACAAGGAAACATTGGCCTTAAATGACACGTTAGATCAGATGGACTTAATATATATATGGAACATTCCATCCAAAAGCAGCAGAATACACATTCTTATCAAGTGCACATGGAACATTCTCAAAGATAGGTCACATTCTAGGCCACAAAACAAGGCTCCATAAATTTAAGAAGGCTGAAATCATATCATCTTTTCTGACCACAATGGTATGAGACTAGAAATTAACTACCAGATAAAAACTGGAAAAAACATAAACACATGGAGTCTAAACTATACTAAAAAACCAATGGCTCACTGAAGAGCTCAGAGGAAATCAAAAACTACCTTGAGACAATGAAAATGGAAACTCATTGTAAAATCTATGGGACGCAGCAAAAACAGTTATAAGAGAGAAGTTAATAGTGATATAGGCCTACCTCAGGAAACAAGCAAATAAAAAATCTCAAATAAACAACCTAACCTTACATCTAAAGGAACTAGAAAAAGAAAAAAAGAAACTAAATTAGTTGAAGGAAAGAAATAATAAAGATGAAAGCAGAAAAAAATGAAATAGAGACTAAAAAAAAAAATTAAAAAATATCACTGAAACTAACAGGTGGTTCTTTGAAAAGATAAACAAAATTGATAAACCTCAGTCAGACTTATCAAAAAGAGAGAGAGAGAGAGAGAGAGAGGGCCCAATCAATAAAATCAGAACTGAGAAAGAAGAAGTTATAACAGATATCACAGAAATACAGAGGATCATAAGAAATTACTATGAACAATTATATGCCAACAAATTGGACAATCAAGAAGAAATGCATAAATTCCTAGAAGCATACAATCCTCCAAGACTGAATCAGAAAGAAATAAAACAGCTGACCAGATGAATTACCAGTAATGAAATCTAACTAGTAATAAAGAAAAACACCCAACAAAAGTCCAGCATGAGATGGCTTCACAAGCAAATTCTACCAAATATTTAAAGATTAGTTAACACCTATCCTTCTCAAACTATTCCAAAAAACTGAAGAGGAAGGAATGCTTCCAAACTTATTCTGCAAGGCCAGCATCACCCTGAATCCAAAACCAGACTAAGACACCACAAAAAAAGAGAAAATTACAAGCCAATATCACTGATGAATATGAAAGCAAAAATTCTCAACAAAATATTAGCAAACAGAATTCCTTTAAAAGGATCATACCACATGATCAAGTGGGATTTATCCCAGGGACGCAAGGATGGCTCAATGTCTGCAAATCAATTAATATGATATACCACATTAACAAAATGAAAGATAAAAGTCATATGATCACCTCAATAGATGCAGAAAAAGCTTTTTGACAAACACTCTTAACAAAGTGTATATAGAGGGAACATACCTTAACATAATAAAGACCATATATGACAAATCCATGGTCAACATCATACTCAATGGTGAAAAACTGAAAGCATTTCCTCTAAGGTCAGGAACAAGATAAAGATGCCAACTCTCACCACTTTTATTCAAACTAGTATCAGAAGTTCTAGCCACCAAAATCAGAGAAAAAAAGAAATAAAAGGCATCTAAGTTAAGTAAAACTGTCCTGTTTGCAGATGACATGATACTTTATTTAGAAAACCATAAAGACTCCACCAAAAAACTATTAGAACTAATAAGTGAATTCAGTAAAGTTGCAGGATACAAAATTAATATACAGAAATCTGTTGCACTTCTATACATTAATAATGAACTACCAGAAAGAGAAATTAAGAAAACAATCCGATTTACAGTGTGTCAAAAAGAATAAGATACATAGGAGTAAGTCTAACTAAGGAGGTGAAAGCCTGTACTCTGAAAAGTATAAGACATTGATGAAAGAAATTGAAGATGACACAGACAAATGGAAAGATACCTTGCTCACGGATTGGAAGAATTAATATTGCATACCACCCAAGGCAATCTACAGATTTAATGCAATCCCTATCAAACTACAAATGGCATTTTTCACAGAACTAAAACTAATAATCCTAAAATTTGTATGGAACCACTAAAGACCGTGAATAGCCAAAGCAATCTTGAGAAAGAAGAACAAAGCTGGAGGTTATATGCTCATGATTTCAAACTATACTTCAAGGCTACAGTAATCAAAACAGTATGGTACTGGCACCAAAAGGACACATATATCAGTGAAACAGAATTGACATCCCAGAGATAAACCAATGCTAATATGGTCAATTAATATATGACAAAGGAGGCAAGAAAAATGTTGAAGGCAGCCTCTTCAATACGTGATACCGGGAAAACTGGACAGCTACATGCAAAGGAATCAAACTGGACCACTTTCTCACACCATGTAAGAAAATAAACTCAAAATGGATTAAAGACTTGAATTTAAGATCTGAAACCATAAAAATTCTAGAAGAAAACATAAGCAGCACACTCTTTGACATCAGTCTTAGCAATATTTTTTGGATCTGTCTCCTCAGGCAAGGGAAACAAAAGCAAAAGTAAACAAATGGGACTGCATCAAACTAAAAAGCTTTTACACAGCAAAGGAAACCATCAGCAAACAAAAGGCAGCCTACTGAATGGGAGAAGATATTTGCAAATGACATATCCAATAAGGGGTTAATATCCAAAATACATAAAGAACTCACACAACTCAATATCAAAAAAACCAAACAATCTGATTTAAAAATGGGCAGAGGACCTGAATAGACATTTTTCCAAAGAAGACATACAAATGGTCAACAGGCACATGAAAAGATGTTCGATGTCACTAATCATCAGGGAAACACACATCAAAACCACAATGAGATATCACCTTAGAACTATCAGAATGGCTATCATCAAAAAGACAACAAACAACAAGTGTTGACGGTGATGTGGAGAAAAGAGAACTCTCACACACTGTTGGTGGGATTGTCAACTGATGCAGCCACTGTGGAAAGCAGCATGGAGTTTCCTCAAAAAATTAAAAAGAGAACTATGATAGGATGCAGCAATTTCACTTCTGGGTGTTTTTTCTGAAGAAAACAAAACCACTAATTTGAAAAGATATATGCACCCCTACGTTCACTGCAGCATTATTTATAATAGCAAAGATATGAAAACAACCCAAGTGCCCATCAACAGATGAATGGATAAAGAAGGTGTGGTATATATATACAATGGAATGTTATTCAGCCATAAAAAAGAACGAAATCTTGCCATTTGTAACAACATGGTTGGATCTGGAGGGTATTACGCTAAGTGGAATAAATCAGACAGAGAAAAGCAATTACCATATGATATCAATTATATGTGGAATGTAAAAAACGAAACAAATGAAAAAACAAAATGAAAACAGACTCATAAATACAAAGAAGAAATAAATGGGTGTTTGCCAGAGGAGTGGAGGACAGAGGGTAGGCAAAATAGATGAGGGAATTAAGACGTACAAACTTCCAGTTATAAAATAAATAAGTCAATAACTTTATATGGGGACAGACGGTTGGTAGATTTATGTTGGTGATCATTTTGTAATGTATTTAAATGTCAAATTACTTTGTTGCACACCTGAAACTAACATAATATTGTGTATCAACTATATTTCAATTAAATAAATAAATAAATAAAATTTTAAAAATAAAATAAAATGCAGGTAGTCTAACTATAGAACCTACCTCCTTAGCAACTATCCTCTAAAGTTATTATGTCCTTGTGCACACTGCTGTATTTAAAATAGATAACCAACAAGGACCTACTGTATAGCACAGGGGAAAAAAAAAAAAGAGTATAGCTCTATGCTAAGTAGTATGGATGTATAAAAAAGAAGAATAAAATACTTTTCCTGGTCTCAAAAAATAAAAAATAAAATAAAGATATTATATCTTCCTACTTAATAGAAGTTCCCATTAAAAATAAAATTTTAAATGCAATATTTTTAAAAAATCAAAATTGATGCAAAAAAATCCATGATAAACAAAATATCAATATTTCAAATAAAGAGGGGTCCATGCAAAAGCTCCTGAGTTGAATGCAACTGGGAAGTGCGAGGATCAGCCTTTCCTTTGTGAATCCTGGTATCACCATGGCAGGTCAGGGAAGAAAATGTTCCCTCACCCCAGAAACATGAATCTCTCCCACAGCAGGATGGCAGGGTCCAACCTGTACCAACTAAAGCAACCCACAACCCCACCCCATGGACCCAGGCACAGCTTCAGGCCTCTTCCTCCTTCCAAGCCTCTCAGCCTCCCGCCCCTCCCCCTCCAGGATAATTCAGCCTCCACCATACATGGATCTATATACATGTTTAATCATATATGGTACATCCCATGTATAATCATGCATTAACTATTTACTCCAGAGGTCTCCAGTGGAGTGCTGGAGGTCATCTTATTTAGCTCAGTTTTGTTGTTGTTGGTTTATTTTTTCAATTAATTACTTAAAAATTGGGAGATCCTCACCAAAAAGTCCAAATTTCTAGCCTATCTTTAAAAAGCCAAATTTCGGGCTTCCCTCGTGGAGCAGTGGTTAAGAATCCTCCTGCCAATGCAGGGGACACGGGTTCAAGCCCTGGTACGGGAAGATTCCACAGGCCGCAGAGCAACTAAGCCTGTGTGCCACAACTACTGAAGCCCGCGCACCTAGAGCCTGTGCTCCACAACAAGAGAAGCCACCGCAATGAGAAGCCCATGCACCGCAACGAAGAGTAGCCCCCGCTCGCCACAACTAGAGAAAGCCCGCGCACAGCAGCGAAGACCCAACACAGCCAAAAATAAATAAAAATAAAGAATAAATGAATTAAAAAAAAAGCTAAATTTCCAGCTTGAAAAATCTGTAAAAATCCAAATGTTTGGCAACTGATAACAACAACAACAATAATAATTTCCATTATTGAGAATATACCAAATGCTGAGCAGTGCTCAGTACTTTAGGCATTTTTTCTCTTTTAACTGTCACAGCAATTCTGTACTTCCCACCCGCATTTTACAGATAACGAACCTGAGGCTCAGAACTCTTAAATAACTTGTCCCAAATCACACAGCTAAGAAGCAGCCCGACCAGATTCAAACCAGGGGAGTTTGACTCTAGAGCTCCATCTCTCATTCTTCTGTATCTTCCACCATCCTGGGGGCATGGACTAAACTACCGTTTTTCAAAAGTGTTCCAAGAAGCCTAGAAGACCCTGGGTGAGTATTAAGGGGGTGGGATGCCCCCAGCCCCGCCAGGAGGCTGGCTCAGGTCCCAGGGCTCCTGCTTCTATCGGAGCAGTTCCTTTTTTTTTTTTTTAAACCATTTGATATATTGGAGTCCGGTTCAAGAATTCTTTGAGGAAAGAGAATTCCACTGCTCAGAAACAAAACCAAAACAAAGCCCCAAACCCACATGATCTTTTAATCTCTTCTCCACATACTATGATTTCCTGGATCATCAGGAAAACTTCCTCCTTCTCCCATTCCCAACCTACCAGACCTCTCTCCGTGTTATCGCATCACTCTGGCTCTGCCTTTGAGCATTTCGGTGCTCGTTGGGCCACCTCTTACAAATGGTGAATGGCCGAGTGTCCAGGGACTTGGGAGCCATGGAGCCGTGGACCTTCCTCACAGACCTGCTGTGGGCAGACAGGGGCAGTGTGAAACTGTGCTGAGGTCAACACAGGGTGGACAAGGGTGATGGGGTGAGGGCAGCAGAAGCTAAAATCCACTGAGCCTGGTAGAGAGGCTGTCCCCTTGCTTCTCTTAGGTCTTTTATGGGTCATCGTGAATTTCAGTCCTGTCATGGCTGTCTGTGAATTGAGGGTATTCTTTATGCAGTGTCAGGACAGGTGGCCTCAACGACTATACAGGGTAGTGAAAAGAGCCCTGAGCTCTCTCAGTGCGTGGCACTTCATGACCTCGGACGTATATAAAATGTGCATCGTTTCTCTCTGTGTACCTCACCCAACAGTCCTAGGGACACACGGCGACTACTTTCAAAAGCATAAAGTGACATAAGAATGGATATTGTGTTTTAATTATATGTACATGGTCTGATCAAGAAAATCAAGAAAAAATGGGAGCTTCCAGATCCTCTTTGAAGACAGGATGCTGGAGCTAGCCTTGCCAATGTGATTTCAGCCTTGCATTCAAGGGCCATCCACTTACCAATGACTCCCAAATCCAAAACTCATTCAGATTTCTCTCCTAAGATTCCAACACATGGTTCCTCCTCTGTATTGAAGAGCTCCACTTGGATGTACTGCACACTCCCCCAGCAATTCCCAAAATGGAACTCACCCACACCTCTCTGAAACCTGCTCCTTCAGCAGTGTTCTAGTTCAGGAGCTGGCAGTCCCATCCATACCTCCTGGAAACCTGGGAGCCATCCTTGACTGCTTCCCTGTTGCATTTCTCATGTTTAATCAGGGTCAAGGTTCTGTGGATTCAGTTCACTCCTGAAGAAGCTCTTGGATCTCTCCAGTCTCTCCACCTCTAATGGTGTGACGTGGACTAGACCATGCCCATCTCCGGCCTGGATGATGACAATTATCACCTATTGGTTATCCTGCTTCTGGTCTTGTCCCCCATCCTGAGTCTCACACTCCAAATCACCATTTAGGTCTTTCTGAAACACATACATACAGAATAATGATCTTTCTAGAACACAAGCATGATCATTTTAGCCTCACGCTTAAATCCCTTTGATGGCTTCCAGTTTTTCTTAGGAAAATCCTAACTCTTTAACCTGCATGGCAAGCTTAGCCCCCTGCCCATCTCTCCAGCCATCTCTACTCTCAATACTCCAGCCAAACTGCATCTCTTTCTGTTCCCCAATCACATTCTATTTTCTCACTTCTACCCCTTTGCACATGTTCCTCCATCTGCTTTGAATATATACCCCCTGTGATGGTTAATTTTATGTGTCAGCTTAACTGGGCTAAGGAATAAATGGTAAAACATTATTTCTGGGTGTGTCTGTGAGAGTGTTTCTGGAAGAGATTATCATTTGACTCAGTAGACTGAGTAAAGATCTCCCTCACCAATGCAGGTGGGTACCTTCCAATCAGCTGAAGGTCTGAATAGGATAAAAAGATAGAGGAAGGGTGAATTTGCTGTCTGCTTGAGCCGGGACATCTAGCTTCAGACTGGGACTTCCACCACTGGCTCCCCTGGGTCTCAGGCTTTTGGACTCAGACTGAAGTACACCACTGGCTTTCCTGGTTCTCCACCTTGCAGACCATAGATTGTGGGACTTTTAGGCCTCCATAACTGTGTTAGCCAATTCCTATAATAACTCCCCTCTTATATACGTCTCTGTATACCTCCTGTGGGTTCTCCTTCTCAGGAGAACCCTGACTAACCCACTCCCATCAGCTCCTACTCATCCTTGGGGTCTCAGCTTAGATGGCACTTTTTCTAGGAAGCTTTCAATGACCTTCTAAGACTGAGGTAGCTCCCCTTCTATTGCATTTCCACAAGCACCCTGTCCTACCTTCACCGAGCTCTTATCATAATGCACATGTTATAATTCCTTGTTGACTTAACTGCTTTCCCCATCAGGCTAAAAACTCCATGAAAGCATATATTCTGTTTTCATTTGTATCCTCTGTACCTAGGTCATAGCCAGGCACCTAGTATGTGCTCAATAAGTTTTATTTTTCTGACCAGAGTGATCAGACTACCAAAAGTATGAGTTGCCTTGTAGCAGAAATATTAAGAATCACTAGCGAGAAAGCATATGCTTGTTAAAGAAAACATTTCAGTCAGGTGTGCAAGTCAGACTGTGCTCTAACAATACCAAGAACTGACCATTAACACCTTGGCAATTTGATAACTTCTCTGTTTCCTAGAAGTCCACGTATTTTGGGGTTTGTTTATAGAAGCTGTGAAACAAAATCTCTTTCTATGTATTTGAGAACTTTCTGAGTTTCACTTAATTTCTTCTTGCCAGACTGACACACCTTTAAATCCTTGTTTTAGGCCCTCTGTATTTTGTTGTGACCTTCTGTACCCTCCACTCATCAGTGGCCCTGGTGTTGAAATCTCCTCCTGATGGCAGTGTCTGAAAAAGAGCTGTTATTAAAAGTGTATCCATGTCTGGTGTCCAGAGGTAGGAGAAGCGTGGGGTTTTAATTTTCCATGTTTAATCTACATTTTAACCTCTCTTTCTCCAAAGTTTCCAAACTATGGGCAACTGGTTAAACTATTTTAATTATTGTATCTCCCCACACAGTCCCTCATTTTCAAACACAGGTAAATGATTCAAAATGCATCAGACTCTCCCTGGTGTCTGCACTACAGAAAGTGCAAAGACCTGGATTCAAGTCTTGACTCTACCATTTACAAGCTTGGGACCTTGGACCAACTACCTAACCTCTCTGAACTTCAGCTTTCTCCTCTGCAAAGCGAGAACGACACCAACCTCACACACCTCACTCTCTGCCTTGGGTGTGGGAGGCACTGCATAAATGTTGATGCCCTTCCCAAACAGTTCTGCTATTAATTATACCCATGATCATACAATGGTCTCTGTGGAATCGCCACAGACTGAAATGATTTTCTGGGATAATAAATCTCCACCGTTAGTAGGAGCAGTTGCCATACAGTCTCAATGTCCATACTCACTAAAGCAGCTAAAACTTTTAAGACTCCTATTAAATGATAGGACTGTTTGCTTTCTTCCCTGCTAAGCAGTACTCACACACTCTGCTCATTCTCGTGGCCTTGGGGAGGGGAAAACCATCCCACATCAGGGATGACCTCATCTGGACGCTGGGTCCAGAATTGAGTCACTGACCTCTCTGGACGCTGGGTCCAGAATTCAGCTGGACCACCATCAGTGGAAATAAAATCATACAAAGAGGAAGGGGTGCAACGTGCAAAAGTTGAGAGTCAAAAAATTCTAGAGGAAGCAAAATATAAGAAGCTGGGGGCATGGCCATCTTAGCTTGGCAGTTGGAAACTGCACAGATTTAGATTTCCCGAAACTGATTCTTTACCTTTGCCCAGTACCTGGAGCCTACAGAGATTTTTCACAGCTAGTATCTCCTTTCATCCTTACAACTATCCTGAGAGGTTGGCAAATATTTTTATACCAATTTTTTAGAAGAAGAAACTGAGGAGAGTGTGCCCAGATCACACAAGATGGAGCTGGGACTTAACCTGGGGCTTCTAAGACCAGTGCTCTTTCTACCACATTCTCCTGCCTCTCATACAGCTGGGGAAGAGGAAGATTCCAACGAATGTCAGGAGAAGCATATATTCAGGAACCCCATCACAGTGCCACAGAGGGAAAGCACGAGACTGGGGTATAAAAGACCTGGCCTCCATTCCCAACCATTAACTCTTGAGATGTCAGTCTCCTTACCTCTGCAAAGAATAGGCAGCAATAAATGATTCAAAGTTCCCTCTTGTGTTTCTATTTCTTGAATGTGTGTCTTTAGTTATTTTAATGTATAACCTAGAAGAAATGCCAAAAAAAATTTTTGGAGTACATCACAAGTTCAGCAGCAATTATGGTACCTTTGACCTGATGTGACCACTATGGCTGAATTTAAAAGTTGAGATTTTCATTCATGGTTTCTTAGAATTAGGCCTCACTAAACTTCAATTAACCTTTCCACATCTCAGTTTTCTCATAGGAAAAACAGGGATAACAACACCTTCAGTACAGGCAAAAGGAATTTTCTACTCCTTCCTACCTGCCATCTTGCTTTTTCCTAGCCTCCCTGCCACCAACCCAAGGGAAAAGGAGTTGCTAATCTGACTGGTCAGTGTCCGGGACCAGAAACAGAACGTTGTACAGTCAGCTCTCTGTATCCATGGGTTCCATGTCTGCAGATTCAACCAACCATGGACCAAAAATATTTGGAGATAAATTTCATAAAGTTGCAAAAAGCAAAACTTGACTTTGCCACTCGCCAGCAATTATTTACACAGCATTTACATTGTATTTGGTATTATAAGCAATGTAGAGATGATTTAAAGTATATAGGAGGTTATATGCAAACACACACCATTTTACATAAGGGACCCGAGCATCCACGCATTTTGGTATCTGCAGAGTCCTGGAACCAATCCCTTGTGGATACAAAGGGACAACTGCAATTGGGGGCAGGGTTGCCATCCCTAGGAGTGGTTCTCTTTCTTTTCTATTATATACAGTTGGGTGGGCAAGTGGACTCAGCCCTCTCTCTGACTCTCCACCTCCTCTATGTAAGTGCCTAAGAAGGTAAGTTATTAGTCACCTTATTTTCTCTGTCATTTTGTCATCTTTCCTCCATGCATCCTTCTAGAGGGTACTAAGATCCCAAGATTTAGATTCAGGAAGAAGTAAGAGGTTTTCTTTAGACCTCAAGGCCTAAGGCATGTGCTTTTATTCACTTTTAATCAAAACCTTAATGGGGATTACTGGATGGTGGCTCAGTTAATAAAAAGCAGTACTGTCTTCTTTGACTCTTTCTAGGAACTGAGGTAGCTAGTCTCCCAGACAGTCCCCCGTGAGTCCCCAAATTCCTGGTGTTCATACCCTTTTGGAGTCCCCTCCCACACTGTACAGGGTTGATGGGTGTGACCAAGAGAATAAGGCATGAGTGATGGTATGTAACTTCTGAACTAGTTGTAAGAGACTCTGTGGCTTCTGTCTTGGTCTCTCTCTCTCTCTTGGATCCTTTGCTCCGGGGAAAGCCAGCTGCCATGTTTTGAGAAGCCCTGTGGAGAGGCCTCTGTGATTCCTTCTAGAGCAAACCCGTACTCTTCTCTTTCTGCCCCCCGCCCCGCCCCTGCACTGCCCCGGTGCCCAGCAGCACTCATTATACTTCCTCATCCTGATATGAGGCCTTGTCTGACTTCCTCTTGCTCCGTGAGGCCAGGAACGGACTATTTCTTACTACTCTTTGAATCCTCAGTGCCTAGTGCAGTGCCTGGCACAGAGCAGTCTCTCAATAAATGCTTGGTGAATAAACAAATGGAAGGAAATCTAGTCTTATATTGATAATCATACCTCATATGTAACTAATTTTTTTCCTTTTGTTCAAGTATCAATTTTTAACAGCTTTATTAGAGACAGAATTGATACACAAAGAACTGCATATATTTAATGTGTACATTTTGATAAGTTTGGCCATATGCACACACCTGTGACACCGTCATGACAATCAAGGTAACAGACACTTCCAGCACAACACCTCCCAAGGTTTCCTTGTGTCCCTTTGGGGTTTTTTGTTGTTGTTTTTGCTTGTTTGTTTTTTCTAGGTAAGAACACTTAACACAAGATCTACCCATCTAAGTGTGCACTTAACAAATTTTGTAGTGCACGATACAGTCTTGCTAACTATATGCACTAAGTTGTGTAACAGATCTCTAGAATGCATTCATCTAGCATAACTGAAACTTTATACCCAGTGAACAACATCTTCCCATATTCCCCTCCTCCCAGCCCCTGACACCACTATTGTATTCTCTGTTTCTGTAAGTTTGACTACTTTAGATACCTTATGTAAGTGGAATAATTCAGCATTTGTCCTTCTGTGACTGGCTTATCTCACTTAGTGTAATGTCTTCAAGGTACATCCATATTGTTGCAAATGGCAGAATTTCCCTCTTTACTAGGGCTAAATAATGTTCACATTTTAAATGTCAAAAGTTTAAGGTTTGAAATTTTTCTTTCAGTAGAAGCCAAATATAGAAATCTATACTAGATTTCATAGACATTTAAGATCACTGAATAAGTCTGTGTGTAGAAATAAGAGACAAGTCTAAAGAAATCTCTGGAACTTAAGTAGGGGTTTCTATTTTGTCTCCAAATTCGCCCTCATAATTTTAGTTCTAGTGTGTACCATAGGGTGAATCCCTTCTTCATAACTGGAGAACTTTATTTTTTCCCTTCTGTGTCCATATGCTTACTTAAATTATACCCAGGGTTTATCAAATTATACTCAATTAAGCTGAATATTTTGGCCCCAAAGATGTATTAATTCTAAGTCTCTTACTGTTGCCACTTTGGGTGTAACTGTTTTTACTCAATTATACAGTCCCCTGAGATTGGTGGATATTAATTCCAAAGACTGAGAGGACCTCTATGAAGCAAAAGAACGGAGGGCAAACCACGAAGGCCAGTCTGACATTTTCTTTGTCCCCTAAATTTGGATTCTCAGAATTGAGCCAAAGGCCCCATGAAATTTGTTCCCATCTTTCTGTACCTGCCTTCTCCTTCCCTCAAAAGCAGTCTTCAGAAGTTGATCAGTTGATTTATATGTAGGTACTAAAAGGTTCAAAAACTCAGAAAGAGGCCAAATTTATTTTAAAGATGATTAAGAAGAAAAAAAGGAGAGTTACCAGAAGGAAGAGGTATAAACAGACATTATACTCATGCTATATCTAAGAAAGTTCTGAAAACAGTTATACCTCTCTACACAAATTTAGGTATGGGTGTGTGTGTGTGTGTGTGTACAGAAACAAAGCAGTCAAACTTCTGTACACAAACTTAGGTGACTGTCTGTGTGTACATACATACATATACGTGTATATATACACATAGGTATATACATATATACAAATACTATATACGCATATATTTTAAAATCACCCACTTCTTTGGTATAGGGTACAGAGTTCTCATATCACTCTGGGATAATCTCCCAAGGAGCCATTTTATCTGAACACACAGTTCTATTTATCCAGTTTCTGATGATTAGTCTCAGGGGCAACTTTATGCAATACATACTGGCTATGACACAAGGCTTCTCTACTTAAATCAAATATCCAAACTGAGATCCAGTAAGACAAACAGTACCTTCTCTTCTGCACGTGCCTGTGTCTGGGTATGTGGGATGGAATATGACGTTGGTAGTGAGGAAGCCAAATCTTCATCCCCTCCCTTTTCCTAGATGATTCTGGGATTTAGATGTGCAACAAACAAAAAGAAGAGGGACGTTTTCTTGGAAGCTACAAAAGGCCAATTTACTTTTTTTTTTTTGAGTGCTGCAAAACACACATAAAATAGGACACATCTCTAAGAAGCTCTGACATATCTATCAGCCATGATCTCTTTTGTGTTAAAAGAAACCAGCCACAGAAATATTGTTGCTGCCAAAAAAGCATTGTCTGCATCCCTTTTCACTTCCTCCCTGCAAGGATGCTTCATCAAATCATCACCAGAAGACAAAATCTGTTGCTTTGTGGCAGACAGTCAACGGAGGTTTGGTTGACTTTGTCACCTTGATGTGGTCACAGAGGTATTAGAGGTTGACCATGCAGCTGTTGGTTAAAAATGATAATCATCTAAAGAAAAGTACACATATACTGTCTCTACTTTCTTGGAACTGGGAGTTGGCTTCCTTGGACCATCTCCCCCTCCTTCCAGCTTCAAAAAAAAAGGAATTGCTAAATATTCAGTTTGGTGTTTGCCTAAGGGTAGCTAAACAAGTCTCCTAGTGAGGTGTTTGTCTTTATTTCTGAGAAGGCAGCCTATCACACAGTTTGATTCTAACAAAAATAAATCTCCCAAAACCAGTAGGGGAAAGGGGACTTATCAACAAAGGTCAACTAGAATAAATATCAATTCTAGTTGAAAATAAGGTTTTCTGTCAAAGCTACAGGAGCAATTGAAAGGCATAAAGAGATTTTTGGGTTCCAAAGAAGACCTGAAGACTCCACCTGTCTGGTTGGTCTCCAAACATCAGGGAGTAAAGCAATATTTGAATAGTGTCAGCAAAAGTTTCTTCTTCAGAAGCGTTCCTTGGGTGGTGATGGGGTGTGTGTGTCAGGAATATATGGTGGATCATGAGGGGGTCAAATATTCTGTTCTTATGCTCCCAAATTGGCACTTTCTCAATCATATTCTTAAACTCACAGTTGTTAAGATGATCACGAAGAATGTTAGAAGAAGCAGAATCGGAAAGCAAAACAGGGAGCTGCATAGTCTCATCCTAGGCTTGTTCCCTAACATTAGAATTGGTCTAGAATTCTGTAATATTTTTACCCTGATCTCCAAAGAGACACCAGTTCCACAGCCAGAGCCAGTGTAAGAAAAAGTGTATTCAAAGCCTTCCTTCGGGGTGTGGCAGCTACCTGTTTTGCTCCTGGGTCATAGAGTACATCTGAACTCCAACTGCCATCCCTCTTCTACTTGAAGAAAAAAAAAAGCTGGTTAGTTCAAGATCATGGACTGAGCCAAGACGGCTACTTCTCCTTCCTCCCAAACCCTCGGGAAATGAGATGCATAACATAAGACTAAGTCTTAGTCCTAGGTAAGACTAAGTCCTAGAAAATGCCAGTTGAATAGAAACTAAAGAAGTTCTGAGTAGTAGCAGACTGGCAGAAATACCAGAGAGATGAGAAACACAGCTGAAGGAAGGGGCTGCTGGATGAATAATTCTCTAGCCTGTAAACTTCATCAGAACAAGTCATCAGCTGTCTTATTCATTATTGTATCCTCTCTTCCTTGTATAGCTCCTGGCACAAAGTGGATGTTCAATAGTGACTATTAAATATGAATACACTGGTTCTCCTAAGAGGAAAACAAACTCAAGGTCAGCAGGAGAGAAGTGTATTATGGGATATCGACCGAGGAGTTGAAGCACTGCCAGGCCAGTGTCCCCCAAGTTGCACACTGAGGAGCTAGTTATGGTGTTTGCCCTCAGGCTCTTAGTAAAGAACCAGCCATGGGGGCCTCCTAGAATATGGATGGGGCCAGACAGAACAGTAGGGCATGGCCCAGATATTACTGAATTGTTAAGTAAGGAAAGGCAACTTGAACAGGTGTGAAATCCTCTGAGGTGCTCCAAGGGGTAACTTTCCCTACTTGCTTGTTTGAGGAATGCCTCCACCCTGCTGGCCCATCCCCCTGCCCATAAACCTTGGGGACAACACATCTGTCAGTCATCACATTCCAGGGGCATGCCTGGTAAGGGGTGTTGGAAGAGAACCGTAACAATTGCTCAGGAAATGATATAGCTACAAATACTGATAAATGTACATATGGAAATGAACAACCCACAGGGGGAGACAAGATGGCGGAGTAGGAGAACGTGACCTCACCTCTTCTTACTGAAACACCCAAATCACAACTAACTGCTGAACAACCATCAACAAAAAGATGCTGGAATCTACCAAAAGGATACCCTATATCCAAAGACAAGAAGCTACAGCAAGACAATAGGTGGGGCGCAATAGTGATAAAATCAAATACCATGCACAACGGGTGGGCGACCCACCCTGGAAAATAATTATACCACAGAAGTTCTCCCACAGAAGTGAAAGTCTGAGCCCCACATCAGGCTCTCCAGCCTGGGGGTCTGGCAAAGGGAGGAGGAGCCCCCAGAGAATCTGAAAATGAGCAATCCAGAACCATCAGACCTTTGAACCAAACTCATAGACTAAAAGCTGAACCAGTAAAGAACTTGTTGCAACAAAAATAGAAATGAGGTTTTTTTCCTCTCCTGATAACAGGGAAAATAAAGGGAAGAGTGAACAGGCTAGAGAAGAAACATAAACTGGCCTGAAAGAGTTAATCAATCTTAGTTTTATTTTAACTGTTACTAATCTGTAGTGTCTGTAACTAGATTTGTCCTTCACAAAGTTAACCTGTCACCCCCCCCAACTTGATGTAAATTACATTCTGCACCTATTACCCCCTAATTCTGTGTAATTTACATCCTGCACCTGGTATTTACTCTCCCTACACTTTCTTGTAGCAAATCACCCCTTGTAGCTGTTTGCATTTCAGAAAGAAGGTCATAGGCCGATAACCCACAGACAAAAGGACTCAATTACCGGGCTGCCAGACCCAATTACTGGGCTGCCTGACGCCAGCAGTGACTTTTAAAATACTGCAAGAAGAAGAAGAACGCAAGACCTTCATTCACCACTTTGATCCTTATCACCTACCCTGGACTGCGAGTTCCACCTATAAGACCCCTGTAATTCCTCAGGAGACAGGGGCACAGTTCTTGAGGCGCTAGCCTGCTGTGTCTTCCCTTTGCCTGGCAGAGAAATAAAAAAGCCTCTCTATTTCTTTTCCTCCAGATCTCTGTCTCCATATTTCTATTCAGCATTGGTGAACAGGGAGCCAAGGTTTTTGGCAACAAACTGACATCTGAGGAATGAGCAAATGTAAGAAGCCTTGAAAATATTTTATTTAGTACCTGAGATACAATGGATATCACATCCATTAAACAAGAGTCAGCTGCCATAGAAAAAGCAGCAGAGAAAAAGAAAGACATCTTAAAAATTAAAAATAATGATGAACAAATTCTAAAACTCAGTGTTGGAGATGAATTACAGAATAGATACAACTGAAAAGAGAAGTAGTGATTTGCAAGACCAAATCAAAGTATTTTTCCCTAAACAGAGCAAAAAAATCAAAGAAAAAAATTTTGAGAGAAAAGAAATATAGAAGATCCAGATGAAAAAAAACCCTGTTGAGTAGGAATTCTAGGACATAATGGGGGAACCGAGACCTGGCCCTCCCCACCATGCCTCCCTTGAATAGAGGACTTACTGTGACTTAATGTTTCCCTGAGAAGAGGGTCTGGGGAGTCCTGCCTCAACAACTCCCTATTTGTTATTTCTGATGAACAATCTTCAGTCATTCTATCTTTATTTTTATGTATATATTGTGTCTTTTATTTGGCTGTTTTTGAGATATTTTTCTTTATCCTTACTTTTCAGCCATTTAACACAATGATGTGCCTTGATATGAATTTCTCTTATGTTTTTTCCTCTGGGGTTTACTGGGTTTCTTAGACTTATGGACTGATATTATTAAGCAAATTTGGAAAACTTCAGCCAAAAGTTCCTTAAATATTTTTTGCCCCATTAGTTCTCTCCTCTCCTTCTGAATAACACATATGTTAGATTGCTTATTTTCCTATAGGTAACTGAGTCTCTGTTCATTTTTTTTCAAGTTTTTTTTTTTTTTTTTCTCTTTTCAGTTTGGTGATTTTTGTTGACTTTTCTTCAGGTTCCCTGATCTTTCCTTCTGCCATCTCCAAACTGATGTTAATCACACCCAATGTTTTTTCAGGTATTGTATTCTTTATCTGAGATATTGTATTTTTCAGTTCTGCAATTTCCGTATCTTTTTTTTTTCCAGCATTTTCATATCTTTCCCCAAATCCCCATGTCTTCATGTATTATATCCACTTTTGTGTAAATTATTTAACATATGTATAATAGTAATTTTAAAGTCTTTATATACTAATTTCAACATCTGCTTTGTCTGTGGGTCTCCTTTTATTTTATTTTTGTTTTTTGGTGTCATTTGTATTCATTTATTTATTTATTTAAACTTTGGGGTTATTTATTTATTTATTTATTTATGGCTGTGTTGGGTCTTCATTTCTGTGCGAGGGCTTTCTCTAGTTGTGGCAAGTGGGGGCCACTCTTCATCGCGGTGCGCGGGCCTCTCATTATCGCGGCCTCTCTTGTTGTGGAGCACAGGCTCCAGACGCGCAGGCTCAGTAGTTGTGGCTCACGGGCCCAGTTGCTCCGCAGCATGTGGGATCTTCCCAGACCAGGGCTCGAACCCGTGTCCCCTGCACTGGCAGGCAGATTCTCAACCACTGCGCCACCAGGGAAGCCCTGGTGTCTTTATTATGGGTCACATTTTTCTGTTTCTTTGTGTGTCTGGTAATTGTTACTGTACACTGGACACTGTAAATGACATACTGCGGATGATCTAAATTCTGTTATCTTCCTCTGATGATTATTGGGGTTTTGCTCCAGAAGGCAGCTAAATTTCTTGCAGATAACATTACTCTTCTGCAGGCTTGTTTCTCCATTTTGTTAGGCTAGTTATATTTCAATTTTATTCTTAGTCTTAGGCTCATAGTCCTTAGCTCACAGTCCTGAGATATGGTCCTTATATCTAAGGCATGATGCTTCTGGCATATCATAGAAATGCAAGACATATTTGCCAAGCCCCTCTAATTTGGTAGATTTTAACTTCAAACTCTGTCTGCCCAGCACCAGGCAACTGCTGAAGTCTCTGCTCACTTCTTTCAGCCATCCAGCTGTTGTTTTCTGCTCTGCTCCTTGGAGACTTGCCCTGTGCCTCTGCAGCTGAAGAGTCAGCCAAGCATTTGAGAAGATTTTGTACATAGATCTGGGGGCTCCTCCCAACCATCACTCCTAACCTTCTGGGATTTCCCTGCTCCCTTCAATTTCCAGTTGCTCTGGCAGCCTTGTAGTCTGGCCTCTAACTATTTAGTCCCATAAGTCTGTGTTCTGCAGACTAGTGAATGTCTGCAGGGGAAAAGCCAGTTAAATGTGAGTTATCTCTCCTCCTGTTTGTGCCTGATTTTGGTCCTTCTCTAGTGCCCTGAAGTAGATACATAAGCAGAGTTTATAATTATTATCAGTAGGATGTTTTGTCTGATACAAACCACTTGCCATTACTTGAAGCTGGAAGCCTTTATATATTTTTAAACATAAATAAGGTCATGTTACATATTTTATTTTATAACATTTAAAAAATTGAACAGCATATTTTAGATATTGTTCTGTGTCAGTATATATTAATTGACCTGATTTCCTTTGTCTGACTTATGGGTGCTACAAGTATTCGATGATAAGGTTGTATAACAGAGATAAACTGTTAAACGGAGTTGTGGGTTACAAATTAGACCTCTTTCAATGTTCTTTGAAAGATACTAAATTACTTTCTTTTAAATGCAGCACCTTATGAAGACTAGTTATATTTGGGTACGCAGCATTATGAATTTAAACAATCTTCTATTAATGTTTTTTTGGTTGTTTCAATTTTTCTTATTACAGGCAATGATATAATGAACATCCATCTTTGTATGTTAATTTTTTGGTCTTTCCTATAGAATCATTATCCTAGGGATGGAATCACTGAGTAACAGTAAATCCACATTTTAAATTTTAATATATTCAATATAATTACCAATTACTCTCCATAAAGGCTATACAAATATATACACTCCAAGAATATATGAGAATGCCTACTTCTTCATAACTTTAACAACACTGGATATTATTCTTTTAAATCTTTCCCATACACACAAACCACCCTAATGGCATTTCATAAGAGCGGGATTGTCCAGGCCTCTTTTGCTGTCCTCAGCCTTGATTCTGAGCTATTGTCCCTTTCAACTTTCCAACACTGTGTCTCTGCCTTGCCCTTTGAACTAGACCATTGATGTTTGTCTCTGGGCTCCCCATCAAAAACCATTTGGATTCTACTTCCAGGCATGCTTCCTGACTTTACTGGTAAAACATCATCTCCAGCTCAACCTGGCCCAGGGCTTTATTCTTTAGTGTTGCTCCACCATGAGTATTCACAGTTTACTTCATTCCCTTCACATCCCCTCACTTATCTTCACAATTTACCTCATTCCCCCAATCTAAAATAGACATTTTTGTCTTTGTGAATTAAGGTCAGTGCAATCTGAACAACATATCTGCAACAATTGGTTCAAAAGTACTGTTTCAGTAAGAAATGCTCTAAAATGTCTCCAAAATTATTGCTGTAGCGTCCTTACCTTCCTTACTTTTAAAAAGTAACCACTAAGAGAGCAAATAACATCCTGGAACATTTTCTCAGTAAAATATATGTGAAGGAAGAGTATAAATCACTTTAAATATAAGAAACCAAACATACATATTTTCCTGTACTTTTCTCTGGATTCCCACTAATTGACATGAAAGGATTTTTTTTTGTAAAGACATAAACCTAAGAGGGAAAAGAGAACTGGAGACAAAATGATAGCCACAAAATGTTGCAAATTAGAAAACAGAAGAAGGAAAGACAATTGACCTAGCAGACCCAGGGAAGCTATGTCCTAAGTGAGCAAGCTAAGTCATAGCCCATTTTCCAATACATATAGAACCCCAAAGGCTCAAGAATGAGAAGCATCAAGGGTTTATGATTCAGGGAAAAAGGAAAGGACAGAAGTCTAAGGGGCAGCTAGACCTCCCTCCCAAATCCTCTTTCTTACTTTGTGCAACCAGGTGACAAATTCTTCTACCTCAGCAGAAAATGGGGGTTCTGGAGAAAATAAAAACAGAAGGTCTCTGAGATGAGGATACATGGTATAGCTGAGGGCAGTAACCATTTTGAAAGCAGAAGGATTAAATACTAAATATTGAAACCCTCCCCCTAAAGCTCCTGGCCCTCTTCCATCACATGGTTTTCAGAATACAATGCAGGATTATTAGAAGATTCTTCTCAAGAGGGCAGACAGTAGAAGCAAGAAGAGCTACAATCCTGCAGCCTGTGGAATGAAAATCACATGCACAGAAAGACAGACAAAATGAAAAGACAGAGGACTATGTACCAGATGAAGGAACAAGATAAAATCCCAGAAAAACAACTAAATGAAGTGGAGATAGGCAACCTCCCAGAAAAAGAATTCAGAGTAATGATAATGAAGATGATTCAGGACCTCGGAAAAAGAATGGAGGCAAAGACCAAGAAGATGCAAGAAATGTTTAACAAAGACCTAGAAGAATTAAAGAACAAACAAACAGAGATGAACAATACAATAACTGAAATGAAAACTACACTAGAAGGAATCAATAGCAGAATAACTGAGGCAGAAGAACGGATAAGTGACCTGGAAGACATAATGGTGGAATTCACTGCCAGGGAACAGAATAAAGAAAAAAAATGAAAAGAAATGAAGATAGCCTAAGAGACCTCTGGGACAACATTAAACACACCAACATTCGCATGATAGGGGTCCCAGAAGGAGAAGAGAGAGAGAAAGGATCCGAGAAAATACTGAAAGAGATTATAGTCGAAAACTTCCCTAACATGGGAAAGGAAACAGCCACCCAAGTCAAGGAAGCTCGGAGAGTCCCAGGCAGGATAAACCCAAGAAGAAACATGCCGAGACACACAGTAATCAAACTGATAAAAACTAAAGACAAAGAAAAATTATTAAAACCAACAAGGTAAAAATGACAAAGAACATACAAGGGAACTCCCATAAGGTTAACAGCTGATTTCTCAGCAGAAACTCTACAAGCCAGAAGGGAGTGGCACGATACATTTAAAGTGATGAAAGGGAAGCACCTACAACCAAGATTACTCTATCGGCAAGGATCTCATTCAGATTCAACAGAGAAATCAAAAGCTTTATAGACAAGCAAAAGCTAAGAGAATTCAGCACCACCAAACCAGCTCTACAACAAATGCTAAAGGAACTCTAAGTGGGAAAAACAAGAGAAGAAAAGGACCTACAAAAACAAACCTAAAACAATTAACAAAATGGTAATAGGAACATAACATATTGATAATTACCTTAAATGTGAATGGATTAAATGCTCCAACCAAAAGACACAGCCTTGCTGAATGGATACAAAAACAAGACCTGTATATATGCTGTGTACAAAAGACCCACTTCGGACCTAGGGACACATACAAACTGAAAGTGAGGGGATGGAAGAAGATATTCCATGCAAATGGAAATCAAAAGAAAGCTGGAGTGGCAATACTCATATCAGATAAAATACACTTTAAAATAAAGAACATTACAAGAGACAAGGAAGGACACTACATAATGATCAAGGGATCAATCCAAGAAGAAGATATAACAATTGTAAATATATATGCACCCAACATAGAAGGACCTCAATACATAAGGCAACTGCTAACAGCTATAAAAGAGGAAACTGACAGTAACACAGTAATAGTGAGGGACTTTAACACCTCACTTACACCAATGGACAGATCATCCAGACAGAAAATTAATAAGGAAACACAAGCTTTAAATGACACAATAGACCAGATAGATTTAATTGATATTTAAAGGACATTCCAGACCCTTTCTTCTCAAGTGCACAGAGAACATTCTCCAGGATACATCACATCTTGGGTCACAAATCAAGCCTCGGTGAATTTAAGAAAGTTGAAATCATATCAAGCATCTTTTCCAACCACAACGCTATGAGATTAGAAATCAATTACAGGGAAAAAAACGTAAAAAACACGAACACATGGAGGATAAACAATACGTTACTAAATAACCAAGAGATCACTGAAGAAATCAAAGAGGAAATCAAACAATACCTAGAGACAAATGACAATGAAAACAAGATGATCCAAAACCAATGGGATGCAGCAAAAGCAGTTCTAAGAGGGAAGAATATACCAATACAATCCTACCTCAAGAAACAAGAAAAATCTCAAATAAACAATCTAACTTTACACCTAAAGGAACTAGAGGAAGAAGAACAAACAAAACCCAAAGTTAGTAGAAGGAAAGAAATCATAAAGATCAGAGCAGAAATAAATGAAACAGAAACAAAGAAAACAGTAGCAAAGATCAATAAAACTAAAAGTTGGTTCTTTGAGAAGATAAACAAAATTGATAAACCTTTAGCCAGACTCATCAAGAAAAAGAGGGTGGGCTTCCCTGGTGGCGCAGTGGTTGAGAATCTGCCTGTTAATGCAGGGGACATGGGTTCGCGCCCTGGTCTGGGACGGTCCCACATGCTGCGGAGCAACAAGGCCCGTGAGCCACAACTACTGAGCCTGTGCATCTGGAGCCTGTGCTCCGCAACAAAAGAGGCCACGATAGTGAGAGGCCCACGCACCGCGATGAAGAGTGGCCCCCGCTTGCCGCAACTAGAGAAAGCCCTAGCACAGAAACGAAGACCCAACATAGCAATCAATCAATCAATCAATCAATCAATCAATCTTAGAAAAAGAAAAAGAGGGCGAGGACTCAAATCAATAAAATTAGAAATGAAAAAGGAGAAGTTACAATGGGCACCACAGAAATACATCATAAGAGACTACTACAGGCAAATCTATGCCAATAAAATGGACAACCTGGAAGAAATGGACAAATTCTTAGAAAGGTATAACCTTCCAAGACTGAACCAGGAAGAAACAGAAAATATGAACAGACCAATCAAAAGTAATGAAATTGAAACTGTGATTAAAAATCTTCCAACAAACAAAAGTCCAGGACCAGATGGCTTCACAGGTGAATTCTACCAAACATTTAAAGAAGAGCTAACACCCATCCTTCTCAAACTCCTCCAAAAAATTGCAGAGGAAGGAATACTCCCAAACTCATTCTACGAGGCCACCATCACCCTGATACAAGAAACAGACAAAGATACTACAAAAAAAGAAAACTATAGACCAATATCACTGATGAATATAGATGCAAAAATCCTCAACAAAATACTACCAAACAGAATCCAACAGCACATTAAAAGGGTCATACATCACGATCAAGTGGGATTTAACCCAGGGATGCAAGGATTCTTCAATATATGCAAATCAATCAATGTGATATACCATGTTAACAAACTGAAGAATAAAAACCATATGATCATCTCAATAGATGCAGAAAAAGCTTTCAACAAAATTCAACACCCATTTATGACAAAAACTCTCTAGAAAGTGGGTATAGAGAGAACCTACCTCAACATAATAAAGGCCATATACGACAAACCCTCAACAAACATCATTCTCAATGGTGAAAAATGGAAAGCATTTGCTCTAAGATCAGGAACCAGACAAGGATGTCCACTGTCGGCACCATTATTCAACATAGTTTTGGAAGTCCTAGCCATGGCAATCAGAGAAGAAAAAGAAATAAAAGGAATACAAATTGGAAAAAGAAAGTAAAACTGTCACTGTTTGCAGATGACATGATACTATACATAGGAAATCCTAAAGATGCCAAAAGAAAAGTACTAGAGCTAATCAATGAATTTGGTAAAGTTGCAGGATACAAAATTAATGCACAGAAATCTCTTACATTCCTATACACTAACAACAAAAGATCAGAAAGAGGAATTAAGGAAACAATCCCATTCACCATTGCAACAAAAAGAATAAAATACCTAGGAATAAACCTACCTAAGGAGGTAAAAGACCTGTACTCAGAAAACTATAAGACATTGATGAAAGAACTCAAAGATGACACAAACAGATGGAAAGATATACCATGTTCTTGGATTGGAAGAATCAATATTGTGAAAATGACTATACTACACAAAGCAATCTACAGATTCAATGCAATCCCTAACAAATTACCAATGGCATTTTTTACAGAACTAGAAAAAAAAAATCTTAAAATTTGTATGGAGACACAAAAGACCCTAAATAGCCAAAGCAATCTTGAGGGAAAAAAAGAGCTGGAGAAATCAGGCTCCCTGAATTCAGACTATACTACAAAGCTACAGTAATCAAGACAATATGGTACTGGCACAAAAACAGAAACATAGATCAATGGAACAGGATAGAAAGCCCAAAGATAAACCCACACACCTATGGTTAACTAATCTATGAAAAAGGGGGCAAGGATATACAAAGTGGTGCTGGGAAAACTGGACAGCTACATGTAAAAGAATGAAATTAGAACACTCCCTAACACCATACACAAAAATAAACTCAAATGGATTAAAGACCTAAATGTAAGACCAGACACTATAAAACTCTTAGAGGAAAACATAGGAAGAACACTCTTTGACATAAATCACAGCAAGATCTTTTTTGACCCACCTCCTAGAGTAATGGAAATAAAAACAAAAATAAACAAATGGGACCTAATGATACTTAAAAGCTTTTGCACAGCAAAGGAAACTATAAACAAGACAAAAAGACAACCCTCAGAATGGAAGAAACTATTTGCAAATGAAGCAACGGACAAAGGATTAATCTCCAAAATATATAAACAGCTCATGCAGCTCAATATTAAAAAACAAACAACCCAACAAAAACTGAGTAGAAGACCTAAATAGACATTTCTCCAAAGACATACAGATGGCCAAGAGGCACATGAAAAGCTGCTCAACATCACTAATTATTAGAGAAATGCAAATCAAAACTACAATGAGGTATCATCTCACACCGGTTAGAATGGGCATCATCAGAAAATCTACAAACAACAAATGCTGGAGAGGGTGTGGAGAAAAGGGAGACCTCTTGCACTGTTGGTGGGAATGTAAATTGATACAGCCACTATGGAGAACAGTATGGAGGTTCCTTAAAAAACTAAAAATAGAATTACCATATGACCCAGCTATCCCATTACTGGGCATATACCCAGAGAAAACCGTAATTCAAAAAGACACATGCACCCCAATGTTCACTGCAGCACTATTTACAATAGCCAGGTCATGGAAGTAACCTAAATGCCTATCAACAGATGAATGGATAAAGAAGATGTGGTATGTATATACAATGCAATAGTACTCAGCCATAAAAAGGAACAAAATTGGGTCATTTGTAGAGACGTGGATGGACCTAGAGACTGTTATACAGAGTGAAGTAAGTCAGAAAGAGAAAAACAAATATAGTATATTAACACATATATGTGGAATATAGTACAGAACCGGTTTGCAAGGCAGAAATAGAGACACAGATGTAGAGAACAAACGTATGGACGCCAAGGGGGGAAAGCAGGGGGTGGTGGTGGGATGAATTGGGAGATTGGGATTGACATATGTACACTAATATGTATAAAATAGTTAAGTAAGAAGAACCTGCTCTATAAAAAAAATAAATAAAATAAAATTCAAATTGAAAAAATAAAACAAAGAAGATTCTTCACTGAAAAGCATCTTACAAGCTGAAAGAAAAGACCTAAAGATACTGACATCTGGGTTATCAAATTAAACAGCCCAGCCTCATCACCCTGCATGTGACCTGGTGGTCTTCAAGCCCCACCCACAATACAGAGCTAGCATTAAGCTTTTTAGTGCCCTAACTTAAAATATAAATGACAGCTAAGAATCACCAGACATTAAGAAAGCCTCAAACATAACAGAGATTACAAGCGTAGAGATTAAAGTAATTTGAAGGTAAAAGAAGGTGAAAACTATGAGACAGCTATGAGAATATTTGCAAACATGAAGCAATAGGATGTTATTTTAAAAGGAGTATCCATAAAACAAAAACATCTTAGAAATGAAAAAATACGGCATAAATTAAAAAATCCAATAAAAAGGTTGGATGAAAAATTTGATAAAATTTCCAGAAAACAACAAAATGACAGAAAATAGGAGAGAAAAGAGAACATTTAAGGAGGAAGCCAGGAAGTCTGATATCTAAACCCAATATGAGTCATAGAAAGAGGGAAAAAAAGAAAATGGAAGAAATGAAATCACGAAAGGAAGATGAGATGACTCCATAGCGACTCTACAGTGAGAAGGCGGTAGATAATGCCTAAGCCTGGAAAAAAATCATTGGCTCAAATGTTTTCTGAATTAGTTAATAAATGGAACAACACTCCTAAACTACGTCCTGTAGGCAAATGAAGTCATATTATATGACACCTCCTCTGAAATATTGGGGTCCTGGGATGCAGGACTCAGGACAGTATATGCTGCCCAGCTAGGGTGAAGGGCCAGGGCACAAGAAATGGCACCTCAATGCCAGTGCTACAGAATTGGGACATTGGACTTATGGTAATGTTTCCAGGTTACAAGCCATTGTGCACCATGCCGACCTTTTTCTCCCCATTTCCACAGCCACTGACTAGCATTCGTAAAAGAGATCATTATTGATAGCCTTCACCCTGTCATCTTTGGCTGTAGTTCACAGAACCAAGGGGCTTTTTGAGAGGTGCCATCTTGGAGAGAAGGACCCAAAAGCCAAATAAATAGTGCAACTGAGTCACCCTAATGGAAGGTTAACAAAATGAAGGAAACCCAGGACCAGGCCTGAAGCACTGAGGGAGAGAGTGGGGAACCAGAGTGTCCTCACAGGAACATTTGAGGCTTCCCTTCAGTATGACCCCATAGCTCGCTGATCTTTTCCTTCTTATCACTTGTCACAGCCTGTAACTTTTCAAGCTGATTGTAAGGTCCATGAGGATAGTATCTATGCTTGTTTTGTTTTGATGTCCCTCATCTGCACTCAGCACTAGGAGGTGCTACAAAAAAATTGTTAAATGAGTGAACAAAAGATCCAGGTAAGAGCAGAAAAGTTTGAGCTGGCAAGTGAGATACAGAGCCCAGAGAAATCTCCTGAACTAAAAAGAAGAGGAAATCATGGTGACTTGATATGGGACGCCAACAGCCTGGACAGGAGAGGGAAGAGGTTCTCACAGGTTCCAACTGTGTCTGGAGATTCCAGCAGTTAGACACATACGCATGGGTTTGTGCCTGAAGCATTCACTGTGAATCCTAAATACTGGTGCCATTCCTGCCAAGGCAAGCCCTGCCCTACAAGGGCGGCCACCATGGTTGGAGATCTGTTTAGTTCATAGACATGGGGCTGGAAAGGGAACGCCTCAAGGTTTTACTTGGAAGCCCAAACTTCAGGTTGACCAAAACCACCTCATATCATCTTTCCTGGAATTAATAAACTCAGAGGATAGGTCATTTCCCAATCCTGTGGATGATTTAACATGACGAGCCGTTTGGTAGGCAGGATACAGTCACAGTCATCTGTAAAAGGCAGGAGGATTACCCCTCAGAGGGTAGAGTAGCCTAATGACGTTTCACTTTGAAAACAGTCTTGGAGTCTGCTCTGTGGGGACAGAAGGAAGGCTTTGGGGTAGAGATAGAGAGCAATGAGGATTTTTAGTGACGTCAAGAAGAAGCTCAGATTTCATTTGGCTAAAAAAAGCCAGAATACTCCCGAGAACACTCAGATACTAAGACAACTTCTTAGTACTGCCCCATAATTGTGGGAGAAAAAAATTTCAACTGTTCATCTAAAATCGTTTTGCTAGGGATGGGATGTGGGATCTCCCTGCTCAGAGAAAGGGGACAGGCCTCTTCTCTCTGAGAATCTGGCTTTTCCTACACTTTCTCATGCAAAAGACTATCAGGAGAAGGTCATGAATAGAGCACTTTTCCTTCAGCCAATGAGACAAATACCCTATTCAAAAGCTCTTGCCGTGCCCTGCCCACAGACTGTCTCAGCCAGGATTATTTTGGCTTTTGACAAAATCCCACGGGGTAATAAGAGCAACCTCAGCTCTGCTGTGCTATTTCACATGACTCCATGGCTGGCAGCAGGCGGGAGCTATTAAAGATCATCTATTTTATGAAGATCACCCACTTGCTCTCTGTAATAATGAGGGGAGAGAGCTACCGACACCAAAAACCCAGCAGGTGGGCTGGAAACATTTCAGTATGAAGCTGACACAGCCATGCTGGGGTCCTTGGCAGTACCTGGACTACATACTGGGGTTATAAAACCACTCGCATGGGCCTGTGTTCAAATTTTGACACTGCTATGTATGACCTTGGCTGGGTTAGTTAACTTCCTTGAGCATCAGTTTTCTGACTTGTAAAATAAGGGAAATAAGGCTAAAATCCTGACTCCTAAGGTTGTCAGAGGATGGAATGACACAATGCACTTGAAATCACCTTCCTTGAGCCTGGCTCCTAATAGATGCTCCACCAGCGCTGCCTCCCCTCCTTTGTCCTCCCTCCCCCACCTCTATGCTCACTGTCTGTGAATGCAGTGTTCCTGCAGAATGAGTCAGCTGAGGCGACCAGGAATTGAGTTAATTGGACATGTTCTAGCATTGCCTTAAACAAACACCAGGACGCATCTCTGTGCGGCCTGTGACTGAGGAGGGGGTGGGGCTTATCGCCCTAGGTTACCTGTTCTGGAAGAGCTCTTCCTGTGCTGAGAACTGTAGCGGGACCCCCTGGCTAGGGCTAGGGAAGTTCTGTTTCAGCATCTGCTGCTGCCCCTGGGAACAGCTGAGGATCTGGACCTGGAGTGTAGGAACACTGTGGCCCAGCATCTGTTGATTCACTCTTTCAACAAATACTGAAAACCTGAATATAAGACAGACACCATCCATTCGTCATCAAATATCTCTATAACATTTATTCTATGCCTGACACTGATTGAAGCACTTTGCAAACATTATCTCATTGATTCCTCATAACAGTGCTGTAAGGTTGGTATTCTTACAACCTGATTTCAGAGGTAATGAAACTGAAGCACAGAGAATTTACAGAACTTGCCCAAGAAACTCATACGCAAGACTTTTTGGACTCAGTGACAGTAGCATTTACAGTCCTCCATTGTTTGTCTGGGGGAGGGGTAAGCATACACTCACCTGTTCATGATCTCATTCACTTACTGAGAATTGTATTAATCACGAAGCGTGTGTCAGACTCTGCTTTAGGAAAGGTGGGGACACAAGACCCAGGTCTGTCTTCACGGAGCCTACAATCCAAGGAGGCGAATGCCAAGGGAGCCTCATTTTTATCCTTTGACTTTGCAACCAGCAAAGAGACAGCTGACTTGGGTCAAGGATGCCAGTGGAATAGACTTCTTCTTTGTATAAAATAAATGACCTTTATGGGATATTAAACACGTGGCCTTTGCCCTTATAAGGCCCGGGCTAAGGAGTCCATCAAACACTTGCTTAGGCCTTCATATTTCAGAAGAGAAATGTGTGTAAGGCTAATGCCCTCACCAAAAACCCAAAAAGGTATGCAGTCATAAGCACTGCCTAGTGTTTTCAAACTTCACATGTGTATCACTAATGAAGAATATTTTGTATGAGGGGTTAGGTATTTATTTTTACGTGTACTTTAAATCACATTTTAAAAATAGCACTGACCCATTACTTCAAACATACTATTGCTTAAAGAAAAAAAATTTTTGAGTTAACTAAAAAAAATATTGGCACAGGTGGTACATTACAAATGAAAAATTATCAGAGTGGTAGTCAAATGACTGGAGTCTGGGAAGCACACAGTGATTCTCACTGGGGTCATTAAGGGCATTTGGGGTGAGGCAGCTCTTCACTGTGTAGGGCTAGTGCCCACACTGCCTGCTGATGCCTAATATCCTTGGCCACTGCCCACTCCACGGTAATAGCACCCCCCTCCAATAATGCATGGTGGGTGATAACTCCCCACAAAAAATGCCTCCAAACATTTCCAAATGCCACATGGTAGAAGGCTGGGGGGATGTGGTAACACTCCTGGTTGGGAACTATTGCTAAACTAAAGTTAAAGTCTTGCTGGAGGCCTCACTGGGAAAACAAGCTATTTTCAGATTTTTTAAAATAGAATGAAAGTCAAGTTCAATTACCAAGTGGCTTAGTGGTGGGGGGTGGGGACCAGAGTAAGCAAATGAGAACCCAAATGAGAAGACGGCAAAGACATAAAAAGTCGTGGCAAGAGTGGGGACAGACAGAAAAGGCCGGGCGCTGCAGACAGAGCCTTCCTGGCTTGGGGCTGCTGTTAGGAGCAAGACCAGTTTCTTCCTGCTTGTCTGACAGGTGCCACCTGGCACCTGACAATGACCAGAGAGAGTGCCCGCTACCTGCTGACAAACAGGCAGTGCAACCTATCGCTTGAACTAAATGCAGTGTGACACCAAGCCAGGAAGGTATTCTGCAAGGATACAAGAATCATATGATGAAAAATGCAACAGACTTATCAATCATTAAAGAGGGAAAGAAGGTCCCAGAAAAGCACGAGTCTCTTTCCAAGTGACACCTAATGTGCTGCTAACAGTGAGGATGAATTGTGAGGATGAGAATAAATTGATACTATTTGTACACCACCCAAGATACCGTTCGTGCCCTTTAAAAATCTTGGTTATTTTTGGTACCTTTGAGCCCTACTTTTCCCAGCGCACTCCAAGGTTTTGTGTCCTCTGCCTCAGCATGTCTGTAGAACAAATCTTTCCAAAGTTGTTAATAGGTGGTCATAGAAAAAAAGCTTCCAACGTTAAGTTTGGTAAATACTGCACATTTCCATTTTGGAGATTCACAATGCACACTGGCACCGTAAAGCTTTTGAGAAGACTTCTTCTGTTCCCTTGGTAATTTAAAAGGCAAAATCCAAACTCCTTGCCTGGTTTTAAAAGTCAGCTGACTTGCCCCACTTTACCCAGTCGATGTAATTTTGTTGGGAGGCCTACTCATCACTACTGTTCCTAGTATCCGTCTTATCCATCCTCACTTCTCGCACATTCCTTCCTCCTCTAGAAACCCCATTCCCAGCCTCTCCACTGACTTTACACTTCTGTCAAGCCTCAGCTCAAGATTCATGTCCTAACTACTGTTCCCCACAGTGAATTTTCTCTCTACTATGAATCTTCTCAGAACTGTATCTATAAAAGGGGGTGGTCTCATGTCATTGTGATCCCTTCTAGGTTGCCTCGGGATCATTGTCTGGTTGTGTGATATATGCAGTCTGTAAGCAGCTTTGCTTCTTTTCAGCTTCTCATGGGAGCCCGTTACTATACGATGGATACTATGGGTCTCGCAGAAAAAACACTTCTTGGTATATATCCCGGCGGATGTGCCAACGGCTGGCTTTGTTCCCTTGTAGAACCACCTAGAACCACCTAATGCTATTCGTGTCTCTATGAATTAGCAGCCACCGGGTAATCATTGAACGTATGTGTTCACACTGCCTATGTTTAATTACTCTGACGTTCCTCCAATTAAATGAAATGTCTGCTACAACAGATTATATCTAAAACTGAATAACATTGGGAGTATTCAAAGTTAAGAATGTGCTCCTGGAAATGGAAGTTGACTTTTTACCTGCATGAATATTAAGAATTCATTTTTATTTCTAATATATTTCCTAACTTCCACCACCGCCCTCAAAAAAATCCCTGCCTTTCCCATGGTCTTTCTCATATCAGTTCATAATGATTCCATCTTTCCATTTGTTAAAAATACAATCTTGATGCTTCACCACCAGTTTTTTTCATTTTAACACCCTATCCAATCCATCAACAAATCCATTTGGTTCTACCTTCAAAATGTAATCAGAACCTGACCCCTGCTCACCACCTCCGCGTCACAGGATGCGTGCCCCTGGAAGCTGATTCGAGATGGAGCTGAGTGGGCAGGAAGGTGATTAGACAGTGCTCCTGGGATCGACACCTGTGAAAGGGAAGGAAACAGGCTTAGAAAGAGGGGGAAGCGGGGCTGAGATACTGTCACAAAGGCGGCCTGAGCTGACTCCACAAGGAGCCCTGAGCTGGGATGGCCCTTGGGAGCTGTTCTGAACTGAGGTGGGGAGCCAGGCCCTTATACCTCTTCACCTATAGTCACTGAATGCAGGCTGCCCAGGAAGGCGCAAGGCCATTGTGCAAGACGGCTCTGCTCAGAGGGGGCAATTCTTGAAGAGGGCTGACAGCCAAAGGCTATCAGCTGGAGACCTCCCTGCTGCAGGAGGAATAAATCTTCCCTTCCTGAAGGGGATCTGAGCAGGGTACCACGCATCCACTGCACTTCGCCATGCCCGTCTTGACCCACGCCTCCATCTTCTCAGGATTAGTGCAACAGCCTCTTCACTATTTCCCTGCTTCAGCTCTCTAAAAACGTCAGCTAGAGTGATCCTTCGGGACTATAAGTTAGATGATGTCATTGCCTCTGCTGAAAACCATCCAGTAGCTTCCCATCTCACCCTGAGTAAAAGCCAAAGTCATCACAGTAGCCTGTCAGACGCTCCCCCTCTGCTCTTCACAGCTCTCCGACCTCAGCCCCTACTACCTGCCCTTTTGCTCACCACACTCTAGCCACTCTGACCCCCTTGCTATTCTTTGAAAATGTTTGGAAAGCTCTCATCTCAAGCCTTCACATTTTATTCTTCCCCTCACTCAGAATGTTCTCTCGGGCCTCAGCATGGTTCTCTCCCTCACCTCCTCCAGGTTTTTACTCATGTCACCTTCTACTCCATCCCCTGGCTCTCCCTGTCCCTTTGTTGCATCCTTTTTCTCCATAGCAGGGAGCTCTACAAGTGGAGAAATTGTGGACTGTTGAATTGACTGCTGTACCCCTAGTATCTATATCCATGCCTAGCACATAACATGTGCTCAAAAAAACAGATGTTGAATGAACTTCTGAAAGTTACAGAAAGAGTTTCCATGATTGGCCCAAGTTGAAAATTATTCCATGGGTTCTCTAGGTCCCTAAGAAAGCCATAACAGCTTTGAATCCTCTTCTTTTGTTAAGCTTTAGTCATGCAGGTTATTCGGTTTTCTTTACCCAAATTAAAGGAGGAGTAGCTTAAGTGTCTTTTCTAGAACAGGCAATCGAGATGCCAGAATTCTGATTTTATCTCATACCCAAACCTTACAAAAACATTTTTTTCTTTCAAATTTGCTTTAGGCTCTTAAAAGTTGAAGATATGGCTTTTGACAATGATGAAGTTTATCTGAGCCCTGTGCTCCCTGAAAGCAGTGATGGTTAAGAAATGTCCCCCTTTTGTGTCCCAAGAAACAGCTAACCACCAGCACAAAGGACAACCCAGCCTTCCCATATTCTCAGATAAGACCCGCCTCCATCCTTTCTCAGGAGTCCCACAGGATTTGTGGATGACTCCCTTGTTCACTTGCCTCTATAAAACCCAGGCCTCCTTCCTTCTCTTTGAGACATTCCTCATTAACAAATGTTCTCCCTATTGCAAAATTATATCCATAATTGACTGGTGCATATTGTCTTTCACACTTCATAAAGAGGGGACTTGTGTTGCGAGGATTTATTTTTAGCCTCAAAGATAGTATCTGTTGGAAAATCAACAGCTGACAATAGTAAGTGACAAAATAATTCTTGACGATAGACCACAGACAACCAAAGGGTCCACTTCCTTAGCAGAAAGCCAGCACAGAGCTCAGTTTCGGAGCAGGGAATAATTACTACTTCCAGAGGCTGACAGAAACTTGATTCAAGCAGGTGGCTGGACAAAAAGATAATGTTGGAAATAATTTCCTAGTATATAAAGTAGATGTGGCTCTATATAATTTCCTCCTGAAGTTAATTAACCCCAGTGTGCTGGGCACAAAAGTCTCAGTCTTGCCCTGTCTAGGATCCCTGGTTCTAAAGAAATGGGATGGAGGCAGGATGCTCCTAGAAGCTAGAGATTGTCATACATTACATGTCTGCAAGCTCTTACCTTTCCAAGAGGTGGGTCCAAGAGGTCCACCAGCCTGCCCTCCCATAGGGCAGAAGATCTGTGGTCAGCTGTATAAAGATCACGGTTTAGATAAATGGCTTCAACTTTATTCCAATACCTTGGTTATCCTTCATACCAGAGTTTACATTCTTGTGCAGCCCCACGGAAACACTTAGCTCCATTCTGTTGGACACAAGCCCTCCAAATACCCTACAAAGCCAAAAAATGATCAGTCAGGCTTAGATGCCAGTGAGGTCTGGTGCCCATTTATAACCTATAGGCTTAGGGTTCTTGGGGTGAGTAACTTGCATTCAGGTGTACTGGGAATCCCCTAAAAATTACATGCCAAATGGGGTGTGTGTGTTTGTGCACACGTGCATGCGTGTGCACTTTTCTAAAGAATGACTCCACAGTCTTCTCACATTCTTAAAGGGATCCATGCCCCCTGAATGGATAAGAACCACTACCTATTACAGATATTCTGGTCCTTCAAAGAAATATTCCCTAGGCAGATCCCCCTCCATCCTTGGCTTTGACACGGCCAGGAGTACCAAGTTCACCACCAGTCTATGAGTAGGCTTACTTACTTCATTTGTAGGCACTCGGTCTTCTCCAGGAATCCACAATGAGCCATTAAGTCATGCCAAGGACCTTGGTATCAGCTAAGTCTGATTAAGTCAATTCATCTCCTAGAAGCTGACAAGAGGGAGGTTATATGACCTAATCCAACCCATTCGATATTGTCTGTTAGGGCTGCTGTAACAAAACGCTACAGACTGGGTAGCTTATAAACAACAAGAACTTACTGCTCTCAGTTCTGGAGGCTGGGAAGTGCAAGATCAAGAAGACAACATGGTCACGTTCTGGTGAAGGTCCTCTCCTGGTTCATAGCTGGAGCCTTCTCACTGTGTCCTCACATGCTGGAGGGGCTCTGTGGGGTCACTTTCATGAGGGCTCCATCTTATGACCTCATCACCTCCCAAAGGCCCCATCTCCTAATTCCCTCACCTTTGGGGGTTAAGATTTCAACATATGAATTCTGGCGGCGGGGGGGATACAAACATCTTGGCAGAGCAGATATCTTCCACAAATATTCTCCATCAACAGTGTAATCTGACACCCAAAATAGCACTGGCTAGAGACAGAATGCGAAAATGAAATGGAAACATATGAGTATTACCAAGATGTTGGGTCCACTTTTTTCTTTTTCAGTACTGAAACCTGGATTTCATGGTCTACGTTTTGAATTAATAATAGCTTTTAGAGTTATCGCCACATATTCTGCATAATTTTAACAGACAAGGCTTAATTGGCTCACTGAACTGTGTCTTTGTGAGACTTTAATTTTCCTATAAAACAGCAAATGCCAACAAGATAGACATCCCTATTCTAAGCTGTTTACAGTTCTAAGAAGTAAACAGGCAGTTACATTAAAAACATTCCTTGTATGCCAGCAACATCTAACTTTAATCTGTGGGACTTTTAGAGCAAGAACTAAGGGCTAGAGATGGCACAAAGAACCCCCAAATATGCCGGATATCTAAAACCTGAAGCCTGACCTGATTCCCCTGTGGTTAAATAAAACACATGCTTCTCAATGTCATTGTTGTCTTGATGTACAGAACGGGATAATATTGGCCACTTAGTCTATCAATAAGATTCTCTTAGCTTCTAGATTGCTTTGACACAGTAACTTGAAGGCATCTTGTAGACCTGTGGCAAGAAGTGCCATTTTGTCACATTGGATGTAAAATAAATTAAGTGGAATTCTGGTATCCATAAACTTCCCTTTAAGGGACCAACATACTAACTTGGGCAGCACTTACAAATCTCAATTGAAGTGTCACCTCCTCAGTGGCCAGTTCTGTTGCTCCCTCCTCTGTGATACTGGCCAAACAGTATCGTAATTGCTGGCTGTTATGTTTGTCTCCTCAACAGGCTGAGATCCTACAGGGCAGGGACTATGTCTTATTTACCTTTGCATCTCTGGTAGCGCACACAAATTGCTAGCTTGCTGATTGTAGAGATTCATTTAATGATAGCCAAGTGTTAGATCAGAATCCCATCCCAATTCTGAATATGCTCTAAATCGTGCCTACCAGTTCACATTCTTTGTCTTTAAAGTCTTGATAAAAGTACTGAAGGACCATGTACTTCCTATTTTCATATGCAAATCACAGCAGGAAACGGTGATGTTGACCCTCACGCTTCTCAGGGACCCGGTAGGGTGGAGAATATTAGACAAACCCTGATAGCTGAAATAGTTCAACTCAATGATTTAGCAAAACATTTTTGCTGTGCCATGCACTGTTCTAAGCTTTTATTTTGTGGGAGCCTGATTGTAAGCACAGTACTGTTATTGTACACATTACATATGAAGAAACTGGCACAGAAAGGTAGAGTAACTTGCCCAAGAGATGAGCCTTATATGAGTATTCTCCATGCCTCTTACCTCTGAAGCAAGGCAGAGGGAATTTTTTCTCCCCTGTGTTCCCACAGACTCATTACTCAGGCATGGACCTCATCATCTCATATTGTGATTAGAGATCCATGTCGGTCTCGTTGGCCGAACAGTGAGTTTCTGGAGGACTGGGACTGTGGTGTATCGGTCATCTTTTTGCCTCGCCACTTAGCAGAGTAACTGGCTCACGGGAGCTTCCTGATAAGTGTCTGCTGAATAACTGAATGAGGGAAGTCTCTTTCCAAAACTACCACTTCTGAGGAATTCCTCAGAGAAAGGGATGAAGACAGACCCATTCTACTGCCTCAGTTGCCTTTGTAACCTCTGGTGGAATGTAAATATTTAACAAAGACTTTCCTTGCATTACTGTTTGTAATAGTGAAAAAGGAAAAACTATTTAAAGATCCATCTAACGTAACAGGAAAGTGGTCTGCAAGTCACGGCACATGCATATACTGGAAAGTATGCCACTGCTAAAAATGATGGTGTAGACCAGCGGCTGCACACAGATCAAACGTGGTGTCCCACCAAATTCGGATCGACAGGCACAGTATTACTGTCCCCCAGAACACATACTTGTAGGAAGAGAACACTGAGCTGAGTGGACCACATGGCACAGTGGAGAAGGCATCTTGCTGTAAGAAAGAGATTAAAAACTCAGAATAAAGCCCAGAACATTTATGGGAATGTGTTCAACTTTGCTTTTTGAGGATGTAAAAATGCACAGTGGGGACAGTCAATAGCTCTACTCAAGTAACAACGGGGCTCTAAAGGGGGACCAAGCAAACAGTGGGATTATGCTGGATGTTTTGACAGCAAAAAAGACATTGCTATACTTAATAGCTAGTCTCTTTTAATTTCTTCAAATATGCCGCTAAACATTACAGGATTTTAAAGCGTGCTCCAAACACAAAGGATGTTGAAAATCACAGAGGATGTTGAAAGGTATAGAAAAATCTTTAATGACATGGAAAGATAGTTATATGTTAAATAAAAGAAGCCAACTGTAAAACAGCATGTACAATACAATCCTGTTTTTGTTAGAGAAAGAATATGCAGGCATGAGAAAGTAACTGGAGGACATAGACCAAAACTGGGCTGTAAAAGTAGTTATCTTTGGAAGATGGGAGTGGGAGCAATTCTTTTTTTTTTTTTTCCTTGCTCATTGGTATTTTTTCACTGCTATAAAAAAGATGTACTATTTTTGTACTGAGAAAATTTCATAGAAGTTACAGTTTTTAAGAAGTTAAGGGGCGTACTCATGCACGTGCATGTGTGTGCACACGCGCGCGCACACACAGCACACACATATATCCCAAACCAAAGTGGAGTAAGACTTTTTTTTTTTTTTTAAGAAATATGTGCTGTGCTAGTTTTTTATTTTTTTTTTTTAAACTTTTGGATTTATTTATTTATTTATTTATTTATTTATGGCTGTGTTGGGTCTTCGTTTCTGTGCTAGGGCTTTCTCTAGTTGCGGCAAGTGGGGGCCACTCTTCATCGCGGTGCGCGGGCCTCTCACTATCGCGGCCTCTCCTGTTGCAGAGCACACGCTCCAGACGCGCAGGCTCAGTAAATTGTGGCTCACGAGCCTAGTTGCTCCGCGGCATGTGGGATCTTCCCAGACCAGGGCTCGAACCCGTGTCCCCTGCATTGGCAGGCGGATTCTCAACCACTGAGCCACCAGGGAAGCCCGAGTAAGACTTTTTAATCATTTTTTTTTGTGAGCACCTACAAATGCTCTACCACCTCATTGTACTCATTAAGAATTTTATTGGGAGTAGGCAATCTCTGGGATTGTAGAACTTTCTTCCGTGCAAAAACACATGGACTTCTTGTAGGCAATCACCTACTGGATTCTCTTGGGAGATAGGCAGATGCCATGAAGCATCACTCTTCTCCGTAAGAGGTAGAAATTCGGCAGTGATTTGATGTTCGGTTCTTCCATTCTGCAAGTCTTCTGCAAGAGCATGAGCAGGCCCAAAGAGCTGCAGCTGCTATTTGATGGTGGAGACACGCTGCTCAGTAAGGGCAACAAGCCAGAGCTCCCTAATAACCCCATCAGCCCATCATGGCAAGTTCTTCACAGATTGTCCTTCACTGCTGACAGAGCACGAAGGTATCTGTACGTAACAGATGTCCTGCAAATGGCAGGAATGCCCTGGGTAGTCATCAGACCCACTTCTCAAATGCCATCTAGTCGGATGCAGCCAAGCTCAGTTATACTCACTCATCCATATACATGGTGAGAACAAAAGCTCCACTCTCTGTTAGCAAACCCAGGGGGACGGATAGCGACGTAACAAGTCCAAGGTTCAAAATGACAAGCAGTTATTGAAGATGCCATGGAAGAACAGTCTATCGCTGGGTGCAGTGATGGGGCCAAAAGTGTGAGGATTTTACAAGATAATGAATTAATGGCTGGACTACAAAATGGAAAATTAGAGCTGATAAGGCCAGTGGACCATCCTTCTGAACTGTTTGCTGAACCGTAAAATAACCGATTCTTTTTAGGAAAGGGAATATGGTTACTAGACATCTGAAAGGATGTAATTAACTCACGACTGTCATCATTTCGAGCACCCACTTTCTGTCCAACCTCAGCACTCTATATGCTTGTCCTCAGAGTGTTTTTCCCTTTGAAAAATTCTGAGTTAAGTTAGTATTAGGAAATAAGATTCTCTAATTATTCAGAAGGATGGATCACAGATCGGGAATGTTCACCTGTCTCTCTCTTGACTGGACCCACTGTAGCATTAATAAAGCCATATCACATTTTAAAGCTTAGCAAGAAACATGGTAATAGCACTTCCTCCTACAGTGCCCTCAGCTTTAGCCACTGTTCAGCTTGGTCTGGGAACTGCATCCGTGTTCAGCCACAGCAGCGAATTAACAGCTACCATTTCCCAAGAGCTGAAGATGGGCCAGGCACTAGATGAGCCCGTGGCAGATGTTATTCCTTTAATCATCACAAAAATCTTGGAGGTGGGGACAATCACTGCCTCACTCTACAAATGAGGAAACTGAGGCTTAGAGAAGTGAAGTACCTTGTCTGAGCAGATGCTGCTAGCAGGAGGAGGGCAGCAAGCTTCTTCCAGAGCATGTGAGAGAGAGGATGGAGCAGCAGGAAAGGGCACACAGGAGCAGTGCTGCAAGGACACACGCTCACTCCTCCGCCCCAGGCAAATCACTTCATCTTGATACAGGACGGGGCTCACCTCTCTTACCCAACTACTTCATAGGCTTTTTGTGAGGTCCATATGAGATCACATGTATGAAAAGCCTTGAAAACAGTAAAGCGTCTGACAAATACCATGTGTTATTAGTAAAAAGTCAGAAAACTGAACCACAGTCCTTAGGAGCACAACGCTTCAACCATCAAGGCTTCAATGGAAAGACCACACTGCCCCCCAACCCCCAGTCCTTTAAATAAAGGGCGCGGGATTTTCTTAAGCAAATCTTTTAAAGATAAAGGGCTCAGGTATGCATGCTGGTACTTGAACTGGTCTTTGCAGGGAGCTTCAGTGTCTTAAATTTAATGCAGACACCCTGCCTGAGTGATTTATCTTGACTGTAGAAAGTAACCATTTCGCTGTTACTATTCTGTTCCAAAGCAGTGACTACTGTAATTTTACACCCTTAATCTATGCAACACAAGAATGAAAGAAAAAAAACACAAGCAATACTTTCTCATGAGAGGGCCACATTATATACAGTAATTCAATTTTTATTATTAACATCATGATTAATAGCTAAGTCCACAGTTTAGTTCCCAGGCAACATAAAAGTGGATGTTTTATATATAGAACACCTGTATTTTTTTTGAGCCACTAGGATTTACCAGTCTATTAAAAGGCAACCACACAATTAAAACCTGCACAATTCAAATAATGTAATCTCCGAGGAATTAGAAACAATGAATTGTCAAATCACCATGGGAGATCAACTGAGTAATCCCGCCTTTCAAGTAATGTCAAGTGGAAATCCCATTATCTCCTTTCATCTAAGAATCACTAACACAAAGAAACAAACCAGTCCCCCCCAAATCTACCTGCCCTGGGTGAGAGTCAGGATTCGGCACACGAGACTAGGGGATGGACTCCCCAGGTGTTGATGGGGCGCCATCATTCCAACATGTGCTGGAGCACCGAGGGGTCCACGTCCACGGCCTGGAGACCCCTGTGCAGGCTCTGGAAGGTGGCCTGCTTCCCGAAGCGCTGCCTCCAGCGAACCAAGGCCTCCACCATCTGGGACTGAACATTGTGGGGATGGTTGGCCTTACAGCGGTAGATGTCGGTCTGGGACAGCCCCAGAGACAGCACCACGGGCTCCCACTCGGGGCCCAGCCTCTGGGCCAGCTGGTTGATCTGCTGGTCGGAAGGGGAGCTGTGGAGGATGTGCAGGGGGATCCCAGCCATCCGGTCATCTGGGGAGGAGAAAGACACGAGGGTGAAGAGAGCGAGCAAACACATCAGACAGGGGCAGAAATTAAAAACGTGGCGGAATGACACACACCTCCAAATGGCAGGGGCCAACTTCTCCTAGTCTTCATGGGGGCTACTCAGTACAAAGCCATACATAGGGGCTTAAGAAGTACCACCCAGCATCTTTGGAAATGTTTATTACAGAAAATTTGAAAACAAGAAAATTAAAATAACTTGAAATTCCATCAGAGAAACCCATTCATAATAATTTGATCTATTTCCTTTTAATATCTTTATTGGAATATAATTGATTTACAATGGTGTGTTATTTTCTGCTGTATAACAAAGTGAATCAGCTATATGTATACATATATCCCCTTATCCCCTCCCTCTTGTGTCTCCCTCCCACTCTCCTTATCCCACCCCTCTAGGTGGTCACACAGCACCGAGCTGATCTCCCTGTGCTATGCGGCTGCTTCCCACTAGCTATCTATTTTACATTTGGTAGTGTATATGTGTCAATGCTACTTTCTCACTTCTTCCCAGCTTCCCCTTCCCGCCCTGTGTCCTCAAGTCTGTTCTCTACATCTGTGTCTTTATTCCTGTCCTGCCACTAGGTTCATCAGTACCGTTTTTTTAGATTCCATATATGTGTGTTAGCATATGGTATTTGTTTTTCTTTCTGTCTTACTTCACTCTGGATGACAGACTCTAGGTCCATCCACCTCACTACAAATAACTCAATTTCCTTTCTTTTTATGGCTGAGTAATATTCCATTGTATATATGTGCCACATCTTCTTTATCCATTCGTCTGTCAGTGGACACTTAGGTTGCTTCCATGTCCTGGCTATTGTAAATAGAGCTGCAATGAACACTGTGGTACATGACTCTTTTTGAATTATGGTTTTCGCAGGGTATATGCCCAGTAGTGGGATTGCTGGGTCATATGGTAATTCTATTTTTAGTATTTTAAGGAACCTCCATACTGTTCTTCATAGTGGCTGTATCAATTTACATTCCCACCAACAGTGCAGAAGGGTTCCCTTTTCTCCATGCCCTCTCCAGCATTTATTATTTGTAGATTTTTTGATGATGGCCATTCTGACTGGTGTGAGGTGATACCTCATTGTGGTTTTGATGTGCATTTCTCTAATAATGAGTGATGTTGAGCATCTTTTCATGTGTTTGTTGGCAATCTGTAAGTCTACTTTGGAGAAATGTCTGTTAAGGTCTTCTGCCCATTTTTGGATTGGGTTGTTTGTTTTTTTGATATTGTGCTGTATGAGGTGCTTATATATTTTGGAGATTAATCCTTTGTCAGTTGCTTCGTTTGCAAATATTTTCTCCCATTCTGAGGGTTGTCTTTTCTTCTTGTTTATGGTTTCCTTTGCTGTGCAAAAGCTTTTAAGTTTCATTAGGTCCCATTTCTTTATTTTTGATTTTATTTCCATTACTCTAGGAGGTGGGTCAAAAAGGATCTTGCTATGATTTATGTCATAGAGTGTTCTGCCTATGTTTTCTGCTAAGAGTTTTATACTGTCTGGCCTTAATTTAGGTCTTTGATCCATTTTGAGTTTATTTTTGTGTATGGTGTTAGGGAGTGTTCTAATTTCATTCTTTTACATGTAGCTGTCCAGTTTTCCCAGCACCACTTACTGAAGAGGCTATCTTTTCTCCATTGTATATTCTTGCCTCCTTTGTCAAAAATAAGATGACCACATGTGCGTGGGTTTATCTCTGGGCTTTCTATCCTGTTCCATCGATCTATATTTCTGTTTTTGTGCCAGTACCATACTGTCTTGATTACTGTAGCTTTGTAATATAGTCTGAAGTCAGGGAGCCTGATTCCTCCAGCTCCGTTTTTCTTTCTCAAGATTGCTTTGGCTGTTTGGGGTCTTTTGTGTTTCCATACAAATTGTAAAATTTTTTGTTCTAGTTCTGTGAAGAATGCCATTGGTAATTTGATAGGGATTGCACTGAATCTGTAGATTGTTTTGGGTAGTATAGTCATTTTCACAATATTGATTCTTCCAATCCAAGAACATGGTATAACTCTCCACCTGTTTGCAGCCATAAAAGGGGTAATTGACAGTAACACAGTAATAGTAGGCAACTTTAACACCCCACTTACACCAATGGACAGACCATCCAAACAGAAAATAAATTAGGAAACACAAGCTTTAAGTGACACATTAGACCAGATGGACTTAATTGATATAGGACATTCCATCCAAAAACAGCAGAATACACTTTCTTCTCAAGTGCACACAGAACATTCTCCAGGGTAGATCACATCTTGGGTCACTGATCTATTTCTTTTCAGTCTTTTATACATAAAACATACATTTAGGATTACACTGCAGGTACTGCTTTGTAACATGCTTTTCTCAGCTCCATCTCTTTTACTAGAGAGGTCAAGCCGAGGCTTCTGGGGGAATCTAAGGATGCCTGCAGGGCCCACCTCCCTCTGGCACTGGCCTGTGGGTGGAGGGGTGACACTCTCTCCTGCAGGAATGGCTAGTGCTAGAGGGTAAGGGGCTGAACAGAACAGCCACTCTTTCCTAACAAACTTGAACACCACCAAAAAAAGTGACAGCTTCTAACAGAAGCAGGGGCTAAGTGGCCCCCTGAGCAAAAGAAAACCTAGAGGCCATGAGGGAGCAGGAAGAGAGGAGAGCAGAGTTCACTGTCCCAGCACAAGTCACAGGAGGAGAGTAACCATCCTGGCTGAGCCCAGAGAAGGAGAGGAAGTACGTGCTGTGGAGGGGCAATGAGAGAACCTGACCTTGCACTTCCTAAACTGGAGCCCTATCTCCCCGAGGCCAGTCTGCTGAGGAAGTCTGACACTGAGCGAGTGACTACAGATGTGCTGAGAAGTGCCACTGGTTACACAGAAGGCCTTCCAGAGGAAGGAGGTTAAAGCTAAGTCCCGAGCATGAGTAAGAAGGAGCCCAGTGAAGGGAAAGGAAAGGAGGTGTGCCCCGTGCAGTGGGAACTGCGCATTCAAAGACCCTGAGGCAGGGGGACATAGCAGGTTCAAGGAAGTGACAGTCACTGTAGCAAAGAGCAGAGGTTGAAATGGACTCCAAACACCCAAAATGATGATGCCGGTGATGGGTTAGGTCAGGACTGGAACCTCAGACTTCAGTAAAATAGCACATTGTACTACACTTTCTGTCACCAGCACCACAGAAATTCAGGTCAATGCCACTTCACACTCACCAGCTCACTGTTTTGATTTATGAATTCAATGAGAAGGCAAAAAGCATCCTGTTAGAATAGCTGATGTTTTCCACAGCATGTGCCTTTGGTCTCTAGGCAGTTGCCAGTACCTTCGGCATGAGTTGCAAAAATATTGTCAAAGACTCTCTCTGGTGTCTGTCAAGACTGCTTTTTTTTAATGACTAAGAAGCAAATTAGAATAATGATACTACTGACCAAAATATTTTATATTAACACTGACACTTTTACAGCTTTTATAAAAATATGGGCTCATTTTAAAAATTCAAACAACACAAAAAAGTACAAAGAAGAAAACAAATTATCCACTATCCTACCATCTTATTGACAGTTTGTGAACATCATTCGGGAAATCTCTTTATGTGTGTATACTGTGAGGAGAATATAACAGCTTTTTTCTAATAAGAGTTACTTAATTTTGCTTGAATATAACAGAAGAAAAAGCAGCTGAAGTGAAACTAAATGGCTTTCTGACCTGCAATTAAATGATTCAAAAAACAAAACAAACAAACAAAAAACACATACACACATAATATTTAATGCTGAGAAAAAAAATCAATGAAAATTTAAGAGGTAAACTACATGTTTTCACACTGATGCTTTATAATGAACACTTTATATTTCCTCTCTTTTTCCTCATACTTCTAGATTTTTGTTGCTTATATCATTTTTATTCTGTTGGATGCATAACATTTACATGCTTCGGTAACAATAATCTTCTCCCAGCTGTTTAGTCTTAAAACTATATTATAATGGTTTGAATGTTCACCAGTGTTTTTTGTTGTTCTGACTGTTTTTTAACCATGGCTTTTCTACTTTTGAGTCTGTTATTTTGATTTGAGTCATTTGGGTGAATCTCTTCATTGGGTGGTTTTCTTCAACAAAGGTTCATGGTTACTATATTTCTTGAGTTCTTTCTTTCAGATCAAGACTGTCTGCTTACTGCCTTCACTGCTGAACAATAACAATATTTATAAAAATAATGTCATATTGTATTATTTTATTATATTTTAAATTATGAATATAATTTTATATTATTTAAATAATTTTATTCCTCTTACATTTGTAGAACTTGCTCATATTTTATGGTAGAGAATGCTGGTATGGAGAATTCTGATACTGACTTGAACATCCCCCTTTTTGTATTATTTGCTTTTTCTCTCTGGAGTTTACAGTACTGAAGCTTTAGACCAGGGTTTATCTTGGTCACTCTTCATCAGACTTTCCATGTATGCGGCATGGCCTTCTCACCAAAGATTTAGTTCTTCCTCCCTTTCAGAAAAATCTCCTTGCATTATATCTTTGCATTCTTTATTTCTATTCCTTATACTGGATGGCTTTGTCTATCCTCCATGGCCATCATTTTCTCTCTTACTGTTTTAACTCCTTTCCTGTGATTATCTCATGCCTTTCCCCCATGCCATTCATTTGACTGCCAGTTATGGCTATTCTGTATTTTTTTCCTCCTGGTTCAAATCTTTTTTTTTTTTTAAAGAAATTCACGTTCTTTTATTTATTTATTTATTTATTTATTTATGACTGTGTTGAGTCTCCGTTTCTGTGTGAGGGCTTTCTCGAGTTGCGGCAAGTGGGGACCACTCTTCATCGCAGTGCGTGGGCCTCTCACCATCGCGGCCTCTCTTGTTGCAGAGCACAGGCTCCAGACGCGCAGGCTCAGCAATTGTAGCTCACGGGCACAGTTGCTCCGTGGCATGTGGGATCCTCCCAGACCAGGGCTCGAACCCGTGTCCCCTGCATTGGCAGGCAGATTCTCAACCACTGCGCCACCAGGGAAGCCCTGGTTCAAATCTTATATCATATTTTTGTTCTTAATTTTTCTTGGCTCTTCAATCTATCTTTTAAAAATTCCTTTCTACTGCCACCCATTAGGATGGCTACTATCAAAAAACAAAACAAAACAAAATAAGTATTGGTAAGAATGTGGAGAAATTGCAATCCTTATGCACTGTTGGTGGGAATGTAAAATGGTGCAGTTGCTATGGAAAACAGTATGGCAGTTCTTCAAAAAATTAAAACTTGAATTATGATCCACCAATTCTACTTCTGGATTATATTACCCCAAAGAATTGAAAGCAGTTACTCGAAGAGATATTTGTACATCCATGTTCATAGCAGCATTGTTCACAACAGCCAAAAGGTAGAAGCAACTCAAGTGTCTATCGAGGTATGAATGGATAAACAAAATGTGGTATGTTATACATTAGAATATTATTCAACCTAAATAAGGAAAAAAATTCTGACTCATGCTACAAAATGGATGATCCTTAAGGACATTATCCTCAGTGAAATAAACCAGTCACGAAAGGGACAAATACTCCATGATTCCACTCATATGAGGTACTTAGAATAGTCAGATTCAGTGGGACGGAAAGAATGATGGTTGCCAGGGGCTTGGGGAGGTGTAATGAGGAGCTGCTGTTTAATAGGGACAGAGTTTCAGTTTTGCAAGATTAAAAGAGTTCTGGAGGTTAGTTGCACAACAACATGAATGTACACTTGAAAATGGAAAAGATAGCAAGTTTTATGTTATATTTTACAATTAAAAATAAAAAAAGAGGGGCTTCCCTGGTGGCGCAGTGGTTGAGAGTCTGCCTGCCAATGCAGGGGACACGGGTTCGAGCCCTGGTCTGGGAAGATCCCACATGCCGCGGAGCAACTAGGCCCGTGAGCCACAATTACTGAGCCTGCGCATCTGGAGCCTGTGCTCCACAACAAGAGAGGCTGCGATAGTGAGAGGCCCGCGCACCGCGATGAAGAGTGGTCCCCGCTTGCCACAACTAGAGAAAGCCCTCGCACAGAAACGAAGACCCAACACAGCCATAAATAAATAAATAAATACTTAAAAAAAAAAAAAACTCTATAAAAAATAAAAAATAAAAAAAAATAAAAAAAGAATCTTGTTGTTTAATCATAACATTGAGTTTTTATTTCTACTGAATTGATACTGAGCTCTTCTACAGCATGAAATAGTTGTGAGGTTGAGTTTCTTTGGACTGGGTTTTCTCCCAGACCAGATTGGTTGCATGTTTATTTTCTGCAAGCCGTATTCCTATATTTCATTCCTCTGCTGTAGCAGTTTCACACAGTTTTCATGACGTTTAGTTTCATCTTGCTGATACTTAACATGAGCATCTCTGTCCAGAACTTCTGTTTGGTCTTGTCAGTAAGCTGATGCATCCTTGACACTCTGCTCACTCCACAAGGGACCCGTTGCCTTTCTCCCTCAGAGCTACACTCTGAGGTTGGCTGTGGCTTTCTATGCAGTGCTCTGCCGTGAAGGAGAGGTAGGACTCACACGTCCAGCCCTTGCCGAGGGTCCTATGCACTGCCCTCTCTTTTGGAAGCCAATTAAATGTCTTACAACAGAGCCCACTCTGCCAGGGTGCACTCACTCCTGTGATCTCTTTCCCGTAACTGGGGAGATGGCTTGCTTCGAGTTGCCTTCCTGCCTCTGCTGAGGGTGTTGCCTGACATTCAGCGAGGCCACCTACTCACCTTCTCAGGCAGCTTCTTCCCGTACTGATCTGTGTTAGTGGGAATACTCAGGATGCTATGCCCTCACCTTCCTTTCCCGGCATTGCTCCTGAGGGGTCAGGATGGAGGGTTTCCTTCATTACCTGCCACTGGTCAAAGTGCACAGCATAAAGCTGTGATTGGTTTTCTTGTCTGTTGGGTTGTTGCTGGCGAATGTTTTTGTTGTGAACTGCTTTTTGGGTCAGTTCATTGGGTGTTGGGGCGGGAGCATCTGTGATTCTGCTACACTCTGTCATCATTCTGACTCCTGGCCAACTATTAATGCAACATATGCTTTGAGCCAATGATGTGGAAGTGAGGACAGTATTTGCTCTCATTCCTCTACACTCAGGGTCATATATCCCTTGTGAATACTGCCATATAACTGGGAGGTGGCCAGCAATCTACGGACACAGGCTTGAGCAAAGATAATTGGCACATAAGCGCGACCCAGCCAAAAACAAATCAAGCCCTTCCAAGGAGATCTTACGCACAGAGAGAGACAATAACAGCTGTTTGTGTCGTCTGACCTCTATCTGGAAAAGTATCCTCACGAGGCCCTTCCAGCTCATGAATTCTGCTGAATATGAGGTTAATTAAAAACGAGAGTCCTAAGGCGGTAGTGTCAACTCCTAAGGACATACTACATCAAATCAGGTCGAGCTATAAATCAATCCACTGTGACCGCCTGGCCACTGTCCTCAAAGCTTGATGTGCACACCACTGGTGGTGGGCAAGGTGATGCCGGGGGTACAGGGGGGAACATTCTGTATTAGAGTAGTCATGGATCTATTTTAACACGATTAGAAAAGTATAAATAGCATTTCAAATCCATGACTGCAAGGATTAAGATAAGTAAATAAAAAAGCAGATACAGAATGACCAAAAAGTAAACAAAAAGAAAAGTAAGTATTAAAATAAAAAGTAAATTTAAATAAAAGCATTAAATTAGTGGTACAGGTGTTAAAAGATAAGGCAAGAATTGTACAAGTAGAACAGAAATGACTGAAGCTTGGGAAGTCCAGTGTTTCTCAAGAAGTGCGCTATTGGCATCTCGGGCAGGACAGTCCATCGTGCAGTGTTGTCCCCCGTGCACAGCAAGGTCTGGAGCATCCCTGGCCTGCACCGACTAAGTGCTAGTAACACCCCCTACCCCAGCCTTAGCACACATGTCCACATACCCTGGGGCAAGGCAGTACCACCCCTGGTTAAGAACCACCAGATACTGGGACAGAAGAATGGCTATTTTATAAAAAATCCTAAGCAGGGAGTTACTCCTTTTATACTGACAAAATGCTCTCCCTTATACAGATCCTATCTCTTTCATGCAATCCTTTAATTCTATTCTCAGTGAAGTTAAAACTCACCTGTTTCAAAAGAAACAACATTCTCTGATAAACCCATCTACCATGATGAAACCAAAAATCCATTTGAAGGGATCAACACCCCCAGTCCCCACCCCCCATCTCCCCACTTAGCCACCCACCCCTCCACCCTCCGTCTCTGTGGTCATGACATGGACGAAAACAGCATAGTGACCCCTCCTCTCTAACCATCTCTTCCTCCCACACTCATACTTATCAGTAGCTGCTCTGGGCTCAAATCTAAAAGACTCACACATATCTTTTCTGTTCCTTATATGACATTGCTGTCTCCCAAGCTCTTTATGTGCAGAGACCATGTCTTCTACTTCTGTGCCCTTCCTTTCCAACCTTTAGCCCCTTGCTGAGTGCAATATGGAACTTAACGTATACTTTTTCAGTAATTGATGATACTGATGATATAAATCAAAAAGTTCCTCCAAGTCAAGCTTCCAACCCACCATCTCTACTAGCTATGTGTTTCTGACTTTGTCTACTTGTTCCAGAAAAAATGTCAACTCTTCCAACAAACCTCTGTGCAGACAGCACTCCCTGGTCCACCCTGGCTGGGTGTGGCCAGGAAAGTCCACAGGCCCAGTGTCCTGTCTGGTTGACCTCCGCTTTGTACCCCGCATCCTACGATATGTGGCCACCTTAATGGTGACCTGAGAAGAGGACCTATACAAAGTTCAAAAGTACAGTTCAAAGACTGAAGGCCATGGAGTAAAGGAGCGGCACAGCAGACATGTAAACAGTTGCTAGGAAAGTCAGATAAAGCCATGGTCAGGTGTCTAGAATAATAGCAAACATTTTAACTGTAAAACTCCGTTTTAAACTTCAGTTATTTTGAAATATAACTGGAGATTTGGTAAGCACATATGAGTGCTTTATAAAGAGACTCAGTTGGACATAGGGTAGCACTTTGCAAAACCATACACATTCCTTTGGAGAGCTGGTGATATATACCACTCTCCCTAACTAACGGACGGAAGTGCCATATGCTTCAGGTTTGCTGGACCAGAAAAAAAAAGTTGAGCTAAGAGACTGTCCCCTTCTGGTGCAGCCACTTTTCAGGAGAAAAGGCTAACCTCTTCCCCGAGGACATGTAAGGGCTCTGCTCAGGTCAAGTCTACTAATGTTCCATGGACCAAAGCAAGACATGTGGTCAAGCCCAAGACCAACAGGACAGGGAATTAAATCTTCTCACAGGATGGGAGGAGTGAAAATTTGCTGAGCAATAATCTGTAAACACTCACAAGTGAACTAATAAATTTTTAAAATGTAGATGAAGTGATATATTACTGGGAATATATAAAGTGCCAAAGTTGGTGCAGGACAAAATAGAAAACTTCAATAAACCAACGTATTAAATATACCAAAGTGGTAATCAAAGCCCTCCCCTGCTAAAGAGCCCTGGGCCCCAGTGGTTTTATAGGTTAGTTCTATCAAATATTCATAGAACATTTCATGTCCTAACTTATGTAAGTTGTTCCAGAAAATAGAAAAGGAACAAAAACTAGCCCATTTTATTAAGCTCCTGTACTTTTTATTCCAAACAACAAGGAGAATAAAGAAAAGAAAAATCACAGGCTCATTTCAGTTATAATTTTAGATGTAAAAATCCTAAATATTAACTGTTTGAGTTTTTTAAAATGTATTCAAAATAATACATTGTGAACAAGTAGAATTTATCACACGATTACAATAATTTCAACATCATAAAAATTATCAATTAATTCAACATATCACTAGCCTAAAGAGAAAAGGCACTATATTAATACATGAAAAAAAAAAGGATTTGATGAAATTTGATACCTGTTTATCATTAAAATTTTCTCCTTTAAAAATTTAGGACTATGGACAACTTTTAAAACTTGATAAAATTATAAAAGCCTTCAATAAGCATTTGACTTAATGAAGAACTTTAAAATGTATCCCCTTTAAGAATGGGAACAAGACAAGTTATGCCCACTAGCACCATTACTATTGAATACAGTAGTGGAAGTCCTGACCAATGCTGTAAAGAAAGAAAAAGAAATTTTGTATTAACATTTGAAGGGAAGCATTTTCAGAGTATGATTTAATATGTAGAAAAAGGCCAGGATCAGTAAACAATCCATTAGAACAAATAAGAGAGTTGAACAAAATTGCCAGATACAAGATCAAGTCAAAACAAAAATCAGCAAAACAGCATTTCTACATTCTGGCAATAATCAAATACAAGATAAAATAAAATAAAATAAGCAATGAAAACTATAAAGGATCTAGAAATTAAATTAATAAAGATCACATAAGACCTCCACGGGGAAAATTTTAAGCCTTTATTAAAAGACATAAAGCAAGATCTGAATAAATGATCATTCATGTGCTGGCTGGGAAGACATTATTATTACATAAAGATGATAATTCTTGTAATGACAATTAAAATTTCATAATGGGGTAAGGAGAGGCTTTCTCTAAATTGGAGAAAGCTAGCTAATTATAAATATTTAAAAAGAAACTGGACTTTTACATCACACCATAAACAGTAACAGATTCCATGTGGATAAAGGCCCAAACGTAAAAGGCAAAACTATAAACTTAATGGAAAATAACACTGGATTATCTTTATGACCTGTGGTGGGAAGGGACTTTTTTTTTTTTTTTTGAGTTTAAGAAAAAATTTTTTTACTTAATTTTTTAAAATTGAAGTATAGTTGATTTACAACGTCATGTTAGTTTCAGGTATACAGCACAGTGATTCAGTTTTATATATGTGTGTAATATATATACTTTTTCAGATTCTTTTCCCTTATAGGTTATTACAAAATATTGAGTACAGTTCCCTGTGCTATACAGTAGGTCCTTGTTGGTTATCTATTTTATATACAGTAGTGTGTATATGTTAATCCCAACTTCCTAATTTATCCCTCCCCCACCCCAGAAGTGACTTTTTAAATGAATCCCCCCAAAGATGAATTTTTTACATCAAAGGAGACTATGATTCAAGTTGACAGAGGAGAATGGGAAAAGATATTTGTTAATGTTTGTTAAAACCAAGGAGGGAAAAATTTCTAGATTTATAAGGTACTCCTGAAACCAACAGGAAAAAAGATAAGAATCTCCAAAGGAAAAATGACAAAGGAATGACCAGGCAATTCAAATTAGAGGAAATGCAAAAGCAAGCATATAAAGAGATGCTCACATGCAGAAATTTAAGAAATAGCAATTGAAACAACAATGATAAATTACTTTATGTGCGTAGAAATCTAGACAATACCAAGTTTTGGCTGGGATGTGGCCACGTAGGAAACTTTATTCACTGCTGGTGGGAATGAAGACTGCGCAGCCATTCTACAAGCAAGTGGGCCGTGTGAATAAAACCGAGTATAGTATACAATCTTGTTCCTAGGTGTATGTACCCAAGAAAAATTCTGAAAAAGATCGATAAGGGACATGAAGAAGGCTGTCTGTACAAAGCTAAATCATTTGTGTTAGCAAACATATATACCTTATAACCCAGCAATCCTGTTTTGGGGTTTATATATCCCAGAAGAATTCTCATTCAGATCAGACCCCATGAGGGGTCATGTATGAGGTTGTTTGTATCAAGTAACACTGGGAAGAAAAGAGCTGGAAGCAATACAAGAGCTCAATACTAGGGGAGCAGATAAAAAATATGAAGGAGCATATAGGGAATACCATGCAGTTAGAAAGAATGGACTAAGGTGAAAATGTTAAAAGAAGAATGATATCTATAACAATGCGAGTTTTAAAATATATGTCTAAAACAACACCATTTACAAAAACACAAATAAATAAGAATATGTATCGGACAGAATAATTAGTTATGGAAGGGGAGGAAATAGGGGGGAGGCTGCCAGGCTGAGAAAACTTAACGTGACAGGCCACCTCCCAGGGCCAACATGTTAATCTGTATCCCTGAGTGCAATGGTTTTGCAGAGAAATCCCCTTGGCCCAAGGTCTGACTGGCTGCCTGGAAATGAAAGAAAAGCACCTTGAAAAGAAAACTAATTAGAACCCTTTGTTCTGGTGTATAATCACAGAGAACAATCTGGTCCTCACAGAGAGGTGGAGAAATAAACTGGTCTTTCTAAAACCGATTTTCAGCTAGATGAAGGCCCTGTTGCAAAATGCAAGTAAATCATACTTACTGTCATGGAAAACTCGATTTGCCATCAAGTCCATGGAAGGTCAACAACAAAACTATTAGCAATAATTGAGTTCTCACTGAGTTGAAAGGAGGGAGGCAGGGCGGACAGAGCTCTGGGCTAAGAATTGGCAGGCCCGGCTGCAATCTAAATTTGAATCTGCCACCAACTTGCTATCAAACTGGCGATAAGTCATTTAGCTTCTCTTGGATTGTTTTCTCATTTGGAAAAGGTAAAACCAGATGACTTTCAAGGCCTTATTCAGATATGACACATTATACTATCTTTTAAAAAAGCAATTTTATTTTCTGCAGATCTCATGCCTTTTGACTTCTCATTAATCAACAATTATTCACATATTGTTGCATCACTTTTCCCTACATGTCTTCTAAGAGAGAACCAAGACCTTTGGGGTTTTACTGATGCTTTTTGCTCGTTCTTGCTTTCTAAATATCACTCATGGAAACTTATCCTTCCATTGCAAAAAAGTTAATTGAACATTGGTAGAGTAAATTTTTTCAAAACAGGATTTAAAAGTTTAAAAGTTCATGTTACAACTTGCAGAGCCACTCATTTTTCTCACACACTTGCGCAGACCTGACCCAACTCCATCAATTTACCATTCATCCTGCCCCCTGAACACACCAGTCTGCCTGGAACCTTAGGGCCTTGTGCTAGCTGGTCCTTCCCCCTGGAACATTCTTCCTCTGACTTCCTCCATCAAGTGTGACTTCTCAATGAAACCCAGCCTGACTGCCCTATTCTCAGTGCCAACTCCCATTCCACTCTGTGATCCCCCTTATCCACATATCACCTTCAAACATGTATTTTATGGATGCACTATATTTGTTGTTGCTGACTGGCCCCCTCCACACACTCATCCCACCCCTGCTGGAATGTAAGCTCCTCACAGGCAGGGGAATTTTGTCAATTTTGTTCAGTGATGCTCAATGATGTATCCTGGGCACCAAGAATAGTACCTAGCACATAGTAGGTTCTCATTACATAAATGAATATTGTTGGATAAATGAACAAATTAAAAGGAATGATCCATTACAATTACAACATACTCATCTAGCTGTGCTCTCTATGGCTACAGTGTTACCAAGTGCTCCTACTTTTAGTTACTTAGCACTTAAAAACCAAAGAAATTATACCGTATCATCTGGGAGTGTATAGAAAATTTTAAAGGGGGGTGGGCGACTCTGTAACAGTAAGATATTGTCAAGGTTCAGGGTAGGCAGGTTCCCACTCTCTGCACTGAACTGGGCCACAATGAACTCCTCCCTCTACATAGATGGTTAATTTTAAGAGACTTAGAACCACTGACAGACCCCAAGATGGTTTCTGGGTAAATACTCTGATTCCAACCTTCCAGTACCTAAGGAAATAAACAAAAGGTAATAAAAAGGCAGCCTTATCCCCCAAAAAAGATGGCAGAACCACAGTCCAATACCCCCCTGAAGCTGTATCAATCATTCAATAAAACTCAACTCTAAAAGAGAGACTGATATCCCCAAATCTGGAGAGGAACAATGAATTAAGTGGGCTTTCTTATCACTTCTTCTCCTCTGACTTCAGTAGATTGGGGATGGTAATTGCCACAGGGAAGGATGCGGAGATCAGAAATAAGAACGAGGACTGATTGTTCCTGGCAGAAGTGATGAGACATTTCACAGGGTCTCAGGCGAGACTGCAGAGCACAGGTGTTACAGTGTGGCCCACACAAACAACTCAGATGAGCTCCCTGCTCTGCCCAACTCTTCTGCTGACATGTGCCCTTCAGCTAAAGAAAGTGGACAGAATAGGAAATATCCAGTCCTCAAGGGGCAACAAATAGGGGGATCACAGGGGTGCCAAGGAGAAACCACTCCAGTCTGTTAGAGCACCAAAGGCTGAGCATGGCTGCCCAAACATGGGCAAGATGGAATGAAATGGAACAGCAACTAACATACTATAGTAACAAGTGATTTATTTTATTTTATTCTATTTATTTTTTAATTAATTAGTTTATTAATTTATTTATTTTTGGCTGTGTTGGATCTTTGTTGCTGTGCACTGGCTTTCTCTAGTTGTGGTGAGCGGGGGCTACTCTTCGTTGGTGTGTGTGGGCTCTAGGCGCACAGGCTTCAGTAGTTGTGGCACGTGGGCTCAGTAGTTGTGGCTCACGGGCTCTACAGCACAGGCTCAGCAGCTGTGGTGCACAGGCTTAGTTGCTCTGCGGCATGTGGGATCTTCCCAGACCAGGGCTCGAACCCGTGTCCCCTGCATTCGCAGGTGGATTCTTAACCACTTTGCCACCAGGGAAGTCCCATAAGTGACTTTAAAAGGGAACATAATATGGGAAAAAAACTGACAAAAAAATTCACAATCCTCAAGGAATAAGAGAAAGTAATTTGTCACAGAATAATTTAAAAGCATAATAGAAACATGAATACAGTAAAACAAGAGCTTAACAATGAGACAATAAAAATAACAAAATGAGATTTTAAAAGAAGCTTGTCATACTAAAATGATAAATGGACGACCAAATAGCATCACCATGAAACTAATACATAAATTAGAAATACCAAGGAATAGCGTTAACGTGACCCCAAATTATATATATTCAGGAAAGGCTTGAGATAAGGGCAGAATTTAAAGCAATTAGAGAAAAATGATAGATATGGAGGAGAGCAAAACACAGTCCATTGAAAGGTTAATGGGGGCCTTCCCTGGTGGCGCAATGGTTAAGAATCTGCCTGCCAATGCAGGGGACATGGGTTCGAGCCCTGGTCCGGGAAGATCCCACATGCCGCAGAGCAACTAAGCCCATGCGCCACAACTACTGAGCCTGTGCTCTAGAGCCTGTGAGCCACAACTACTGAAGCCTGCGTGCCTAGAGCTCATGCTCCGCAACAAGAGAAGCCACCGCAATGAGAAGCCCGCGCACCGCAACAAAGAGTAGCCCCCGCTCGCCACAACTAGAGAAAGCCCGCTTGCAGCAACAAAGACCCAACAGAGCCAAAAATAAATAAAATAAATGAATTTAGAAAAAATAGGTTAATGGATATTCCTGAGGTAGAAAATCCAGCCCAAAGTATTCAAAAATCTAACACAAGAAAATATCCCTAAAACGAATACACGATGGAATCTAATCTCTAAATTGAAAGAGCATACTCTATATTAGGAAAAAACTGATACAGAATAATCAACTATGAGATATATACTGGTTAAATAACTGAATTTTCTGTTCCAAAATATAATTCTTCAAGCAGAAAAAGCAACTTGCCTACAAGAAGAAAGTCAGTCAAATTTTTCAACAGTGCTTTAAATGCAAAAGATAATGCAATTCCACCAAAATTTTAAGGGGGATAAAGAGTAGTCTCTGAATATTATTCTTAGCCAAGATGACTTTTATATAAAAAAGGTAATCAGCAGATATTGTTGAACATAAAAACAACTCAAGAATTCACTGTTTGTTCTGAACCTTCCTTTAAAAGTCTTGACAATCTAGTCAGTGCAATGAATAAAGTAAAAATATCAGCAGTGGCATACCAAGGGTGGGTAGATGGAAATGGTTTCCTTCAGATGCAGGCAATAAAGAATGCATTGCTTATAGAGAATTTAAAAGTAGAAATAAAACCACTAAAAATCCCTCTGCTTTTCATATCACCATGTACCAACAATCTAAGCAATGCAAATGATAAAACATCCCTCTTTTCTGGGATGGAATGTTCCCCCACCAGGCAGTCAGGAACCTCTAAGCCCCCTGACCTGCTTCTTAATAACAGTGATTGGAAAGCCACAGTAAAAAGATCAGTACTGGATATTGAATTTATTTAAATATAAAACTAATTTTAAACACCTGAACAGAACATAATGTTACATATCTTGATTATATGAAAACAATAATATAACTAATCAAAAGCAAGGCTAGATTATAGAATAGAATGTAAACACTAAATTACCCTGTGTGAAAATAACAATGTAACTAACCAAAATCTAGAAGGAAGAAAGGAAAGAGAGTGAGAGTGCCTATGAGCCCATTTATCACGGCAGGGAAATCTATACTGTCTGAAATGGAGATGGTGGCAGTCAAGACAGCCTGTTATCTACAGTAGGACATAAGCCCTGAATCTCATGACTTAACAGAACGAGTTAAGTTCTCACTCACACACCTTCCACCGCAGGCCCACGTGGCTCTTCAGGGCAGTGCCTCTGTGAGCTGGTGCTGCATTCCATACCACACTGACGTTACGCTCCTCCACATTCACATATCACATAAGATAAGCATTCATGCTCACCAAGACAGGGAAAGAAAGGGTGACAGACTGGAGATCTGGCAATTAAATACATCTATCTGTAAGTGATGCTAGTCACTTCTGCTCGCATTTTGTGGCTAAAGCAAGTCACAAGGTCACACCTAACTTGAAGGGAGTGAAGAAGTACAATTCTCCTATACCCCAGAACAGGGAGAGAACTGGGTGAACACCAATAACATCTACCAAGAAATATACTTGGAGAAAAAGAAAAGCCAGAACCAAAAACATCAAGTTCATCACCTCTCTTCTGAACCTAAGAAAAAAAAATAACATCTCTTACTGTGAAAAAAAATGTTTATTTAAATTTCAGTAATTTCTTAATTTTCACTTAGTTTCTTTTTATCCAGTTAACTTCAAATAAAATTAAATGTATTTAGTTTTAAAATTTAAAAATTAGCACGATTCCACTTTTATGAAAGCATTTCTATCTATGGACCTATCTATCCACCCATCTACCTATCTACCTACCATCCATCCATCCATCTTCTCATCTACAAACATGCTTAGAGAGATGTCCAAATGTCCAACAGGATGTTCACTTAATGAGGCTTATTTCTGAGTGTTAGGATTTTTTATCTTCTTTTTACTTTTCTGCATTCCTTGGATTTTTAATAATGCAAATGTATCATTTTTATAAACACAACAGAGTCATTATTAGAATATGAATTAGCCAAAATAACACTTGGCTTTCAATTATCAAGCCTTAAAATCACCAGATGCTAAAAAAAGGGAGATTTTTACATTGCACTGGGAAAGGGAAGGGGATTAAAGTAGGAGAAAATGTGGTATTTCATGATTGTTATACACTGTTTGAAATTACAAAGTGGGTAAATGCTCATAGCTTCAGGCCAGGCAGCTGGTTTGAATCAGGTATGTAAAAGGACATACATTTCTATTTTACCAATTTTTAAGTCTTTTATATCTTGCTGATACAGGTCATTCTTACCAAATATGCAGTTGCTTATTGAGTTTAATAGAGGTGTACTATAGAAACAGAGTTGGTTTTCCCCATTTAAAAAATATGGACATTAAATGCAAAAGTACAATTAATAAATTGAAGAGGAAATATATCTTCTAACCAGAGCAGACTTACCCATTACGCACGGTGGGGATAGTGCTGAGAGCCCGTAGTACTTTTGAGGGCCCATGAAAATGTTTTAATTTCTTGTAAAACTCAGAAGAAGAAATAAACTTTAGGTCAAAGAAAATATCTGAATATATAATATTAATATATTCATCTATATAACAACCCAGTCATAAACTGTACTTTTTCATATTTTTTTATGGAGGAAAAGGCCCACAAAGGCAGCAGTGCCTCCAATCTATGAAAGTTCATAATGTGGCCCTGTTTCTAAGGCACAGATTCATTGGCAGATGGCAAAAATTACCTGGTTTATTGAAACATGTACTTAAAACACTACCTTTCCAAATTAAAAACAGTGTAGTTGTTGAGAGACAAAATTCCAAAGTGCCTTGTCAGTTCCTCAGAGTGCACAGATGACTAATGTTAATTCTCAACGTTAATGACAACACTTTTTTCACAGTCTAACGACCTTAAAGATTCCTTTACATGAAGTTGCATTATAAGGATATTAAGTTTTGAGGGGTTTTTTTTCCTTTCTAAATAGGGAAAATGAACTCCTTAATCACATTAATCACATTATTTCCCACAGATAATTGCTCTCCCAAGTTTTCAAAATTGTTTAAAAATATTAGTAAATTTATTTTAGTCTTCAAGAGATCAAATACATAAATATTTAAACTGATACTCAAACTGAAGAAAACAAGTTGCCCCCATGGTCCCTTGATTCTGTCTTTGCTGCTGGTCCCTGGGCAGTAAAGAGAGTTAGTTTAAGAAGCTTCAATTGCATATTGAAATTATAAAATAACAACTTTGATAGATTTAAGTTTTCCTTCTTGGTCCTAAACCTGCTTAGGAGAAGGACAAGATAATCAAGGAGTGCTTACAGAACTTGACTTCAGGCATCAAAAGTACATGCCTTTGAAGGGAGTTCAGCTGGGTTGAGTGGCTTGGAGATAAGACCAAAGAAATAAAAAAGGATGAAGGTCATGTAACTTTGCCAAGCAAAATCTTTCAAAACTATGATACAACAATAATCTTAAAAATGAAACTCTCAGTCCTCTTATCAGCAACCTAGGGAGAGAGATAGAAATCAGACTTTTTAATTTACTGCCTTCCCCTTCCCACAACTAGAAGGGACAATGAATGTGGTGACTGACATAATCAGGAGTCAATATAATTTGGATAGATTGATGGAATGACACTAACAAGATTTAATTTGTTTTGGGATAAATGTGACATCCTACCAAACTTAAAAATATCAATCATAAAGATACAGACTGTTGTCAACCTGCCTCAAATGCAGTTTAGGAGAAAAGGTTCAGATGTTTTAATTGACTGCAAATGCAATGTGACCCTAGCAAAAAAAAAAAAAGAAAAACTGACACGTTAGTTCCAAATACTGTACATAACTTTGGAATCAGGAAGAGGGAGATGACAGTCTCACAGATTCGCAATAGTCAGACTGACCACTTCCAAATCAATGACCTGATTGCATATTATTGGGACAGAGAAGCAGGCAAAGCCTGAATGAAGGTCTGCCCAAAGACATTAACGTGTAAGCGCATATGAACTCAGTATGAAAGCAAGCATTTGGCATCTACCACGGTGAACTATGAGCTCTAGCGAGGTGGAAACTGTGTCTGTCTTGTTCATAGCAAGGACCTAGCACATATCTGGTACATCACAGCTTCCAAGAAATAACTTTTAAGACTTTAGTTTAAAAACATATGGAGCAGTTGCATTTTATACAGGGGATGCATTCAGAAGAACTCACATAATGGGAGACTAACCCGGCAAAGCACAGGAGCACCGCCTTGTAGCAAGAGCTTAAGCACCGCAGAGAATTCCACTTGGCTTTGGAATTTTGTGATTCTTGGCAAAATTTAAATTTTCTAGGATTTGCATTATCTCAAATTTTGTGCCTAAAGTGTGACTTCAGTAATAATTTTTACCAACTAATTTGAATATGCCTAATATCAATAAAATGCAAGGGCACTCTGAGGATAGATACATTCATTTAGCAAATATTAATTGAGGTCTATTATGTACCAGCTACCTTTTAGTGCTAATCATTCAGCACTGGGCAAATTTAGCTATTTATGTAAACTGTCCGCAGTTTGTCTAAAGCACCTCCATGGAACTTAGGGCTTTACAGCTATCTGTCTAAACCAACTCATTGATTTCACCAATGAAAATATAAAATGAAAGGAATTAAAGTTACTTGCTCACTCTCACAATTAATTGGCCATGGAGCTCTGAAGACAGTGACCTACAGATGCCTATCCCAGCGGGGATTCAGTGCCTGCTTACAGCTGCAAATGAGCAGCTGAAGTTAACAATCTGGGGGCACATTTATGAAGGGATCTCAGAAATAATACAAGATCATAGTTAATAAATATTCTTTTAATCTCCTTTTTAACATTCCCCCAAATGAAAAATTTTCCAGACTATGTTTTTCTATGTTTTTTAACCAACAATTTCTTTTACAAACATAGATGTATTAGAAGCATGTGCACGTATGTGTGTGTGAAACTGAAAGAAAAGTTTAACAAAACAACAAATCCTTACCTTTACTATATGTTATCCTATTTTATTTTACTCTAATCCGGATCAGCGACCACTAAATTGACTTCATGTTCCACTAACACGTAGCAACATTGTTCTAGTGTGCATTCTGCTGGCTTCTTACTACTCTCCCATTCAATAATGAGCTCACATGTCATCTCCTCTGAGAAGCCTTCCAGGACTCCGCCAAGCACAACCAACCATGTCCTTCTTTAAAGCCGGACATGAGTGACAGTGAGGATACGGGAAAGGGGCAGATTTAGGAGAGAACAGGAGGTAGTGCTGGAATGCCTCTCTGTGCCACACCTGAGCTCCACATTGGGGCAGGAGTCCCTCAAGCTCAGGGGTGAGAGGGGCTTCTCACCCCTGATCGATTTCTTGGGCACCGAGCACTTCCTGGAGCATCATAAGCACTCATTAAGCAATTGTTGAAATAAATCCTTTAGGGAGCTGATGAAAGAGCTGACCCTCAAAGCAAATAAAAGAGCCCATCCATCAGAGGCTGCACCCTGGGAGCCAATGGACTGAATTTGGCTCACATATGTGTTTCATTTGGCTTGTGCAGTGCAAAAAACTACAGAGACAGCATTTGAAAATACGGAGATTTCACAAAATTCTAGATTTGTGGCTTTGCTTGTCAGTTCACCAGAGTCATCCTCAGGCTGGTCACCTCCGAATCTCCACCCTCTCCACGGCACACGTGAAAGCCCAGGTGCCGGGCTGCTTTCCCATGTCCAGGACCTCTCAGGTCCTACAGGTGTGTGATTCGTGACTCTTGTACCAAGCAATGGGAGAAAAGCATGTGGAGTGAATGGGCCTCCAGCCATCTGGGGGAAGAAAGAGAGCATAGCAAAAAGGACCCCTCCCACTCAAGAAAGCACAGACATCCACGCATCTGTGATCTTTTTGCAGGGGTGAAAGGCTGCTCGAGAGAACTGTCTTTATTCTCTTTCTCTCTCTCTGGGAAGAGATGCAAAAAAAGGCAGAATCATAGGAAATAAGGACGAAAATTAGAACATTTTATTTTTCCTTGTATCCTTTGGCATTGAATAACACCATTTTGCACAGGTGGGTTTTCAATAAACTTGGAAGCAAGGCTGTGGAAAACTCTTTAAATGCTGTACTGGTCTCAAAATTCCAGTTGTTCAGATATAAAAGTGATGTTTGAATGCCTTCCTCCCATGGACACATCCTCATGAAAGCCCTAAAAGTCTCAATCAAAATTATTCTCAATCAAAATCCCAGCATATTTTAAAAATAGAAATTGACAAGCTGAGTCTAAAACGTATAAGGAGATGTGAGGGCCAAAATAATTTTGAGAAAGAACAAAGTTGGAGAAATTATACTACATAGGGAAGCAAGAAAATGTGTCACACTTACACCAAATTAAGGATGCTGAATTATGTTTTACTAATGTATGCAACTTTAATTTTGCTTAGCACTGTGTTGATTACAAGACTTATTCTAAAACTAAAGAAACGAAGAGAGTGTGCTATTAGTAAAATGATAGACAAATAGATCAATGGAACAGACTGAAGTCCAGAAATAGATCTACACTTTTATGGACAACTGATTTTCAACAAAGGTACAAAGGCAATTCACTGGAGAAAGGACAGTCTTCCCAGCAAATGATGCAGCCACAATTGGCTATCTATATGCACAACAATAAAGAGAAGTTCAATCCATACCTCATACCATATACAAAAATTAACTCAAAATTGATCATAGACCCAAATGAAAAACCTAAAACTATATAACTTCCAGAAGAAAACATAGGCAAAAAAAAAAAACAACATTCGCAACCTTGGCTTAGGTAAGGTTTTCTTAGAAACAACAGCCAAAGCATGATCCATAGAAGAACAAATTAATAAAGTGGATGTTGTCAACATGCAAAACTTCCACTCTTTGAAAGACACTGTTAAGAGAATGAAAAGACAAACTACAGACTGGAAGAAAATACATGCAAATCATATTCATACGGACAGAGTAAAGGGACAAAATAGGTGACTAAATAGTTAATCCCACCAAGGGATCGTAAGTAAAGAAAAAAGTATGGGAGATCCCTGTAAGTTACTGATCACTCAAGAATGCAGGTTTGCTTAACCACAAAACCAAGCAGCCTTGCTTAGCAATAAAACCGTGCAACAGAAGCATGAGACATGCCCCAAAACAATAAAACAATGGTGGAATGAGACCCGCATCCTGCCCAGTGAGGTCATTAAGTTAATGATTCCTAGGACATGCTCCTCTGCACACAGTAAAAACAAAAATATAAGGAAAAGGTGACATCATACTGAAACCCGAGATGATTTACCATATTTTAGTATATGTTACCGCCTTTTTGCTCATTTCCATTGTACCATGACAGTCCTGGCTTGACCATGAAGGGACAAGAAAACTTCCCCGCCTGACGTGGAGGAGGAACTGATGGTGGAAGCTTGATGTCTACTCAAGAATGAGGAAGAAGGTGGTCTTCTCCCCCTCCCCACTTGTCCTTTGATTATAAAACTGTAGCCCACTAGGTTCTTGGGGCAGCACCCTCTTACCCACCCACTTGTAAAGCTCACAAGCATCCTGTTCTAATAAATCACTTCTTATCTATCACTTTGCCTCTCACTGAATTCTTTCTGCACTGAGACATAAAGAACCAGAGCTCCTTGGAGCCCCCCCGCCCCCAGACACATTTCTGCAGTTTCAACATATCTTATAAAGGACTTGTATATAGTATATACAAAGAATTCTCTAAGCTTAGCAAGAAAACAACTCAGTTTAGAAATGGGCAAAGACTTGAACATATATTTCAGTTAACAAGATATACGGATGGCAAATGAACACCTGAAAAAATGCCCAACATCATTTGTCATTAGAGAAGTGCAAATTAAAACCAGAATGAGATACCACCATGGTAAGTGGTAAGAATTAAGAAGACCAATCGTACAATGTTGGTGCAGATGTGGAGGAACTGGAATGCTCATACAGTGCTGGTTGGAAAGTAAAGCGGGACTTTGGAAAACAGTTTGGCAGTCCCTTAAGAAGTTAAACATACACCTCCCATATGTTCCAGCCATTCCACTTGTATGTGAATACCAAGGAGAAAAGAAAGCCTATGTCTATACAGAGACTTGTACATGAATGGTCAGAGCAGCTTTATTTGTAATGGCCAGGTGAAACAACACAGGTGTCCCTCAACAGGTGAATGGAAAAACAAACTGTGGTATATCTGTACATTGAAATACTGTTCTGTAATTTTAAAAAAATGAAATATTGATGCCCACTTCAACATGAATGAATCTAAAAATAACTACGCAGAGTGAGAGAAGCCAGACAAAAAAGAGCACTATATAACTCCATTTGTATAAAATTCTAGGCAATGAAATGAATGTATAAGGACAGCACATCAGTGTTTGCCAGGGTAGGGGTGCCAGGAGGAAGGAATTACAAAGGGGTATGAGGAAGCTTTGGGGGTGGTAGATATGTTCATTATTTGATTGTAGTGAAGATTTCATGGTGTATATATGTCAAAATGTGTACACCAAGAATATGTGCAGTTTATTGCATGCCAATTATACCTCAATAAAGTGTTTTGTTTCTTAAAAAAACAAAACAAATAACAAAATAAAAAAAAAAACAACACTCAGTTGTGCTGTCCCGTTCTTGTCCCCTGACCCCATGTCACTGTGTTAGGTCCTCTTTCCTAGACTTTCCCATAGCACCATATGCTGGCCCCAGTGCAATCTTTATTACTGTGTATAGTTTTCATTTAACTATTAAGTTGAGCCAGTATGACACTACCAACATTCTACCATTTCTGATCTAAAAAATGGCAGCTTCGTGTGGCTCAACCTAAGTGCTTGCTTGTCAACTGTACTTGAAGGTGAGCTCTCTGAGGTCTGAGGAAGATCTGGCCCAATGATGTTTGCTGAGTAAATGTGCTGTCACTTTGAAAATCCTTTTCTCTCCGGCTGCCCACCCTCTTTTGGGTCATCACAAGCAGCTGAGAAAAAAGGCTACGGGGCCCTGCCTTTATGGCCTCATCCCTTTTATCCATTTAAAATCACTCAAACACCAAGGAGGCTAAAACCTCCTTTTGCATAATTTTAAAACTTCCTATTTGAAAATGATCTTTCAAAAGCAACAGAAACACATCCTAGGCTACTAGAAGCAGAGGATGTAGCTTTGAAAATGTAAAAAGCGTTAAACATTTGAAGCAACCAAAAATCATAGTACAACTCTGATTCCTGACATCTCTCTGAGGAAAAATTCCAGAGGCTGCAGTACTTTAAAATAATATCATGTGCTCTGGCCCTGGCCTTGGCTGCCTCTCCCTTTTGGAACAACAAAAAGAACCATGCCAGCTATTAAAGGCAGTCTTGTTATATAATGCAGTTAATCTCACATACTCTTCCCTGTGGGATTTAACCCAAGTTTCACAGTGGTCTATTTTATTTAGCACTGATAGTTTTATTCGTTTCTTATTAAGGAGATCTTTCCACAAAACTGGCTGCTTTCTCAGCCTTGGCTCGAGAAGGAAGAATATCTGAATTAAAAATCTGTGCAACAGATGGACTTCGGTTACAAAGACTATCTCTGGCCTCAGAAGTTCCTCATGGAGACAGGTGTCAAGCCCGTTAGTAAGTTCCTGGCTTTCAGATTTTCCTGAAGACGGTTTAGCCCTTCCATTTATGCACTCTGCAGGCCGGAACAGAAAATAAAAGCACAGCGCTCCGTAAATACTTGTCGGATTCTCGGGATGTACTCGCCTCACTTTCTGTTCATTTAAAAGGAACTGTACTTTTACTCATAGGAAAAACAATTCCATCAGGCAGACATGAGGAGGAGGGAGAGAGGGGACATGTGGGATGGCTCCCATGCCCGCCCTCCGGTGTGGGTGGGGTCCGTGCGGTGAAGGGCCTGAAAGGTCGTGCATGGGACATCCTGTTGACCCCTCCTTGGTGCGGTGGCCCTTTGACCACCAGGGAAGGGCTGAGAAAGGGCACATGGAAGGGGCTTTCTTGGCCTCCTGCTGCTGTTCCTTAACCAGCCCCTACGTTTCCCTGCCTAGCTACTGGATGGATAACAGAGAAGACAAGCAAGATAAGTCATTTCCTTCTCACTGTATTACTAACATGACAAATGCCTTGCTCCATGCTTATAAACAGTCTCAAACACAGCCCTGTTTGGTTTCAGAGAGTTCTCATTTAAGTGTGTTCCATCCTGTGTCACTCTGAAACAAGAAGGGAAGACAGAGGAAACACTTTTACTCCTAAAGCCATCACCATGAGATACGTATTATCATCATATCCTTTCTGTAAAGAGGGCATTACTATTAGGGGAAGATGAATGACTTGGCTCAAATCACTCAGCCGAAGAAGTGACAGCCTGTTTTCAAACTCAGGTCTGTCTGGCTCCAGAGTCTGTGCTCTTCCTGTGAGTTTCTCTACACTCTCTTGTCTCTGTCTGATTAGATGAGTGTCAACGAATCCCTTAAGAGAGACAGAGGATTACTGGGCAACAATTTTGTGCTGGTTTAATGTAGTTCCCAAACTGTGCAGATACCCAGAGATACCTGCTAAATGGTTGAGCCTGGAGCCAATGTGTAAGGAGGTTGCCTGAAGAGAGGAATTTATTCACTTTACAGACTGAAATTTGGGGGTAGGTGCACTTTAATAAATAATACCAACAACAAAAACTTATGTTCACGATGGACTTAAAGCCCTTGTAAATCCACGCCTGTAATGTCTATCTCACTGAAAAGAAAACGTGAGCATTTAATTGACAAAAAGATGGATGGGTCCAAAGGGACACCTCCTTTAACGTGCTCTCTCCCCAAAACGTGCTCCGCTTTGTCTAGTGGCAGCTTTTACCTCCTGCTGCCCAGTCACATTCTGGGGACAGAAGAGCCATTCTCCCCCAGTACAGGAGATGCAGACCCCAGAACCAGTATCTAAAATGTTGGTAAACGAATACTGCTCAGCAGAAGCCTAGGTTTTAGCTTCAGCTATGAGATGTCATTCTAAAATATTCTTCTGTGTTAACACAATAGTTCCATTAAGTAAACTGAACTCTAACAAACACACTCAAAGTAGGTTTTTCTGAACTTCCTTCTCTAGCAGCAAGGTACTTCTTTAAAAAAGAAAGAAAAAGCAATAAAAACAACAGAAAGACACATGTAATATTCTTTTAGACTACTTACTGGCAGCATTGTGTGTGTATGTGTGTTCCAAAGAGCACAGAAGTAGCTTTTATGGTTAGAAAATTGAAGTGCTATCAAACCTAGGAAATTACAGGGATGGAAAACAAAACAGCTTATCTACATATGTCCCATCTGCTTTTGGTTTTGTGTTTTGCACAATCAATTACTGGAAGCCTTGGAAAGTATGCCGAGACACTGAATATGAGAGCCGGGGTGTGTCATAACAGTGGCTAGAGGTGAGGACAAGGCCGCCATAGAGCCTGAATCAAAACTCACAGACTCCAGGAGAGTTTTCAGGAACTATCAATGCATAATATTACAAATGAAAACACAACATGCACCAAACTGGAGCCAGTGTTTTGGAACATGGGAAAAAGCAAATTTCCATTCACTGGGGAAAAGCCATCGATTTCATTATTTTGTCAGCATGAGTCACTGTTCTCCACAACTCAGCATTTTACTGCCGAGAGCAGTTGCACCCAAGCTGCTCTGACTACGCACTCTCTGCTGTTGATAATTTCCCAGACTTGAGCAGCTGGGGTTTTATGCTGGGACTCCCTTACAGCTCAGTCTCTGCTCCACTCCATTCCAACAACCCTACTTCTTTCCCCTCTGACAATTCCCCACTCCACACCCACCTCCATTACCTACTTCTAGACTCTCCCTGCACTTTCAACACAATCATGTCTCCACTTCTGCATGAACCACAGGCAAGGAAAAAGACCTCGCTTTTAAAAAGACAAAGTCAGACAAAGACGAGAATAGCAATGGATTCACACTTCAGGTGAACAAAGTAAATGCCTGAACTGAAGAGGTGTTATAACAAACGAACATTCTTTAGCTGAAAGAACTTGGTGGCAGAAAACTCTTAAAAGAAATGGAAAAAAGCTTTCTATTGAATATTCCTGTTGATCCAACCAATTATGAGATACGCCATTAGTAGAAGTAATTTTAGTCTGAATTTTGAAAATTACTTTTGTCTAAGGGGAGGGAGTAGAGGGGGATGATGACAGTTATTGATCCATTACTCACTCTTTTAGTATATTCTTTAAGGGGGGAAAACAGATAAAAGCCCAGGGGATTCTAGAAATGAAATCAACAATGTGAGCCTATTCTTCAATGAGTACATTTCATTTGCATATATCACCGTGTTCATTAGTCTGCTGTTTTAAGGAGAGACAGTCTATGAAATCATAAATCTGATTTCCATTGTTGAGCAATGAGTCAGAGATTTGAAAGAGAGAATTTGATTTCTACATCTGTCTAAAGGAAAATTTTCTTACTGATAAAATATTCTTATTACATTGGCTTAATCATGAGAGTGTTAATATATGCAGAAGTTCTTAGATACATTTGAATACAGATTTTTTAAAGTACTATTTAATGATACTAGGTATCATTAAACATTTTTAGACTCCAAAGCGAAACAAAAAAGAGAATAACACAATAGAGACACAGACCCCAAGGGGAATTCGTGTAACACCAACTCCTTCCCATGCCTTGCCTTTGGGAACCCATCTTGTAACTCCTTTCTCTCCTCATAAACAACCTGCCTTTCTACAGCTTACAAAGAAGGAGCCCAGAGTTGCCATGAGGATGGAGTCTCGAGTCGTTCATGACTTGGAGCAGTCTCTCGGCTTCATGGCATTGACTCACTGTGGTACAAAGAGGATGCAGTATCCAGGAGGCCCTGGCAGCTAATTTCCCTATGGCATGATTTGGTCGCCTTCTCTAGTGAACACAGGAAGACAATTTCCATCTGACTCAAGGCTCTGGGGCTGTGCTTCATTCCCATTCCTCTTGATTGACCAAAGTCATTGTTTGCCAAGGTAAATTGCAAATTTCCCTTTTTTGCAGTGATCGATCTGTCCATGGCCATTCTCAGGGTGTGACAGCGTGGTATGGGGAACTGAGCCCAAGATTTGCTCTCCAGTCTTTTCCTCGCCCCTGACTCATTGCCATCTGCATCTCGATTTCTACATCCCTGAAAAGGTGAAAACCCAGCTGGCTCCCCCCTTTCTGTAACACCACAAGGAAGAGACTGTGCCCTTCTCAAAAGATGTCCAGATTTTATTGTTCCTGTCATTTCCAATCCTCCCCATTTCTCCTTTTCTCTTATTTGGGCTAGACTCTCATGCCGAGTCGGTGATATTCACAGAACGCCATCTCAATCCTCTAGACCAAATGTTCTAATTTTCATGTGGTCACAGATATAAGCAAGATAACTAAAGGGCGTCTCGTCTAGGAATCACAGCAGGAAGAATAATTAACCAAGTTGCACGGTGTGTTTCCCTTCCGTCAGTAACTGAGAGGCAGCTGTGATTCAGTAGAGACAGCAGAAGCCATGAGATGGTTCATGACCCAGAACAAGATCTGGAGACCGATGTGCCACCTGTCTAGCCTCAGCTTCCCCCCGCATAAAGCGAAGGGGTTGTGTGAGCTTAGAGGCTGCAAAGGCAGATGTCTACCAGGGCCTGACAGATAGCACGCATGAAATAAAGTATAAACTATGGAGCCGTGGGAGCTGGGGAGAACCAGAGTGCGCATGCCCCAGCTGGGGGGAGCAGCTGCCGCTCAACCTGCCAACTGTCACCCTGGGAGGAGGAGGGTCCATCATCTCCGCATCTTCTAATCTTTCAGGAGAAGCCAAGAATCTATACTTCAAGTGAAATCTCAATTTGAAATAGTGTCAACTGATTAAAAAAAATTGTTTAATGTTGTGTGAGCCAATCAAAATGTGTCTGCAGGCTGGCTACAGCCCCTAGGTATTCAGTCTATGGCCTCTGCCCTAGGCGGAGTGTCTCTCCGTTCTCTTTAAGGGCTAATGTTCCACAATCCACCCCAGAGCTAGTTTTTACAGCAAGATCTCCTACCTGATTAATGGATATTAATATTTCACTGCAGATGACAGGATGAATCTCAGATCTGATTCAGAGCTCAAGGGCAACAGAAAGCCATGAGTGACTGGGGATGGGGTGATACTGGAGAGAAGTGTGGCATGATCCAATTTACATTTTAATAAAATCACTCCAACTGCTGTTGGAAGACTCAGCTGGAAGGAAGGGCCACTGCACATGGGTGAGCAGGTGTTGAAGCACAAGGGTGCCAGCTAAATAGACAAGTGAGGGGTGAAATCTGGCCGCAGTCTGCTCACAAAGGCCTGGCCCAGCGCTGCATCTCCTCATATGGGCAGTGTACTTTTCTGCACCAGGGTGCCCTGTAGGCTTTCTGGCCTTGGGGCACAGGTAAGATAAGAAGGCCAGTTAGAAAGTTACTGCAAAGGAGAGATGATGATTCTTTGGACTAGAATAGAGGCAGTGGCTATGGAGAAAAGTAGATGGACTCCAAAGATATTGAAGAGGTAGAATGGACATCTTTGGGTGATTGATTAAATCTGGGACAAAGTAGAGGGAGGCGTCAAAGATGACTGACTGTCAAGTTTCTATCTTGGGTGACTGGGTGGCTGGTATTGCCACTGCTGGCACTGAAATGGAGAAGGCTGAGGGAAGAGCATGTGGAAGCAGGATCCAGAGGTGAGTTTTAAACATGTTAAAGGTGAGATGCCTGGAAGATATCCAAGTGGAAACGTCAAGATGACTAGATATGCAGAACTCAAATGGCTCTGGGTTGGAGAATAAATCCATTCAAACTCTAGCATTGTCTTTGTTCATTATTTTTCAAAGTCCCTTACTGGGTAACTCTAATAATAAAAGAAGTTAATCTATATATTAAGGTAGATTTTCCATCCCTGATTCTACTTTGGTTATCTGGTGCAACCCACTATCTGCTCCCTACCTTCTTATGTATAGTAGCAAATACTTACACAGTGCTCAACTTGTCAGGCACTGTTACAAGTGCTCACCATGTATTAACCTGCGCAATTCTCACAACAGCCCTATGAGATAGGCATTGGGTTGGCCAAAAAGTTTGTTTGGGTTTTTCCATAAGATGTTACAGAAAAACCCAAACAAACTTTTTGGCCAACCCAGTATCATATTATCCTCACTTTCTTAAATGAGGAAACTGAGGCACAGAGAGGTGAAGTTACTTGCCCAAGGTCACAAAGGTTGCAAGTGCCTTAACCAGAATCTGAACTCAGGCAATCTGGCTTTTAACCACCACACACTACGTTCACCACCTCTTCAAACATCTGAGATGACGATGTCCATGGCTTCTTTAGTCTCCCTCTTCCACACTAACAACCCCTGGTTCCTCACTTGAACTGGACTCTAGATCCCTCATCAGCTTTATTTTCCTCACGTGAACTGGTTTCTAGACACCCCACCCCCGATTAGCTATTTTCCTGCTCTTGAACCAGCAAAGTTTGCTGGCTTGGACCGTATGTATGAATGAGTCTTCTTTTCTGGACAAAGGGCAGGAAGCAGGCCCTGTGTTTATTCCTTCTGAATCCTTTACAAAGCTGCCAAGAGCGCACACACAGAGCAAGCCCTCATACACGGACAGGGCCAAACCAGGTAGGGGTAACAGGCCTGCTCGCGTGAGTAACCGGAGTCCGCTGGGAATATACTTTTATCTGTCACAACCCTAAGTAAGGGTCAAGGCCTTATTTTGTGGCTAGAAATGCCAACATAATGAATTGGCACATTGTTCCATCTTGCTGCAGACCTTCTCCAGCGCTGTCTCCAGGTCACAGCATTGAAGCTGGAAGGCACCTTACTTGGCTGCACCACATGATACGACTGACCTTGTATGGCACGGCTGCTCTGGGGCCGGGCCACCTTTCACAGTGTTTTTGATCCTGCTCTGTCTCTTTGGGGTATTGTTCTGGGGCGGGTGCTGCCCCTTCAAGACAGTGGGGCAGAGCCCCCCTTATCTCTCACTCTGGTTTTCCTTCCCATTCTGTTCCCCAGGGCCTAGGAAGGGTCAGGGAATACTCACCATCTGCTCCCTGCCAGGCACCTGGGAACACACTTTTCTACTGTCACTGGGTAGCTCCTGGCTCACCCTACACCCCTCCTTTGTATCTTCCCCTCTAGAGAATGCAGATCTTTTTAACTCAGCAGATCCCTGCATGCCTCTCCTCGCAACTGGCCTCTGCCATCCCACTGCTCAGTATCTCCCCACCTCCCACCCTCTAATCTGTCAAGCAAAAACTGGTCCAGGAGGGCATCCTAGTCAGAAGACATAAGTCACCTGGCCTGTGCAGCAGGTACATCTCTGTTCAGGAAATGGAGGCCCCAGACAATCCAACTTGTGGAAGAAGTTCATTATTAATAAGGGTTGCCTCTGGGGAAGGGGCTAAGGAGCGAGGGTTTGGGGAAGCCTAGGAGGGAAGCTGACCTTTTTCACTAGGTGCCCTTTTGTATCATGTCTTCTTCAACCACAAATACTTAATTTTTCAATAATAATCTAACTCTCCTAGTTCTGATTCCAGGTGTGTTAATACAACCTTCTGATAAAAGTCTGGCCCCTCACACAAGGTTTTCTGTAGGGTGAAAAACATACTAACCTGCAAACGTGAATATTTGTGTCCTCTTAGGAAAACATGTTTTCAACACATTCACGAATGGGTATTGTGATTTGTACACCAGTCTCTAAGACTGGTTCTCATGAATCAGTTTCTCCATCCCCTTTCCCAGGCTGCTCTGCTCTGGTCCGAGAATCCCTTGGTCGGCAAAGCTGAGGAACAGACCTGGATGGGGGCATCCTGGCAAGGCACTGCCCATCTGCAAGGTCTGCTGAGTGGCCACACAGCCCCCTTCTGGTCCTGGGAAGCAGCTTTTCTTCCTATGAAAGGCTAAGGTGGCAGCAGCAGCTCCCTGGTCTGGATCCCAGGAGACGACAGGCAAACTGGATCCCTGATTGGCTGAACAGACCTGATGTAAGTTGAATGTCATACGTCCTCAGATTGAGCCTTCTGAAGAAGGAATCTGAGCCACCAAGTGGAACACCAGTCTGAGGGCCACAGATAGTGGATGACAAGCCAAGCCCCCAACTTGTTTTATGACGAGGTGCTCCTTACCTGAAACACGTCTGTGGTGAAGGGGTGAGGGAGGTGTGGAGGAGAAGATGCCACGGAAAAGAAGGACGGATAAGAAGGGGTAGGCAGTTTGCTGCCAAGAAAGAAAATTCTGCCAGCCAACCATAAAGAATGGAATGATGGTAGCTACTGGGACCTGGAGCAAGTTACTTAACCTCTTCTGCCTCTGTTTCCTCTTGTAGAAAATGAGGATAACTCTAGGATCTACGTCAAATGGTCATCCTACTGACTCAGCAGGGTGAAGAGCACTTTGCCCAGCCAGGCTCCACACTCTCTGCCCTCACCCTCCCCGCAACACACACACCCCTGGGCATGGCTCCCAGGCTTTTTTTTTTTTTTTTAACACCTTTATTGGAGTATAATTGCTTTCCAATGGTCTGTTAGTTGCTGCTTTATAACAAAGTGAATCAGCTATATGTATACATATATCCCCATATCTCCTCCCTCTTGCGTCTCCCTCCCACCCTCCCTATCCCACCCCTCTAGGTGGTCACAAAGCACCGAGCTGATCTCCCTGTGCTATGGGGCTGCTTCCCACTAGCTATCGATTTTACATTTGGTAGTGTATATATGTCCATGCCAGTCTCTCACTTCGTCCCAGCTTACCCATCCCTCTCCCCATGTCCTCAAGTCCATTCTCTATGTCTGAGTCTTTATTCTTGTCCTGCCCCTAGGTTCTTCATAACCATTTTTTTTTTTTGGATTCCATATATATGTGTTAGCACACGGTATTTATTTTTTTCTTTCTGACTTACTTCACTCTGTATGACAGGCTCTAGGTCCATCCACCTCACTACAAATAACTCAATTTCGTTTCTTTTTATGGCTGAGTAATATTCCACTGTATATATGTGCCACATCTTCTTTATCCATTCATCTGTCCATGGACACTTAGGTTGCTTCCATGTCCTGGCTATTGTAAATAGAGCTGCAATGAACACTGTGGTACATGACTCTTTTTGAATTATGGTTTTCTCAGGGTATATGCCCAGTAGTGGGATTGCTGGGTCGTATGGTAGTTTTATTTTTAGTTTTCTAAGGAACCTCCATACTGTTCTCCATAGTGGCTATATCAATTTACATTCCCACCAACAGTGTCAGAGGGTTCCCTTTTCTCCACACCCTCTCCAGCATTTACTGTTTGTAGATTTTTTGATGATGGTCATTCTGACCGGTGTGAGGTGATACCTCATTGTAGTTTTGATTTGCATTTCTCTAATAATTAGTGATGTTGAACATTCTTTCATGTGTTTGCTGGCAATCTGTATATCTTCTTTGGAGAAATGTCTATTTAGGTCTTCTGCCCATTTTTGGATGGGGTTGTTTGTTTTTCTGATATGGAGCTGCATGAGCTGCTTGTAAATTTTGGAGATTAATCCTTTGTCAGTTGTTTCATTTGCAAATATTTTCTCCCATTTTGAGGGTTGTCTTTTCTTCTTGTTTATGGTTTCCTTTGCTGTGCAAAAGCTTTTAAGTTTCATTAGGTCCCATTTATTTATTTTTGTTTTTATTTCCATTTCTCTAGGAGGTGGGTCAAAAAGGATCTTGCTGTGATTTATGTCATAGAGTGTTCTGCCTATGGTTTCCTCTAAGAGTTTTATAGTGTCTGGCCTTACATTTAGATCTTTAATCCATTTTGAGTTTATTTTTGTGTATGGGGTTAGGGAGTGTTCCAATTTCATTCTTTTACATGTAGCTGTCCAGTTTTCCCAGCAGCACTTATTGAAGAGGCTGTCTTTTCTCCATTGTATATTCTCGCCTCCTTTATCAAAAATAAGGTGACCATATGTGCATGGGTTTATCTCTGGGCTTTCTATCCTGTTCCATTGATCTGTATTTCTGTTTTTATGCCAGTACCAAACTGTCTTGATTACTGTAGCTTTGTAGTACAGTCTGAAGTCAGGGAGTCTGATTCCTCCAGCTCTGTTTTTCTTTCTCAGTATTGCTTTGGCTATTCGGGGTCTTTTGTGTTTCCGTACAAATTGTGAAATTTTTTGTTCTAGTTCTGTGAAAAATGCCATTGGTAGTTTGATAGGGACTGCACTGAATCTGTAGATTGCTTTGGCTCCCAGGCATTTTGAAAACACATTTCAAGTACCTCAGAGCCACTGTCAGGGAGACCTGCCCAGAAGCTGCAGTCCCTTGAAGGACCAGGTCCAAGGTTCTGATGGACTGCCTTCCAAACTAGGAGACAGTAACATGGACAGGGAAGGTCCTTGGGAAATCATCTGGCCCAATACCTTTTGTATGTGCTTTCCATAAAGGAGCTAAATGAAAAGATGAATATAGAATGAGAAGAAAAAGGAATTACTTAAAAAAATAGTAAATTTGTGGAATTCTATTGTAACATTCTATAGTACTAAGGCCTCGAATTCCTGGCCACTTCTTGGCCACTCAACCACTTCTCCAAATTCAGATCTCTCATTCCAGATCAGTCCTCCCTTCTGGAGCTATCACTCCAGAACACTAAACTGTGCAAGTAACACTCAGTGGGAACCTCCTGTATTTTCAAAGCCTTTCACTCTTGTTCAGAGAGTGGGTGGGTAATGGTAAGCCACCTCCTATACCCCCATTCTCCATCCATTGTCATTTCACAGGGATGGGGGTGTCCTCTAGATTAGGAGTCACTGCATGTAATGAGAGAAGTTCCGATGGGAGTGCCTAGATAGGGGAACTGGGTGGAGGCAGAAAAAAGGGCTGAAAGCCATTTCACTAGAGTTGTACTGTCCAATATGGTAGCCACTAGCCACATGTGACTGTTGAGCACTTAAAATGAGCCTCATACAAATTGAAGTGTGTTGTAAGTGTGAAGTTCACACCAGATGTGAAGACTTAGTGTGAAAAAAAGTGTACCTCATTAATAATTGTTTGCTATTCCTTTCATGTTGAAATGATAATAGTACTTTGGATATATTGGGTTAAACAAATCATTCAGACTAATTTCACATGTTCTTTCTACTTTTTAAAATGTAACTACTAGACAATGTAAATTACATATGTGGTTCACATCGTGGCTTGCATTATTTTGATGTTTCCATTAGATGACACGGCTGTGGAACCAGCTTTCTGTACTCTTTTCCCTCTCACCGCTGCCCTCCTCATGGTCAGTCCTTACCCTTCACACGAGTGAGCAGTGATACCGGTGGGAGGCTAACTAGCCACTCCTAGGCTTTTGTTACTCTGGGGGGAAAAAAGTGGAAAGTAAACTAAAATCATGTTCTTTTGGCTGGTGGTATACTCCTCCCAGCCCACCCCCCTCCAGTGATCACAGCCAGAAACATTCCTGGCCTCAGAACGCCAGGCTCCCACCTCAGGCCCCTGGAGCACCAGGCACAGAAAATGAACCAGTCTTCAAAGCAATGGTGGGTTCTAGATGCAGCTGAGCTACTAACCAGCTCTGGGATTTTCTATTTTTTATTTCTTGGCATATATCTCATCTTGGCCGCCAAGCGGAAGGCTCCTCAAAGACAGGGACCATGTTTTTGTCCATAGCACCCAGCTCTGTACCCACACCTCTAGGAGGTAGTCAATAGATATTTGTTGAATGCAATGCATGAAAGACTTAGTGGGCTTCAGTTTACTCACCTGTAAAAATGAAGGCATCAGACCAAATAATCTGATAGGTTAACAGAATTTTAAAGCTAAAAGGGAACTTAGGATCCTATGGCCCAGTGGTTTTCAATCCAATCAGTTACAATGCATTTTTATAACATTTTATAGTGCTGTATTTACTAATCCAGTATAAAATAATATAACCTACCTATACACATATTTTTAAATTAATGTGCAAATTGTAATACACAGGAGAAATGAAAAGAAAATAACTTCTATAAAATAATATGTATTTCAATATATAAATACTCTGTATGACTGCTCAGAAGCCTCAGTATGACTGCTCAGAGGCTCAGAAGCCTCTGTATGACTGCAATGAAGCCTCAGATTCACACACCTATAGAATCGCCATGAATGTGACAGCTACAATGCAGACTTTACAGGTGTGTTGTTTTGGTGACTCAAACATCTTTAGTGTTTGCTATTGGTGATCTGATTTTTCTGAAATGATGAATAACTCCGTAAAGTTCTGAGCAAAAGAGGGTACAATCTTACCTCTTTTTATACCTATTCCTGGAAAATTCAGTGAATACATTTATTTGTAAAACAAAGTTGGATTCTTTGAATATCTGACAGAACATATGAAAACCATGCAGGTTGTAGGACAATTCTTCTCTTTGCAGAACTCTCCAGAGTATTATATAGCAGCTCTGCCCCTGCCCATCAAATGTCACTAGCACCCCAACCCTAACCACTGTGACATCTAAAAACACTCCCACAGGATTCTAAAAGCACCCAAGGGGGTGAGGCCAACCTCTGTAGAGAATCTCTGATAGGCCAAACTTTTTAATTACTAGCATAATTTGAATAAAATGTAGGGGCACAGATATCAGCTACAGTAATGTTAAGTTTTGATGGTCTATTTTCAAGAAAGTTGTGTTTATATATACTATGATAAAACGAAGGGAATCATGAACTTAGGTTTCACAATTTATGTTGCTGATCACTGTTGGTTCTGCCACGTTTCAAGTTATAAAAAAGACTTGTCTTCTGAGATGCTTTGCCTGCATTCTCACTGGACAAAAGAGGCCTGGAGGCTCAGAGAGTCAGAGGCAGGCTGAGCTGGAGAGGCCAGGGCTCCCGGTTGCCAGGTCCTTGCTTCAGGCTCATTTCCTCTACATACTCAAAAGTTTCTAGGATGTCACAGCAGAAGCTGCACTAGTTGCAACACTTGTATAAATATCTCCAGCAGCAGTGTTTACTTTCAGAGCCTCGGTCATTGCTTACGTGTGATTCTAGGATTCATGATAAGAGTAAACATTTAGATCCTTCAAACAAGTGAAACTGCAGTCAAACTGCAGTCCTACTGGGTAACCCCACTTGAATCTCGTTCACTTTGGGGGGAGTGTGCATTCTGCCCATTTCATTCAAAACTTTATACATAAACAGAAGGTGAAGTCAGCTCCTCTCCTTCTCCCTCGACCCCTCAACTGCTTATTTCCGAATGGGGATGCCATCCAGTTCCTCAGAGGATCTCCTGGCCTTGCTCACAGCAGAGTATGTGCTCAGTGGGAAAATCTGCTCACGCCAGGAAACCAGATCCTGTTTGAATGCCAGTAGCTATGGGAAAACAATATGCCTACAGCCAGCACCAAAGTATGGTCTGTACTTCGTGGCTGGCATTGCCCCAGCAGAGAATCGGCAGGCAGTGGAGAAACCTTGCATGGGCAGCAGGCTCTGACAGCCAACTTGACGACTGCCCTTGCTTCCCCCTACCTGTCTACGCCCCTCAATTTGAGCATTTGGTCTGCAAGCAATATTCTCTGGCTCCAGGTCAACTTCTTCTCTGTGACACCCTCAGCAGGTGGGGTGAAAGGTGGTTCTGGCTTGCCCTGGACTCCAACCTGCTCTCAGATTCCCCAGAATCATCCTTTTTTTCAAGCATATATTCTTCCCGTTTCTTGGGGAGCTCGAAGCTCATTCTGCCCCCTTCCCTGGCTCAGCTCCATGCCCTTCTTCAGGCCAGTGGTTCCCCAATATCCACAGAACCCAGGCCAAGCCCACACCATGCCAGCAAGTGCTCCTTGTTGCTGGCATTCGTACCACTGAGGTCCCCTTGGCTTTGAGATAATCTGTCATACAGGCCCCAGTACATGAGCCAGAGACCTCAACCTAAAACAGTTACAGGGATGGAACAAAAGAAACCAATGAAACTGGTCTTTCAGATTTCTCTAACAGGAATGGATAACGTGAATGTGAGAGGAGGTATTTAGGCACAGATACATGAAGGAAAAAGAAAAGGAAAGAGAGAAGTATCTCTCCCAACTTCCCCTAATTGCTTGTAATTCCATGTCTCTGAAATGAGCCAAGAAAAGCTGCCAAGCAAGAGGTAGAGGATAAGGACATAAAAGTCACATTTAATTTTCAGTGCTTTGTAAAAGCCCAAAGACTATTTATTGCATATGCTTGACAACTTCTGCAGGGTTGCGCTGGATTCAAGTTCTGTGGGATTTGGCCACTTTGGACATTTTTGCATGGTTGGACTCCTAGCATCTAGTGAAAAAAGGAAAGGGATTCCAACACATTCGATTTCCAGTTATAGAATAGGTGTTAGTTCTTATTTAATTATACAATCCCCGCTGCTCTATCAGATGTTGGCAAAGTTCTCTGTACACCATTTTAATGCTTTGTGATGTAATTCTTTTATGATTTAACATGTGTCACTTAAATTTATATTTCCTGCCTATTCTTCCCACACTAATTTGAACCATACAAAAAAACTTACACAAAAGAGGAGAAACTGCATCTAGGACAAGTAAGGATATTGTATTGAAACAATTCCTGATGAAAGTTAGCATTTTACATAACAATACAGGATATGGCAAAAATCAACTCAAGATGCCTTGTATTGCAATTGCATTATAACTAACCAACTCCAGACCCAAATTTTACACCAACTGTAAATCATGGACTGAAATAAAACTCATGCCTGAGCCAGAGGTTGCCTTCCTTGGATTTGGCAACAAGTTACTAAGTTTGCATAGGATAGACAGCAGAGGAGGAAATGGTTATAAAGGACAGCTAATTCTCATTTGGTAAACAGCTAGATTTTTAAATAATAATAATATCACTTTTAATTAAAACTGATACATCTAACACAAACAGAAACTATGCCTAAATGACATTATTGGAATGTAGAGTAAGAATAAAAATAATAAAATCTTTAGAGTCTAGTCTGCACTAATTAGTAGGTTGTTAGTTTACATACATTGCCTCGTGCCTTTTTTAAAAAAAACTTTAAGTCCATAGTTTACACTAGGGTTCAGGCTTTGTATTGTACATTCCAAGGGTTCTGATAAACATATATGCCATGTGTCCACCATTACATCATACAGAATAGTCTCACTGTTCTGAAAATCCCCTGTGCTTCATGTATTCATCCCTCAGCCCCTCAGCCCCTCAGCCCAAACCCCTGGCAACCACCGATCTTTTAATGGTCTCTAAAGTTTTACCTTTTCCAGTATGTCACATGGTTGGAATTATACAGTGTATATCCTTTTCAGACTGGCTTCCTCCACTTAGCAATATGCATTTAAGGTTTCTCCATGTCTTTTCATGCTTTGATAGTTCATTTTGTTTTTTGCTGAATAATATTCCATCACATGGATGTACCACAGTTCATCCTTTCAATTATCAAAGGGCATCTGGGTTGCTTCCAATTTTGGCAAATATGAATAAAGCTACTCTAAGCATTAGTGTGCAGGTTTCTGTGTGGACACAAGTTTTCAACTATTTAGGCAAATACCTAGGAGCAGGGCTTCTGGATCATGTGGTAAGATTATGTTTAGCTTTTTAAGATACTCCCAAACTGTCTCCCAAAGTGGCTGTTCTGTTTTGCTTCTTATTGCTTAATCTTTTAACTACCCTTCAATATATGTATTTTATACCTGTTAGGTGAGAAAATTGAGATTCCAAGAGGTTAAATAATTTGCCCAAAGTCACACAGAAGAGTAGTGACTAATGCCGGGATTCAAGTTTGGGTTGGTCTGGCTTTAAAGGTGGTGATCTTGCTACTACACAATGCTGCATCTCCAAGCAAACCAAACGTCAGCCAGGTCAGGGTCCTTCAGTGGTGTAAGTGTATGTAGCCGATCTCTACTCTATGTGTTAATGTCCCTGTCCTGAGTCTAAAGCCAGACACCAGGGAAATATGCTACTGCACAAGCCTTGTAGCTTTCCCCTCCCCTACACCAGAGAGTGGTCCTCTCCTCCTCCTCCGCCACAGCTCCAGGAAGAGGCTACAGGCCCTGCCAATACGGCACAGGGCAGGTGTTAGACGGAGCCCTGCCTCGATATCTCAATACAATACAACTCTGGCTGTAGGCAAAGACATTAAACTCTGCATTAACACCCCATAAAAACACTTTCAGTGTATTATTAGTATTGTAACCAAAAGCCTCAGCATCAGGTTTCTGAATTCAGGGCTTCTTTCAAAGATCTAGAACACCAGCAGCTGGTTAGGATGGGAGGCTGAGGGGAAAAGTCACTGGCTGCCCCTTGTAAGTTTTTTTGCCAGAAACAACTAAGATGACTATCATAGACTCATACCTGTAAGCTAACTAAGAGATTTAGTGACTTAAAAATGTTTTTATATTTTTAACTCAAGACAGGGGAGTTTTGCATTGCACTCTTGAGGCATGATCTGAGATACTCCTAATTTTCAAGCAGGGCAGAAATCCAGATACACCTGCACTTCAGTTAACTGATCATCACAACATACAGTTGTAGGTGTCGGGGAGGAGTGACAGGCAGGGACGGCTGGGGAGAACAGGGCCCACGGCCAGCCTATGCTCACTGTTAGGCTTACTTAGTCACTTACTTAGTAGGACCTTGAAGCATGATATGGAGACCATCCCACCAACTAGAAGGTGGAGAATAATATTTTCCACATAATAATACACATATCGGCCATACTGTATACTGCAAAGAGCCTAGTGAAATTCCCTATTCTTAAAGTGTATCAATTCCTTCTCTTCCCCTCTCCTCCTTTCAGCAATTCTAGTTACGTTAGTCATCCAGCCTTCAAACGTGGCACAGAATGTCCTGCTTCAAGAGAGCACAATTAGGTACAGCCTGGAGAAATAGCTTAAGAAGCCTAGGAAGAACAGTGATGCTTGTTCTCATGGATAATACAATCTGGTTAATTTAGGGAGTGTGCTTTACATAGCAATTTGGATGAGCCTAGAAGCACCACCCTTTGCTAATTGTCACCTCTTTAAAAATTTATTAAAAAGGTATATAACTTTTCAGCTGTTGGTAGAGGTTATAAGAGAATATTTCTTTGGCTGCCACTTGTAGAAGTGACTAGATTTCGTTCAGAAAGGACACAAGTTGAGGGGAAGAGATGAGACTGCTGAATATGAAAGCAGGCTAAATTCATGGAAATCTTATGCCCATGTCTTTATTTGCCAAGGGAGGGCTATGGATTTAATTCATATTTCCCTCAAGATAGAAAAGGGGGAAAGAAATGTGTAAACCAGCTATGCCAAGATGCCTACTCATACTTTATTCATTCAATAATGAAAAATAATTTACTACGATTATGAATGGTAAAGAGGTAAGGGCAGCCAGTTGTACAAACTGGACCTTATAGTTTAAAACGCAACAACTCAGGCCAACTCAGGCCCTATAGAGTAATGGGTCTGGCATTCCAGATTCTATGTCATTTCAGAATGACAGAAGGAAGGACTTTGTGATTATCCAGTCTTATTGCTCACCTCCCCTGAATTAAGATAAAGGAAAATGAAGACGGATTGCTTTAAATGATTTTCCCAAGGTCACGCAGCTAATTTATGGCAAAGATGGGGCTAAGAACTCAAAATATCTCCATCCCTGACCCAGTATGCTTTCCAGTATATCCATGTTCCTCAAACTGAAGCAGAATCACTCCCTGGGGCACAAGCAGTATGCAAAGCAACAGGATAAACATGGTGCATTTTCCTGGAGGGCTGATACTATTCAGTGATAAGCATTTTTTATAGTTAAAAAATGCAGCCATCATCAAAAGTCTACAAATAACAAATGCTGGAGAGGGCGTGGAGAAAAGGGAACCCTCCTACACTGTTGGTGGAAATGTAAATTGGTGCAGCCACTATGGAGAACAGTATGGAGGTTCCTTAAGAAACTAAAAACAGAGCTACCATAAGATCCAGTAATCCCACTCCCGGGCATACCCCCGGAAAAGACGAAAACTCTAATTCAAAAAGATACATGCACCCCAATGTTCACAGTAGCATTTACAACAGCCAAGACACTATTTACAACAGCCAAGACACAGAAGCAACCTAAGTGTCCATCAACAGATGAATGGATAAAGAAGATGTGGTACATATATACAATGGAATATTACTCAGCCATAAAAAGAGAATGAAATATTGCAATATTGCCATTTGCGGCAACATGGATGGACCTAGAGCTTATCATACTGAGGTAAGTCAGACAAATATCATATGCTATCACTTATATGTGGAATCTAAAAAAATGATACAAATGAAATTATTTACAAAACAGAAACAGACTCACAGACATAGAAAACAAACTTATGGTTACCAAAGGGGAAAGGGAGTGGGGGGTGATAAATTAGGGGTTTGGGATCAACAGATATACACTACTATCTATAAAATAAACAACAAGGACCTACTGTATAGCACGGGAAACTATATTCAACATCTTATAAAAACCTATAATGGAAAAGAATCTGAAAAAGTTTTCTATATATATAAAACTGAATCACTTTGCTGTACACCTGAACTAACACTACACTGTAAATCAACTATATTTCAATTTTTTAAAAATTTAAAATTTTTTAAAAATTAAAATGCGTATAGTACAGAATGGAAGTTAAAAAATGTTTAAGATAAAAAGAAGGTTTCACAGGACTTCCCTGGTGGTGCAGCGGTTAAGAGTCCGCCTGCCAATGCGGGGGACACAGGTTCGATACCTGGTCCAGGAAGATCCCACATGCCACAGAGCAACTGAGCTCGTGCACCACAACTACTGAGCCTGCGCTCTACAGCCTGCGAGCCACAACTACTGAGCCCGCGTGCCACAACTACTGAAGCCCGCACGCCTGGAGCCCATGCTCCACAAGAAGAATGTTACGGAGAAGCCCGCACACCTCAACGAAGAGTAGCCCCCAATCATAGCAATTAGAGAAAGCCCGCACACAGCAACGAAGACCCAACGAAGCCAAAAAATAAAAAAATTTTTTTTAAAAAAAGGTTTCCCAAAGATTTTGGGCTTGAGATGAGCTAGTACAGTCTAGCTTCCCAGACCCTCCTGGGAACATGGTCAGTCTGATGTGGAGGTTCTTTAGAGAAAACCAAGAGAAGCATTCAAGTATTCATGGTGTTTGGCTGTTCAATAACATTGGTTTACTCACAGGTGACCAGGGACTGGAAATGTATTAGCAAAGAGCTATGCTGATAAGATACAATGCAGAGCGGTCCAAAATACTGTCACACACCAACACCTTGTCTCACTGGCCTCCTTGGAAACTGAGTAGGAGCAGTGTTGGAGTAAAGGGGAGACGCATAATTTCAGGACATAATAAAATCCAACAAATCTATAACAATGGCATGATGTTACTTCTCCAAAGGAACTAAATACTTATACTGGCCAATCAGGATAACTTCTTCCATCCCTTCATGACAAAACTTCTTTAATAATTTATCTAAATCAGCTATTTCCTGTATTTTCCACTCCTCTCACGAACTTGTCACAGAAATGAGTGAATGATGGATAAAAGTGGCAACTTTAATGAATTTATAAATAAAATAACTTTCTGAGTTTTGTGAACCAACCCAGTTCCAGGATGGAATTTGGAAAAGAGCCACGGGTGACACTGAGCTCTTAAAAGTTTTTTTTTAACTGTGTTTCCAAATTATGGGGCCATAGCCTGTTTAGAACCTAGATACTGAAGAGATGATATGCTCCACTCTAAAGATTACACACAGCATTGTATCAAATTCAGAAAACATTTTAGGTAGTAAATATATATTTCCTTACGTCATATTCATTTTCTTGAAAGACAAAAACACTAGTTTCTCAGTCCTATCCTGCTAATAAAATTGAAACCATCTAGGGAGAGTGTCCTATTTATATAGGATAGGAATAAACAGCTTATGTGTATGTGTCTTAATTCCTCATTTTTTTACACAGCGTGCCTGTACTGGTAAGCCAGGATGACCAGCTCACACATCTGTGCTCGAAGGTCACTAAAAGAAAGAGTCACTCTGGTTTTCAGAGCACCCCCCAGCCCTCTCTTTCCTTGGCTCCAGATCTGCCTACTCCATTCCAGTTTGTATCAAGTCCAGACTCTGGACTTCTGCTCTTTGTGCTTTTGAACGACCTTGGATTCCCCACCTTGATCCCCTATGCCCTCTAAAAAAATATGGCTGTGTCTAATCCTGTGGCTCTTTGGGCTCTGGGCTGCTTTGGATGGGTTATCTAAGACCCAACCAATTCCACTTGTACTCTATCTTCTCCCAAGGTAGAAGACAGGTCTCAGAAATTATATTTCTTCCATACTCACAAGTGAAAGAGCCTCATTCAATAATTTTTTATTGTTCGAATCCATGGCTATAGTAGTCATATTTGATGGGAAGTATCAAATTTATGCTGAAAGGTCTTATAGTAAACATTGAAGTTGCAAAATCCAACTTTCATGACTCCAATACAAATATTTTAGAGAAGCGTTAAAATTTCTACAATTTTAAACATTAAATTCTAGACATTAAAGTTACTAAAATCGGTGGGGACAAACTATATGATTTAATCACTGACTTCTTGGAATATATCAAACTTGAATGGGAAAAACAAGTTTGACCACTATCAGTTAGTTTAAACACCTACTCTCTCAAGGGCAAAAACATTTTCCAGGTCATCTACATGTTATACAGTGACTTAATCTCATGGTTTTCTGTGTTTGCCAAGACTCTTTGGTATAATTTGAACTTCAATTTTATTCTTGTTGCCAGAGCTAAGAAAATGGAATTTCACTACATTTAATCCAGTCTAGAAAATAAAGAGATACATCTTTTATCATTTTTTCCTGAGTTCTACAAACTATTATAAAATCTTTATAATAGATAGCATTCCTGCCACCTGCCTTTATATCTGGTCACCATAATGCAGTCTCCGCAGCTTTCAATTTTATTGCTAAATAGCCTTGGAAACAAACAAAAAAATGGAAACATTTAATATATTTAGTATACTTTGTGTTTCTAAGTTAAAACAAGTATAAAATGCTACCAAAGAGACTCAAGAAGATATCAGTTTCATAAAAAAATACAAACTGATTAGAAATCTTGAGAATGAGAAAATATGATTATTGAAATAAAACCAACAGCAGAATAGACACAGTTGAAGCAAAAAGAAAAGAAAGAAAGAAAAAGAAAAAAAAAGAAAGAAATTGAGAGCTGGAAGACTGACAAAGGATCCTCCTTCCTCTCTGGAAGAACATGGCTCAAAATGACAAAGATGGGTGATATGAAAGAAAAACTGAGACAGGGAGAATAGATTCAGAGATTCTAATATCAATCTAAAAGAAGTTAGAAGAGGAAAGCAAGAATGGAGGACAGGAAATAATCAAAGAAATACTATTTTTAAAATTCTTGACTTGGAAGAGTGATCAGACTAGAGTCCCATCAAGTACTGAACCCTCTCTTCCTGAATGCCTCAATACTTATGGGAGAGACAGGCTGCCATGAGGTCACATGAGCCCCAGCATCTACCTCCTCTTCCCAAGAGCAAGACCAGCAGGATCAAGATGTCAAATTGCCAGTTTTCCCAGTGCCATGACACATCCAACTGCATCTGAGGTCAACTTCCCCAAAGCCTTGACTCTTATTAAGCACCCAACAAATGTTACCTATTATTGTTGTTGTTGCTATTATTATTATTTAATCATCATCATCCACACCCATGGCTTCACATATTACTCACTCATTTGCTAATGACTTGTAAATATAAGTCTCCAGCCAAGATCTCTTACCTGAGCTTCAGACCTGTATTTAACTGTGTATTCCACATTCCCACTGAAATATCAAATAGGAATCTTAAATTTAACATGACCAAATCAGCTTTATTTCTCTCTCCCTACTCTACACCCAAATCCACTTCTTAACACAAATCCCCCTGCCTAGCCTTCTTTATATCAGTAAATGGTACTACCCTCCACTCATTTTCTCAGACTAGGACATCTTCGGTTCCTCATTGCCCCACATTTCTAATCAATCAGAAAGACCTGTTGGATCTACTCCCAAAATACATGGATCCAACTATATCTTACCGTCTATGCTGCTATAACCCAAATTTAAAATTGTAAATTCTTCAGGATATTGTTATATTAGCAATTATGTTAAGGATATTAGCCCTTTGTCATTTGTGTTAGAAATATTTCTTCTTAACTTGTTTATTTTTACTTTGCTTATAGCTGTTTCGCTGAACAGAAGTTTTAGATATTTACATAATTAAATTTATTAATTCTTTCCTTTATGGCTTTTTGGTTTTGAGACAGGCTTATAAAGGCCTTTCCCTTACCAAAACTATAATTAAATTCCTTTACATTTTCTTCTTAGTGCTTTTATGGCTTTGTTTTTATCTTGGTTCCTACTGAAACTTTTAAATAATATAATAAAGTTTGGTCTCTTCAAATTTTCTTCTTCTTCTCTAGTCAATTTTGGCAACTGATATTTTCCTAGAAATATCCATTTCACCCAGGTTTTCAAATTCTTTGCATAAAGCTATACTTAAAAGAACATTAAAAGGTAAAAAAAAAACCCTATATCTCTCATATCTCATGTTTCATTCCTAAAATCCCGTATTGTTGTTCTTGCTTCTTTTACATGATAAAACCTGCCAAAGGTTTGCCCATCTAATGTCTTTTTGAAGGACTAGCTTTTGGTTTTATAGACAAAGTTTACTAATTTTTGTACTCGTTCCATTAGTTTCTGCCTATGGTTGTTGTTAATTATCTTCCTTCTACTATTTTAGGATTTATTTTCTTGGGTCTTTTTTTTTTTTTTTTTTTTTGCTTTGCTTTTCCTAGCCTCCTGAATTGAATGCTAAGTTCATTTACTTTCCATTTGCCCTAAATGTATTTAAGGCTGCACGTTTTTTTCTCTCCGTACTAACTTCAATGGCTGAATATCCTCAGTGTTTAATATGTAGGTCTCTTATTTTTCTACTATAATTTCAGGTTTTATTTTCTCCTTAAAGTTATTTAAAATGTTGTTTTTAAAAAATTGTAGCCCTTCTTTAGTAATTTTTACATTTTATTTTAATTAATCGATTTTGTATTGTAATTAGACATGTGGCCTGTATGATTTCTGCTTTGGGAATTAGTTGTAATTTTCTTTGCCATCTTGTTATAAAATTAAGCTCTCAATTCTCAAAGTGATTTACCTAGCAAAGTGGAAATCTAACAATTTCTCCTTATCTTTGTATGCCTTTACTACCTTTTTACATTTTGATGCAATGTTATCAGGTTCACAGTGTATCTCTTAGCACTTCTTTGCATACTGCAAATTTTATCAACTGTAAATTTTATCAACATGAACAATATCTTTCTTATATTTGATACTTTCACCTTGAACTCTATTTTGTCTATTTCCAGTATTGTTATACTTGCTACCATCTGCCCCTGAATGTCTGGCATCATTTTAACAGCCCGGATATATTTCAGCTACTGAGGAACATGCTCATTGACATCCATCTTGTCAAAATGCATTAAGTAAGTACCCAAGTTTCCAGGGATCGATACTAGGCACTAAGGACCTTTAAATGTGAGTACTGTACAGAGATAGATAGATAGATAGATAGGTAGATAGATAGATAAAAATTTAAGTGTTTTGCGGTTTTTTTTTTGTGGGATGGTATACTAGTCTTCTATTGCTGCCATAGCAAATGACTACAAACCTAGCGATTTAATCTAACAGTTATGTAAGGCAGAAGTCTGACATGGATCTCACTGAGCTAAAAATCAAGGCATCAGCAAGGTTGTGTTCCTTTTTGGAAGCACTAGGAGGGATTCTGTTCCCTTGCCTTCTCCAGCTTCTTAGAGACTGCCTGCATTCTTTGGCTCATGGCCCCTTCCTCCATTTTCAAAGACTGCAACAGTGGGTCAAATCCTCACATCCCATCTCTCTGACCCACTCCTCTGCCTTCCTTTTCTACTTTTTTTTCATGTGATTAGAATGGGTGCATCTAGATAATCCAGGATAATCCCTTCATCTCAAAATGAGTACCCTTAGTCACCTCTGAAGAGTCTCTTTTGCCAGATAAGGTAACATATCACCAGGTCCTGGAGATTAACTTTGGGGGTGGTAGGATCATTATTCTGCCGACCACAGATGAGTTTCTATTTTGTTGTGTTTATTTTCCATTTCAGCTGGAAGTAATTTGAGACTTCTGCTTCTCAGAATGCCAGGGGAGACATCTCCTGAGTTAAGACTTGTTAACAGCTTATTGGTAAGGCAAGGCACTTGCAAGGCACTTACAGTTTTTTGGATGGTTTTAGATGCTTAATGCCAAAAGGTGGATGTGGAATGACTTTAAGAGAGAAAGTGTATTTGTTAAGGTAGGTGCAAATACAGTAGATATTTTTTCTCTTGCTCACAAACAGCACTAGGCGGGTGACCAGGTTGAAGAGGTGGGCCTCCTCCCGGCATTACCAATGGGACTGCCTAGCTTTATGTACCTCCTGATGTGATATATTTGAGAGCATACAGCACCACCAATGAAGTATCCTTGCCTGAACTATTTAGCCTAAATTTAATCAAGCCTCGAGATCCAACTACTAGTTTATAGGAAACATAGGGAATGGAAGAACGTATTAACCACCACCACAAGAATAAAATTACCCAAATCCAGAATGTGTAAAAACGTAAAAGACAAATGATCCATCCACCTTAATAGTGTATTCCAAAATAAATAACATAAAAAATTTAAGTGTTATGAAAAAAAAAACAAAACCCTATCCACTTGTTACGTTTTCTGCTAATGAATGCTGTAAGCTGGTGTATTCAGAGATGGAACCCATGCACTATACCTACTCACAAAGCAAATAAATACAGCACTGGGTGCTGTGGCCCAGGTTGCTTTGATGTAACTGCTTACTGACCTCTGCTACAAAACTTTGCTTTTCTTACAGCAAAGAGATTCTGATTTAGCTTTTTTGGGGTGAGTACAGTTGACCCTTGAACAAGGCGGGGGCTAAGGGCGCCAATTCCCGAGCAGTTGAAAATCTGCATCTAACTTCACAGTTAGCCCTCGGCCCTCCATACCCCGTTCCCCATCAGTGGTTCTGCATCTGCAGATTCAACCAACCACAGATCGTGTAGTACTGCAGTACATATTTGTTGAAAAAAATCCGCAAATCAGTGGACCTGCATGGTCCAAATCCACATTGTTCAAGAATCAACTGTAATTCTGATTCACAGACATAAACAGATTAAATTGCTTGTGTATTTTCCTCAGTAATCCAGAACAAAAGTCATTATTTCATACCTTAGTTTTCTTCTCATAAACTCAAGTCAATGACTCAGTTTCTTAAGTTACTGAAATCTCTGAAATCAGTTAAGAAACTTAAGATTTATTCTATAATATGTCTTTCAGTGGAAAGTTTCCACTGCAAAAGAAAACAGCAGCCCAGACATGCTCACTGTTGAATGCCATAGTCTTTCTAACTGAAGTCTGTGGGTCGTGACTAGTTGGGGAAGGGAGGGGAACAACAGGTACTTCCTTTGTAAAAGGGTAAATAATACTTTAGGAAATGTTTTGTTGCATTTATATTCACATGGATGTGTGTGCTGGGTTAAAAGGTAAAATGTATTTCAAAAAGCCTGAACGTGGCTGCTTTAGTGACTGATACACACCCAACACAGTCACCATCACAAAGGCAACTTCAGAAACTGAAATCAAGAGGCAGGAGTCCCTTAGAAGATGATGCCAAAAAAGGTTATACTAATTTTTTAGTTAACATTTAAATAAAAATACCTAGCTCTCACAGAACTTTTGGATCCCCTGGGTCCTTAGACCCCAAGTTGAGAAAGAATAATCTAGTTCAAGCCATTCGTTGTAAGATGAGGAAACCAAAACGCAGACAGGTGGGAATACACGCTCCTTCTCCATCCCTTGCCCTGTCCCCACCTATGCTCTCAGAATTCTGGAGACCCTTTCTCTTTTGCAAGCTGGAAGAGGGCTACAGAGCCAGATTACAAGACCTCGGGTGGGCTGCCGGCATTCCCAGGGCCACAGAGAGAAATTCCTCGGCCTGCTTTCCTAGGACTCACCTGTCCTCACTATCTCAGCGTTAAGTAGGGGAAAGGCCTGCAAAAGGAGTCAGCCACACGGTTCAGTTTAGTTCTTTAGTGATATTGCAGTAATAGCAACAGCTGTGACCTGGCCAATAATACCTGTTGAGGACCTGAGCTCTCGCAGTCTCTTCCAACCTTAGAGAGAAAGAATAACGGTTAAGAGCCCAGTCTGTGGGGCTTCCTTAGTGGCGCAGTGGTTAAGAATCCGCCTGCCAATGCAGGGGACATGGGTTCGAGCCCTGGTCCGGGAAGATCCCACGTGCCGCGGAGCAACTAAGCCCGTGTGTCACAACCACTGAGCCTGTACTCTAGAGCTCGTGAGCCACAACTACTAAGCCCACGTGCCTAGAGCCCATGCTCCGCAACAAAGACAAGACACCTCAATGAGAAGCCCGCGCACCGCAACGAAGAGTAGCCCCCGCTGGCCACACTAGAGAAAGCCCACGCACAGCAACAAAGACCCAACGCAGCTAGAAATAAAAATAATTAAAAAAGAGTCTGGTCTGTGGAGTTCAGATCCCAACTGCCACCTATTAGCTGTGTGACTTTGAGCAAGTCACTTGACCTGTGTCTCAGCTTCTTCCCCTATAAAATGGAGGATGATAATCGCTATCTCATAGGGTTGTTATAAGGAATGAACGAGTTATTATATATAAAATGCTTAGAACAGTGACTGACATAGCCTTTTACTCCATCAATCTTATTTTTCACTACGCCTCTTCACTTATCCTTCATTCCAGGAGGAAGAAAATGAAAACACTTATGCTTCTACTTATACCCTTACTCATGTCCCCAAAAACATTCATTCAGCAAATATTTCCTGGGAGCCACAAAATACAGACAAGATACAGTTTCCTGCCTTCAAGATAGGTACAACCTCCTGGGAAACAAAGACAAATACATGTAACCAATTACAAATAATGTGCCAAGTATAGAAACTGAGAAATATACAAAGTGCTACCCGACCAGGGAAGAGAAAGCAACTGAGTTGACCAGGAGGAGTCTCAGGGATGCTTAAGGAGAGTGGTGAGGGAGGTGACACTTCAGCTGAGGCTTACGTGGTGTGGGAAAAGACTGTTTCTGGTCTTGCACAGAACTTTACTGGTTCCCTTAATAAATTACGCAAAGCCTGAAAGATGTTCCTAGAATGGAAAAACAAAAAAAGCTGATTCACATGGTGCTGGGATTGTGGACTCAAATCCGAAAGCTGCTGAAAGACAGGAACTGCCTCCCCTTGGGCTCTCTTTTCACACAGCTCTGCCCTGAAGACCTTCTGCCAGACATTCGAGACACATTTGGCTGAATGTGTCCCTTTGTCTTTTGATTTAATATTGTTCTTGGTACATAGTTATGAATTGTTCTAATGTTATTTGTGCAATAAAGAAATTTTTAATAGAATTACAGATATACAAACACACCAAACACACATAAAATACAATATTAGTAGTTGAGATACCTATTGCAGTAGTGGTAAAATTCCTTGGCCAAAAGTATACCAGGTACTACCTAGATGTAGCCCAGATGTTAGCTGGGGCCCTCACTGACCTTCAAGAAATTGGCTCAAGGCTCCGTGAACTCTATGCCCTCTGAGATCCCAAAGCCCTTCTCAACATTTGGTGAGATCATGTTCTCAGGGCCTCCTTTACTTTCTGGGCTCCTGATTGTGTGACTGTCATCTCCACATTGTACTGCATCAACTGTGATGTGAATCTCTGCATCTCCAACTTCACCCCTGAAATCCACTCCATGCCAGGCATGCGCAGGCAGAGGAGACCTCACAGAAAAGTTGGGGATCACAAGGAACAGTGGCAGCATGGTCCTCCCCACAATCTCCTGCATTTAGCTGATGCTCTGTCCCTCCTCCTCCCTCCCCTCTCTTTTGTTCTTGCATGTTATCCCCCTCCCTCTCTCAACAACCAATAAATGCTTCCCCTGGACTCTCACAGAGTAGCTCTGCCAACATGCAGGCCTTTGGGGCCTCATATTCTTTCTCAAACACTCATCAAGGTGTTTTCTCCAAGGTTATTTCCTTCATAAAGCAAATTCCAGATGTTCACATGATAGCATTTCCATTTTGCCTAGCTTCCCTAGCTAAAATTTATATTTGAGAGGAGGGGCTGATCCCAGTGGAAGCAGCAGCTGTGCCAAGGGATGCAACAGTGGCCAGTACAAGTAGCAGAGGTGGTGCCAGGACATGTCACATGCCCTCAGGGCTAAGCTCAAGGGCAGAAGAGAGATTTGCAAAGGGCTGGAGCTCTAATAGAGGCAGAAGGGGATATAAACCAGCAAAATTAAAATTATTAATGTCAAAGAGACCCATTAACCCTAGGGCCTTAGGAAACAGGGGCTTCAAGTAAAAACTCTTAAGAAAAATTATAACCTTGACAAGGGAAGTTCTAGCCCCATAAAAATGTTTTCAATGATCTAATAGTAAATACTTAACATTTATAAGGAATAAGTATTATTCAGATGATTTTTATATGGTTATTCATAAAGAATGATCTTGACAAAAGAACAGTCTTCTATGTATACCATGCAAAGAATGTCAAGTACAAAACTGTTAGCTGTGGCAGGGAAAAAAAAAAACCCAATGGCTAAGCTTCATATAAAGTTTTTCCTTAAGATATAATTCTTTGAGAAAGAGCCTAAAAGTCTTCAGGAAAGAAAAAACTTTAACCTCCCAACCACTCCATCAAGTAGACACAGATAGCTATTACTATACTCATTAGATAAGTAAACAAAATTTGGTGATTCCAACTTATCCCCAGTCCAGAAGACTCTTCAAGTATTGATCTACTCTGAGACATAAGAAAGGATTTCACTTTGGTCAGGAGTTTCCTTACGCCCTCTTCAGAGAAGACAAGAATTTGCTCAAATCCCTGGGTCAGACCTGACAGTCAGATTCATAACTTTACCTTTGCTCTAGCTATTTTACAGAAGGCTGCTCAATTATATTAAAATTAGGATGTGAGCACAGTTTTCAGTTATATAGACAAGCCTGGGAAATGGTCTTTCTAGCACCTGATCTCAGTAAACTAGAAATTTATGAGTTGTTTTCTATAGGAAGAGAAAAACAGAGGGGAAGGGAAAGGAAGGAGCAAATTGACAACGAAAAACTGGCAGAGAAAGAGAAGAAACAAGTGTGTCTTAGATCAAAGAGTGAATGGAACTGACAGATCTCTGCTGCTCTTTGTTCTGAGGAAGGAAAGATCCTAGCTCTGCTGATGAAGGGTGTGAAGTTCAAATACTGCTGGAGAAGAGGAGATGCAAGCAACCATTAAACAGTCTTTTCGAGAAATTGGGAAACGGGACAAGACCTCTCCAAGGTGGCACCCCAGATAGAATCTGAAATTACAAAGACCCTAAAGTACAGTATTTCTTTAACGTACTTAAGAATGTTGAACAAGGGTCTTCCCTGGTGGTGCAGTGGTTAAGAATCCGCCTGCCAATGCGGGGGACACGGGTTTGAGCCCTGGTCCGGGAAGATCCCACATGCTGCAGAGCAACTAAGCCCGTGCGCCACAGCTACTGAGCCTGCGCTCTAGAGCCTGCAAGCCACAACTACTGAGCCTGTGTGCTACAACTACTGAAGCTCGTGCGCCTAGAGCCCATGCTCCGCAACAAGAGAGGCCACCACAATAAGAAGCCCGCGCACCACAATGAAGGGTAGCCCCTGCTCGCCGCAACTAGAGAAAGCCCACACACAGCAACGAAGACCCAACGCAGCCAAAAATAAATAAATAAAATAAATTTATAAAAGAAAAATAAAAAGGAATGTTGAACAAGGTTTACCCAGTACGCAAGCACAGCATCCAGATGAGCAGGGGATGAGGATGGGGGGAAGAAGTAAGGATAAGGCTGCTTAAATAAGCTCTTGGGAGCCAAGTTCTTTGATGGGGAATCAGAAACTAAAGTCATTTCTTTACTCATTCATGCAATAAGTATCAGTCTCCATATATTCCAGATACTGTTTTAGGTATGGGCTAGAGTGTGACCTGGGGTTAGGGTGCTTTAGATAGGGTGGTCAGGGAAAACCTCCCGGGAGAGGGGGCTTGAGCTGAGGCCTAGATAACGAGAGGAAGCCAGGCTTATATAGTGGCCTGTACACCAGCGAGAGAGGAGAGAACTGCAAAAGACTTGAGGTAAGACCCCCGCTTGGGATATGTGAAGATCAGAAATATCTGATCTGACTTAAGTAGTGAGCCACGGGAGAGTGATAAGAGATAAGGGACAGCCGTAGCCACAGCACAAAGGAGTTTGGAATTTCTTCTAAGTTCGACAAGAAGGTGATGGAGGATTTTAAGCAGGGGAGTGACACTTCTGTTTAAAAAGACCCCTCCGGCTGCTATCTCGGGTAGACTGCAGGGGCAAGCATAGAAGCAGACAGGCAGGTGAGGAGGCGGTGTGGAAGTCCAGTGAGTGATCAGAGGTTTGGACTGTAAATCAGAACATTTACAGATGGCGGAGAGGAGAGAAGGAGATGGATCTGGGTAAATGCGGGGGTATTTCAGTATGTGATCCTGATAGACTGGATGTGGGAGATGAAGGGGAAAGAGCAATCAAGGATGACACACAGGTTTGGGGATCAAGCATTTGGGTATACAGTGGGCTTATTTACTGAGATGGGGATAACGGGGAGGCGCAGGTATGATGGAGAAAGGAGGAGTAAGATTAAGAGTTCTGATTTGGATATATTAAATTTGAGATGCCTCTCAGACTTCAAGTCTGGAAGTCAGGGTTAAAGATGTAAGTTAGTAAACAGAAGGTACGTAAAGCAATAGGACCCACTAAGATTACCCAGAGAAAGAGTACAGAGAAGTCCCAAGAGGCTTTCCAATAGCCAGAGGTCAGGAGGTGGAGGAACAACCAGTGAGGTGCAGAAAAAACAAGTTTGAGTTGACATCAGCCAAGAAAAGAAAATATTCCAAGAAGGAAAAAGTGACCTATTAAAGCAAATGTTGCTGAAAGTCAACTAACATGAGAAAAAAAGAATTAACCACATATATGGCAAGATGGAGATCAGTGGTGCCCTTGACAGAGGTACCTGCAGTGGACCGCTGGGATGGAAGCTAAACGAAGTGGCTGAACAGAGTGGAGGATGAGGAAAGAGAAATGGCTTATATAGACAGTTCTTCCTAGAAGCTCTGCTATGAAAGAGAGCAGAGAAATGAAGTAGGTAGGATGGGGGTCAAGGAGGGTTTTGTTGTTGTTGTTGACTTTTATGTTCTAAGATGCAGAAAAGTAGAGAGAACAGTGGATGAATCCCCTGTGTCACCCGGCTTTCACAACTATCTCCTCCTCGCCATACTTCTTATCTATTCCCCCCCATCCCCAACTCATTCCCAGTTCCCCACCCTTTGGGTTATTTTGAAGCAAATCCCAGACATTATTTCAAGGAAAGATTATTCTTATTTTGCTTTAAGTGAGAAATATTATTTGTTATAAAGAAGGAAAACAGGAAGCCCTATTAAACAATGCTATCACTGAGAAAATTCAAGCTCCATGACATTAACAGAGTATCTTCAATAAAAGGTATAAAAGTTATTTTTCCTTTAAAGCAGGGATTCTCAAACTATGGCCCACAGTCCACAGATGAGCCATGAGAGGGCTTCCAGATGAGCAGCAAGCTGTGACAAACCCCAGTTCTTCCATCAGCTCTCATGGATGGAGGAAGAGACAGTCCAAGTTCATGGTCTTTGTTTTGTTTCTGTGCATGAGTAAGTCGCATAACTTATTTAGTAAGTTGATTAGGTTTACTAAAATCAGTACATTACTAGAGTTTGCGAATGACTCATTCAAAATTATGCTAAGCAGTCTGACTGCCAAACAATGCCTGGAACTGTTGCAGAACATTTACAGATGGTGGGAATTTCTGTAAACTGGGGGGAAGGATGCCTAATAACCCATGTGTGTCTTGAGTTACTTATGTTTGCAATTCTATTTTTGCTTTTTGACTACAAATTACTTAGCTTCATCAGCAACAGCATAGTTTATCGTGGGTTGTTTGGCTAAACCCTCAGTATACAGTGATGCATATTTGTATTATTAATATTAATTTGCCACTTGTTTATTCATTGGTTAACTGTGGTTCAGGATACAAAGATTTGAGACATAAAGCTTAAAACCTAGAAAATTCTATATATTGTTAACTTTTTCTGCAGATTAAGGGGGACTTTAAAATTTTATTTTAGCTGTGGAAAACCTCAATCCTGTTGAGACAGCATAACAGTTATGAGCACTAACTGGATCTAGAGAGTCTAGGTTCAAATCAGGGCTTTGCTACTTAGTAGCCATGTGACCTTGGAAAACTAAGTTACTTATCTGTTCCTCAGTTTCATCATCTGTAAAATGGGGATAATAAATATCTTTAAATGAGTGAATATCCATAACTGGAACAATACCTGGCACCTATTAAGTTCTAAATTTTTCCATAGAAAATATTACTACTACACCCTCTTACAACAACAATTGCTACTATTATTACAGTTTGTGACACCAGGGATCTAAAAAAGGACACTTTGAAAATCACTAAAGTATAACTTGAAATCAACCTAAGTGGTAGATATAAGAGAATAAATGGTGACTAGCTTTATACCCAAATCTACTTAACCCATAATATAACCCAAGTATTCACTAAGAATATTAGCCTGAATTCTGGATCTTGGAACTACAGTGCAGAAAGCAGAGAAAAGGTATGAATCCTGTCGTGAATACTGGGCCAGCCTTAGAGAACATTATAAAATATGTTGAGGAGGGACTTCAGCATCCTTTCACCTTTCTGCAAGCCTGTCCTACTTTCTAACTCCATTCTTTCTAAGACCCCAAGTACCCTTATTCTGTCCAGTCTTTTACTGTAATGCTTACCAGGCCAGTTCTCCCCCAAAGTATACTCTTCTTCAGAAATGAATTCTTACTCTAGGATCTTCTGCCCCCAGCTATGTGTGAGGAGCAAAATGTTTTTTAAAAATCTACAATTACTTGTATACGACTATTAACACCTTTAGAGTCTCAGAAGTATCTCTGTTTTTGAAAGAAAATTCTTACCAAAATACCTAATTACTAGAAATTTAGGCAGAGTAACAAAGTTAAGTGAAAAAATTCAAGCAGTCTGGGCCACCATAGAGCCTCTTCTGGAAGGGGACCTTGACATGAAAAACTTATTAGCATTATTTTCATGGTTTCTTCTATTTTGAAACAATGTAGTATTTTATTTAACCTAACTTCTTTTTTCTTCAACAGCTCCTGTGGTAGTGAAGGGAAGGAAGAAAAGGGGCTGAAGGGACTGGAGTTAGCTATTTGCAGGACTAGAGAGAGAGAGAGAGAGAGAGGGAGGGAGAGAGGGGGAGAGAGAGAGAGGGAGAGAGAGAGGGAGGGAGAGAGGGAGGGAGAGAGGGAGGGAGAGAGAGAGGGAGGGAGAGAGAGAGAGAGGGAGAGAGAGAAAGGGAGGGGGAGAGAGAGAAAGGGAGGGGGAGAGAGAGAGAGAGGGAGAGAGAGAAAGGGAGGGGGAGGGGGGGAGAGAGAGAGGGAGAGAGAGAAGGGGGAGAGAGAGAGAGGGAGGGAGGGAGGGAGAGAGAGAGGGAGAGAGGGAGAGAGAGAGAGGGAGGGAGAGAGAGGGAGAGAGAGAGAGGGAGAGAGAGAGGGAAAGAGGGAGAGAGAGAGGGGGGAGAGGGAGGGGGGAGAGAGAGAGAGGGGGAGAGAGAGAGAGAGGGAGAGAGAGAGAGAGAGGGAGAGAGAGAGAGGGAGAGAGAGAGAGAGGGAGAGAGAAAGAGAGGGAGGGGGAGAGAGAGAGAGGGAGAGAGGGAGAGAGAAACATTTTACTTTTGGAGGAGACACTGATACTCAATAATCACTGTTAATTAAGTGGCTTCTTTCTTTTCTTTTTTGGGGGGAGGGTTTAAATATGATTATTGTTCATAAGAAATTCACACCTAGTTAAAAGTTGGGACCAAGAGAGTTAATTCCTAAGGTCAGGGGCAAACTTGAGGACTGATCATGTTTAAACCTAAAGAAACATATTGGTTTTTCAAATTTACTATAATCTTTGGTTTTTCTAGCCCAAGTATCCCTTGCCCAAAGAAAAATCAACATATTAAATCATAGATTTCATTCTCTGACCAATTACAAAAAGATTTTAGGGGATTTCTGTCAAGAACATATAAAGGTATCAATATTCAAAAAAATACAGTCTTAAGACAGGGAAATATAAATAAAATAGAAACTCAAGACCGGTGGAAATATGAACACAAGTACGCAGACTATGGTTGTTAGAACTAAGCTTCAAGTAAGTTTACCTCTGAGTTTCTTGAGGGCCAGAAAGAAGAAAGGAGTAGCATCTGTTACAGTTATCAGAAAGGAGACTACCTACTGTTTCCATCCAGAGAAGCAAAGCTCTCCCTGAGCTGAATTCCACAAGTATTTTTCAAATGGGCTATAACTTTGTTACCTTGAGTAACAGAGCTGACAACATCCTCGACTCTGAGACCCTGGGCCCTGGCCACACTGTTTAGGAGTTCCTGCAAAATTCCATTAAGTGACAAGCTCCCCTGAGGGGTGGAGGAGGCTTGTGTGCAATTTACAGAAGAAACATATGCACACTATTTTCTAAAACCATGTCTACTACCTAGATTACAAATTTAAAAGAACTTCTAAAGAGTTCAGACTACTTTTACATGTTGTGAAATCACCAATTAGCCCAAAATAGAGATTTTGTGAAGGAAGAAAAAAACGAAAGAAAACATAATAACTTGGACTGTGTTTGGTTTTTCTTTCTAGAATGCTATTCTCTACAGCAAAATCTCTTTTCCAAAATTTCCCTCCTTTCAGAATAATGAAACTACAATTTTTACCAACCTTATTAAAATATACTTGACATACAATAAACTGCATATGCATTTTGTTACTATTTAATATAGGTATACATCTGTGAAACATTACCACAACCAAGATAATACACATATCCGTTATCCCCCAAAGTCTCTGTCTGCCCCTTTGTCATCATTCCCTCCCACCATGTTCCCCCGCCCAATCCAGGGCAACCACAGTTCTGCTTTCAATTTTTAAAGCTATACAATTAAAAAAATTTTTTAATCAAAAATGAAAATCTAAATTTAACATTATTGTTTTGCATGTGTTCCTTAGTCATTCCCTGTATCTTCTAAACCAATCAATTACCCTATGTTCTACCTCTAAAATTATAAACTACTGGAAGTTCAATGCTTTGTCTTCTGGTTCCTTCATGCTATCAGGGCCTGGTGTATCAAGGTGGCATGCACAGCCCGCTCAGGAAAGATGGGGTGACCACCTTTCCCTGGAAGCTTCAGCTCCCGAGGTAACACTCTGGAGTTAAACTAACCACATTCTGAAAGTAAATGACTGCATCAGGCACTTATCAGCCTCTGCCTGGAGAAAAACATGGACCTAGCCTCCCAGAGAAAAACTTTGGCAACTCAGGGAAATAAGGAGATTTTGTTAGTAACACAGGAAGTGGGAAGACAGAATGCTTGGGGGTAAGGGGAACAGCACTACAATCTCTGACCTTGTAAAGCTTGACATCAGAAGATAAGATAGACAAATAACCCATAGGAGGAAGAGTGCTAAGAGCAAAGAGCCATGAAACAAAGTGCTACAGGACTCCAAGGGCAAGACAGCTCCTCCCATCTCAGTGCAGCCAAGGCTTCACCATCAGGACAATGAAGACCTCACGGACTAACATCCACAGTTCCCAGAATGCTTTCACGTACCCCATCTCTCACATTCCCCACAACAGTGCTGTGAATAAAACCATGTTACAGGTCTCCCTTAGAAGGTAAGAAAATTGAGGCTTAGGTCAAGTGACCACTAAGGAGAGCAAGGCTGGGACTAGAAAGTGTGTCTTCTGAGCCCAGTGGCACTGCTGTTCCTGCTTCCCTTAGATAGCACCCTTAAGAGGTGATGAAATGTGACAACAACCTCAGAGCCTCCCTCCAGAGCCAAGAACATCAATCTAACAAAGACTCAGCATTTGGTAAAGATGTGCTCTGAGATTGATCCTTGGACCTCAGGGACCACACACATGGCAACCAGGTGCTATGGCAGAGACGTGTTTCCTCAAGAGTGTATATACATTCCAGTGGTCAGAGGATGAACCATATTTCAAATGCACTAGAGAGACTTGCCACTTCATAGAACTCCAAATTATCCTTTAAGGAAAGAGATAATTGACAATACTACTATTAAATACACTCAAGTTACTTGTTGCGTTAAGTTTGTATTCTTGCATATCGGGCTTCCTTGAGGTGAAGCATGTTTGTATCATCATTATCATCATCACAAGTGCCTGATAATGCCTGGCATACAGTTGGCCTCAAAAGATATATGTATTTGTGGAATGCTTGAATGAGGTCAACAGGCCACACCACAGAACTCTTTAATTCTAATGTTCAACAGTGGATGGGTAATTTATTTGCCCCTAAATCATGGTAAAATAATCATAGTCAACAATGAGGCAATTGTTTGCAGTTCAGATAACCTTAAAGAACTTGATATAAACATGTATTTTTTCCCATTAAAGTCTCCTTAGAGTAGATCTAACTTGTTTCATTTTCTCGGAAGAAATATATCTCTGAGCTTGGTAGAAGGCTATACGTTTGAAAGGAAAAAATAAGCAAACAACTGGGTTTACTAAGAGGTAAGGTACAAGGCTCTTTAAGGACACATATTATAACATATGCACAGATGAGCACCACTCCTTTCAAAGCAACACTCTGTTGGGAAGCTACAAATATATTCCAGTGATACTGGTTTTGAGCGAAAAACTTACAGAATGCCTCTTTTGGAGCTGCCTTCATCTCTAAAATCAGTTTACATGACATACAAGAAAACCTGTCATATTACTTATGGTCCTGGCTTTTTTTTTTTTTTTTTGCTTAAATATATCATTTAATTTTCACTAAAACTGTATTAAATACATTATCTGATTTAATATACACAAAAATGATACAAGGTTTTGTCCACAAAATTTGTGTGTCACAAACCTAGTATATGATACATATTTGTATGACGTCACTGCTTTGCTCTTTACTCTTTCTACAGTCTTGTTCTATCCCTTCGATAATAATTTATCAAAACAAAACTGGGAATAATTCTTTACAAGACAAAAGGATTCATCATGGGCTTCCTTTAAATCACAAGTATCTCCGATGCACTTAGAACTTGATTTAATTATATGTGATCTACATGCTCTTTTTTGAGGAAACATGCATTGCGCAATGTGCAACTATACCTTAAATTGTCATCCTTGGTTTTAGTCCTTATCTTAAATAAGATAAGTAAACGTTGGAACAGAGATCAGGGTTTTGTTTCCATAAGAGTTAAAAAAAAAGGTAAGCAACTGTCATATTTTAAATTGGGAGATTTCACCCAAAATGGGGAATTTCAGTTTCTCTGGAGAAATCTGAAAAATGGACAACAGTTGGCTTGCATTCTCACATAGAACCTAACAACAAAAGCCTTTAGAAAGGGCATGAATTAGCCAATGCTCCACAGTCCTCACGGTCCTGGCTTATTTTTAACCAAACATTATTCTAGCCAGTTTGATCGCCACCTATGTGGCAGACATAGTGATGAACAGTTCTTGGCCAGTCCCCCGAATCAAATCCACCTTCCAAGAATAAATACCAGAAATAGAGACACAGATGTAGAGAACAAACGTATGGACACCAAGGTGGGAAAGTGGCGGGAGGGGTGGTGGTGGTGGGATGAATTGAGAGACTGGGATTGACATATAGACACTAATATGTAAAAAACAGATAACTAATAAGAACCTTCTGTATAAAAAATAAACAAAATAAAATTCAAAAAAATAAAAAATAAATACCATCAGTGTAAAAAATCTTCAGCAAAATGGCTCTAAAGGCAAATTCCAAAGAGAGATTTCAAAGACATCTTAAGCAAGAGCAGCATTACGGGACGATCTCTGTAGCCTCTCAAGAAGAACTCATACACAATTCTGCACAAACTGTGATCTGAAAAGCCAGGACGGTCTTGTACATAATAATTCCACTATGTATCAGTAATCTTTATATTATTCCCCTGGCAGAGCCTGGCACATAGTAGGGCATGTAGCAAATGCTTTTCAAAATACATTTCCCTTAAGAATAATCAAACTATGGAACAACAGGGCCTTCATCCACCAGACTTTTTCCTAAGGAGGAAATGCGGTCTTATGTTTCCGTATCATCAAAGGCGGTTTTCAAGAGTAACGAATGTTCTCTTTGATTAAACTGCCCCCTTTATCCACTGGCAAATGGATAACTTAACCCTCCGAACGGTTGTCTCTTTAAGGTGAAATCTTCATTTTTAAATAATCAAAATGTAAGTTAAAGAAATTTCAGAATCTATCAACAAGCACTGGTATTTACCATTCTTTTCTAAATTTTGAGCAATTGGCCATCAAGATAAAAATGAAAAAATATATATATGGAATATCTACCACCATAGCAAAGGTAACACAATTAACATTGAGAATGTGCCTACTCAGGAACCAAGATGGCGGAGTAGAAGGGCGTGCTCTCATCCCCTGTTGCGAGAACACCAGAATCACAACTAGCTGCTGGACAATCATTGACAGGAAGACACTGGAACTCACCAAGAAAGATACCCCACATCCAACGACAAAGGAGAAGCCACAAAGAGACAGTAGGAGGGGCGCAATCACAGTAAACTCAAATCCCATAACTGCTGGGTGGGTGACTCACAGACTGGAGAACACTTATATCACAGAAGTCCACCCACTGGAGTGAAGGTTCTAAGCCCCACGTCAGGCTTCCCAACCTGGGGGTCTGGCAACGGGAGGAGAATTCCTAGAGAATCAGACTTTGAAGCCTAGTGGGAATTGATTGCAGGACTTCGACAGGACTGGGGGAAACAGACACTCCACTCTTGGAGGGCACACACAAAGTAGTGTGCGCATCGGGACCCAGGGGAAGGAGCAGGGACCCCAAGGGAGACTGAACCAGACTTACCTGCTAGTGTTGGAGGGTCTCCTGCAGAGGCAAGGGGTGGCTGTGGCTCACCATGAGGACAAGGAAACTGGCAGCAGAGGTTCTGGGAAGTACTCCTTGGCGTGAGCCCTCCCAGAGTCTGCCATTAGGCGCACTGAAGAGCCCAGGTAGGCTCCAGTGTTGGGTTGCCTCAGGCCAAACAACCAACAGGGAGAGAACGCAGCCCCACCCATCAGCAGGCAAGCAGATTAAAGTTTTACTGAGCTCTGCCCACCAGAGCAACAGCCAGCTCTACCCACCACCAGTCCCTCCCATCAGGAAGCTTGCACAAGCCTCTTAGATAGCCTCATCCACCAGAGGGCAGACAGCAGAAGCAAGAAGAACTACAATCCTGCAGCCTGTGGAACAAAAACCACATTCACAGAAAGACAGACAAGATGAAAAGGCAGAGGGCTATGTACCAGATGAAGGAACAAGATAAAACCGAAGAAAAACAACCAAATGAAGTGGAGACAGGCAACCTTCCAGAAAAACAATTCAGAATAATGATAGTGAAGATGATCCAGGACCTCGGAAAAAGAATGGAGGGAAAGATCAAGAAGATGCAAGAAATGCTTAACAAAGACCCTGAAGAATTAAAGAACAAACAAACACAGATGAATAATACAATAACTTAAATGAAAAATACACTAGAAGGAATCAATATCAGAATAACTGAGGCAGAAGAACGGATAAGTGACCTGGAAGACAGAATGGTGGAATTCACTGCTGTGGAACAGAATAAAGAAAAAAGAATGAAAACAAATGAAGACAGCCTAAGAGACCTCTGGGACAACATTAAATACAACAACATTCACATTATAGGGGTCCCAGAAGGAGAAGAGAGAGAGAAAGGACCCGAGAAAATGTTTGAAGAGATTATAGTCGAAAACTTCCCTAACATGGGAAAGGAAATAGCCACCCAAGTCCAGGAAGCACAGAGAGCCCCATCCAGGATATACCTAAGGAGAATCACACCAAGACACATAGTAATCAAATTGGCAAAAGTTAAAGACAAAGAAAAATCACTGAAAGCAGCAAGGGAAAAATGACAAATAACATACAAGGGAACTCCCATAAGGTTAACAGCTGATTTCTCAGCAGAAACTCTACAAGCCAGAAGGGAGTGGCAAGATATACTTAAAGTGATGAAAGGGAAGAACCTACAACCAAGATTACTCTACCCAGCAAGGATCTCATTCAGATTTGATAGAGTAATCAAAAGCTTTACAAACAAACAAAACCTAAGAGAATTCAGCACCACCAAACCAGCTCTACAACAAATGCTAAAGGAACTTCTCTAAGTGGGAAACACAAGAGAAGAAAAGGACCTACAAAAACAAACCCAAAACAATTAAGAAAATGGTCATAGGAACATACATATCGATAATTACCTTAAACGTGAATGGATTAAATGCTCCAACCAAAAGACACAGGCTTGCTGAATGGATACAAAAACAAGACCCATATATATGTTGTCTACAAGAGACCCACTTCAGACCTAGGGACACATACAGACTGAAAGTGAGGGGATGGAAAGAGATATTCCATGCAAATGAAAATCAAAAGAAAGCTGGAGTAGCAATACTTATATCAGATAAAATACACTTTAAAATAGAGAATGTTACAAGAGACAAGGAAGGACACTACATAATGATCAAGAGATCAATCCAAGAAGAAGATATAACAATTGTAAATATATATGCACCCAACATAGGAGGACCTCAATACATAAGGCAACTGCTACAGGTGTAAAAGAGGAAATTGACAGTAACACAATAATAGTGGTGGATTTTTAACACCTCACTTACACCAATGGACAGATCATCCAAAATGAAAATAAACAAGGAAACAGAAGCTTTAAATGACACAATAGACCAGATAGATTTAATTGATATTTATAGGACAGTCCATCCAAAAACAGCAGCTTACACTTTCTTTTCAAGTGCGCACAGAACATTCTCCAGGATAGATAACATCTTGGGTCACAAATCACGCCTCAGTAAATTTAAGAAAACTGAAATCATATCAAGCATCTTTTCTGACCACAACACTATGAGATTACAAATGAATTACAGGGAAAAAAACATAAAAAACACAAACACATGGAGGCTAAACAACATGTTACTAAAAAACCAAGAGATCACTGAAGAAATCAAAGAGGAAATCAAAAAATACCTAGAGACAAATGACAATGAAAACACGATGATCCAAAACCTATGGGATGCAGCAAAAGCAGTTCTAAGAGGGAAGTTTATAGCTATACAAGCCTACCTCAAGAAACAAGAAAAATCTCAAGTAAACAATCTAACCTTACACCTAAAGGAACTAGAGAAAGAAGAACAAACAAAACCCAAAGTTAGCAGAAGGAAAGAAATCATAAAGATCAGAGCAGAAATAAATGAAATAGAAACAAAGAAAACAATAGCAAAGATCAATAAAACTAAAAGTTGGTTCTTTGAGAAGATAAACAAAATTGATAAACCATTGGCCAGACTCATCAAGCAAAAGAGGGAGAGGACTCAAATCAATAAAATTAGAAATGAAAAAGGAGAAGTTACAACAGACACCACAGAAATACAAAGCATCCTAAGAGACTACTACAAGCAACTCTATGCCAATAAAATGGACAGCCTGGAAGAAATGGACAAATTCTTAGAAAGGTATAACCTTCCAAGACTGAACCAGGAAGAAACAGAAAATATGAACAGACCAATCACAAGTAATGAAATTGAAACTGTGATTAAAAATCTTCCAACAAACAAAAGTCCAGGACCAGATGGCTTAACAGGTGAATTTTATCAAACATTTAGAGAAGAGCTAACACCCACCCTTCTCAAAGTCTTCCAAAGAATTGCGGAGAAAGGAACACTCCCAAACTCATTCTATGAGGCCACCATCACCCTGATACCAAAACCAGACAAAGATACTACAAAAAAAGAAAATTACAGACCAATATCACTGATGAATATAGATGCAAAAATCCTCAACAAAATACTAGCAAACAGAATCCAACAACACATTAAAAGGATCATACACCATGATCAAGTGGGATTTATCCCAGGGATGCAAGGATTCTTCAGAATACGGAAATCAATCAATGTGATACACCACATTAACAAATTGAAGAATAAAAACCATATGATCATCTCAATAGATGCAGAAAAAGCTTTTGACAAAATTCAACACCCATTAATGATAAAAACTCTCAAGAAAGTGGGCATAGAGGGAACCTACCTCAACATAATAAAGGCCATATACGACAAACCCACAGCAAACATCATTCTCAATGGTGAAAAACTGAAAGCATTTTCTCTGAGATCAGGAACAAGACAAGGATGTCCACTCACACCACTATTATTCAACATAGTTTGGGAAGTTTTAGCCATGGCAATCAGAGAAGAAAAAGAAATAAAAGGAATACAAATTGGAAAAGAAAAAGTAAAACTGGCAGTTTGCAGATGACATGATACTATACATAGAGAATCCTAAAGATCCCACCAGAAAACTACTAGAGCTAATCAATGAATGTGGTAAAGTTGCAGGATATAAACTTAATGCACAGAAATATCTTGCATTCCTATACACTAATGATGAAAAATCTGAAAGAGAAATTAAGGAAACACTCCCATTCACCACTGCAACAAAAAGAATAAAGTACCTAGGAATAAACCTACCTAAGGAGGTAAAAGACCTGTACTCAGAAAACTATAAGACACTGATGAAAGAAATCAAAGATGACACAAACAGATGGAAAGATATACCATGTTCTTGGATTGGAAGAATCAATATTGTGAAAATGACAATACTACCCAAAGCAATCTACAGATTCAATGCAATCCCTATCAAACTACCAATGGCATTTTTTACAGAACTAGAACAAAAAATCTTAAAATTTGTATGGAGACACAAAAGACCCTGAATAGCCAAAGCAATCTTAAGGGAAAAAAATGGAGCTGGAGGAATCAGGCTCCCTGACTTCAGACTATACTACAAAGGTACAGTAATCAAGACAATATGGTACTGGCACAGAAACAGAAATATAGATCAATGGAACAAAATAGAAAGCCCAGAGATAAACCCACACACCTATGGTCAACTAATCTATGACAAAGGAGGCAAGGATATACAATGGAGAAAAGACAGTCTCTTCAATAAGTGGTGCTGGGAAAACTGGACAGCTACATGTAAAAGAATGAAATTAGAATACTCCCTAACACCATACGCAAAAATAAATTCAAAATGGATTAGAGACCTAAATGTAAGACCGGACACTATAAAACTCTTAGAGGAAAACATAGGAAGAACACTCTGACATAAATCAAAGCAAGATCTTTTCTGACCCACCTCCTAGAGTAATGGAAATAAAATCAAAAATAAACAAATGGGACCTAATGAAACTTAAAAGCTTTTACACAGCAAAGGAAACTATAAACAAGATGAAAAGACAACCCACAGAATGGGAGAAAATATTTGCATACGAATCAACGGACAAAGGATTAGTCTCCAAATTATATAAACAGCTCATGCAGCTCAATATTAAAAAAACAAACAACCCAAGCGAAAAATGGGCAGAAGACCTTCTCCAGAGAAGACATACAGATGGCCAAGGGGCACATGAAAAGCTGTTCAACATCAGTAATCATTAGAGAAATGCAAATCAAAACTTCAATGAGGTATCATCTCACACCGGTTAGAATGGGCATCATCAGAAAATCTACAAACAACAAATGCTGGAGAGGGTGTGGAGAAAAGGGAACCCTCTTGCACTGTTGGTGGGAATGTAAATTGATACAGCCACTATGAAGAACAGTATGGAGGTTCCTTAAAAAACTAAAAATAGAATTACCATATGACCCAGCAATCCCACTACTGGGCATGTACCCAGAGAAAACCGTAATTCAAAAAGACACATGCATCCCAATGTTCACTGCAGCACTATTTACAATAGCCAGGTCATGGAAGCAACCTAAATGCCCATTGAGAGACGAATTTGGATAAAGAAGATGTGGTACATATATACAATGGAATATTACTCAGCCATAAAAAGGAACGAAATTGGGTCATTTTTAGAGATGTGGATGGACCTAGAGACTGTCATACAGAGTGAAGTAAGTCAGAAAGAGAAAAACAAGTATCGTGTATTTACGCATATATGTGAAATCTAGAAAAATGGTACAGATGAACTGGTTTGCAAGACAGAAATAGAGACACAGATGTAGAGAACAAACATATGGACACCAAGGGGGGAAAGCCTGGGGTGGGGGGGAGGTTGGTGGTGGGATGAATTGGGGGATTGGGATTGACATATATACACTAATATGTATAAAATAGATAACTAATAAGAACTTGCTGTATAAAAAAAAAATAAAATAAAATTCAAAAAAAAAAATACCGAAGGGTAAAAGAAGCTACGAAGGATGCCCCAAAGAAGCATCCCTGACTTCTAACCCACAGGTCAGGGATCGGGAAGATGAGGAAGATACCAGTGGGTGACTCATAGGTCATGCATACCAGTGGCTGACTCAAGCCTACCACCCTCTGGAGGAGACATAATTTTTATTTTTATTTCTGATGTTAGCCAGGGAAAAATCACGTTGAGTCACTCTCAATTATTGCATAAATACTAACGCATATTCTGATCCTATAAGCTGGCAAAATTTCTCCTCCTTACTCCCAAAGGTACCAAGTTTATCAAATTTAAATTTTAAAACTTCCTCTCCAAGACTAGAAGACACTAAAGAAACAGTCTGCCAATTGCAAATTATTTTTAGAGGTGTTTGTAGCATATGCATTATCAAATACAGTTCCTATTAAAAAAAAAAAGCAAAACACCATGTTGTGCTCATTCCAACGTTTCTATATGTGACTGAAGCCAGGAATAGCATTTGTGAAAATATTATTCTTTTGAGAAAAGTACACCACATTAATAATGAATACTGAGTTGGGCCGGAAGAGGTTTTAGAATTTTAAAGCAAGCAGGTTCCATGCTTTTCTAATAAGTTGATAAGAAATAGACACCCCTCTCATTAATCAGGACAGGTTTTAAAATTTATACCAAGATGGTATCTTTGCCATTGCTTTTCATTTCATTTCTGAACTACTTTCTGACAGTCTTGAATGAATATCCATGCTTATGTCCTTTAACCATCTTGCAAGGTAGCCAGGCCAGCTGGCTTTCCCACTAGACAGTAATCACTCTGGGACTCTGTGTTCTAATACCGACTCTGTGTATCTAATACCAAATACCGAAGATTTGCCACATGTACTTTTATCAGCCTCTTCATCTCTTTCTGCTTGGCTCCAGACATCTGTAAAACTGTAAAATGGAGCTCTGTCACACAACAAAGGTTTTTAAGGTGCCCTGAAAATTCAGAGGGACAAGTCATGGCAGTGTGGATTACTGGGTGTTCACATCTTTCTGCTGGTGCTCTGAGACTGCCACTTACTAACAGCTCTGCCACTTACTAACTGTGTAACCTCGGGCAAGTCACTTAACCTCTCTGTGCCTCAGCCTCTTCTGCTTTAAAATGGGATTACTGAGAGGGTTAAACGCAATTAGGTATTCAAAGGGCTTAGCAGAGCTCCTGGCATCCAGTAGACTCAATAAATACTAACAGTATTTATTATTCATCCATTTTTGATGACCTCACCAGCATGCCCTGGATATGGGTAAAATTTTTTCATTCAGCTTGACTGAATTTAGTGCCTTGATTCTTGAAGGAAACAACAATGTCAGACCCATCAGTCTAATTTTCTAAGATTCTGGTCAGACAGCTCTAGGACATAAATCATTATGTGGGACCAGCCACGAAGCAGCACACGGCCGGTGTTTTGGAAAGTCACACTAAATCTTGTAAAGCGGAGGGTATGATTCACAGACGCCCGGCAGCAGGAACTCAGGGAAGCTCTCGCTCTTGTTCCCTGACTGATGACTGCTATATCTTACAACTAGAGCATCACACATGACAGACGACAGTGTCATGACTGCACATGTCCACGGGCACAACAGCATTTTACAAATGCCAAAATAATTTTGCAAGACAGTAAAGCAAACAGTGGCCCGTGGGAAGTTCAAGATTTTATTTGTTTGCTTTGTTAGTTTGAAAGGATTTCTTTATTTCATCAGTCCTAAAAGTATTGTACAAACGCAAAAGAAATTAATCAGCCATTTTTTTCTCTGGCCTTCATTTCTAGTAAGAAGACGATCAAATACATGACACTGAAGAACAAGCATAAATAAACCTTATTTTGTGGCTTAAAGTTACAATTCACAGAGTTTTACTTTTTTATGAATATGAAGAAAGTTGCTATGGATTTCTCTTTTATCGCCACTCTGTCTTTGATTAGGTCTTTGTAATTATTAAGATAAGAAAGATATCTTACATCTTTCTCACACGCAAGTAATATATAGATGTTACTCCACTTGATTTATCCTTATTTACTCATTGTGAAAAATTTATCCATAAACAAAATTAAAATTAAAAAACTATAAAATGAAAGGACTACTCCTGGGAAGCAGCACAAAATGCATAAGAGCTCAGATTTTGGTGACAGGCAGATGTGGGCTTATGGGCAAGAAACTTAACCCCTCTAAGCTTCAGTTTCCTCATCTGTAAAGTAAGAATAGTAAGAGTCTCTATATCTTGTAAGGCTGGTGGCACCAGAATAGTGCCTGTTGCAAAATGTGGTTCAGTAAATAATTTTTGAAGAAACAAAGGAACTGAAGAAATGTAAAAAGGAAGGGAGGGAGGAGGAAAAGGAGTGAGTAGCCATGACTCTCCCTGAGTTATACAAATAGAGGCTACAATTCTGCCTTTTGCCAGGATTCTGCCTCTAAAATAGCACAACTTCATCTTTTTTACTATGTAAATTTTCCATATACAACAAAGTAGAGAGAAAACTGTAAACAACCCCCATGAACACATCACCAAGATTCAACAGTGATTACATTCTACCATTCTGATTTCTTCTATTTGCCTAAACACATTTTTTTTTCCTTTTGATGGAGTATTTTAAAAGAAAATCTCAGGCATCACATCAATTCAAGAGCAAATGTTTCTAGTAGGTAAGGGCTTTAAAAAAATAATCACAATACCACTATCAGAATCAATAAAATTGTCAATCATTTCTTAATAACATGCAATAAACAGAAAATGTCTCATTCTCTCCTGTTGTTTAAAAAAGAAAGGCATTTTTATAGTTCGTTTGTTCAAATCAAATTCCAAACAAGGTTCATACACTGAATTTGTTTATAAGTCTCTTAAGTCTTTTTCACTTATAACAAACAGTTCCCTCTCCTTTTTTTTTTCCCGTGACATTTATTTGCTGAAGACATTGGGTCATTTGTTTTGTAGAATATTCCACATTTAGGACTTGACCGATGTGTACTCTCCTGGTGGTGGTTAACATGTTCCTCTGTCTCCTATATTTCCTGAGAACTGGTACTTAGATATGGAAGCTTGATGAGATTCTGGTTCAAATTTGTAGGGAGGGGGTGTGGGCAAGAATAATTCACACGTGGTGTTGTTTCTTTTCTATCAGAGCACATCAGGAGGAGTATAAGTGTTTAGTTGTTCCACTTGTAGTGATGTTGAGATTGCTCGCTGGGTTCAAGTGTCGGCAGGCTGAATCTCCATTAGAAAGCTCCAATTTCAACTCATGATTTTAGCATCCGTTAATGATTGTTGCCGCACTCCATTATTTCATTAGATGTTGTGAGATAGTGGTTTTCCATTTCCAGCATCCTTCTGTATTTATTAGCTGTAATTCTCTATTAAGAATGTACCCTAAAGTATCCACACACATATACATAAATATATTTATATTTTCCTTCCTGCAAGTAGCATACTATATAAACACTTTTTTTTCTGCTTTATTTTTATCACTTAATATAGATCCTGAAGATAACTTCATGGCAAAAAGTAGAAGTCTTCCTCATTCCTTCTTAGATTCATATTATTCCCCTTTATGATTGTACCATTTGGTTATCCGATCATTCCTCTATTAATGGATATCTGAAAGGTTCCCGTCTTCAGCTATTACCAGCAATGTTATAATAAATAAACTTGTGCTTGTATCATTTTCGATTTTAACCACAACATTTAAATGAACTTTTCAGTCTTCTCTTAAGAGAAGACTGGAAAGTTCCATCTTAAAAGTGATATTTTTAGTACATCACAATTAAAAAGAAGCTGAAACCCAAAATACAATATGGTGTAGAGTAGGTTTTTTTAAAGTGTGGTCCAATACACATCTGCATCACAATCAGTCTCCTGGGGCGTGTGACAAAAATGTTAATTTCTAAGCTCAAGCCCAGACCTTCTGAATCGTCAAGTGTGAGATTCCCTGATCTAGTGGGGAAAGCACTGCACAGGGAACTGGAAGACTGCCATCTGGGTTCAGTCACGAGACCTGAGCCAACTTGATCAAATCTGGTTTCTTTAGAAATGATTCTTCGCATGTTGGAGATAATAAATATCTTTCCTACAACTTCACAGGATTGCTGGGAAGTTAAAATTCAATTATGTATAAGAGAGCAGTTTGGAAACTAAAGTAAATTTAAATGTTAAGACGTAGCAAAAAGAAGGGCATCTGCTCAGGCAATATCCCCATCTTCTCCATGAACAAATATCCTACTCCCACATTCCATCTTAAAGATAAAAATAAGGACCCACCTTTTGTCCCTAAACACCTATATTCCTTCGCTGTTTCATTTTTGAAGGTTCACGTAAAACAACCTGACCAGTCGGCATCCAAAAGGCATTCTTTATAGACTATATGCTGCTCTTCAGGAATACCCACCTCTATGTAGGACACCATAAGGCAGCCCTGACAAGGATTTGGTCCAACATAGAGAGGAAAAATAGCTCCAGGCCACTAAGAGTCTGCCTTTGATTAATTTTATACAAAGGTGAAAATGCTTGATGCTTCAGAAATCATTGCCAGTAATGAGACACACAAAGAAAAAAAAGAACAGCCCAACCCACCATCAATGTCCTATAGAAGAATTTGTTCTGCCATAATTTGGTGCATGGCGTACTCTCAGTCTGGTTCTGTAAAGCCAATAAATCCAGACAGGTTCAGAGTCTGTTTATTTTTTAAATGACAGGCAAAACCACTGTAATTTTTGTCATCTCTCCAAAGTAGAAGACTATGCACTATTCAGTGGCAGTTTTTTCCTTAAGGATCCAGAACAGTTCCTACCATGTTGTTGTGAAAGTCATTCCTCCAATACAGGGCCTGAAGTACAAGGTAGGGCCAATGATACGCAGGGGTAAATATGAAAGTTTTCAGGAGGCAGCAGGGTGCCGGATGGGTGGGAAGAAGCATGGATGTCTTCTATGTCTACTCCAGGGAAAATATCTTTAGTCGATATTTATTGAGACTTCAGAGAAATGTAAAACCCCTAACACAAGATGAGAAGGCTTTAGATGATCTTTCAACTGTTAGATCTGAGCAAAGCATTAAACATGCATTTTCAAAATGCATGTTAGGGGTTAGGCTTTTTTGTGGATAATTAAATTCAAATTGCCTTTTCTCTGAATCAAGAATTTACTATTCACAGATGGCCAGGTGACACTGGACTGGGACGTCTGAAGTCAGAGTCTCTATTCCCCATGAGCTGTGGACTCAGAACAGGCACAAACAGAAACGAGCGCCCTTTTCTAAATGAATGTTGATCTTCCAAACACACAGTTAGGTACAGAGCAAATAGTGAAATCAAATTATTTCTTTTCACAAACGTACATCAACACCACTGTGTTTTGGTGAGGTGAAGGTGTATGTTCAGAAAACATACAAGCGGGGGAGTTACTCATCTCTCTCCCGCATAGTAAGAAAGATTTCATGAAAGACAAGGGATTTTGGAAGGCTCTAGATGCTCTGTAAGGGGGACCAGCTGACACACATGGACAGCCCACAGGGAGTGAGATGGAGGTAGAAGACGAGGTCCAGGTTCGGGGGTGGGCAGATGATTTGCTGACACAGACTGGAGGAACAGGCAGAAGATGGGAGGCCAGAGGAGAAGGAAGAATGAATGGGAAGCAAAAGATCAAGGAAACCCAAGCAGTTCATGGATGATTCTTAAACCGTGAGTGAGGCTCTTGGCCTTTATTCAAAATAATACTTAACATTTATTGAAGGTCTTATTATGGGCTTTTGGCTTTAAGGGCTCTAAGTAGATTAAATCAACAGTCCTGTGATGGCAGTATCATTCTCATCTCCATTTTTCAGGAGAGGAGACTGAGGTCCAGAGGTAACTTATCCCATGTAACACAGCTAGCATGGAGCAAAAGTCAGGGGTCCCACCCTGGCATTCTGACTCCAGAGACCATGACCTCAACCAGCCCTCAATGTTGCCCCTCTGCAAGAAAAGATGGAGAGTTACTGTAGGATATACTGGAGGAGAATGGCACAGTTGGCTTGGTAGAAAGATGAATTCTTCCACAGTGTTCAGACTTGTCTGAGAAGAAACAGGAAATACAAAGACTAACTCATGGTAAGCGAAGTGGGAAATGGCCTAGTTCTAACCAAAGGGCTAAACAGCGCTGAACATTTGGTGACATCATATAAAATGAGCATAATTTCAGTATCCTTTGAAAAGTGTTATTTTAAGGACTCACCCCAGTCTGTGTTTTGGGTGAGGAAACAGCATGTGAGGGAGGACAGGGATGACAGAGAGAAATAAAAGAGCAATAATGAGGCTCAATCCAGGGAGGCTACATGGTGTAACAGAAGGAACATGAAATCAGGAACCAGAGACACTTGGGTTGAACCCTGGCACTTTCTGTTTATTTCTGTGTGACCATGTTCTGGGTAGCTCTGGGTCTTTGTTTCCAGACCAATAAAATATTTTTCAAACTGAAAGCATTATATATGATTAAATACAGAATATATGCAAAAGCACTAGCACAGTGCTTGGCATGTGTGAGGTATTCCAAAAATACAAGGAAGGAAAGGAAAGAAGGAAGGGAAGGAGGGAGGGAGGGAGGAAAGAAGGGAGGGAGGAAAGAAGGGAGGGAGGAAGGAAGGGAGGGAGGGAAGGAGGGAGGAAGGAAGAAAGGAAGGAAGGGAGGGAGGGAGGGAGGGAAGGAGGGGAGGGAGGGAGGGAGGGAGGGAAACTACACCAGCTGCTGCATCTTAGGATGGGGAGATTGGCAGGAAGGGCTGCAAAACTGGCAGGAAAGGGAGGCACGACTGCAGCAATGTCACAAGCGCCACTAAAGAGAGCCTGTTTGCCACATGCACAGTAGGATACCGATGTCTGTACTGGTCAGTCCTATTCCAGAAGGGTCTGCCAGTACATAGCAAAAACAGTTTGCCTGTTCATTTGTTCCTCCCTTTAATTATTCAGCAAGCATTGGTTACAGCCACAGAGCTTGGCTAGACGCCTGCACAACTGAGGAGATGTGAGGGCGTGGACCATCATGATGTAATGGCCCCCTGGAGCTTTGTGATCATCAGCCTAGTGGCTACGTGCAGCAGTCGGGATCCAAGTACAGTGCAACATGACTAAGACGCACTGCATAATTGCCCTCAAGGAGCTTATAATCTACTGGGAAAGAGACACATGAATACATTTTTACAACACAGTATGGTCACTAATCTGAAGTGCTTTGGAACAGGGCGGTAAAAGTTACAAAATCCCATAAAACACGTTATAACTGTCTACACCATCATACTCCATGTCCCACAACTGTCATAATCAGGCAAGATCAGTGATGGTTACTCCAACATTACTCATCTTGCAAGTTTATTCAACAACAGTCGTATTTCATCAGTCCCTTGTTCATTTCATATTGTTAAGCACCAAGTGTGCACTGAATATTGTAAACCTATTCTCTGTTATATTCTTCAAATGCTGATGTTGCCATGGAATTCACCCAAAGTCTGGTCCTGAACACCAGCTATAACTCCTGGCAATGTTTTGTTTTGACAACAAAATACAATCCTGTCAATCCCATTATTTTAGGTAATTTATTCATTACTGTGGAGGAAATGAGCTATTTTCAAGAACCACTACTTGTTTTGAAAAAATGAATACTGACTGCAACTCTGTCCTGGCAAAAATCTCGCAAGTGTTGCTTCCAACCTACCTACAGGGCGATGCCATTAATTAATTCCATTTCATTTCAAACTTCTGCAAAGTTTTAATCTCAACACAGTCATGTTATATTCAAATAGGGTCCTAACCAGAATTTGATTTCTCTTCTTTGACGATCAATAAAAACAAAACCACTTAGAACAGTGTTATTGGAAGAGCAGGCAGTGGTGATAACCAATCATTTCACAGTAATAAACTGAAGGGTCCCTAAAATAGATCCGCTGCCCAGCTACCCATCCCCTTTGAATAACCAAGGCAGCAGTTACTCTTCAGAACTTGAGATTGCACATACTTTTCTTGGATAATAATGGTACCATAAGAAAATAGTCTTTGATTTCTAAGATTTTGACAGTATCCAAGGGCTATCCTATTTCTGACTATATATGAAATGAACATGTCTGTAATCATGAAATCTTAGTGTGAGAAGGTTATCTCCTCTAACGCCCCATTCAGTGTATGAATCTCCTCTTTATATCTCTACCAGATATAATATAATCTCTGCTTGACCCCTCCAAATTATTAGAAAGCACTTCATTATATTCATGTGAAATCTCTTTATTTGTAACTTCAATTACTGCTCCTACTTTAAGCCATCAGACACTCCGCATGCCATATCTAATTCCTCCTCAAACCTCAAAAGGTAAAGCATAAATAAGGGTTAAAGCCCCCCAAAAGTAAGAATATGCCTAATTCCTTTAAAGGACTTCAAGTCACCAAGCCAAGGTAAATCATAGTCTAGGATGCTGAATGAACTGACAGGTATAAAGGCGTGGAATACTCTGAGCAATCAAAGAGAAGGCAGACAATCCAGCCCAGATTTTAAAAATGATTAAAGAGTTTGATTCCCTAAATCACAGATCAATGAACTTGATGTCTATCCCTGGCAAAGTTTAAGAACAAATTATTACACAGATCAGCATTTCCCAAACTGTGCTTTCATGAGATGACACCTATTAACTTTTCCAACATCTATAGAGTTCTTCAGAAAACAGCTTGGGGAACGGTGACATAGATAATTCATAAGCACTTAGAAGGCAGTAAATACCAGAAACCACAGGGGTTTAGCAAGAACAATTCAGGCCAAAAAAACTTCATTTCCTTTTTTTACAGAGCTGCTATATGGATAGACAGGGGAAATGCCATAAATATGGTATTTTAATTTCACTAAAGCCTGTTTGTCTAAAGTCAATAATCTGTATAAAGTAGTTCAAACAAATAGGAATCTACTCAACTGAGCCTAGATTGATTCAACTTGTTTATAAGCCATACGGGACTCTCCGTCAAATGATAGGGTTACCAGTTAAATAATTAGGAAGGAAGGGAGGCCAGGAGGGAAGAGTCTCATTTGGGATGCTTTGTGAACCTCTGCTGCCTCCTAAGGATCCTTACTTTCATTTACAACTGTTCACTTGCAGAACAAAATCTCAAGTGTGCTGAGGATCAACATCCAGCTCTTGGCTCTAGACAGTCTAAGGCGAACCTTTAAGAAAGAAATTAAGACAGTCTTTGTTTTTCGTCGTTTTGATATTCCATTTTCCTTGTTTCCCCTGCGATTACCCACTGTGGTTTTTCAATAACATCTACTGGATTTTTGTTTGTTTATGTGTCTTAGAACATAACTTAAGCTGAAAGACACAATCCTATTTAAAACAGCTAGGGGCTGAAAGGCATGGGAATCAGGGTGTCCAGGCAAAGAGTCAGGCCTGGATCTGAATTTTAGCCCATCACTTACTGGCTATGTAACTTCAGGCTTGTTACTAAATCTTCCTGAGCCTCAGTGTTCTCACCTGTAAAATGGGGTTGATGACAATAATACCTACCATGCAAAGCTGCCATAAGCTCTTGAAAAAATAAACCAAAAAAACAAAAAACCTTAATACTCAGTCCTGAGTAGAAACTCAACAAATTATAATCGCAACTACTATTATCATCACTGATCCTGCGTGCTTCAATGTATTCTTAACCATGTTTATGTTACACATTCCAGTCTGAAGATCACTCTCTTTGATAGAGGAAGAGAGAAACCAAGTAGTTGAGTAGGTCTGCTTTTCATCATGTTAACATTATTCCATCTGCCCCAAGCAATGAGCTTAGCCTTTACTTGTTCTTCTTGTTTGGAACATAGCTTTAAAGAGCCCTTTTCTGTTGTCTTTAGCATTCTCTCCAGCCTCAGCTCAGTCTGGACTTGAGCTTTGCAGATATTTTCTTACTGGTTTTATACCACTTTTCTGCATCTGTCCTTGAGCATGTGCTTGTCTTTCAATCTTCTGTACATGTTCTCTTAATATCCAAGCCCATCAAAAAGTCCTTGTTCTTGAAATGGTTCTATCCTTTTTTCTTCCTCATCCCTCCAAATTGTAACTTTTGCTGTCAGAATTTTTTTTTCTTTCTTTCTTTCTCTTTCTTTCCCCCTTTCTTTTTGTACTGTTTTCACTTTTCAAGTCTCTGGACATTGAAAAATATCTATCCTTTCTCTAAATGTATATTTTCCTAAAGTCACCATTACTATATGGTTACACCTCACTTTCTTTTGCAGTTACAAAACAATACTATCATGGTTACTTCCCTCCCAAGATTTTAGTCAATTCTACTTCAAGAAACAGTTTTTCTCGTTGGTTAGAACCAAGTTCAGAGAAGTATTTCTATCTCATTGCTTCCTCAATCTGTGGTTTAAAAAAAAGAAAATGACAGAAAGGGTTTTGCTTTCCATGAAACATCTATCAGACACTGAGAAGGTTAAAGAAAGTCCTCATCAATGAGTATATCTTGGCTTGTGGCAATTTTGATGTTTAGCTCAATCTAACTATGTGCAGTATCATCAACCAGCAAAGTAAGACTCTCACTCACTTGTCTACACTAACCTATAATAGTTGTTCAGGCATAATTAAAATGTTTTGGCTCTGCCACCAAGAGAACAAGCTGTGCTTTGAAGTTGTCATGACAGCTCACACTCACGATTTCTAAGTGGGTTGGCAAAGGATGAAAGTTTATACCTCCAACTCAGTAAGTGGTAGAAACACCTTGATCCTATGCTTGTTCTAGTTTGTTTTTTATTAATTTTTAAAACTGAGATATAATCGACATATGATCTCTTACATTCTTGAGTCCTCCTGTGAATTCACTGCTACTTCCAGAATGCTAATTCAATAACACAAGAAAGTATTCTAATACAGGCCATAACTGATTACCCTTAAAATATATTTAAGAGAAACGAACCAAAAAGTAAAACAAGCCAAAACCAAACAAAAACCCTGTGTAGCTATGTGTAGTGGTTAGGATTTGGTTAACAGCCAGAAATAAAGAGCAATTTTAATTATCTCAGTTTGATCTGTTAAAAGTTTCTTCTTCGTTTATTGAATGAGAGGGAATTCCATCAGAGAAGGTTTGCATTTCTACCATCCGCTAAACACACGTAAGTTTTCCCAAAGGCCTAAATACTGACATATTCAAACTAAAATCTCTAAGTCTGATAAGTGTAGCTGAGCTTAGTTACTCCCTAGTTAACTACAGGCCTTGGACTAAGAAGAGCAATAAATATAAAAATATCCACCAGCTGTTATTCAACTTGTGCACATGTGCCAGAATCGCTCCCTTCCCCTCCCTTACACTCTGAATCATCGACCAAATTTTCTCTCAATGCTAAAGGTTCTTTAGAAAGTCAAATAAAATCAGAGGAAAAGTTACCTCTTGGGAAGGTTTAAAAGTGGATGAGATGCCTGTTTACATCCTAATCAAGCACCAAGACTAATAGTTTAATATCCATCATATATACTTACATGAATTTTCTGGAGAATAAAGCACAGTCAGGGTAGTGAATCAAATACTGTGACAAAGCAAAAGACTTCTACCTGACACAAAATAATTTTGCCGTTAGGATCTATACTGATCCACACACGTGCTGTCCTGGGCTTCTCAAGTAAACTGCTGGTAAACCAGTCGTAGCCACCTAAAGACGATTAACCTTCAAAACAGAACCATGGAAACCTACTTCAGCTCTTTTTGAAGCCAAAAACCTCGGACCTAAAAGTAATTAAGAAGGTTTCGGACGTTGCAGTTCGGTCTAATCTGTGCTACAGGGTCACAATGGTAGGGAATGAGAAGTAAAGAGCACGTTCAAAAAGCCACAACCGCAAAGCAAACTGGGCTCTCACAGAAAGGTGTGCTAATTTTCCTTTAATTTTCAGTGTTTACTGCAAAATTAACCCTCTTTCCCTTGAGTGAAATTTTATCAATCAGTGCAACTCATAGGCTACTTAAAATCGTAACTTCCTTTTCAACATTCTTAGCATGATATTTACTAGCAAACACATTCCAAAAGAACAGTCACTTCCACTGTGTAGAAAAAGCTTAATTGCTGATTTAAAACTGACTACTTGCTCTTATTCACAAACGAGGGCCTTATTGTCCTTTGTGACCCTAGGTCTTCCTCCCCTTCTCCTTGACTCAGCAGCTGAGCTCAGCTTCCTCTCTCTGACCTTCCTTTTCCAAACGCTGGAGCACAGCAGGCATTTCTAGGTCAGCAAAGGAAACTATTACTGCCTTCCAGGAGAACAGTATCTTCTGTGTATTCGAAGGACTGAACAAGGACAAGAAGTCAGTAATTCAGTGTCCTAACCCCCACTCTCACCCTGCCCAGGGCATGTGTTAACTGCCCCTTGTCCCCATTCTGCTGGGGGGGAAGAACACTCACCAGCCACCTCTGCAGCCACCATCAGCCACCTGAACACTCAGCTCAGTGCTGCTCAGAGGAATGCCTTCCGCATCCAAATTCCCTGCCACGTGGCCACAACAGTGTCTTCCTGTCTGTCCCACAGGCCCATGCTAATGGCCACGTCTTCATCCTTTCCATTCCATTCCATGCATTCTGCCACCACTCTTTTTTTTTTTCTAACAGCTTAATTGATATATAATTCACATACCATAAAATTCACTCATTTAAAGTGTACAATTCAATGGTTTTTAGCATACTCACAGACTTGTGTAACCATCACCACAATCTAATTTTAGAACATTTTCGACACCCTCAAAAGAAACTCTGTACCTATTAGCAGACACTTCCCAAATCCCCCTCCCGCCTACCTCCCCAGGCCTAAGCAAAACCACTAATACACTTTCTATCTCTACGGATTTGCCTATTCTGGACATTTCATATAAATATGTGTGGTGTTTGTGACTGGTTTCTTTCCCCAGTCACAAACACCACACATATTTATATGAAATAATGCATAGCATTATTATATATTAATATATAATTAATATTAATTAAAATTAAAATATAATTTATATTATATATTATAATAGCATAATGCTTTCAAGGCTCATTCATGTTATAGCATGTATTAGTACTTCACTCCTTTTATTGCTGAATAATATTCCATTGTACGTATATACCACGTTTTGTTAATCCATTCAACAGCTGATGGACATTTGGGTTGCTTCCACTTTTTGGCTGTTATGAACAGTGCTGCTATGTCCAAGTTTTTGTGTGAACATATGTTTTCATTTCTCTTGGCCACCACTTATTTTTAGCAGGCTCTCTCCTCTTTGCCTCTTCTTCTCTGGCCCTAAGTCCAGGATCCTCTTTAAAAAGAAAAATACTCAGAAAAAAAAGAATTTGCATACACTGTGGATAGAATGAAAATAAGTACAACCTTTCTGGAGGACACTTCAGCAATATCTATCTATCTTTTTTGACCTAGGAACTCCACTGCAAATACCCTACAAATAACTCCTCTACAATTCTGCAGATGGCTACAAGGATGCTCTCTGCAGCAGAGTGTGTAGTAAATAGCAAAGGATTAAGAAAATAAACTTAAATATTATTCAATAAGAATCATGTAGAAGCAGTATGGAGACTATTCTGCTGATTTAAAAAATAAGATAGAACTATGTAGTGGTAGGAAAAGCTATTAATTAGCTTTTAATTCACATGTTAATTATAGAAAGAAGGTTACAGAAAATGCATATATTAAATGAGTCCACTTAAATAAAAAATGATGTATCTGTGTGTGCTAGTATGTCCAAATAAAGTGTCTAGAAAGATACTTTTTTTAAGTTGTTTTTTTTTTTTTGGCCATGCCCCACAGCATGTGGGATCTTAGTTTCCCAACCAGGGATGGAACCCACGCCCCCTGCATTGGAAGCATGGAGTCTTAACCACTGGACAGTCAGGGAAGTCCCCAAAAGATACTTTTTTTAAATTGAGGATTAAAGGTTTCGGAAAAGAGGGACAGTTACTTTGCATTTTATATCCTTTTTGTACAACTTGAATTGTTACTGTATAAGAATGCCTTTAGAGTTTAAAATGTATATTTTAAAATAGTACGAGTCTTCCTGACACTCCACTGTGAATAGGTTATAAGAGGATATGAGAAAATATATGCCAAAGAGAAGAGAGACACACCACAGAGGAGCCAGGGTGCTGAAAACAAACACCTTCTGCTTCCTAGCTGATCCTGGGCAACCCTGATTCTAACCTGTAAATTGGACAGCATCATAGGATTCTGACTCCTCCTTGAATTCTCAGAGAGGCAGGATGGAGCTGTGGGAGAAGGACAGACGTCAGACAAGCCTGAGTGCTCAGCCAGCCTCTGCCGCTTTCTGTGAAACTTTCATTCAATCTTTCCTTGCCGAGAATTCTCCTTGCCAGACTATGAAATAGCCCATGCTCTTTCAACATGACTTAATAGCTATACCTGAGATGCCAACTCCCAAGCATTTCCAAGAACTCTACGAATCTAGGTTCCAAATAGTACCTCTCAGAGAAGCTTCTCTGAAAATCAAGACCCCTAATCTAAACCTATGTACATTTTCATGTGTCATACGTAGTGCCTGTGTTCCCCTCCCCTTCATACTGATTCACAGTTTTCTGGTATCTCTTGCACCTTATCCCTGCCTCTACAAATTCTTTTAAGGGTCTGTACCTAACCAAAAATTACGCAAAGCCCACTGGACCTAAAATGACAGTGTCAAGAACTTGCTGGCTCACAATAAAATATTTGCTGATAATGACTGACCTGTATTCAAGGGTTATTTTCTGTAATTATTTACTGGTAATAACTTAACAAAATGATAGATGAATGGTAAATGTGAGTGCTAAATGCTAATTTAACACAGGAAACTTGATCACGGCTTTGGTTTTTTTGTCTGTTTGGTTTTCTTACCTCATTTTTCTCAATGCACAATCACAACCAGGCAAGATTATCTATACCAATTATATAAATACATACACAAGTGTGTACGTTTTAAAGCAGATCAAATTCCCAATAAACTGGATTCTTTAAGATCCAGTTCAAAGACCTGCTTCCTCCATGAAGCTTCCCATACTCCCTCTCCCTCCGACCCCAGCAGCTGGTCACTTCTACCTTACTGCTTCCACTGCACTCTCACTTTATGTAGTATTTATTGTTTAAATACTTGAGACCTTCCTTCGGCTGTGAATGTTTCTGTCTTAATCACCGCTGCATCCACATCACCTTGTATAATTCATTGCATATAGAAGGGAGCTAAAGAAAGGTTGCTTAAACATGAGAGTGGGTGAGTGAAGATTAATTCTCACACTTTGTGCAAAATACTAAAAAGCTGTGCAGTCTCCAGCCTCTGAGGGTATCTATCCCACCACCCTAAAATACCAAATTCCCCTTTCCAAACAAAATTGAAGTCTACCTACAATGACCAGACTAACATATCTTAAAACCCCTCATCTTCACATGCCAAAGTGCAAGGGCAACCCTATGGCAGAAAACAAAGAATAATGTTTCAAATAATTAAACACAGAATAAACAGCAGCTTTTGGGAAAACAGATTCAGGGTCTCTAGTCCTGCTACTAATATCTGGAAGATCCTGTATAGGTCACTAAGTTCCCCAGGACCTCAGGCTCCCCATCTATAAAAAGAAAGGGTAAAACGTAATCACTTCTAAGGCCCCCTATCAGCTCTAACACTCTAAAAGTCCATGGACAGGAAAATGAACAGAGAATCCATTTATTCTTTCTTTGATTTACTCAACAAATATTACTGGATGCTTGTAGTGGAGGACTAATTGCTCACCGAACAAACCCATTTTATTTTCCTCCTAAGACACACATTTCCCAGGCTCACCTGAAAGTAGGTGGATCTATGGAATTGCATTCTGGCCAGTGGGAGACGAGCGGCAGTGCTGTGCACCATCTCCAGCCTGGCCTATAAAGTCTCCTGTGCAACCCATATGCTCACACTCTTCCCTCACCTGCCTACCAGAGACAGATAATCCACTGAAGGGCTCCATGGTCTTAGGGAATGGCACGACCACTGGATAAAAGAAGTCTGGGTCACTGAATGTCTGTATGGAGCAGAGCCCTCCCTCCCCCAGAAGGAAATAACCTAAATTAAACCAATGTGGTGACCTTCAAGATGGCGGAAGAGTAAGACGTGGAGATCATCTTCCTCCCCACAAATACATCAGAAATACATCTACATGTGGAACAACTCCTACAGAACACCTACTGACAACTGGCAGAAGCCTTAGACTTCCCAAAAGGCAAGAAACTCCCCATGTACCTGGGGAGGGCAAAAGAAAAAAGAAAAAACAGAGACAAAAGAATAAGGACAAGACCTGCACCTCGGGGAGGGAACTGTGAAGGAGGAAAAGTTTCCACACTCTACGAAGCCCCTTCACTGGTGGAGATGGGGTAGCGGAGGGGAAGCTCAGAAGCCACGGAGGAGAGTGCAGCAACAGGGGCGCAGAGGGCAAAGCGGAGAGATTCCCACACAGAGGATCAGTGCCGACCAGCACTCACCAGCCCGAGAAGCTTGTATGCTCACCGCTGGGGCGGGTGGGGGCTGAGAGCTGAGGCTTGGGCTTCGGAGGTCAGATCTCAGGGAGAGGACAGGGGTTGGCTGCGTGAACAGCGCCTGAAGGGGGCTAGTGCGGCACAGCTAGCCAGGAGGGAGTCTGGGAAAAAGTTTGGACCTGCCTAAGAGGCAAGAGACCATTGTTTCGGGGTGTGCGAGGAGAGTGGATTCAGAGCACCGCCTAAACAAGCTGCAGAGACGGGTGTGAGCCATGACTATCAGCGCGGACCTCACTATCCACAGCCCACACCTCCCACCCTGAGAGCCTGTGCAGCCCGCCACTGCCAGGGTCCCATGATCCAGGGACAACTTCCCTGGAGAACACACGGTGCGCCCCAGGCTGTTGCAATGTTGTGCAGGCCTCTGCCGCCGCGGGCTCGCCCTGCATTCCAATTATAACCACCGTACCCCTCCCTCCCTCTGGCCTCAATGAGCAAGAGCACCCTAATAGGCCGCTGCTTTAACCCCCTCCTGTCTGGGCGGGGAACAGATGCCCGAGGGCGACCTAAACGCAGAAGTGGGGCTAAACCCAAAGCCGAATCCCAGGAGCTGTGTGAACACAGAAGAGAAAGGGAAATTTCTCTGTGCAGCCTCAGAAGCACAGGATTAAATCCCCACAATTAACTCGATGTACCCTGCATCTGTAGAATACCTGAATAGACAACAAATTGTCCCAAAATTGTGGCGGTGGACTTTGGGAGCAACTGCAGACTTGGGGTTTGCTGTTTGTGACTGATTTATTTCTGATTTTTATGTTTATCTTAGTTTAGTGTTTAGTGCTTGTTCTCATTGGTGGATTTGTTTACTGGTTTGGTTGCTCACTTCTTTTTTTATTATTATTATTATTTTTTATTTTAATAATTTGTAAATTTTTTTTTATTTTTTATTTTTCAATTTTTATTTATTTTTTTCTTTCTTTTTTTCTCCCTTTTTTTCTGAGCCATGTGGCTGACAGGATCTTGGTGCTCTGGCCTGGTGTCAGGCCTGAGCATCTGAGGTGGGAGAGCCAAGTTCAGGACACTGGACCACCAGACAAATTCCTGGCCCCATGTAATATCAATCAGCGAGGGCTCTCCCAGAGATCTCTGTCTCAACACTAAGACCCAACTCCACCCAGCGGCCAGCAAACTCCAGTGCTGGACGTCCCATGCCAAACAACTAGCAAGACAGGAACACAATCCCACCAATAGCAGAGAGGCTGCCTAAAATCATACTAAGTTTGCAGACACCCCAAAAAATACCACCAGATGTGGCCCTTGAAGGACAAGATCCAGCCCCACTCACCAGAACACAGGCACCAGACTCCACAAGGAAGCCTACACAAGCCACTGAACCAACCTCACTCACTGGGGGCAGACACCAAAAACAATGGGAACTACTAACCTACAGCCTGCAAAAAGGAGACACCAAACACAGTAAGTGAAACAAAATGAGAAGACAGAGAAATATGCAGCAGATGAAGGAGCAAGGTAAACACCCAACAGACCAAACAAATGAAGAGGAAATAGGCAGTCTACTTGAAATAGAATTCAGAGTAATAATAGTAAAGATGATCCAAAATCTTGGAAATAGAATGGAAAAAATATAAGAAACATTTAACAAGGACCTAGAAGAACTAAAGAGCAAACAAACAGTGATGAACAACACAATAAATGAAATTAAAAATTCTCTAGAAGGAATCAATAGCAGAATAACTGAGGCAGAAGAAATGATAAGTGACCTGGAAGATAAAATAGTGGAAATAACTAGCGCAGAGCAGAATAAAGAAAAAATGAAAAGAATTAAGGACAGTCTCAGAGACCTCTGGGAAAACATTAAATGCACCAACATTCAAATTATAGGGATCCCAGAAGAAGAAGAGAAAAAGAAAGGGTCTGAGAAAATATTTGAAGAGATTATAGTTGAAAACTTCCCTAACATGGGAAAGGAAATAGTCAGTCAAGTCCAGGGAGTGTAGAGAGTCCCATACAGGATAAATCCACGGAGAAACACGCCAAGACACATACTAATCAAACTATGAAAAATTAAATACAAAGAAAAATATTAAAAGCAGCAGGAAAAAGCAACAAATAACATACAAGGGAATCCCCATAAGGTTAACAGCTGATCGTTCAGCAGAAACTGTGCAAGCCAGAAGGGAGTGGCAGGACATATTTAAAGTCATGAAAGGCAAAAACCTACGACCAAGATTACTCTACCCAGCAAGGATCTCACTCAGATTCGATGGGGAAATTAAAACCATTACAGACAAGCAAAAGCTAAGAGAATTCAGCACACCAAACCAGCTTTACAACAAATGTGAAAGGAACTTCTCTAGGCAGGAAACACAAGAGGAGGAAAAGACCTACAATAACAAACCCCAAACAAATAATAAAATGGTAATAGGAACATACATATAGATAATTACCTTAAATGTAAATGGATTAAATGCTCCAACCAAAAGACATAGACTGGCTGAATGGATACAAAAAGAAGACCCGCATATATGGTGTCTACAACAGACCCACTTCAGACTTACAGACACATACAGAATGAAAGTAAGGGGATGGAAAAAGATATTCCATGCCAATGGAAATCAAAAGAAAGCTAGAGTAGCAATTTTCATATCAGACAAATAGACTATAAAACAAAGACTATTACAAGAGACAAAGAAAGACACTACATAATGATCGAGGGATCAATCCAAGAAGAAGATATAACAATTGTAAATATATATGCACCCAACATAGGAGCACCTCAATACATAAGGCAAATGCTAACAACCATAAAAAGGGAAATCGACAGTAACACAACAGAAAGGGACTTTAACACCCCACTTACACCAATGGACAGATCATCCAAAATGAAAATAAATAAGGAAACACAAGCTTTAAATGATACATTAAACAAGATGGACTTAAATGATATTTATAGGACATTCCATCCAAAAAAACCATAATACACTTTCTTCTCAAGTGCTCATGGAACATTCTCCAGGATAGATCACATCTTGGGTCACAAAGCAAGCCTTGGTAAATTTAAGAAAATTGAAATCGTATCAAGTATCTTTTCCAACCACAACACTATGAGACTAGATATCAATTACAGGAAAAAATCTGTAAAACATACAAACACATGGAGGTTAAACAATACGCTACTAAATAACCAAGAGATCACTGAAGAAATCAAAAAGGAAATCAAAAAATACCTAGAAACAAATGACAATGAAAACACAACAACCCAAAACCATGGGATGCAGCAAAAGCAGTTCTAACAGGGAAGTTAAGAGCAATACAATCTTACCTCAAGAAACAAGAAACATCTCAAATAAACAACCTGATCTTACACCTAAGGCAATTAGAGAAAGAAGAACAAAAAACCCCCAAAGTTAGCAGAAGAAACCATAAAGATCAGATCAGAAATAAATGAAAAAGAAATGAAGAAAACGATAGCAAAGATCAATAAAACTAAAATCTGGTTCTTTGAGAAGATAAACAAAATTGAAAAACTATTAGCCAGACTCATCAAGAAAAAAAGAGAGAAGACTCAGAACAACAGAATTAGAAATGAAAAAGGAGAAGTAACAACTGACATTGCAGAAATACAAAGGATCATGAGAGATTACTACAAGCACCTATATGCCAATAAAATGGACAACCTTGAAGAAATGGACAAATTCTTAGAAAAGCACAACCTTCTGAGAATACACCAGGAAGAAATAGAAAATATAAACAGACCAATCACAAGCACTGAAATTGAAACTGTGATTAAAAATCTTCCAACAAACAAAAGCCCAGGACCAGATGGCTTCACAGGTGAATTCTATCAAACATTTAGAGAAGAGCTAACACGTATCCTTCTCAAACTCTTCCAAAATATAGCAGAGGGAGGAACACGCCCAAACTCATTCTATGAGGCCACAATCACCCTGATACCAAAACCAGACAAAGATGTCACAAAGAAAGAAAACTACAGGCCAATATCACTGATGAACATAGATGCAAAAATCCTCAACAAAATACTAGCAAACAGAATCCAGCAGCACATTAAAAGGATCATACACCATGATCAAGTGGGGTTTATCCCAGGAGTGCAAGGATTCTTCAACAGACGCAAATCAATCAATATGATACACCATATTAACAAACTGAAGGAGAAAAACTATATGATCATCTCAATAGATGCAGAAAAAGCTTTTGATAAAATTCAACACCCATCTATGATAAAAACCCTACAGAAAGTAGGCATAGAGAGAACTTACCTCAATATAATAAAGGCCATATATGACAAACCCACAGCCAACATCGTTCTCAATGGTGAAAAACTGAAACCGTTTCCTCTAAGATCAGGAACAAGACAAGGTTGCCCACTTTCATCCCTATTATTCAACATAGTTTGGGAAGTATTAGCCATGGCAATCAGAGAAGAAAAAGAAATAAAAGGAATACAAATTGGAAAAGAAGTAAAGCTGTCACTGTTTGCAGATGACATGATACTATACATAGAGAATCCTAAAGATGCCACCAGAAAACTACTAGAGCTAATCAATGAATTCGGTAGAGTAGCAGGATACAAATTAATGCACAGAAATCTCTGGCATTCCTATACACTAATGATGAAAAATCTGAAAGAAAAATTAAGGAAACACTCCCATTTACCATTGCAACAAAAAGAATAAAATACCTAGGAATAAACCTACCTAAGGAGACAAAAGACCTGTATGCAGAAAACTATAAGACACTGAAGAAAGAAATTAAAGATGATACAAATAGATGGAGAGATATACCATGTTCTTGGATTGGAAGAATCAACATTGTGAAAATGACTCTACTACCCAAAGCAATCTACAGATTCAATGCAATCCTTATCAAACTACCAATGGCATTTTTCACAGAACTAGAACAAAAAATTGCACAATTTGAATGGAAACACAAAAGACCCCGAATAGCCAAAGCAATCTTGAGAAAGAAAAACAGAGCTGGAGGAATCAGACTACCTGACTTCAGACTATACTACAAAGCTACAGTAATCAAGACAGTATGGTACTGGCACAAAAACAGAAATATAGATCAATGGAACAGGATAGAAAGCCCAGAGATAAACCCACACACATATGGTCACCTTATTTTTGATAAAGGAGGCAAGAATATACAATGGAGAAAAGACAGCCTCTTCAATAAGTGCTGCTGGGAAAACTAGACAGCTACATGTAAAAGAATGAAATTAGAACACTCCCTAACACTATACACAAAAATAAACTCAAAATGGATTAAAGACCTAAATGTAAGGCCAGACACTATCAAACTCTTAGAGGAAAACATAGGCAGAACATGCTATGACATAAATTACAGCAAGATTCTTTTTGACCCATCTCCTAGAGAAATGGAAATAAAAACAAAAATAAACAAATGGGACGTAATGAAACTTAAAAGCTTTTGCACAGCAAAGGAAACCATAAACAAGACGAAAAGACAACCCTCAGAATGGGAGACAATATTTGCAAACAAAGCAACTGACAAAGGATTAATCTCCAAAATTTACAAGGAGGTCATGCAGCTCAATATCAAAAAAATAAACAATCCAATCCAAAAATGGGCAGAAGATCTAAATAGACATTTCTCCAAAGAAGATATACAGATTGCCAACAAAGACATGAAAGGATGCTCAACATCACTAATCATTAGAGAAATGAAAATCTAAACTACAATGAGGTATCACCTCATACCAGTCAGAATGGCCATCATCAAAAAATCTAAAACAATAAATTCTGGAGAGGGTGTGGAGAAAAGGGAACCTTCTGGCACTGTTGGTGGGAATGTAAATTGGTACAGCCACTATGGAGAACAGTATGGAGGTTCCTTAGAAAACTAAAAACAGAACTACCATATGACCCAGCAATCCCACTACTGGGCATATACCCTGAGAAAACCATAATTCAAAAAGAGTCATGTACCACAATGTTCATTGCAGCTCTACTTACAATAGCCAGGACATGGAAGCAACCTAAGTGTCCACTGACAGATGAATGGATAAAGAAGATGTGGCACATATATACAATGGAATATTACTCAGCCATAAAAAGAAACGAAATTGAGTTATTTTAAGTGAGGTGGATGGACCTAGAGTCTGTCATACAGAGTGAAGTAAGTCAGAAAGAGAAAAACAAATACCGTATGCTAACACATATATATGGAATCTAAAAAAAAAAAAGAAAAGAAAAAAAGGTTCTGAAGAACCTAGGGGCAGGACAGGAATAAATACGCAGATATAGAGAATGGACTTGAGGACACGGGGAGGGGGAAAGGTAAGCTGGGATGAAGTGAGAGAGTGGCATGGACATATATACACTACCAAATATAAAATCGATAGCTAGTGGGAAGCAGCCACATAGCACAGGGAGATCAGCTTGGTGCTTTGTTACCACCTAGAGGGGTGGGATAGGGAGGGGTGGAGGGAGACGCAAGAAGGAGGAGATATGGGGACATATGTATATGTATGGCTGATTCACTTTGTTATAAAGCAGAAACTAACACACCATTGTAGAGCAATTATACTCCAATAAAGATGTTAAAAATTAATTAATTAATTAATTAAACCAATGGAATTTGGGGGTTCTTTGTTAGAGTAGATAGCTTACTCTGACTGTGTAGTACCTGATATACATTATCACCTTTAAGCCTCCCAGCATCCTGAGTGGTAGTTATTACTATTTATATTTCACTGATGAGGAAACTGAGTCTCAGAGAAGTAATTTGTTGAAGGTCACACAGCTTCAAAGTGGAACAGGCAAGATTTGAACCTATGAATCTCTAACTCCAAAGTCCCTCTTCTTTATTATTTACCACACGGTCACTACCCAAGCCCCTCTGCACCTCCTTCCTGGGTACCTTGACTTGTTGCTAACAGCTCCTGCAGATGCTGCTACTGCATAAAATTGTTGCTGAGAAGCAATGCAAGGTATGGCAAGTAGGCCTTTCTAGAAGCCATAATCAAAGAAAGGCCAGAACCCAGCTTTGCGGCAATCAAGGACAGTGGTCCCCCCTTATCTGCAGAGCCTATGTTCCAAGACCCCCAGTGGATGCCTGAAACCATGGATAGTACTGAACGCATATACTATGTTTTTTCCTATACATACCTACCTATGATGGAGTTATAAATTAGGCACAGTAAGAGATTAACAACAATAACTAGTAATACAGCAATTATAACAATATATTGTAATAAAAGTTATCTGAATGTGATCTCTCTCCTTAATCAACTTCCTAAACTCTGCTGGAAATATGGCAGCAGCTTCTCATGGACAGGCTCAGCCTCTCCAGTAATCTTTATATTTTTCAGTCCAAACCTATTCATGAATCTGTGTAACCATCTTTACTTGCAGTAAACGGCTTAGTGTCACTCACTTCAGGGGATCCCTTGCTGAAGTCTTCGTGTAGACTCAATGCTTTCTGGCCTAATACGCTGCTATCAATTGGAAGACATTTTCTGTTCATGTCTTCCACCCACAAATTTAATGCCTTTTCCATCTTATGACCAAGCACTTATCACACACTGTGGCCATAACTTTTGCAATTTGAGGTGCTACAGCAAAAGCAGCACAAATTTCTTTTCCCTTCCTCACAATTTCACAGATAGAAGACTCATTCCTACTGTAGATCGTAGCAACCTCAGCATGCAAATTTTTTCTTTCCCTATTAAGTCAAAAATTTTCAACTTTCACTTAAAGAAAGCACTTTACGGCTTTTCTTTCACACATCTGAATTGCTGGCATCACTACTCTTGTGCTTTGGGGCCATTATTAAGTAAAATAAGGGTTACCTGAACACAAGCACTGTGATACCGAGTCAGTGTATCTGATAACTGAGATGCCTACTAAGTGACTAACAGGTGGGATGCGCTGGACAAAGGGATGATTCACGTCTTGGGTGGGACAGAGCAGGACGACGCAAGATTTTATCACGCTACTCAGAACAGCATACAATTTCAAACTTATGAATTGTTTATTTCTGGAATTTTCCATTTACTATTTTCAGACCACAGTTTACCACAGGTAACTGAAACCGTGGAAAGTGAAACCACGATAAGAGGGTACTTGGATCTGACTCAGTTAGCCTGTGAACAGTAGAAGATTAAAGCTCCCACTAAGACCAAATAATCAGAAATACCAATAACATGCCCTAGGAAATAATCAGATGATGACTATACCATTTTAATTTGCCCTTAAGAGTCAATCTGACATCATTAAGAGTGACATTAAGTGCTAATCGAAAAAGCAGTGTTCCCATGTCTCTAGACAAGTATTTGCATGTTAATTAATTCTGAGAAGAAGAAGACTGGCTTCCAATATGAGGCGTCAAAAGGAGACAGAGTTCCTTTGCAGAGGAAGATAAAAGGCTGTGGCAGAGACATAATCAAATTACCTGGTTTCAAGAGTTTTAAAAAGAAATAAGCTATCCTTTGCAATGCAAATTCATATTGCCTCTTTTGTGAAGAACGCATTTTAATGAAAGGACCAAAATATAGATTTCCAACATCAATGCCCATTTAATGCAATGCCCTCATCGCAGATCAAAATGGCTTTTACCAGAAAGGTGGTTAATGACCTCACAAAGGCTGTCAATATTGGAGACAGAGCCCAGTGCCCTAGAAGCCAATACATCACAAACACACTCTGCATTGTCACAAAGAACATCAGCTTGAATTTTTGAATAACAAGTCATTTCTTTTCAAAGGAGTCCTGCAAATTAGTACAGACCCCAAAACCACAGGCTCAGAATGATGTTAGGCTGAATATTTTATTAATTAGGTTACCTCAAAAGATGATAATTTTAATAAAGTATACATTCAGGTTGCTACACTTATACCACACTTATTAACATTATAATTTGTATTGTTTAACTTTTACTGTTTGCAATACTTTTTTTCGCACATGATCTCATCTTAACCCTGTGAGATATATGATATACATTTGCCCACTATACAGATGAGGAAATTAAGGCTCAGAGAGACTATGTGGATTAACCAAGATCACAGAGATAAAGAATGGCAGGGCCAGCCCTAGAACCCAGGCTTCCAGCTCTAATTTTAATGATCTTCCCACTCTATTATATTATCTTTCTTCTATTTTATCTAGTTGCTGATAGTCTCTGCTACCAAGCACATTATTATTGTGATATTACTAAGTATGCAAAGGACACAAATATTTGAGGAATAATCACAATTTAGACAGACTAAACAGGGTCTTCCTTTTTTGCTCCGTTGCAAAGGCCCACTCTAATAGCAAAAGTATACTGGTTGATTCATTTATTGTACAGATTTATATTTTGAAAATATAAATGACAAAGGATTTTTATCTATGATATATAAAGAGCACTTACTAATGAATAAGAAAAAAATAAAAACACTGATAGAAAATAAGTAAAAGCCATAAATAGGCTATTCACAAAGAAACTACAAATGGCCAACTGAAAACTTGCTCAATCTCACAAATTGTAAGTACAAATTGAAAGAACAATGAATATTTTTTCCTATCAAGTTGAAAAATACTAAAAAAAAAAAATCACTAACTCTCTAGGTTGCAAGAGTGGAATCCTTTATAACTGTGAGCGAAAAGTTTAAAATGACACAGTTCACAGGGGAAGGTAAGAGTGCATGCTATCTGACCCCAAAGTGCCAGTTTCAGGAGTTTTTTTTTTTTAATTGGGGTATAGTTGTTTTACAATACTGTGTTAGTTTCTACTATACAGTGAAGTGGAGTTCCCTGTGCTATACAGCAGGTCCTCATTAGTTATCTATTTTATACATATTAGTGTATGTATGTCAATCCCAATCTCCCAATTCATTCCCACCCCCACCTTTCCCCCCTTGCTGTCCATATGTTTGTTCTCTACGTCTGTGTCTCTATTTCTGCCTTGCAAACAGGTTCATCTGTACCATTTTTCTAGATTCCACATTCAGGAGTTAATTCTAAGGAGACAGAAAGGTACTAATGTAAGGATATTGATTAAATAAATTTTGATATGTTATCCACAAAATTCTATAGCTACTGAAAAGAATTACGTTAAAGCCAAATAATTAAAATGTAAAACATCAGGCAAATTAAAGAAGACTCAAATAGAAGATATTTCATACACATAAACTGAAAGGCTCACTACTGCAAAGATGTCAATTCCCCTATAGATTTGATTGTCAAAGCAACTGATGCATGGAGCCAAAGCAATCTTGATCAAAATCTTTGCATGTCTGTAGAAACTGAAAAGCTGGTTCTAAGCTTTATTTGGAAATGCAAAGGGTCAGAGAATATCATCAGGAATTGGTACAAGAAGACTGAGTCTTCAGTTTATTAAGCTACAGTAATCAAAGCATATATCAACACAAGCACAAGAGAAATACACAAATAGAAGAGCACAGAGTCCAGAACTGAATCTGTGCATACACAGATACTTGATTTATGCAAAGCAATGGGGAATGGATGGTCTTCTTGATAAATGCTGCTTGATCAAGTAGATACAAATGTGGGATAAAATGAAACTTAACCCTAACTTCTCACCATATACATAAATTAATTCCATGTGAACTACAGATCAATTATAAAAGGTGAAACAATAAAATTGATGGAAGATAATACAGGAAGATATCTTCACAACCTTGGGGTTGGGTGTAAGCAAGGATTTCTTAAACAGGATTCAAAAAGCACTAATAATAAAGGGAAAAGCTGGTAAACTGGATTACATTAAAATTAGGAGCTTCCATTAACCTCTATTAAAAGAGTAACAAAAGCAAGCCACAGAGTGTGAGAAGATATTGTTAATACGTATAACTAACAAAGGAACTTATATCTAGGATACATGAAGTATAAATAAGAAAAAGTCTTCCAATTCTACAGAAAAATGGGCAAGAGACTTAAACAAGCACTTCAAATCCCCGCCCCCAACCAAAGATACCCCAATGGCCAATAAATACAGGAAAAAGTGTTCAACCTCATTATAGTCATCAGGAAAATGCAAGTTAAAATCACAAACCTACTACCACAAACCTACCAGATTGGATAAAATCAATAAAACTGACAATACCAAGTGGTGTCAAAGCTGTGGAGCAACAGAAATTGATACACACTGATGATGGGGTATAAATCAGTACAACCTCTTTAGCAGTATTTCCTAAAGTTGAACAGAAACATATCCTCTGACCCACCAATTCCATTCCTAGCCATATAAACAAACAAAAAATTAAAGCCTGCTCACGTATACCAAACTTCAAGTACAAGAAAGTTCATAGCAATATTTTCATAATAGCCCCAAACTATAAACAACTCTAATGGCTATCAACAACAGAATGAGTAAATATTTTGCCATGTTCTTTCAATGAAAAAATATTCAGCAGTGACAATGAATAACCAAATAATGCATGCTAAACACATGGACAAATCTCACAAACAAACATTGAGTTAAGAACATCAAAAAAAAAAAAAACCTACATTCATTTCTTTTACATAAAGTTTAAAAACAGATACTACTGCATTAAAAGTCAAAATAGCAGTTATCACTGGTGGGGAAGAAGAGGCCATGGGGGGCTCCCAGGACAACTGAAAATGTGGCTTCTTGACCTGGGTGTGGGTCACGTGGATGTGTTCGTTTTGTGACCATTCATTGAGCTATACACTTAGAATTTGTGTGCTTTTCTGAACGTATGTTATATTGCCATAAAATACTTTAATCTGTATTTATTAGCTTGGAGATATGTGCATGATGTATGTATTAAGTGAAAAAGGTAGCTTAGCAAATTATATAATTCTCCTTTTGAGACGTCAAGAGAAGCATTCTTAATCTAATGCGTCTAGGACTAGAAGTTAATTACTTAATTTCAGAAGCTAGTGAAAGTGAGGATTCATAAAAAATAACACTGCAGCCTAAAACACTTTATTTTTCACTGAACAGTAAGGACTTGAGTATCTGCTTTACTAGAATTCTACATCATCTTTCCTGTATAAATCATATCCATCATCTTCTTCTCTATTTTTAGTTTTAGTTTTGTTAATATGAAAAAAAATCTAATTATACTTGTGAAGCAATATGAATATGGAATCCTTCATGACTTTTAATATTTCTCTTTGAATCGTTTAGTTATCTCACCCACTCTGATTTCCAGAGCAATTATTTTAGAGATTTGTCAATCAAATTTTGCTAAAGCATTCAACCTAATTTTAGTGGAGAAAACAGCTCTATTTTTATACTCATATTTCATTGGTTTATGTAATATTTAATTACATTACAAACTGCTATAAGTTCAACGGGCATAAACAGGGCTAAGAAAAAATACAAATGGCTCTTAGAAAGCACACAGCTTTGGGTATACTACAGAGAAATTTGTTTGTTAGTAGAATGCATTTTGCTTTAAGAGCACTTCTAATATATATACTTAATTCTCTGCATAAGAAATATAGAATGATATGCTCCAAAATGTTAATACTGCTTTATCTTGATTGGAGGGGTTTCTGGTAATTTTTATTTCAATTTGCTTGTGTGTATTTCTTCAGAGGACTTGTATTCACACATCTTTTCAAGTCATAAGAAGCTGGCTATAAGACCACTTTACAAAATACTCTCGAAGAATGGTAGAAATAGAGGGAAATAGATGATGTGAGCCCTGCCCTCCCTAAGAGAATGTGAAATGTGATTAAGTCTTTTAAATGAAAAAGATCAAAACTGAAACTCCGGCTCTGTCATCTACTAGCTGTATAGCTGTTCATTCTTGGGCATGTCTCCTTTCTAAAACTCAGGTTTCTTTTCTGTAAAAAAGGAATAATACCACCTACCACAAACAGTTGCTATGAGAATTAATGTGACAATGCAGGATCTAAACCCTAAACACAATGCCTCAGACATAGTAAGCCTCAGTACACGTCACCTTAAAAAATGAAAACAGAAGGGAGAGACCAAGATGGCAACATAGGAAGATCCTAAACTTCCCTCCTCCCACAGACACAATGAATGTACAGCTACACACTGAGAAATACCCTCCAAGAAAAATCCAGAAACTGAGTGACACCTACACATTGTTAATGTGAATGAGAAAATACCCACATTGAAATGGGTAGGAAAGGCTGAGACACACTCTCACCATAAACCCCACCCTAAGCACAGTGCCATTCAATCAGGAAGGAACTTCCAACTCCCAGATTCTCCTTGAGGAACTAAGGGTTTAAATCACATATCTAGTGCCCCAACTTTTAAGACTCCGAACCAAGGGACAGGCTCCCAAACACCTAGCTCTGGAAGCCGATGGGGCTGTGTCCACAAGACCACAAGACTAGAGCAAACAAAGAAGCAGTTCTTAATGGGCATGTGAGCACTCGCCAAGGCTGTTCCCCAGAGGCTCAGTGCAAAGGGAGCAGGCAAAAATGCCCATCTCCCAGTCTTTACCTAGAAGGGGTTTAAGTGCAACTTAATACGCTGCTGCCTGAGGGTCTGACTTCTAATTTAGCATGCAGCTAGGGGCTGGCTGCAATCCACACCAGAGCCTGGGGAAGCTAGCTGGTAGGCACTTTCTCCACTTTCTCTCTCTGGCCTGCTCCAAGGATAAAATCAAGTTACCAGATCTCTCTGGAAAGAACTTGTACACATTTCAGGTGCCCCAGCTTTTTCAGCTGCCACCTGAGAGATGGGCCTCCAGACTGCCTAGGTCTGATAGCCAGCAGGGCTTGCATTCATGAGTCCCATAAGGCTGCAGCAAATCAGTTCTTAACAGGCACATGTCAGCACTCACTGCTGTTATACCCCCAGGGCTCAGCACAGAGAAAACAGGCAAAAATGCCCATCTCCTAGTTTTCACTGGGAGAGGTTTGACTGCGTACTCTATAAGCTGCTGCCTGAGGATCTGGCTTCTAATTAGCATGCACATAAGAGCAGACTACAATCCTCCCTGGAGCCTAAAGGAGCCAGTAGGCACTTCCTCCTCCTCCTTCCAGCTTGTTTGAATAATAAAACCACGTGGCTAGGATCTCCCTGGAGTTTCTTCACATATCTAGTACCCCACTTGCAGGGCTGATTTGAGGGACAGGCCCCTAGATCACATAGCTTTGATAGCCAAAAGGGCTTGCGTTCACAGTCCCACAGGACTATAGTAAATAAAGAAGCAGTTTTTAAACAGGGACAGGCGTAAACCACTCCCCACCCCAATGGCCACATGGCTATACACCCAGGATCAGCACAGAGGGAGCAGGTAAAAACACTTATCTCCCAGTTTCTCTCTGGAAGGTGTTTAACTATTTACTTTCCCAGCTGCTGTCTGAGGGTCCAGCTTCTAATCAGTTTGCATCTAGGTGCTGACAGCAATCCACCCCTTTGGAACACAAATGGGTCTTGACACACATTCAACTTCTGGGAGCCACCAAGAAAAAAGATGGCAGTTGGACAATCACAAAACTTTGAGAGACAACAAGGAGCTCAGGCCAGGCTGATTGACAAGGTTCATCTCCTACATAAAACCAGTCTGTCAAGAATGGAAGAAGTGGCTGTTTTACCTAAGGCACAGAAACCAACACAGAGAGTTAAGGATAATGAAGAAACAGGGGACTATGTTCCAAACAAAAGAATAAGATAAATCTCCAGAAACCAATCTCAATAAAATAGAAATGAGTGATTTACCTGATAGAGAGTTCAAAATAATGGTCATGAAGATGTTCACTGAGGTCAGAAGAGCGATGTCTGAACAAAGTGAGAATTTCAACAAACAGATAGAAAATATTAAAAAGTACAAACAGAAATCATAGAGCTAAGGAATACAATAACTGAACTGAAAAATTCAGTAGAGGAGCTCAACAGCAGACTAGATCAAGTGGAAGAAAGGACCAGTGAACCTGAAGACAGGGCAGTGGAATTCATCCAGAGGAGCCAAAAGAAAAAGAATGAAAAAGAATGACAAGAGCTTAAGGAACTAATGGGACACCATCAAGCAGACCAGTATTTGCATTTAAGGGTCCCAGAAAAAGATGAGAGAGAGAGAGAGAGCGAGAGCAAGAGAGAGAGAGAAGGGGCAGAAAAAAGTCAAAGAAATAATGGCTGAAAAATTCTCTAACCTGAAGAAACATATACCCAAATACGGGAAGTCCAAAAAGTACCAAACAGGATTAATCTAAAGAGACCCACACAGAGACATATTATAATTAAATTGTCAAAATCTTAAAAGCAGCAAGAGAAAAGCAAATTGTTACATATGAGAGAACTCCCACAAGACTACTAGCAGATTCTTCAGCAGAAACTTTGCAGGCCAGAAGGAAATGGAATAATACATTCAAAGTGCTAAAAGAAAAAAGCTGCCAACCAAGAATACTCTACCCAGCAATGTTGTCATTCAGAATTAAAGGAGAAATAAGGAGTTTTTCAGACAAACAAAAGCTTAAGGAGTTCATCACCACCAGATTACAAGAAATGTTAAAGGGAGCTATTCAAGCTGAAATAAAAAGATGTTAATTATTAACAGAAAAACATATGAAAGCATAAAACTCACTGGTAAAGGTAAACATAGTTAAATTCAGAATACTCTAATGTTGTAATGGTGGTGGATAAATAACTTCTAACTCTAGTATAAAGGTTAAAAGACAAAAGTATTAAAAGTAACTATACCTACAATAATTTGTTAACAGATACACAATATAAAAAGATGTAAAGTGTGACATGAAAAACATAAAATGTGGTCAGAGGGGAATGTAAAAATGTAGAGCTTTTGTATGCATTTGAAGTTAAGTTGCTATCAGCTTAAAATAGAATGTTAAAAATATAAGATTTTTATGTAAGTCTTATGGTACCACAAAGCAAAAGCCTATAGTAAATACACAAAAAATAAAGAGAAAGGAATCTAAGCACACCACTACAGAAAATCATCAAATCACAAAGGAAGAAAGCAAGAGAGGAAGAAAAGAACTACAAAACAGCCAGAAAACAATGAACAAAATGGCAGTAGTAAGTCTATATGTATCAATCATTACTTGAAATTTAAATGGATTAAATTATCCAATCAAAAGACACAGAGTGGCTGAATGGATTAAAAAAAAGACTCAACCATATGCTGCATATAAGAGACTCACTTTAGCTTTAAGGATACCCATAGACTGTAAGTGAAGGGGAAAGATATTCCATAAAAAATGGAAACCAAAAGAAAGTAGAGGTAGCTATAATTATATCAGACAAAATAGACTTTAAGCCAAAAATTGTAACAAGAGACAAAGGTCATCATATAATGATAAAAGGGTCAATTCATCAAGAGGATATAACAACTGTAGATATTTATGCACTCAACATGGAATAAATTAGAATTAAATCAGAAATGAAAGAGGAGACATTGCAACTGATAACATAAAAACACTAAGGATCATAAGAAACGACTATGAACAATTATACACCAACAAATTAGATTACCTAGAAGAAATGGATAAATTCCTAGAAACATACAACCTACCAAGACTGAATCATGAAGAAACAGAAAAACTGAACAGACCAATTACTAGTAAGGAGATTAAATCAGTAATCAAAAACCTCCCAACAAAGAAAAGTCCAGGACCAAATGTTTTCACTAGTGAATTCTATCAAACATTTAAAGAATTAATGCCAATACTTCTCAAACTCTTTGAAAAATTAGAAGAGGAGGGAACACTTCCAAACCCATTTTGTGAGGCAAGCATTACCCTGATACCAAAGCCAGAGAAAAACACCACAAGAAAAGATAATTACAGGCCAATATCCCTAATGAACATAGATGTAAAAAACTCAACAAAATATTAGCAAACTGAATTCAACAGTACATTAAAAGGATCAAACACCATAATCAAGCGGCATTTATTCCTGGGATGCAAAAATGATTCAATATATGCCAATCAATAAATGTGATACACCACATTATAAAATGAAGAATAAAAAATGTATCGTCATCTCAATAGATGCAGAAAAATTATTTAACAAAATTCACCATCCTTTCATGATAAAAACTCTCAACATACTGGGTATAGAAGGGACGTACCTAAACATAAAAAAGGCTATATATGACAAGCCTACAGCTAACATCATACTCAGTGGTGAAAACATGAAAGCTTTTCCTCTAAGATCAGGAACAAGCAAGGATGCCCACTCACACCACATTATTCAACATAGTACTAAAAGCCCAAGCCAGAGCAATTAGAAAAGAAAAAGAAATAAAAGGCATCCAAGTCAGAAAAGTAGAAGTAAAATTGTCTCTGTTTGCAGGTGACATGATATTATATACAGAAAACCTGAAAGACTCCACTAAAAACTCTTAGAACTAATAAATGAATTCAGTAAAGTTGCAGGATAAAAAATCAATATACAAAAATCAGTTATATTTCTATAAACTAACAAAAAACTATCAGGAAGAGAAACTAAGAAAACAACCCCATTTACAATAGCATCAAAAAGAACAAAATATATACGAATAAATTTAACCAAGGGGGTGAAAGATCTATATACTGAAATCTATAATACTTTGATAAAAGAAATCGAAGAAGACACAAATAAATGGAAAGATATGTGTTCATGGAATGAAAGAATTAATGTTGTTGAAATGTCCATACTACTCAAAGCAGTCTACAGACTCAATGAAATCCCTATCAAAATTCCAATGGCAGTTTTCACAGAAATAGAAAAAATATTCCTAAAATTTGTATGGAATCACAAAGAACCCCAAATAACCAAAGCAATCTTGAGAAAGAACAAAGCTGGAGGCATCACACGGTCTGATTTCAAACTACATTACAAAGCTATAGTCATCAAAACAGTATGGTATTGGCATAAAACCAGACACACAGATCAATGGAACAGAATAGAGAGCTCAGAAATAAACCAATGCATATATGGGCAATTAATTTTTGACAAAGGAGCCAAGGATATACAATGTAGAAAGGACAGTCTCTTCAATAAGTGATGCTGGGAAAACTGGACAACCACATGCAAAACAATGAAACTGAACCCCTATCTTATACCATACACAAAAATCAACTCAAAATGGATTCAAGACTTCAACATAAGACCTGAAACTCCTAGAAGAAAACATGGATGGTAAGCTCCTTGGCACCAGTATTGGCAATATTTTTTTTGGATTTGATACCAAAAGCAAAAGCAACAAAAGCAAAAATAGACAAGTGGGACTACGCCAAACTAAAAAGCTTCTTCTGCACAGAAAAGTAAACCATCAACAAAATGAAAAGGCAACTTACCAAATGGGAGAAAATATTTGCAAACCATATATCCAATAAGGAATTAATATCCAAAATATACAAGGTACTCATACAACTCAATAGCAAAATAAACTAAATAACCCAATTAAAAAATGGGCAAAGGACTGGAATAGACATTTTCCAAATGAGACATACAAATGGCCAACAGGTACAAGAAAAGGTGCTCAACATCACTAATCATCAGCAAAATGCATATCAAAACCACAGTGAGATATTACCTCACATCTCTTAGGATGTCTATTATCTAAAAGAGAAGAGAGAAGACATGCTGGATGTAGAGAAAAAAGAACACTTCTACACTGCTGGTGGGACTGTAAACTGGTACAGCCACTAGGGAAAACAGTATGGAGGTTCCTCAAGAAATTTTAAATGTACATACTACGTGATCCTGTAATCTCACTTCTGGATATATATATCTAAAGGGAATGAAATCACTATCTTGAAAAGATATATCTGTACTCTCATGCTTATTGCAGCATTATTCACAATAGTGAAGGTATGGAAACAATCTAAGGGTTTGTTGACAGAGTAATGGATAAATAAAATGTGATATATAGATATATAATGGAATATTATCCAGCCTTAAAAAAGAAGGAAATCCTGCCACGTGCAACAACATGAATAAACCTAAAGAGCATTATGCTAAATGAAATAAGTCAGAGAGAGAAAGATAAATACTGCCTAGTATCATTTATATATAGAATCTAAAAAAAAAAAAAAAAAATCTAAAATCTGAAAAAAAAAGTCAAACTCATACAAACAGGGAGTAGAATGGTGGTTGCTAGGGGCTGGGGGATAGGAGGAAAGGAGAGAGGTTGGTAAAAGGGTAGAAACTTTCAGTTATGAGTGAGGTCTGAGGATTTAATGTATAACATTGTGACTATAGTTGATAAAACCATATTGTATAATTGAAATTTGATTTGCTAAGAGAGTTGACCTTAAGTGTTCTCAGGAAGAAAGAGGTGAGGGAGGAAGGGAGGCGGGAAGGAGGGTGGGTGGGGGAGGGAGGGAAGGAAGGAAGGAAACAGAATTGAAGAATTTTTTAATCTTAAATTGTTCTCAGTAATCATTTTGTTGGTGGTAGTGTGAGTAATGTTAAATTGAGACTATTGTGTGTATGTTATGAAATAAAGTAAATTCATTATTTTTAAAAACTGAAAACAGGGGAAACAGGATAACAAAATAAATGCAAGGCAGCACAGCACAACCTACTGACAATATGCTGAGGAAACACAAAGTGAGGTATGAGCAGGTCTAAGGGAGATGGGGTTAATCAGGGAAGGCTTCTTATATAAGAAGGGGCTCCTGTTAAGGCTTAAGAGAAGTGAAGAGTAGAAACCAACAGTTTAACATTTCACCCAATCTCTGGAATGGAAAGGATATGAATAATAAATAAATACTTTTGTTGAGACCTTTTGCATATGGGCTGGAGCTTGGAACATATAGATAAACCTGAAGAAACCAGATTCTTTGTGAATGTGAGATTTAATATTTTGGGAAGCACAGGCAATGGGCTTTCTCCCTAGGCCTAGACAGAAAGGACAAGGGCTTTGTCTCTGGCTGGGTACAAGTGAGAAGGAAAGAATCAGGGAACTGTTCCAAGCCCGTTCTATATCTGTCACTTGCAACCATGAGTCCTGATCTCTACCCTGAGCCAGCTGCCTCCAGAGAGTCCGACAGGAAAGTTTCATTCCTTTCATCACCAATCTTTCTTTACAATGTTCCAGGCCCTGTTCTGGGCACTGGGAAGAGAGGGATGGATAGAACAAGTTCATTGCCCTCATACAGCTTATATTCTACAAGGTTTGACTCTCTCCCACCCAGCAAAAAATAGTTGGTGCCATTTACTCTTAAACTAGCCATCTTCTGTGAAGGAGGAATATCAAAGAAAGAGTGAGACACACCACTTTCCCCAGGACCAGCTGCACCTTGGAGTTAGTTTTAACCTTGACCAGAGGCAGAATGAATACTAGAAAGAAGCATTAGAAGCTATGACAATTCAATAAAGGGACTGCAAGACATCAGCCAGAAAAAAGTCCCAGAGCAGCCAGAGGCAGCTGACCATTCAAATCAGATGATACAGCCCAGTGGGCAACTGCAGAAAAAAAAAAGTATACTGTTACAGGTGACAAATGAGAGCCTTCTGGCTTTTGTTTTAATCAGAAAAAAGCAGTATCTTTAATTACTTTGAGTATTCCCTTACTACCTCCCCATCACTAAAAGACCACACATTTTTGGCTAAATCATGTATAGTGACAGACATTGTAAGAGAGGGAGAGGGAAGGAGAAGACGCAACATGGAATGGTCTATCCACTAAACTTGACCACAGAACCTTAAGATTCACTAAGCAAGGCTTGAGGTAAAAGTCTCAAAAATAACCAGAAACTAGGTTAAGCTGTCAGAAGATGGATGACAAGTGGAACAGGCAGGCATTTGGAGTTTTCCACAAGATAATTACCAGCTCTATCTCAAAAATAAGGTTGCCTGGGGACTTCCCTGGTGGTCCAGTGGTTAAGAATCTGCCTTCCAATGCAGGGGACACAGGTTCGATCCTTGGTCGGGGCACTAAGATCCCACATGCTGCAGGGGCAACTAAGCCTGTGCGCTCTAGAGCCCTCGTGCCACAACTAGAGAGAAGCCCACGCACCGCAACAAAAGATCCCACGTGCCACAACTAAGACCTGATGCAGCCAAATAAGTAAATAAATAAATATTTTAAAAAAAAAGAACCATCCAGGCCTGGCACTCACTTAAAACATGAATTCCCTTTAAAAAAACAATAATAATAAGGTTGCCTGTATAATGCCATTCTTTCAAATATGAATAATTGAAAAATCTATACAACTGTTCCTCAGAAGGCAATAAACTACCTTTTTAAGGACGTCCATTCCAATCACTTTCAAAATGTTTGTTAGCGGTTCTCAAACTATGCCCCCAAGGATTACTGGTTGGAGTTCCTCAATCTGAACCAAGATACTCTGCTAAGATCATACACAGCAATCTTTTACTAATTCACAGAAAAGAAGTTGATAATTAAAACATTCTCAATGTATTTTTCACATTTTTAAAAAACCTGTGGCACTAACTAATGAATACTTTTCCTAAAGAATGCTAGAGGAAGATAAGAGACAAAGAACTAAAATTTACTGGAAAAAAATGAGAAATAGCTGATCATGCTTAGTCCAACATCTTTTTTGTTTCCACTCACACATGTGACTGGAGCTAACATAATCCTGGGAGAGCACACCCAGGAGACGGTTCACTCCCTCACCCTCCCTAAAGAGGCTCCCCTTCCCCGCCACACAGCTGCACTGTGGAGACCATTGTAAGGCACAGGGAAATTGGTGTTTACTGGAAAAAGTACTGCTCCAGGAATCAGATGACCTGAGGTAAACTCCTTGGATCTTAGTTTCCTCCTCTCTGAAGTGGAGTTAAGCATATTTGCCCTGCCTACTTCACACAGGGCTAAATGGATCATGCATTTTAAAGAGCAGTGTAAACTCCTAAGCACTATACAAATAGAAGGCATCATTATTTTTACGATTCTTATTCAACAAACCTTCCTTAAAAACAAAAAAGGAAACCGGTAATCCCCTCTTACTCTCTCTGAACGACTTCAAAAAGCCCTTTACTCCCTGAGCAGCAGGCAATTTGCGCTAAAATGATGTTTATCTTCATCTAGCATAACAAGCTCACAGTCTAATCATTAATAATTTCAAAAATATTGAGCCATTTTTGCTTTCTGGATTGGACCTAGTCTACATCTTACATTTCCAATTTATGACCATGCTCAAGGTTTAAAATATCCATTCAGCCATATCTCAATTTCTGAATTAGAGAAATTTATTGATCCCTTAAGTTCCTGTCTCCATAGAGATTTCTTTCCCAAATAATTCAAAATTGGATGGATGCCTTTCATTAAAATGAGGCATTACCCTCTTTACCACATTCATAGAAAGTTGAATTCCATAAAGATAATTTCCTGGCACATAAAACTGCATCAAAGAAATTATTAGGAGAGAGAACATTTTTTACATACTATAATGATCTCTATTCCACTCCCTGTAGACAAATAATAATAATAATAACTAAATACCACAGAGAATTCTGCAATTAGGAAGAAAACTGTTCTAAGGATACCACAGACACTTTCCTAGAAGGGAGGTGAATTTCCTGTGCAACTGAAACTCTTAAACCCTCCTCCCATGAAAAAGTAAAAAGAAAGAAATAAAGGGGGGAGGGGTGGCCAAAAAGAGCATGAAGAAATATGATATGAAATGAAGTATGGTATGAAACTCTGGATGACTTTATTAAACCCCATCAAGAAAAGAAAGACTAAGAATCACCTCCTCTGCATGGCCTTTGTCAGCTAAGAACACCACCATCCAAGCAGTTACACAAACCAGAAACTCCCAAGTTACTCTTGAGTCCTCCTCCTCCCTCTTCCCCACATCAATCCCTATTCTCTTCTATCCCTAAACATTTCCAGAATTCTCTCACTTGTCTATATCCCCAAGATCGACACTCACTGGGGTTATATGTAGCCTTCAAACAGATCTCCCTTACCCCAATCTTACCACTTCCAATTCACTGTTCACAGAGCAGCCAGAGTGATTTTTCTTAAGCCAAAAACCTGGTCATGTCTGACCCCCTGATTAAAATAGCTCACCAGGAAAAAAGTCCTAAATCCAACTAAACTCTTCACAATCTGAGCCATGCCCATGGCTCCAGTGTCATCTCTCAACATGAGCTGGGCCCTGACTGTGCTGAGCTCCTTACAATTCTCTGGGCAAGTCATACTTTCTCTCTGCTTCTGGGCTGTGGGAATGACAGAGCAACCTAAAGAAATAGGGTTTATTTCTCTCATTCAACAAGAAGGTCACAAGTAAGGGCAGGAGACACTGGTGAACATCTCGATGGTTTCAGAGCCAGTGAATTGCTCTTCTTTTGGCCTCTCCTTCAAGGGCCCAGATGGAAGCCCCAGACGCTGCATTCATATTCTAGGCATGAAGAAAGCAGGAAGAGAAACTAGAAAATAGGGTGGGACTAAGAAAAATAATAACAATAGCCAAGAGTATGTTTACTTTGGGCTAAACACTGTTCTAGGTCCTTTATACTCATTTAATTCATTCAAAGCTTTGAGGTAGACATTCTATTCTGTTCCTCACCTTTAAGGGTATAACTTGTCCAAGGTTCCACGACTAGAAAGTGGACGAGCCAGGATTCAAACCCAGAGTCCACGTTCTTTAACCAGACCTACTCAGCCTCCCCCAAACAAACAAAAATGGCCTGTCAAACATGTGCTAGATGGGAGCTCTCTCCCCAGCCTCTGGTTGTAATTCACCATGTGTCACTGCTGAGATGCTGCGGGAGGGGCGTGGAGTCCTCTCTGCCACAGGGTCTGGGCATTGGGAGCACAGCCTGGGACCACAGTTACACATATGCACACGAATAAAAATGTGGCTTGTGCAAAAAAGCAAGAAGACGACTGTCTTCCCAATTTTGTTGTATTTTATGCCTTCAAAACAATCTTTTTCAAAGAAGAGGCTGGACAAAAAGAAATAACAAAAATAATTTCTAAACTTGAATCCAAAATGCTCATTAGAAGTATATATTTGTTATTCATGAGACTCTCATCATTTCAGGTTCAAAAACTCAAGATGAGAGAGGCAGTTTATCCACATTTAAAAAATAAATAAATAAATACATGCCTTGACTTACAGCCCCTGTAACTGAGCTGTGAATTTGCTCTTTTCCTGTTAGCAGATTTTTTTTTTTTTAATAGAGAGGAAGAAAGCTTCTGCTCACTTTTTTCTCTTAGGTCACCCCAAGTTCACACCAATGTCTCAGAACTTAAAGCCACAGGTGAAAAATATGGCAGCAGTGATTCCAGAAATACAGCACCAAGACCTTCCCATCTAGAGACGCAGCCTGATAAGCGCAGAGAAAGGTCGGGTTTAGAAGCTGGCGCAAACCTTGACAGCACCTCCTATTTCCCCTGTGGCCTGAGTCTCAGCTTCCTCATCTGAAAAGAGGAAGAAGACCACCTTGTGGAGTTGACACGGAGATCAGAGAAAATAGTGGTGAAGTTCTAGCACAGCACTGCATTCAAGACAATAATTATCGTTCTCCAAGCTGTGGAGGGTTCACAGTTGCTTACCTTCCAGTTACCAATATTCCAATTGGTGTGGAAGCAAACTTCTCAGGGAAAGCAAATCTCAATCAGGTGCTGCCCACCACCAATAAACCAGACCAGCACAGCTGCGGCCTCCCAACAGGAAAGCAGTTGGTTGGATTTCTTTTGGTTTGGTTTGGGTGTTTTTTAGCTTTCACATTCTTTACTACATTTTAGCGTTTAGGAAGGGATACATTTTAAAAATGAAAATATTTCATCAACTCAAATAAGAAACCCTATATATTTGTAAAAGTATTACATTCTATCCAGGAGAGACTGTAAGAAATGAGTCACAGCACTGCCTCTGGGTTAGGGGGACTGAGGGACTGGGGACAGGAGTAGAAAGGAGACCTTCAGCATTTGTAACCTGTGCACGTTAGCAATTCAAAATAAGTATAATGTTCAATATTAACACAGAGCATTAGATAAAGGTCTATATATCATTTAAGGTCCAGCTCAACTTCCACCTTGACTCAACCCAACACTTGAGAGCCAAGTTCTTTGGCCCATAAGGACTTCACTGACCTCATGGCTCTTCCTGGCTGACCTCCCCTTGCTCTGAATGTCCACTGCTCTCATCTCCATAATTTAGCTCCCAATCACATCAAATGTAGTTGTGAACTGGTTCAAGAAAGCCAGGCGTATTTTTCCAACACACTGCAAATCCTAAAAGGCAAGGAGCAAGCCTCCCGATTCTTTACTGCTCTCAGCCTCATCCCAGAAATGGTGGCAATAAATATTTATTGATTAATCACTGCCTGACATAACTCAGAGAGTAGCAATCGCAATTGATCACACCACCTGCAGGTTATCTTTATTCAGAAGATATCATGATGAAACCCAGAAGAAGCAAACTATCACTTTAAGACAATGAATCCTTTCTTGAGCTTAAAAAAAGGTTTCAAATCTTTAACCTTTTCAAATTTATTTTCAGTTTATTGGTCTTTTACTTTCTGCTGACTGGATCTTAGTTTCAGGTTTTTATTGCCCTGGGGTAGTATTTCCTTTAATGTTGAGAAGAAACAAAGCACAGAAGATGGCAGGAAAGCAAAGCTCATCCTCCAAGAAGACACCGCAGCTTTCTGAATTCACAGTATTCATCTGCCCCTCCTTTATTTTAAAGCATGGGCAGAGGGACTTCCCTGGTGGCGCAGTGGTTAAGAATCCACCTGCCAATGCAGGGGACCCGGGCTCGATCCCTGGTCCGGGAAGACCCCACATGCTGCAGAGCAACTAAGCTGGTGCGCCACAGCTACTGAAGCCCGCGCGCCTAGAGCCCGTGCTCCGCAACAAGAGAAGCCACCGCAATGAGAAGCCTGCGCACCGCAACGAAGAGTAGCCCCCGCTTGCCTCAACTAGAGAAAGCCCACGCGTAGCAACGAAGACCCAACGCAGCCAAAAATAAACCAAAAAATAAAAAAAATAAAAAATAAAATAAAGCATGGGCAGAATTTTTCTGAAAATTAGCAAGAAGTCCATCAGGGCTCAAAGCATACTGAGAAACAGAGAATTAAAATTGGGGAAATTACTGAGAATTTTCTCTCCGTTCCTATTTGGCATAAAAATGAAACTAGAGCTCATAAGACCAATTTGGTCACATAGTGATTTCTGCTGAAACTATGGCAGAGTCCATAGCAGGCAATACAACCTAATAGTACTACAATAGAGAAATGAATTGAAAGAGCTGCAGAAAGTCAAGACGAGCTGTGTCCCACAGGAGCAGTATGAGTTTGCCAGGAGACACTGGGAAGGAGACGACAAGCCAGGCCAACTAATCCCTCTCCCCTCTCCCTGCATCACCAAACCTGACTTTCCTTCAGTTGTCCCTCACTCAACTAATGGCCCACTGTTCTGTCCCCAAAACTAGGAGTCATCCTTGATTTCTCTCTTAGCCTCACTCCCCCTTCCTGGAAGTAACCACTTCTCATAGTCACCACCACTGCCGCCTTCATTTCAGCCACCATGAGCTCTTGCTGACAGCACTGCTAGGACCCTGTGACTAGTCTTCCTGATGACACCCTTTACCTTTCTCCTTCTGCTTACCTGGCACACTACATGCTACACACTTGGTACTGTACATACTACAAAGTGGTCTTTGAAAGAAGGACAATCCGATTGTATCACTCCCCTCCAAAAGCTTCCCAGTAAAATCAGAATAAATCCAAACTCACATTAGAGTCACCTGGGGAGCTTTGTAAAAATGCTGATGTCTGGGTCCCACCAGAACTTGTGATGTACGTGGTGTGGGGTGTGGCCTAGGCCAGCTAGAGGCCTGCTGTGTGCAGCCAGGGCTAGAGCACTGCTGGCCCGCCGTCCAGTCCCATCTGGCCACTGGACCCCATCCACAGCGGCCTCTGTCCTGCTCACATGCCGCAAGCTCATGCCCACCTTATAGCCCTGGCATGCAAGCCCACCTGTTTGAACCAATAATCTTCCCCTTGATCATCAATTAGGCTTCAGTTCAAATGTCACTACCTCAGGGAGACCTTCTCAACCTGGATGAAAGCTGCCTGCCACTGTGCACAGTATCCTAAATCATCACTAAAGAAAGCTGTCAAAAACAGCAGGCACATGGAGGGTAGGGAGCCTCTCACATGCACCCAGCATAAACAGTACCTGCAACAGTGTGGTGCTCAGTGGATGCTTGTCGAATGATTGAATGAACAAAGGAAACAACAAAGACATGAACTTTTAAACGTTAAGCTCCCACTGAGGAGCCCCATTATATATCCAGGCTGTGACTGCATACATGTCAGTGAGATATTAAATGCCAGTGACGATGGGGTAGGGCAGATTATATGACGTCTAACACCTCAGACATCTTATTTTCCAAAAACAGACAATAGAACTGCAAATCTGGCTAATTTTTCTACAATACAAAACCAAGAACTGGGAAGATTTCCCATAGCAAATAAAACATGCCTAAATAAAATAAACAATTAACCTTCTGTTTATGTTAGCCAAACTCCTAAAAATGTGGCCTTGCATTCAAGACCTCATATTATCAGGCAGAAAGGTATACTTTCCTCCCCTGACATACATGCTCCCCTGCAGTCATACAAAGTAAGTTGGCCTTTGGCCAAATCACCTCATGCCTCTCACCCCCTATACCTGGATCATTCTGTCTCTTGATCTAGAAATTCCCTTCACTCCAAATCTCTGCTTGTCAAAATTCCAACCAGTCTTAAAAGCCTAGATAAAATATCGCCATGTTCATAACACACTTCCTAATCCCATAACTTCCTAATACTCCTTTTGTTTTTCCATAGGAGAGATTTTTGTGCGTGTGATTTCCATGCTTCCACTCTGGTCCCCTAAAATGTATTCTTCATACATCATACAGATTGGACTTTTAAAAATAAAATCCCAGCAATGACTTCCCTTTCAATGACTTCCCACTCCACCTAGAACTCAACCCCAGCTCCTCACAGTTCCAGGCCCACCTCCCTTTTGGATCTCGTCTTGGCCACTCCTACCTTGTTCCTCCAGTCATCCCGACCTCCTGTCAGTTCTACAGAGCGACCCACTCTTCTCCTCAGGGCCTTGGCACTTACAGTCCCTCTGACCAGGCCACTCTTCTCCTAGCTCTCCCCAGGACTGGCTTCCTCTCATCCCTCGGATGTCTCCTGCAATATCCCTCCTCAAGGAGCCTTCACAGACCACACAAGGAAGGCAGCTTCCACTTTACTCTCTGCCACTGCAAAGAATAACTGTTTCCGGGACTTTCCTGGTGGCACAATGGTTAAGGATCTGCCTGCCAATGCAGGGGACACGGGTTCGAGCCCTGGTCCAGGAAGATCCCACATGCCGCGGAGCAACTGGGCCCGTGAGCCACAATTACTGAGCCTGCGCTTTAGAGCCTGCGAGCTACAACTACTGAGCTCACATGTCACAACTACTGAAGTCCGTGCACCTAGAACCCGTGCTCCGCAAAAAGAGAAGCCACCGCAATGAGAAGCCCGTGCACCGCAACGAAGAGTCGCCCCCGCTCGCCGCAACTAGAGAAAGCCCACGTGCAGTAACAAAGACCCAACGCAGCCAAAAATAAATAAATAAAGTTATTAAAAAAAAAAAAGAAGAACTGTTTCCTTCAAAACCCTTTTCACAACCTGTAACTATTTGATATTCGTTTGCTTGCTTCCAGTCTCTCCATTAGCATATAAACTCCTGGGAGGCAGTGACCATACCTACAAATTGCCCCTGTTGTTACACTGTCCCCTCAGTTCCTGGCAGAATGCCTGGCATACGGGGCAGGGGGGAGGGGGGGTAATGAATGAATGAATGAACAAATGAGTGCAAAAAGTCACATCTCCCCACAAGCAGATAAAGTCCTTTCTCTCAGAATCCCCATGGAATTTTGTTTTCTACCTCTCTAGCAGTATTCTCATGGGGTGCCTTGTATTACAGTTATTTGTATGTGGACTTGCCATCAGCCAAGCTAGATTTGTTCTTAATCATCTTTGTTTTCGCCACAGCACCAGGTTAAGCTCAAAAAGAACAACAACAACAAAAGGAGGGAGGATCAGGAGAGAGGAAAGAAGGAAGAGAGAAAACAAAGGAGACGGGAAAAGGGAAGGAAATCGGGAAATTGTAAGAAAGAGATAAGAAAGGACAATCTACAGGGAACATGAACATTAGAGAAGATTCCTTTATAATTGATGAATAACGTACAGATTGGTAAGATAACAGTCTTCTCCTAGCTGTAATTCTGGGGCCACATTTCTGTGCTTTTCCCTAGCCTCTTTTCCATCTCCTTTCCACTTCAGCTGAATAACCCCCCACACCCTTACGCTGCTTTTACCTTGAGGCCCAGATTTGACAAGTGACTAGTATTCTCCACTTCTCTAGTGGATGGGTTAGCCAGTTATGTCTACAATTAACAGACTGACCTTAAAAACCCAGCAAGGGTAGCTGGCACTCCTCAGCATCAGACGGGAGTCACTAACAAGGTGATCAGCTCCGGATCAAAGTTTATTTTGAAAAGAGCAGACTACCAATAATCTCCATTCCTGGAAATCAAATGAACAGTCTCTGTTGTTCTGGCATTTTCCTTTGGCTAATTCTGTCTATCTGGGTTGAGTTGAGCTGCGTGTTTTCCTGTGTTTCCTGTTACGTGTTTTTTCTGGGATCAGACTGAGGTAAGCTGCCTGGGAATGTATTGTACAGAAGGGATTTTTCAGTTGGTTCATAAAAGAGAAAGTGGTGGTTAACAAGTTCTTTCCTTGGCTCTAGGAAAAGAGGTGGGAGCACGGGGAGCAGTGGGGTAGAGGAAAAGGCAGGATGAGATGGGGAAAGGCTCTCAGCAGGCCAAGGGCAAGCTCAGTTGGAAACAGAAATGATTTCAAAATAGCCAAATGGTATTCTCTGGGGACTAAAATTAAAGACAAAGAGCTACAGAGAGCAAAATAACGGAATTAGTTTTTCATCCAAAAATCCCAAGAGGATTTTTTTTTCCCTTTATCAAGTACCTAAGCAAAGAAAGATGGAAGAAGATTACAAATTTTCAGGAAAGCTACGTGAAAGTTTGATTATTACTCACTCATCTGTGCAACTCTTTTTAATTCTAATAATTTTACTGTAATTGGTAACAGATTTTTTTTCTCTTCTTGTGTCATACTCCCCATCACCCTCCCCCGGCAAGATTATATCAACAATTATTTTTTTTCTGTGTTTTTTTCCATTCTGGTTACATCATGTGCAATAAAAGTAAAATTATTTACAATACAACATGTGTATAACACAATACACTTCTCCATTTTGCTGGTCCTCAAAACTTAAAAAGGAATAAACACTCTATACTCAAACAAAATTAAGTGCTTTGGAACTGCAAATTCTTAGTAGACTGTTTCTTGCCCCTTGAATTCCTAGCAACCTGTAAGGATAGCTCAGAAGAAATAAGGTACTGCAAAAGCACAACAAATAAGGGCCGCAAAATGATTATGAGAACTTGATTTCATAAGAGTAAAGCGTGAACAGTCCTAGCCTCAAGGTTCCATACTTTTCGTTCTTATAATAAAATAATATAATAAGATTGGACACTTGTACTTAAAATGTGTACCCCCAGGATTTTAATAAAGCCTTTGAATATAAATCCACATAAAGTGATATCAGGTTAAAATCTACCAAATCTAAAATTAATGATAACATTTTCATGTAAATCAAACTACCAATAAATCAAAGAATTTGAGTAATGCCACATGTAAAGCCTTCTACTGCATCTAAAACCCTTATTTCATTCAATGCTGCTATGAACTATAAAGAAACAAAAAATTTAACTAAAAGAAATGAGCTAAATTGTAAGTTATATTTCTTACTATCCTATGAGGAAAATTTAGTTATTTATTTGGAGATTTTTATTTATTTCCTTAAAAATGGTGGAGTTTCTAAACAAGCCCCCAAATTACCTTTGTTTGATAAATTATATAATAAGAATTGAGAAGGAAACATGTTCATTGCTAAACAATGTTCATTGCTAAACATATGTTCTGATACATCTTCAGCACCAGATTCTAGATTCTAACCTCAAACGTTTGGATCGCTTGCCCACAAGATAGGAACTGTTTTTCATTCTATACTGTATGCGGTAATGTTACCTTTGGAGAAAATCCAACCATGGTAATATTAGTAGCAATGTGTATTAACTGATACACTTAATTCCTTAGCAAAAACAAATGTAGGACGTGAATACTCATTACTAAACTCTAATAATAAGAGCAGCGTACCATATTATCTGCTCAGGGCCAACACCTGACCCTACAGACTCTACCTCGATTACATACTCTGAGTCCAGCCATCCTACACTACATGCACCACTTCCACAGCTGTCCAAGTCATCATCATCCCTCACATGGACAACCTCCATGGCCTCTTGACCAGCCTCCATGCTCCCTCCTTAGTCCTCTACAATCCATTTTTCCACTCTAAACCTAGAGGAATCTTTCAAAACTATCTACTAGAACATGACAGAACCCTGCACGTTTTCCCTTCCCTTCTTCCTCCTTCTTACCCAGAAACAGAGAGACTGGATAAACAACATCCTATTGTTGTTTCCTCCTTCTCAAGCTCTGATGAGAATGGGGCTAAGAAAAGTGGCCCCCAAAAATAGCATATTTTTAGTACTGATATCCTACTACTTTCAAAATTTGGAACAGAATAACTACAACAGTCATTTACACCTCATTTAACCAGAAGCCACATGTCTGATGAGCCTAACTTTCCAGAACACTCCTGAGAAGAACCAGAGGTGGGAGAAACTGGAAAGGAGACTCATAGATTCCACAAAGTCCACCCACTAAAGTTCCCTTGTATTTTAGACAAACTTCATAAACTCAGTCATCTACTTTCCTACACATAGCCAGAGAGAATATACTCTTGGGGACTGGGAGCTCTTGGGGCAGGCATATGAGTGGCATCAGGAAGTGAACACTAATAGCCTACCAGAGAGAAGGAGGTAGCAAAACTATGAAAAATGGACAAGAGAATTCAAAAAACAACAATATATGGTCTTCAGTGTAATGGAAAAACCCCATCTGGAGTAAACCCTAAGTGTATCACTGTATTTACAGCATGGTATTTCCAAAATGATCCTGAAATAATAGGAAAACATTAGATGATATTCCAACTACTTTATTAAGAAGATGGGGAAATATACAATGCTTTAGTAAAGTTTCCAACAAAATGGTTGGAATAGTTTTAAGTGATTGTGCTTAAAAGGTTACAATTCATTCATCCCTTAGATGAAAAATGGATTCCTCCAAGACAATGGTAATAAAGTGAGCAAATATAATGACTCACTTTTAAAGAAATTAATCTTCTGGTTAAGTTGAATTATTTCTGTCAGTGGAGTGTTCAGCCTCAAGAGGGCGCTCAAGGCTTCCCACCTGCAGGTATGCCAGGAGGAGAAAGGAGGCACACTATTACAGATGAAGGCAGGGAGGCTATGTGTCCTCACTACTTGGAAATTCCCTGATACCTAACAAGCTAAGAGGTTATGGTTTTATGCCTCTATAGCATATCTCATTAGCTTTTTCCCATTGGACCCATTTCCTCTTTGGATTGCTCCTCCCTCTTTTATCCTGTACATAATGGCTACCCACTACTTAGGAAGATTGTGCCCTTCCTCATTCAAAAACTATTTCTTGAGCATCTCTTACCCATCAGGCCCTGTTCTGGATGCTGAGGATGTGGCAGTGAACAAGAAAAGCCCTGGAATAAGCAACTTATGCCAGCTGTGCCCTAAGCCTGCGTTGTTCTGTAGGGTACAAGATGAAGCTAGGACACAGGTGAAGGACCTTCCAAATCAGGAGATAAAAGCCTGCACAGGGGAGATGCAGGACTCCTCTGACATGTGGCCTCATAAGCCCACCACTCCTTTGTGAGGGATAAGGTAACACTCAGGAGCTTTATCCATTTTACCATCAGATATAGCCTTCATCCTAACTGGTTGGAGTATATCTTTTATCCAAGATAAGTAAAAGCTACAGCCCTTAGTAAAAGTATGTGTCCAAGTGCCTCATGTCTGCTAACCCACTAATTCACAGGGGTCTCAGACTCTCATAGCCTAAACAGTGTTAATTTGACCAGTCTATTTCTCCTGAAGACTTAACAGGGGATGTGGTCTCAGTACTTGACAAAATGAGCTACCAAAATTCCTCAGTGATCACTATCACAACCTAAAATCCCTGCCTTTAATATTAACATGGCTGACATCCTTAGCAGGCCTAAACAGAAAGGCCTTATAAGTGACCCAAAGGGTCTCCACATTATGAGTAAGCTAGATGGTCACCATCCCCAATCTTTAATGCTAACTGTACTTTGGAATGCTACCTGGAAACCTTCAGCAAAGACTCTACTTTACCCTCCACTGGAGTTCAGAGGGAACAAGTATCCAGGAAAACATTCATGGCCCACCCTTGGCAAGTAAAAATGCTTTCAAGGCTCCCTCAAGTACACTGCTGGCAGTTACTTGCCTGCCACTACACCTCAAACCTCTGAAGGCAAAAAACTACCTTATTTTCTGTTTCCTCACTACTTTCTTCAGAGTTAGGTGCCTATGTGCACTCTGTTTATTGTTATCAGGTTTTCAGGAGCTGCTCCTTTGTCACCAAACATTTTTGGACAGAACTTCTGAGTTCAGTCTGTACCAGAGGATTAATAGTAACTGCAGTTTTTATAAGAATACAGAAATATTCTAGTATCAGTGGAAAACTGAGAAAAACAACTAGATATGGGTATACTTAAAAAAAAAAGTTACTGTTAATTTGCAGGTAAAAGAATCTAAGTTTTAGGTTTTAAAATGTTAAGCCTTAAAAATTGTTTGCTTTAGAAATCGGTTGCATTACCTTATACTAACAATGAAGTATCAGAAAGGGAAAGTTAAAAAAAAATTCCTTTTAAAGTTATGCCAAAAAAAATAAAATACTGAGGAATAAACCTGACCACGGAAGTGAAAGACTTATATGCTGAGAACTATAAAACATTAATAAAGGAAAATGAAGATGATTCAAAGAAATGGAATGCTATTCCATGCTCTTGGACTGGAAGAATTAATATTGTTAAAATGGCCATACTACCCAAAGCAATCTGTAGATTTAATGCGATCCCTATAAAATTACCCATGACATTTTTCACAGAACTAGAACAAACAATCCTAAAATTTATATGGAACCACAAAAGACCCAAATTGCCAAAGCGATCCTGAGGAAAAAGAACAAAGCAGGAGGCATAACCCTCCCAGACTTCAGACAATACCACAAAGCTACAGTAATCAAAACAGCATGGTATTGGCACAAAAACAGACATATGGATCAATGGAACAGAATAGGGAGCCCAGAAATAAACCCACACACCTATGGTCAATTAATCTTTGACAAAGGAGGCAAGAATACACAATGGAGAAAAGACAGTCTCTTCAGCAAGTGGTGCTGGGGAAGCTGGACAGCTGCATGTAAATCAATGAAGTTAGAACACACCCTTACACCACACACAAAAGTAAACTCAAAATGGCTTAAAGACTTAAACATGAGACACGACACCATATAACTCCTAGAAGAGAACATAGGCAAAACGTTCTCTGACAGAAATCGTACCAATGTTTTCTTAGGTCAGTCTACCAAGGCAATAGAAATAAAAGTAAAAATAAACAAATGGGACCTAATCAAACTTATAAGCTTTTGCACAACAAAGGAAACCACAGACAAAACGAAAAGACAAACCTACGGACTGGGAGAAAATATTTGCAAACAATGCGACCAACAAGAGCTTAATTTCCAAAATATAAAAACAGCTCTGGGCTTCCCTGGTGGCGCACTGGTTAAGAATCCACCTGCCAATGCAGGGGACACGTGTTCCAGCCCTGGTGCGGGAAGATCCCACATGCCGCAGAGCAACTAAGCCTGTGCGCCACAACTACCGAGCCTGCACTCTAGAGCCCACAAGCCACAATACGGAGCCTGCGCACTGCAACGAAGAGTAGCCCCCGCTCACCACAACTAGAGAAAGCCCGCACAGCAACAAAGACCCAACACAGCCAAAAATAAATAAATAAAAATAAATAAATTTTAACAGAAAAATAAATAAAAACAGCTCATACAACTCAATAACAAACAAAAAAAATATCAAAAAATGGGCAGAAGACCTAAACAGACATTTCTTCAAAGAAGACATACAGGTGTCCAATAGGCACATGAAAATATGCTCAACACCGTTAATTATTAGAGGAATGCAAATCAAAACTACAATGAGGTACAACCTCACACTGGTCAGAATAGCCAGCATTAAAAAGCCTACAAATAACAAATGCTGGAGAGGGTGTGGAGAAAAGGGAACCCTCCCATACTGTTGGTGGATATGTAAATTGGCGCAGCCACTACGGAAAACTGTAAGGAGATTCCTCAAAAAACTAAAAATAGAGTTGCCACATGATCCAGCAATCCTACTCCTGGGCATATATCCAGATAAAACTATAATTTGAAAAGATACATGCACCTCTATGTTCACAGCAGCACTATTTACAATAGCCAATACATGGAAACAACCGAAATGTTCATCTACAGATGAATGGATAAAGAAAATGTAGTGCATATATATACAATGGAATACTACTCAGCCATAAAAAAAAAGAATGACAAATGCCATTTGCAGCTACATGGATGGAACTAGAGATTATCATACTAAGTGAAGAAGTCAGAAAGAGAAAGACAAATACCATATCACTTATATGTGGAATCTAAAATATGACACAAATGAACTTATCTATGAAACAGAAACAAACTCATAGATATAGAGAACAGACTTGTGGTTGCCAAGGGGGAGAGGGGGTGGGAGAGGGTTGGATTAGGAGTTTGGGACTAGCAGATGCAAACTAATATATATAGGATGGATAAAAAACAAGGTTTTATTGTATGGCACAGGGAACTATATTCAATATCCTGTAATAAACCATAATAGAAAAGAATATGAAAAATAATTTTAAAAATTGTTTGCTTTAAAATACATTAGCCCTTTTGTAAGATCCAGCCTGCAAAATGACCCAGTGATTCTTTCCTCCTACTATTCACCCTGTGTAGCTGTCCCACTCCCCTCCCGGACCCAGGGCAACCAACAGGATATCACAAAAATGACAGGGAAATGTGACTTCCTAGACTAAGTTTTAAAAGATATTTTGGCTTCCACCTTGCTCTCCAGGCTTGTTCGCTCTGAGGGAAGCTGGCCTCCATACTGAGAGGACACTCAAGCAGCTCAGGGAGAAGCCCAAATGGGAAGAAAGTGAGACCTGCCAACAACCAACACCATGTGAGCTGTGTCAGCCTCAGCCTATCGATAGTGATGCTATGGCTAGGAATACCTACGGCATCACCTAGGCCTGTATGACTTGTGACGAGGTCCCACAGACATCTTCCTGATTGAAGCCAGTGTTGTGGCTGGACCAGCCCTTGTGGTGCTTATTATGATCTCAAGATGTACTTCAGCAATTCATGAGGGAACTTTGAAAAACAAGATTTATCACTCACAAGTCCTGGAGGGCACACGGCATGCCCAAGGGCAACACAGCGAGGTCATGGGTAGAGAGAGAGGAAGGAAGTAAAGACCTGGGGCTCTGCCTTTATTAGGGTCTGAGGGTGGGGTGCCTAGGGTTTCACGGGTTCACTCTTTATTGGCAAATGTAAAGCATTAGGGCATGGGAAAGGAGAAGCAGGGTCACTCAGGTGGTCAGTTATCTAGGTTACCCAGATAAAAGGGGAACTTCATGGGTGGAGGCAGCCAGTTCCTTATCTCATTGTTTTGCTAATAGCAGCAGTGCTATACAGCTGGCAATATATTTATTCAAGATGGATGTCTTTGAAATGGATGCCTCAGCAATCTAAAGCTTAAAGCCAGATGCTTACATCACAGTCAAAAAGCATAATGCTAGGCACTTATACCACATGAGTGCACCATCTTGGAAGCAGCAGTGCCATGCAAGAATGACTCTGGTCCCAGCTGACATCTTGAGATGTCATCAGAGACACCAAGCCAGAGCTATTCAGCTAAGGAACTTCCAAATCCCTGACCAAAAGAAACTGTATGAGATAATATATGCTCATTGTTTTAAGCTGCTGGATTCAGGGGTGATTTGTTATGCAGCAATAGATCACTAATGGAAAACTTTATATTGTTAAGTTGCTAGCTGAAATGAACCATTTGATGTTAACTATCAATTCATACTAAGACCAGCAACTGCACACGCTTGAATAAACAATTCTTATATACTGGTAGTCAATAGCATGGACTCTGAAGTCAGACTAACCGGGTTCAAAGGTATGCTCCATACTGTGTGACCCAAGGCAAGTTATTCATCTACCCAGTCTTGTAAAGTGGGGATAAGAATAGTATGTATTTCATACGAGTGTTGTGAGAACTGAGCTAATCCTAGTAAAGAGCAGTGTCAGGAGCACAGCAAGAGCTCAATAAATACCAGCTAGTGTGACATATGAATAAATAAATAAATGAGGCTGTTCTTTATAAGAGGGGGGAATGACAGTAGAAAGGATTGAGGAAACACATTCATCTGGCTGTTACTCTTATGTTTTTTTGGCTCCTGCCACATGTAGAGAAGGAAAAAAAGGGCAGAGAGACAAAAGAAGGCAGACAAGATTGGGGCTAAAAAGCCTTCAACCACATCTAGCCAGGGCAAAGAAGTGTGGCCATATAATTTATCATGACAAACATGGATACTTCTGAGAGTAAAAGCAGCCCTACTGAGAATCATGTTGAGAAAAGAAGCATAAAACAGGACGGTCCCTATCAAAGCAGGTATGTAAACACCCTTAAGTGACTAGAGTATAAATAAACTGCTGAAGTTGAGAACGAAGCTCTGAAAAGGAGATCCAAACTCCAGAGCTATCCTGAGAGGAGAAAAGATAAAGACTGAGTCAAGTGTATAAAGCATTATACTAAAACCCTGACTGAGGTCACTACTAGGATTCCTTTAAGCGGTGATGGAAAAATAATAATTTACCAAAAGGTAATAAATGAATGTTTTATTTCCTTAGTTCTTCTCTTAATGTGTCATCTGTTCAAATACAGTATTAATCTTCCCTTTCTTAACAGTTTCTAATGGGGCAGAATACATATTAATGTAGGTTCAGTTAATAGTGACTTTAACTGAACTTCCAGTTTAGACCAAGAGGCTATAAACATGGCATCAGCTGGTGACAGGCTGCCCTCACTGCAGGTGAAGTATCTTTGAGGAAATAAACACCATCCAGGGCTGAACTTTCAAATGTGACTGGTGAGATTTTTGTGATCTGTACTTCGTGACTAACTACGCTATTGGTCTAGTGATTCTTTATGGTAACTAATTCAGAATCAGGCTTCCCTGGTGGCGCAGTGGTTAAGAATCCGCCTGCCAATGCAGAGGACACAGGTTCAAGCCCTGGTCCGGGAAGATCCCACGTGCCGCAGAGCAACTAAGCCCGTGCATCACAGCTACTGAGCCTGCGCTCTAGAGCCCATGAGCCACAACTACTGAGCCCACATGCCACAACTACTGAAGGCCGCACGCCTAGAGCCCGTGCTCTGTAACAAGAGAAGCCACCACAATGAGAAGCCCGCGCACCGCAACAAAGAGTAGCTCCCACTCGCTGCAACTAGAGAAAGCCCGTGCGCAGCAATGAAGACCCAACAGAGCCAAAAATAAGTAAATAAATAAAATAATTTTTTTTAAAAATTTCAGAATCTACTTTTTCCTATAATGATGTTCATGCTTCTTTTTAAAGCAAAAAAAAAAAAAAAAAAAAGTAAGATTTGTATTTGTGGAATGTCTCTCAAGTTTACTTATTTATTTTTGCCACCATACAAGAAAGAGCATGGTAAATACAAACTCATTCCCGGATCAATTCAATAAGACCTTTCCCTGAGACTGGCCTAAAATTCCTTAAGATTGTTTATATTGAACTTGTACAGGGACAGATGCCCTCTAAAAGTACAGGTTTTCTGTAAGTAAAATTTTTACCTCTATCTCATACTATAAGGCCCTTTATTGTGACATCCATGATGTTTCCACTTAGAAATTATATGGTAGCATAAAATGAGGAAATCTGGATAGTGGCTTGCACATTCATGTCTAAGGACTTTACTGAATATGAATGTCAAAATACAGTTTTTAAAAGGTTAGAAATATAATTCACATACAAATATACAGTGAGCACATGTCAAAGACTTATGTAACTCATAATGAGGAAAATAGCAAGGTGGCAAATAAATTGATATAGTAAATTAAAAAAAAAAGAATACTGGAACAAGATTGCTAAATTACATACAACACTAGTTAATATTCTATAGGGCAATAAAATATAACCTTTGGGGTTATCTTCTCTACTTTCAAGAAGTCATTTGCATCATAACAATTTCCTATAAGTTCTAACTTTAACAGAGTCTGAGGACTAATTAATAGCAAATAGTAAGTAAAACAAAGTTACATTCTCTAGAGAATCAGATGACTCTTAAGGTCTTATTAGACAATGACTCTTAAAGGCTGTATCTCCGTCTTAACATCTTATTACCAAGTTTCAGAACATTTTTCTTAATGTCCATAAAATCCTGATTCAGTTGTCCATAATAATGACACCTATACTTCTCTCCCTGAAAAATCCACCTAAATAAAAAGCCAGAACAGAGGCTGGATCTGAGGTTCAGTGTCAAATTCATCCTCCAGAGTTCCTTTCCACTCTGTACTTACGTCCCTTTATTAGGGTCCTATGACAAACACTGACTTTAGATCCTGAAGTGGCCTGCTTAAGGGCATAAACATGACCTATTCATCTTCAGGTTCATCACAAAAGCCCAGCAGATCTTGCAGTTTATTCATTCACATAACAAAACTTTACTGAGTACCTACTATGTACAGGGAGCTGTGTTAGTTTTGTTATATTGAATAGAGTTCTTTAAAGGAAATCAGTATAGCCAAGAGAGAATGCCTCAACAGTCATGCAAGAAATGGACAAACACAAAAAGTCTATCACAACTGCAAAACCAAGGGAGGAAAAGAGAAAGGATTAAAAGAGAAAGCATGTCAATGCTGGCAGCAAAGGATGGGTGTGTTGGAAGATAAACAGACAAAAGCCATAGTAGGAAACAAAAAACAGGTAACAGGAGAATTGCTCAATATTACAGAGGTGACTGCTCATGCATTCTTTCACCAAAAAAGCTAAATTTATGATGACAGTTAATTGGATTTGAGGAGAAAACCTAAAAACTAAAGAGAAACAAGTGACTTCAAAGTTTTCACATTTGAGTTAAAAACAAGGGAAACACTGGAATATTCCCAAAGGAGCCTAGCCTAGTTTTTAATATCGCATGACATCCACTTGAGAGGCCAAGTGAACTTATGCAAACCATGTTCCTCCCCTGCTTAAAAACCTTCAGGGGTTTCCTGTTCTTTGAATGAAATTCATATTCCTGTCCAGAGCATACGAGGTTCAGCAAGGTCTAGCCCAGCCTGCCTTTCCCTCTACCCCGGATCCTTGCCCCTTTGCTCATGAAGCTCCAGCCCGGCTTCTGAAAGGTCCTAGGACACACCAAGCTCCTCCCCATCTTAGGACCTTTGAACCTGCTGGCCCTCTATCGAGGATGCTCCTGGCATGGCTACCTCCAACCCGTCCTTCAGGTCTCAGCTTCAATGTCACCTCCTCAAACAGACCTTCCCTAACCACCCCAACTCACCCACCCACCCACTCACGTCTTACCCTTTGCTAACATAGCACCCTCATCTGTTTTCATGACAGCAGGGATCTTGCCTATGTCATTAACCATTGTATCCCCAGAACAGTGCCTGGCATTAACTAAGCACGTAATATCACTGAAAGAATGCATGTAATCAATATGGAGAGCTAGAGTGCCACCAAGCAGCGCCCGTGTCAAAGCCCTAGAATAGCTGTGAAATTTCTAGTGGCTTCTTGAAAGTCTTATTTCTACTCCTGTTGAGCCTGGCCCATGGGGCAATATCAACCCTCATGGCTGCAAACAGCTTTCAGGTAAGCTCCAAAGATAACTGGTTCCAGCCTAACTCCCACAAAAGCCTGTGGATGATTTTTTTCTTCCAGAAACTTCCAAGTCTGGGGGTTTACCAAGCCTAGATCAGACCCTAAAGAGGGACTGGATGCCTTGGTGGAGCCAGATGCAAATGCCTACACTTTGGGGCCTTCGTGCCTTTGCAGAGCACTTCTCCATCACAACCGCCATACTCATCACCTGAGAAGCTTCTCCCCTCCTGCTCACAGATACACTGCATCTCCACTGGGTCCTGGCTCCCTGCTTCTCAGCCAATGTTCAGGGGGAGAAGGAAAGAATTACCAGAAGATATGTGAGGGGACCACAATGCTGAAGGATGCCACCGTTTATTGAGCTCCATTCTGTGTGAGGCACTTGCACATAACAGCACACTGACTTCAGAACCTAATGTCTTCTCAACCACCCTAGAAAGCAGATCGGATTTTTTCTTTTTTTTCTTTCACAAGTTGAGCAAACCACCTAAGGTCACACAGCTAGAGGGTGGCAGAGGCAAGACCTACACCTAAGTTTAACTACCTTTAGAAGCGTTATTATTAAATACCAAATGGTGTCTTTATAGGCAGTTTTGGGGAAAGAGTGGGAGTGGAGGGGAGGGAAATGCCATGCCTGACATCACTGTCGGGCTCCCTGCATTAACAGGAAAGGAAGAGTTAAAGGGTGGGGGGAGAAATGAATAATAGAAGGGGAAGTCCCACCTTGTTCTCCCGCCTCCCCTCTCTCATACTTCTTACCAGTCCCCTGCCCTTGACCTTGAACCTTCACTAGCACCTGCCTGACAAGAGCCCTCTCCTGGGTTACATAGGAGGGCATTTCTGCTCTTGAGTCCTGCCTAATGGAAACACTTCATTCTTGCTGTACGGCTGCAATACAGTGATGGCTTTCTGGCTTCCCTAATTGGAATTCAACACATTTTTCCATAAAAGAACATTACATTGTGGTTAGAGTTTATAATACCAGTGGCTTTTTTATTTAAAAAAATGTATAATAGAGATACACTAATCTGAAATCCAAAACGCTCTGAAAACCAGAAGTTTTTTCATAACTCATTTGGCAGCAAAACCTGACCTGACCTGAACTCATTTGGCCTGAATTCATTTGGCGACAAAACCCGACCTGAACTGACATGAGGCTATTTATAGTTTTTATTTATCCCACTGAGTGTGAATATTCATCAGTTTCACTGCAGAAGTATTAATGTGTTTGATTATAGGATCCTGCTCCAGACCACACTGCAGTGCTATGTAATAACTGGTATATGCACAATATTATCCTTCTCAAAAAACAAAACAAAACAAAACTCAAAGTCAGCAAATCTGGCCTCAAAGGTTTTGAATACAGAATTGAAGACCTGTATTTATTCAGATTTAACCTCCTTGAACCTTGGGTTCATTGCAAGTCTGAAATTAGGTCGCAGACAACATCATTTCTTTGGGAAAATATATTCTTAATTTCAAACAAGCAACTTAAAAATGAACTTTTGGAACACCACTAATTCATGGGTTGGAAACTATATAAAAGTATACAATAAAGAAAAAATTCTTCATGATAAAAGGTTTCCATTCTGAAAAAAAAAAAAATCAGATTCTGCTTCCCATTCTCACAGAATCTTCAGTGAAGTCTTCAGCTTCCAAAAAGAACGGCTAATCTTCTTGGACCTCTCTGTGCACTGAGGAGAGTATTGGAACATTAGAACATGAACCAAGAAAAAGAGAGGGAATACTAGAAATCCTGCTAACTGCTCCCATTCTGCCCTTCTGTTCATTCTTATTTCTGCCAAAATTATGTTTTTATAAGTTTAATTGCAATTCAAAGTTAACCTTTCTAGCAGAAGGAAAGCATAAAATGTCCCTTTCAACACAAGATGAGTTCAAAGGAAAATTCCAATCTTCTTATAATCATTTTATGAATGTGATGAATCCTATAGCTGATTACTTTGCTGCCATTTTGTTTTGGCTGCTAGAAAAAAATCAGAGCCAAATTTATAGCCTAGTTCTAGCACCTGTATAGAATTTTATACTATATTTTCTTTGCATTAAACCTACCCAAAGCAGCCTTGTTACTGTTCTCCTAATTTTATTTTCCTTTTGCCTAATTTCTTCATCTGTTTATTTTATGTGGTGGTGGTGGTGGGTATGTACGTATGTGTAAATTTCCTCAAAATATTTTTATAATAAGGTGGAGTCCAGATAAATAAACAAATAAGTAACTGTATGCCTAATAATGCACTGGTGTGGATCCACTTAATTCCAGCTGAAAAGACGTCAGTAATAACAGAACTCTAAATCATTTTGCTTGATTAATTGCACAGATCCTGAGCCATAATTAAAACCTTCTATATCAGAATGCCCATGACCATCATTCATTACCTGAAAATAATCATAAATTTAGGGAAAGCAAAAGAAGCACCTTAGCTAAATTGCATGTTTCAAATTAGTCACCCGAGATGTGTGGTTGTGATTTGATCATCACCTCACCCCGAGGGTTAAGGAGGCAGGCGTTTCAAGTCTCAGCATACATACTGCCTATCCCTCTGACCTGTATCTCCAGACCATCAGTTACATCTCACAGCACCACGTCTGAGCCTGAAACTGGCAGATCGCCACTTCTTGCACCAGGCCCCCTACTTGCTGGAGTTGCTGGAAGAAGGTGACAAAGTCCTAAAGAGTATTCACAAAACTCCCCAAGAGCCAAACACTTTCTGTTTTACTGCTGCATCTGATGATCATCCTTTTATTTTCTTTTCAGTAGCTCCAAAGCACTAGAATTTCCCCATGTATAATCCGTACTTCTGAACAGTTGTCTAGTTAAAACCTCTGAAGGGAAAAATTAGAATTTAAATAACGAATGGTAATCAGGATTCATAAATAGTAAATTAGGATGCATAATGTAAGCCTGCACTCCCCTGACCCCGAGCTGTAAGAACTATGCAGCTCTACAAAAAGTGAGGAGGGGGTTTACATGTGCCCTACAATTAGGAAGTTGCATATTCAAGCACATTTTAGGTATGAGTAAGTGGCAGCTAGGTCAGGGGACCCGGTTTCTTATCCAAAATTGGATTCTAGTAGAATTCTATTTGAATATATCAAAAAACTCTCCAAGGCTGAAATGAGACTGCAGAGGAAAACAATCTTTTTTAAATGCAATTATTAGTAGTATATATAGTATTGGTACTACAAAATGACTTCTGTCTGATGCTATCTTATTACAGTGCCAAAACCAAAACAAAACAAGAAGATTGGGAAAGGTTTTGCAACATAGAAGTTTGAATTTTTTTAAAAAAGGGTTTATTGTTTTATTAAACCTCTAAAACTTCTTTGTAAGTAATATTTAATGCTACCTGACTTTTTCAGTTCTAATTTCACTTTGCAAAATTTTGAGAATTAAGATGCTTAAAATCTCTTTAAAATGTTGGATTATGACTATAACCATCCCAGGAAAGCTGTACCTAGAAGGATATGGTAAGCAGAATTCTAAAGATGTGCCCCCAAGATCCCCATCCCCCTAGTCATCAATCAAGCACTAAGCTAGGTACTGCTGTGAAGAGAATTTGCTGGGTAATTAAGGTTACTAATCATTTGACTTTATCCAGGTGGGCCCAATGGAATTGCATGAGTCCTTTAAAAGCATAAGAACAAAACAGAAGGGGAAGGCAGAGATATTCAAAGCAAAAGGATTCCACACACTATTACTGACTCTGAAGATGGGGGGTGGGGGAGCATGAGTTAAGGAATGTGGAGCTGAGGAAGACCACTGGCTAAGAGCTAGCAAGGAAACGGGACATCAGTCCTACAACCACATGGAACTGAATTCTCCCCCAGGACCTACAGGTAAGTGTCCAGGCCTGCTGATATCTTGACGTGGGGCCTCGTGAGGACATGAACAGAGAACCCAGGAGAGCCATACTGTGCCCAAAGTTCAGACCCATAGGAAGGTGAGATAATAAATGGGTTTTGTTGTAAGCTACTAACTTTGTGGTAATTTGTTATAGCAGCAATAGAAAACTAATACAGAGGTAAAGCAAAAAAGAGCCAAAAGCTGCACATTTCTGAGTCTAGTAAACTTATTTATCTTTACTTAATGATTTCGGCTAAAGCACAGAACATTCCATAGAAAACTAAAAGTAAACCAAAAACTACCATAACAGAAAATTAGGATATGAGTATGAAAGCAAAGGGATTTTTAAAATGAAAACTATGTTGCCAATATATCATTTTATTGCTTAATCTCAAGTACTACCTTGAAATGGGAAGTTCTGCCATTGTTTCTAAGCAGTTCAAAAGAAGATTCATAAGGCATAAAGCAAGAATTTGGAGCCCAAAATGTGGTTATCATTACTATGAATCTAATCTCTTGTCTTATCATGATCTTCAAGTATATACCACACTCACTCAAAAATATGAAAAAAAGGTGTTTTAGCCTTCTATTATTTAAAGGAGAACAAGAACCAAGGAGAGAATTCAATTTAATAAAAGGAATAACATTTTAATAATTACAACTCTCCAGCAACAGAATGGACTGCCTCAAAAAGTGGTCAGAAATGTTATAAAAGAGATTCTTACAATTCCATTTAAAAATTGGCCTAAATGACCTCTACACTCTATTCCAACTCAAATTCTGTGATTCCAACAACTTAGTAACACAGATTGGCTGCTATAAGAATACTGGCATTATCAGAGTACTAGGTAAGTTACATGTGAACTCATTAAACTTTAACATTAGGTACCAGGGCAATTCTCACAGCAGCATGAATTACTAGCATTCTAAGCTTCTAGACAGATACGAATATCCAAAAACGAAACTATTTTAAAGGACAGCCTTTTTTTGTTTTTGATTCTGCAGAATTCCTTTTCAAAGGCGAAGTTTGGATGCATCCTTCTGGTTCTGAAGTGGGAGACGAGAATGGAAAAGAGTCCCTGCCCGGAAGATAAGGGCCCCGGAACGCAAGGCGTTAATATTCTGGCGCCGCACAAGCACCTGACTCCGCTCGCACAGTCTGCCCTTCAACACAAAATCTGCCGAGCCTGCTCATCGCACACGGACAAGAAATTTCCCGGCAACCTGCGATTGCTAATTTACCGAGGATGGGCAGCAGGCTGTTGAAAGGAACGCCAGTTTTCCCGGGATTCTCTTCCCGAACACAAATCCAAGTGTTTAATGCAAGATTCACACTTCACTCAGGTTTGTGTTTGGTTTGGTTTGTTTCCTGGAGATTGGCTGAGTTTCCCTGGTTTTGGTAGAGCGAGGAAGAGCCAGTCGCTTCCTAGCTACCTTTCACTAAGGCCAAATTGGACAAATGCGAGGAAACACGTCTTTCAAGTGTACCTCTGTCACTCCGGGCGCCGCCTTTGCGTAAGATGCAGGGAACGAAGGGAAACTGCCGAGTCACCCGCAGATCACACCCAGGGCGCCCCCGGGGTGGCGGGATGACCAGGCTGCAAAGGACCGCGGAGCGCCCCAGCCAGGCTCTCTGCTTTATCTGCTATTCGCACAGCGCCACCGCACTCACCAGTTCCTAGAGAAGGGATTCTGAGAAAAAAGAAAGAGCCTGGTTCCCTAGAAACATTAAATTAACACAAGGGATCTGGAAACGAAACAGCAGATGCCTGAAAGCCTTCCCCTTGACTGTTTCCTGCCTTCTTGGAAAATCTTTGCGTTAAAATAGATTGGATTACTCTGCACAGCCAGATGCTGCTCGAGAACTTCATTTTGGGTGAACATGAAAGCAAAGTTTGCCATCTTTTAAAACGATTTTTCTATCCGAGGTGGTTTGAATAGCGTGTTTGGGTTGTTGATAACAGCTGGGACCTGAAGCTGAGGCTGTTTGCATTACAATAGAGACTTTCCATAACATTGACTTGCAAATCAGATAACAAAAAGCAGGGCGTGCAGAGTAGAAAGGTAGAGCTCCGAAAGAGTAGTGAGAGTTCAGAATCCGAGATTCACATCTCTGGAAACTGCCTAGAAACAGCACGGTCCAGCCCCCTTATTTTACAAAGGAGAAAATAATGTAAGTTTTATCTCTAAGCCTACTTACTTTGACCACAGCTTTAAGAACACAGAAAAGTAAAACTAACAGCATTTCCAAAGCGTCAAAAACTGAAGCAGAAAGGCTGATGAGTAATACTTTATCAGCTTCCTCATTCTAAAACCCCATGCACTAACCTCCATCGACCCCATCTGCAAATTAATCTTAAATAATTTATACATTCAAACCAAGATTAATAACTATGCACCTTGAGAACAGTGGGCCTTAAGAACAATGTACTACACTCTCATGTCATCTTTACTTTCATATTTAAACATTTTTGGTAGCTGAGAATAAGATCCGAGGCTTCCTATGAGATACCACGGTTTTACAGAGGAAATAAGGTTTTTACTGTAGTAGCACCTTCCTTGATATTTTAACTTTTTCTCTTGATAACCTTTAAGGTGGGACTCCATAATCATTAGCCACTATTTTATATGCATCATGCTTTCTAGTAAATCAGACAGCAACCTGCAGTCCAAAAAGGATTCAATGCTTATCCCAAATTTGGGAGCACAAGATGGGGGAGAAGTATATTACATGATACACTGAACAAAAATAAATTTAAATATCTTTGCCTAAGCGTGAAAGCAACAAAACTCATTTTAAAGCAATACAGTCAGACATAATCATTTCATCTGTAACAGGGCAAATATACAGCTCCATGAGAATAGCAGCCCTCAGTATTTGTTTTAACAACTTACAGGGGATATGCAAAACTCTATCATTCCTCCCTAATATATGAAAAACTAAAGGGCAATTTCATAGCAACTTTAGTGCTTTCTAACGTAATTGCTGAACTTACGAAAAAGCAAGGAAATTTTTTAGATGTTTATAAGAAAGCAAAGGAAAATGCTGCAAAAATTATTTGGCTGGCAGGCCACGGAGAAAGCCGGAATCTTTGCAGGACTCACCAAACTACAGAGCTGTTTTAAAACCGAAACTCAAACAGCTTTGAACAGGTATTAAGTATTTTATACAACAAAATTATCAAATGTACATACTTTGATAATCACAAGTAGAATCATTTCCAACTAGTTTGAAAAAACTACAGTTATACAAAAATAACTAAACTACTATGATAAGAATAAATAACGAGCCACACAATTATTATTAGTCAATGCTGGCCCTAAAAAAAATGACCAGAGAATTTCAAAATGATTAGGAATGATCAAGTATGACTCCTATATTTTCTAGGTAGGTAGTGACATTAAGAATGTGGTTTTCACAGAAATATAGTCCACTTATTTTTAATCATAATAACAAACAAAAATGACTGACTGCAAACAAAAATGAATTGATTCAGATAGCTTCTTTTAAAAGTTTTTCTTTTTTTTTATTAAAAGCAAAACCTGTGGTAAACCACAGCGTTAGAGAAGCTTAACAAATTTTAAAATCCCCTCCAAATTATTAAAAAAAAAAAAGAAAGAAAGAAAAAAGCAGTATTCATGCCATAGAAAAGTGTGGCTAGCTTATAATCCTCAGAATTCCTTTCATGTAGCTAATGGGTATCTCATTTCTGGGACTTCTTCACACTTAATTGAAATGTTAAAGAAAAGGAGAAATATTTAGATGTTGATAAAGTTATTCTAATTACCTTGCTTCACTAACTTCAGCTCATCCAAGTTCAATATCTAGTAAGTGCCTGGTCTGCTTCGGCAGATTTTTCTTTTTCTATTTTAAAAGTCATTACTAAACAAATGAGGTTACTACTAGTTAAAACTCTAAATCCAGATGTCATTTGCTCTGTTGTAAAAATGTGCACAGTATTAGGCAAGTATACTTTTCCTCCCATATATTTTTGTATCTTCGGCCAAACTCCCCCAGTAACGTTTTAGTTTATGGTCTGTATCCTAAAATAAAAACATTTATATTTTTTGCTATAAAAATCAGTAAACTTCTTTTAAAGTTAGGTACTTCAAAATAAACAATACAAATATTGTATGAAAGTCCTATTATAATTAAAGAAGGTGGTTGGTAATGAGGAAGAAAATTGAAGGCATATTTGCAATAAATCAAAAGCAGAGTTGTAAACAGTAGCCTCCACAATTATTAGTAATGTTTATTTATAAAATACTGGTCTTTGCATTAATTCAGGAGTATAAGCTGGCAGGGTTTTTTCTTAATAAATGAAAAATAGTTTTTGTACTTTTAAGGTGAGAATGACTATTTTAAAAACAGAAGACAACTTCCAGGATCTTTCTCTTTCTCCATTTCAAAACTATGAGTTTTATTTTTATCTTTTTGAATTCTTGAAATTCAATGACATTGTCATAGCTCTGTGAACCAAGATAACAGAAACCACCAACTGTAGGAGCCTTGATGCTTTCGATTATATTTTCCTAGAAAGATTTATATGATATTGATATTTAATCTCAATAGTTTTTTTTTTTAGAGAAATCCTCCAATGCCAATAAAAGTTAGATAGCCTAAATCTCAGTAGTTCAGACAAATTTAGTCCATTGGCATTCCCTAAAAACAGGATAATTTAATAAGATCTAAATAACATTATATTCTATATTAAATAATACTTTCAAGACACATGTTCTGTTAAGATAAGCGAGTAACAACCTCAAATCTGTGTTGGAAATGAGCAGGGGATACACTTTTTTAAAAGGAGAAGAGGCTACATTAACCACTGCTCAAATCTCCCCATTTGGGTGTAGGAGAGAGAGGTGAAAAGTACAACCAGCCAGGTCCTTTATCCGGGCAGCTGCCCATCCCGGGGCACCACACTTCCATGTCCTGACCATTGTCAATCAGAATAGCTCAGTTTAAGCATCTCTACGGTCAGATACCTTTGTATTTTGCTGTGAGAAGAAAGGGAAAAACAAAAAATATATAAAGCTCTCTTTTCCCAAACTCCCTGCATCCTTTCAAAATCACACGTTGCTAACAGAAGTTAGTGTGATGAAGAAAGAAGCCACCAGGAACCTAAATGATTTCCCTTTAAGACAAGTTTTAAGGCCGAGAGGACACGTTCTTTTTTCTTTCTTTCTTTTTTCTTTTCTTCTTTTTTTAAGCCAGACTCTCTGGGTCACTTATGATTTTTATTCTGTTTGAATCTGGTCCCTGTTACCTTTTGTAATTTTCTGGAAAGAAATAAGATTTCCATTGTTTACAAGATAAAACAAGAGGTTGACACTTTACGCACAAAAAAAGAATAACCAAAGGTTACAGTGACTTCCTCAGTTTTAGTTTTTGCTGAGGGCCGGTGGTTTTTTTTTCTTTTGTGCAGTGGGGGTGAAACAGGTGTGAGGCATTGACTGTGTTTTCTTAAAGGAGGAGCAGACTTTCGCCTCCTGTCAGTGTTATCCTGGTTCTAAGGAGGGGGCCTGCTTTGCCAACTCTTCTGGGTAGACTTCAGAACAGATTCAGCAGGCTCTATTCTCTAGGAAGGCTGAAGCTGGCAACTACATCTCATGGAAGATTCCACAAAAGGCTAAATTAGGATGAGATCGTCAACAGGCTTCAAAAAGGCAGAGTTCCAGGCCCCATCCCTGAGGCCAAAGGGGCCTCCTTCAGGTCCTCGTCCCCACAGTCTGACACTTTTGGCCTCTCCTCTCTCCTCTAGCTTCCCACCCCATTCTTCTGCCAGCCCTTCCTTTTTCCTCTAACCCTGCAAAAAGTGAGCAGCGCTGTTGTTTTGCTCCAACTGACAAAACAGCTAAGAAACAGCAGAAGAACATGACTGCCCTTTTCAAAATGGGCCACGTGATCACCCTATTTAAATCCAGCTCTTACAGTAAAAAGGAATAGAGAGGGAGGGAGCTGTTTATGAAACTCTCCTACTTGCCTTCGTAATACTCTCATCTCCCCTCTCAGCCTCCTAAAGACCCAAGTGAAATTATATAATAAGCTTTATTTTCTCACTCTGAAATTTTTCCTTAGTCCAAATTGCTAATGTGGCAGGTTCCAGCTGCCTAAATTCCCTAAACAACATTCCCTGTTCCATAAAAAGCATGCAACTGCAAGCACAGCAGTCCTGCTCCAGTTCTGAGAACTAGAAACTGACTAGCCAGTTCCTTGGCCTGGGGAGGCCGTGAAACAGGCAACATGGACGATTTAAAGGTACACAATATCCGAGGTTCCATTTCACTCCCAGGCAGCCAAGAGTGGCCCAGCAGAGGCCACCCTCCATTTTTTTTCTGACTCTTACATTGATTCCCTGGGAACTACCTCTGCTCCAAAAGAAAACACCCCTCCAATGGAGAAAGGGGGACACTGAATTTCTACTGCTTTTTATGAATGCATTTGCTTCATGAAGAGGGAGAAGAGTTCCACAAAACAGAGTGCCTTAGTTAAGTGACTTGAAAACTGTACATCCCAGAATAGCAAATATAGTAAAGTGCAAAGTTTGAGTCCTTTCTCTTAAATTATTTAATACAACTTCAACGTTTACAGAAGTAGTCATTGACCTTTCTCTGACACATACAGTATATGCCTCTACCTCTGGCAAAAATACTACCCAAACCATCCTAAGCAGACATAAATGCTTCATTCTGATTTTTAAGACTTCAAAGAAAGAAATTCTATAACCTACCTTGGCATTGCCAGACTTCACAACAGCCTTCGTACTTGACAATCAAACAATATCTAATTACTTGGAGTTCCCTGCACCCGCCATGCTACTACATCTCCGTGTCTCTGCACGCGCTTTTTCCTCTACTTAGAACAACCTCTCCAACCCTGTCCACACAGTGAACTCTACTCTTCAGCAGGCGGCCTATGCCACCACCCCTCACCTGTCCCACATCTGAGTCCATCTCTGCCTCCTGTGTCACTTGTACAAGTACCTGCACTGCCTCTATCGGATAGTACCATGTCTGTTCATGCGTCTGTCTCCCCTGCTGGACTCAAACTCCTCGAGGAACTAATTGTTTTTGCATCTCCAGAGCCTTGCATATTTTGCACGAAAAAAAACAGGTGCTATAAACGAGAACTAACCTGGTGTGGCTGTAAAATGACTTCTAGCTTTTAAACATAATGAGCCTAGTACAAGGCTCATATAGATCCTGCTGGTTGATCCAAAGTCTGTCCTGCTGTAGTCTGAAGCCATTTGTTCTTGCTCTATCCTCAGAGGAAAAAGAAAAACTGGTCACACTTCTCTGTCCTCTGTATCATAATTAGATGGGGATGGGAGCTGGGGTACGGGAGAATAATCGGGCTACCTAGTCACATCCTAAAAGAAATCAGTGTGGAACTCAAGGAAATTGGTGGATCTATCAAAATTTAACACACCTTCCATCCACCCATCAAAAGTATCTGAAATGCCATTGATGGAAATAAAAGAGAGAATTTACTGTGGAGAACAAAATAAAACTATTAGAAGAAAGAATCTGAGGAAGAGCTGGGGTTAGGTGATGTTTGTAAGTAAAGATGGGAAAAACATAAATGACGGAGGTCAAAACAGAAAGGTTTGAACCTAAGGGCCTTAGAAATCATTTTGGTTTCTTTTTCTAGTAATAGGCTGACCACAGACAAGAATAATAAGAACATTATTCTCCAGTTCCTACACAACGTCCTGCATTGCTGTTTAAGCATCTGGCGTCATGTTTGCTCTGATAAATATGAGTGCCACGTACTGATTCATGTCATAGCTCCAGTGGCATGATTTTCTTTGAAGTTCTCTTTATTTATTTTAACAATTTATGTACCATAATCCTCAAAAGGTTTTCTGGGACTAGATCAAAGGGAGAGAGGCAGAAAAGGGGAGCTAAGATCTCTCGAGGACCTCTTACATGTGCCAGTCACTTTATATACCACCCTCCCAATAAGCCCACTTGGTAGGCATACTTATTCCCATTCTCAATGCAGTTTTAAACCTATATCTGTCTGGTTCTAAATCCAGTATTCTTCTATAAATCATACTATTCCTATTTCTAATTTCAGCATTAAGAACACAAGAAGGCAGCTTCAAAGGTAAGGGGTATATCATTCATTCATTCATTCATTCATTCATTCAACATTTATTCAAGAGCTACTATGTGCCAGACACTGTACTTTCTTTTAGAATATAAAACATAAACAAGTTGTGGTGCTTGACTTCAAATTGCTCAAAGTTTAGTGGGAAAGGGACACAAAAACAAATAACTTGTTTTATTCTCTTTTCCCCCAGGCTCTGTATGGAGTTTTGTTTCTCCCCTTTGTCACTTTTTGCTGCCACTTTACTAACTTTCCAAATCTTAGTAGTTGCTTTCCCATTCCTTATTTAAACATTAATGAAACATGAGTAACCTACACCATTTCATAAACCACCTTCATTGTTAGAAGCAGATTCCAGAGGGAAGTGAAATTGAACAAACCATAAATTTGCTCCAGCCACTCTCCATTCCATATTTTTGGAGCATCTAATATAAGGCCCAGTGCTACCTGGGGAAACAGTAGTGGAAACAAGATAACCAGAGTTCCTGCCCTCATAGAGCTTATCTTCTAACCATTCCAAGACAAGAGGAAGGCAGCAAACAAATCCATGGATTGTGATAGGCTTGTTACGAAGAAAAACCACAAGATGCTGTGAGAAAGTATGTATGGCACAGGGACCTGACCTTTGGCTGGGGGATGAGGAAGGCCTCCCTGCAGAAGTGGCATTAAAGCTGAGATTTATGAGTTGAGTGAAACTAGATGAAGGTGGGTGTGGAGGGACAGGAGGGGGAACAGAGAGAAGCATTCCAAGCAGAGGGAACAAAATATGCAAAGGCCTGAAGCTGGAAAGAACACAATGCTTCTGAGGTGAGGAAAGAAGGCAGGTTATAAGAGGGAAAGTGTCCCAAGACAAGCTGGGAAGGTGGCATAGCCAGATGCTTCAGGACACTGTAGACGACAGTTTGGATTCAAATCTCACGCTAAGAGCAATAGGAACACACTGAAAGGTTAAAGCTTGTCCACTGAACTCAAATTCCCTTGGCTACCTGTGATTGATATATCAAGAAGAAAACAGTATGAAAAAGTGTTCTGATAAAGGAAAACATATTTAGAATAGAAAGCATGGTGTCATAGGAGAAAGGGTGCTAAACCATGAATGAAGACTAAGGGGTTCTACTCATAGTACTATTATCCTGGGTAGGCCATTTAATCTCAAAATATCTCCACTTCCTCATCTATCAAATAAAAGTACTAAAAAATTCAAAACTCACATATTCATTGTAAAAAGCAAATGAGATACTACATTTGACATTTCAAAATGCTTTGAGGGGCTTCCCTGGTGGCGCAGTGGTTAAGAATCCACTTGCCAATGCAGGGGACACGGGTTTGAGCCCTGGCCCGGGAAGATCCCACATGCCACGGAGCAACTAAGCCCGTGAGCCACAACTACTGAAGCATGCGCGCCTAGAGCCCATGCTCTGCAACGAGAAGCCTCCGTAATGAGAAGCCCCTGCAATGAGAAGCCCGCACACCGCAACAAAGAGTAGCCCCCGTTCCTACTCGCTGCAACTAGAGAAAGCCCGCGCACAGCAACGAAGACCCAATGCAGCCTAAAATAAATAAACAAACAAACAAGTAAATAAATAAATAAATATGCTTTGAATCTCTAAAATGTAAGATCCTTGAGGCAAGCATTTTATCTGTTTTTCACTGCTATACCTAGCACTTAGAGGATGGATGGATGGATGGATGGAAGGAAGGATGAATGGATGGAAAGAAGGATGGAAGGGAGGGAGGGCAGGAGGACAGACAGACAAATGGATACATCAAGCACCATACCATGCAAATATGAAGCAAGATGGACCGTGTGTGGACAAAGCCCACCTGGGAGGGCAGCCTCCACAGAAGGACTCATTAGCATAACATCACAAGTGCTTGCCAGCCAGCTGGGTCTGCCCTCAGTGCCAGTGCACCAGGCACCTCCAGCAGCTGTTCTAGAGGACTGGCCAGTTGGCCAGCCAGCACAGGATCAGAAGCCCATGACATACACTTCCTCAGTGTAGTAAGTGACAGGGGGCGAGTAGGAGAAATGAAACCACTGCCCTTCATGCTGCTTCTTCCTGAGAGACCAGTCCCTGACAAGGGCCCCAAGGCCGGGCCCTATGTACACATCCTTCTCTATTAATACAGTCCATCACTTCAGACTCTTATTCTTTTGGTTTACCGAATGTAGTACTATGGTCAATTTTATATAACTTCTTTAGCTTTTCTTATATTGCATAGTCTTGGCTATGTGTACCCAGTTTCTTAAAGAATTGAAACTAAAGGTAAAAAACAAAGAGGGAAAATATGAAAAGCCCTTAAGAGGTTCTTTGATATTTATTAGCTTTCATAGCAGTGACAATAGTTACCATTCACTGAATACCTACTTTGCTCCAAACACAGAGTTTGACACTTGGCCTACCATCTCTAATCCTCACAACATCTGACAAAGTAAGCATTACGGAGGACCCCGTTTCATGGAGGAGAAAATTCGGGCTCAGCACATAAGTGACTTGCCCAAGATTATGGGGTTATTAAGGGGCACAGCCAGGGTTCAAATTTGGGTTCATTAGACAGTACAACATACATTCTTTCCATTATACTACATATTATTATTAAAATATTCTAAATAAGATTGAACTATACATAATCATTAAAGCAACCTAAGCATTTACCTGTGTCAGATGCTATTAAGCTCTTTATAAAAATTATCTCACTTAATCTTCTCAACAGCCCTGTAAGGTTGGTATTTTTTGGATGAAGAAACTGAGAGAGACCTAGAGAGACTGGGTAACTTGCCAAAGGTCAAAAAACTACTATGTAGTAGAGTTTGGATTTTAACACAGGTCCGCCTGACTCCAAAATGCACCCTCTTAACTGCTACATAAGAGTTCCACTATTCAAATAGTATCAGTGTAACTTATACACCTTTGAAAGAGAGTGTCAAAACAGAAAAACAGGGTCAATAAACCACTTTAAAGATAATTTAAAATAACAACTGCATTAAGACACTGTCTCTAAGACCCCATTACTAACCATTTTCTCGGTGATTGTCACCTTGTTCTGTTGCCCCAAATAGCCTTTAGAACTATCTACAATCAGCATTTTCACTACAAGTGTTTTCCTTTTTCATTTGGTAAGCAATTTAAAAATCTATTTCTTAAACTGCCAGTTCAGTCAAATGGAACTCAAATCCGTATATCCAAATCTTCAAACACCACCAAAATGTACACTCCTTAGTCCACAATTCTCATCACTAAACAATGTTGAGTGGTTAGAAAGATGTTGAAAAGCACTGTGCAAATTGCTCACGTGCCATATATTAGTTTTCACAGTTTCATAGTAAATTCTAGGTTATATCAAGCCTTTTAAGATATTCCCAACATGGCCGCCTCCCTATCGGAAATAATACTTTTCTAAACCTTTCCCTTGGGCAGGACTCCTCAGCTACATTTGTTAAGACTACTCTTAAAAACTCCACTTGTTATTAAGAAGGTGTCAGCCATATAAGGAAATCTGACCTTGATCTACTGATTGGGCAAACATGAATAGGACTTCCTTATATCTATTAAAAAGTTTATTCACGTCAATTTCACACTGACTGGATTTTGTAAACCAAATAGCTGGCAAACTATGACTTTAAACACAATCAGTGAAAAAGAAATCTGGCAATTCTTGGAAAAACATGTGGGAAATCATGTGTATGTGTAAACTCATGCCCGTGTCAACTTTCAAAGAGTAAAATGTAAGTATGGAAAGTACCTAAATACCCCCTAACAAAAGCAAAGTAAAGTTACAGACCTGGATTAGATCCCCAGATTTTGTGCTTAATCTTCAAGTTGGGATGTTCCATCAGTACGGGGAAATTATATGTATTTTTAAGTACTTTTTAAAAACCAGAGTATATGTGTAACAGCAAAAAATAAATCAATAAACATTGCAGAAAAATATAAAGAAAATAAATCACTTATAATTACACCACTGTCAACACCACGTCCCAGACTTTTTTCTTGGCATACATGCATATATAAACAATTTGAGTTTCTCAAATATAGGGTTGCACCACATGGACTGTTTTGCAACCTGCTTTGTTTTGTTTTATTTTTCCATCCAATAATAAATTTGAATAGGACAATGTTCAAAAATTAATAAATATAGCTTTATATCATCAATTCTCCCCTAACTGATTTAACCAATCTTCATCTAAGGACAAGTAAGTTTCCTTCAACCTTGTGGTTTTATAAACAATATTGAATTGAATATCCTTGTACATACGAGTATTTGTCAAATTAGTCCTTTCAGATAAATTCCTAGAAGTAGAAATACTATGTCAAAGGATGTGGCTTTTGATACACATTGCCTAACTGCCTTCCAGAAGGATCATGCCAACTGATACTCCCACCAGGCTTCTCCACATCCTGACCTTCCCTGGCAATGAGTATTCTTTTCAAATCATTGCCAGTCTGACAGACAAAACAAATGGTAACTTCAGGCTGCTTTCATTTGATTTTCTTTTCATAAGTACATTGATATATAGAGGCAGTAAGTCAGCGTCTACTGAAAAGCAAGCGCTTTGGAGGCAAACAGTTCTGAGTTACAAAAGCCCTGCTAAATGTGTGACCTAGGACAAGCTGCCTCGACTCACTAAATCGTGTACTCCTCATTGCAAAGTGTAAATAATTACACCTGTCTCAGTATTTTCTTAAGCATTTTGTGTAAAGCCCTTAGCCCAGTCCCCGGTACACAATAAGCACTCGGTAAATGGTAGCGGCTGGTTGTAGCTGCAGCAGTAGCTATAGAAGCTGTAGTAGTCCTAATTGTTGTCTGGGTACTGGTAGAATATTGGCAGCCATTTGTATTTCTTCTCTTGCAAACTGCCTTTTCATATAATTGGTCCTTTTTTGTGCTGGAGAATTCATCTTTTGTTTATTAATCTGTAAGAGCTTGTTATAAATTATGGGTAATAACTCTTGGGCTGCTATTATATATGATGCCAACATTTTTCCCGTGTTGGCATTCATTTTTAACTTTATTATGGTGTTCTTTGTTGTATAGAAGTTAATTTTTACACAGTTTAATCTCTCTTTTCTCTTTCTTCTTTATTTTTTAATTCTTTAGTTTCTACCATTGGTGTAATGCTTACAAAGATCTCCACTATCACAAGATTATAAATAAAGACTGGGTATATAGTTTATTCTATTACTTTTATAGATTCTTTAATTTTTTAACAGTGAAATCTCTATAAATCATTGGGAATTCCCTGGCAGTCCAGTGGTTAGGACTCTGCACTTTCACTGCTGAGGACGTGGGTTCAATCCCTGGTTGGGGAACTAAGATCCTGCAAGCTGTGCGGCGCAGCCAAAAAAAAAAAAAAAAATTAATTTTGCTCTAAAGTAGGGATTTAACTTTCTTTTTCTCTTAAATGACTAGTATGTAATCCCAACACCCTTCAGAAGTCCTTTCCTCTGATTTGAAATGTGCCAACTTTATGTTAAAAAGTTGATAATTCCTTCCCTGAGATTCTGAAATCATAAAGCTCTTGAAAACAAAGAACTTTCTGTTTGTTTTTTCTAAAGTTTGGTGCCAAAATTATGTGGTAGCAAAGTCTTACCTGAGGTAATGCTGATGCTATTTCTGGCCTTTATTTATCCCATTTAGTGTCACTATTAATCAGTTTTGCTGTGGAAATAAACACAAATTTGACTATGAGATGTTGTTAAAAACCCTAAATTCTGAAACATGTTTGGCCCCAAATGTTTCAAATAAGGATTGTAGATTTGTACCAGGTTTCCATATGTATACTCAAGTCTGTTTTTAGACTAATTCTAAATTCTCTTTTATTCTGTTAACATGATAAATTACATGGCTTTCAAACGCTAAACTGACCTTGAGTTTCTGAGATAAACTTCATTTGGTAATGATGTATTATCTTTTTTCTATTTTGCTAGATTCAACTTGTTAATATTTTGTTAAGGATTTTTACATCTATGTTAATGAAGTCCATATTTTTTCCTTATAATGTCTTCATCAAGTTTTGGAATCCAGGTTATACTGGCTTCTATCTTATATGCTATTTTGTTTTTATTTACTATATTTTACAATGTCTTAATATGTGATGAGATAAACTCTCCCCTGTTTTTCATTCTTCATTCGTCTCAAACAATATTATTCTGGACTTATCAAGTTCCACAGAATAATCATCCCATTGCAAGTTGTATTGGAATAGCATTAAATTTTAGACTAATGTGGACAAAAATGATATTGATACATTTACTATAATAACTCTTCTCGCCAACATACAGGATATGTTTATTTATTCAAGTGTTCTTTTATATGCCTCAGCTAGGTTTGGAAGTCTTTTTCTCATAAATTCTGCCCAATTCTTATTAAGTTTATTTCTATGTATTTTATAATCACCTTTATTTTTCAGCTCTACTCATATCTATGCTACTGTGTTTCATTAGTCTGAGTACCAACTGAGGATAACCAATATAATTTCTGATAAAATTCTGTCCTTGGACAGGATGGAGAACCATGCAGAATAAAGGGGTTGAATATTATTATTTCATTTATTTAACAAACATTTAGTGAACACATAATATGACCTAAGCGCTGACAATTAAAACAGTGATAAGATATACTATCCCTATCTTCAAGGGTTCACAGTCTAGGGAGATAAAAAAGGAAACAGACAGGCATAACACAGCATCGTAAGTTCTGTGTTAGAGGCAAGCCCATGAGAACAACACAAAGTCCTCCTCCAGGAGTACAGAGTACTGTCAGGAAAAGCTTCGTAAAGAGCTGACGCCAACCCCTAAGGTGGGTCCCAGTTTCTCCCCTGAACATGCCTGGCAAGGAGGAGGCACATCTAGAAGCTGCATTCAGTCCTTCAGACCTAACGCGTGCCATTAATACAGAGCTGGGTGTGCCCTGTCTTCCACGTCAGGACATGTCAGCAAATCCCGTCCACGTGCTGGCTTCTCCCACTGGCTCAGCCCTCCTGGCAGCCCATCGCTGAGTTGGGGGCTGGGCACAGTGGGTAAAGGAACCACACTGCCCATACCTCCCCTCCTCAGTAACCTCAGGAGAAGGCCATCAGTGTCAAGTTGAGTCATTCAGCATTAGTTACTAACAGGCCTGGCTCTAGACTCCTCACTGCTTCTACACAGGGACATTGTGTTCTGGGAGAAAACGGTTCCGTTTCATGCCTAAAATGGTGACAAAGCAAATGAAAGCAAAACTGCTGCGTGTCTCCTGGAGAGGGATGGGTTCTGGTACCCAAACAAGCAGACCTAGGGAAGCTCGGGGATCCGCTGCTTGGAGGACTATTTACCTGTCCTCCTGGATTCAGTATGTGCTGTGGAATCATCCCACAACTACAGAGCCCTCTGCACAGTGACCACAGGAAGCTATGTGTAGACAAAGGGGGGCAAGCATACACAGTCACTTGGGTTATCCTGAAGAGACCCCAGGGATCTGTCCCGTTATTCAAAAGCACATCTGGAAAGAATTCACCTGCCTTGAATCCTGCTTGCTCAACAGCAAAGTGAGTGAAAGTGCCACAAAATGCTCAATCATAGTGATCTTTACAGTTGCTGAGGCTGAAAGTTTCCCCACCTGAGCATCTTAAATGAGACAAATTGCATAATAGGATAATAAGAGTTGTTGCTGAAAGATGCAATCACAAAATAAAAGGACCTTTCAAAATCTGAGTATGGCTGGTAATTATCCAGGAATGGAATATAAAGAAGAGCAATTCCAAGGTTCCTGCTTCTTCGTGTTATCATGAAACTGAGATGGCCAAATGCCAAAGATTACTCTTTCAGTTACAATAGACCTTCCTCTGTCTTCCGCAACTATTCTGTTCCTTTCTGTTAACTACTCTGCTGTAGGTCACTGTCTTATCAGTCTAATCTCAAATGCCACGATTCACAAAGTTGCTACTTGTTCTTTCCTGCTATGAAAACTAAACTTCTACCTGGTAAGATGCACAGCAGAAAAGAATGGGGAAAAAATAATAACTTGTAGTTCTTTATTGTCATGGCATGTATTTGTTTATCTGAATAAGATTTTTGCCTGATAAGAGAGGTACCCCTCCAAAAAAGAGTACTAGTAAAGCTTGGTTCACTAATACAAAAAGTAAGACCTGAGAAAAATCAAATATGTAGTTAAATGTAAAAATACATTGTCCCAAATAAATAATACATGGTCTCAAATGAATAAGCCCAAAAAGTTGAGAGAGTCATTAAATAGCTAAACTATTTACTCGTTGCCAGTTCAAGAACATTAACCGCAAAAACAATTAGAGCTGCAGATTTTGCAAACATTCAGATTAACTCAGTAGGAGAGTCACAGGTCTTGGAGTCAGCCTTGGGTTTAAATAACAACACCATGATGTATTAGCTTTCAAACCCTGGAAAAGTTCATCTCTCTGAGCTTGCTTCCCTGCAAAATGCGGGAAATACCTTCCTCATAGAGAGAGGTTTTTGAGGATTAAGAGAGAGTTATATATAATGTATAGACAGAGGAAGCATTCCACAACTAGCTAGTTTCCTATTAAATTCTCTGCCCTCTAAATGGTCAAAGTAAATGTCCCCAGCTTCTCAACCCACAATGGACCCTATTTCATATATCAAATTCTTTCCATTATTACACACCAACCTCATTTTGCCTTACAGTACTCCACAGGTCAATTCTCCTCTTCAGCAAAACTTGATTTTCTCATATATTTCCAACCTTTCATCTTCTTGCTCTCACAAATACCATCACACCACTGCCACCACCATCATTTCCCAAAGTAGTTCACAAGGGATTTTGCTAGGAGCAATGAGGCAGGGAAGGAGGCAGGCAGTGGGGGGACTTGAGTCTTTAAAGGAGGTAGTGGAATCTGGTTCAATTTTTATTTTTTTAATCAATCAATAATATTTTTTTCCTTCCAGGCAGAACTGTTTGAGAATATGCAACTGCATATCCAAGGAGTACGTATAGCAGCTGGTGACAATCAGATACTCAGCTGGACACTGCCAGTAATCATGGTGGCTTAAAACTGTTTTATTCTTACACATATATTATTCCACTCGTACTCATAATGGGCCACTGGTTTAAAAAGAGAAGCACAGGGAACACTGATAGGGAAATTCAACAAATTAATGGGGAGACAAACGTAAAAACTATAAGGCTGTTCCTTACTGTACACGTTACATTCACCTACTCAAAATTCTTTTGTAGAAAGACAAAATGTCTAAACCTACATGAAAAAGATCCAAGATAGTGACAATTATATCCAACGTGCCCTATCATTTGGGGGGAATATGCTCTCCTTGCTAATGAAGTTAGTAAGGTGGAAGGGGCAAAGTGAGAAGTCTTAGTCCTATCCTACAAGTTCAAAGGCATGAACTTCTCTGGTCCTCAGTTTTCTCATCTCTAAAAAGGAGTTGTTGAATAAAACTCAACCTAGGCAAAAGTCATCAGCGGCCACTGGATGATCTCCCCTCTTGACTCCGAAGCACCTGAATCAGATTTGGGAGTGGCGCCCTCAGTCACACCTGAGGCTAATCTGTGGCAGACCCTGCTCTTCAGGCTAACACAACCACCATTCCCAACCTCCTTCTCCTGTACTATCTCCATTCCAGAGGCTAGAAAAACAAACATTCACTTTGCAGCCTCCACTGCAGCGAGGAGTGGCCATATGACTATTTTAGCCATTGAAACAAAAGGGGAAGTGTGCTGGCAATTTCTGAAAAGACTACTGCTTCTCCAGATAAAACTGACAGATGCATCAGGAGCTACTCCTTCCCCTACCTTCCAGCCTTACAGATGCACTGTCGGTAGTTGCAGCCATCTTGCTACCAGAAGGAAAACAAAAGCCAAGAGAAGCACAGAGACACTTGCCCTGATGCTTCTGAGCCAACAAACCAATGCCAGAAGCAGCTGACCTCCAGACTTCCTGTTACATGATTAAAATAAGTTTCTACTTATTTTGCCACTGTCAGTTTGGTGGATTTTGTTTGTTTGCTTGACTTGTTGGCAAGCACATTCCTAACCAATGCACTGCTCACCAGATTCACCAGGCTTAGAGAACCAAACGGTTGTCTGTAACCAAGAATGCAAAGCTCCTCAAAGCTCCTAAAAACATTCATATGAAAGTTTAAAGGAAAATGAAACAAAGAGTGAAGTAAATTTTGTTTTCTTCTCCTGCCCACAGAATCCATCTATTTTATATTTCTGTAAAAACCAGCTCTCTGCCTGATTTTATTTCAGGATCAGAATCTCAGGATTGGAAGGGGAATTCATTTTAACCACCTGAGCTCTCTCCAAATAACCTATTAAGCAGCTATCTAGCCTCTGCTTGAATTATGCAAAATGATGAGGGATTCACTACCTCTAGAAAGAGCCCATAACCATATTTGGACAACTGTTTTAGAAAGGTGTTTCTTATATTACCCTGGCTTACAAATTTTAGCCATTTGTCTTCCTTCCACCTTCTGAGAAATACACAACAGAGAGAATCTCTTTTATGAATCAGAGCCATCCAAATGGTGGAAGGTAGCTGTCATATCACCTCACCTGCACACTGATGTTTACCAATTCCTTCACCTTTCCTCCTGGGAGAGGCAACAGGTTTAATGCAGCACCATCCAACAATGCAAGCCACACGCACAATTTTAAATTTTCTAGTGACCTAAGCAGCCACATTTTTAAAAAGAAAAATGAGGTGCAATTAATCTTAATAATATTTTTTAGGTAGCCCAATTTATCAAAAATATTATCACTTCAACAAATACTCAAAATAAAGTAAATGATTATGAAATATTTTACACTTTTTTTTGGTACTAAGTCTTTGAAATCCAGAATGCATTTTCCACGGCAGGACGTATCAGTTTGGAGCAGTCACAGTTTCACTGTTCAAAAGCCACACATGGGAGGCAGGACATGGGTACAGGACAACACAGGTCTAATGGAAGAACGTGCTGTTTTCTGTACATGGACAACATGCACTGTTTGGTTACTCAGATAAACTGGCAAAATATCACAGTGCCGAGTTTCTTCACCTAGAGTACTGCACAGATCTCTTTTAAAGGAATGTGGAGGGGAATTAAATCCCATGGACCTCTGAGACTATGTCCTTGAACTTCCAGGGGTCAATGTTCCCCAACTGAGAAACTGTCTTCAAAAGTGTTTTTTTTTTTCCCAGCTAATCCTCAAAATAAAAACATACAAAAAAGACTCTATGGCGTATAGAATTTGAGGCGCTCTAAGGTCCCAGTTTGAAAACACCCTTGGAACAGAATCAGGGGGTCTTTATTCTCATTTTGATTCTGCCACCAAACTAAGCGGTGACCTGAAAAAAAAAAAAATTTATTTTTATAGGTCTCTTTTCTCTAAGGGTGCCCCACTTTCCCACTAAGCAACACTGTTCTAAGCATTCACAAACCATCCTTTCAATAATCCATTCTAGAACTCTACCCACAAATAGCATAAGGCTCCCTCTCAGTCTATGGGGGGTTTTTTTGTTTGTTTTTGTTTTTTAATTTTTATTGAAGTATGGTTGCTTTACAATGTTGTGTTAGCCTCCACTGCACAACAAAATGGATCAGCCACACACGTACAGATCTCCCCTCCCTTTTGGGCTTCCCTCCCATTTAGGTTACCACAGTGCATTAGGTAGGGTTCCCTGTGCTATACAGTATGTTCCCATCAGCTGTCTATTTTATACATAGTATCAATCATGTATATGTGTCAATCCCAGTCTCCCAATTCCTCCCACCCCTCAGTCTATGGTTTTTGAACTCATATTCCTCACTATTGAAATTCAGGATTGCATTTACCTTCATTCATAATTGTGATATTTCTCCACTCTTCAAAATTCCATAAAAATAAAACAATAATTAATTATTCCCAAGTTCTTTCAGTGTCCTGGAATACAATTCTTCTGGATCAAAAATCTTACACTCATTTTGAGCAACTAAAAAATCTTTTACAATCCACTCAACTTTCTCAAGCTTTAATTTCATGTTACCATGGATTTTACCAGCCTGTTCAGGATGACCATTCTGCCTTTCATTTACTCATTTTACAGGTACGTATTGAAGATCTACTATATATGCCAACAGAATGGGGATACAAATGGGACATGAACAAGACAGGCAAAACCAGTCCCTGGGCTTCCCTGGTGGCGCAGTGGTTGAGGGTCTGCCTGCTAGTGCGGGGGACACGGGTTTGAGCCCTGGTCTGGGAAGATCCCACATGCCACGGAGCAACTAGGCCCGTGAGCCACAACTGCTGAGCCTGCGCGTCTGGAGCCTGCGCTCCGCAACAAGAGAGGCCACGATGGTGAGAGGCCCGCGCACCGCGATGAAGAGTGGCCCCCGCTTGCCGCAGCTGGAGAAAGCCCTCGCACAGAAACGAAGACCCAACACAGCCAAAAATAAATAAATAAATAAATAAAATTTAAGAAAAAACAAAAAACAAACCAGTCCCTGCTTGCAAAGAGCTGACAATCTAGTGCTGGGTGAAAGATAATAAACAAGCAAATAAATGAGCAGGTAGTAAAGAGTGATATAATAATACAGCTCACACTTGAGAGCATATCATGTGCCAGATAGCCTTCTAAATATTAACTAATTGAATCCTCATAACAGCTTTATGAAGTATGTTCTGTTATTATCAACCCCATCTTTATACAAGTGAAAACTGAGAAACGGGTTCAGTTCTAGAAAGAACAGAACAGAGAAATTGTGAGGGAGAATGCCTGGTGCACTACTATAGTCTGGGAGTCATGACAGGTCTCTCTGAGGTCATCTAGAGCCAGCCGCACACGGATCTAGAGGAAGAGTGTTCCAGAGAGAGGGAACAGCAAGTGTAAAGGACCTAAGATGGCATGAACCTGGCAGGATAAACCTGGGGGGCTCCAGGAACAGAAAAAAACAAAATGTGGCTAAAACATAAAGAGGGGGGAAGAGTCATAGGAGGGGAAGTTGAAGAGGTGGGAACAGGAGCCAATTTATGATGAGTCTGTATTTTATTACAAGTACGATGGAAACCCACTGGGGTGTTTTAAGCAGGAGAATGACATGATCTGATTTACATTTTTTAAAGATCTCTGGTTGCTATGTGGGAAGAACAGAATCAGAGAAACCAGTTAGGGCAGAGAAGATGGAGGCCAAACAGCAGCTTAGTAATTCAAGTTTCCCTCTGCCATCTGTTCACATTATAATATCAGCCGAGAGCAACTGGCTTGTTTCCTTTTGCTTTGTGGCCTGTGCTTACCTGTCCTGCTGCCGGAGTCACCTGCTCTAAGTTACACTGAGAACCAGAGAAGAGCTCAGGACCACCCTTCAGATCTCTTGGCTTCTGATCCCAACTTCCACGCAAATGAAGGGAACATGTACAACACAATATAAATGGCAAGCAGAGCAAAAAACAAGGTCAACACAGTCAATGATCGTCTTCAGCTGCTACTCAATTATGCCCAAAATGTTCACAGCACTTCTCTCTAGAAACCATTCAAAATTCAAAGCCAAAGGGTTCAAATAATACTCAAAGGCCTGAGACTTTACTAAAGATGTTCTACTTCTCATTGAAAAGATAATATTAATGAATATCTAAGCATGCTGATGTATATAGTCTGTAAACACTGCCATTAATAATTCCTCCCATCCCTGAATGTGCATGATCCCCACTCCATCGAGACATGACATTTACTTCCCCTTCCTCTGAACTTGTGACTCATTTTGAGCAACAAAATGTGGTGAAGGTGATGCTGTGCCGGGTCCAGATCTAGGCCTCAAGAGAAGTGCCAACCTCCATCTTGACACGCTCGGAATCCAGCCACCGTGCTCTAAGGAGGCTGGTCTAGATACCAGAGGAAATGAGGCCTTATTGAGGAGAGCAAAGTTGTTCCTGTCTACGGCTAATACAAGACATGTGAGTAAAGGTGCCTTGAACATTCTAGTCCCAGTCAAGCTCTGAAACCAAAAGCATATGCTATAATGATGACACTAGCCAATGCCACATGGAGCAAAACAACCACCCAGCTGAGCCTGGCCAACCCATAAAATTGTGAGAAATAATAAACTGTTACTGTTTTAAGCCACTACATTTGAGGGTGGTATGTTATGCAGCAAGAGATAACTGAAATAAAATGTGTAAGTTGTTCATTCCACAGACCCTTTGCAAATCATGAATGCAATATGAGGAAGCTAAACAGATCAAATCGACCAGGAAAATCCATGGATGAAGATACGTCATTATTGTTTTGTTTCCTTGGGAATTTAGCATTGCCTCTTCTGATTTCTAGGCATACGCATTTAGAAGCTGAAGTACACTCATTTCTCATATTTAATTAAATTTAACACATTTTTATTAAGAATCTCTTATGTATTGTATAGGTAAATAAAAGATGAATTAGACCCAGGCTCTGCCCTCTAAGAGTTTGAATTCAAATGAAAGAAATACATGTACACAAATACTTCCAGTTGAAGCAGAATGTCCTTATGTGATAATCAAGTCATGTAAATATTAAGTACAATGGAGGAAATGGATCATTCATGTGGAATTTCAACATCACAACACAACACGGGATATTTCAGATAGAAGTATGAACAGGAGTAAAGACAAAGAAGTGGTATAGTACAGAGTATTTTTCAGGAATGGCAAGTTCTCCTACAACTGAGGCCATGTATGACCCAGCCATTCTAGTCTGAATGAATCACTCCCTGTGTAAGCCCTAATTTAGTGCTTATCACATAGAGCTAAGAAGGTAGTTTGAAGGACGCAGGGTTATAAAACAATGACCCCTGATGTCAGGGTATTGAAACAGATAATTTATGAATGTACCACGTACACTTTCGTTTCTCTTTCACTCTACCTTGCAGGCAGCCAGCAACATCATCTGTTCTTCACTTTGTTAAATCCTTCCCCTGTTTCAAGGTTCTACATTCACTTACTCATTTATTCATTCAACCATTTTTTATTGGGCACCAGTTATTTGCCGGGCACTCTTCTTGTTGCTGAGGATACAATAATGAGCAAGGCAGACAATTAGGCCCTGCCTAAATGGTGATGAAGGGTAGAAAGTAGACAGGGTAGGTAGTCAGGGAAGGCTTGAGGAGGGCACATCTGACCAGAGATCTGATTGCAGTGAGAAAAGAAGCCAGGAGAATATCTGGGGAAAGAGCATTCCAGATAGAGAAACAAGCAAATGCAGAGGTCCTGAAATGTCTGCATATTCAAGGAAGGAGACCTGTGAGCGAGGAAAAGAGAGGCAGAAAAGGAGCTGAGAGGAAGCAGGGGCCCAGGTCACATAGGGACTTGCAGGTAATCGGTTTTATGTGATGAGATAATTGTGATGAGGAGCCTATCTCTTTACCTCTTTTCCCAGATCCAACAGCCTCTACTGATCAATTCTCTTTCTTGTTCACGTTTCGCCTGTACTTGTATTTGCCACTCAGGCTATGAATTTCTATTCATCTCTTACGCATCAGTCCTATTTTCTCAACTATGTCTCAAGGGCAAGAATTCTGTCATATTCGCCTCTGCATTCCCAGGGCCTGGCACCCAGTAGAGCTCAATAAATCTCTTTGGAAGGTGATAATGATGATGTAATCCCTTAGAGTCCCTTCCAGCTGTAAGATCTAATGATTCCTTTGAACTCTTTTGACAAACTAGTTTGCACAATGACTCAGAGGACTGACATCTTTCTAGATATTATAAAATGAGATTACAGTCATGCCACTTTTAGGGCACTACATGACTGGAATGGAGGACCTCAGAGTTTGTGTTTAATTGGTACCCCCACTTGGAATGGGGGTACCAGTACATGAAACTACTTATTAGTATTTGTACTTTAAGCCACTTGAACCTTAGGAGAGGCATAAACTGCGATTAAATAAATGCTATCCTGATGTGATTCCATCATCAGCCATTAAACTTGGCCTCAAATTCTTTGCTGCTTCTCCCACTGAAAGCTGGAGGATAATTCCCCTCACTTTGAGTCTGGGTGGGTCTTAGTGACTTACTTGACCAATAAAATGCGGGGAAAGTGGCATTCTGGGACTTACAGGGCTATGTCATAAGAAGCCTTGAGCCTTAAAGTTTCCACCCACACCTTTTGGGAATGCTCCCTCCAAAAACCCAGCTGCCATGTTGTGAGTAACCCAAGCACATGGAGAACCACGTGGCAGTGTTCACACTAACAGCCCCCAACTGAGCCCCCTGCCAAGAGCCAGCATCAACCGTCAGCCATCCCGGCCCAAGAACCAGACATATGAGTGAAAAAGCCATCTGAGACGCAGATCCTCCAGCTCCAGCCACCTCAACTGACAGCACATGGATCAGAGACAAACCACCCAGCTGAGCCCTTCCTGAATCCCTAACCTTCAAAATAAAATGGTTGTTTGAACCTGCCAAGTTTTGGGGTAGTTTGTTAGATAGCAATCGTTTTTTTTATTAAAAAAAAAAAAAAAAAAAAGGAATCATCATAGAACATCACAACTTACAGAGTGTCTCTGCCCCAATCGTTTTTTAAAATGATAGATACACACGGTCCAAGGTTTGTCCTGTATCCAATGGCTGCTCTGCTCAGAGATTTGATTCTTAGGACATGAGGAAAGACAAATCAGGTGACTTTGAATGAGTACCCTGAATCAATCTTACTAATAAGATTGCAGGCCAAAACAAAAGTCATCTGAAAGTTATCCAGTGCAAAAGCCATAGCATACATTGGATTATACAGATCGCAGAATTACTATTGGGCAAATTATACATAGTTTCACTCAGTCACCCTGCAGGTAAGAAAACAGTTTACTACACTACTTAAAAAGCATGGGTGGGACTTAAAACAGAAATGAAATGTACAATTCTATCATAAAGATAAAAAGATCCGGGAATTCCCTGGTGGTCCAGCAGTTAGGACTCCACGCTTCCACTGCAGGGAGTCCAGGTTCGATCCCTGGTCCGGGGAACTAAAATCCCGAAAGCTGTGCAGTGCAGCCAAAAAAAATAATAATAATAAGATCCAACTGCTAAGCTATGATTGCATGCAATACTACAAATCTCTGAAAATTATTCTGTCAGATGCTACCCGAATGGAAAACACTCAATTGCAAATGGTCCTCTCCTTTAAAACATCCTTTGGTTTGTACAATGAAGTTCTATTCTGAAAGCAAAAGCTCCTCAAAATGGGCAGGCATTTTTACCTCCCTCAGTGTGAATATCACTGCTCCCCAAAAGCAGTCATTTCAGACCCTGCAAGTGAGAGGCTCCTGGGAAAGCAGCCTGCTCATTTTATACCCCTCCAACTCCTCCCTCTGCCCTACTACCTTCTTCAAGTCATGCTTGGTTCACCAAAAAAATATAGAAACATTAAGAGGACCTGAGGAGGGGGAGAGGGTAACACAAAAAGAACAAATTTTGTTAATAAATGCTTTAAAGCATCAATTTTTCACAAAGACTATGACTTTGAAGTACATCTAATCATATTCTATCACTCACATTTTTCATCATATGATCACACTCACTATGAGTACACCATTTTTTAAAAATCCACAGAAGAAAATGACTTCTCAAGAAAACACCCTATAAGCTAGGGGCATAACAATGTGAAAATGGCAAAATGCTTTTAAGAGAAAAATATCATCTTCCAGATTTACAAGTATATATTTGCTTGGAAATTAATTCATTAGCAGTAACAACAATAAAAACATAACAAAAGGAACCAAAAGATCAACATTTACGTCACTGGAAGCTATATGGGTACATGCATTTTTCAAAAGAGAACTCCAGAATTTAATCAGAGAAGAGAAAGTGTATTAACCTCTGATAAGAATAGTCAGTGAAAGACTAACCATTTCTTTCAAACAAAAACCATTCCTTCAGCAGCAGTAAATCACTAATTCAGCATAACACATGTCTAAAAACATATGTATTTATATTCCTACACTACATTACATTTCTAAAACGGCTTAAATGGCACAAGTGGCTGGTAACACCATCAAAAGTAAATAGAGTGACATTTTGGTTATGTGGCTCTGACAATCAATAAAATGGAAGTTAAGCAGGAATTTAAGAAATGAAGCAGAGGACATAAATTCTGTTCTTTCCATTTAAGTCAGAACATTAGCAGCTCCATGTCTTCCAGTTCTGGGAGCCATTACTTACATGCTAAATTCAAAAGAAAAGGGATGTGTTCAACCTAAACTAAATAATGAAAGCAAGTCTGGCTAAATGCCAAACCACATGATACTAAGTTTCTTGCACCTTCTGTATGAAAACCTGCTCAATGGTCTTCTCTAATGCAAAAGCTCAGCTGATGGGGGTAACTGAATGGAGGGAATTTCAACTTTACCACTTCAAAGCACTAAGGTGGTCTGTCTGACATGTTCAGGCAAACAGGAGCCTATCACCAGGGTACAGAGGACTTCTCTTTCCCATCTGAAATGGTCGTGCCTCAGAAAAAAGACCTGTTACTAACACACGGGCACACAAAAGGGAATCCGTTGTATATAGGAATTTAATCACAATGTTCTCAGAGTCCTAAATATGGGAAAAAATTAATAATCTTAAACATCAAATTATTTCACTTAATTAAGTAATTTTTTTCAATTTCAAGAACCTCTGTGATTACCTGGTGCTTTAATGCATCTACTCAAAAAATAATTATTGATGCCTTCTATGGGGCTGGCACTGTCTTTGGCTCTGGGATGGAGGGTGAACCAAACAGTTACTGCAACCCCACTTCTCAAGGACCTTACAGTCGAAGGAAGGGTAACTCACTAGTCAAGTAAAAACAAGTCCAATCTAGTACAGAGGATAGTTTCAGATCATGTTAGATGCTACGGAGGAAATAAAGCAGGATGATGATATGATAGAAAGTGACTTGGGAGGTGTCTAATTTGGACTGACAACTAAATAAATGTCCAGAAGGGGCTAGTTATCACAGCAAAACTAGGAGCTGGGCATACCCGACCGAGGGGAGAGCTAGAACAAAGCCCACAGGGAGGACTATGGTGGCCAACTGGACAGACAACGGAGGCCTGCGAGGCTGCAGCACAGTGATAAGGCAGGAGAACGTCAATGGGATGGGAGCAGCCCACCACAGGGGCCTCATGGCTCTGGGCAGGAGCTCCGATCGGACTCTCAGGGCAATAGGAAGCCACTGGAGGAGGATTTACGCAGAGGAACAACATAATCTGGCTTATATTTTTAAAAGATGGTTGTGGCTGCTGTATGGAAATTGGATTGTACAGGGAGTCCGTGTGAGGCTACTGCAGTCATCCAGGCAAGGGAAGGAGACTAGCAGACAGATGTGGGGGACATTTTTGTACAGGGAGTCCATGTGAGGCTACTGCAGTCATCCAGGCAAGGGAAGGAGACTAGCAGACAGATGTGGGGGATATTTTAGAAGCCCTGCTCATGGGACAGACGCTGGGGAGGACGGTTGGTGCAGCGCAAGATGAAAGAAGGATGAGTTCTACGTGCCTGGCTGGAACCACGGGAAATCAAGATTTCTGTTTGGTATAGCTCCCTCATTTCTTCTCCAGGTGGAGAGATGGAATTAGAACCTGACCTTCTCCTTCTTAATCCAGAAGTCTTTTAATTAAGAGTGTTAAATTCAGATTTCCAAATTAATAATTTCCAGTTTTGCTATTTTGCTACTATTAATTATTCACACAAAGGCTCAAAATAATTTCAAGATAAGTGTGCATTAAAAACCAAAAGCATACACGAATCTACACGTGTGACATAATTTCATAGAGCTGCACACACACACGCAGAGTACACGTAAAAACTATCCCAATAACGTATTTAATAGTATTAAATCAATGTCAGTTTCCTGGTTTTGGCAATAGACTATGGTTATGTAAGATATTTTCACTGTGGGGTGGGAGGGGAACGGGGACTGAGTGTAGGGTACCTGGGAACTGTTTTACTGAACTTGTCTTAAATTATTTCAAAGTAAAAAGTTTTTTCTTTTTTAAATCTTGTCTAAGGACACAGAACTAGTAGGAAACAGGAAACATCTGAGCCTAGATCACCTGATTTCTAGTCCTTTTGATTATATTCTCAATTACTCAAAAGTTCTTTTTTTAAATTAAACTATAGTTGATTTACAATACTGTGTTAGTTTCAGGTGTACAGCTTCAGATTCTTTTCCATTGTAAGTTATTACAATATATTGAATATAGTTCCATGTGCTATACAGTAAATCCTTGTTGTTTCAAATGTTCTTTAAACTAAAAGGATCTTATGTGGAAAAAAAAAGCAATACCTAATTGGCACCTCTTCCCTTCATGGCACCTGTTTTCTTACTTTTGTAGGGGAGGAAAAAATTTTCCTTCTTCCTTTCTAGGTTCTTTGGCTGGCCTAATAATTGAATTGACCTAAGACAGATTAGCAGCAGAAAAAGAAATTTAATTTTACATGTACTGGAGCCCCATAAAAATATGAGACCCAAGGGTGAGTAGGGAGATTGAGCCTTATATAGATTCCTGAGCTAAAGAATGGGCTAGGAGTCTGGGGCTTCAAAGGGGAAGAGAGTAATTCTCAGGACAATAAGAAGACCAGATGTTTGGTAAATAGATATTTGCCCTGCCAAACAGATAAGGTCATTCAGATAAAAAGTTATCTCTGGTAATAGCTCTCTTTCGTGGCCAGGCCCCCTGTCTAAATTCTTTTAGATAGTTAAGGGAGAGGTAAAAGTTCTTCTTCAGTCTGCTGGGCCTTGATTGCCTTCAGCTCAAAATCATCCACATGCCAAAGCAGCACATCTGGGGGCAGCCTATTCTGCTCCCCTTCACCTTCTAAAGAGAAACTGCTTTTTTGTCCTAGGCGGTTTTCACTTCTGCCCTCAAGAAGACAGTATGCACTCAGCAACCTTGGAGCCAAGATCTGCATTTGGCTGGCTGTGGGAGTCTGCAGCAGGTGTGAAACACTGTTGTAAAACAATTAAAATGTCTATGCTTTCCTTTCCTGAGTGAGTTGAACAAAACAATGTAAATGATTTAAGCCTTTTGTGGAATGAATCAGAATGGAGTTTACCAAATCTGAATGGCCCAGAGTGCGGAAAAACCAGTAACCTCAGACTGGGAGATTTTATCCTATTTGTCCAGGACCAATGCTCTCATGGCCCTGCAGAGAACCATCAATAATGCCAAAGACCAACAGCTGCATTCCCACTCGCAGGCCAACACAGCACCTATACGGTGTGCTGGCCTGAAAAGGGTTGTGGGGTTTTTGCGGAAGGAACAGTGGGACAGTGTGGCCCATGCTCTAAGAAGCCTGGAGGGAAGCCTGGAGGCAAGAAGACCATGAAAAAGAGTCAAAGAACAGGTGGAGACATTTCCCTCTCACAAGGGAAACTGCAGAGTCATGTCAGGTAGAGCCACAGTCGGATGCCACCTCGAATGTGGGATTTTCAGTCCCCCATCAAAGCCTATCACTATCAGGACCTAGCAGCAGCACCAACCTGAAGCCAGCTCAGGAAGGATTTTCTTAGTTACGATGAGTAACGCAATGCAAGTCTCTCATCTCAACTAAAATCTGGGGAAATCTGGAAGATATGGGGCAGTTACTGAAGTCAGCCCTGGAAGATGGGAGCTGGGAGAGAGTTTTTCTCTCTCCCTAGGCCAGTTTCCTCACACTCCAGGCTCACTCCACTACCCTATCAAGCCCAAATCCAATCCTTAGAAAACAAGATCATCCACCAACTCATCTTCTCTCTCTTACCTGTCTCTCCCTCTTTTTAAAAAAATATATCAGTTCTTCCTTCGAACCAAACAATCTATGTGTTGTCCTTCCCCTCACAGAACCCACTCATTCAAGAAGCTACTTTGTAAAGAGGGCAGGTATGTAACTCAGAAAACAAAAATGACATGAATGAGAAGACTAAAGGCAGGAGGAGGAGCTGGATTTATCGGGAAAAATTCGTTCCATTTGCAACATGATGGGTTTAATGATCCAGCAAGGCACCCTGAGAAGATGTCTAGGAGAAAGTACTCAGCATCTACTCTGTCTGGACTGGCTTCTTCCCGGGTAAGCAATGACTACATTCCATAAAACCCAGCGTCACCCTAGAAGCACTTCCTACTTTCTCCTCCCCACCCCACTGAGACCACGCCTTCGTGCTGCATGCTCTGGTGGACCTCCAGCCATTGGTCTTCCTTTGTAGGCTGCTGTTAAATGTTCAGAATGTCACATACATGTCACCCCTCTCTTGTGGTAGAGATTACAGACTCCTTGTTCTACCTTCTATTTCTGATGAAATCCTCTGATGCCTTTTGGAGCCCACAGTACTCTGTGAACACTCAAAACGTATTGTTAACAAACGCCCTAAGGGGTTGAGAAACCCAATACAGCCACACTTCTGAATAACAGACAGAAATAGTACAATGGCTATCTCGCAGAACGAATGGGAAGAAATTCTTACCCTTGCTTGGCATTACTTGTCAGGAGGTTTGAGTGTCAGTGATAATTTCCTTTAAAAGGCATGAAAACAAAGACAAGGTGGGGGGTTGTAAAAAAAAAATACACAAAATACCTAATGGATGGGAACAAAAGGCAAATGCTCATGACTGCAAACCTTGCTCAACTCTTTTTGTGGTTAGTACTTAAATGCTAACATTATCTCATCACCCTAATACTTAAAAATCTTGAGACTAAACCATGAGTGAGTATACACGATAAGCTGAAATTAAATCCTCGTGTGAATGTGCAGAGTACAAAGGAGTTTTAACTGTTTGGTTTACCTAATTCTTCTTCTCTTATGTACAATTTTAGAAATGAAAGAAAAGGTTCAATGGCCCTGGTATGACAAATCTCTTCTGGCAAAATTTTAGTCAAAAGAAATGGCAAAGATAATGACATACTTTCACAGGAAAAGTCTGCCCTGAAGAAAGGCCTCTCTGGTTTTGACTCTCAAAACAATTTTAGAACTAAGCATTAGCTTTAATCCAGCCCTCTGGTAAGCACCAAGAAAAGAAAGGTAAACAAAGCTGATTCCTGTCGTGCAAGGCTATTTTCCGGCCCTTCGCACTCTTTATACGAAGAATGGGCAGACTTCATCTGTAAAGGCCCAGAGTAAATATTTTGTAGGCTTTGCGGGCCACAGGGTCTCTACTGCAGCTACTCAGCTTTGCTGGCACGGCGTGAAAGCAGCCACAGACAACAGATAAACAAACAAGCGCGGCTGCCTTCCAAGCAAACTTTATTTATAGACACTAAATCTGAATTTCATATAATTTTCACAGGTCATGAAATATTCTTCTTCTTTTGTTTCGTTTTTGTTTCAATTCTTTAAAAATAGAAAGACCATGCTTAGCTCACAGGCCATGCTACAACAAGTAGTAGACTGAATTTGGGTCACAAGGATTTGGCCATAGTTGCCAACCCCTGCTTTACAGCAAAGGTAGGTAGCAACGAAAAGTCAAAATGAGCTTAGAAACTGTTCAGCCTGTGTCTCAAAGGAGAAGGCCGCTGGAGAAGGAAAGAAGTAAGGAACAGAAGGCGAATGAAACAGGAAGAAGGGATGCCCGTGAGAAATTACAAGATTGTAGCCTGAGGGAGAGGAACCCAAGCAAAGGAGGTGACAGCTGGTGGGCGGGGGAGTACTTGGGGAGGGGAGAAAAGAAGAAAGAAGCAGGAGACCAAGACTCTAGGGCACTTGTGGGAAATGAAGGGGTAAAAGGGAAGTCAGCTAGTAACTAGCCCAGGGGATGGGCTATAGATTAAACTGTAAGAAAGCTGAACTGCAGATTAATGAAGGAGCCCAGAACTGAAGAACCAAGGCTACTTACTATGTGCACAAAACTATTCTCTTAGCAGGCAAGGAGAAGTCTCCTGTGATTTGTGCATGTTGGAGGGGGTGATTTTCATTTTGCTTTTACTTTGTACAGCGTTCCTAGGAATATCAGTTCAAAGGGGCCAATCCTGAAAGCCTCAAATCTTCGGTCTTTGAATTCCCCTCATCTTTAAAATGATTTGGCCCTGGGCAGAGCTGGGCTTCAAGGGTTCTGACTGCTGTACCCACTCCTATACTTAACCTGTACCTCCACAACTGGAGTTTTCAGCAATAAGGAAGTTAAGGAACACCACCCCCCATGTGAAAGTTCATTATTACAACAGTTACTAATAACGCTGATAAAATGGATTAATACCCAGACAGACAGTTCAGAACTTATGCTACACAGAGACCAGAACAAACTCTGTTTTAAGTTTGGTAAAATGAATGGCTGATGGCTGGTATTCAGCAAACACTAAATAGAAACCACTAAGAAATGCCAAAGAATCACTTTCATGGAGGGTCAGGAACTAAAGAGTTATTATCTGCTGCCTATCCAGGATGAGCTGAAAAATAAGATACAGTTTTTCAAAAAGCAATAATAGTGTTATGGGCTGAACGGCCTCTCCAAAATTCATATGTTGAAACCCTAACCCCTAATACCTAAGACTGTGATTGTACTTGGAGTCTTTACAGACGTAACTGAGTTAAAATGAGGCCATTAGGGTGGTCCTAATCCAACCTGCCTGGTATCCTGATAAGAGAGGAAAGGAGGACACACGGAGAGACACCGGGATACACACACAGGGGGATGACTATGTGAAGAGGCAGCAGGAGGGCAGTCATCTACAAGCCAAGGGGGCCTCAGAAAAAAACAAACCTGCTGACAATTTGATCTTGGACTTCCGGCCTGCAGAACTGTGAGAAAATAAATTTCTGTTGTTTAAGCCACATAGTCTGGGTATTTTATTATGGCAGCCCTAGCAAACTAATATAAATAGTTATGGTACTTAGAGATTAAGAGGAAAGTGAGGGGAGCAAATAAGGCTACTACAGATCACTCATTCAACCAACATTTATTGGTCCCACTAGGTATCTGGCAACATGTTAGGTTCTGAGTCTATAAGGTTGTAAAACTAAGTTCTTGCCCTCACCAAACTCATAGTATGCTTGAGGACAAACCTCTAACATAGTATGGATGTGCCATAACAGAAATATGCCCCAAGCCCTCTGGAAACACAGAAGAGGAGTTTCTCAGCTAGCCATGAAGGGGTGATGCAAAGCTTCAAGAAAGAGGTGATGTCTCGACTAAGTGCTTTAAAAAAATAAATAAATAAAATAACAATTAAAAAAGCCCACTTTGGGGACTTCTCTGGCTGTCCAGTGGTTAAAACTCCATGCTTCCACTGCAGGGGGCACGGGTTCAATCCCTGGTTGGGGAACTCAAAAAAAAAAAAAAAAAAGCCCATATATAGGAATATATTTTTGAATTGGAGAAAAATAAGTATCATTGAGGAGGAGGAAGTTTGATGTGTGAAATGAGGGGTCGTATTTTGGCCATGTTGAGCTAAGGTACCGAGGACTGGAGTGCAGCTATCTATTTGGGCTGGAGACAGTGATTTAGAAGCAGTTCTTACTGAAGTGGTCATCAAGCCATGAGTACAGATGAGCTTTGCCCAAGAAGAATGGTGCCAGTGAGAGGAGAAGAAGGATGTGATAGAACTCAGGAGAAGACAAGCATTTAAGAGGCAAGCAGACTAAGAAGAAGTTGAGAAATAGTAGATGCAGAGGCAGGAGGAAAAACACGACCAAGGAAGGAGGCAACATCAAGAATGAGAGAGTGGCCCCCAACGTCAGATGCTGCCAAGACAGCAAGTGGCAACCTGAAAAATGTTGATCGACTTAACTAAAGGTCACCGATGACCTCTGTGAAAACAGCTGTAAGGGGCAGAAGTCAAATGACTACAGCTGGAGAAGTGAATCACTGTGTTTACATGGGAGGAGGTTCATGAAAACCCATGGAAATAAAAGCTTCCTGAGTCATCTTCTGGGATGGATGATCGGGGAAGAATCAGACGATATGGACATAGTTGCAACAAAAATGGTGGAAGGATGAGGGTGGGAGGCTCTCACTCTGTCCTTCCAACACCTCTGAGAGCTACCTGAATACAGAGGGGAAAGGTAAGAAGTACAGCAAGGGAGAAGACGGCATTTACTGTGGGGTACCAGCTAACATTAAAATTACTACCTACATATACACATACGCTTTAGAAGGTGTGTTCATATCTCCTCTCATTTAACCTGAACAACTACTCTTGGAGAAGAGCAAGAGGCAGCTCTATTTTACACACAAAGGAATTATATTCAGAGAAAAAAATAATAATAATCCCCAAGGTCAAAGAGCAAACAAAAGGTAGAAGCAGGACTCCATCCTGAACCTAGACCCACATCTCCAAAAGCTTACCAAGCATTTTTGCTAAAGGAAATGCTATGTGGCCCTGGGCTGGGTCTCAGCTTCCTAATCTTTAAAATGGGAACAATAATATTATAGTATCTACTTCGCACTACTGACAAATGTAAAGCACCTAAAGGAGCTGGCTCACAATAAGTGCCCAATAACTGTGAGTCACTACTAGCTTAAATTCAACGAGCATCATCTGTACATCAACCATACCTCCTGTGTATCCGGTCTTGGTGAATTTCAGTAAGTGTCCAAACCAGAAACCTGGGCGTCATCCCAGAATCCTCCTTCTCCCTCAGCCCAGAGTCCAATCAGGTAACGAGTCCTTCCATCCAGTGCTTCTCAACCTTATTTTCATTATTGTCTCCCTAAGAAGACTTTTTAGACATTTTTTCCTAGTTGTATCCCTCCCATGGAATTTTACTAACTAACATTCAGCAAACATTAACTGAATGTGTAATACATGCCAGGCTCTGTTCTAAGTACTTTACATGTATCATCTCATTTATCTGGAGCACCTTGAGGGCAGGGATTATACCTTAATTTCTGTATACCTATTTAACTCCTGGCACATAGTATTCAATAAGTGCTGGCTGAAATCATGCAGGAAGCAAAGTTATGGTGTTTCTCATACCTGCTCTTTCTCTGACTTATCCAGCCCCTCCTACAATGGTTTATGGTATTACCCTGGTAATAAAGAGTGAGGGGCGTGGGATATGACTATTCTGCCAAAGGTTTTAACAGTTTCTTTGAAATATACTGATTTGTTTTAAAAAAAAAAAAGGTATTAGGAATGCTTTTCCAAGTGCAAGGGGGAAAAAATCTAATCTACAATTCAGAACACTAACATATTTACAAATCTAGTCAATTTGAAGGACATCAATATATCTTAACATGCCACAGGCAAAGGCTTAGTCACCTATAGCCCAACAGTTTGGGAAAAACAGTGAAGAAGAAAGATTTAGAAATGTAGTAGTATTTAAAAGCATACAAACAGGAGACTTTGAAAAAATCAGGTTATATAATAATCTAGTGAAACACTTTGAAATAGAATACTCACAGAAAGATAAACAGAAAAATACTTTAAAGGGCAGAGTGAAAAATACTACTCGTAGTTCCCTAAGAGTCATTGGAGAAGGTCATTTAAGTCCAGTGCTCCCACACCCACCCTTTGCTAATTGAAATAGCAACGAGCCTTAATAACAATGTGAAAAGACTACTTCAGGTTGATTCAGAAAGTTTCACTCTCTGAAGAAAAGTATATATTTTTACACACACACATATAATCTGAATTTTTTTCTTTATCTGGCATCACATGGATTTCAGTGTTAGTATCAATAATAACTTTCTCAAAATGACTAGAGTTCAGAGAAGAAAGAGCTTCTAAAACAAAATTTCCTGTGGTAAAAACCCAAATATTGCATTTCACTACTCATTTATTATAAACCATGGTTATCTCTGGGCAATAAGATTATGGGTGATTTCCATTTTCTTGATATCTTCCTAGAGCTTTTTTTTTAAACAACAAATACGTGTTGCTTTTATATTCGGAAGGAAAATCCATTTTCACTTTAAAAAACATTTTTTGTTAAACATTAACAACATCAAATAACATTTGTTATTAATTTACAAGTCACTTTCACACAGGGCAGCTAATTTCCCATTTATGATAAGAAATATACATATTTTAAACCACTATATCTGATAAGTACGGTAAGGCTCCAAAATGACTGACATACCCCCCAGGAAATGTGAGGTCTCTATCTCCTCCCTTTGAATCTGGGCTTTGGGACAGCTTAACTGAAAGAACACAGTGAAAGTCAACACTATGCCAGTATCCGGATCCAGGACTTAATAAACAAGCAGCTTCTACTTCCTGCCCTTTGAAACTCAGCCACCATACTGTGAGGAAACCCCAGCTACCTGCAGAAAGGCCTACGTGGAGAGAAACCGACAAGCAGCACCAATTTACCAGAAATGTGAGCAACCCACCTGGGAAATGGATCCTCCAGCCCCAGGTAAACCACCACAATAGGCACCGGGTGAAACAGAAATGAGCTGTCCCACCTGAGCCCTGGCCAAACTGCACATTCATGGGTAAAATACAGGACTGTTATTTTAAGCCATTAAGTTTTGGAGTAGCTTGTTACACAACAAAAGATAACCAGAATACCATATTATATCAATACTTAAGTACTTGCCTCTACTTTTCCCCAGTTGCAATTTAAACTCTTTGATGGGAATTCCCTGTCAGTCCAGTGGTTAGGCTTTAGCGCTTTCACTGCTGGGGCCCCCGGTTCGATTCCTGGTCAGGGAACTAAGATCCCACAAGCCGTGTGGCACAGCCAAAAAAAAAAACTAAACAAAAATTAAAATAAATAAACTCTTTGAGGGTACTACTCTGCCTTTACATTCATCTTTATAGTCATTCCTTCATTCATTCAATAAACATGTGAGGATTAACATGTATCTAGCACTATGCTAGATAGACTCTGCAAGTACAGAGATAAAAACAGCCTCTGCCTTAGAGAAGACTACACTCTTTTTGCAGGGAGGAACACAAAAAAATAGACAATGACAATCATAATCTCAAAGCCTTAGCACAACAGCCAGCAATGGTAGATAATAAATGTTGCCTAAGGAATGAATGAATGAATCAGCTTCTAAGAAGTACTTCGGGATTTACGTACTATCATCCTTTTACAGATGAGGTGCACCAATTAGCAATGTATTACTTCTTGCTAATACAATGTATTCACCCTCTTTGCCCTGCTTTGTGATACTGGGGCTGGACCCTGCAAACATTTCTCCTTTGTCAGGTGGTGCAGTGTTAGTTTTCATCAGTAGAGGGCACTAGAGGGATACTGCAAGGCCATTGCAGAGGAAGGGGCTTTTCATTCTGGCTTGGGATGCTTTATCCCCTCTGAAGTGTACTACTGCCAGTGGTGTTTGGGAAACAAAAGGCGCTCACTATCCAGGGAATTTCTCTACCACTCAGCAGTCTGCTCTCTGAGAATCAACTCTGCTCTACCCACATTCTCTAACAAGTTTCTCAACCCGGTGGGCTGCTCTTACAGACCAGCTCCAGCCTGGAACCTCTGGCTAGTTCCCTGGCCACCGGCAGGCTGCATACTCATGTGGCAGTCACTTCACCTCCAGTGAGGTCTGAACCACAGCCTTGGGAGCGGAGAGGGGCCTTGTGCAAGCTCGTAGTGCCTTCAACCTGTACTCTCTTCCAGCCCTAGAAAAAGTAGCTTCTTCCACTTGCTATTCCTGTATTCCTTGGAGACCTCTTTTACCTCTGTTAGTAGTTAACCACTGTTAACTTTTTACTAGTGTATAATTCTTTATATTAAATTTTCCTTATTCAAATTCCTATGTGGTTTTTGTCTCTAGAATGGATCGTGACAGACACATGAAAGAATAAAAAGGGCTCAAACAAATAGGAGAGGCCTGAAAAAAGCACATTTTCCCATGGCACCATCAAATGACTAATTGAGAATAAAAAGGAATTGAAAGGGAAGAGACAAGTTTAAAGACTCAACGAACAAAAACTGCCATGTCAATCTCTTTTAAAATCTTTGTCTAATCACATTTCTTAGAAAACATTTTTTATCCTCTTTGGTATTTCTTTTAATCTCCCATTTGGTAAACTGTATAAAAAACAAACAACAACAACAAAAAAGGCATGAAAATGTTGGCCACAGGTGAGACCCAAGGCAAAATGGGTCAGGAAATAAAGAAGCTGTGGCTAGCCCAGGTCAGGTAATCTAAGGCACATGACTCCAATCAGACCCAAGAACTGGAATTGCCTAGTGATCAATAAGACTGGAAGACCAGACTGTCAGTGTTCAAATCTCAGCTCTGCTACTATTGAGCTCTGCGACTTTGGGCGATTTATCTACTGACAGTAATAGTACCTACTTCAAAGATCTATGAGGATAAAGTGAGTTTATATATGTAAAGCCCTTAGGCTAGAACTCAATCCAAATTCTCCTTCTAACCTCCTCTCTACTTCAACATTCTCAATCCATTTTTTCCCCCCATTATCGTCTGATTTTGAAAAGGTTTCAGAAGACCTATCTTAATTCAAAAACTGTTCTCCTTTACTCTTCCTACCACCTCTGGCCTTCAACCTGGGCCTTGCTATATTAGGATGTAGAACATTCTCCTTCCTTAAAGGGCTACCAGTTCTTTCCAGGCCCACAAGTGTGGAACCTGTTAAATATAAAAAGAATGGGCATGATATAGTACAGCAGACATCTCTTAATCAGCTTTCACCTCTTCCTTTTGGAACTGTCCCTTCCCCACTCTAGGTGACTCTGGTGTCCTAAGGGAAGGGCTCATGACTCAGCCTAGGCCAACCAGACTCTGAACGTCGAGAGAAGACAAAGTGGAGGAACTGAGCTGGAGATGGTCATCAATGCCCAGAAATCCCCAGGGTTGCCTGACTCCTGCCTTTACCAAGCCCTGAAATTTTAGCAACTACTTCAAAGTTGTGAACTACCCAGTGCACGTTAGAGAAATTTCCACTTTTGCTTATGTTAGCAAGAGGTCTACTGGTTGAACCAAAGAGCCCACATACATGTTTGACTGACTTGCATCTCTTAGTTCCCTCATCTGTAAAGTCTCTGCGGTACCTTCCGGCTCTAACCTTCCCCAGTTCTAACAACAGGGCAAGTCCCAACAGACGTGCTCTGCTTGCTCTGTAATTCTCCATAACAACTGCACCACTACCACTCAGCCCCCATATACCTTATGGACAAATGGTGGGACCGAGAGATGCTTTAAGAGTCTTATATTTAGGTTATAAAACCATAAGCTCTCGTTTGCCACTTACTACATCTCAGCAGTTTTATTTTGGTAACAGTGTCGCCACCCTCTCTGCTGTGGTGCTGAGCATAAATAGAAGATGAACATTTCCAGGAATTGTCAACTTGGCGCTTCTCACAAGGAGTTAAGATTTCTTTTATAATGCTAACAAAACTAAAGCCTAAGACTAAAACCTGCCCCAAACTTCTTCTAGAAGTTACATTTCCTTCTCAATTAAAATTTACCGTTTGGAAAAGTACAATGTACTCTTTTTTCCCTCTGGGGGAAAAGTCCTCCGAAGAATCATATTCATATACTCCTTACTGCTCAAACTGAGGAACAAGTATAAACACAGCTGCCTATTAAAATTAAGTAAAGGCAAACATTCCTGCAGCTAGCTGCAACAGCAGCCTACAAGTCTGAACTATACCAAAAAAAGAGAACACCACCTTGCTAAATGTACAGTTAAACTCTGAGGCCACGCCACCAGAAAAGCTGGTTATTGGAACTGACGACTTTCCATAGCATGATTTAGGAGCTGGAAAAGTGGGACCTGATTCCAGGACCAGGAGAGCCAACACACCATTTCCTGATCACAGCCAAGAAGACTGAGTCTTTTTTTACTCTCAAGGTAGCAAGTGGGATGGAAGCAACCCAAGGGCCCTGTCCCTTGACCCCATATGGCCTCACATTAGACCCTACTCCTCCCCACCCCCCCCAAAAAAAGGATAAAATGAGAGATGGGGGAGAGAGAGAGAGACCAACCAGGAATTAGTCTTTGGACAGTAGGTGGGAAAGAGAAAGACATAAAAGACCCTATGGCTGCATGTCTGGGAGAGCCTGGAGTAGCGGGGGAGGAAAAAGTGGGGGCTGGTAAATAACAGGCTCTGAAGCAGCCACAGGTTATCAGAACTAGGGAGGAGAGAAAAGCAAATTTAGAGAAAGTGTCTTTACAAGACATGAATCAGCAGGCTTTGAAGTCAAAGTGCCTAGATTGCAAATTTGGCTTAACTACATTGTATGACCTTGAGCAAGTGACTTAACATCTCTGTGCAATGAGGGTAATAATACCTTCTACCTCATTAAGTTACTGTCAGGATTGAATTAATAAATGCAAAGGACCTGGAACAGTGCCTGGCACATGGTAAATTAAGCTGCTGACAAATACTATGATTATTATTTCACTGGTATTATTTGAGGTTCTTGGTGAGACACAGAAAAGATTAAAATTCATATTTAACTGTAAACAGAAACTGTGGGCAGATTGTCTGACCAACCCACAGATGGACAGACTAAGCCAGTCCCAGTCTTCCCGACTGGCCATTCGTGTCTCTCCTCCTCTCATCCATCCTCAAGCCATCTTCAGCTCCCTCTGTAGCTGAGAGCAGCACCCAACTCACTCTCCTCCAGCAGGTTCTGTCTCCATTTGGACACAGCTTGATCTACAGGGCACAAAGTATTGTGGATGGTCTGTAATTACCAAACAACATGAATAGACAATGAATGGAATTCCCCCAAATCCAAATTCACCAGATAGTTCAAAACCCTCTCTTCAGTTTTGTTCTATAAACACGTAGCCTGTGAACCCCATGGAGCACTAATGGAGTTCAATGTTGGTAGTAGAGTCACACCTGCATGGGGTCTGAGATGCTAGAACATTCTTAAGCAACAATGTTCAGGGAATTCAAAGAATTAAAAACAATGGTGAGCACACATTTAAAACAAAGCTATCTACCCTTCTACATCTCCATTCCTAGCTCCCTCCCACCTTCCCCCACCTGAAAACAAGAGCAACTCTTCAAGCAAGCACACAGCTTTGGGAGGCCCATACCCACGGAGCAATAAGTGAGAAAGGAGCTATGTGCCCAATCTGCTGGTCGGATCTCAAGGTTCTCAATCCTGGCTGCACTTCAAAATTAACCTAGGAAGGTGTCTGTGCCTGTGTATGCGTGTTTGTGTCTTTAATACCACTGCCCAGACCCCACCTCCACAGATTTTGGCATGAACTGGCCTGGGGTGAAGCCTGAGGATCATTAGGCTTTTTTTAAAAGCCAGAGTTAAACAACACTGAGCTAAAGCAACCCTGAGGGTCAGTAGGGTGACTGATGTAGCCAAGCGACCCATACATCCACAGGAGGGAGAAAAAAACGTCACAGTGAGAATTTCTAAAAGGAAAGAACATTAAATCCATTTTTTAGAGTGATATGGAGGCATCCCTGCTGAGGAGAGACCTGTCACACGGTTTGCTATTCCTAGAAAGAGCTGCCGTTTGCTGCCAACAGATGCATTATTTCATCAGTCCCATAAATACTTGATAAAAGTCTTCCGCCCTTTCTGTATGTCAGCCTTGCAGAAGGGGGTGGGGGGTGGGGGTGAGGGGTGGAGTCTTCTGACAAAATGCAGCACTGAACCATCAAAATTTCCTTTTAAATGATTAAAATTGGCACTGATAAAATATATTAGTAAAATCTCATCCCAGTATACCTCTAAAAGCCCTTGAAATTTTCCTCTTAAAATGAAGAAAAAAGCATTAGTACAATTTTATTAAAGGCTAATTTCAATGATTAACACTACAGCATAATACAATTCCATTTCAAACCCAGCAGGGAGCCAAGACTGCATAGCAGAAGTCTTAAATCCAGAGTCGGGAGGCCTGGGTTCCAGTCCTGGCAATAAATTACATTAACTAGCTGTGTGATCACGGGCAAGTTGTCTTAATCTCTCTAGCACGCCGTTTTCTCAGAGAAAAATTAGATGATCTGCGACCATCACCCTCCCAGTCTTCAAGTCTGGAATACTGGGGTGTGTCTCCATTTTGCCTACTTGTTACGTCAGCAAAGCGAATGCATTTACAACTTAGACAACTTATAATTAAGTCATTCTGGCAATTCTGCTAATCAATTTAACCAGTTCCCAGCCACTGTGCGTCCACTGAATAAGCAAAACAGTGAAGTACCTTGAATATGGTGTTATCGTCCATTTGAACTAGAGCCAGAGCCTTCCTGCCCCAACTACGCCAGCCACACGATGCTTCCTGCCCCAAACTCCTGTCGCTCTTTTCAAATGAGAAAATACATGAAACGCATCTTCACGCTTTTTGTCATATTGTCATACCATTATTGTTTTCTTAGTATTTTTCTTTATGTTGACTCACTTTTACTTAAATACAATGTATTTTAAAGTAAACAGAAAACAGTTTTACTTGCCATAATGTCAGGAAACCATTAAATTGATACAAGGGGAAAAAACAAGCAAAACAACTAAACTGTAACTAAATACTGTTGTCTACAGAAGGCTTTAAGCATCAGGAGCTTTTGCTGTCTGTTAGGAAGAAAAATTGGCAAGTGTCAAGAGATGTTACAGAAATACTTGTACCAAATGGAGGTTTTCACTTGGATGTTATCAGGATTGAAACAGAAAGAAAAAGGAAATAGCTCTTTCACCTTGTGATCTAATCCCATGTCCACATATCATCTAAAATCATTTTAAGAGCCACCCAAGATCATGGCTGTGCACACATCTCACATTCTGGGAAACAAAAGGACAAACAGTCGAGACTGGGCCTTCGCGACTGGCAATATGACGTAGCATCTCTCTGGGAGAAAGGTTGTTCTCCCAGAAGGGCCTGGGCTCTAGCCACCCTGTCACTGGGGCTCCACTTGAGTTCCTTTGCACTTGTGGTCCCCTCTATCTGAAAGCTCTTCCTCCAGGTATCCACTCTATTGAAGAATTCAGGTCTCTGCTCAACATCCTCTCATCAGAGAAGCTTTCTCTGACCACCCCACATACTATGGAAAGTCCTTCCTCAACACTACGCACGCACTGTTCTTCTTCAAAGCACTCTCACCACCTGATGTATTATTTATTCACTTGCTTGTTGTCGGTCCCCATCAGACTACAGAATACAGTGAGCTCTAGAAGAGCAGGCGCTTTGTTTACTACAATATACCCAGCACCCAGTGTCTGGCACATGGTCAAGACTAATATCTGTTGAATAAATGAACGAATCTTCTTCTCAGCTGATCTGGTGATATTCATGTATCTTTATCACCTAGTGCCTGGCATCTAGTTGGTCCTCAAGAAGTATATGATAATCATATTGGGGACACATAGAAACCTGGGCTCTCTGTAGAATCTGCCCTTAGCACAAGGAGGGGTCTTGCTCTGAACGCTGACCCACCATCCCCTCTCTAGGACACAGGATGCCACAGAGTGAACACTACTCAGCCACAGTGGAAATGCCTGGACAGACCACAAGCCTGATGAACTAAGATCAACACTGAAACTACCATACCCAGAGTAGGTATGAATTCATGGTATGATTAAAAAATCCCAGGCTAGAAATCTCTCTAATAAACCTATTACAATACCTAAAGTAAAAACCTCATTGCTTTTTTATTGCTCAGTAACTTTATTGCTCAGTAACTTCAGATGTATCCAAGTAGACATCTGACAACCAGAGTGTATCTCGAAACAGTGGCTGACGTAGCTCTACGTGGTCACACAAGGCCAGCTCCAAAAGGGACAGGCTGAGCCCTGGACCCTCTGGGCAGAGGGGAAACAGGCCAGCCCTGCATCCTGCTCCAGTGAGGGCAGCCACAGAGTCCAGGGCACAGGGTCCATGGCGAGGACCAGCTCAAGCTCAGGCAAGGTTACAACAAATGTCAGCCCCAGGACAGCTACTCCAGCAGGCCACAGAGTTGAGGCATCTGATGCTAAAACAGGAGTCACTGAGCTGCATTATAAGATATTTATCTTTCATCCTTGCTAGTGGCTAAGAGAATATAAAGCAGAAATTTAGCCTAGGAAGAAAGAAAAAACAAAAACTCCCAAGCCTAAAAAAGACTGGGGTTAAAGGAAGGGTTGCCAGGCTGACTGTTAAGTGGGAATCATGGCAGAGACCCAACCCCACAGCCAGGGCCAACATGGTAGAACAGGGAGTCCTTGGGCCCAGAAGTCACTCCCACCATGACCTAAGGCTAAGTCCTACCAGCTGGTGAGACCGGGGCTGCTGACAAACCTCCTTTCCAGATCCAGATTAGCTCAGGCACCAGAGCAAGCTTGTCAGCCTAGACAGGGCCCATGAGTAGCGGGAAGCCAGGCAGGAAGACACATGCTGCCTTCACCCAGATTCAGCACTATCCTCATCCCCTAAGCGACCTGCCAGGAGCCCAGGGAGGATTTCCAGCTAATCTAGTGTCTACTACGTGACCTTGGCCAGTAGGGGACATACCGTGAAGTGTGCCTTCCATGGTGCCAAGCGGGATTAAGTCATTTTATTGCCAGAGTTCCTCTTTTAAAATATAAGAGTCTTGGGCTTCCCTGGTGGGGCAGTGGTTAAGAATCCGCCTGCCAGGGCAGGGGACATGGGTTCGAGCCCTGGTCCCGGAAGATCCCACATGCTGCGGAGCAACTAAGCCCGTGTGCCACAACTACTGAGCCTGAGCTCTAGAGCCCGCGAGCCACAACTACTGAAGCCCACACACCTAGAGCCTGTGTTTGGCAACAAGAGAAGCCACCGCGACGAGAACCCTGTGCACCGCAACGAAGAGTAGCCCCCGCTCGCTGCAAGTAGAGAAAGCCCGCGCGCAGCAACAAAGACCCAACACAGCCAAAAATAAATAAATAAAATAAATTTATAAAAAAAGATAAAAAAATAATAAAATATAAGAGTCTTTATAAGGTGAGAAAAACACGAAATCAATTATCCATTAACAGCTTGGTCTTTTTTTTTTTTTTTTTTTTTTTAGTAGGGATAGGGATACCAGTCATCTAGGCACATTGAGAGAATCAAAGGTTAAACTTTTTTTTTTTTTTTTAATGTTTTGGGATTTCCTGGGGGCATGGTTTAGAAGAATAGAGAGAATCAAGATACAACTTGATTCTTCTCTAAAAAATGACACCCAGGGACTTCCCTGGCAGTCCAGTGGTTAAGACTCAGGGCTTCCACTGCAGGGGGCATGGGTTCTATCCCTGGTGGGGAAACTAAGATCCCACACGCCACGTGGCACAGCCAAGAATAAAATAAAATAAAATGGCTAGGTGTCTATTAAAAAAATAAAGTAAAAATTAAAAATAAATAAATAAAATAAAATAAAAAATGACACCCAGAATATAAATTAAAAGCAACTAACCGGGATCAATCACCAAATAAGGCCTCTGAAGTAGCTCAAAGTTTACAAGTGAAACACAAAAATTAACCAAACAAACAAAAGGAAAACCAAGAATCTCTGAAAAGACCAAAACAAGAAAACTTTTTATAATATAACATCAGTTCATTCAGATCAATCAGGACAGACCTCTCGGCCAAAGAGAAAGCCATTCCTCCCCATTCGTTTTCAAAGCCTCCCAAGAGAAGACCACCAAACCTGTACAAATTAATTAATAACTGCAACTGAAATGAGTAAAAAGTCAGAAGACGTTATTGTATACACACACATATATAAGCACCACATTTTCCTACATTCTAATTCTTCAAAGTTCAAACATGCCTTTACAAAAATTTAAATGGCCTATTTAAAACCTTGTTAAAATTACTCCATTACGACACTGGAGAAGCACTGGGGTCCTGGAAAATAGGCCCCTGGGTCCATTCGCATTTTTTACATTAAAACTGAAGGCATTTCAAGTCTAATATACTCTTTCCAGGATTTAAAAAAAAAAAATAGGTTTCCAATTAATTAAGTCCTAATTTAATTTTATAATTAAAATACAGCCATCAAGTTAATTTAACACTTAAAGTTTAAGGTCTCAAATAAAGAAAGCTGTTAACTAACAACTCCTTTAAAATATACCATTTCCTCCACGCCTTACGTATATAGATATTGCTGAAACTTATGGTGTAGTGAATTTTCCATAACATATGTGGATTTTAAAAGTGAGTTTTATGAGATGGAAAATTACAAAGTGAAGAAGGAGATGATAAACTCCAAATTCAGGGTTTACTGGTGAGTGGAGGCTGGGGATGAGCTGGGATTGAGAGGAGTACCCAGGGGTCCTCAAAGGCCATGTGATTTTCTTTTAACTGAGTGATGGGGAGACAGGTGTTCACTGTACCATTGTTCTTCACACCTTACTTACATTTTGTAATCTTACTTAAAATATTCAATAATTAACAAAAGCTATTTAAAAAATGAGATTGTGCAATTGCCACTGTGGAAAGTATACAGAACGCTATGTAAACAAACTCTCTCTTCAGGATATTTTTTTCAGTAGCAGTGTTACTCAACAAGAAGTAAAACAATTAAGAGGACTTCATTCGTGCAGTAGCCAACCTATGGTTCCATTTGACCACTTCCACAGAATTAACGTATTAACATTATTTTTCCAAACTTCAACACAGATACACTCAATTTTTTCCCGCTCCACGATGTTTCATACCGCTCACTTAAAAATATATATGTATATTTTTTTTTCTTCAACATCGTTGTAACTTTCACCGTTTGGTAAAAATAATTTTAATTTTTCTTGTTCTTTGAATGAATCAGAAGAAATGAAAATGGGGTCACACCTCTTTGAAAAACATACAATGGTACTATTTACAACACCTACAATGATTGTAAAATTAAATTAAGTATTTCAGTAGTAACAGGCTTTCAGTTTGCCTGTTTTGTTGTTTCCAACTATGTGTTGCCCAGAGGAACCTCTACGTCAAATACCATGAAAAGATATTGGACACCCTAATATTTCTTTTAACATCTCCCCACTTCTATGTTATATATTCTGCTTTCAGTCAAGTGGTAGAAACATTTTACCTTCTTCAGTTTGGCTTTGTTCACACACCTGGAGTATTTTATTTTGTAAGAATAATCCAACCTGAAAATTCCTGTGGTCCTCAAAGGCCAGCTTTTTTCAGTATTTCAAAAAGCCTGAAACATACATTTACCTGTAATTTGGCCATGCAAGGAAACGAAAATATTTTTGCTTTTTCCACTGGGATTTTACCAGGCCTTCCTAAGTCAACCAGTTATCTCATGTTGATCAAATATTCAGACATATGTCATTAATAAAAATATTAGAAGAATTAGTCATGATTACTTAATACATGTGGTCTGGAAAATCATTCAAAATATGAGGTCCATGGGGCAAAAATAATAAAAGTAGTCTCTTTATTACCGGCATTTGTTTTTTTACTAGTTATATTGGTATTTGAAAAACAGCAACAACAAATTCTGGGGACCCCTGAGTTGGGGTAGTTCTAACTATCACTGCTATAAAAAACTGAGAATGTCAATTTCCTAACTCTTAAAAATTTACAAGTCAACTTTCTTTTTTCCTTCTTTTTTTTTTGCCAGTTCAGTTCCCTGCTCCTCAATCTCTGTAAAAAGTAGACATCATGGGAGGTGTTGAGAGGGAACAAGTGTTTCATATCACATCTTCTGCCTGCTACAAGCCAGGCTGATAGCACTAGGACTGTTTCTCTTTTCCATAGCTTCCAACGTTCCTTAAAATCAAAATGAGACACCCCCCCCCCAAAAAAAAAACTACTGTCCTTATAAAATTAAATACTCCAGGTGTCTGAACAAAGCCAAACTAAAAAGGATGACTTTAAATCAACAGTCTTTAAAAACAAACTAAGCCAGCCTTCCAAATAATCCCCTTTGGCCATGCAGGACAGCCCAGGGAACAGGTGCAAGGCGTGCCTTCCTAGAGGCTGTCCCCTTCTTCATGAGTCTGACCTTTTCCAGCCGGCCGCGCTGGCACCCCACGAATCAGTTATCAGGAAGCCTAAAGCCTGCTTTCCCATCTGCACTTTCCAAATGGCTCCCAGTGCCAAGGGCTGAGATATGACCTGGCTCTCAGATGAGAACATGCCTCCCAAGTGACTTGCCAACTTTCCCTGGAAGCATTTCTAAATGTATCCTCTGAGCTCCCTCCTCACCCTCTCAATCATGGTCCATTCCTGCCTCCTTCCCTGCACTTCCTAACTCCACCTCCTCATCCAGTCCCTCCAGCACCACATGCCTTCAAACCAAACTCCTTTCCCACTTTCAGGACCCGCCAACCCCCACCCAGCCTAAAACCCCAACTTCAGATCCAAAGGGCACAGTTCCAACAATCTTGGAGGTGGTCTGGAGTGATCTTTTTGAGGCCTACCTGCAGGCAGCTCAACCATGGCTTCTTCTCTTGCCTTCTCCAGTTTCTCCCTTACCCAGGGGAATTCCTGCAGGGAATCTAGAAAGGCATCGAATGCTTTAGGACCCCTGGTAGGTAGGATATCCAGCAGCAGCATTGTTTTCCGGAGGCCTGTGGCTTGAGCTTTAATTTCTTGAACATGGCTTTCCGTCAAGACCCCTTCCTGGTAAAGATACTGGAGGACCAGTCCCTCCACCAGTACCTCTGCACCCAGCTCGAGGCGAAGGGAGCGAAGCACTTGCTTGTCTCTAGCCTCCATCTCCCCCTGGAAAGAGACAAAATGGTAGCTCAGATCACAGGAAGCCTGATGAGCCCCTAAAGATAGCGTCTTACAGTGCAAGCTCCTTAAGGTTACGGACATCTTTGAACCCTAGCAGAACGCCAGGCCACGGTGTTTAATACACGGCTGTTAAGCCAAGCTGAATTAATTTCGAATGCTTCAGAACATGATGAACAGCACTGAACATGAATCACCTTCTCTGCTTTTACTTTCCACACAATGGGGTCCTAGCTCCATTCCTTGTTCCATAAAGAGATTTGGGGAAAAGTGGATTAGAGAACGTGCTTAAAAAGCAACTTTTATCTGAGGATTACAGAGGAGCACTTCATTCTAACATACTTGAGAAGAAATAGTGCTTTTACTTTAACATTGCGTTCATCAGAGATACCCCACCACCGCAGAAACCGCCAATATGCATACAAGTGCCCTTGAGACCGCGGGCATCTGCAGAACCTGATCATCAATGGAAGTGGGGGAAATAAACCGGCAGGTACCAGTAAGTTTAACGATCTTTTTCCCTAAGAGAAAAGGCCTATACACCATTGCCTTCAAGGAAAACATTAGGCGTTCATGCCCAGTCTACAGTAAATCTTATATATAGTCACAGACTCCAGCCCTTCTCTGGAAGAATTTCCAATCTCCATCACAACACTGTCATGGCCACACATGCATGAGACATTTGATGTTGTGGGTTTTTTTTTTTTCCTTTAAAAGATTTTTTTTTAATGTCCACACGCCACTGAAGGCTTGTTTCCAAGACCACTGCACCAGTGAGCAGAGGGACGGCTACGAGGGGACGTAAGTGGCGGGGAGGGGAGACGGGGGGCGGCAAATGGGGCTTTATGACACGCACAGAAAGTAGAGCTACAGCGGGCGACCCCGAGAGGCGGCAGGTGAGCAGGGAGATGTGCCCTTTGGGCTGTCCCCGCCCATGTGGAACTTTTTATTTCCCGCCTCGCCCGCTGAAGCCCTGTGGCATTACAAACGGAAAGAACTATGAAAGATTTTCGGGGCCACCTGACCCGCTATAAAGGGGGTGCTGGGAATGACGTACAGAGCAGACCGAGGGGAGAGCAGGGCCCCGAGCACCTCCACCGCCACCCCAACCCGAGCGGCTCGGGAACGCCGCGAGCAAGTTAGCGGGCGGGGGAGCCACGCAGGGCCCAGGCCGCAGACGCCACGGCGCGGGGCCTTCGAGAAAAGATGCATACGGGGGTTCTGGTATCCTGTTACTTACGTCTGCAAACACGTATCTTAAGGAAAAAAAAAAAAAAAAAAAAACTGCAACCGGAATCCAAAGTATCAGGGAACCTGCACCGTAAGCACCATTTTTGTTGAAGGCAAAAGCCCTGAACAGGAAGTATTGTCACCATCTTTGTTAAGGGCAAACACAGGAAGTGCTGTGGCCATTTTTATTGGTGGCCCAGATATCAGGATGAAGCCCTTTCCGCCATGTTTGCTGTGGGTAGAGAGTATAACCACCTGGAGATGGAAAATAGCATCATTTAGGGAGTTATTTAAGGAAAGGAGTAATTGGATAATTGCATTTTAACACATGAACTCCACCAGGGACTTGCACCCAATTGACATAATAGTCGGGTCTCAAAAGTCACCTTATCAGGGAAGCCTTCCATGACCACTTGTATTTAAAACTGCAGTGCCCACCACCACGCTATTTAAACTCGCAACATTCACCTCCTGCACTCCCCATCCCCTTTTCCAGCTTTATTTTTACCTGAAGGACATATCACTTACTAAAACGTTTACCTAATTATTTGTTTATCATCTGTTTTCCCCCCACTAAAATGCAAGGTCATTCCTTTATATCACAGGGGTCCTTCCCAAAAAAAGTGTACAAATCAATCAGTCAGGATTCAGCTACAGCAATCAACCAGCTATTCTGCACAGATAGGGATTTGTCATGAGGAATTAGGGACATTAGCAGTAAGGGTGTCTGGGGCATGTAGTTTGGAGTTGGAAGGCAAGACAAATGCCTGCTCCAAATATATATAGAGAAAAGAATGTCAAATTGAGGGTCCTTACTCAGATTCCTTTATGAAATGAGGCAATCAATAAATACATTCATTAACTCACTTTTAAGTCAATTGGGTGACATACACAGAAAGTTGTACACCTGCTAAAAGTGGTTGACAGTAACAGAAGAAAACCTCAAAAATCATTATTTCTGTAGAGGTTTTTCACAACCAACACTTCTAGTGGAAGATGAAAATATCATTGTAAGCAAATCAATGGAAAGCACTTCTGTTTTGAGCACTTCCTCAAAACATTCTAACTTTTGTAACAAGTTTAAAGGGTTACTATACCAATATAGCATTTTACTATGCCAGTGACAATATTTTTACATTGGGTGGCAAGTATTATTATTATTATCATTAGCATTTTACACATTCCACAAGTGAGGACCGTGGAATCAAAGTGGCCAAGTGTCTTAGCCAAAATCTCACAGCTAATATATAGCAAAACCTGAATTATAACCAGGTCCCTCTGATTTCATGCTCTCTCCAATACACGGTACACGACACACCCCTGTATGGTGAAGTGTCTACTATTCTAATGACAGCCAAAATATTAGTGAATCATTCTGGTACCACCTCCTACTCTTGATACTCTTGACTTCCAGGTACTCTCTTCACTCTCACCGTCTTCTTTCACTCTGGAATTGCTGTCCTTTCCTGGGCAAGATTCTCCTTCTGTTGGTGGACAGGTGTTAGCAATATTCTGTCTTCATCCGGATAAAGTACAGACTTCTTGCGATAATGTCAATAGCTGAGGTTACTGACTTTGGGGGAAGAAAAAAAAAGGATTTTTTCTGACTGTAAACTTTGATAACTTTCAAACAAATAGCAAAGTTGAAACAAATAACACCAAAAACACCATATAAAACTACCTATTTTAAAAATGCTTCTTAATGACTCGTTGTATTTGGAAAGGCTTGAGATGTCCTAGGAAAGAGAAGGAGACATTGCTGATGATGTCCAGGAGGAGGTGGTAAGCCAACAGTGGGTTCCATGAGAGCTCACAGAAGAGAAGAGAGTGAGAGAGGCATGAGAAGAGTCAGTGCAGGAGCTGAGGCTCATGGAGTTCTTATGGTGAAGAACCTGAGAGGCTGGCTATTAAGGGTCTCACCTAAAACCATAAGGTGAAGCCCTTGACCATCAAATTCCCCTTTCGGAAAATTGAGGTAAGCATCCATGCTGCCTCCTAAGTGACTAGGCTGGCTCTCTGATTGGCTAGCCAGCTGCTATCAATCAGCCTGTTGGAGGAACACCACCCCACCCTAGCATATAATGATAGTCTGAGTAGCACGCCAAAGGTTCAGCTTCACTTTTATAAATATCCAAGGCCAGCAGGTCCTGAAGGAATCAAACACAGATGAGAATCACTAACACAGGTGGTTGCTCCTCCACTCCATCTGGTCCCTCTCCATAGGCTGGAATTATGCCCCCACCGAGGATTAAGCACCTGTTACTCAGTGGTAACAAATCTATTTTCAGGAAGGACAGATATTTTCCTTTTTCTCTGTCCCCTACGTGCTCTCTTGTGTCAAGATATACCCATTGTGAGTTTGCCAAAGAGTCAAAAAGAACAAGTGTTGTATTTTCTTTCATTTGGGTCTTTGGTTTGGCAACCTCCAAAACAAAAATCAAAGGAGTTGGACATTTTTGGTTCTTCTTGTTTCATAGATGTGGAAATTAAGCCATGGAGAAAAACAGATTCTTTTCAAGCACGTGTGAAACAGTTACAGAAATAGGTCATGAATTAATTCACAAAGAAACTTCAATAAATTCAAAAAATCAATAGCCTACAAACTACATACTCTATCATTTTACAATAAAATTGGAAATTTTAACAAAAGAATAGCTTCCATAAATCCCATATGTTTGGAGACTAAATAAAATACCCTTAAACTCTTGAGTTTAAAAAAAAGTCACACATTTCTAATGGTATAGCCATATGGAAAACAGTATGGAGAGCCCTCAAAAATTAAAAATAGGACTATCATGTGATCCAGCAATTCCACTTCTGGTTATAGATACAAAGGAAATGAAATCAGTGTCTCAAAGAGATGTCTGCACTCCCATGTTCATTGCAGCATTACACACAATAGCCAAGATATGGAATCAACCTAAGTATTCATGACAGATGAATGGAAAAAGAAAATGTGATACATATTAACATAGAAAGAGAGATAGATATAAATATCATTCAGCATAAAGAAATGTAATATAAATTTATATATATAATACATAATATATATATTGTATATATATAATTCAGCCTTAAAAAAGATGGAAATCACATCTATTAGAATGGCCAAAATCCAGAACTCTGACAACACCAAATGCTGGTGAGGATGTTGAGCAACAGAAACTCTCATTCATTGCTGGTGGGAATGCAAAGTGGTACAGACATTTTGGAAAACAGATTGGCAGTTCATTACAAAACTAAATACACTGTCATCATATGATCCAGCAATTAATGCTCCTTGGTATTTACCCAAAGGAGCCGAAAGCTTATGTCTATACAAAAACATGCACATGGATGTTTATAGCAGCTTTATTCATAATTGCCGAGTCTTAGAAACAACCAAGTGGTACATCCAGACACTGGAATATTTTTCAGCCCTAAAAAGAAATGAGCTATCAAGTATGAAAAGACATGGAGGAACCTTAAATGCATATTACTAAGTGAAAGAAGCCCATAGAAAAAGCCATATACTGTATAATCCCAATATATGACATTCTAGAAAAGACAAAATTGAGGAGACAACAAAAAGATTGGTATTCACCAGGGGGTTGGGAAGGGGGCACAGGAGATTTTTAGGGCAGTGGAAATACTCTGTATGATACCATAATGATGGATGCATGTCATTATACCTTTGTCCAAACCCATAGAACATACAACGCCAAGAGTGAAGCCTAAGGTAAAATTGTGGACTTTGGGTGATTATGATGTGTCAATGTAGGTTCATCAGTTGTAGAAATGGACCACTATGGTGGGGGATGTCCATAATGAGGGAGGCTGTGCATGTGTGGGGCAGAGGGTATATGGGAAATCTCTACATCTTCTTTTCAATTTTGCTGTGAATCTTAAACTGCTCTAAAAAAATAAAAGCTTAACTAAAAGAAAAGTAAAAAAAAAAAAAAGGAACTCCTGTCATATACTACAACCTGGGTGAACATGGAGGACATTATGCTAAGTGAAATAAGCCAGACACAGAAAGACAAATACTGCACGATCTCACTTACATGTGAAAACTAAAAACGTCAGTCATAGAAGCAGAGAGTGTAATGGTAGTTGCCAGGGCCTGGGAGGTGGGGGAAATGAGATGTTGGACAAAGGATATGAAGTTTGAGCTATGCAGGATGAATAAATTCTGGAAATCTAATGTACAGCCTGCTGATTATTGTTAATAATACTATATTGTGTACTTGCAATTTGCTAAGAGAGTAGATCTTAAAGGTTCACACACACACACACACACACACACACACACACACACAAAAGATAACTAAGATAACTATGTGAGGTAATGGGTACGTTGATAAGCTTGATTGTGGTAATCATTTCACAATGCATACATATGTCAAAACATCACATTGTAAATGTAAATATAATTTTTACTTGTCAATTATACCTCAGTAAAGCTAGAGACAAAAAGTCACACACTTCTAACCAACAGAGTATAGAAAGAAAGAAAAAAAGACTTTATAGCAGAAGAATCTGGCAGACACCCCCTGAACCAAGTAATCAAGGTTAACATCAAAAATAAGTCCTGTTTAAAAAGACAAAAGCTCTAATTTGAAAAGATACATGCACCCCAATGTTCACAGCAGCTATGGGCTATTTACAATAGCCTAGACATGGAAACAACCTAAGTGTCCATCAACAGATGAATGGATAAAGAATATGTGGTACATATATACAATGGAATATTACTCACCCATAAAAAAGAATGAAATATTGCCATTTGCAGCAACGTGGATGGACCTAGAGATTATCATACTAAGTGAAGTAAGTCAGACAGAGAAAGACAAATATCATATAATATCACTCATACATGGAAACTAATTTTTAAAAAATGATATAAATGAACCTATTTACAAAACACAAACAGGCTCACAGATTTCAAAAACAAACTTATGGTTACCAAAGGGGAAAGGGGAGGGAGGGATAAATTAGGAATACGGGATTAACAGATACACACTACTATATATAAAATAGATAAACAACAAGTTCCTACTGTACAGCACAGGGAACTATATTCAATATCTTGTAATAACCTATAATGGAAAAGGATTTGAAAAAGAATATATATATATACATATATATAAATATATATACAATATATATAACTGAATCACTTTGCCATACACCTGAAACTAACACAATATTGTAAATCAACTATAGTCCAGTAGAAAAAAGAAGTTCTGTTGATATCATGTGCCCCAATACGATGTGACAAGAAGGGCACATCACCTCTGTGGTATTCTTCCCCAAAATCCATAATATTAGTCTTTTCATGAGACTCAATCAGACAAACCCAAATTGAGAGACCCTCCACAAAATATCTGAAAATTACTATTCAGAAGTGTCAAGGTCATGAAAGACCAGGAAGGACTGGGAAACTGTCCCGGATTGGAGACAGACGAAGGAGATATGACAACTAAAGGAAGGGAAGGAGCGAGGGAGGGAAGAGAAGAAGAAAGAAGTAGGAAAGGAAGATGGCAAAGGACTTTCCCATCATCAGGAAGATATGAAGACTTCTGGGCTAAATTCTTATTCCCATTTCATCTTCGTTATTTCCTTGATGTGCAACTGGAATCCCATGTAGCCCCCTGCCCTGTACTCCTCCCCTAAGAAAAGAAAAAAACAGAATTTGCCAAAGGAAATATAGGCATCTGTCCCTGTAACTAGAAATCCTAAAACTACACTTGGAATATGCAGCCATGCTATCCCCTCTTTCTGTACAACCGTTAATATAGGTATTATGCTATAGATAATATTACCTGAATCATGTGCACTAATTAATTATTCTTTTACTAAGTTATGAATTCTAATGATTCCTTCAGTTCTCTGATATCTCATTTCGATCTTAGGTGAACTATTGCTTATTGTAAAAATCCTGGGGTAGTTCACAGAAGCCTAAACTGCAAACCTTTTAACAGGGCCAAATACATTGTTATTCAAATTATTGTATGCTAATTTAATACCCCAACAATATTTCTATATGTTTGAAGTTTTATGCTATGAAACTTTAGTGACTGATAATACTAGGATGATTGCAATTTACCAGAATTTGACAGCAATCAGTTTTTATTGAGCATGTATTATGTGCTAGGGTCAACTAGGTCTAACAGACTGAAAGAGAGATATGATCTCTGTCTTCTTGGAGCTTAGAGTCTAGAGAAGGAAACAAACATAAATAAGGAAACAAACATAAATAAGGAAACAAATAAAATTGATAATTACAAATTATTGTAAGTGCAATAAAGGAAGAGTGCTTTGATAAGAAAAACCAGTCCAGGGGGCTGGAGGAGGGGAGCTGATTTCAATGGAGTCTTCAGAGAAAAGCCTCTTTGAGGAGGTAACCTCTCCTATTTTTCTTCCCCCAAAATATTGCAGTAGGTATAAAACTGTACTACACACATTTAAAAGATGGATAAGAAACAAGTTGAGAATTTAAAATATTAGGATACCTAAAGATATTAGGACTTGCTAAAATAAGTTCTTAGTTTCCTGGCATTCACAATAAAAAATGAAAACCATTTGTGTTGTATAGTTCCTATCTCTCAAAGAAAGAAAACATACTGAGTCATCCAAAGAGACTAATATGTCTCTGACACTAGTTTCAAGAAGGAATCTATCATATGATTCTTTACATAAGGAACATCAAATAAACTAATAAACTATGATTTTCCTGTGTTCTTTTGTAGAAGATACCAGAATGTTCTTCAAATGAGGATTCTCGGTATTGACCCACTATAAAGCACAAGATAATACAGTCTAGGTACCAACTTTCTGGTGATATAACCAAATGCAGTGACTGAAAGAGACCAGTAAATGGATGCCATTTAGACCCTCTCAAGTACCAGCTAACAACCGAACATAAGTATTCTGAATGGCAAAATTTAATAGCTGAATTTTCTTTCTGCTGACTATCTACTGGGATGACATCATGTATCACTGATTGAAGAGAAATCCATACACTTCAGATAGAATATATAAAGGGATTTTCAACATTTTGTGATGAACAATTTAGTAGCTAACCTTCCATTCTTGTTCAAGCAAAATGACACAGAAGCAAGCTGTGCTGGTATCAGCAAAAGGATCAAAATGTTTCTCAATGAGCAACAACAAGATGTTTGAACCTGTTTAAGCATATGGCCAAGTATTTGGGTGAGACCACAGAATTCGACATCATAAAGCACAAAGAAATTATTTTGCCCCCCACCAAAAAAAACCCTAAGTATTTCTATTACCAGTTGGCCACACTGACGACAAAAAAAAACTTCACATGGACTTTACTGTACTGAGAATTTCTTTCCAAACAGAACTACATCATCATGAGTCTGCGCAGATGATTTATCAGCAAATGCACCATGTAGTTGAATGAACTAAGCTTTTATCTGGATTTATTTAATAAAGTCCACTTAGAAATTAGACAATGACTACTAAATATAATGATTTTTGTTTCAGCATAATTGATGCTAGACTGTTCTTTCTGGTAACAAGCCTCCAAAAGGTTAGGCTGGATCTTAATAAAGCAAATACAACCATTAGCCCAGAAGAGGGTGCTTCCCTTCCTTCCCATGTGCACTGATAAGTGGGCATGCATCCAATCCATCCACTCTATCCACTAGCTATACAGGAAGTATAGAATTTTGAACAAATTAGAACTGTTCTTCAGGGAAACTGTGTTTGAGTTAATAGGGCAAAGAAATTAGCCATTACAAGTGCTGATGGATTCTTTATGTCTCTTCTCCCCAGATAATGAGAATATGAATGCTGGGATGCTTGGAGGACCAGTCAGCTAGAAGTATGACATGGGCTAAAATAAGCTTCTCTCCACCCAGGGAAGCTCTCCATTGACCAGAAGTAGAAGGGAGGGGAAAAGACAAAATGGATTATGAACTGTGGCCTACTTCACCAAGTTCATTTGGCCTACATAGATTTCTCCTAATGGCCTAAGAGCATCAGATAAGCAAAAGGAAAAGGAAACACACTCTCCTTATGACTTTTGAGTGGTTTGTTCTCCTTTTGAGTGGCAGTGTTAGACTGTCTTCTCTTAGGGACAGAGAATTGATTTTCCATCTTTGTGGTCTCTACTCAAATCATCTAGTAGTATGTACACAGCATATGCTCAGTAAATATGGTTGACTAACAATAGGACTGTTCTATTGGTTTCATTTTACACATAGTACATAATATGGTACCTTGCAGTAGGCACTCAAAAATATGGATCAAATGAATGTATATAAGACCAGTGTATCACAACCAGACTTCTTTTTGTTTCCTACTTATGTATACTAAAGAACATAAGAAAGTCAAAAATTCCTCTCAATACATTTTTATGTAGCAAATTTTACAAGGGTTATATGTTATTACTATAAGATTTTGTTATGAGTCATAAGTACCTGAAATTTTAAGAATGCTCCTAGAATTTCTTCTCTTTTCTAACTGTACTCTTTTCCCTAAGTATTCTCAACCAACCCACTCCATTAAATATTATGCAAAGGTAAAAAAATCTCCCAAATGTTTAGTCCTGTCCTCATGTATCCAGTTGTCTACTTGACATCTCCACTTGGAGTTCAATAGGCAACTCAAATTTAATCTTTCCAAATCTAGGCTCTGGACTCTTCTTACCCCCAACTCACTTCTCCCCAACCTGCTCCACTTCTGTAAATGGTACCACCATCCCATCAAGCCAAAGACTGGAGGAGGCATCCTTGATTCCTCTCTTACCCTCACACCTCCCATCCAATCCATTAGTAAGTCCTACTGATTCTATCACTGTAACATCTCCTAATCCAATCACATCTCTCCATTCTAACCACCACTACCCTCATATAAATCACTACCACATCTTGCTCAGACTCCAGAACTTTGCTCTATCTTGTTATTCAGGTGATATCTTAAATGTCACCTTCTTAGAGAAGCCTTCTCTGAACACCTGATCTAAAATTGTTCCCAGACTCAAGCACATCACCTTGTTTTATTTTTTTTCTTAGCATTTATCACTACCAGTTAATTTTTTATTTATTTGTTTGTTTATTGGGAAGGGGAGTATTTTCATCTCTCCCCATTAAAATGCACATCCATAAAAGCAGAGACTTTTGCTCTCTTGTTTGCTCTCATACTTCCACTGTCTACAAGAGAATGTGACACATATAGGTGCTCAATAAATAGTTCTTTAATTAAGAAGTCAATGACTCAATTAGCTAATAAGCCTAAAATGCATTTGAACATGAAAAACAAGCAGAATGCAAAACAGCACAGGTTTTTAAGTAAAGTAATATATTCATTGAGACCCAATTTAAATTTTCCAGTTTCCCTCAACAGTTTTAACCTTAACTTTTAAAGCTAATAATTATTGAACATTTACATATGCCAGGAACTATGGACATTCTTTACACACACCATCTCATTTAGTTTTGTTCAATCCTTGCACAACCTTATGAAGTACGTACAACTAGCCAAGTGGCAGAGCCAGAATTCAAATACAGATCAGTCTTATCCCAAAGACCTAAGTCCCAACCTAGGTTAGATTGCCTGCTGATACTATGCTCCCTTCAGATGGGCCAGGTTCCCTGGGAACATTCACCCAGGAGAGTAAGGTCAGGGCAGCTTAGCCTCAACTTAGAGCTCACGTCCCTCTCCTGGAAGGTAACAGAGACAGTGTTCACTTGGAGAGCACATGGAGATCAAGTCTTGGCTACACAAGAACATTCTTCCTAGGATACACATCCTGCAAGCACAGCAAGACACTATCCAAAACAGCATTTTCCAAGTTAGTTAATTATTAAATGTCTGAACCTTCTGCAGAACTTATACAATGATTGTTACATGCTTTCTAAGATTCAGGTCTACAAAGTTAAACATTTCTTTTACTGTACAGAAGGACCTAGTTCTCGTAAAGGTCAAGTGAGCTAGTGCATATCTCTCTTTGAAAAAAAATGTGAGATATTTCACAGAATGTGCATTATTTATACAATAACAAAATTCTGGAAATGGAAAGGAACTAAGAAATGACCTCTTATTTCACAAAAGTAGAAAAGGAGGCACAGAGAGGTAAAGTGACTTGTGGCTGCAGGGCTAGTAGCTGATAGAATGAAATTACATCATTTACCAAATTTAGTTCTCAATATGTAACTGAGCAATAACCCTTTCAGTCATTTTTCCTGAGTTAATATTCACGACTTCAAACTTTCAAGATTATGCCAAGCTTATGATATTGATGTGCACATATTTTTTTCAAGACTTTATATTTTGTTTAAAACATTTCAGGTTACCAATCTCTCATGTAATAAGCAATGGACATCATGTCTCCTTCATGTCTCTGGGGAAAAATAATAGAAAAATTATTATATATTCTTGGTAAATAAACTCTTCAAACATTGATTGTCACAGATGCAACTGGTGGAAGGCGTTTATAGTTGGCTCCAATTTCAGCAGGAAGTAATTGAAAGCTACCTTGAAGACTCTCCTCCATTACATGTGCTTTTTTTCTCTGCAGTTACTTTCTGAGTTACAACTATAATTTTATTCCCAGTTCAAAATGGCCCAACAGTTCAACAGTGGTTCTAGATGATCCACTAGTGCCAAACTGAATTTAACTCTTCGCTGTCTACTTTTATGTGTCTCACACAGTTATCCTGATTCTCTTAAGTTCTCAAACTTCATACAACATCAGAATCACCAGGAGGAAAGCAGAGCGCTGGGTCCTGACCCCAGATTCTCTGATCCAGTAGACCTGGGATGGATGGGGTTCAAGATTTTGCATTTCTAACAGGTTCCCAGGTGATGCTGTCTGGAGACCACTGTTTTAAATTATGTGATAAACACATTTCCATCAAGATTAAGCAGTATTGAAATTACTTGAGATGGATTTTTATAATCCTAGATTAATCCTAGAACACAGGGAATGGTGAGTTGAAATCCAGATGACAGATCCATGTCTTCCATAAAAATGAATATTCAAAACCTTCTTGCTGAACTCTTTCACTCAGAGAACAGAACTGTGAGTTATTTTTAGAGACTCCCATGAAAATTAGTTATCAACTGCTGATTAGTGCTTTGAAAAATAATGAGTGTTATTGTTGCAGGTAAGATTCTATTAAGGATTTTCCATTTCATAATTCTTCATCATACTGAACAAAGAATTTTTACTCCTGTGCAGTCCAGACCTGGTTCTGTTGCTTAGTAATGCGCTCCACGAACCTTTACAGTATTGTGTTTTCCTCTTCAAAAAGGGACAGTGTGCCACAGGTACTTTTTAACTTCACCAGAGCGCTCCCATAAAAAAAAGGATTAATAATCATTTTGTATTTAATCTAGCAGACAAAAATTGTCAAGATGAGAAGCTTTCTTTTAGGATGTTTTAAAATGCACTGTGCTCTCTTCAAAGTGAAGCTCTTTGAAAAAAATAAGTGAAGCTCTTTGATTCACAATCATTGCAGTAACTTCTAGAGGGATTATCTCGCCGACAAAGAACCATCAATCCATCAGTACATATTGTAGAGTGCCTCATCTGTGTTCAGCTGTGGGCTGGGCAAGTGGGAGATTCAAAAGACATGTAAAAGAATATCTTTAGACACATTTTGTACATTGTAAAGGTGCAGGTTTAGATATTAAGACAGTTATCTCCTTCATAAGATCAATGATGCATAAGAGAGATACGATTAACTTAGAAGAAACTGTAGCAAACTAAATGATGAGGCAGTCCACCAAAAGCCTTTTAAGAATTCAGAGAGGGTAGAAACTAACAATAAGGAAAGCTGGCATTTATCGAGTGCTTCCTATATGCTTGGCACTTCAAATGCATTATCTCTTTTAATTGTCAGCAACAGTCCTGTGAAGTCAGAATTATTATTATCCTCATTTTCAGATGAGAACACTAAGGCTTAAAGGTTAATTAGCTCGTGAGTAAACAAACCCAGGTCTGGGTTAAGTAAAGGAGAGCTTCATCGAGTGTGGCTACACAAAGACCCACCTATCATGCTGCCCTTTTCCCTGGTGTCTCTCTGCATTATTCATAAATGCAGGGCTTAATTCCAGGCCAGTGTTCCTCTGGGAAAAGACTTAAGCTTTAATTCATGCCTATAAACCTTTGTGGATGAATACCTATCCTTTCCGCCCTTTCAGCCAACAGAAAGTCCTCTGAACAGGGTAAAGGAAGGAGGATTTCTTTTTATGTATATTATCTTTGAACAATGAGTTCTGTAGTGTGATACATGATTTGTATAGAAATAAGTATGTTGATCTGTAAAAGCACAGGCTGTTTTCATACTATCAAAGTCACATCAACCTTCCAGATTTGAATTGTTCAGCATCTCTATCCAAACAACTTTTCTCCTCAGTTGCATTAATAACGCCTGAGCCTATTCTGATGAAACTTTTAAAATTCAACTGTTCCTTGAATCTTATCTCCAGCCCTGTCTTAAAGTGCCCCAGACTCTTCAAATAACAGTATATAATTTCACCCCTGACCCTTTGCCCCCGTTCACCACACACACTCAGAAAAACACAGCAGGACAAGCAGTCGTGTTTTCAGGAGGCTTTTGAAATGGAGGATAGACTGGCTGCATCCCCTCACCACCAGACTTGGGGTGAGGGGGAGTGTCAGGGCAAAAGCCAAACTCCAGGCCCAGGACTTTGTCAATTATCTTAAAATGTCTCTGAAAGTGTTGTTCAAAGTAGAGGAAAAAGAGCATAAATGGTTAATATTTAAACTGATTCCTAAGCCCTGCATTGGGAATGAGGAGTCCTAGGTTCTAGAACTGTTTCTGCCCAAGTCCTGAGGTTTTTAGAGTCCATAAAATGTGGGGAAAAGAATGAAAAAACTCTAACACTCTTCAGCACTGTCCAGGATGCAGTGAAGTGCAAACTCTCATACACAGCCAACGCGAGAGTACGTTAGTACAACCTCTCTGGAGAGCACTTTGGCATATGGCACATCCCATCCTAGAGAAACTCTCTCACATGTGCAAAAAACATGTTCATTGCAGAATTGTTTACAACAGTGAACTACTGGAAACAACTATACCATCCACCAGGGTAGTAAATAACTAAAATGTGGCACTTTCATAAAATGCGCTATAGCATTTAATAGGAGTAAACTAGTACTATATATTAAGATAGATCTCAAAAATACAACGTTGCATGAGGATAAAAGCAAGTTGCAGAATAATATGTATTATAAGATACCACTGTATAAATCTTAAGGAAATAACCAAACACGTATACAGAAAAATCTGTCTGGTTTATGGTTACTATATATAAGTAAAAATATTTTTAAATGGCTTGGAAGGATATACACCAAATTCACAGTAATGGCTGCCTCTAAAGAGAGTGTGGAATTTGATTGGGGGTGGAGGATAAAGAGTACTTCATTCTTACCTAAAATGTCCCAGTTCTTTAATTTAAAAAAAAAAAGGCTTCGAAAAAACAAAATATTAACAGTGATTTGTTCTGAAATTAATTGAAGTTCGTTACAGTATTCTGTGTTTTCCTATATTTAAAAACACAGGCTTCATTAAAAAAAGAGAGACAAAGAGCTAAGAGCTGCCCTTTCCAGCTCTGAATTTTAGAGTTGGATAATTAGGAATGTCATGCGTTTCCATCAGAGGCTCAAGATGGACCTAATTCTGGTTGATGTAGGAGGTGCCGGAAGTCACCTTGCTCCGGCCTATGTATTCCCACTGAAGCAAATGGGTGAGCTTCAGGGAAGCCTGAAGTCCCTTCTAGCGAGGTGGTCTTCCTGAGCATGAGACATGTATACTCACACACCACCTCATGCTCTGATCAGAAGGACCCCACGCTTAGTTTAATGCTCTACTGTCACTGTCTTGAAATTCATAATATTTCATCTTTGAACTTGTGTTTTATAAGTGAAATCTAATGGGACGATAGAGTGTGCATGTGAACAGATAAGACATGCACAGTATGCGTGCTCATGGTTCCTTGCTGTCCCATTCACACAAAACTTCAGACCCACGATGTGTGGAAATTTAGTGAGACTCAAAGCAAATATAATATTACGAAAGTTGCCAGCTTCCATAGAGTGTTGATAGAAAGTGTGCATATTAAGAAGTGAAATAAAAACAATTGAGTTAGTTTAGTTTTGTGCAGCATTTCCACGGTTATGATAAGAACAAAACACATATGCATGTAGGAGATACGAAATGTAAGTTGCGTGATTTCTGTGATTCCACACATGAATTAAATGCTCCTATATTTGCTTTTAAAACTGGCATTGCATGATGTAAAGATGAATGGTAAGATTTATGTTAATAATTTAAAATTTTCTTTACTTAGAAAGACATTAAATAGCACACAAAAAATATCATGACATGTTGAGAAAGATTGTGAAAGAAGGAAAAGGCTTTATATTTTAACAAATTTACTGGCACTTTTTTTTTGGCTTTTTGAACAAAGGGACCTGCATTTTTATTTTGCCCTGAGCCCTGTAGATCATGTAGCCAGCCCTACTTTTTGGCTTGAACATATGATATGCCTAAGAGAAACTGTCATCAAGCAACTGGGTAGTTGCCTGGACAGTTCCTGCAGCAAAGCCAGGGACTGTCTGGAGCTCAAATCTCAACACAGCCTGTTCTCTGTGTTCCCAGGAGCCCAGGATTCACTGATAACTTTGCAGAGGTGGCTCTTAACCCAGGTGGACCTCACTCCCAGACAAACAAGGCTTCAGGAACACTTCAGAAATGTGGGTGAGGCACCTCCCTTCACCCAGGGGAAGATAATGGTTAAGAGACCAGACTCTGGAGATTGAAATCCCTCCTCACCACTTAAAAACCATGTGGTGGGGCTTCCCTGGTGGCGCAGTGGTTGAGAATCTGCCTGCCAATGCAGGGGACACGGGTTCGAGCCCTGGTCTGGGAAAATCCCACATGCCGCGGAGCACCTAGGCCTGTGAGCCACAACTACTGAGCCTGCGCATCTGGAGCCTGTGCCCCGCAACAAGAGAGGCCGTGATAGTGAAACGCCCGCGCACCGCGATGAAGAGTGGCCCCCGCTTGCCACAACTAGAGAAAGCCCTCGCACGGAAACGAAGACCCAACACAGCCAAAAATAAATAAATAAATAAATAATCCTTCCCTCTACTTTAAAAAGAAAAACAAAACCATGTGGCTTTGGGCAAGTAAATTAATTCCTTGGTGCCTCAGTTTCCTTATCTGTAACATGGGCTAATAATTGAATAGGGTTGTTGTGAGGATTTAAGGAGCTGTGCCTGATATGTAGGAAGCCTTCAATAACTGTTGCCATGATAAGCATCCCAAGGCCCCTCTTCTTACTTGGGTCTTCAGTGACTGAAGGGTGGTGCGTGAGGTAGTTTAGAGCAGGGGCAATGTAGCCACATTAAGTCCAAGTCCAGCTCTGTAGGTGGCTCATCATGGTTCAGGCAGGTTTCTTAACTTGTCCCTAAACTAAATTTCTGTCCTCAAGACCCAATTTAATGGAACCTCAAACCATGAAAGTCTTGATTAACAGCTGGTAGCAGGCCCTGAAGGTAAGGATGGAAGAAAAAGGAGACCCCAGTAAGGAAATAAAACTGCCATCTCAAATTGGAGCACAGAACCCATTTCCCCAACATTGTTTTATGAGAGAGCTAACTTCTGGAAAGCTTGATTCTAATTCTAGTCACTGTGTTATAATCATCTCAAGATCTGCCTGGGGCTTCCCTGGTGGTGCAGTGGTTTCAGAGTCTGCCTGTCAATGCAGGGGACACGGGTTCGAGCCTTGGTCTGGGAAGATCCCACATGCCGCGGAGCAACTGGGCCCGTGAGCCACAACTACTGAGCCTGCGCGTCTGGAGCCTGTGTTCCGCAACAAGAGAGGTCGCGATAGTGAGAGGCCCGCGCACCGCGATGAAGAGTGGCCCCCGCTTGCCGCAGCTAGGGAAAGCCCTCGCACAGAAACGAAGACCCAACACAGCCAAAAATAAATAAATAAGTGAATAAATAAATTAAAAAAAAAAAAAGATCTGCCTCATATGACATCAAAAGCACAAGCAACAAAAGCAAAAATGGACAAATGAGACTACCCAGATATAAAGACCTCTATGCAGCACGAGAAACAATCAACAGAGTGAAAAGGCAACCTACAGAATGGGAGAAAATACCTGCAGACCATATATCTGATAGATGGTTAATATCCAGAATATACAAAGAACCCCTGAAAGTCAGTAACAAAATAAACAAATAGCCCAGTTTTTTTTAAAATGGGCAAAGCACTTGAACAGACAAATCTCCAAAGAAGATATACAAATGTCCAATTTGAAAAAATACATGCAACCCAATGTTCATAGCAGCATTATTTACAATTGGTAAGATATGGAAGTGTCCATCAACAGATGAATGGATAAAGAAGATGTGATATATATATATATATACACAATGGAATACAATATGTACACATACATATATATGTATATGTATATATGTATACACACACACACACACACACACACACACACACAGTGGAATACTACTCAGCCATAAAAAAGAATGACATTTTGCCATTTGCAGCAACATGGATGGACTTGGAGGGCATTATGCTAAGTGAAATAAACCAGATAGAGAAGACAAATACTGTATGATATCACTTATATATGGAATCTAAAAAATACAACAAACTAGTGAATATAACAAAAAAGAAGCAGACTCACAGATATAGAGGACAAACTAGTGTTTACCAGTGGGGAGGGGAGAGGGGCAATATAAGGGCGGGGGTACAAACTAATGGGTGTAAGATAGGCTACAAGGATGTATTGTACAATGGGGGGATATAGCAAATATTAATAACTGTTAATGGAGTGTAATCTTTAAAATTGTATAAAAAAAATTTTTTTAATTAAAATCAGAAAAAAAAGAAAAAATTGACAAAGGACTTGAACAGACATTTCTCCATAGAAGATGTACAAATGTCCAACAGGCATATGAAAAGATGCTCAAGGTCACTAACCATGAGAAAAATGCAAATCAAAACCACAATGAGATATCACCTCACATTCATGGGATGGCAACTCTCCAAAACACAGAAAATACAAGTACTGGTGAGAATGTGGAGAAATTGGAATCATTGTGCACTGTTGGTAGGAATGTAAAATAGTTCAGCCGCAATGGAAAACAGCATGGAGGTTCCTCAAAAAATTAAAAATAGAACTACCATACGACCAGCAATGCCACTTCTGGGTATATATCCAAAAGAAGTGAAAACAGGATCTCAAAGAGATATGTGCACATCCATGTTCATTGCAGCACTATTCGAAATAGCCAAGAGGTGGAAGCAACCCAAATGTCAATGGCAGAGGGATGGATTAACAAAATGTGATATTTGCATACAATGCCATATTATTCAGCCTTAAAGAAGATGGAAATCCTGTCACACACTACAACATAGGTAAACTTTGAAGACATTATGCTAAGTGACATAAGCCAATCACAGAACAGAATACTGTACTTACCTGATGTATCTAAAGTAGTCAAATGCATAGAAACAGAACATTGACTGTCATTACCAAGGGCTGCTGGGGAAGGGGAAATGGGGAGCTGTTGGTTCAATGGGTACAGAGTTTTAGTTTTGCAAGATGAAAAAGTTCTAGAGATCTGTTGCACAACAATGTGCTTATAATTAACACTACTGTACTGTATACTTTAAAACAGGGGTCCCCAACCCCCAGGCCGCAGACCAGTACCGGTCCACAACCTGTTAGGAACAGGATGGCACAGCAGGAGGTGAGTGGCGGGCGAGCGAGCCAAGCTTCATCTGCCGCTCCCCATCGCTCCCCATTGCTAGCACTACCGCCTGAACCATCCCCACTCCCAACCCTCCCACCCGCTACCCCCAATCCGTGGAAAAATCGTCTTCCACAAAACCAGTCCCTGGTGCCAGAAAGGTTGGGGACCAATGCTTTAAAATGCTTAAGGTAGGAAATTTTATGCTACAGTGATAAATTTTTCAAAAGCATGATCCATGAAAAAAAAAAGAGTTGGACTTCATTAAAATGAAAGCTTTTTGTTATACAAATAAAGTTGAAATTAAGAAAAAGAACAAGTGAAGTTATATATGAAAGAAGTAATTCATATATACCACGTATAACAGTGCCTGGAATATAGGAAGCCTGAATAAATAATGATTGTGTTGTTTTGTTACCAGCAAGATTCATACTGCAGTTTGTGTTCAAGTGATGAAGCAGTTCCATGGGTTAGAACAACACTTTCCTGAAATGATTAAAACGTAGTCTGAGAATTTCTTTAAAATGGTGTTTAAAAGCTCCATTTGTAGGCATCTAAACTAGAGAATACTCTTTCAAATGCACATGAGATATTGATAAGAAAGTTTATTTCATTACTGATTCACAGCAGCCCCAGAAAAAGTAGAGGAATAGCCTATCTATATGTGACTAAATCTCAAAAACATGTGCTAACAACAAGATTGCAGATTTTAGAAGAACACTATGAAGTGCGTTTAAAACATACATATAACAATTCTATGTATACACACTCACCTATGTAGTAAGCATTGCAAAATATATATGATGACACTCATCAATTTCAGGATAGATATTACTTCTGGATGAGGAAAAAATAAAGGGTTGAAGGATGGAACTTAACCTGTAACTATTGCATTTTATTTCTAAAAATTTTAAAAAAAAAAGAGCAAGGGGGAGCTATCTAAAACAAAGCTTACTTGTATTTCATTTGAGTAGTGGATATACGGATGTCTGTTATAGTATTTTCTGTGTCTTCTGTATGTTTAATATGTTTCATAATTTAGAGTGTTAATATTAATTTTCATATGCATTTTTGTTATTTAGTAAAACTCAAAATTCACCCCTCTTGAAAGCCTTCCTGGAATGCTCTGGAAGTCGCACTCCCTGGGTTCCCATAGCACCTAGTTCACAGTCCTCTATTGTCAGTTATTTTTTTACGACTCAGGTGTAAACTGAAGTGTAAATTCTCAATTGCAATGACTGATGCTTAGTTACCTTCATATCTTATTCAAAGCCGAAGGCCAGAGTGGCTACATTAGTATATGTTTAATAAATACTTAGGCAATAAAGTAATGAAGCCAAATTGCATATTTTGTAAGTGCTGATGAAGTGTGATAAGGTTGCTAATAAAAATGAGGAAAGATATTAATACAAAGGAAGGTATAGTCATGGGACAATACACCTGAGAAGTCCAATTTGTTCATCAAATCCTCAGAAGCCTAGATCTCAGTCTGTCTTAGCCCAGGCTGCCATAACAAAATACCATAGACTGGGTGCCTTAAACCTACGACATTTATTTCTCGCAGTTCTGGAGGCTGAGAAGTCCAAGATTGAGGTGCTGGCCAATTGGATTCCCAGTGAGAGCTCTCTTCCTGGCCACTTTTTCATTGTGCCCTCACATAACAGAGCATTCTGCTGTCTCTTTCTCTTCTTATAAGGGCACTAATCCCATCATAAGGACCCACCTTCGTGATCTAGCCTAACCCAAAGGCCCCTTCTCCAAATACCATGACATTGAAGGTTAGGGCTTCATCATATGAATTTGGGAGTACGGGGTGGAGGAGGAGGGACACACAAACATTCAGTCCATAACATCAGTCCTAACTTAATCCTCCACCTCTGAACATGATATCTAAGTGAGCAGGCAAGGCTTGGGCTCTGGGGATGACTACTCAGGCTCAGAGACTCTGTCTGGGTGAGGCAAGGAGAGGACAGTGGTGGCAGAATCATATGGCTCTTTTCTTACCAGCGCATTTCTATAATCTCTTCACACACCTGAGTGCCAATGAATTTTAACACTTAACACTTTGTAATTCACTCGTTAATTCTCATCAGCTTGTCATTGATTGCTCTCATGTCTGGATGATGGAGGATTATAGAACTTTGCAGTCAATGATTGAATTTCATAATCAATTACACAACCTTGAACAGTCCATATCTCCTTCAGGCAAAAGTCATTTCAATGTTTAATTATTGAAAAATCCCAGGGCTTCCCTGGTGGCGCAGTGGTTGAGAGTCTGCCTGCCAATGCAGGGGACACGGGTTCGGGCCCTGGTCTGGGAAGATCCCACATGCCGCGGAGCAGCTGGGTCCGTGAGCCACAATTACTGAGCCTGCGCGTCTGGAGCCTGTGCTCCCCAACAAGAGAGGCCGCGAGAGTGAGAGGCCCGCGCACCGCGATGAAGAGTGGCCCCCACTTGCCGCAACTGGAGAGAGCCCTAGCGCAGAAACGAAGACCCAACACAGCCATAAATACATAAATAAATAAATAAATAAAAATTAAAAAAAAAAAAAAAAAAGAAAAGTCCCAGTAAAGCTAAGAAAGAGCGATTTGATGCATTCATTCCCTATGGTTTATTTTTTTAAAAAGCAGACCATAAAAACTGTTAGATTTAGATAAATTATTGTAAAATCAATTCAATTGCATTATCAATAATTACACATCTAAATAACTGTTTTCACAGGAAGGTTGGTTATGGTAACGTAACTAGGTAGTTGGTTTTTTTTTTTTATTGGAGTATAATTTCTTTACAATGTTGTGTTAGTTTCTGCTGTACAACGAAGTGAATCAGCTATATGTATACATGTATCCCCTCCCTCTTGGACCTCCCTCTCACCTACCCAATCCCACCCATCTAGGTTATCACAGAGAGCTGAGCTGAGCTCCCTGTGCTATGTAGCAGGTTCCCACTAGCAATCTATTTTACACATGGTAGTGTATATATGTCATTCCTAATCTCCCAGTTCATCCCGCCCTCCCCTTCCCTGCCTGTGTCCACAAGTCTCATTTGTAGAGATGTGGATGGACCTAGAGTCTGTCATGCAGAGTGAAGTCAGAAAGAGAAAAACAAATATCTTATATTAATGCATATATGTGGAATCTAGAAAATGGTACAGATGAACTTATTTGCAGGGCAGGAATAGAGACGCAGAGGTAGTCAGTTATTGATGGACCAAAGGGTGCATAATTATTCATCATCTTGGAAGATGATGCTAATATATGACTGTGCTGATGTAGATCATTAACCACATAAAAAAGGAAGCCTGGTTCATTTATTTAAGGCTCCATTAGAAGGCTGTTCTTAACTTCTGTCCCTAAACCAAAAAAAAAAAATTCCTTTTTTATTTTTAATCAAGAAATTTTAAAACTTGCACTTTTCTCACGCAAGGTCCTGGGTTTGTAAGACAAATTTCCAAGCCTTCCATTGTCAAAAGAAGCTTACAGCAGTGCCCCCTACACACAAACACTTATTCAGTTCCCATAAACCTCAGGATTCAAACTGATGACTTACCATATTAATTCTTCAACAATAGACCGATATTTCTTTCTATTGCTCTTCAGAATTCTGTAACTCTAGCCTTAAGAGACCATGACAACTTCTTCTAACTGCAAATTCATTCTAATAATAATTATACAAGGACTCATTCACATAAGGATCTCTGTCAAGGTGAACAATTCTATAATTAATATCTGGGTTGCTTTATTTCTCCAGGTGATGGATATTTTTCTCCATAGCCCATCAAAGCTCTTTTGGCTTAAATAAGGATGGAATTGTAATGGTCATTGTAAAACTGATTCAAAAGCTGACCAATGGAAAATACATTGAACTAGTAGAAAAGTAAGCTGAGTTTTGGATGTAACTGGCTGATATGTCCTGGGAAAATCTCTTATTCTGTTCCCAGGCTGCCTTGAGTCTATATCCCACAACTATCCAGTCTCTAGAGGTCAATTGTACGGTGAACCACTCTCCCACCTGTTCTTACTTATTACTACAAAACACACACCAAACTGTATATAGGTACATGTATATGTAGGCTTCATTCATCTGACAAGCCTTCATTTGGGACTGACTATATGGCAGACACAGCCTTGGGCTCTGTAGGGTTCAGAAAGTAAAACACAGTCACTTTTGAAAGGATATGAATATTTGTACAATATGTGAAATAAAACAGCTACTCTCAAATCTTCCTTAATAACAGAAGGCCATTTTTTTGAGGTATTGGGTGTGATAGGCTACATCTGGGTGGTCTAAGCCAAAGGTAGTCTCCCTTCCCTTGCCAGTACCTGGTTTCTGCATATACACATGATGCAATTCTGTCCCTGAGGCAAAAGAGTAATCTTCTGGGGAGGAGGGTTCCTGGGAAAGTTTTCCTCTTTCTGAGAAAGGGACCCAAGACAGTAATTCTCTTTGCTTTCTTGCCTTTGGATCTTTTTTGCATACCCCTTGACCCAGTAACTCTCTTTCTAGGTTTTTATCCTAAAGAAATAACCAGAGAGATATGCAAAGATTTACATCCAAGGTTATTCATCCCAGAATTATTTACTACAATGAAAAATTAGAAACAATCATAAACATCGAACAATAAGTTTGCTCAAATAAATTATGGGATATCCACAAGTTATTACATATTCATTAAAAATTGTATTGTAGATGAATAGGAACTTCATGATACATTTGTTAAGAGGGAAAAGCAAGTACAAAAGCAAAATATTTTTGGAAATTATATGTATATGTACATGTGTTGTGTGCTTTGTGTGTGTGTGTGTGTGTGTACTGCACATATATTCCCCCTGAAGGGTGGGATGATGGGAGATTTTTATTTTGTTTTTTGGGCTTATTTGAACTTTTCAAAGTTGGTAGCGTTAACATTTTTTGATCTTCACACTTAGAAAAAATGTCATTTAAAAAAAACAAGGCATATTTAGATATTACAATGGAGCAGGAAAGAGAGATGGCTTAACACTAACTAGGGATTGCTAGTCCTGGAAGGTGTGCTGGAGCTGAGTCCTGACATCAGGCAGGATTCTTTGTAGGTAAGGGTAAAGGGATAGTTCAGGCAGAGGGGAAAGCATACGTTGAAAAGTGAGGCTTTAGAGAACATGATCCTCTCAGGGAAATGCTCCTGGTTCAGTGTGGTTAGAGGCTAGTGGATGGAGTGTGTGAGGACCCACTGGGAGGTCAGGCTGGAAAGAGCCACTCACCAAGGGCCTTGTGCGCCACCTCAGAAACTTGACTTTTACCTTTTAGGTGGTGGGAGGTGACATTGATATGGAGAGTTGTTTACACGGAAAAGCAGACATTTCTATGAGCCACTTTTTTGTTTTGTGATATTCATTCCGTGCTTTGGAAGGAATCAAACTCCTATTCTTGTCTGCCATCTTTTACGACACCATCCCAAGGTCACTTTATGGACTTTGTTGCATCCCACTTGAAGTACCAATGCACCCGACAATGATTCCTGCCCCTTACCTACTGCAGATATTAGCGTGGTCATCATGCCTGGTGTGGTGCAGAACATGCAGCCCCTAACCCAGTGCCTCATGACACTGGATGGGCAATATTGTTACATTAAACCAATATTGTTTGAGGGCAGTTGGGAAAGGCTATCCTGCCCCAAGAAGTAAACCATTACCTGATGACTGAAAAGCCAAGCCTTCCTTAGAGACTCATTCTTTTGGGGGGTATGTAAGAAGAAAAGTATGTCTCCACTCCTCCCATGTTCCTTTTTTAAAATGTTATCACAAGTATAGAGCACTGTGGTAAGCATGTTTGGAGTTGGCTGCCCACACTGCCTTTCTGGAAACTGCCCCTCCTCCTTATCCTCACAGATATCACATGTGGGTTGGTTCTCGGATCAGCATCCAAAACCAGCTGGACTTAACTCAGTTCTCTCAAAGGAATTTGAAATATGAAATGTGTCTTAGTTGCGATCAAGCCGTTCTCTTGAACAGAAGAGGGGTCAACTTGGTTGCTTTTGCTGGTGGCCATTTTCCACTGTGATGAATAAGAAGGCAGAGAAAGCTGGTGTGCAGCAAGGGAAATAAATGATGCCGGGGGGTAGGGGGAAGCAGACTCAAGATATGGTGTATTAGTGTAGACTAACTACTGTAAGAAACAATCCCAAATCTCAGTGACTGCACACAATACAAGTTTATTTCTTGTTCACACAAAGTCCAACACTAATGTTTTTGGTTGGGTGGCTCTCCCGTGCAGCTTTCTCCAAGTGGTGACTCAGGGACCCAGGATGTTTTCATCTCATCTCATGTCTCCACAGTCTTGTGGTTTCAAGAGTCCCTGGGCATCATTCTACCCCATCCCAATACTGAAGGGAGGGAACATAGAAAATCACATGGGACATTTTGTAACCAGGCCTAGAAGAGGCCTATATCACTTCTTCCCACAGTCACATAGTTCCACCTAGAAGTAAGGAGGGCTTGGAAATACAACTTAACTGGGCGTTATGAAGGAGAGCAGAAGATACTGTTGAACACTAGAAGGATCTCCAAGAGGAAGAGAACCTCTTGATTTCCCACAGGCCCTCAATCTTGCCTTATATGAGACTTGGTCAAACCCAGTATCCTTACTCAAGCTAGCTCAAGTAGGTTTCTACTGTTTATAACCCAAGGAAAAGACTAACAAACAATCAAAACACTTTTCAGATTATAAAGTATTTTGACTACTCGCAATCGTGTTTAATTTTGACATCAAGCCTGTGAGATAGACACGATTATCATTCTCATTTTGTTGATGAAGAAACAGAATCTCAGAGAAACTATATCAATTGCCCAAGTCCCATAGCAGCAACTACAGCCAGGGCTGGAATTAACTCGTTCAGACTCCAAAGGTGAGCTCTCTTTCTACTTCACAGTGTGTAAGAACATCCGGCAGGGGGGAAATTACGCTTCTAGCTCCTTACTATGAGTGGTTTTATCAGATTACTTGCCCTCTGGAGGAAGAGCAAATGACAGCACAAAGTCACCAGCTCTCAGGAGGAAAGGAGGATGGAACTGAAATGGAGAATGCGGAGAGGAAAGTCCAGCCACACCTGACACTTCATCTTCTTCCCAATTTTGCAGAGGCTGTTATTTGGAATTCAGAAAGAAAATCTAATCAAAGGCAAAAGGGTAGGAATCCTTGCTCTGTGGAGGCCTGCATTTTGTATTTGACATTGAAACACTCTAGTCTATGACACAAAAAAACTATTGAAAGCCCTGAAGGAAAGGAAGACAAATGGCAAAGATCTTGAGTCATGGCACCATGAAAGACATTGGGTTCTCCTGGGCTGGGGGAGAAGAACAAGGATGGAGAATTGTAAAGCCACCTTTGTGCACAATAAATGATGAGATAGCTCTGGAACGACAGCAGACAGCTGCTCCGTGTCCTCAGAGCTAACAGCTGCCGCCTCTGCTGGGCTTTCTCTACCACCAGCTCCTTTGACGTCTAGCCTCGCAGAATTGACAGTCAAGGCTGTCCAGTGTGGCAGTGAAGCCTTTGCCAGAAGGAGAGGTCTTTGAATGCTGCTGGAGCGTGAGGGGAAAATGCCAGGTAGGAGCAACCTTGACACAATGAAGGTAACAGAAAACGCTCAAAGCCACCATGTGAGAGGCTATAGATCAGGCTCTGAAGGCAGCAGTTCTCACATGTCTTTGTAGAGATTTTCACTGGATCCAGGCAAAAAGAGAAAAAGGACAATGTAGCAAGTTTTTTTCAAAATGCATTCCACTTAAAAGACTGTCATTTATTGCAGGATTACTTCCTTACTTGCTTGAATGTTAAAATGTTCTTTTATGAAATGACAATGGTAGAAAGCGGTGGGTTGTTTTTTTCAAATATATACTCCTGGCAAAATAAAATGTTGGCAACACGATTTCAGTCCTCAACTTTTTTGTTTTCTTTCTCATTGGTCCGTGAAATTGAAAAGTCTGGTACCCACTCAAAAGTCCAAAGCTCTTTAAGAATCATTCACAAAGAAATAAAAAAAGAAGAAAATTTAGAAAACACCCATGCATATCAGAAGGACAAATCACACAGATTTCAAGGACAAATCAATGGTTAGAAGTGGAATAAATAATAATGTCTTTGAGCAAAGTTGTAACACCAAACAGAAAAGAATTAGTTTCTATCAGCCTTAGGAATCTGAATTCCCAGCACGTCTTAAAGTCACGTGAAAAAGGGAAGAGTTGGGCCAACCAAGCCTTGACGGTGACTCACAATTATCTGTAAGACAGGAAACACAACTGACATGAAAAACTAAGGGCTATTAAAATTTTCAGAATGGATTACGAAATACTAGCCAGGAGCCAGCTGCAAAGATTTTGACAATAGGACGATTCCCAGTGTTCACAAGGGTACTTAGAAGAGCTAACAACAGCAGCTGTTTTGCAAAAGTGTGAAAGCGGAGTGAAAGAACAAGAGGAACAAAGTGAAAATGTGCCATGTAACTCTGGGAATAGACGCTATAAATGTTTCTATACAACAGGGACTACCTCTACCCACCACCTGCTTACGCTCTAGGAGCCGGATACGTGACAAAGTGAGACAATTTGAGAAAGTAAAAGTCTTGGGCTAAAATGCAGAAGAACAAGAATGAAAGAGTAAAGCATGTTTTTTAATTGCCAATTGTGTTCCCGACTTGGCAATAACTGAAAGAAACACGGCTAGGATATAACGAGAAATAGAATTGTAAATGTAATATCAAGATATTCACATTCCCTGAAAATTGTAACATTCATTTTCTTGCCCATTGTTTTTAACATTCCAATGGAAAGGGAAAAGATTGAGGAGTGTTTGGGGGAAGGAACTAACATTTTTTAAACACCTGTCAGGGACCAGACACTGTACTTGGAATTCTCTCTATATTATCTCGTAAACTTCTAACAACCACATTCTGAGGTATTAGGGCCCCATTTCCCAGATGAGAACACTAAGCCTCAATGACAATAAGATGCTTACCCAGAGGTCAATTGCTAAGTGTCAGGGTCAAGCATGTGTTTTTGTCACTACTCTCAGCATCCAGTTACTCTCTCTGCCTGGAGGCTGAATGAATGGCTACAGAACCTGAGATGGAAACAACCTCTTCTCTCAGAATCCCTCTTCCCTCCTCCCACTGCTGCTCTTCCATCACCTGAGGTGTCAGTTCCGTATGCCTGGGTCTGCCCCACCTACTGCTGAACCGTCTGATTAACTCACACTAAAATTAATTTATGTGTCCTTTCTGGTCAGCCCAGAAAGTCACTTCTGTGTGCCAAGTCAAAAAAGAATTTATCTGTTCAAAAAATACATAGTTATCTACTAACAGAAAAGGACAAAAGAACAAGTCCTCTGCAGAGTAGAAATAATGATCCTGTCATTTATTAACAATCTCTTTCTGATTCTACTGATGGGAATCTCATGTCTACTAACAGGAGAGCTTAGTAGGAATCTGGTGGGGGTCTTCTACTTCCACTATCCAAAATACATTCCTTTCATAGTAATTACCAGCTCAAAAATATGATGGTTTAAAAAACTATGTATCTATCCCCTTCCCAAACAGCCACAAAGACATAAAAAGAGAGGGACTTACTGTACTGGATTGAATAGTGCCCACCTATAATGTCTCGCCGAAACCTGTGACTATAGCCTTATTTGGAAATAAGGTCTTTGCTAAAATGAAATCATGCTAGATTAGGTGGGTCCTAATCCAAGGATTAGTATCCTTATAAGAAGAAGGAAATTTGGACACAGACACACACAGAAGGAAGATGACCATGTGATTATAAAGGCAGAGATTGGAATGATGCAGCTACAAGCCAAGGAACTCCAAGAATTACAGGCAACCACAAGAAGCTAGAGAGAGGCAACAAAGGACCCTTCTCTAGAGGCTTCAGAGAGAGCATGGCCCTGGCAACACCTTGGTTTTGGACTTCCAGCCTCAGAACTGTGAGAGAATAAATTTCTCTTATTTTAAGCCACCCCATTGTGACACTTTGTTACAGCAGCCTGGGAAACTAACATACTTAGCACGTTCTTTCAATAAGAGGGTCTAAACTATTGTAAAATGGCTAATTCTGTCCTAATTCATATTTAATGCAATTCCAATAAAATACCTAAGACCCCCCCCACACACACATCCTAATCAAAATCTCAGTGGAATTGGCAGAGGGGACAACTTAACAAAATGACTCTTCGTGTTATCTGGAGGGTGTTGGGCCCAGGCAGGATGGGGAACGACCAGGCCTGCATTCGTGGGGCATATGCTCAGAGAAGGCCTCACTGAGCAGAGACCTGAAGGAGGTAAGGAATTCCCTCCACCAGATTCCAGCAGGTAGAAGAGTCCATCGGGCAGAGGAGCAAAAGTCAACAGCACAGGGACCCTGGGAGGGAATGTGTCTGATGCCTCCAGGAACAGGAAGGGGCTGGGGCTGGTGAGCAGCAGGGGATGAGTTCAGAGCAGCCACGGGCCAGAACATGAGGGGTGTGTGTTGCTCTGCAAACCCCACCAGAACACCGCGAGAACCTCCTGGAGGACAGGGCCAGTGGGGCGAGAGAGGACAATCCAGGAGGCCTGGCCTCCCGGCCAGGGGTTGTTTAGGAGTTGCGTTCCTTCTCTCTCACAATATCCTGGGTGGATTGTGTGCCTGATGCCTCTAGAGAAACAGAAAAACGGCGGCACCCAACCCGTAGTGCCAGGTTGGCGGGGTAACACATTGGCAGGTGGCCCTGGAGCTGGCTGGGTGAGAAGGAGAAAACAACAGGTGCAGGTAGACTGGCTGAGCACCAGGTCCTCCCTCCTGCTCTCCTGCCCATCCCTAGGTGAGAGAAACTCTTGGAAAAAGCTCAAGTGAAGGACAGAAGTAATGGAGGTTCCCTAAGGGACAGGTGACCTGCTCTATGGGTGATGGGCAGGAGACAACAAAGGTTGCTCAAGCCCATACTGTGGGACAGGGGTGGGAGGGTGAGGGGCACTCTCCATCCTGAGGGTGGAGCCCCACGCCCTCCCAGCACCTGACCCGCCATAACCCAAGGCCTAACAGCTCCCCAGTACATATTGCCATACACTGGAGCTGATGCTCCCAGGGGAGTAGAAACCTGAAAAGAAGAGCATCACTATAAAAGAAAGACAACAAGAAGAGAAGCAGAATTAATGAGTAGATAAATAACTATTGCTAAATAAGCATAAAAATCTTGAAACAAATAAGAGACAATAGTGGTAACATGATATCAGAACTAATAGAATAAAGAACCAAGTGGAAAACCTGGCTACAAAAAAAAGTGATACATGATTTATAAAAATAACTCAATAAATGAGATTAATAACTCAAGAAATACACCTAAAGAAAAAAATTGCTGAGCTAGGAGATCTTCCATATCAATAGGAATCCCAAAAGGAGAAAAAACAAAGGGGAGGAAATGTTTGAAGGGATGACAGAATTTACCAGATTAAGGAAATTTTTTTCAGCTTGAAAACCCTTAGAGACTGACAAAGAGGATTAGGGAAAAACAAAACCGAGATGCCTTATGTTGAAATTTATAACCAGCTAAATTATCTTTTCCATGTGAGTGTGTGCAACAAAAAAGAAAAAAAGACTCAGAAGGTTTATCCTATCAAGACCTTTTTGAAGAAACTCTTAAAAGAAGAGAAATAAATATAGAAGGATGCTACAAGATTAAGGAAAGTAAATTAATTACTTAGAAATATTTGCTGTTAGACAAAACGGAATTCAAGACCAAAAAGCACAAGGGATAACAAGAGACATCATGCATTAGAGAAAGGAACCAAGTTCTATAAAATATAATGACTGTGACCATCTCCCCACTAAATAAAATAACAGCTGACAGAACTGTGGGGAGAAACAGAAGATATAATTGCTGCTGGATATTTCAAATGTCCTTGGCAGAAACTCTTAGGTCAAGCAGACCAAAACAAAAAACAAAACAAAAAAAACACATACACACACTCATACACACACACACAAATGTATGGCTTATTTGAAAAAACAAATAATAAACTTAAACATGGAACAAGCAGGTAATGCATATTCATTCCAAGCAACATAGAACACCCACAAAAATTAATCACAAAGGCAATCTTAACAAAGTACAGTTAACATCTTACCAATAATGTTCTAACAAAAATTAGAAACCAATAACAAAAGGATATTAAAAATTATTCTTTGTATCTGAAAACTAAAATAAATTCTACTGAAGTCATGCTTGGATTAAAGCAGAAGCTGTAAGGAGCATTAAAAATGCTTGGAATTAGAAACATTGGAAATGCTACGTGAAAGAAATTATGAAATACAATTAAAGTAGTACCAAAAAGAGAGTTTATAGCTTTAGATACATTTATTAGAAAATGGGAAATTGAAAGAAAATAAGCTGAACTCTTAAGTTATGGAATTGGAAAAAAAATTAAATAAGCCTGGTGAAATGTAAGGAAGAAATAATAAAGGTAGAGACAGAAATAAAATAGAGGACATGAATAAACCAACAATGGATTATTTGAAAAGATGTACAAAATAGACACAACTCTAGTGAGACATACGGTAAAACACAGAATGATCTGTGGGATTTTACACTGAATATATATTTTAAGCATGTGCAACGAGCAATCCTTATTTTATAAGAATGTATACATTATATGACATTATATGAGGACTTATGTAACACATTTTAAGGTAGGTGTCTATGGTACATAAAAAATAGGAGTGGGATCAATGATGAAAGTAAAAAATGTAAATAAAAAAGGGTTTTGAGTGGCTGTATGGAGATAGACTTCTGTGGCATCAGATACAGTGAGCATAGGAGTCATTCAGTAATTTGTATGAGAACAGTTTGGGGAAAAAAATAATAAAGTTAAAGTAGTAATTTTTTTCAGGTAGATTAAAAAGTTTGATGTTAAAAATGAAACCAATAGCTAAATAAATATATGGTTTTCTATCTTATCTTGATTTATGGAAGGACTGTGTAAGTATAAATACAATGGGAAAAAAAGAGAAAAAATGGACGCTTTGACTCCATTAAAATGAAACCTTTAAAAAATAAAATCTTTCTGTCCATCAGGGAGTCATTTTAAAAATTAGATACAAAAAACAAATAGGAAAGAATATTTGCAACAAAAACTACAAAAGAAAAATATCCACAATATATTAAATATTTATGCAAATAAATAATAAAACACGAAAATAGACCTTATTAAAAGTTGGGCAAAAAAAAAAAAACCTTTTAACAATCCATAAAGAAAATACAGTTGGCTAATAAATATGGAAAAATATTCAATCTCAGTAGTAATATAAAAAATGCAAATTTAAACTGAAATTTTCCATCTACCAAATTAGCAGGCTAGCATTCCCCTTGGGAATATAAACTGGTCTCCCTTCCTGGAAGGTAATTTTATATTACATGTCAAGATACTTTTAAATGTTCATATATTTTGACTCAGTAATTCCTCTTCTAAGCATCTGTCTTTGGGAAAAAACCTACACATTCATCAAAATGGGAATATTAAATTTAGCATATCCACACTGCGACAGTAAAACTTCATGAGAAAATAGTCTCTGAATCCCCAGACTCTGACACACAGTGGGACTCAATAAATGTTTGTTAAATGGCTCTGGAATTCTACATAGCAGTTAAAAAAAGAATGAGTTCAAATTATGATGTGGAAAGATCTCCTAGACCTGTTGTTAAGTAAAGTAAACAAGGTGAAAATCAGGACACACAGGATGATCCCACCGATGTAAAACTAAAACCAGTGCCAAAACAAACAAAACGCATCTTTCTCTCTCTCTCTGTTTCTCTCTCTCCCTCCCTCCCTCCCTCCTTCGCTCCTTCCTTTCTTCTCTCTCTCAATGCATAGGGAAGTACATGAAAATGTACACACCAAGACTATAACAATCATTACATTTGAGAAGGAGATGGGGATGGGCAAGGAGACCACCTTTGAAGGGAGTCTGAATGGTTTTAGATATAATTGTATTCTCAGATTAATGACCTACTTTAAAAAAGAATGTTTCCCAAAGGATGCATATACAAAGATGTTTATGATAGCATCATATATAATAATGAAAAGTTGAAAATAACCCCTTAGGATAATAGATATATGTTGGCCATGAAACATCATGTAGGTGTAATAAGCTGTGTTTTTGAAGAGGAGTTGATGGGAAATGACATGGTACATTATTAAGTGAAAAACAACAACAAAGATTTAATAAAAAATATATAGGCTCATCTTACAAGAAACACTAGAGAGAATTCTTCAAGCTGAAAGCAAGTGACCCTAGAGAATAATTAGATTCCACACACAAAAAACAAAGAGCACCAGGAGAGGTAATTATGTCAGTAATGATAAGAAAGGATAAATGCATATTTCTTCTCCTATTTGAAAATCAATTGTATAAAACAATATGTATATAATTGTACTGATGGGCATTCAGCATATAGAAACATAGTGTATTTAACAGTAAGAGCACAAAGTGGGTGGGAGCAAAACTATATTAGAGTAAGGAAACGACACCAAATCCACAGGATCAAATGAAGAGGACTGGAAAGGTAAACAAGAAGGAAAATATAACAAACTCTATAAATATATACTTGCTCTCTTTTCTTCTCTCATACGTTATCTGCCCTAATCACCCCAGGTCCAGGTCCCAGAACCTGCTGAAATTATTCAAAATAGCTAACCCTAAACCTGCTTGCACTGGCTTCCAAGGGAAAAAAAAAAGGGTTCTTGCCAATGTTTTCCCCTTGTTCCTTTTGCCTCCTGACTGACCCTGTTATTTCCCCCATATGTGTGGGAACTTGAGAACTATGAGTAACAAACTATCTTTTCAATGGCAATCATCTCCTGATCAAATGGCCTCACCATACCTGAATAATAATAAAACCTATTTTTTTAAAAATTTACTTATTTATTTTTGGCTGTGTTGGGTCTTTGTTGCTGTGCGGGCTTTCTCTAATTGCAATGAGCAGGGGCTACTCTTTGTTGTGGTGCATGGGCTTCTCATTGCAGTGGCTTCTCTTGTTGCAGAGCACGGGCTCTAGGCGCACGGGCTTCAGTAGTTCTGGCACACGGGCTCAGTAGTTGTGACTCACAGGCTGTAGAGCGCAGGCTCAGTAGTTGTGGCTCACGGGCTTAGTTGCTCCGCAGCATGTGGGATCTTCCCAGACCAGGGATCGAACCTGTGTGCCCTGCATTGGCAGGTGGATTCTTAACCACTGTGCCACCAGGGAAGTCCTGATAAAACCTATGTTTTAAAACAATTAATAATTTTGAAACTATCCACAGGGAAACCTCAGGCACAGATTGCATCACTGGTGAATTCTACAGATATTTAAAGAAGAAATAATACCAATTCTTCACAAACTCTTCCCAAAAAAATAGAAAAAGAGGGAAAACTTCCCAATTCATTCTATGAGGCCAGTATGACCCTGAAACTAAAACCAGAAAACTTTGCAAATACTTCTGTTATATAGGTGGATGTTTTGACTTACATAAAACGTCTGCTAAATTCTAAATTTCTATAAAAGCTACTGTGTCTTTGATAAACTTTCCTATATCTCTCCTTGCCATTTTTATAGATTCTATTAATGAAAGGAAAAGGCATGTAGAGTGAAGGCAGAAATGGTTGTGACAATGTCATTTTGCTTTTTCATTCTTCAAATGCCATCATACAATTTGTTTTCTTGTGCGAGCATTACACAAATACAATTGCTTTCAGGAATACTAAAACAGCATTTTATTGGATTTGAAGTATTGAAGGTACAGAATAAATGTGGTAATATAGAACTCTTCCTAACACAAGTATCTTGGAAGTTAATAAATAAGTTGATTTCTAGGTTCTTGAGTATTTGAAAAATAAAGTTGCAATTTGAGATTGTAAAAAGGAGATTACAACAAAAGAAAACTACAGACCAATATTCCTTATGATTATAGATGCAAAAATGCAGGAAAGTATTTGACAAAATCCAACACCCTTTCATAAATTAAAAAAAAAAATCTCCACAAACTAGGAATAGAAAGAAACTTTCTCAATCTGATAAAGGGCATATATGAAAAACCCACAGGTAACATCATACTTAATGGTGAAAGACTGAATGCTTTCTCCCTAAGACTAGGAACAAGACAAGGATGTTCACTTTTACCACTTGTATTCAATACCATACTGCAGTGAATTAGGCAGTCAGGCAAGAAAAGAAATAAAAGGCACTAAGATGGGAAAGAAGTAAAACTGTCTCTATTTGCAGATGACATGAACTTGTATATAGAAAATCCTAAGGAAACCACTAAAAACATACTACTAGAACTGAAAAACGAGTTTGGCAAGATTGTAAGATACAAAATCAGTACATAAGACCAACTGTATTTCTATACACTTGCAATGAGCAATGTGAAAATGAAATTAAGAAAACAATTCCATTTACAATAGCATCAAAAGGAATAAAATACTCAGGAATAAATTTAAGAAAAAAAGTACAAAGTATATACACTGAGAATTACAAAATATTACTGAAAGAAACTAAAGAAGACAAACAAATGGAAAGACACTCCATGTTCGCTGATGGAAAGACAATATGGTTATGATGGCAGTACTCTTTCAATAGGTCCACAGATTCAATGCAATCCCTTTCAAAACCCTAGCTGGTTTCTTTGTAGAAATTGACAAGCCAACCCTAAAATTCATATGAAAATTCAAGAGATCCAGAATAGCCAAAACAATCTTGAAATAGAAGAATAACTCACAATTCCCAATTATAAAACTTAGTACAAAGCTGCAGTAAGCAGGATAGTGTGCTGTTGGCACAAGGACAGACATGTAGATCAACAGAATAGAACTGAGAGTCAGAAATAAATCCTCACATTTATAGTCAATTGATTTTCAGCAAGGGTGCCCAAGCAATTGGATGGAAGAAGAATAATTTTTTCAACAACTGGCACTGGGACAACTAGATATCTACATGGACAAAGTAAGACCTTTATCTCATACCATTTACAAAAATTAACTGAAAATGGATCAAAAACCTCTTAAATGTAAGCGCTAAAACTATAAAACGTTTAGAAGAAAATGTAGGTGGAAATCTTCATGATCTTGGATTAAGCAATGATTTCTTAGATATGACACCAAAGCACAGCAACAAAAGTAAAAATAAATTGAACTTCATCAGCATTTACAACTATTGTGCTTCATAGGACACTATCAAGGAAGTGGAAAGACAACTCAGAGAATGAGAGAAAATATTTGCAACTCATATATCTTATATAGCCAAAAGTAGATACAACCCAAATGTCCATTAACTGATGAATGGATAAATAAAATGTAGTATATTCATGCAATGGAATATTATTCAGCAATAAAAAGGAATGAAGTATTGATATATCCTATAACATGGATGAATCTTGAAAATATTCTAAGTGAAAGAAGCCAGACACAAAGAGCTGTAGAACTGGATATTGTATGATTCCATTTATATGAAATGCCCAGAAGAGGCAAATCTACAGAGGCAACGCATAGATAAGTGGTTGCCTAGGGATGGCAGGACTTAGCGTAGCCTGCAAAGGTATGTCTGCATTCAACAGAGATCAGCATTACCTTTAGAAGCCTTCAAGGAGTACATTGTTAAGACAAAATGGCAGCTGTGGGATAAACAAAAAGAGGCTCATTTTACTTTAAATACTCCCTAGGAAGACCTAAGCAATGATCTCAAGCTGGAAAGAGCCAAGCCTTAGAACGGTATAAGGACCAGGTTAAGTATTCATTGTGGTGTCTATTCTGCATCCCTCTCATTTCTACTGTCACTTTCATCAGGCGTTCTTCTCTTAGTTACTCAGCACCCTATATTTTAAGGGCTTTTCAAAAATAATAAAATAAGATTGCACCACTGGCTCTGTTAGTCTCATCACTGAGTGATTTCAGATGCAGGGTTTGGTGCCAGTGCAGTTGAAGGCAGCAGAGCAACTGATCACCCGTGGGCCAAATAGTAATGATATGGCATTCTTTTTCATCAAGAAATTCTTAAGCTTCATAGGGCTGAATCCTGAATTTGACACTCTTGGCTAAACTTGGGACTTGGTTAAAGATTAAATAAGCAAACTTTTATTTCAATTGTATAAACCAAAAACTAAAATACAAGTGAAGACGCACTAAGAAAGTGGAGATTTGGTTTTCTGTGACTGATGCTCTTTTTTTTAGCATCCGATTTTGCATGTGTGTGTGTGTGAGTGAGACATCAACAAAAAATAAATAAATAAGAGAACTGCTAAGCATACATGAGTCACAGAAAATGTTTAAAACCATTTGACTCCCCTAGGAGATGGCCAGATCGTCGGTGAATGATTTAGCATGGGAACTAGCCAGTAAGGGCAAGCATGATTGGTGAAGGGATCTGAACGAAACATCAGAGGTGGGGGAAAAAGTGGGACCTTCCGCTTGAGAGTCTTAAAAAGATTACCTCAGGGGATTAGTGAAGGGCTGGGCTCCAACCTGCTTGTTCTAAAGGCAGCTCATAAGGTATAGATGAAAAGAACTGTAAAAAGCATCAGCCACTATGATTGCTAAGCCAAGGAGATCCTTTCAGCAACAAATCTCTTGCTGGACCTGTTTCAGGTTCTATTTTTCATATGGAATCAAAAACAACTTTACATACTTAGTTTCTACTAAAGCTTTCCCCCTGCCCCTTGTTGATAGAATGGCTTGAGAGCCCTGTCAAGAATCTCCAACAATCTCTGATGCTTGCAACATTCACATGCTCTACACTGTTCTTTTATAAAACAACACCCTCCAGAGCTGTTTGGTGATCAGTACCTAGACACTGGTGACCACATCCCTGTATAGCATCTTTTTTTGTTTGTTTTTTAGAGAATTGACGTTTGCTCTTTTTTTAATATATTTATATATTTACTTATTTATTTAGGCTGCTCCGGGTCTTTTTTTTTTTTTTATTCGGTTGCACTGGGTCTTAGTTGCAGCAGGTGGGCTCCTTAGTTGCAGCTCCTTAGCTGCGGCATGCGGGCTCCTTAGTTGCGGCATGCATGTGGGATCTAGTTCCCTGACCAGGGATCGAACCCGGGTCCCCTGCATTGGGAGCCCAGAGTCTTATCCACTGCACCACCAGGGAAGTCCCCTGCTCCGGGTCTTAATTACGGCACGTGGGATCTTTAGTTGCGGCATGTGGGATCTTTTAGTTGCAGCATGCGGGCTTCTTAGTTGAGGCATGTGGACTCTTAGTTGTGGCATGCATGTGGGATCTAGTTCTCCGACCAGGGATCGAACCCAGGCCCCCTGCGTTGGGAGCGCAGTCTTACCCACTGGACCACCTGGGAAGTCCCTCCCTGTATAGCATCTTACGTGTCATCTTACATGCTCACCTGGAGACACCATAAATACTGCTTTGTGCTGTTGATTATCCAGGCAGGAGTCAATATCCCAATTGAATTTCAAACTCTAAACAGCAAAGTCATCATGCCACTTTGAACTTATGTGGGCCTCCTTTCTAAAGAACTCAAATTGATTTAAAAAAATCTATCTAAATTAATTATGCCTCAAACCTCCCAGAAGACAATTAGTAGCTATCATTTGCTGAATGCTTCCTCTGTGGCAGGCATCCTTCTAATCATTTATGTTGTATCACTTTGGGTAAATCATGTATTCTCTGTGAGCTTCAGTTCATCTGTAAAATAGGGAAAACACTGGAATCACAAATTCAGTTGCCCACAGGTAGCTAAGTAGAGGGAGCTAGGTGTAAGCACTTGAGCAATTATTAAGTGAGATATACCTGGCATTCTTGGTGGCTGAATCACTAACCTTGCCTCTTCTGTAGGCAGATCCTGCCTTCCCACTTAGAGCAGTAGAAAGTGTGAGACATGCTTTCCTAGGCTCCCTTGCACCTAGGATGTTGGCATATGAGCCAGTCTTGGTCACTTGTGAGCTCAGGGGGATTTCAGTTAGGGACTTTTTTTTATTAAGTTTTACCTTTACAAGAAAGAGAAACCAATGGGAGGACATGCTTTCCTCTTCTGGATATGTGTCTGCATGTGACATGTGCACCTTTTGGAGGCATTGGTAGGAAGGAGGGGAACATCACAGCTGACTTACTGAAGATGTCGGGGGAAAGGTGGAAAACATCAGTGGTGTGGGCAGCAGTCCTTGACAACATTTTTGTGCCACTGTATGAACCCTGGAGCTCCCCTACCTTAATTGAGGTAATACACCCTTACATGAAGCTATTAGTTGGGTTTTCTATCAGTCACACTGAAATCATCCCCACCGCATCTTGACATAATACTGAGGGGCATTCCTCATCTAAAGAAGTCGGCTGCACTCAGTTCCTGCTGGTTGCTGCCAGATGAGGATTTTTCAAGAAGAGCTAGGAATCCAGATTTTTATATAAAATTCCAGATTTTAAAACGTTGGCTCAGATTAAAGGAATATGTGCAGGCCAAACAAAATACACGTGGAGGCCAAGTTCAGCCCATAGACTCACTATTTTCAACCCCTGATCTACCTCTGACAGTTGTTGTGAGAACTGAATTAACTATGTTTAAAATAAGATCAGTAATAATAATAGCAAACACTCACATAGCACTTAATATGGGCCAGGCACCATTCTGCTTGCTTTACCAATCTAGTACTCATATGTAACCAGGTCTTACAACAACCTTATGGGGAGCTGTAACTGTTACTTCCACTTTACAGGTAAGGAAAGTACGGAAAAGAGAAGTTGGATAATTTGCTCTGGTCACACAGTCATGATGAAGTAGAGCAGGAAGGTGAGCCTGGACCCAGGTAACCTGGCTCCAGATTTCACTACTCTTAATCAATACATTATGCTTGTGAAACATTCAGTACAAATTTCTGCCCGTAATTGATACTCAGTCCATGTAAGTTCCCTTCCCTCATCCCCTCCAGTGCTTTGAAGCAATTTCAAGAATAGAATTAGGGATTTGGGGGACTTCCCTGGTGGTCCAGTGGCTAAGACTCTGTGCTCCCAATGCAGGGGGCCCAGGTTCGATCCCTGGTCAGGGAACTAGATCCCACGTGCCACAACTGAGTCCACATGCCACAACTAAAGATCCCGCATGCTGCAACTAAAGATCCTGCGTGCCGCAACTAAGACCCAGCACGGCCAAAATAAATAAATACATTTTAAAAGAAAAGAAAGAATTAGGGATTTTTCTGATGCTAAAGAGGACAGCTTGGCATTTTAGATATTAATGACAGTTGTCATTTCAGTTCGGTGCCTCAAGAGCTGCCATAATATCCAGGCAGGTGATCAGTATCATAATAAATGAAATCTATATGGACTTGGCTGGAAGGTGGAATAGCTGTGATGACATTTGTGCTCAGCTTCTTGGCCACCAAACAACAGGGATGCTCTGAACATGGTGAAATGTTGTATCTTCAGAAGAGGCCACCAACCTCCCATGGTGACTGCCACACTCCCAACCAGGACTCCTAGGTAGTGTGCACTGGATGGGGGGATGGATGGATGATGGATTGGCTCCAAAGGTACACACATCTGCATATACAGGAGACAATGTTATTCTGACTCTTCCCTTAGAGCCAGTCCCAAGATAGATAGTCTCAAAGCTAAATCCATTTGGTGTAATTAACAACTGTAGTGCTTAATCGTTCGTAACCAAACATTCCCTAAAAATGGGCTCTTAGAGAAATGATTCCATTGAGAGAAATACAACTCCAAAAATGTTCATAACAACATTGATGGGGGTGGGGGTGAGGGGAGTGTGGGAAAGCCATGCACCCAAATGTCCAGCAATAAAAAGTATATTTTGGTACAACCATAGGGTTGACTATTAGATCACCATTAAAAACATTGCTTACAAAGGATGTGCAATAGAAAAATACTTATGAACCAATAATAAATGAGAAAAGGACACAAGTTGTTTATACAGCATATATCAAAATGCATCATTTAAATGAATTTTTCTTAAACAACAAAAAACATTGAAAATGACCCACATACTACACATAAATAGACAAACCAACAAATATTCACTGATTACCTACTAAGTACTGTAGATGCAAAGTAATGACAAGAAACAAAAAAATTACTTCTTGTTTCCAAGAGCTTTCAAAATAATTAAGGAGATGAGATGCTCTCTAATAATTACATCGTAGAGAAATTAGGTGGTAGACGTAGAGAACAAACGTATGGACAGCAAGGGGGGAAAGCGGCGGGGGCGTGGGGATGGTGGTGTGATGAATTGGGCGATTGGGATTGACGTGTATACACTGATGTGTATAAAATTGATGACTAATAAGAACCTGCTGTATAAAAAAATAAATAAAATTTTAAAAAAAGAAATTGTGTGGTAATTGGAATATGAACAATATATAACAGTTGCTGTAATACTCAGAGGAGAGAAAGATGACCTCTGGCTGTGGTGATCCAGGCAGGCTGTGAAGAGGAGTGGGAGCTGAACGAGAGGTTTATCGGGATTTCAGAAAACCAAAGGGCATTCCAGGCAGGAAGGGATGCAGAGTCTGTACTGATGCAGGTATGGAAACACGCGAGTTATGTTTAATGTGATGTAGGGGAAAGAACTTAGGCCCTGAGCTGGAACCCTGGCTCTGTGATTTCTCCTGAATGACTTATGTTAACCTCTGAGGTCATAGGTTTTCCAAAGATAATGCATCTTATAGGATCTTTGTGTGGATTAAACAAGATCATTTGTATAAGATGCCTGGTCCATTAACTTGTTAAATGTTCATTTTTTTGATATCTCTTTCTCTTTCTCTTCAGCTGTCTTTGTTCATTCATTCATTCGTCAGTCAGTCACTTAGTCATCCATTCACTCATTCGTTCGGCACGCGTTGGGCACCCATCTTGTACCAGCACTGGGCTGGTTATCGTCTGTCTGTTCCCATCCAGTTCCACTCCACACTCATCCCTGCCCTGTGCTGTGCCCCAGGAGCCTGACAACCGCGGACCACATCACCCAGCCTCCCTTGCCCTCTAGCTTCCAGTTGGAAACACTGGCAGGAAATCTGAGGGCAGGAGGAGAAAGAAGTTGGGCAATTTACTCCGTGCTCCACTTCCTCCCTGTCTTGTCTTGGGGGCGGTGGGTAGCCCCTCTTCCTTAGCACAGCTCCCAGCTCGTGTGGGACCCAGCTCCCTCCTCCTGCCCCTTCACACCTGGCGGGGGATGACGATCCCTGGGGCCCTCACCATGTCTTGTGGGTTCCCTTCCCTCTGTACATGGTCTCTTTGTTCAGTTCCCTTCAGTTAAACTCTTCTGCACCTGCTGCTCACTGGGGCTCTGACATACATGATGAAGAAGGCAGACAAGTCCTCGCCTCCTACGTTCTGATAAAAATTGCGTAAACAAAATAGCCATAGGTACTAAGAAGAAAATAAGGTAATGTGATAAAGAATGGTTGGGAGAGGCTACTTGAGGGGGATGACATTTAAACAGAGACCTAAAGGCTGAGGGGGAGCCAGCAATCCAAAGATCTGGGAGACCCCTGTTTCAGGCAGAAGTGCATATGTAAGAGCGTTAAGGTGACGACAAGCATGGGGTGTTGGAATAATAAAAAGAGGCCAGTGGGGCTGGAAATTGGTGCCGTTGGGGGTGAGTGGTGGGAATATGGTCAGAGAGGCAGGAGGGGCCAGTCAGTGCTGGGCGTGGTGGGCTGTGGAAAGCGACCTGGACTTAAAGACTAAGTATATTAGGAAGTCTTTGAAGGGCTGCAGGTTGGGCAGTAATTTGAGCCATGTTTTGAATCTACAGTCTCCTACTGTGTGGGCAATGGCTTGTACATCAGGAAAGAGTGGGAGGTTATTGCTATGGTCCAGGCCAGAGTTGCTGGTGGCTTGAACTAGAGTGTTGGCAATGGCAGTGGAGAGATGTGAATGGACTTGAGATCCGTTTACACTATGATCCTGAGGTATCATAATACTTTAGTTTTTCCCAACCGGTGTCCTAGATCCTTGGAGGATGGTGATCACACTATATATTTTTTATTACTTTGTATTTTCATTTGAATGATTATATATTTCAAAATTAGATGAACATATCCTGCATCAGCTGCATGCCCACCTTATAGCAGAGTAGTGTTATCACAGAATTTCAGTGGCGCCATTTCATTTGGATTCTAAGACCTCCACAGCACCAAATGATTGCCTACAATGACAGCATTTAACATAATGTGATGATTTTATTAACACATAACACACACACACAGAAAAGTACACCACCCCTAAGTACATAACTCAGTGCATTTTCACAAACTGAACGTCTCCATAACCAGCACACAGTTTAAGAACCTAACACTCCAGGAACCCCTCGGGCACCTTCTCCAAGCCACTCCCCACCCCACGCCCAGTGTAACTCTCATCCTGATTTCTGACACCATAATTTAGTTTTGCTTGTTTTTGAACTTTACATGAATGCAGAGATGAGAGTTATGTAAGTGGGATGAAGCAGACCTCTGAAACGCCCATCATGGCGTGTGGGCAGCATGGGATTCCCACCAGGGACGGGCCCTCAGTTTCAGTTCATGCTTCCTGGGCATTGTGATGAAGATCTGACCTCAGAGACTAGAACCCAAATTATCCCCAAGGCGTGAAGCAACCTCATTAGCCTGGATCCCCATCAATGGACACGGCCCAGCAAGGTCACATCAGTAGTGCTGTCTATGTATTAGAATGTCTGTTTATCATGGCCGTGGCTGTCATGCAGCATAATCTTTTCCCACACCTTCGATGAGTCATGAGATGTTAAGAGTAAAATGGTGATGTCTTGACTTTTGCCCTTGCTTTCCCAGGCTGCGCTCCAGCAGCTTTCCCAGGTCCAGACCAAAAGGTGTTTTCATTAATCCAGATGAAAAGTCCAGCTGAATCTGCCTCTAGTCACATGTAGGTCCCGACCCCTGCTCCCCCTGTCCTTCATTACACTGCCAGGGTCAAAACAGGGAAGCAGGCAAGATTTGGTTTTGATGCACTCTTTTGCTCATTCCAATTCTGGCCCCTCCCATTAACTCCAGTGACCTCATGCCTCCCACTGGCCCCAGAGTCCCTCACCGGAAGCACACACAGCCCTACCCATCATAACACAGCCCTCCCGCCTCCCATTCTCTCCCAATTCTGCTTTCTGCTATGTGACAATGCGTGGCATCAGCTTAATCCAAGGAATGCCCATGATGGTTTAGTAGAAAGAGCGCTGCATTTGAGAGTTAAGAGGCCTGGTTCTAGTTCTAACAAACATTACATCAGTTAGGATAGTTAATTAGCTGAAAGTGGTAGAATTCAACTTAAGCAAAGAGCAAACAAAAAATCCAGTATTGAACGAGTTCCTTCGGGGGTCAGTGATCAGATACAGCTATATCAGGGTCTCCAATAACGTCATTAAGACAGACTCACTCTCTCCACATCTTGGCACTGCTTTTCTTGGCTCTCCGCCAACAGTCCTATCCTCCCAGCAACCCCAAGGGAGCACATGAACTTCTCTATTCCAAGGTCCTGAAATCAAGTCTCGTTAGCTTTGATTGGCCTCCTGGGAACACATGTCCTGATGCTCTGGTTGGTGAGGCCCAGCTCACTTGCTCATGGTGGATTTGGGGATAAAGTCAGCACCACGCAAAATGCTAGAAGTGAGAGTGGGAAGGGCTGGTTCCCCAGAAGGACTGAGGCCGGCCGCAGCCACATGCGTCCTCTTCAGTCATTAATTAATCACAAGAGCTTGACAAATCTTTCCACCTCTGGGACTGGTTTCTCAACTGCAAAAAGAGAGGGATGGACCCTACAGCTTCTAAGATCCCTTCTACTTTAACACTTTATGATTCCACCTAATTTCTCATGGGCATGCTACGTAGTATTTTTACCTCTTAGAGAATAATTTCTTAATCCAATTAAAATGGGCACAGCAGAGACTTAACCACCGATGTGATAAGCCATTTGGAAGGGGCAAGCCCCACCATAGTGCAGGCCTTCCCCATCCTCTCTGCAAGGTCCCTGCCCAGTGACCCCCTAAAGAAACAAGCCAGAGAGGCTGGTGCCAATGGAGAGAGAGGGATGAAATCGGAACCAGCCATTCATTGATTAATTCAACCAGCAATTATTATGCACTTCCTGTATCTCAAGCACTGTAGTAGGCTCTGGGAATGAACGTGAGCAAGGCACAGCCCCTGTTCTCTAAGACAACAGTCTTGAGGTGGGCACAGACAAGCAAACCGCTGATTGACAGTTCAGAAGGTCAAGGGCTGTGGCAGGATGGTAAGGTGGCTCAGATGACGGGCACGTAACCCACTAGGAGATAGATAGGGTTTAGGGCCTGAGGAGCTGAGAGAATAATCAGGGACGTTGTTTCTAAGGAGATCCTGAATAGGGCCTGGAAGGCGAAAGAGAAGAATTTAGCCAGTTGAGAAAGGCATTCACAATGCAGCAAGTTGGGGCAGTCTTGGAGCGTTGCAGTTTGTTGCAAGTGGCTGCCGTTGTGGAGTTTAAATGGGGCAGTGGCAAGAGGTAAGGCCAGGCTTCATTGTAGGGAACTGGAGTACCAAACCAAGAAGGTGGATTTTTATCATGGAGGCACTGAGGAGCCACTGAAGGATTTTAAGCAGGAGGGTAACACAATATCTCTCATTTTTACAAAGGATCTACCAGTATCATGTGGGGTCAGGGAGACATAAGACCAGTTGTCTTCAAGAAGTCTGTGATCGGGGCTTCCCTGGTGGCGCAGTGGTTGAGAATCTGCCTGCCAATGCAGGGGACACGGGTTCGAGCCCTGGTCTGGGAAGATCCCACATACCGCAGAGCAGCTGGGCCCGTGAGCCACAATTGCTGAGCCTGCGCATCTGGAGCCTGTGCTCTGCAACAAGAGAGGCCGCGATAATGAGAGGCCCGCGCACCGCGATGAAGAGTGGCCCCCGCTTGCCGCAACTAGAGAAAGCCCTCGCACAGAAATGAAGACCAACACAGACATAAATAAATAAATAATAAATAAATTAAAAAAAAAAAAAAAAGGGCTTCCCTGGTGGCGCAGTGGTTGAGAATCTGCCTGCCAATGCAGGGGACACGGGTTCAAGCCCTGGTCTGGGAAGATCCCACATGCCACGGAGCAACTAAGCCCGTGAGCCACAATTGCTGAGCCTGTGCGTCTGGAGCCTGTGCTCTGCAACAAGAGAGGCCGCGATAGTGAGAGGCCTGTGCACCGCGATGAAGAGTGGCCCCCACTTGCCGCAACTAGAGAAAGCCCTTGCACAGAAACGAAGACCCAACACAGCCATAAATAAATAAATAAATAAAATTAAAAAAAAAAAAAAAAAAAAAAAAAGAAGTCTGTGATCATACCATCATAATGATAGAGGAAGGACTTCATGCCCGGTATCTGACCGCTTGCTTCTGTAGTTTTTGTGTTATGTATGACTGTTTATTCACACTTTACCTTGTTCCACGTAAAGCTCGCTCTTCAGAAAAATGCCTGCACCTGGGACAAAGACTTTTAAAAAGCCCATCCCTGGTCCAAAAATGCTTACAGGTGATCTGTAAGTCTCTGCTGAAAATTTGACCACACCTCACACCTGATTATAAAACAACTCAAGATCTCTGCAGCCCCCAAATATTATAACAAGGATTTAACAATCCATCAGCATTCAAGGGGCAAACCTGGGACTCTCTGCTGGCTGCTCAAGGAGCCTTATAGGTCTGCCTCCTGCAGAAGGGAGAAAGTTCTATATTCCTCAGAAAATTGCTCTGCACAAAAGAAATCATGGCTCCCTGCACACCCAGGCTTGAGAGGAGATTATTCCTAATGGCATAAATCCTCAGACCATCACGTGTCTGGAAGAAAAGCAGAGATGCATCTGAATGCCAGGGCTGCCTTAGACCAAAGAGAAACAAGGAAGAGTACTAATTGAGCTGTGAAAACAACATCTACCCAATCAACCTAAAACCTGGTCTGGAGAACAGGTGGCTTCCCAAATCTGTCATGAATTAATGAATAACTGAAAAAATGGCTGATTTCCATAGAAGTCTGACATTCTCAGTCCACTACAAGGACAGTCAATTCTTAATCATGCGGGATAACAGGGACCTTTGCCAAACATCCTGCAGGATGAGGAATAATTTTTTTAATTTATATTTGGCTTGGAAGCGCATTCCTTTTTTTTTTTTTTTCTGTACTAGCTTTAACTTTCAAGCTCTGTTTCACTGAAGATTAAGTAGCAATGACAGTGACCATGACAATCTCTCCTTAGAGTCTGTCGCAATTTTCAAAGCTTATTTATATCCACTGTCTCATTTGAGCCTCTCAATAACCCAACTCAGTGACTCGATTAGCAAATGCCTACGTTACAGACGGAGGGACTGAGGCTCAGAGACGCTCCACAGCTACGAAAGCGGCCGAGCTAGGTCTTGAACCCAGGCTTCTAACTTGAATCCAGGATTTTTTTTAGGAGGGGGTGAAAGAAGCCAAAACAAAACAAAAAACTGGGTTGCAAAAAAAAGTGTTGACCGCCGAAGCTTTACATGAGGATGAGAAATTAGTAACAAAGAGGCCATTTTTCATGTGGACTCAAAATGTGAGTTCTCGGGGTTTTTTTTTTCTATTTGTACAAGAGCTTTGTTGTTTTAAAAGGCCCTTTCTTCTCATTCAGAATGAGAAAATACCTTCTGACAGCCATGCAATTAGCAGGGCCTTCAGATATTGATTTCCTCTGTTCTCGGCATTACCCTTTTTCATAGGGCTCCACACAGGCTCCTGAGAGAAAGGAAAGCTGGAATTTCTGAATTGGCCTCTGAAGTAATTTAGCTGTTTCCCATCACCATCTCTCAGCTGCATTCCCAAGGCTTCTTCCTCCCTCCTCAGCCACATCTAAGGGCGATCGCTAGGCAGGGATTCTAAGGCAGGGATTTTAGAAAGGGGAGGGGGAGGGGAAAAGGGGCTGGGAACATGCAAGGAGAGAGGAATGAAAAGAAAGAAAATCAATCCCCGGATGGAAATCCAACAAATGCTTGCGTAAAAGTTACATTTCCCCTTGAAGAAAGGAGAGGGGTTGGAGCATAAAACAGAAATTACCAATGATGCTACGACCGTGATTCCTTCACTCATTCCACAAACATTTACTGAGACCCAGCTGGTACCGGGGACTTTCATAGGCTCTGAGAATGTACACAATTGGCAAACACCAATATAATCCCTACCTTTATTGAGGCTACAGTGTTCCCCAGGAAGCTGACTCTGAGACAGATTAGAATGCATACATCATATTACAGAGTGCTCTTAGGACTGACACCCATGGAGAGGAGGAAAGTAAGCAGGAGTGAGCCCAGAATGCAGTCAAAATACGAAACAGTCTCAAGAGAAGCCTGGGCCAGCCCTACACGGGGTTCTAAAGAGGAATGACCTTTCAGAGCTGTTCCCAGGTGAGTGAGAGGTCAGGCCTTCACACCCCCATGTAGATCAATCATTGAGAGGGGGTGTGGCCTTGGGGGGGGCAGCTCTCTTCAGCTGAGGCAAGGTCAAGGGGGTCACACTTCCATCAGTGGAGGCAATAATAGCCTTCAATCCTGAAGGTGGATCTGAGTGGCTCATCAGAGCCTCCAGCACATAAGGTCTGGTAGAGGAGGCTGCAGCCACAACATAATCACAGAAAAATGTATACTCCACTGTGATTGGTGCTACAAAGGAGAGGTACGTGGTACCTTGAGAAAGTGCAACCAAGATTAAAAGGAGGGGTTGGGTTTCAGGCATGGGAAGCACATCTGCAAAGCCCTGGATTGGGAGGGCATGGGAAGGGAAATAGGTTGGAGAGCTTCTCTGAAGGGAAAATGGTTGAGCGCTCACCACATGCCAGGTACATGTTGGGCACTTTTTTTTTTTTTTTTTAATATTTATTTATTTATTTATTTATTTGGTTGCACCGGGTCTTAGTTGCAGCACGCACGTGGGATCTAGTTCCCCTGCCAGGGATCAAACCCAGGCCCCCTGCATTGGGACCATGGAGTTTTAACCACTGTGCCACCAGGGAAGTCCCAACTTTTGATACATCCTCTAGTTCACTTCACAACAACCCCATGAGGTAGGTATTGTTCCCAGGTCCTTCTAGCATCTCTTGAGATCAAAGAACAATATGTCCTGGAAACATGTGAAGCCAGAAGTGACGGGCCCGATGGTCACGGAGTCAAAAGCACAACCGATTGATGGGGGCTGAGATCAAACTAGCCAGTTCTCTGAGCAGAGAGAGGAGTCATAAGGAAAGCAGAGACGCAAGCTGAACTAGGACTCCTTTGTGGAATGTGAAAAAGGAAAGCAATCAATATAAACTGAAGACCAAAGGAAGGTTTACTAAATTTACACATAATAGCATTGACCATTATAAAAAAATTCAATACAATTTTAGATTTGATTTACTCCTACATTCATTTAGCAATGCTGCATTTTGGGAACTGCAGAAATCAAGAAAACTGTGCTGAAACATAGAATAATATGACTCTCAAGGCAACTAATAATACATTGTAATAAAAGAGGATTTTAAAAGATATTTTTTGGTAAAAAATTATGTAGCTGATTTCTATATCTGATGGGTGCAAAATCTGTTGAAATAAGGCAATCTGCAACACAAAAATCACACTGTTGGGCTTCCCTGGTGGTGCAGTGGTTGAGAATCTGCCTGCCAATGCAGGGGACACGGGTTCGAGCCCCGGTCTGGGAAGATCCCACATGCCGCGGAGCAACTGGGCCCGTGAGCCACAACTACTGAGCCTGTGCGTCTGGAGCCTGTGCTCCGCAACAAGAGAGGCCGCGATAGTGAGAGGCCCTCGCACCGCGATGAAGAGTGGCCCCCGCTCGCCACAACTAGAGAAAGCCCTCGCACAGAAACGAAGACCCAACACAGCCAAAAAAAAAAAAAAAAAAAAAAAAAAAATCACACTGTGACAATTTCTGTTTTTTCATTGGAAAAGCTATGTATATGTAAGCAAAATTTGCATAGCAGAAGTCCCCACTTGAGTCTTTGCTGTGTCTACTGCAGATCTATGGTAATATCGGCCAGAAGTACATGTCTTGGTGGGGCAGGGGGGGATTAGAGAGCCTCCCTGGAGAGAATTCATCCCAAACTAAGGCAGTGGGAGCCTGGAAATCTGTGATTTAAGAAGACAGGATTGAGAAAACCTGTTTTGGTGTCAGACCTGGGTTTGAGTCACTTCCTAGCTATGTGACTTCAACCAAATTACTAAACCCCCGCTAAGCCTCAGTTTTCTTGTCCATAAAATGGGCTGTGAGAACCCCTGTGAAGTTTTGAAAGTTGAGCAATTCTCAACATTTAGAAATGGAACACCAAGCATGGGTATTAATATGAGAAAGTTCTCTTAGCGCTACTAAAAGAATAGTCCTCAAGCTCACAGCAGCACCGTGCAGCTTTGTTAGAAATGCAAATTATCAGGCTCCATCCCACACCAGTCCTGCTGACTCAGAATCTCTGGAGGTGGGAGCCCAGAAAACTGGGTTTGAGCAATTCTCCAGGCAGAGTGACCAAGCGTCCAAGTTTGCCCCAGGCAGGGGAGCGTCCGTCGAAGAGGAACTACCAGTGTTAAAACTGCAGAGTCCAGGGTGATCTGAGATGGGTTGGTTACTCTAACTCTACGTGATTCTCATGTGTGCTAAAGTCTGAAAACCACTGCTCTAACATATGTACGCATATTTTTAAATTAATATAATATAGTGCACAACACACTTGAAGATTTCAGTGAAGATTTCCACAAATCCCTCGGGGACGGCTATGAATTACTGCTTTAAGGTAAGCCAATATGTATTCAGCATCCTTTACAGGTCAAAAGTTTGGACGGATGCCCTTTGTTTTACCTCTGTGATCATACAGCATCCTCAGGGAGGTAGGTATTTTAATCCTCACCTAGAAAAGTGAGATTTAGGGACTTCCCTTGTGGTCCAGTGCTTAAGAATCCGCCTTCCAGTGCAGGGGATGCGGGTTTGATCCCTGGTCGGGGAACTAAGATCCCACATGCAGCGGGGCAACTAAGCCTGCGTGCCCCAACGAAGACCCGTGCACACTGCAACGAAGGATCCTGCGTGCCACAACTAAGACCCGACGTAGCCAAAAAAATAAATAAAATTTTTTAAATAGATAAATAATAAAGACCACCATAGTCCAAAGAAAAAAGAAAGAAAGAAAAGAAAAGAAAAGAAAAGAAAAGAAAATAGATTTAAAGAAGTTAGTAACCTGCCTATAGGATCACCAGTAAGCCCAAGGGCTTGGGGTTCAAGGATGTCACTTTCTAGAGCCTGTGTTGGTTCCATTAAGCCCATGTTTCCTCAAGAGTGGAATGCAACTTACCAGGGAAGGAGAGATGATTTAATGTGTTAGGGGAGATGATTGTAGAAGGTAGACAGGGCAGCATTAAATAAGACATCACATTGTGAGAAATAATGCTAAAAATTGCTGATGCTCATATAACCCTTACTATGTATGTGCCAGGCACTGTTATAAGAGTTCTATCCTCAGTTCTACAGATGAGAAAACTGAGGCACCAAGGTCATACAGTTAGTAGGTGATGTGGCCCTGGAATTAGAACCCAGGCATCTTGACACAGAGTTCACTACTGAGCTATTTGCCTCTTCCTTTATAATTCTCTCTCAATCTCATTCCACGAAGGAAGTTCAGGTTTAGAGCTGACTCTCTTTTTCATCTTTCCAATATTTGCTAGTTTCTCTCTAACTAGAGAGCAAACTTCAGGTTCAGAACCCTCTGTTTGGCTGACATTGTATTTGTTCCTATTGGATACCATCTATGTATGGTAAATAATATTGGACTTCCACTCAGGCAGAGACATAAAGTTCCTTTTACTTAAGGGAAAAGTGAGTTACAGAAAGGAAAAATTTAAGTTGATAATAATAACAGAGAATTGTGAAGGTGATACCTGGTGGTGTGTGTGGTACTAGGATGGAGGGAAAAGATGAGAAGGAGGTGGACGAGTGATTGTATTTGAGGTGGTACTGCATTTCGGCATGATGCTCCCACTGGTCTCCATTCTCAAGCTTTTTGGGTTCTCTGAGTTCTCCTGCTATTTTAAAGAACCATGAACTGCTGACAGGAAGGTAGTCAGCATTCTTTAGAAAATACTTTCCCATTTCACTACTGGTTCTCCCTCTTTCCTTCTGCTCAGACTTTCAAGCCTCTTTCAGATTTTTCTCACAGGGACCCTGATGCAGGAACCAGGATCTCTGCACTGGAAAAGTATGGCAGCAGAGTGTTCTGCTGTTCATTTTTAGTTCTCTCTCTTTCCTGGGTACGTTGGAAAACTACACCTCCCGGCCTCCGTATAATTAGGTGTGTCTGTGAAACCTGGTTCTGGCCAATGAGCTGTGAAGAGAAGTGATGGGCAGCATTTGAGAGGGAGGGTCTCTTCCTCTGCTGCAGCGGCCTGGGAGCTCCATGGTAGAGTTACCAGATGCAAGCAGACTGGGTCCCTGAGTTCCCACTTGGAAAGAAGCTACCTCAGAGATTCAACAGACCTGCAGTAGATCTGGGTGGGTGAGAAATAAACTTTATATGTGATACCACTGAGATAGCAGAGGTTGGTTTGTTACCACACTTGACCTAGCCTTTCCTGGCCAATACAAGCACATCTCATCAAGATATTATGTATTACATTAGAAAGCACTTTCCACTACTGGGAGAGTATTTTTCTCTAGAGTATAAAGGAAATTCCTAAAATGTTCAAGAGGATTTTGCAAACAGGGATTACTTGAAACCGTAGGACTTGAGCCTTCAACAAATGGTCCCAACACATTGGGACCCCAGGCAGGATTGGGGGGTGAGGGATGTGGAGGATACAAAGGGAAGTTGAAAGAATGTTGCAAATTCTATTTTTAAGAAGATATCCCTTTCCCAGAGCCAGCCGGCCTCCAGCTTCGAGATTGATAGAAGCGCTCGGCATGAGGCTGGTAGATAAATGTGGGAGTGGCTATCCTCCTCTGAAACCAAGGGTGAAAATCATTTGCTTCTCTGGGAAGGTTCCTGTTTGTTTCTGTTGTCAAAATTCACCCTGCAGCCTTTCACAGAACCAAAGAAGGCGCTTCTCCTGTGTGTGTGAGTATATTTTCTTACTGTTGTTGTCGTTTTAAAAAAATCATGTAGAAAACTCTTACCCAAGGCTCCATCTAGTTGAGCCTTCTGCATTATTAAAAGAAGTAGCATGATTATGAGAAACTATACATGCAAATGTCTTTATTTTATGAAAACGAGGCTCCAGACTGGCTCAATGATTTTGCGTGTTCTCAAACACATACCCAGCAGGTGACACTGAATGCTAACAATAGCCACCATCTACAGAGCACGCTCTGTACTGAACACTGTGCCTGCCCTTTGGAGGCTGCTCCCAACAAGGTGCATATTGATATTGTTCTCAACTCAGACATGAAAGAAGGTCCAGCACCTTGTATAAGTCACACAGCCAATGAGTGCCAGAGGCAGGATTCAAACCCAGGCCTACCTGACTCCAAAGGCTATGCTCTTCGTGAAATCACAGGCGTGGCCGTGGCTCTCTTTCAGAGGAGGAAAGGACGCAGGGAGGCTAGGCTGTTTGCTGACCATCCCCTGTGAGATCAGCGAAGCGGCCTGGCAGCATCACTAGTTCATTAAGAACTTTTAGGTTGGGAACATATTTATTTTTAAAACTGCTTAATATGCTACTTCTGGGACAGAGAGAGTTGGCGATGACTTCATTTGCCACTCAGAGCCCTAAGTGATTTGAATGGCTGCTGCCACTCCAATCCTAGTGCCCAATGAAACCAAACTGTGGCCCCACTGCAGTGCCTGGCATGTCCCCAGACACACTTGGAGAAGCGCTAGGGCAGGAGGCTTAACTGCAAATGTCTGAGGATGGGAACATCATAATAGCTGATATACCCATGTTAATTCATTTAATCCTCAAAACAGCCCTGCAAAGGGACTCTCTGAGAATCAGAGAGGTTAGGAACTTGCCTGAGGTCACACAGTAAAAGGGGCTGAGCTTTAAGCCAGGCAGGCCAGCTTTAAAACCGGCACTTAATCACCACATGATATATAAAAGGAGATTGGGAGCCTTAAAGGCTGGGTCTAGGCCTCACCGTGCCACTAACCAGCTTCACATCCTTGAGCAAATCACATACTCTTCTTAGGTCTTATTTTCTTCAACTGTGACCAAGGGGCTTCATAGGATTCTATTATGATGATTGTCCCAAGGTCAAGAGAATAACAAAGAAAAGAGTGTGCTTCTATCTATGAGGTATCTTGGTACCATAAGTAGAGCCTGGGTATCCAGAGATGGAAAGATACTACTTTTTCCCATCATCAGCACCACTAGTGCTTTGCATATATTATTTCTAATCCTCACAAACAAGCCTAAAAGGTAAATATGTGTGGTGGACATCTGTTGTTTACCTTCCTGGCACTACTCCATATTCTGAAAAAAGCAACCTCCCTTCTTTTGAGGAATGCCCCTCTACCAACTCCAGCATGTGCTTCTACTGCCGGTTGTCAATCACAGTAAACCACCCCACCCTTGCCAAAGTTGATTGGTCCATGGGTCAGCATGGGATCCAAGTCAAGCCAATCAGATCCTTCTCAGGATTTTTCAAATGGAGTCATTTGAAGAGAAGCAATCTCTCTCTAGTGCAGAAGCTGTGAAATATGAGGCCATGTTTCCCTCCACTAGAAGCAGCCCTCCTTAGGAACTAAAATCTTTGCACATAGAAACAAGCAGAAAACAGAGACAGAAAGAGGTGCCCTAACAATATTGCAGATCCTGGTTCCAACTGTCACCAAACTCCAGCTATATCCTACCCTTGCTGGGCTTACAGGAGACAAACCAGGCAAGCCCCTCTGGTTAATTCCCATTTATGCCATTTAAGTTATTTATACCCATTTAAGTTACTTTGAGTTAGGTGTCTGTCATGTGCAACCAAGAGTTCTGGCTGGTAGAGTATTTATATTATTCTCTTTCTACTTTCTCAGTGTCAAACTGAGACTACCTGGGTGGTGAGTGTCATCCTGGGACTAGAGCCCAGTCTGTCTGACTCCAAAGCCAGGGCTCTTTCCCCCTCACCATCCTGCCTCTCCTGGCCTGATAAGACAGCCCTAGAAGACAGGGACTTCTTGCCTGATCTGGTGCAAAAGCATAACTTGAGTTGGCCAAACATTTTGACCCACTGGCGTCCTCAAGGATGTGGCTCCCAGATTCCCCTGACACTATCCAGAAGCTCCAAAGAGAAGACACTCAGAGAAGACACTGAACTTGGATATGGAAGCTTCACTGGCTGCAAAATGGGGTCGTGGAAGGGCTCTGGTGTGAAGAGGCCTTGTGGTCAGAATTAGCTGGTGGGCAGGGCAGACTTTGGACTTCAGGGACTTGCTAATGGCCAGCAACCTCTAAGAGAATGAGAATGAGGCCTACTTGACTGTAGGATGAAACCCAGCCCATCCTATCAAAAGCATCTCATTCTCTGTTAGAGTCACCCTTCACACCCAGGCCTCCCAACTTCCAATCCAACGCTCTTCCCACTAAGCCAAACTGCCTTTGCATTGTTAACTTTTCAGATACTGCAAAGCATCACTTAAAGTATAACAGTGGTTGTCAGGTAGGAGAAATATTGCTTAATCAAGATCTAACTCAGAAAAGAGGAAAAGAAAGAGAATTAATTCATTGACATTTGAAGGCATTCTTGATTAAAAAAAAAAAATCTTGTAGCGTCAATACCGAAAATATTTATTAAGCCTCTGAAGTTTCACTTAGAATTGGACCATGTCACTTACAAATTCATTCTGCTATTAAAAAGTCTGTATGCACTCCCTACATTATTCAGAGTCTCTGCTAGGTCCTGGGGGCACAGTGATGTCAGCCAGACATGCTCCCTGCCCTCATAATGCCTCAGTCTAGCAGGGGAGACAGGTGTGAAATAAACACACACAGGTAAAATTATAATAAGCATTGAAAAGGGAGAGAAAAAAGAGGGACCTAACCTGTGAAGGGAAGGGTTGGGGAGATGGGTATCAAGGGACTTCCAGCCTAGTTTAGATGGTATTCATGCATCTCTAGACAAACTAAGCAAAGACTTGGTCTGGTGTAAATGAAAAAGGCTAAGGGCATTTGTGGCATGGTGATTGAAGGGCTAAGAGCATTTGTGGCACGTGTTTAGTCAAATGTTCTCAGAGAAGGAACCAACACTGTTAGAATTCCCAAGAGCTTGGAACTCCTTCAGCAAAGCCTCATCTAGAATGAAGAGCAGGTTTCCCAGAGGTCCTAAGCAGTGCCCTCTGGAGCCATGCTGGAGCCTGAGACAATGGAGAAATATGCACTCCTATATACACTCATCAAAATATCCTCCAAAATATTTTGAACCAAGTGAGAAAAATTAATAAAAGCTCCGTGATCAAAAGTCATGACAATACATAAAGCCTTGCATTGCCCAATCTTTTGCACACATTGTCAAACCTTATAAACCTTCCTGGTGGGCAATCTGAGGACCCTGGAGCCAGGAACCTAGGGGCTGACTCGACATGGCTGTTCCCATCACACAACAATACAGGCTAGTAACACAAGCAACAACAGCCAGTCTTCACTTAAAATTTTGTTATTTTTTCATCATGAATTTATTTCATATTTATTTTTATTTTTAAATTTTTGCATTAAAATACTATTTTACTTGATTAATAAGTTTTTCAGTACCCCTGTGAATTTTGCTGCCAGAAGTGGGTGCCTCACTTGCCTTACCCTAATCCTGACCTTGGTCCTGAGTTCATCATGTAAAGACTTCAACTTCTAGCATTTCCAAAGGCAGGGATATATAACAGGTATAACTGCGTGCCTTTTCCTAGGGTGTATCATTTTGATCTAGCATGAGCTTGAATAATGTCAGATGTAGACCTTCAGGAAAACAGGTTTCCCTTTTGAAATTTTGTTTTCAGCACATGGCATCTCTTGAAAACTGTGATCTGGTGGGAGAAAGGGGTCACTCTTCTGCCAAGTTTTGTTGCGTGGAAGATGCTGGTGGTTGGATGGTGTACAAAAGCAACATCTGGTTTCGATGCTACTTTTTTCTCCTTAAAATCATCTCTAGAAAATTTGCCACTTTTTATTTAAAGCTCAGGAGATAGTCCATGGCCTTAATATTGGGTTCAGTACAAGATGTTAGAACACATATTTAATTAAAGCATTTCCTTCTTATTAAGAAGATTTTGGAGGCACATTTTCTAGACTAACCAGAAGCCAGGTACAATCTGAACTAAAGAATGACATATCCCTGGTCTAGGTTCCCAGTTCTGATTGGACAACATCCAAATGTACTACCCATTGCTCAAGAAATGTCACAGAATTCCTTGAACACAATTAAATGTGTGTTTGCTTTCAACTCTAAAGGACAGGGCACATAGCTCCTTCCTAGGTTATTGTTTTAAAAGGTGTGATGAAATCAAGTATGCACTGATGAGGTGTGGCAGTCCTAAGAAGGCTGAGCACTCCCAGCCCAGATCCCAGTGTTAGAACTTCTCAGAAAACTGGATGCAAATGCAAAAAGTAATCAAAATAAAGCCTCATCCAGCTCCACAAAGTACTAGCTGTGTGACCTTCAGCAAGTAACTTAATCTCTCTTTTTCTCATGCGTTCAACGGATCAATTCAGGCATGACTCTTAGTTTTGTTGTGAGGTTAAATAGAAACTCTCTTCTCAACAAAATATTGGCAAACCGAATCCAACAACACATAAAAAAGATCATATACCACAACCAAGTGGGATTCATCCCAAGTTCACAAGGATGGTTCAACATACACAAATCAATCAATGTGGTACACCACATAAACAAAAGAAAGGACAAAAACCAAATGATCATCTCAATAGATGCAGAAAAAGCATTTGACAAATTTCAACATCCATTCATGATAAAAACTCTTACCAAAGTGGGTATAGAGGGAACATATCTCAAAATAATAAAAGCTATTTATCACAAACCCATAGCCAATATAATACTCAATGGAGAAAAGTTGAAAGCCTTCCTGCTAAAATCTGAACCAAAACAAGGATGCCCACTCTCACCACTTCTCTTCAACATAGCATTGGAAGTCCAAGCCACAGCAATCAGACAAGAAAAAGAAATAAAAGGTATCCAAATTGGAAAGGAAGAGGTAAAACTGTCATTATATGCAGATGATATGATACTATATATAGAAAACCCTAAAGACACCACACAAAAACTACTAGAACTGATAAATGAATTCAGCATGGCAGCAGGATACAAGATTAACATACAGAAATCAGTTGCATTTCTTTCCACCAACAATGAAATATCAGAAAGGGAATGTAAAAAAAACCAATACCTTTTAAAATTGCAGCACAAAAAATAAAATACTTAGGAATAAACCTCACCAAGGAGCTGAAAGATTTATATGCTGAGAACTATAAAACATTTATAAAGGAAATTGAAGATGATTCAAAGAAATGGAAAGATATCCCATCCTCTTGGACTGGAAGAATTAATATTGTTAAAATGGCCATACTACTAAAGCAATCTACAGATTTAATGCAATCCCTATCAAATTACCCATGACCTTTCTCACAGAACTAAAACAAATAATCCTAAAATTCATATGGAAACATAAAAGACCCAGAATTTCCAAAGCAATCCTGAGGAAAAAGAACAAAGCAGGAGGCAGACTTCAGACAATGCTACAAAGCGACAGTAATCAAAACAGTGTGGTATCAGCACAAAAAAAACCAGATATATGGATCAATGGAACAGAATAGAGAGCCCAGAAATAAACCCACACACCTACGGTCAATTAATCTTTGACAAAGGAGGCAAGAATATACAATGGGAAAAAGGCAGTCTCTTCAGCAAGTGGTGCTGGGAAAGTTGGACAGTCGCATGTAAATCAATGAAGTTAGGACACACCCTCTCACCATACACAAAAATAAACTCAAAATGGCTTAAAGACTTAAACACAAGACATGACACCATAAAACTCCTAGAAGAGAACATAGGCAAAACATTCCCTGACAGAAATTGTACCAATGTTTTCTTAGGTCAGTCTCCCAAGGCAATAGAAATAAAAACGAAAATAAATGAATGGGACCTAATCAAACTTACAAGCTTTTGCACAGCAAAGGAAACCATAAACAAAAACGAAAAGACAACCTAACCTACAGAATGGGAGAAAGTATTTGCAAACAATGCGGCCGACAAGGGCTTAATTCCCAAAATATACAAACAGCTCATACAACTTGACAACAAAAAAACAAACAACCCAATCCAAAAATGGGCAGAAGACCTAAAGAGACATTTCTCCAAAGAAGATATACAGATGGCCAACAGGCACATGAAAAGATGCTCAACATCACTAATTATTAGAGAAATGCAAATCAAACTTCAGTGAGGTACCACCTCACATCGGTCAGAATGGCCATCATTAAAAAGTCTACAAATAACAAATGCTGGAGATGGTGTGGAGAAAAGGAAACCCTCCTACATGTTTAGTGGGAATGTAAGTTGGTGCAGCCACTATGGAAAACAGTATGGAGGTTCTTCAGAAAACTAAAAATAGAATTACCATATGATCCAGCAATCCCACTCCTGGGCATATATCCAGACAAAACTATAATTCAAAAAGATACATGCACCCCTATGTAAATAGCAGCACTATTCACGATAGCCAAGACATGGAAACAACCTAAATGTCCATCGACAGATGAATGGCTAAAGAAGATGCAGTACATACATACAATGGAATACTACTCAGCCATAAAAAAGAACAAAATAATGCCATTTGCAGCAACATGGATGCAACTAGAGATTATCATACTAAGTGAAGTAAGTCAGAAAGAGAAAGGCAAATACCATATGATATCACTTATATGTGGAATCTAAAATATGGCACAAATGAACCTATCTATGAAACAGAATCAGGGACATAGAGAATAGACTGGTGGTTGCCAAGGGGGAGATGGGTGGGAGAGGGCTGGATTGGGAGTTTGGGACTAGCAGATGCAAACTGGTATATACAGAATCGATAAACAACAGGGTCCTACTGTATAGCATAGGGAACTATATTCAATATCCTGTAATAAACCATAATGGAAAAGAATATGAAAAAGAATGTATATATATGTACAACTGAGTCACTTTGCTGTACAGCAGTAATTAACATAACATTGTAATTCAACTATACTTCAATAAAAAATTTTAGGGGCTTCCCTGGTGGCGCAGTGGTTGAGAATCTGCCTGCCAATGCAGGGGAAACGGGTTCGAGCCCTGGTCTGGGAAGATCCCACATGCCGCGGACCAACTGGGCCCGTGAGCCACAATTACTGAGCCTGTGCATCTGGAGCCTGTGCTCCGTAACAAGAGAGGCCGCGATAATGAGAGGCCCGCGCACTGCGATGAAGAGTGGCCCCCACTTGCCGCAACTAGAGAAAGCCCTCGCACAGAAACGAAGACCCAACACAGCCATGAATAAATGGATAAATAAATAAATGAATAAAAATTTAAAAAAAATTTTTTTAAATAAGAAAAAAGGATTGGTGAACTTGAAGACAGGTCAATGGAAATTAAACAAACTGAAACACAAAGGCAAAAAAGAGTGGAAAACACAACAAATTAAACAGAAACAGAACAGAGCATCCAAGAGCTATGGGACAATAAAACCCAATGGCTGGATACAGATTTCGAACACAGACTTACGGTTACCAAAGGGGAAACGTGGGGGGAGGGATAAATCAGGAGCTTGGGATGAACATACACACACTATTATATATGAGATAGATAACCAACAAGGACATACTGTATAGCACAGGGAACACCACTCAATATTCTGTGATAACCTATATGAGAAAAGAATCTAAAAAAAGAATGACTATATATATATATAACTGAATCACTCTGCTGTGCACCTGAAACTAACACAACATTGTAAATCAACTATGCTCCAATAAAATTAAAATTTAAAAAAAAAGAAAAGAAACTCTCTGCTTGTGGCACAGACTTCTTGTGGCCTCCCATACCCATCTCCTCTTACCCTATAGGAATAGAAACCCCAGTTTTTGTAGCTGCCATACATGGCTGTGCAAAATAAAGACTACATTTCCCAGCTTCCTTTACAGCCAGATGTGCTCATGTGACTCACTTCTGGTCAAGGAAATATGAGCAACAACTAGTAATGGAAAGCTAAGTGCCATCCTGGACTATGAGTATAAGGGCAACACCCTAGGAATGGCAGAGCAACAAGACAGGAGGAGCTCAGATCCTTGGCTCTCATGGAGCCATCGTATCAGCTGTGGACTCATATGTCCAGACTGTTCTGTGGGTGACAAATAAAATTCTGTCTTATTTAAGACACTGTTACTTTGGGTTTCTGTTATGGCAAATGAACATGTATCCTAACTAATATCCCATGTGAAGTGTTTGGCAAGTGACGGACACATTATAAAGCATGCAGTAAATGCCAGCTAGTAAGATGATGGTGATAGTTATGAATTCTACCTCTACTACCCCTCAGAAGAGCATCGATTAGAATAAAATGAAGAGCTACACAATTTGAAGGACATTTCCTTTTCCCCCCTTTACTCCATTCTCTGACTCAAGTGACATTCTTACAATAGACATCCACCCATGATTTTTTCATGTGGTTCCTTTTTATTAATTACAAACATGGCTGAGGGGAAGGAAAAACATTTCTAAGCTTCCACTTGAAAAGTCAAATTGTCTCACCATATGCTTTATACTGAAAACCTCCAAGAATCAACAATTGTTAACATTTTCCATATTTGCTTCAGATGATTTTTTTTTAATAAAGCATCCAGATGTGGTTGAAGCCTCTGATGTCACCCATCAAATTTCTGACAGGTAACAACCCTTCGGAAGTGGCTGAGTACCTCCCCATTGTGTATTTATGTCTTAACAAGTATATGTATCCCAAGAAATACATAGTATAGCTTTGGAAAATTTTTAATCTTACATATATTGGTTATACACTGGGTGTAACGCTTGGCAACTTGCTCATTTAGGAGACTATGAAAAACAATACCACAACAAACAATGCCAAAACAATCATCCTTGTTAAATGTGGGGAGAGGGGTGTCATATTCTTCTCTATGCTTTATGTGTATTTAAAATACATTATAAGCACAATTTTTAAATAAAAAGTAAGGGAATTTAAAAGGACTATTCAGAAGCTGTACTGACTTACAAAATCACCAAGACCACTCAGGTTGGGGATGGGAGTAGGTAGGAGGGTTTGTTGTTTCCTAAATATTTTACCCTACATATGTGAGCAAATATATTTTTTGCTTTTAAACCCAACATGTAAAAATTCTGAACTTACCCAGCAGATATGTGAATAGATGACTTTACAAATGTAGTCTAACTTTCTAAAATACCCGCCACAGTTTTTTTTTCTTAAAACACACAATTCACGTATGTTTGGATAGACAAAACTGTATCTATAAAATAATGTCTGACAAAACTACTTCTTTATTATAGTCATTGTAATTAATTTTGATAGGCAATCAGTGAAACTCTTTCAAATATAAAATATTAGATTTGGATAAAATGAATCATTTCTTCTTGGTCTGAGGAATAAAAATGCAGATTATTGGAGTATCAATTTTATAAAACAGGTATCTCCCCTCATACGTTGTTTATGCATGGCCTATTCATGCAAAGATAACAACTACTTCTCACATTTTCTCCCACCATGAGAGGAGTAACAGTGACAAAAATTCAGCTTTTTTTTTTTTTTAAGAATATATGTGTTCAGAAGAGTAGAAAGAAAAGAATGTGTTTGGAAACTGAGCCTTCTTGCCCATTTGTGCCCACCCCCTGCAAGCCAGAGCTGACAATCGGGCTTGCTGATCTGAGCTGGGCTGGGTCAGTTCCATCCTCTGACCCAGAATCTGGACTTGAGGTACAGAGTCAGGGTCTTTTAGTCTCATAAGCTAAGGAAGGAAGGGTGGCGTTGTGAGTTGTGCGGCAGCCGTGCACAGAGAAGCAGATAGAGCTGGTCCACAGACAATGAGAAGAGAAAAGAGGAGGAAGGATGGAGAAGCAGGGACAAGGGGCCATGGATCCCAGAGAGGAGGTGCCCGAGAGGACAGCCACCCTAGAGCGCAGGCATTCTTGTCTCTACCGAAGCCCCCAACCCTGGTCATCCTTGGATTCCATGAGATAACCCTGTATCCTTCGAGTAAAGCCCCTGTCCTGTTTATGTTATCTCATGTACGTATGTACATGTATAAATATTATCCTTCATTTATTTTTGTTTAAGCTACTTTGAAGTAGATTTCTGTTACTTGCAAGCAAAAGAGCCTTGACTCTGACAACTCCCAGTGCAGGCATTCTGCGAGGCTGCCACCTGCCACCTCACCTCACCGCATAAATAGTGAAGCTTTTATCTACTCATCTACACAATGAGGACTAATCAGGAAATGGCCAGCACCACCGTGTTTGCCCTCCGAGAGCTGTCAAATTAGAAACATGTATATTGTCTCCATGTGGGTGTTCCCTGGACTTTTATTTGGCAACCAAACCATCACTTATTGTTTCCCAAATGCCATTTACATGACATCAGTAGACTTAAGTCAGAAATTTTCCAGGTACAGCTACTCTGATAATGTGCTCTAGTCATCTCAGTAAACACAAGATCCTGAACTTGATTTTTCTGCTAAAGCAATCAACGAGGAGCATGCAGCCACATTTCTGGTTCCACCCCTGGAGCTTGTTCATATTCTGATGGTATTATTGGCCATTTTAAGACTACGTTCTACACAACTGCTGGATGCTCTTCAAATTGTCAATTACCCCAAATAACACTGTATTGGAAAAATATCTTGGGTTTCTCTGTAAAAAGAGAACATGGTGAGAAGAACAAGGTAACTTGTAAATCCAATGGCTTTTAAAAAATAAGAAAACGATAAGAAAAATGACATTTAATATCTCCCATAGAGACTGACATAAATCTCTTGATTTTTTAACCTGAATCCAATTATCAACTAAAGTTCATTGAGGAACCTGGACCAGATCCCATGTAATAAACATACCACCACAGATGCCATTATGGAACATGGAAAGGCAGGAATAAGAAGTGGTCAAAAATGTGAACTATGGGACTTCCCTGGTGGCGCAGTGGTTAAGAATCTGCCTGCCAGTGCAGGGGACACAGGTTCGAGCCCTGGTCCGGGAAGATCCCACGTGCCGCAAAGCAACTAAGCCCGTGAGCCACAACTACTGAGCCAGCGTGCCACAACTACTGAGTCCGCGTGCCACAACTACTGAAGCCCACGTGCCTAGAGCCTGTGCCCTGCAACAAGAGAAGCCACCGCAATGAGAAGCCACCGCGATGAGAAGCCACCGCACCGCAACGAAGAGTAGACCCTGCTCACCGCAACTAGAGAAAAGCCCGTGTGCAGCAACGAAGACCCGACGCAGCCAAAAATAAATAAAATTTTTTTTAAAATGTGAACTATGGCATCTAGCTGGGCTGACTTGGGCTCAGGACTAGGCTCTGCTTCTGAAGGGCTGTGCGACTTGGGACAGGTGGCCTTACCTTTCTGAATCTTGGTTTTCCCATTTGGAAAATAGGGATAATAACAATGACTACCCCGTGTGAGGATGCAACAAGATAATGCATATAGAGCACTTAGCACAACACCTGCACACAGTAACCCCGGAAAACTGGTAGTGGTGACTGTCATGGTCATTGTTGAGGTGGTTGTTATCACAGGGTAGCCTGTTAAGCTGAAGGCGGCTTAGACTCAAAGGTCTGGATTTTTGCAAGCAACGAACTACTAAAAATAGGAGGCAGTGTTTACTCTCATAGCTTCGGGGAACAGCTATGACTTGGTCTCTGACCAAGTAGATTCAGTGGTGGAATAAATGGCCTTCCAACTGCGTCTCAGCTCAGACCACATCCTGACCGGACCTCACTCCAGGGAGGTTTGGACAACCCAGAAAAGCAGCCCAAGCAAAGTTCGATAGGCCAGGCCCTTCGGAAGGCTTCCCAAGAGGAGTGGGCCTATGGTCTTTCCTATTTTACCTAGGAAAATGCCAAAATGGCACTTCCTGTGTTCATCTCACCACCACCACCTAGCACCCCATGTAGTGCTAGGTCCAATGTCTTAGGGAATCACAGAACACAGGGCTCTGAGGCAGAACATAGCCTCCTTACTTCCCAGGAGCTGAGCAGTGAAGGGGACTTATGCTACAACCCACCCTGTGGACCGTCCTGACCATAATCCTAGGAGTTGAGAACCACCCAAACTTGATCCACTCCTGGTCCAAGGGACCCATCAAAGAGTAGAGACTCACCTCCAGAAACAATACCTCCCAAAGTCTCTTAGAGACCTGCCATATGCCTTTGAACCTTAACTGGAAACTGTATACATTTCCTGGATTTGATGTTTCCAACTATAGAAAATATGATCTAAATGCCAATATATTGTGTAGCTCACCTGACTTCATACACACACACATATGGTATGTATGTGTGTTATGTATGTGTGTACGTGTGTGTGTTCTACAAATACGGAGGACTGACAATTTTCTTTTTCTCACTTCGTCTTGACCCACATCTTGCAATCTATAATATGTGCCATGTACATCTAAGCCTATAGTGGTATCACAGTCACCAGCAAGTGATGAATGATGTCTAATCTCTTAAAGACTTTTTTATTATAACTATTTTATTTTTGTTATCAAAATTTTGGTGAAAATTTCCCAGTAAAGTCAATAGAGAAGGGAATAGGAGGCAAGAATAAAAAAAGATTGTTGTACAGTGTATCAAGATATTATATGATGCATCAAGAGTGAGTACCCATGCTTACTTTTTACCCACACATAGATACAAAAGCATTGAATAGAATCACGGATCCTAGGGTTTGAAAGAGATTTAAGATTATCCACACATTGGTTAACTGAAAAAACCTAACACAATAATCTGCAGACAATATGACTGTCTACATTAAAAAATCTAAAAGACTCTCTGACAAACCACTAGAATTAAAAAGGTTGTTGGATACAAATGAACATTCAAAAAAAAAAAAGTTATCCCATAGCCCAACAGAAAACTAATAGAAGGTATAATTTAAAACCAAGATTCCATTAACAGCAGCAACAAAAACTTGGGGAACTTATAAACAAATCTAACAAAGGAAATACAAGATCTTTATGGATAAAGCTTGATTGAGGCACGTAAAAGATCTAAATAAATTAAAGGATATGCCATGTTCATGTATGGGATGGGAAGACTCAAAGATGGCAATTCTCTCCAAATTAATCTATAAGTTCATTGCAATTACAATTAAAATCCATAATTTTTTCCCATGGCACTTGATAAGTTGATCCATAAGTTAATATCAGAACAAAAAAATAACCAAGATAACTCACAAGAGCAATATCCTCAGCAAGGCCATTCCTCAGGGCCCTGCCAACTCCCTCACTCCCCCACCTCTGATAATCCGAACCACAGTATCCTATTTTATCATTTTCACACAGTTACAGACATGTACAATTATCTCATTTATTCATATATTTATATATTTAGGGCAAGGGTTTTGCCTTATTTACCACCATATTCCCAGGGTCTGGAGCAGCACCTAGCACATAGTAGGTACTTGATAAATATTTGTTGACTTCCTTATATAAAATTTAAATACATGCAAAACTATGCTACATGGTATTTATAGGCTCCTAGTTATGTTGTAAAAGATTAAAAACACGGACAGGAAGGATACACAATACCTTTAGGGTAGAGTTCATCTCGGGGGAGGGTAGGTGGTCAATAGGCTCAGAGAGTAAGACAAAGAGACCTTAAACTCAATCTGTGATTTTTTTTAATTTTAAAGGCAATACAATAACATGTATGAAATCTGTTTATCTGAGTGGTGGTTATGAAGTATTGTTACAGTATTCTCTGTACTTTTCTGATCAAGGTATTTCATAATGAAAACGGGTGTTTTTTTTTTTTTAAAGATTGATTTGAAATAAAATTATAGAGATGGAGAACAAATCAATAGTTGCCAAGGGTTAGGGATGGGAGGATGGTGACTCTAACTGGGTAGCATGAGGGAGATCTTAACAGTGATTAAGACGTTTGCATCCTGATTTCGGGGGTGGCTTCACTAATCTGCTGGTGATAAAATGGCATAGAACTATGCATACACTTTATAACAATGTCAGTTTTCAGGTTCTGCTTATGCTAGTTATATACGATGTAACCACTGGGGGAAACTCGATGAAGGGTACACAGTTCCTCTCTGTCCCTCTCTGTACTATCTTTGCAACTACCTTTATAATTTTTATATAATATAAATTTATAACTATTTCAAAAATTTTACAAATAGAAAAATATGTAGTTTACCCAAAATAACATTGTTTCTAGTTAACAGATGAGAGAAGTGAGGCCCCTCAGAACAAAAGTGATTTGTAGTAGGTGGTGTATGGGGCAGGGCAGGGAGGCCTGCAGCACCTGTAATTTTCTTTGAACAATCAAGTCAGCAAATGCACGGGTCTAGATCCCTTGGTAGCCCTTCCTCTGATATAACAGTGACTCCCAGGGACTGACTCAGGCTGCATAGCAAGGCTGGAGATCCCAGATATTAGATCATAGATCAGATGTTAAAATCGGATAACCCGGCTTCAAATCCCAGCTCTGCCACTTGGTAAAGGGATGGCCTTCTATTTCAACCTGTTTGAACCTCATCTTCTTCATCTGCAAAATGGGAACAATGTGATTATATGCCACTCATGGTGTTTAAATCAAATAATACATGTAAAGTGCTCAGCATAAAACTTGCCACATAGTAAGAGTGCAATTAAAAGTCAAGAAACACAGCCTATTAGCTGGGAAATAAACCCAGATACATCTACTATTTGTCCCAAGGTCTGGCCTACGCATGATACTATCCAACCACATAATCAGGTTTTTGTGCTAGGTGAAATGTGAAGGGTCTTATTGAGAAGTATTAAATTGTGGGTAAGTGGAGGTAGGGATAAGGACAGGGGTGAGGCAAACTCAATAAAATTACCACAATTGCCTATTAGAAAATAGCTGGGAGAACCATATCCCCACCAGAAAAAGAAAAGAATATAAACCAAAATGGCTCACTGTGTTTGTGTAACCCTATAGACGACAATAAGGTATAATCACAAATTCAATGCCAAGAGAATATATAGACTCTGTTAGATTAACCAGACATAAAGCCAAAAATAGCTATATACTTAAAGTTCCCAAAGACTACTGCAAGACTATAGATTACGGTTGTTTAAAATTAAAATGAAAAATGAGGGCATTTCTTTTCTTTTGGTCATGAACCAACTAAATTTAAAACTACTGAAACTAGATTTAATCTGTGAGAGGAGACGGACCAGGCTCCACTTTCAGTTGGCCGAAGAAAAGCATTCCAGCTCCAGGAGCGTTCACACACACAAGAAATTGGAGACTGCATTTATTCTCAAAAGGTACATTAAAGTTGACAACAAACCCACTTGAAATTCTGAAATCAGAACAACAAAGGATGGTAAAAAGAACTGGTCTTTCAACTGAATTTGTAATGACAGGGTCTGCATCATATCTTTAGAAATACATAAATCAGGTATCTAAAAGAGGGAACAATCTAAAATGCAACTCATTTTTAAAACTAAATCACAAAAATTAGTTAAAATATGTGAAGTATTCCTGAAGTATCAACTTGGAATCAGTCAAATACATGTCTACTATACAAAGAAAAAAAAAGTCAAGAATATTTTATTTTCAGTAATGAGTGAGACTCCAAAAGCAGAACCATACCCCCTCACAAACGCTTTTAAATCAGTAACACTTATAACGAAAAGTGTTACAGGATTTTAAGAACACTAGTAAATATAAGTTTAATACCCATCACATATTTTGCAAAAGAAATAAAGTCGAGGTAATAAAAGAACTCTCAGTAAATCCCTACTTTTAAAGTATTGCTGACCAGAAGAATTGGTACCTTGTGTTTCTGGTTGGATTATTCAATTTGCTAATTCTGTTAATTGTCCATTGTTTATTCAGTATTAACAGCATGTAGTAAAATTTTCTTAAGGTACTGGTTATATAATGGTGAAATTCTTTTAAAATTTTTATTTAAAACACAAAGATCAATGGTCTACAAGTACAAATTTCTCTCTTAATTTCCAGTGTCTGAGAGCTGATACTTCCCACTAACTCTCTTATACAACATTCTTACTAGCAATATGGGTAAATATGTATTCATATTATCAGTCAGAACAACAGAATTCTCTGCAATGAATTAATTTCATATTAGCTATAAAAGAAAAAAAGAATTACATCTAAAGAAATAAGATAAGAATAATAAAAGGAACCAGAATATTTCTTCTCATAGATAATAAAAATGGAAAAAATCATGTCAATTCCATTAGTAAATTGTTAATTAAAAGATGGATTTGGGAAAGAGTATCTTCTAAAGTCTTAATGGATTTTAAAAATTAGAAAAGTTGGACAGTAGAGATTATAATAGTCAAGAAAAATCTTTGTTTCACTTTTAAGCTTTCTTACAGAATATGTAAAGAGCTGTAAAAATGAAAGTACTGTAATAATGAAGGTCAATTTTAGTCAAAGTAAGAAAAGGAGATTCAAAGTTAAGCTACAATTTCCTATCTCAATTCCCTATCTTGATGTTATCTACATTCTTCCCTAAATTTAAAACCATTTTTAACTTGTTTTAATTCATTCCCATGAGAATTCAGATTATAAAAATGCATGTATGTGAAAATGTTAAGAGCACCTGAACTTAGAAACCAATTTATTTTTCCCTTCTTATTTCAAAAACAATTTATTTACAAATTTCTAAACCAAGTAATCCCCCAGGTGCTTCCTGCCAGTTGGGAAGAACATTCTATTTAGGGACAACATGAAACAACACATTTCACCTCCTCTGTCTTCCTGCTGGCTTCTAATGTGTCACTGGGAAACTGAGAGTTTGAAATTAAGAGTTTTGATTAGACAGGCTTTCTGTGCCTGTTGGTTTATTTCCTTTAAGGCGTTAAGTCTCTGTATGATAATGAAGTAGCTTACAAAGCCACTGAGATTCAGACATTAAATGGGAAATTTAGTTTAGTTGTTTCCCCCTTTTTGCTAACAGCTAAATCCTATTCTGAAGTGACTGTGTCCTTGTTTAAGATGTTTTGAGGGTGGTGAAAGAGCTGAGTTTTTAAAGAGCTGTTTTCCAAAAAAGCAGGTAATTTGTGAAATAAAATACTTGTCAAAATTCTGTAATTCCCAAAGAGTTGACTATAATCTAAAAGGTATTTGGAGGAGCTACTATGATCATTTATGAAAAAATTTAAGAACAACTTGAGTCACAACTTTTTTGAAACTTGACTTACATCTTTGTTTCATCTGTAATAAGTGTTAACTATTTAAAAACTTAAAAATAAGAAATGAAGTGTTTTTGTATAGGTGGAATGCTTTAAGCATTTAGCATCATAAGCAGATCAAATATCCCATGGGGGGTAGAATCGAGATACAGAGTCGGATCACTGTGGTAATAAGCACAGGCAAAGTTAATCTCCTCTCCAGGACCACATTTCACTTGCAGGAAATCAATTTAGCTGTCCCTTGAACTGGCCACTCCTCTGGTATCATGAGTAGGTGCAGAGGATAAGTGGCTGGTATGCAAAGAAACAAACACAAAAAGAGAGACAGAGAAGAGAGAGAACTAGGATAAGGAGATAGAGAGTGGGGATGACAGACAGTTGTTAAAGAAGGAACTTTATTCCATAGTTGTGCTTAATCAATGTCTTTTGATCAGAACTAATGGAAGATGGTATTATTGCACATTTAAAAAAATGTTTTTTTCAGATTCTGCCCTAGGATTTCTCAAGACAGTCAGTTGTTTTAACTGGAGCCACAGGCAAAGCATGAAGCCCTGTGCATATCTCATAGCTCTGGATGTCTCTGGTCATGCGGGGTCTGAGATTCTCAGGCTGCTGGGCCAGGCCTTTTGCTGGTTCTAAAGGCCTGGGGCAGACACTTAACACTCCAGAGACATCCTCTGTGGAACAGAGACTTAACTTCCAGGTCATTTAATTAGCGAATGAACAAGCTTATTTGGTCTGAATACTAAATATGCTGTTCAAAATTTAACAGCTTTTTAAGAAAAACCATCAATTTATAGTTAACAATTTAAAAGACAGTAACTTATTTAAACCTGAAATATTAATTGGTGCAACCTTTTTAGAGCATGATTTGGAAATATCCATTAAAATGTTAATGTCTATATCCTTTGACCCTAAAATTTCATTGCTAGAAATTTACTCAACATATATATTCCCACAGATACACAGCAACATTAGCACAGAGATCTACTCTGTGATGTTTACTGCATCATCGTTCATAATACCAGAAAGCTGGAAACAACCTAAATGCCCACTGGTAGTGGGGGTTGATTCAATCGGCAATGGTGCATTCATACCATGAAATACCGTACAGATGTTAAAAGAATGATGTAAAGTTTTTTGTTACCATAAAAGATATATAAAGCTATCCAGCTATAGCGAGGTCCCAAATATTAAATTAAAAAAGCAAATTGCAGAACAGAATGCATAGTATGATACTATTTGTGTATGCTTTGTAAAAACGATTTAAATATATGCGTATCTTGCATTAAAAAAATTTTCTGGAAGAAATAAAAGAAACTTTTAATGATAGTGACCTCTGGAGAGTGGAACTAGGAGTGTTTGCAATTTTATTTTTCACTTCATACCCTTCTGAACGGATTCGATTTCTAATCATGGTAATAACCACGTTATTACTTTTAGAACAACTGAAAAACTAGCGAATAATAAGAGCTTATACTAAACCTACATTAACAGAAACAGAGCGATGCTCTTTTATGGGACAGCCACTCGGAAGCCACTTTGCCTAATCACGTTCTCATCTCTACCAGGATAACTAAGCCTACGCGAACGGACGTTAACCCATTAGCTACACAGCAGAATGTTCAACACAGCCGTTTACTCTGCATACCACAGTCACCTGGGGTGTTTCCACTATTAAACACGTTGACGTCGGTCAGTTTCTAAACATCTTTCTTCCGACGCTACGTTCCATGAGATCCAGGAGCCCGGAGCAGCGCCGCCGGGACGCGCCTGGGAGGAGCTGCCTGGCCACAGCCGCGATTGCGCGGTTGAGCTCCGCACTCAAGCCGGCTACACACAAAGAACTTTTTCTACATCACCCAGTGGCGCCAGGATCACTTCCCTGTCAACAGCCTGTGTGCACGTCGCAGACTTTAGAGCCAGCCCCTGTAGCAACTCCGTTTGAAAATTCTCATGTAGAAAGGGCAGGAACTCTCATAAGTAAGATTCCTCCTCCGGCAAACAGACACACTTTCTTGTCCTCACTCCTGTCTTTTTCATTCTCCCTTAACTAGTTCCTAGAAATATCCACCCGGGCTATTTCGTTTCTAGTCTTATGTCTATAAATCAAAGTCAACTGTTTCCAGTCTCTCCTACTGAGTCTTGGTTTTTACCTCCTTGATTAACCGTAAAACTTCTCTCCTCTGGGGCTTCATTAACCTGCTCATTTAAAGTCTTTTAGAAACGTTGGGTTTGACGTTCCGTAGCTTAAATATTTCTTCTAAATCTAAAATATTCCTCCACTAAAATTATATTTCAATGAAGCAGTTTTTGAAAAATAGTCATTTTGCTGCGAGTATTCTGAGGCTTAACTGCAGTGCCAACAAGTAGAAACTTGTTATCTGGCCAGTTAGTGTTAAGGGGGAAGCCAGTACGTTTAAAGAATTAACTCATCATATTACTTGGTAATCTCTCTCATTTCTTCACAAACAATCTCTAACTTGCTCTTCAAATAGTTATAACATAAATGAAGGAAAGGATTGTGATTCTCACGTGTAACTTGGGAAGCTAACTTTTCCGCAGTCTATTTCTCCCAAGCCTTGCTTTCCCTCCCTCCAATAAAACAGTAAGAACAGTAAATGGCAATCAAATCTCAAGGTTTAACCCCAGAGTAGTCTCTCTGGTTACTGGATTGAGAAATGTTATCAGAAAATAAGGGGAAAAGGTGCCTTTTTCTAAAAGTTTGGGGCTAGTCCAGTGTCAGTAGCTAAAACTGTACTTTACTATATCGGTAACTCTTAAAAGTCTAGATACTTGCTTATTTTTGTCATAAATCCATAGTAACAATGGATTTGTTTGTCAGCCTTCTCAGATTTGGCACTAATGGAAGGTGCTGTTAACAGCCCTCAAAACTGAAGTTCCTTTATTTCTTCTGCCACTTGAGAAAAAATTCTGCCACAGAATTCTAATAACTCTAAGTTCCTACGAATCAATCTGGAAACATCTACATGTGTTTTTCCTAGAAAAAGTGCCAGACATCAATTTTATCTGGCAACCATCAAAATATATCAGACCACAAAACTATACATTCCTGGACCTCACAAGAAGCATGGCAAGGAATTTCAGCCAGCCAACCAAAGGGTTCAGGGGCAACTCCATCTGTAGTGTACAACTTGGGTAACAACACTGAAATTAACCACTGCTACCAAGACAGTAATACCCCCACCCCCCAACCCACCAAGAAAAGTAATGGGTGGAAATTTCAAATCAACCTTCTCAATTTCTGGTTTGTGATTCCATAGGATTATTTAACCCACCAGCACACTAATCTCACTTTCACAAAGACAACCAGAAAGCCTAAGTAAATGGAATTTTTATTTGCACATTCTGTGTTATTTCATATGAAGACAAGTGACAGAAAACATGTGCATTTAAGGAAAAGAACCATTTCCTAGAATGTCACTGTTGGTATAACTTCTGTAACTAGAGTATGGTATATTTGCTGTACATAGTGACCTTGCAACAGAAAGTGTCTTTGGAATCTATCAGATATTTGTTCAACACCTAAAATGAAAAACATAGTGGGGATTAAAAGGCACTTCCTGTACAGAATTTGCCATCTAGCTAGAGAAGATACCACTTTAAGAGTTCAAAAAGTTGTAAGACTGGAGGTGGAGAGGAGGGGAGCAAGGAATGATTGTTTTTCCTTATGTCTTTCCATACTCCTTGGTTTTTTTGAACCACGTTGCATGTATGACTTTGATAAGAGTGTAAGAGCTACATAACAATAGCACAGGGAAGGAAGGAGCAGGTAACAAGCAATACGAAGAATTCTGCTCTAGCCAGAAACTTGATGGGGGAAATAGGGTACATGCAGATCCTTCCGTCTGCTTTATGTCCCAGATCAAGTTCACTCTGTCTCCAGAATCCCCCACAAATTCTTCCCCTTTGCCCTCCTCCCCACCACTGCCTTGGGCTGCAATGACCTCCCCACAATCACCTTCCTCTGATGCATGAGTTCTGACATTTTCTGACCCCTTCGGCAGTCCAGCAAAGACTGTGGACCCCACCTCAGAATACTGTGTTTACATAATAAAATTAAATACACAAATCACAAAAGATGAATTCTATTAAAAAATGCATATGTCAAATTATTTTTAAGTCTGACATAAGTTCATGCATACTTCTTTATTAATTCATTAAATGACAAGATGTAGCTGTGGGTCTAATGGCTACAGTAATTTTGGTTTAGTGAAAAGTGTAAAGGATATTTTGAGATATCTGCAACACCTGTATTATTATATCAAAATACCTGATTTCTGTTGGTGATAAACTCACATCTTCTGCTAATTCTACTGTGATCTGTTGCCCAGATTCATATTTGAAAAAAATGTTCAATTTCAATTAGAGGTTAGTGACAATGTTAATTTTTTCCCTATCCAAGTTCATAGATCCCAAGCTTTCTATCCATGGGTCTCTTGCAAGTCAAAGGACTGGGATAAGAAGCCCTGATCTAGGGTCATGCCCGACCAAACCACCCTCCACAATGCCACAAATCTTACGCTGTCATTCTCCTGCTCAAAACTCTTCAATAGCTCCCTTGCTTCCCAGGTAAAATACAAACGCTTCTGAAAGGTAGGTAAAGCCCTTGCCCTGTTCTCTGCTTACCAACTGAGGCTTATCCCCACTTGGGTTTCGTCTTTTGCATTTGAAGCTCCACCCACAACAGTACGTTCTCCCCTTGGGACTCCTTCACCCTCCTTGTCAGGCCAACTCTTTCTTAAGTGCCAGGTCAAAAGCCACCTCCTCTCTGATGCCTTCAAGCAGACCCAGGTGTTTCATCTCAGCTTCCACTGTTCTTTGTACATACCTTCTTTTATTGATTACTGTATTGCATTATAATTGCTGGCATGTGTGTCTCCCTACTACTCACAATCTCCCTGACAGTGGTGACTGTGTTTTAATTTCCTCCAGGACTTTGCCTCCTGCCTGGCACATGTAGATGCTCAGAAAATATCTGTTGAATGATGCAGTGAATGAATGCCTAAATAAATCAAAGAACTAAATATGAAGAGGGAAAAGGCAAAGATTACAGTGTCTAATCTGGGTTAATGGAGAAAAAGTGAAATGGAGTATAAAAGAATATACTGTGTTCATAAAGTCTTACGTTAAGGACATTTCACATATTCTAATTTTTTCAAAGATCATCCATGAATGCAGTAGAAGTTAATTGTCCATTAAAACACAGCAGTTGTTCTGGTATTCTGATTATACATAAATATGCTATATAAAAAGACCTCAACCTAAAAATAGGTTGCATTCCAAAACAAGGTTTGCAAACCAGTTATCTAGAATTTAGAATACAATTTCCCTCCGAAGCCAGTTAAAACTGGTGATCATACAAAAGCCCATTTGATTTGTAATGTGCCTGTGGCTCCATGTTTAATTGAAAAGTGGTAGAAAATAATACTATTCAATACTATTGCAATATAGCCAGTTAAGCAAAAGAGTAAGCAGAAGTGAATGTGAACATCATTTATCTTGAATATTAACAATTAGAAGAAAGATAGGTTTAATTTTAGCAGGGTGAGAAAGCCCAGAGAGGTATTTGTGAAGATCAGAAGAAACTTCTGGTTATTTCAGCAGCAAAAGATAGTAGCCCTAGATCTTTTTTTTTTTTTTTCAATTGAAGTATAGTTGATTTAAAATATTGCATTGCATTAATTTCAGGTGTACAGCATAGTGATTCAGGTGTTGGGTTTCTTTTTGCAGATTATATTGCTTTATAAGTTGTTACAAGATATTGACTGTAATTCCTTGTGCTATACAGTAAATCCTTGTTGCCTATCTATTATATGTATAGTAGTTTGTACCTAGCTCTGTAATATGTATAATTTCATTTCAAGACTTAAGACCTTTCCTTTTGGCCCACAAATGTCTCACACAAAGGAAAAAGAGAAATTATTTTTGCAATACTTGAAAAAGTTTTGGAAGACAAAGAGGAAGGGGGAATGGAGTTAAAAAGGCTATGTGTAAAAATCCTCACCAAAATACTAGCAAACAGAATCCAACAGAACATTAAAGGGATCATACAAAATGATCAAGTGGGGTTTTTTCCAGGAATGCAAGGATTCTTCAATATACACAAATCAATCAATGTGATACACCATATTAACAGATTGAAGGAGAAAACCATATGATCATCTCAATAGATGCAGAAAAAGCTTTTGACAAAATTCAACACCCATTTATGATAAAAACCCTCCAGAAAGTAGGCATAGAGGGAACTTACCTCATCATAATAAAGGCCATGTATGACAAACCCACAGCCAACATCGTTTTCAATGGTGAAAAACTGAAACCATTTCCTCTAAGATCAGGAACAAGACAAGGTTGTCCACTCTCACCATCATTATTCAACATAGTTTTGGAAGTTTAGCCACAGCAATCAGAGAAGAAAAAAAAAAAAAAAAAAGGAATCCAAATTGGAAAAGAAGAAGTAAAGCTGTCACTGTTTGCAGATGACATGATACTATACATAGAGAATCCTAAAGATGCTATCAGAAAACTACTAGAGCTAAGCAATGAATTTGGTAAAGTAGCAGGATACAAAATTAACATGCAGAAATCTCTTGCATTCCTACACACTAATGATGAAAAATCTGAAACAGAAATTAAGGAAACACTCCCATTTACCACTGCAACAAAAAGAATAAAATACCTAGGAATAAACCTACCTAAGGAGACAAAGGACCTGTATGCAGAAAACTATAAGACACTTATGAAAGAAATTAAAGATGATACAAACAGATGGAGAGATATACCATGTTCTTGGATTGGAAGAATCAACATTGTGAAAATGACTCTACTACCCAAAGCAATCTACAGATTCAATGCAATCCCTATCAAACTACCAATGGCATTTTTCACAGAACTAGAACAAAAAATTGCACAATTTGTATGGAAACACAAAAGACCCCGAATAGCCAAAGCAATCTTGAGAAAGAAAAACGGAGCTGGAGGAATCAGGCTCCTGGACTTTAGACTATACTACAAAGCTACGGTAATCAACACAGTATGGTACTGGCACCAAAACAGAAATATAGATCAATGGAACAGGATAGAAAGCCCAGAGATAAACCCACACACATATGGTCACCTTATGTTTGATGAAGGAGGCAAGAATATACAATGGAGAAAAGACAGCCTCTTCAATAAGTGGTGCTGGGAAAACTGGACAGCTACATGTAAAAGAATGAAATTAGAACACTCCCTAACACCATACACAAAAATAAACTCAAAATGGATTAAAGACCTAAATGTAAGGCCAGACACTATAAAACTCTTAGAGGAAAACAGAGGCAGAACACTCTATGACATAAATCACAGCAAGATCCTTTTTGACCCAACTCCTAGAGAAATGGAAATAAAAACAAAAATAAACAAATGGGACCTAATGAAACTTAAAATCTTTTGCACAGCAAAGGAAACCATAAACAAGACGAAAAGACAACCCTCAGAATGAGAGACAATATTTGCAAACGAAGCAACTGACAAAGGATTAATCTCCAAAATTTACAAGGAGCTCATGCAGCTCAATATCAAAAAAACAAAGAACCCAATCAAAAAATGGGCAGAAGACCTAAATAGACATTTCTCCAAAGAAGATCTGCAGATTGCCAACAAACACATGAAAGGATGCTCAACATCACTAATCATCAGAGAAATGCAAATCAAAACTAAAATGAGGTTTCACCTCACACCAGTCAGAATGGCCATCATCAAAATATCTACAAACAATAAATGCTGGAGAGGGTGTGGAGAAAAGGGAACTCTCTTGCACTGTTGGTGGGAATGTAAATTGATACAGCCACTATGGAGAACAGTATGATAGTTCCTTAAAAAACTAAAAAAAGAACTACCATATGACCCAGCAATCCCACTACTGGGCATATACCCTGAGAAAACCATAATTCAAAAAGAGTCATGTACCACAGTGTTCATTGCAGCTCTATTTACAACAGCCAGGACATGGAAGCAACCTAAGTGTCCATCAAGAGATGAATGGATAAAGAAGCTATGGCACATATATACAATGGAATATTACTCAGCCATAAAAAGAAATGAAATTGAGTTATTTGTAGTGAGGTGGATGGACCTAGAGTTTGTCATACAGAGTGAAGTAAGTCAGAAAGAGAAAAACAACTACCGTATGCTAACACATATATATGGAATCTAAAAAAAAAAACCACCATGGTTCTGAAGAACCTAGGGGCAGGACAGGAATAAAGATGCAGACGTAGAGAATGGACTTGAGAACACGGGGAAGGGGAAAGGGAAGGATAAGCTGGGACGAAGTGAGAGAGTGGCATGGACATATATACACTACCAAATGTAAAATAGCTAGTGCGAAGCAGCCACATGGCACAGGGAGATCAGCTCGGTGCTTTGCGAAGACCTAGAGGGGTGGGTTAGGGAGGGTGGGAGGGAGACGCAAGAGGGAGGAGATATGGGGATATATGTATATGTATAGCTGATTCACTTTGTTATAAAGCAGAAACTAAGACACCATTGTAAAGCAATAGTACTCCAATAAAGATGTTAAAAAAAGGGGGGGGAGTGGCTATGTGTGTTCTGTAAAGTTTACCTGAGGTCAAATTGGTCAAGCTAGGGAGGAAAAAAAAAAAAAGAAGGAAGCAAGGTATACATGGCATGAAATATGTGGTGATTATTACTGCTGCTCACCTAATTTGTCTGTTTTTCTCCTCCTCCTGGGCACAGGGAGGACTGGACTGCCTGGCCCTCTCGTGGTTGGGTGGCACCATTTTGCAGAGTTCTGGCCAATGAGTTGGGAATAGAAGTGACAGCATTTAAATGCCAACAAGACATCCTCGGATTTCTCCTTTCCCACTGGCTCCCGCCATGTTTGAGGAGGTAGCTGCTTTGCCAGCCTTGGTTCCAGAATGACTAAGAGAAGAGTTTCCCTGGTGACACATGTATGGGTAGAGAAATCTGTGTTACTTTAAGAAGCAATCCTTTGTTGTTTTAAGCCTCTGAGACTTTGGGGTTGTTTGTTTTGCAGCATAACCTAGCTTATTATGACTGACACATTATTCAAATAATTTACCTCCAGAGAAAGGAAAAGCGTGATAGGGAAGGGATGGTGTGTTATGGTTGCCCTGGATAGAGCCCTAAAGGAGATTAGTGGAAGAGAGGAAAGGTGTAAATTCAGATGTAAAGGATCCTTCCAAGCTGGGTGCCCAGGGCTTGGGGAGATCTTGTATTACTTCTGAAATCAAAGTCCTAATAATACTATAATTACAAATTGGGCAAAGTCATAGCACTCTTGATATTAACTACATACGACTAAAAGGTACATGGCCTAGCATACACCACTGAGGTATATACTGGCTGCAGGCCTCAGAGCTTAAAAGCATTTGTAAGCTTACTCAGAAAAAGGATAGAAGAGTGAATGAAAGCATGGATTTTGGAATTAGATGGGCCTGAATTCAAATCTCAGTTCTACTTCTTAAATCAGCCTAAGTGTCAGTCTTCTTATCTCTAAAGTGGAGATAAAAACAGAACCTACTTCAAAGGTTTGATGGGAGCACTAATTGAGGTCATATCTGTAAAGTGTCAAGTGCACTGCCTGGTATTACTAAATCTTCTAGCTTTTTCCAGTCCCCTGGAAGCCCAAGGGTTGGCTGGTTATAGAATGACTGCCTCACTGTCCTGCCTTGAACATAGCAAATCCCATGCCTACCCAATGCAGCTTCAAACTGGATCTCTTGGGAGCTTTCAGCCGTTACCAGGCTCAGTGCTGTATCTCTGCCTATGACTTCTGCACACTCCCACCCTCCTAGGCTATCAAGACCAGTGCCCCACTTTAAAAGAGATCCAGGAAAATCCAAATATGCAAGATGATAGATTGGGGCAGGATTATTCATGCTCCAAGATCCTTGTCATTATGCCAAAGAGTCCAAAAGTTTCCTTAGTCCTTTTCAGGTTTCTTTCTTTCCTTTTAAAAAACTGTTTGACAGAGAAAAGGAAAAATAAAACTCAGTGACTTCTTTATCCATTAATGATTGATCAAAAATGAGAAAGATCTACGTAAGTGGGAAAAATGACTTGCAAAAGCATATCCTCTGCCCACAGTTTTCTGGGAGCACATCTATTGTGTTGGCCAGGAAGCAGAGCACAGACAGACCTCCAGGTCCCTAAACAATGAAAATTCATCCAGAGGGTTATTGTGATAATGGCTGACACACATCAGATTCCTGTTTCTTCATCACAACCAAGATCTAAAAACCCAAGTCCAAACTCTATGATTATAAGGTAGTGCGCAAAGATCCATAGCCAGGAGAAAACACAAATTCTTCTGACCAGGATGAAAATGGAGTCAACTGACTCCAGCTGTGAAAAAGTACAGAGTTAAGAGGGCGTTACTATTTTTTCAGAATAAATGAGAATATATTATGGCACAGAAGCAAAATCTACATTACAATTTAAGTCGAAACTGAGACTCCACAGGAACATGGAAATTGCCCCTTCTCAGGCCACTCTCACCCCAATGGCAGAGAGGTTGCTCCTGTATCTTGGCACTTGGGGTACCTCACTGGAAGGGAACAAAAAAGCATGAAGCCACCAAGAGGCCCTAAGAGATTCAGTGTTTGACCCAAGGTCAAACAACCAGAAGTGGACTCCAAATTTTCCAGTTGCTAGTTCAAGGTTCTGCCCACTGTAACACTACTTCCTCCTTTCCTGAGAATGGAATCTGCCACTTACCTCAGCCTGCCTGGCGTGGAAGCCGGCCTTCAAAGGGAAGCATGCATCTGGGGGACTCAAAGCCCCAAACTCCAGGGCAAATGTGAGCCTGCAGACAAGGAAAAGGAGTCGATGTCTGCACCCTCCCCCTAATCTTCTCCCAAGCCAACCCCTCCTTCCCATCCCCTCACATCTAACTTGTCTCCTTAACTCCACTCTAGCTTTGTTCCAAGCTATTTTCCAAAGGGCCCTTCCAGAGGGATCATATAAAACACAAACTGAGTTCAGTTTTTGCCCCTTTTAAAAAGCTTGTATCCACTGCCCTCCAGATAAAATTCAAGTGCTTCAGCAAGGCCTATAAGATCTGCCCCGACTTACCTCTGCCTCCTCTTCAGCCTTGTGGGAGAAAGACCTTCCTCACCGAGGGGTCTTAACGACTCCTTTCCGCCCTTTAATACTCAGACAAAAGGCACCTTCCTCCAAGGTCTTCCCTAACCCCTCAAAGCAGGTCGATGGTACCTTGTCCACAGGTAATTATTACTGCCTTTATCTTGGCGTTTCACAATAAATTGTTCATGTAGTTAAAGCGCCTAAACAACATGGTATCCTGAGAGGCAGAACCAGGCTTCAGAGCCCAACAAAAACCTGGGTTTGAACCATGACTTCCCCACTTACTGGGGAAGCCAAGCCTCAGTTTCATTTTCGGTAAATGGGGAAATGCCTACCTTAACAGTTTGCTGGGAGGGTTAAATGGAATGACAGTATGAGGTAGAAAACATATTCGATGGTTTAATAAATGTTAGTTCCTCTCCTCTCCATCCCTTCCCATTGGCTATAAGAGCTCCCTTAATGCTAGAACCTTCTTTTTACTCTTTTGTATTTCTGGTGAATAATACAGTAGGCACTTAATAAATGTTGGCAGGAAAAAAACAGAAGAGGGAGGGAGGAATGCAGAGGAGGCAGGAAGGGAGGAAAGGAAGAAGGAAATTAAATAATGAAATGAATGAATGAATGAATGAAGCTAGAAGCAAAAAGAGACCCTGATCTGTTAGAGCTAACAAAGTTACTATACACACTGGTCATATGACTGTGAGAATGTCATAGCCTTCTCTACTAATAAACTCTGAAAGGATATCTGCAGATACTACTGTCACGAAGAAAAGACCCTGAATCCAGAGACTGGCAGATCTACCAGCAGAAGCCATTGTAGTCCAATATAGGATTGGCACACATACTTTAAAAAATTTTCATTCCCCAAATTGTTCATTCCTATTCCACTCTAAATGCTGGGCTTAACACAAACGAGAATACAAATAAACTGATCTTACTCTAGTGAGGTCTCAATTAACACACATAGATCAGTGGTATGTTATTAAACCAGAGGGGGGGAAACGAAGCCTTAATTTGTAGTGCCTGCCAGTTTCTGTGGTGTAAATACTCCCACCATGGGTGATTTCAATCTACTAATGACACACTTACAATGATTTAGTTCCCAAAATCCCTAAGCATTTAACAACTGGCTCTCAGGAGCCCTCAGCACACCAGATTCTCCATTCCTCTTAATTTTCTCATTTTTGCCATCTTTTTAGTCACTCTGTTGTTTTTTAACATCCTTATTGCCTGATGGACAAGGAAAATAAAAGAGAGAGCAAATGATTTTTCTGTCAGTGGTTCTAGCAAAGGAGATTGAAGAGGGAGGAAGCTGAAACTGCTATGTGTTTGTGGGTTTCAATTATCCCTATTCTCTCTGCCCCTTATTACTGCAGATAACTGAGCAGATGCCCTAATCAAATGTGCAAAATATAAACATACTTTCTGATCAAATATAGAATTAATGGCCACAACCTGGTAATAGAAATGAGGCCAAAAAAAGCTATGCTAGAAACCTAAGGGTCAAGTTCATCAAATGGCAGAGGGGAAAATGGACAGAGGACCTCAATAGACACTTTTCCAAAGAAGACATACAGATGGCCAACAGGCACATGAGAAGATGCTCAATGTCATTAATCATCAGGGAAATGCAAATCAAAACCACAATGAGACACCACCTCACACCTGTCAGAATGGCCATCATCAAAAATTACAACGAATAACAAATGTTAGCGAAGATGTGGAGCAAAGAACCATCATGCATTGCTGGTGGGAATATAAACTGGTGCAGCCACTTTGGAAAACAGTATGGAGTTTCCTGAAAAAATTAAAACTAGAACTACCATACGATTCAGCAATTCCACTCCTGGGTATTTACCCGAAGAAAACAAAAACACTAAACTGAAAAGATACGTGCATCCCCATGTTCATTGCAGTATATTTACAATAGCAAACATATGGAAAGAACCAAAGTGTGCAGCCATAGATGAATGGATAAAGATGTGATATATATATATATATACAATGGAATACTACTCAGCCTTTAAAAAAAAAAAGAATGAAATCTTGCCTTTTGTGACAACATGGATGGACCTTGGGGGTATTATGCTGAGTGAAATAAGTCAGAGAAAAATACCATATGATCTCACTTATATGTGGAATCTAAAAACAAAACAAACAAAACAAAATGAAAACAGACCCAGAGATAGAACAAACAGGTGGAGGGGGATGGGCAGGACAGGTGAAGGGAATTAAGAGGTACAAACTTCAAGTTATAAGTCAAGGGGATGTAAAATGCGGCATAAGGAACATGGTCAGTAATACTGTAATGACTTCGTGTGGGGACAAATGGTTACTAGACTTGTGGTGATCATTTCAAAACGTATTTAACTGCCAAATCACTATATCGTACACCTGAAACTAACGTAATATTGTACATCAACTATAGTTCAACTTTTAAAAAGGTGGCAGAGGGCATGTTAAAATGGGAAATCAGACAACTCCTCTGGATAGAAATAAACAGAGAAAATATTTTTCTGAATGTTAAAGATCACAGCAGCTCTCTGGACCAAAATCTAAACAGGAAAAACACACCAAACTAACAGAAGGAAAAACCATTTAGCAAAATGTAAGTTTTTATCTTAACATGGTTGGAAACTGGAGAGATATAAATTTTATGAAGTTCTGTGATGAAGCCTCACTCTCTCTGCCATAGGAAAGGGGCTCCTTGGGTGGTATTTATGCTTAGACAGAAGAGGAAGGCAGCTGGCAATATTTCCTGCCCTCTCACTAGGACTCTGGCTTGCCTTCCCCTTCCCTCTGTTTCTAACAGAGGCAGCACTACCTGAGTAATAATACTTCACGAAATATGCTCCTGATCTCTAGGGCAAGTCAGAGTTCCTATAAGTTAAGGATGCAGTTCAGAGTGAGAATTGTCTATGAAAGCAGTTTTATGGCTCAGTAGATGTTTATTGATGCTACCCCATTCTCTGTGACAACACTCGTGTGATCCAGCCTCTCTCGTTGACAAAGCTCCCGAAGGAATATCCAGGTTTTGCTCCATGATTTCAGCTGACTTACTATCTAGGCATTTGGTACTCTGGGGCTTTTAAGAAGCTTCTGTGGCAACAGCTGTTACTTTACTTTAGTAATAAAGTTAAAGTAACCTGAACTCAAGCCACATAGAGGAAAAAATTAGAAACATCAAAAATATGTGAAGATGAGAATACAAGAAAACCATGCCTACATAGGAGAGTGAAACGAAACTATCACAGATTCATTTTTACAGATAGATATCCAGAAGGGAAGGAACAGAGGGTATTTCCATTCCATTCAAATGAAGGGCAACTTAGTGAAGAAGCAGCTTCTGATACTTTACATAAAAAGAGTTAAAAAATGCACATGACAAAAGTGTGGCATTTGGGGCTGGCTACTTGTTTCAAAACCTGAAAGGAATCAAAGAATGAGACAAAGAGACAGATTTAATCTTAGGGATCCTAAATCACTCAGTTACCCAACTCAGGGAGAAGGTAATTAACTACCCCATTTCACTGGAGTATAATCTGGTCAGCAGGGCTGGGTCAGATGAGCAAACAGAGCAACCTCATGCTCCAAAAGGGGGAAAGTAAGGGAGGAATGAACTGAGCCATTAGGACCAAGAGCGGGTGAAAGAAAGAATGGCTCCCCTGGTGAGGACAGGAGGGTAGGCAGTCACTGGGCCAACAGGCATCACCAGCTGGGCGTGAGTCACATCTGGCAGAGGCAAAAATGAGATCACAAAACAGCATGGATGGCAGGGTTTCGATTTTAAAGCAGCAAGTAGATTAGAAACGTCGAGGAGTTAAAAATTAATGCAAAACTCTGATGTGAATCAAAACATCATGAAAACCAGCAGAAGCTGATTCTTCCGGAGTTCGGTGGAAGGAGCCAAGAACCGGGAATTAGCCCGCAGAGTATTCCCAAGGCCTGCTGTCTAAATTCCAAAGGAAGGAAAACCCAATGTTCAAAGAACTGTAGGGCGTACAGGGTCGCCAAAGAAAAGTACTGATGACTGAAACAAAGGGTAGGAGGGTGCAGCTTTTACAAATACTAAACCTGAGTTTAAAATATCTGTGTTCCAATATGGACTCCGCCCTTGACTTGCTGGGTTGATGGTGTGTGTGTCTCTGTGCACATGTGCACGCGATTCTCCTGATCTCCCCGGGGCTGGGTGTCTTCCTCAGTAAAATGACGGAAATAAATTATGTCATCTGAGAAGTGGTTTCAAGCTTTATTCTAGGAAGTGAAAAGATTGGGAGAGGAGAATGCAGGCCACTTAGTAAACAAAAGGCCTAGAATGAATGACAACACTTTTTTGCTCCAAAGACTAGAAACCTCGGACACAGGAGGGCCTCTGCCTAGCTGTTAGATGTCACCGCTGCCACTCCACCCCCACTCCTTGTGCCTAAACCCTCAGCCGAGAAGGGCACGGCCTGGTCCTGGGACATTCCATCCCATGGATTATTTGATGACGTGTCTCTCTCCTACCCTCCTCCCAGAGTACAATTTTCTAAAAGCAGAGAAAAATCCTTCCCAAGAAAATAAACACTCCCAAACAACTGTCCCATTCTGTTACCTATTTGGATTACATAATTGCTATGAAGTCAAGACTTTCTTATTGACACGCCAGAAAAGACCTCTCAGCTCATAAGCTGAACCGCCTTTTCTCCACTGTCCAAAGCCCTAAAAAACCTCCAAGTCCCTAAAAAGCAGTCCCCAGTGCCCACTGAGGTAGAATGAAAAACTCCACCGCCTCAACTCTGCTCAGAATGGAAACTCAGATCAAAATATTTTAAATCTGTGGGGATTATTTTAAATCTGTATACTATATTCCTCAACAATAACGACAATAACAGACCCTTACTGATGCCCCAAACTGCCCTTCATAGAAGGAGAACACTGATATTTTTTCTGATTCTGTTGAGAATAATTTAGACAAGTGTACAATCTTAACTCTTCTGTTGGCCAGTCTGTAAAATGGGGTGACCGATAATTGGTAACTGGCATCACTTACCAGCCACCGGGTAAAACAGTTAACCCCCTCCTGACCCACCCTGACACTAGGAAAAAACCACTAGGCCAAGCTGGCTCCAATCCCACAGAGCACAACACTAATTAAGATACCTATACATTTCCCATTGAGGCACCAGTAAAAAGGCTGAGGGTTCCTCTTACAACTTGCTCTAACTTGTTCGTCTGGATCAATGTAGAAATAGCAGCAAATTGCTCTTCGTAATTCCTCTCCAGGAATAAAAAGGACTAGGATATTCCTGGAATGCCTCCTCACTCACAAATTAGAAGGTATACCTCTTGTAATCACTGTACTGTGCTCAGTGTGAAGATTACATGAGATAATGCATGGAATGTGCTGAGCGAGCATCTGGCACACAATAAACTCAATAAATCAATGATGTGACTAACTGTAAAAACAACAACACACAAACAACAAAACAAAACCAAAAAAATGGGGGGGGGGACTGTTTCCTGATGCTTATCGACTTACTTGGAATAGGGAAGATCGAAACATAAGACAATAATAGTTCCACAGCACAATCCAGAGATGTTTGTGCTGTCCTCTGGTTTTCTTGTAATCAGTCACTTGATAGCCATTAAGAAGAACTTTCCACAATGCCACGGGTACTCACCCCCCACTATACATCCAACTCTCAATAACTGAGAGGTAGCAGAGTGTTTGAAATAATGAGGACAGAAATGCAAAAGACCTTAAAGAAATTCCACAGAGCCCCTTGGCACCAATCATGTGGAAGTTTTGCCAGAAAAGCCAAACGTCCCACACCACACAATGGTTCTTGGTGGAAAAAGAGGGTAAATAAAGCACAGATTCTGAGCATCCTTATGAGAAGGCTACCTCCCCATCAGAGACCAGACCTTAAAAGTCTAGCTCTTCTGTAAATTTTAGGTTACAAATAAATTCTTCCTAAGGCACACCTAGCAATCTTTTGTGTTTGGCTCTGCTGTCTGGACACGCACAGTTATGTTTTCCTTCCAGGCACAAAACCGGTTTTTAAGAGCTTCATGAAAATATTCATATTTTCATGATATGCGATTAGCAGGTTTTACTATAATTTATAACTGAATTTTCTTGTTCACTTGGGGCACACACACGATATACTAGGCTCACCTTCCCAGTGACACACCATAGTATGCAGCTATGCAGGACATTTTGTTTTAAAGGCAGAAAAATGAATAATGTCTGAACTCCAGAAAAGATGGTGCATTTGCAACAGTCGTGAGACCGTGTGGCAAAAAAAAAAAAATGGCCATAAAACTCTTACTTTGTATTTTGTACTGTGCCTATTCAACCTGTAAAAATTTTTGTAGTTTCTAAACCAGGTTTTTCGGAAACACAACGGGCGTTAGTATTATGCCTTTTCAAGTTGTAAAAGACCAGGCCACTTGGCAATTCTTGTAGTTTCTAAACCATGCTTTCCAAAATGCAAAGGGCAAGTGTGACCTGTAACTTTAGAGAAGGGCAAGCAACGTTCTACCTCTGGCGGAATATTTAGTTATTTCACTTGACGTAAGTTTTTATGGCAACCCTCTATTACCATGAAAGTGTATGTCCTCTATGACTCAAAGTAATTAAGTGCAACTTGTGAAAGTCAGGTTTTTTTATTTAATACATTCTAATCAAATAGTAACAGCAGTAAATAAACACTTTGAAAAACAGGCAGGTATCCCCCTATATCTGGAAGAAAATTAAGTCAGAGTATTCTACATGGTAGAAGGGAGACAATTGCTAATGTCCATGGTTAGACCACTTGGAAATTTCTAAAGCCATTTCTGAAAAATCAATGGCAACAGGTTGTGGGACACAGCTACTTCAAAGGGTAAAATGTCTCTATCTACATGGTTTTATTAACAGGGATTGAGTTGCACCTGTATAGCATGACATTCTTGTCTTTAGCCTTAAAGGAAAAGAAGAAGTCTTTTCCATTTGCACCAGTTTGAAATATTTCTGAAATAAGGCTCCCTTGAAATGGATTACTACAGTACTCATTCACATGAGAGAGTTCATACATGTAGTAAAAAGACAAATACAGGATTTCATGGTCACTTTTTTTGGTTGATTTGGTTAATTGCATAAAATGAAGGATAAATACTCACAAGCATATCTGTTTAACAAATCTCCTAAGTACATCAGAATGCAAAATATCAAATGTCCTAAAATAGACTCTGATCACCAGGCATACAAAATTGAAGTTAAGCCTGTGTCAGTTTGGTTCCTTCCACTTCTTCAGCACTCCTAAGTGGAGCTCTTTCTCTACTGCCGGTGCTGGCACCTTCCACCTAACAGGAACCTCAGAAAGGCAAAGAGTTCTGATAAAGTGTTCCTTCAGCCTTTACTTGGGACGTTTTATTTTTAACTTAAAAGGATAAACTGGTCTTGGTCAGCCTTAGGAAGGGAAGCATCACTCAGGTGAAAATATTTGGGGGAACTTTAAATACCTAGCTACCCCTCCACACGTTTAAATTAGATTGACTTCAGCTGTTCTTAGAATTCCGCGTAGTTATCCAGAGCCGTCACTCAAGTTTTGGTTCTCTTTTACATAGCTGCATTCGGAGATACTCTATAGGAGGCATGTTTAGAAAAAGAGAAACACTTATACCTGGAATTTATATTCTTCCAAGTAATCTTTTAGTCTTGTTGGTAAAGGCAGTCCCCAGATGGTACCGGTACATTTGTTAATGGTGAGTCTACAGAGATGCTGCAGAGGTGGTGCTGATGTGTAGAGCGGTTTGGTCAGATAAAGGTGAACAGTGCCGTTCCGGGGGGCTTCTGGGCCCGTCCGCTTATCCTTGCACATCTGAACATAGTAGTCGATCAGATGAACCACACTGTCAAATTGTTTAAGCTTGGACTTGACACATATGATAGAGTCCAATCTAAATTTCCCATCTTGGTATTCGATGCGAAGATTAGTTGGTCCAGCTGATGTTTTAACAGATATTGTTAGTAGGTAGTCTGAATGCGAACTATCTCTAATCAAGAAAGTTCCTTCTGGTGCCTCTTTTAATTTCTCTTTGGCTTCATTAACAGTCATACTTCCCCAGTACCAACCTGGGGTTTTTGTTCAAAAGAAAAAGAAAAGAGAGTAAAATAGTTATTATAGAGAATTTTTTAAATAGGGTAAATACTTGGCAACAATTTTTCTAGCTCTAAAAAGAAGTGTGTGAAAGTTTACCAGAGGCTACCATAAATACATTCTATAGAAATTTGATGAAAACATAGGTCCATTTTATTTTCTGAACAAACTGCAAGCCAGTTTTCTTTTTTAAAAAGTAACTTTCTGTAGCTGTTCTTTAAACTCTCTTAAGACTTTCTCCTAAAAAAACAAAAGAATGTTTGCAATATGACACACTGGCTGACCAGGCATGATGCTCCTCCACTAGTCAAGTGAAATCAAAGATTTAATGTAAATTAAGTCAGAAGTTAGAAATAAAAGCCATGCCCTTAAAAAAAGTGGAAAACCCAACTCCAGTTAATTCCAACAAGATAAAAAGAAGCGACTTTTTGGATGGCTGGTGTCCACTCCCACCCCTCCCCAAATCTGTGAGCGGCTGCATCCATATATCTCTTTTCAAAGTCCGGGAAAGCACCGCTATTTACTTGTTTTAAGAGTGCAGTTCTAGTATGATACAATAGCTTCTGTTCGCTGCTTTGATTACAACTACCTTATCAGCCACTGAGAAATGAGAGAAAGCCCAATTGATAATTAGTACTTCCAGTTTACAGTCTTCCATAAACTCTTTTGGACTTTGCCCTAATTCAAATCCAATCACAACCGTCGGTCTCCCCAGCATTCTCGAGTCTACCTGCCAGTTCCATCTCCCATCCCGTTTTCAAAAGTGACTTAGCGACATCTTACAGTTTAAAAGTTTGAACAATGCTCCCCCCCTCCAAAAAAAAACTTGCTCGGGTACCTGCGATCTGCCGGTTCCTCCCGCTGAGGGAAAGCCCGTGGCCTGCACGGAAAGACCGGAACCGCAAGTGAAGGAACTTTTCCTTCTCCCTACTGCTACCAAAACTTCAACTTTGCCCCACACGTAAGCTTTGAGGATCCTGATTTTGAAAGCCTGCAGGTTTGCCAGAATCTTTTTTTCCATCTTTTCTTCTTTCAGATGCCGAGAGACGACAGCGAGCCGCGCAAAGCGCAAGACTGCGCTCGAAACAAGCGAGGCCAAGCTCGGCTGGGGCTTCGCAGCCCGCCCTTCTCCCGGCTTTGCGGCAGTCCTGAGCGGCAATCTGTCGGTCCCCGAACTTGGCCGCCAAGATTCCAGGCTGCAGCGGCTGCCCGGCCCGGGAGCCAGATGCAGCTGAAGCTGCGGGCAGCGCAGCGCCCACTCGCCGCCCTCTCACCCCGCGGACAGGAAAGACGCCGGGCACTTTCTCCGGCTAAGGTCCGAGCCCGAGTGCCGACCCCCAAACGGCCGCGGAAAATAGCAAAAATTCCAGCGCCCTAAGAGTCTATTTCCAAAGAGTCCTTCTAGCGCTCTAACCTCCCCTAGGCCTCTGAGTCCCTCGAGAACCACTTTTCTTTCGCATTCCAAGGATCCAAGTCCGTAGGGGCATTCTCCCCGCGGTTCCCTGAGCTGGGGCGCGGACGGTAGCGATTGCTTCCCAGCCTCGCTAGCACAACCGCATCCTTGTCTTTGGGGAGGCGCCCCCTTCTCGCACGCATTGCGGCCGGTCCGCTCCCTACCTGTGTCACTAAGTTCCCGCAGGGCCTTCGCCAGACGCGCCGCCTCCGGGGACGGCTCCTCCGCCGACCCCGAGGTCCCCCAATGGCTCTGCGTCCCTTCCGCGCCATTCCCGGAGGGCTCGAGGCACCGCAGGGTCATGGGAGAAGGGTCACCGCGGCAAAGACAGGTGGCCGCCCGAGCTGGGGTCAGAGAGGGGCACGCGTCCTTCTTAGAAGTCAGTGGGAACCCCAAAACGAGTCCCTGAGGGGTCCGCGAAATGGAAATGGAGGGGGAGGTAATGGGGAGCCGCTGGTTCTTCCTCCCCGGGTCCCGGTGCACGGATGGCAAAATCCCCCGCAGGCGCGGTCACGCACAGTTTGCCTGCAAAGAGAAAGTGGAGGGTTGGGTCAGTCGGAACTGGACCCCTGCGGCCGGGGCGTGGGTGGAGGGACAGAGACGTGGAAAATCCCGGGAATCCTCCGCGTCTGCGCTCCTGCACCATTTAACCCCGAGCATCCAGTTACTGCCCTGGCCCGTTCTAGAGAAAGAAGGATAAAGAGAGAGCAGGGATCCAAGACGCAAGAGTTGGGGCGGGGGACAGGATGAGGGTGGCGAACCGGCTTCTTTCCCGCCCAGGGCTGCTGGCTGAAATCGCAGACTAGGAGATGAGAAGAGCAAAGAGTCACCTGCGGGTACGGTGGTAAACAGGCCTCAGTAAAGGACAAGAAGAAAAATGTAAAAAGGAAAGAACAGGAGAGGTCCCCACTTGGCATTCTTATCTCACACTCCGCACAGCCCGGGGAGCCCCAGGAGGAAGCAACCCGCACAAACCTAGTTCCCGACCCTACAGCGCCGCGGGGCTTCCCGGGCAGAGCCGGCAGCCCGGGACGTGGAGGTGCGGGAGCTGCCGCAGCCCTGCAGGAGAGGCTGCTTCGCTCCCCTCCCCCCGCTTCCCGGAGCTCGCTTGGGGCAGGGGTTGGGGGCGCCGTGGCGGCCGCTCCCGAGGCCGGGCGGCTGAGGCTGCTGTTGCCGCCGCGAGCGCTGTCGAGGAATCTGCCCGAGCGCGCAGCCCGCGCGGGGGCTCCGAGCCCTGACCCGAGCAGGGGGCCGAGCAGGCGGCAGAGAGCGCTGCGGGACGTGCTAGACAACCAACGCTGAGCCCTTACCTCGGCCTCGGCCGCCGCTGCCGCCTCCGCACCAGGCAGCCTCCCCAGCAGGCATGGGGCGGGGGAGCCGGGAGGGGCCCGGGAGGAGGGGTGTCTGCCCGAGTTTCCCCTGTTGACTTTTAATTTGGGAACGAGATGCCTGGGGATGTGACGAGCCCTGGGCTTAGCGGCGGGGGCGGCCGGAGTTCTCTGCACAGAGGGCAAACGTGAACCCCGGGGACCATCGCCTCGATTCGCCGGGCTCTAACACCCCCTCCGGGCTCGGACACCCCCGACCCGGGGCAGCTGCTGTGCTCCCTCCGGCTGCAACCAAGGAGATGAGAAGGAGAGAGGGAGGGAGGTAAGAGGGCGGGAGGCAGGCGGGTGGGGAGGAGCGGGAGATCAGCTTATTAGGAGGATTATTAATCTGGATGGCAGTTTAGGGGAGGAAAAACAAAAACAAAAACTCTAGAGACTTCCAGACGCCGGTAAAGAACCGGAGAAAGCAGGCAGTAGCTCCCAGCCTCGGGGCAGAGCCGCAGCTCGGGCTCTCTAGCCCAGAGGCTCCAAACTGCGGAAGCCAAGGCTGCCCCGCGCTCTCGGCCGCGCCCCAGTGCCCTCCCCAGCCCTCCTAGGGGCGGAGCCTTAGGGCTCCCCGGCCCGATACCTGCCGCGGGCCCCTGCCCGAGCTCCTCCGGCGCCCCAGCTGTAGGCGACGGGGATCCTGAGGCTGTGCGCCCGGGACCCCGGCGCGCACTGTCCGCGGCCCGCGCAGTACCAGTGGCGGCGGGCGAGAAGGCTCATGCTTCAAGGGAAGCCCAAGGCCCGCGAGCCGCGGCGGCGGCGAGACTAGACAAGAGTTAAATGTCTGTCCCCGGAGCGCTGTGTGCGCGCGACTTCCCAGACTTACGCGCCTCCCTCGCTCCCCGCCTCTCTCCCTAGTCCGCGCTCCCCGCGCGCCCCGCCCCGCGGCTGCGGAGGCCGCTTTCCAGGAACTTTCCAGGAATCCACCTCACGTGACCGCGGCCCCCGCTACTGCTTTAAAGAGACTCCGGTGCTAATGCGCAGGCTTCAGGGGAGACGGGCTCAGAGCGTTCGGGTGCCGGCCAGGGCGGGGTGGATGCCTGGGAATCCGCCCTCCTCTGACCCCACGCCCCGGAGTTCTCGGAGACGCGCAGGAGAAGCACCAGGCCATCACCGTCCCGGTTTCGGCGGCTGGAGCTTGCGCCCAACCCATGCAAGCTGTGCGCCGGAGTCGAGCGGTTAGCAGACATTCTCGCCCCTCTGCCCGCCGCGGCTGGTTGTCTTTTCCATCCCCTCTGCGCCTTCTCCAGGCGACTTTCCAGGCCGCACATTTTGGGGGTGGTGGTGGCTGGAGAGACTAGAGGTCCTCGGAAACGGCCCCTCCCGTTCTAAGACACATTAATGGAGTGGGAGAGCTCCCTCTTCAGCACTCCCGCGCCCACGCCCGAGACCCGGAGGGAGCGGGCTGATGGCGGTCCTCTCGGGTCCTGTCCTAGAAGGCTGCCAGCGGGCGGAGAGCGGCGCCCGGCCGCTCTGTCTCCTCCCCGTGGCGGTCTTGCTCGCCGTCTCCCGCACCGGCCCAGCCCAGCTCCTCCGTCCCTTCCTCCTCCTCGCCGCTCCGCTGTCTCCTTCCGGCCACCTGGCGGCTCTCCGGCTCACCTGCGCCGATCGCTGAGGGGACGCCCAGACCCGCGCGCCCTGGTGGTCCTGGCCGGCCCGCCTCGGTGTCCGCAGGCCGAGAGCGCTCGACTCTGTGATTTCCCGCAGAGCTTGCACCCGGGGCCCGGGAATGCGGAAAGATCCCGGCTCTTCTTCCCTGCCCAGGGACCCTCACCTCCTCCCACCTGGTTGAAGGCCACCTGGCCTCAGTTGAAACTCATCTCCTTCCCTGCACGTCCGCCCCCGAAATGTGACCTACTTTAAATGTGACCTACTTTTTAAAAACCATTAACACTCATGGGAAAACCGGATCCAAAATTTCGATAACCATTTTTCTTTGAAATACTATTCTATTGCATCACTATTCAAAAGCTTGAAAGGTCAATGGCCACTTTTAGTTGAAGCGTTGGCTATAGGGAAGTTGGGCGAGGAAAGGGGAGGGGGCGTAGGGGAAGGCGCGGCTCACAAACCTTGCCTGGTGCACCCCCCTGCTGGCTCTTCGAGGAAGCATAAACCAGCTCCTACCTTCAGGCCGGGAGTCCTGGACAAACGGTTTTTCTCAATAATTTTCCTGCTTTTGAGTAAATAATTATGCAAATGATAGGCAGATTAGCTGGAGAGGAAGGGGGGGTTGCATTTCCCAGCTAACAAAGGATTTTGTCGACGATGGAGTCGCGTGCACTGAATCATGTTTTGTTTCTTAGAGTCTGATCTGGAGGGCAGAGCTAATTGAATCCTAGTTAAAACCCTCTATAATGGAGATGAATAATTTTGCACAAGTCGCTTATCGTCCTTGGACCCTAGACCTTTTCTATAAAATTAAGGGACTGGACTCTGGTTCTGGGTGAGGGACTGGTATGAATGAAAAAATAAGATTACATGTGGAGTTTGTGTCTAGTCTGAGGCCCAGAACCTTTAGGAGCCACTACATCTACTAGGGTTCATTATGCTCTGAATGATTCCGTTTGACCTCTCCTTCCTTGGTAGAGCATCCCAGAGGAAGGGTGTACTCACTTTTCTGTAGTTTAAAGATATTTTTAAAATTTTACAAAGATAAAATAATTTCTATTTAATTGTCAGTTGAAATGGATCTGCCAGCAGCACTTCTTAACGTGCTTTCCTGTTGCCTCCTAAGGACCTTTGCACACACCCTCCCCACTTCCTGGAATGCCCCTCCCCAGACTGGGTGCATGGCAGACTCTCCTCACTCAGGGCCCGGCTCAAAGTCACATCCACAGAGAGTCACCGTCCACAAAGATTGCAGTAAACACAATGCCAGCTGTAGGGGCACCAAGCTTTGTACCAAAGTAGGATTTTTAACTTTTGTTTCTGAAAGGTCTCAGCAATGCCCAGCATTTTATTGGCCTCAGGAAGCACATATGGGAGCCACTTAGGAAAATATTTATGAGATCATGTTAAGTGAAAAAAAGTACAATATGAAATTGTATCCATGCTATGATTTTGACATTATAAAAGTATGTATACAGGTGGGCAAAAACAGAACGTGAAGAAATAAAAGCAGCTGTTTTTAGGGTGGCAGGATGTGGGTGCATTTTTCAATTTGACTTTCCTTAATACTGTTCTAGTATTTCTGATACAGCCATCAGTTTCCCAAAATTGCATGCAGGTGTCTTCACTTACTCTCAGGGGGTAGAGTGTAGTTTGTAGAGCTGATGGACTGCCCTCCTGAACCCCAGACCTGCCACCCGGCATTACCCTTTGGATGTCTAATCGGTATCTCCCATTTAATAGGTCCCAAAATGGGGCCTGGATAACCCTTCCCCTCCACCCTTAAAAATAAAATAAAAACAAAGCTATCCCTCCTGCACCGTTCCCCATCTCTGAAAATGTCAATTCCAGTCTTCAGTTGCTCAGGCCAGCCAACAGCCTTAGAGCCATCTTTGACTGCTCTTTTTCACACACCCCACATCTCACCTGTCAGCTAACCCTCTGACTCTGATTTCACAGTAAACCCAGAGTGGAAGCACTTGCCGCATCTCCACTGCACACTAGTCCAGGCCACCTCCATTTCTACCCAGCTTACTGCTGCAGCCTCCCTCTTAGCCTCCTTGCTCCCCAGTAGGCTATTTCTGACAGAGCAGTGAGAGATCCTGTTTAAACTAAGTCCTTTCACATCCCTCCTCTGCTCTAACCCAAGTGGCTGCATTGCACCAGAGTAAAAGACGAAACACTAACAGCCACTTGCAAGACCCTAGAAGATCTGGTACCTCTGATCTCATCCCCTCCTGTTCTGTTCCTTGATCACAGTGCTCACGTCACAGTGGACTTCTTGCTATTGGTAGAGCATGCTGCCCTTGCTCCTTCCTCAGGGCCTTTGTCTTTGCTGTTTCCTCTACCTATCATGCTCTTCCTCCAGATAATCTGCATGGTTCACTCCCTCACTTCCTCAGATCTTTATTCAGTGTCACCTTCTTAGTGAGACTTGACTATTCAGAATCCACCCCTCCCCCCCACTTCTCTTTCCTCCATGCCATAGTTTTTTCCCTTACACTGATCACTATCTAACCTAGTTTATGTTTTATCCATTGGTCCAGTTTCCTATCTTTCTCCCCCACAAGAATGTAAGTTTCATGAGGACATATATCTGTATTTGTATCTACATTGTTTACAGCTATATATCTCAGCACCTTGAATAGTTCCCAACATGTAGTAGGCACTCCACATGACTGTAGAATGAATGAATTGATGCTCCATCAGAATGGCTTTGAAGTTAAACTGCCCAGGCATGAATCCTCACTCTGCCACTGCGGGCTGCATATGTAATCTTTGGCAAATTATTTAGCCTCTTATGGAGATAATAATTAAACATATAGAGCTATTGTGAGAATTACATGAGATAATCTATAAAAAGTGCTTTGGCACTTAGCAAATAATAAAGATTAGCTATTATTTCAACTCTCATTCTTTTACTCTCAGTGAGTTTGGATTTTTCTCCCTAGGGGTAAGATTATCTTATTTTTGCCTATATGAAACCCAACAGTCACTCTCTGGTCACTGCCCAAGAACTTCCCGTTAGTTGATTCCCTGGAGTTCACCTTCAGCTTTAAATGTATAGGGTAAAATAGTGATTCTGTTTGTTCCTAGATTTTCAGGAGTACATCTGTTCTGTTCAGCAGGGCAGGTACATGGCTGCGGTGGTGAACTTTCATTCTACTTGGGGAGGGAAGGGAGAGTGATTTTCACAGAGCTGGAGAGCGTCTTCTGTTGCCCACGTGGAGGAATTGCCAAGGCTTGAAAATCTCTATGTACCAAACCCGAACTGCACCTTCTTGGTTTTGCAATGCAGATGTTCTGATACTGGAATTGATGAGCAATCTGCACTGAGCTTCTGCTGAGTTGCAGAGAGAGCTTTTTGGGTTTTGTTTGGGGGCTGAGGGAATGACCGTTGGCTGTTGTGTCTGAAGTGCCTGTGGGTAGAAGGTACCCTTTTAAGTGGCCACCATCCCTTCCTTTTAGAGTTTGCCATTTCACTACCACCACCACACACACACACATACACATACACACACACATACACACTCACACTCAGCACCTTCAAAGCTCCTTGTGATTCTGGAACCCACTCTTCTGGAGAGCATATGACCTAGGCTAGCCAATAGGAGTACCCCATGCCCCTGGACACAGGGGTTTTGTCCAGTATCACAGCCCAAGCAGATTTTTTTTTTAGGACTTGATGTAAGTGCCTCCCCTTCTGAGATGATGAGCAGTAATGACGATGCAAGCCAACTTTTCCACCACTTGGAGAGAGTCTGTCAAAGAACAAAGGCAACAGAGAAGAAAGCAGAGCTCAGGTTTGAGTGAGAGGGAGAGATTCCTGAGCACTTGAATCCAACATGCCCGAAGCTGCACTGCCCTTCGGCTTCTCAGATACAGGAATGAAAGAGTTTATTTTTTCCCCACAGGGTTTGATTTGGGTTTCTGTAACTTGTAATCAAAGATACTCTCATGGGGTGTAGTGGGTTGGGTGTGGAGGGATGTATGGGAGGGAGTGGAGTGGAGAATTGAGAAGACAAAGAAGAGAGCTACCTTTCACAGTAATGAGCGTCTCTTAAACTTCATCTGGTGCTTCTCAGTACCAATTCCCTTTACAATGTCCTGCTTGCTCCACCCCTATAGTGGAGGACACTCACTGGGGGACAGAGGAAGAGGAACAGATCCTGCTGGCTTCTGTGCTCTGGGTCAGGGATGGGGGGAGGGAGAAGCCAGGCAGATGGCCGTCCCCTAGACTTCTGGGACCCTGGGACATGGTTGATGGCTGTGTCCTTGGTCTTTCTACCCACAGAAGTGGAAGGGAATCATGTTCTAGGAGAGTAGTTGTCAATGTTAAGTCACAGATCTCTCAGAAATTCTGGTAAAATCTATAGATCAGAGTTCAACAAACCACCTGCCTATGGGCCATATTTGACCCTGAGTGTTATGGGTGGTCTACCAGGGTTCTAAAAAGAAAAATGTGAACCAAATAAAAACTCTGGAGATTTCAACTCCAAAGAGATCCAGATTTTTGCTTTCTCTTAACCAGTCCTAAGATCTGTCCACACTGGGTCCCATTCCCTCAAGGCAGTGAGCAGCAGAAGCAGAGTAGTGGCTGCCGCCTTTGGAAGGTACATACCCTCCCATTCTCCACAACCCTCAGCATCCTCTATGGATCCCCAGCGCTGAACATTCCTCGCCATTGGTCATCACCCTTACATTGTTGGTTTTCTTATGGTGAAGAAGTATTTCTCTGGCCCTAAGTCTCTACCAGAGTGAGGAAATTAAAAATAGAACCAAAAGATTGACTATTTCAAGACAAATGGGAGAGATCTTATTTCTCTGTGGAAGTGAAGAATATTCCTCTGTTTAATAGGCAAACAAAGTGTGGCTGGGTTCTCACATTGGCCTATTTCATTCTTCTATATTCCTACCTGGTCCTGCAGGCGTTTGCAGACAGGTTCCATCTAAGGCTTTATCTGCAGAAAAATGTTCAGGAGGGAGGCACAGATTGGGGAGGGGGTTAATTGACCATATGAAGCCTGACTGTGAGCCCCCAGGGGCCTGTTGACCTCAGGTGACAACCCTCGTCCTAGGCGGTGGATAGTCTTCAACAGAGCACTCCTGAGAGATAAAGGTCTGGTTTCAGCACTGTACGGGGCGCTCTTGATTGGAATTGGTCTATATAGTCAGAGGATCACCAATCATAACACTCTGGTGCTGGAAAGGACAGTTTCACTAGTGCAGAAGAATTTTCTTCATCTCCTTTTTCCTTCCCCACGCTATTCTAAACTTCTGGTCACCTTGTTTCTCAAACACACCAAGCCTGCCTCAGGATCTTTGTACTTATTCTCTCTGAAATACTCTTTCTCCAATATTCTCATGGCATCGCTCCCTCACTTTGTTCAGGTCTTTGCTCAGAGAGACCTTCCTTTTTTTTTTATCAGTGATTATTTCTTTCCCCTGCTTTATTTTCCATCCCAGCATTTATCACTACCTGACGTTATCAGTATTTTTCACTTGATATTTGTTTAATGTTTCTCTCCCACTGGAAATATAAGAGGAACTTTGTTTTATTCACTACTGTATGTCCAATGCCTGAAATAGCTCCTGGTCCATAGTAGATGCCCAATATAAAGTTGCTGAATGAATCAATTAAACAAATGCATCTACAAGTAGGGAAATTGAAACATTTTCACTACCTCCTTTCTGGACTGGCTCCCTTTAATTTTTTCATCTTCCCTTGCTTACATGTGCTTCTCAGTTTAGTCTTTGGCTTAGCCTACAGACTCTGATCTGCTACCAAGAAGAGCTTGGGTTTTCCTGGAGTTTCTCTTTAATTTCCATGAGCCTGACTTCACATCTATAGTACCTAGTAGCTAGTATGTGAGAGACTCAGCCACTCAACAAATGTTCATGAGGGCTTAAAATGTTCTAGGCCTTGTGGACAAATGTAACTCAGCCCTCTCTTAGTGAGAGACATCACCAGGAAATCATTTTAGCAAAGAGTGAAAAGTTGTGGAGGAATTAAGAGTGGTTTTGCAAACAGCTGGGGAGCACCAGTACAACCACCTTGGGAAGTCCAGAAAGGCTTCCTGGAAGAAGGGACCTTAATCAAGACCCTTAACTTCTTTGGATTCTTGTTTTCTCATGGAAAACCTGGATTTGATGAGCTGTTATGTTTTCTTCTCATTCAAATCACCTTCCAAGCTCTGTTCCACAACCTCCCAAAGAGCAATTGATGGTGTTATTAGACCTAAGCTGGGGCAGCTTCTAGGTATGTTTGATTTTCCAGAGGAGTTCACAAAGGTCAAGGCCTGGTATGATGATGTGGTAAGCAGAACAGGCAGAAGAAATACCTATTAGTAAATAACAAACACCACTCCTGGCTTAGTCATGGAATTCTGAGAAGTAGCAGCACCCAGTGAACCAACCTGGAGATTGGCAATCATGGGTGAGACTAATTCTAACCAAAGGCATGTTACAACCAGAGCTACAAAAGGCAAGCTCTAAACCATACAAGCAGTAGCAACCTCCTCAAGCCACAGGACAACCTCCATATACATACCACGTGAAAAGCCCAGCTGATCACACATACAGGCCTTTTCTGCTTCCTAGCACATTAAATTATAATGATCATGCCCTGCCATAAAGGAAAGCAATATAATATCATCAGTTTGCCTTTATATGATGGCTTTACTCTTTTTTCACCAATATATTATAGCATATATCTGACTTTACTCTTATGAAAACCCTTTGACGGTGGTAGGAAAACAAATATCTACTTTACCTGTAAGTAAATTAAACCAAAGTAGATTAAGTAGGTTATTCTGTACTTGTAACCAAACTGTCCTTGGGAAAACAGTATGGGGTTTAGTATGAACAAAGAAAACATTTTAAATGGAAAAGTAACTTGTAGGGTAAGTTGCTTTTAAAATAGGTCATTCAAATCACTGAGTGCTATTCCAACAAATATGGCTGTTACATTTTCAAAGGTTATTTACAATATTTAAACATAGGCTAGGGATAAGGAATTGAGGGGACAGTTGGGTTCTTTCTGTTTTGTTTTAAAATACTCCCAATCAGTAAATTATTACATTTCAGTATGTGCCATTAACTCCAAAATAAACACTAAGGTAAAGTCTTATTTCTTATAAAATGCCAAAAAAAACAAAAACAAAAACAAAAAACCTGTTTAGAAATAACTCTGCACACATCATGTTGTAAGTCCTGCTATTTTTCCCTTTGGTTTTTCCAGTGCTTGCTGGGAAGGAGATTTTTATTGCAACTTCCCTTGTTTTCTCCTGTTTTTAAAGCCAATACTTGAAAGAGATAAATTTGTCTGACAAAGTCATCAGGCAAATCCTTCCCTTTCATGACATAAAAATTTTTAGCCAAAGTCTACAATGCCTTCTACTCTGCCACAACCACCAAACTTCCCCTGCCACGTGTTCACTGTCAACCAGATTCATTTTATTGTGATCTGTTTATCGCAGCCATTAAATGAACAAAAATAAAGAGGCACAATAAATAAAGATGGTATGAATAAACAAATATCACTGATAGCAACTGGGAAATCAGAAGGCTGTTATAATATGCCAACATCTCACACAAAGACCACCACAAGAGAATAAGACACCAGTTACCAAAGCCCACTCAAAAAGAAATGGATAGGGACTTCCCTGGTGGTCCAGTGGCTAAGACTCCATGCTCCCAATGCAGGGGACCCAGGTTCGATCCCTGGTCAGGGAACTAGATCCTGCATGCATGCCACAACTAAGATCCCTCATGCTGCAACTAAGACCTGGAGCAGCCAAATAAATAAATATTAAAAAAAAAAAGAAAAGAAAAGAAAGAAATGGACAACCTGTGTAGCCCTGTTAAAGAAATAGACTCCAGATTCAGGAGGCTTTACTGGTGAATTTTACCAAACACTTAATGAAGAAATAACACCTATTCTACATAAACTTTTCCAGAAAAATAGAAGTGGGAAGACTTCACAACTCATTTTAGGAGGCCAGCATTATCTATATACCAAAGATAGATAAGACAGAAAACTATAGACCAATATTTCTCATGAGCATAGTAAAAAAATATTAGCAAATTGAATCCAGAAATCTATAAAAAGGATAATATGTCATGACCCACTTGGGTATGTTCCAGAAAAGCAAAGTTGGTTCAACATTCAAAATCAACCAGTAAAATTCACAATCTCAACAGACAAAAATATTAAAATCATATAATTATCTCAATACATGTAAAAAAAGCATTTATAAAATTCAACATCCATCCATTATAAAAAATTTCAGCAAACTTGGAATAGAAGGAAATTTTCTCAATATGGCAAACCTTATCTATAAAAAAAAAAAAATTGGTAACATCATTTTTAACAGTAAAATATTGAGTGCTTTGCCCCTAAGATTGGGATCAAAGCAAGAATGCCCACTTTTACAACTTCTTTTCACCATTATGTTGGAGGTTCTAGCTAGTCCAATAAGACAAGAAAATAAATAAAAGTATATAGATTGTAAAAAAAAAAAAAATTAAAATGTCTTTAATTGTAAATAGCATAATCATCTGCATAGAAAATTCTAAGAAATCAAAAATACAAATAGTTATGACAACAAATACATGAGTTTAGCTAGGTTTTAGGATACAATGTCAATATAAAAAATATGATGTTTTTCTATTTACTAGCAACAAACTATTGGAAATTGAAAATATTAAACATACCACTCACAAAAGATTAAATACATGAAATACTTAGAGATAAATATAATCAACTATGTGCAAGACCTGTACCTCGAAAAGTAGATTTAATGCTGAGAGAAATCAAGGAAGAACTAAACAAACCAAGAGACAAATCATGCTCATGAATGGGAAGAGTCAGTATTGTTAAGATGTCGATTCTTCCCAAATTGAACTACTGATCAGCCTTTGTTGGTGGTGGTGGTGTAGAAATTAACAAACTGAATCTAAAAAGTTTTTGGAAATGCAAAGGACCTAGAAATGATTTTTGAAAAAAGAATAACAAAGTTGGAGGAGTTGAGTTGGAGTCGAAATCACTCTGATTTCAAGATTTATTCTAAAGCTATGGTAATCAAGACAGTGCATATGTCTAAAGATAGAAATACAGATCAAAGGGACAGACCACAGAGTCCAGAAATAGATCTACCAAAATACAGTCAACTGATTTTCAACAAAAGTGTCCAGGTAATTCAATGGAGAAACAACAGTTTTTCAACAAATGGTGCTGGGGACTTCCCTGGTGGTGCAGTGGTTAAGAATCCACCTGCCAATGCAGGGGACACGGGTTTTATCCCTGGTCTGGGAAGATCTCACATGCCGTGGAACAACAAAGCCTGTGTGCCACAACTACTGAGCCTACACTCTAGAGCCCACTAGCCACAACTACTGAGCCCGCGTGCCACAACTACTGAAGCCTGCACACCTAGATCCTGTGCTCCACAACAAGAGAAGCCACTGCAATGAGAAGCCTGCGCACCGCAACGAAGAGTAGCCCCCGCTTGCCGCACCTAGAGAAAGTCTGCGCACAGCAACGAAGACCCAACGCAGCCAAAAATAAATAAATTTATAAAAAACAAAAACAAAAAACAAATGGTGCGGGCTTCCCTAGTGGTGCAGTGGTTAAGAATCCGCTTGCCAATGCAGGGGACACGAGTTCAATCCCTGGTCCAAGAAGATCCCACGTGCCAGGGAACAGCTGAGCCCATGCGCCACAACTAGTGCCTGTGCTCTAGAGCCCGCAAACCACATCTGCTGCGCCCACGCACCACAACTAATGAAGCCCACGTGCCTAGAGCCCATGCTCCGCAACAAGAGAGGCCACCGCAATGAGAAGCCCAGGCACCGCAGAGAAGGGTGGCCCCCTCTCGCCACAACCGGAGAAGGCCTGCACAGCCATGAAGACCCAACACACCCAAAGATTAAAACAAATAAATTTTTTTAAAAAATGGTGCTGGAACAATTGGATATCCAAAAAAAATTAACCTTGATTCTTACTTCATACCACACTCAAAAATTAACTTGAAGTAGATCACAGACCTAAATGTTAAGAAACAAAATTATAAAACTTCTGAGAAAACATAGAAAATCTTGTTGCCTTGGGTTAAGCAAAGGTTTCTTAGATAGGCAACAAACATCAGAAACCATAAAAGAAAAAAATTATACATTGGACTTCATCAAAATTAAAAATTTCTGCTCTTCAAAAGATAGTTAAATGAATATATCTCAATAAAGTTGTTATAAAAATAATGTTAAGAAAATGAAAAAAAGCCACAGACTTGGAAAATTATTAGAAAATTCTATATCTGATAAGGGACTTATATCCAGAATACTTACAAAAAACTTTTACAGCTCAATAAGAATAATATTTAAAAATCCAACTAAAAAGTGGTCAAAATATTTAAACAGACACTTTCACCAAAGAATATAACTGAATGGCAAATTAGTTCATTAAAAGATGCTAATTTGAGTTTAGGGAAATGCAACTTAAACATGAGAAGATACCATTGTACACCCACTAGAATGTTAAAAATTTTAAAAACTGACATGACCAAACATTGGTGAGCATGCAAAGCAACAGAAACTCTCATATTTCAAACAATTTTATTCATAATAGCTAAAGACTGAAAACAGCCCAAATGTTTGCCAACAGGTGAGTAAACAAATTGTCTACATCCAGACCATAGAATAATAGTCAGCAATAAAAAAAGAACAAACTACAGACACATGAAACAATATGAATTCATCTCAAAAGCAATATGCTAAGCATAAGAAGCCAGACACAAAGGGCTATATATTACAGGATTCCATCCACATGACATTCTGGAAAACAGGTCATATGTTGCCAGGAAATGAGGGCGGGTGAGGAGGTTGCCTGCAAAGAGCATGAGGGGACATTTGGAGTTGATAGAAATGTTCTATATCTTGATTAAGGCAGTAGTTACATGACTGTATACAATCAACAAAACTCATTGAATGATACACTGTAAAAGGGTAAATTTTATTTTATGTGAATTATTCCCCAATAAACCTGACTCTTAAAAAGGTAAAACTAGGGCTTCCCTGGTGGCACAGTGGTTGAAAATCTGCCTGCCAATGCAGGGGACACGGGTTCGAACCCTGTTCCGGGAAGATCCCACATGCCGCGGAGCAACTAGGCCCGTGAGCCACAACTACTGAGCCTGTGCGTCTGGAGCCTGTGCTCCACAATAAGAGAGGCCGCGATAGTGAGAGGCCCGCACACCGCGATGAAGAGTGGCCCCCGCTTGCCGCAACTGGAGAAAGCCCTTGCACAGAAACGAAGACCCAACACAGCCATAAATAAATAAATAAATAAAATTTTAAAAAAAAAAGTAAAACTAGAAAAGAACTACCTTGGAGAAGGACAAAAAGGAGGAAAAAGCTGAAATCTTATGTTATTCAGGCTAGGTCAGTGTACATGCAAGACTCCATCACTAAATAACCTTCCCTCTAACCTGTATTTTGGCATTTGTATGGTTCTCACTCTGGGAAGACAAATAAGGGAGGTAAGGGTGAGTTTTATCTCTGCAACTAAAAGGTCTAGGTACACCTCCCCATTTTAATTCAGGTCACTCAAGAAAGAGAATAGTTCAGGTTCAGTGACATTACAGATAGGAGAAGATACTGTTTTACCTTCAGTACTAAAAACAGGTTTAAAAATAGCACTCTGAACTTGATCTTAAATGTTCTCACCACAAAAAAGAAATGATAATTTTGTGATGGGGTGATAATCACATAAATTATAAATGTATCAAATCATGTTGTACACCTTAAACTTAAACAATGTTATGTAAGTTATATCTCAATTTTTAAAATTAAAAATATAAATAAATGATAAAAATAGCACTCTTACATTTCCCCAGAGGGACTGAAGGTATTTTACACATGTGCATCCTTAGCTCACAATAGCTCTGTGCATGGGTAGAAATGCAGGGAAAGCAAGATGCTGTAAAACTGAATAGTTTTGCCCCAGGGAGGGGATATGGCTGGATTTCTATGTTGCAGAGATCACTCTGGCAGTCGTGGTATGAAACTGAATTTGATCTGGGCAACACAAGATCGATAGACATGGTTGTTGAAAGCATCCCTTAAAGGATGATAAAGCCCTCACTCAGGGCAATGAGAGGTGGCAACTCAGTGGGACTTGGCCGTTGGTTGAATGTGAGGAGTGAGTGAGAAAATGGCACTGGGGATCACAGTAAGGTTCTGACTTGGTAGAGGATGTTGTTACAGCAAAAGAACCTGGGAAGAGAGGCAAGAGGACATGCTTAGATAGAGGAAGTGTTCCCATGTAGCACTTGTCCATGTCGATCTGGGCGTTTCATCTTGGTTTTTTCTATAAACCCTTCCTTCTCTGCCACAGGCCCTTCCTCTCTAGTCTCACATTATCTTAAATAATGAATAAAAATAATAAAGTATCTATTTTATGTCCATCTGTCCTGCATAACTGGCAGCTACTCAAGGGCAGGACCTGTGTCTTCTCCATTTTTGATCAAGTCCAAATTCCTTAGCGTGCTTGCCAGGCCTGAAGGACCCTGTCTCCTGTGTCCCCCTCTTCTCTGCTGAGCCAGTCCTCTCTCACCTGCTGACATTGCTACTCCCTCTGCCTGGAAGGTCATTCTGCCTCTCCCTCGTCACAGTCCTTCCCATACCTGCAAATCTCTTAATCATTTTTTCAGGTCTCAGCCAAGCCATTGCTTCCCTTAGGAAAACTTCAATATTCCCCCAAGCCTGGTACGGGGCCCCTCCTGAATGTTCCTACAGCACCTCTACTTCTGGCTATGTTAACACCAACCACTCTATTATAACTGCTTGTTTTCTCCATTTGCCTGTAAGTTTCATAAGACCAAAGACTATGCCTGTCTTATTCACTGTGGTAGCCCCAGTTACTAACATTAATATTAATCATCATAATAACAATGGCTAATGCTTGTTAAGTACTTAATATACGCCAGGCATCCTTCTAAGCGTTTTGATGTGTTAACTCATTTAGACCTCACGACAATCTTTCAAGGTAAGCCCTATTATTATCACGTTTTCAGGTTAGGAAACTAAAATATTGCGAGGCAAGTTAACTTGCTTGAGGTCAACATTCTAAGAAGAGTATTAATCAACAATGACAACAGCTATTTATCGTGTGCTCCCTAGTTCCTCGTGTGCTGCCGTCAGAGAAAAGATGTTCCATAAATGTTTGTAGAATTGATTTCAGGTGAGGAGATTGTACTCAAGTTGGCAGCTTGTATCTGGCAGAGAGGAGAGGGCAGACCAGGCAAAATTCTCATAAACATCCGGCACCTACCCCAGGCTTAGGTCTCAGGACACAGTGGTGAAAACACCCTCCAGCACAGCTGCTTTAAGGCCGTGAGGAAGGGGTTCCTGCCAATCAGAACAGCAAGAGGAAGATTTTCTATATCATTCATTTTATTTCCAGGCGACATACTCTAGACACAACCCTAGAATCCCTCCTCTTGATTTCTCACCCTGTGGTGATTTGTGACCCAGTGACCCTCCCACTTCCCCCTAAAATGATTCCACACCCCATCCTCACCTGGCCTTACAGTGGCCCTCTCTTGTGTGCACGTTGTGTGTCCTCAGGACTTCCTGGACAGCCACTCAGGCGAGGACACACCACTGTGAATAACGGATGTGCCAGAGCCACCCAGAGCTGAGTGAGCTGTACAGCAGTGGCTCTCAACCTCCATACACAGTCGTTACACCAGTGGAGGTTTTTTTAAACACCAGTGCCTAGAATGCCCCCCAAATGAATTAAATCAGAACCCCTGGGGTAGGCCCTAAGCACTGGTGTGTTTTAGTTCCTAGGAAGATTCCAAGGTTGAGACCCATTGCAGAGGCACTCAGTCTCACTCTCTCTCTGGGCCTTAGTCACCCCGCACTAGAATTTGAGAACAGTGCATTCTTTCTACAGCGGATGGGATGGGGCAAGCCTTGGAGAGCAAGCAAGGCCCCGTAAGCCTGACTTTAATAAAGCCTTGTGGAAATGAACCAGCCTTGCTGCAGTCTTGTGCTTCTGGACGTCTTAACCTGGTCTAGATGCTGATGGGAAAGTGGCCCCTCTCCACTTACACCTGAAGGGACAGGACGGGTGGCAGTGAGAATTGCATCTCCATCCCCAGGACTGTATCTTGTCCTTTTCTGAATAACACCTGGAGCTGTCTCCTCCCTAAAGGTATTCATATGTCCTTTACAGAGCAGAAGCTCAGTCCCCAGGGGAACAAGGGGTGCAGTGGTCCACCCACGCCTCCTCACACTCAGTTTCTCCCTCTAGTGCCAATTTCAGAGGATCCAAAGTTGATATTTGCTAAGGCAAATGGCAGCATCCTTACACATTTCCTCTCGATGTGGCTTCCTGCCACAGCTGGCTTTGGTCAGAGGTGTCCCTCCCCACTCCCACCCCAACCCCTCCCCTGTACTTTTCAGTTCCTTCTCAAAATTGAGGTGACAGACAGCGGAGAGGAAATAAGCAGGAAACAACAGATGAAAGCATTAGACACACCAGCATTAGCCTGCACAAAAGTAGAGGTAGTGATGACAGTAACGATCATTACTACTAGTGCTGCTGTTGCTGACAGCATCGTTCTAGAACGTGGCCCGTGTTCTCAGCTCTGGCTAAGCCTGCTCCCCTGTGTCCTCTCCCCCAGTCCTGTGAGGCAGAAGTGTCACCATTTTACAGAGAAGGGAAGGAAAGCCACAGCATGCAGCAATGTTTTGCCTCACTTAAAAAAAAAAGAATGATTACACGGTTCTCAGAAACACCTAGGAACTTGCTAGAAATGCAAATATCCCCTGTGGCCAGAGCGGGATTCATGGCGTGCAACCAGTGTAGCTACACACAGCCACGGGTTCAGAAGAGCCCGGCAGTTGAAGTTTAATTTTATCTTTGAGTGTTTCCTAAGTGAAGTCCGCTCGGACAACGGTGTAAGTTCAGGACCTTGGAGCCTCCCAGCGCTTCCCTGCCCGGGTTCTAGGCCATCTGCCTCCACCCTCCCTGCCCCAGGACCCTGCCTCTCCCCAACTCGGGGAAGGGGGCTGGGCAGCCAAGTGGCAGTGATGAGGGGAGGCTTGCATTTGCCATTGTCCTCTGCCCCCGGCTGGGCCCTGGGCACAAACACAGGGAGGGGAGGGGTGGGACACGCACCCCTCGCCCCCTCGGTGCTCAGGCCAGGGCGAGGTGGCGCTGTCCCCATCCCAGGTGGGCAGTACCACAGTGACTTTTCAGGGGCCTCTCGCCGGCCCTGATGCGGATACTGAGCGCATCCTGGTGTGGAGGTTGCATTTCCTTGGGAAGCGGCAAGGGTATCTGTTAAGGGTGGACCGGGGCCGTGGGCCTGTGGGAAGGGGAGATGGACTTCCCCCCAGGACAGGGCCCTGCATTTTCTTTTTGCACTGGACGCAGTGAATTTTGCAGCTGACTGTCTCTCTGCCTGGGTCCAGACCACCTGAATCAAAACTCTTATGGGGGCTTCCCTGGTGGCGCAGTGGTTGGGAATCCGCCTGCCAACGCAGGGGACACGGGTTCGAGCCCTGGTCTGGGAAGATCCCACATGCCGCAGAGCAACTAGGCCCGTGAGCCACAATTACTGAGCCTGCGCGTCTGGAGCCTGTGCTCCGCAACAAGAGAGGCCGTGACAGTGAGAGGCCCGCGCACCGCGATGAAGAGTGGCCCCCACTTGCCGCGACTAGAGAGGGCCCTCGCACAGAAACGAAGACCCAGCACAGCCATAAATAAATAATTATATATATTAAAAAAAAAAAAAAAAAAAAAAACTCTTATGGCCAGGCCCAGCAGTCTGGTTGAAGAAGCACCCCAGGTGATTCTGACGCACACTGAAGTTTGAGAACCACTGAGTCATAGGAAAGCTAAGGAGAAAGCGTGAAGGAGGAGGTGGTGAGCATGGTATGGGGAGCAGCGACAGTGGGAGTCACGGATTGGGTAGGAACCCCACTCCTCTGCTGAGTGACCCTTAGCAAGTTACTCGCCCTTATTGGTACTGTTTCTTTGGAGAACCCTGGCTGATACAATCACCTATGTCTTACTGGAATCTTCAGGCAGGAGCTTCCTTGATGACTGTTCCAAGGTATTTGTTTTACTTCCTTTGGAAGTAGGAGGTTCCTACTTCCTTTGGAAGAACCTCCATTTGAATGACCTCTCTCCTGCTGATTTCAATGGCTCAGTTCACTTCTCACTGGAACTTCCCCCAACACTTTCCTATCCTCCTCTGAATGTTACCTTGTAATCAGTGCTGTTGTGTCCTGTCCAGATTGCTTTTACCAGGCAGATGTGGGCATCCCACAGCTGCTGTGTCAGCTGCTACAGGCTTACAGCTGCCTCCTTCTCTGGAGAGTTTGCCCTTGACTCATGGGAGCCACCTTGCCCAGAACTGTTTGGGAGGTTATTCTATCCCCAGGGGCAGCCCACAGCCAATGGCTAGCTGATACGGTGTACGACAGCTCTTCCCCTGTGTGGTACTACATGTTGCTTTCTGACACCACTTCTAACACAAAATGTGTGGTTTTTCCTGACACCAACCAATTCTCCAACACCAACTGGGTATCCAACCACTCAGTTAAATTCTAACGTTATTTACTTGGAGTTAGCTGGCATCGGATTCCACAATTTAAAAGGCTCAGTCCCACCAGACAGCCCCCCGCTTCAGATGCCAGTCACAAGTGGGATCCCCAGGAGACCCACACTTCTGCCCAACTGATTACAAATTCAGGGGTTCCTATGATGCCCCCTCAAGTTTGATAATTCACTGGAATGACTCAGAGAACTCCGGAAGGTGCTCCACTTATGTTGCAATTTACTACAAAGAATACAAATGAACAGCTAGATGAAGAAGTACATAGGGCAAGTTCCAGAGGGGTCCCAAGCACAGGCGCTTCTGCACTATGGTGTTGGGGTGAGCCACCCTCCCAGCACATGGATGTGTTTACCAACTCAGAAACTAGAATTACCATATGATCCAGCAATCCCACTCCTGGGCATATATCCAGACAAAACTATAACTTGAAAAGATACATGCACCCCAATGTTCATAGCAGCACTATTCACAATAGCCAAGACATGGAAGCAAACTAAATGTCCATCAACAGATGAATGGATAAAGAAGATGTAATAATATATACAATGGAATACCACTCAGCCATAAAAAAGAACAAAATAATACCATTTGCAGCAACATGGATGGAACTAGAGACTATCACACTAAGTAAAGTAAGTCAGAAAGAGAAAGACAAATACCATATGATATCACTTATATTTGGAATCTAAACTGTGACACAAATGAACTTATCTATGAAACAGAAACAGACTCATAGACATAGAGAACAGACTTGTGGTTGCCAAAGGGGAGGGGGTTGGGGGAGAGATGGAGTGGGAGTTTGGAGTTAGCAGATGTAAGCTTTTAATATATAGAATGGGTAAACAACAAGGTCCTACCGTATAGCACAGGGAACTATAGTCAATATCCTGTGATAAACCATAATGGAAAAGAATATTAAAAAAAAAGAATGTATATATATATGTATATCTATGTATATATATCTATATCTACGTATATAGATATATATTTCTGAATTGCTTTGCTCTACAGCAGAAATTAACACAACATTGTAAATCAACTACAATAAAAAAAAAAAAAAGCAACGCTCTGAACCCCATTGTTTAGGGGTTTTATGGAGGTTTCATTATGCAGGCATGATTGATTAAGTCATTGGCCATTGGGGAACTGACCTCAATCTCCAGCCCCTCTGCCCTCCCCAGAAGTTGGGAAACGGGGCTGAGAGTTCCAACACTCTAATCATATAGCTGGCTTTTCTAGTGACCAGCTCCCATCCTGAGGCTATCTGGGGCCTCCACAGGACTCATCTCATTAGCATACAAAAGATAACTTGTAAGGGTTTTAGGAGCTCTGTACTCCAAAATCAGGGACAAAGACCAGATATATATTTTTTATTATACCACAGGCACAAATCATCCTTTAGAGCTCCTCATGGGATCAGGCTCCAGCTACACCCACTTCTTTGCCTAGCTTCTCTCCTGTCCTGTCCTTCTCGGCTCACAGCCTCAAAGTTTTCACCCCAGATCCCTCCCTCAATAAAGCCCACAAGCCCTGCTCTAGCTGTACTTCCAGGAATCCAACCTAAAACACACCCATAGCTTTCTACTCCCCACAGGTATCTGTGTGTCTTTTACATGACTTCTTTGACAGGGAGTTCCTTGAGATTTGATCCATATGTAATTTACCTTTGCCTTTCTGTAACACCTACACAATACCTTGCATAATAAATTGTCAATAAATTTTCTGGAATGAGTATTTCATATTTTGAAATCATTTGCATGGATGGGCAGGATTGTTAAACGACTGACTTATCCTTCAATTCCCATTCTGCACCCTACCCCCCAAAACTTGGTGCACAAACAGTTTAATTCTCCCCGGTGAAGAAGAGGGCAAAGGATTTCAAGAAAAAGCTCAAGAACAGGTCCCTGTGGAAATACCTCCAGGCCATTCCTGTCTGGTGCCGGAGATAGAGAAGGCTGTTCAGTGCCTCGAGTATTTTTGTTCTTTCCAACTTCTCTGCCCGATGAAGTTAAACAGTCCCTAAGAGTAAATAAATGTGGCAAAGATAAAACAAATATTTTTTCCAATTGGATTGGTTCATTCTTTGTGTGGGTTCAGATGAGGGAAAAACCAGAATGTTTTGATTAAATCCGCTGTTGCCATGAAATGATTTGCCTGTTTACTAATGGGGTGTCGTATTTCTTGTCATTATCTATCGAAGTGAGAATTCTTGGCATCGAGGACAGGACTGCTCTGAATAAGAAAGTGGCAAGGTTCCTCAACCTAATGTTCTTACTATGTTACAAAGTGTAAAAACACTGAATCAAAAGCAACAGGGAAGTACAGCCCTGCATAATTGCAGAGTAGAGAAAAAAGAGAAGTAGGTAGGCTCTCTCTTATCTCTTTTAGGAGTCTTTCCTTACTGGTGTTTCTGATGACTAATTTTTTCACTTTCCTTTCACATGCATCTTACCTAGGTGCTACTATGATTTGATTTCCTGATAAGAAGAAAGATGGTATTGCTCCCTGTAACTCCCACAGTCTGGGAACCATGGTTCTCCTTCACCTAAAAGGTCTGGATGATCACATGAGATGCTACTGAATTCATGATGGGGGTTGTTTAGTTGTTAATCATCCAGAGTGACGGTGGTCCCATAATACTGATGACGATGATGATGATGATGACGACAGATGACCTTTATTGGATGTATCAGACATTGTTCTAGGACTCTACGTGTATTAATTGATTAATCCCCATCACAGCTGTGAGTACCTTTAATATCCCCATTTTACACATGAAAAAACTAGGCCTCGTACATGTTAAATAACTTGCCCCAGCATAGATGATGTAAGTGACAGAGCTGGCTTTGACCCCAGGGAGTTTGGCTCCAGATCCAGGGTTACTAACCTCTATACATACTGCCTAGTCGTAACAGCAACCATTAACATTTACTGAGCCTTAACCACATGCCAGTCATGATTATTAATTTTATGTATTAACATTGTTAAATCTCATAAAAACTCCATCAGATACATATCTATCGTCCTCTTTTACTAAGGCACATAGAGGTGAACTTGCCTACAGTAACTCAGCTGATGGGTGAGGGAACCAGGTTTCCAGGCTAGGTGGAGTGCCTTCAGAGCAACACTCTCAAGCTTTTCTGCTCTTGCTGGCAGGTGCCGTGAGCTTTGGTGTTTTGGAACATGTGCATGCTACTATTGACAACACTTTGTAAAGTATATTCTGTCTCCCCTAGGAAAATATCCAGGGAGCCATAGAACAAGAGATCCCAGAGATCTAGTCTACAGCACCCACCTGTCTGGTCTGTTTGCTTGCCCAGTATTTCCCCCTTGTTTTAGTAAGAGTGCTCTAAAATTTTCCTGTTGGGGAATGTACTAGTTTTCTATCATTGCTGTAACAAATTACCATAAATTTAGTGGCTGAAAATAATACAAATTTATCATCTTATTTACTTACTTCTGGAGGTTGGAAATCAAAAATAGGTCTCGCTGAGCTAAAGTCAAGGTATCAGCAGGGCTGGGTCCTCCTGGAAGCCCTTGGGAAGAATCTGCTCCTCTGCGTTTTCCAGTTTCTAGAGACTGCCCGCATACCATGGTTCATGGCCTCATTCCTCCATCTTCAAAGCCGGCAACATCAGGCCAAGTCCCTCTCATGTTACCATCTCTCTGGTTGTCCCTCTTCTGCCCCCTTCTTCCACTTTTAAGAATGCTGGTGATTATATTGGGTTTACCTGGATAATCTCCCTAGTTTAAGGTCACCTGATTGGCAACCTTAATTCCTCTTTGCCATGTAACCTATTCACAGTTCCTTCCAGATTGGGATATAGACCTCTTTGGAGTGGTATTGAGAGCATTGCTCTATGTGGCACAGTGAAACTCTCCTTTTCACTCCTGGGTCATATATTCTGGGTTTATCCAACCCAACAACCCTGGCTCACAGCGCAGGCTTGGGACTTTTACTGGATTTCCTGGCAAACAGCCCCTACCCACACATCCCGCTTTTGATGAGCAGATCACTGCTCACTTGCTCTGAAGACGGGTCAGGGGTGGGGCCTCTCCCTGACTGGTTGGAGCCCTTTCCATTCTGGCTGTTAAATAACCAGACGATCCTCTCTGCTGCTGAAGGGGATGAGCTGGTAGCTGGTGTGTCCACCTTTGCCAAAATACCGGACCAGCATTCTTAAAAATGAAGCCTCTTCCTCCTGCTGCTGCTTTCAGGGAGCTACTATGCAAGTATGCAAGTACTCTCTAAAAAACAAAGGCAACTAGAATAAGATCTCTTTAATGATATGCAGCTTAGCACTGTTTGGTCCTTTGTTTAGTACTCACTGGCTTGAGCTGAGCATCAGGATTGCACATCAATGTCCAACATTGATTTGGATTCTTTCTCTAGCCTCCCCTTTGTCATTCTCAGCACCCCCAAAGTCGTCTTCTTTTTTATTTATTTATTTATTTATTTATTTATTTATTTATTTATTTATTTATTTATTTATGGCTGCGTTGGGTCTTCGTTTCTGTGCAAGGGCTTTCTCCAGTTGCGGCAAGCGGGGGCCACTCTTCATCGCGATGCGCGGGCCTCTCACCATCGCGGCCTCTCCTGTTGCGGAGCACAGGCTCCAGACGCGCAGGCTCAGTAATTGTGGCTCACGGGCCTAGTTGCTCCGCGGCATGTGGGATCCTCCCAGACCAGGGCTCGAACCCGTGTCCCCTGCATTGGCAGGCAGATTCTCAACCACTGCACCACCAGGGAAGCCCCTTTTTTTTTTAATGCAGTAAAATATGTTTACTAGGATTCGCCTGAAAGACCCCTTATTAGTTAGGTTTCTGCTACCTAAATGCTGTGTAACAAATTCTCCAAAGTCTCAGTGGCTTAACAAAAGCATTTCTTTTCATCCTCACAGGTCTGTGGAGCAGTTGGGGCAGCTCTGCTTTGGGTTACGGATCGGGATCAGGTCTACTCCACATTTCTCTCATTTTCCTTGGACCAACAGCTACCTGGGACAGTTCTTCTCATGGTAAAGGACAGGAGCACAAGGGGCCAAGCCAAACTACAGGAGCATCTTCAAGGTCTGTGCTCATGTCATGGCCACTAACATTCCATTGCCCAAAAAGTGTCATATGCCAAGTCCCATATCGGAGGGTGGGGAAATATACTCTGATCTCTCCAGTGGGAGGCACTGTAGAGCAACATGGCAAAGACTGGATGCATTCCAAGGTGGAAGCGAATTGGGATAATCTAATCCTATCATAGACACCCTCCATTTTGATATTGTCCTTCTCGTTCATAGAAAAGGAGAAAATAAGTACATAAAGAGGTCATTTCAAGGATTTCTGCAAAAAATTTTTTTACATTACCAGGATTAGAAAGATTTCACCCCATCTCCTACCTGTAGATCTGATTTCATGGGATTTGTGCAGGAGCACAGTACCTCACACCCAGAAAGACCCCACATTTGGTTTAATGCTCTGCTGTCAGTATCTTGAAGTTCTTAATGTTTTGACCAAGGGGCCCTGCATTTTCAATTTGCACTGGCCCCCACAGATTATGTAGCCAGTCCTGCCTATATATGCTATATTTATGGTCCCAGATGGTAGAATTAATGTTCGGAATAGTGGCCCTGAGACCTGTAAGTTCCAGAATGATCCAAAATTCAATTGCAATTACCATGTATTTTTATTCATTCAACATGTTTACTGGGTGCTGTTATAATTCTAAGTTTTAGAGAGAAAACCAAGAACTAACCAGCCCTGCTCTCATCAGGTTTACATTGCGCCATCCTTCCTGCTATCTGCCACTGGACAGATGACTTTCATTATAGCCATTAAAGGGAAATCCGATACAGACATTCATAACAGAGTGTGCCATAGATCATGTAGGCTGAAGGTCACAAGCAAGTCCCAGCACCCAGCAGGAACTCCTTCCATCCCAATCTTTTCCTCTCAAGAAGGCAAATCAGAACACAAGTAAGAGTGCCACTATTAGCTCATCTTAAAGCCGCTCTGCTTTATCTTTATCTGTGAAAGCAAATAAATCTTTCACAACTTTGCTACTTTGGATATTATCCTAGTCTCTGAAGTGACAAAAATATCCATTTTAGAAAGGTTTTCAACCATAAAGACTGAAGTCAAAGAGCAGACCGAGTTTCTGGTTAACATTTCCCAGGGGCTCTTCAAATACTGCGAGAAATGCCACTTTGTGACAGCTTCAGCCAAACACCAGGCTCCTGCTTCAAGAGATCCGCTCACTACTATGTTGCTCAGAGGAGTGGAAAGATGTCGAATTGCTGGTCTGCTCGAAAGATCAAAACAGGTGTATTTCATACTCAAGCAGCAGGGATCCTGCCCTGGGAAGGAACCAGTCCCTTTCCTCATTCGCTTGCTTTACAGAAATTCATGCCCTTAGGTCTAATACCGCCACCCACCACCCCAGACCAGACTTTCTGCTTCCAGCAAGCCCAGCCGGACTCAACATGTTCACAACCCACACAGATGCCTCCGTGATACAGATGGCACCACCAGCTCTATCGAAGCCTGTTTCTCCTGCCTCCTAGGGCCTAGTTCTCAGACCTTAGCCTACATCAGAATCACCTGGGAGCTTGTTAAACACTGATTTCAGGGCTCTCGCCTATGGTTTTTGATTCAGTTAAGTCTTGGGTAGGTCCCTTGCTTTCCTGGTAAGTTACCGGGTGCCTGCTGCTGCAGGTTTGGGTACCAGCCTTCGACAACTACTGCTCTAGGGCATCGCCTTGGGCCCTGAAAGCCTGTCCTCAGTGCAAAAGATCCTCATTCTCTTTGGCTTCTGACCACCCCCTTCTCAGCTTTCCTCAATTCCCATTCATTCTTCACCTCCCTTCGATAATCCCCCTGCCTTACATGCCACTGAAAGCATTCTCCCTGAAGGCAAACACGGTGCACCTGCTGCCAAATTCAACAGACGGGCATCACCACTTGGGTGCCTCACCAGCCACGCCACAACTCAGCATGTCTGAACTGAACTCCCTGCCTTTCTCCCTGCACTCTTGGTCTGATGTTTGAAGCTGCCCAGCTGCATGTGTTCCCTTCCTTCTGGTGACAGTATTGCCCTTACTTGCAGCAACTGCTTCTCCCTGCTCGGTGTTGTTCAGGTGTGATTTCCAATGGAACCCTCCTGACACCTTGATTTTGAACTTCTGGCCCCCAGAACTGTAAGAAAATTAATTTCTTGTTGTTTTAAGCCACCGGGTTTGTGGTAATTTGTTACAGCAGCCACAGGAAACAAACACATGCTAATTCCATTCTAATGGCCTGGGTGGGGGGGGGGGGCGGGGGCAGGGGAACCCTGCTTAGGAGATCTGACCTAAGATACAGAAAGGGGGAAATTTCAAAGCTTCCTCAGGCAAGGTCTGATTGCTTGAAAAACAGTCCATCACCAAACCATCCCGTATGAAGATAGTTACCATTTTGGCACAGATACTTAGCCAATCAAGCACTCACAAAGTAGGACAATCTATCTCTTACACCAACCCTGTTTATTTAGTCTCCTGAAGTTGTAGGGCATTCTCTCTGTAGAGAGAGGAAAGACTTTCGCTGTATAATAAATTAAGAAAAAAAAAAAAGTTTAGTTTCACTGAACAGTCCTTTCTTAGAAAGCTTACAATTAATTTCCTTTGTAATTTCCGGTGATAAGTGCTGATAGCAGATTTCCTTGCCAGCTTTTGTAATCCCAATGACATCACAGAACCTCCATCACTGTACAAAATTGTTCTTTTAGGTGGCAGTGATGACATCAACCACTACAAGGGGGGAAAAAAAAGAAACAACAGGAAATTCTACATTCAGCTGTAAACTGATAAATGAAGGAGGAACTGGTTGTTAAAGTAAGTTCCCTTAACTAAAGCCAGTAATTCTCAATTACTTGGCTTTATTTATTCGACCTATTTATTTCTATAATCTCACTTGTAGTACAAGTCCCTAGTCAAAAAGGCTCCTCACTCCCAAAAAAACCCAGGGATTATAGGTTAGAACCCCTCACTCTGGGGGATCCCGAGGTCACGTTGCCTCATGTCAGGCATAAGCAGAGGAGCTGAGAAAGATCTAGACACAGGGCTAGGATATAATTTTTAGAATGGAAGGAAGGAAGGAAGGAAGGAAAGGAGGGAGGGAGGGAGGGAAGGAGGGAGGGAGGGAGGGGAAAGAAAAGGAAAGAAGGAAAGAAAGAAGGAAGGGAAGAAGGACAGAAAGAGGGAGAAAGAGAGAGAGAAAGAAAGAAAGGAAAGGTTAAAAGAAAAGAAATAAATACAGAAAGTCAATAAACATTTGAGCTGGGCAACCTAACAAACTGTATTAGTCAGGGTTCTCCAGAGAAGCAGAACCGACAGGATGTGTGTATATAGAGACTGAGTTTCATTTTATTACAGAACATCATGTAGAGTTTGATCTCATTTATATACAATTGAAGAAGTAAATTGCTATATTTCCTGGAAAGGACATTTACCAGAATCTTAATTCTAGTTATCTACGAGTGGTGGAATTTCAGGTTATTTTTGTAACATTTATTGGGGGCATACTATGTGTCAGGCATTCTTTCAAGTATTTTACATGGATTAAATTCATTCAATAATCTGTATGGTTTGCATTTTTAAGAAAACCAAAATCATGTATCATTTCCCCAAAAAAACTATGAAGCAGTTTTTTAAAATATCCCTTCTATTCTCATACATGGGCAGCCCTTGTTTCCCAAAGCTAAACAACCTTGGGACTACTGAGGGTCTGAAACTGATGTATGCAGATCCCACCCAGAGTTATTACTGGAAACCTCGCCGTTTCACAAAAAACTGATGCTCTCCCATTGCTGTTGGAGTGTTTTGTTTTATTTGATTGTTTTCATGGCTCCTCTCTTGTTTATTAAGAACTGGGTAAGTGAGTAATATGTTCCCTTTTAACCCCAATCTTACTCTTAACCGTCTCCCACAGACAACCCTTCTAATGTATTTAGTTTGCATTCTTTTGTTTCTGTGTGTTCTTATAAAATATGTGCTGTTTGGTAAGCTCGTAGTTTTAATTGACCTAAATGGTTTGACTTCACATCTCATTCAAGAGTTCCCTCTGCCACATGCCCCCTACAACCACGCATCCAGTGCCTGCACCCACTTAACGCTCTCACTGTTTCTGCCGTTGCTGCCTCAGGGATTCCTAGAGCTGGAAGAGTGCTCTCCATCATCCCTCCGCCAACCGCTCACTCCCAATCCCCAGAACTTAAGGTTCATTAGACCACCCAAAAGTCAACCTTGTTTTTTTTCATTTGTGTAGCCCTCTTCCCTGAGAAACTTGCTCCAAGTTCTTCATTTGCTCTCCTGGAGGGAATTGCAAAGCTAGCAATGATTGCCAAGCCAAGTAGCAAAGTAAGGTCCCTGGACAAGGCACTATCTGCTACCTCTCTCACCTCCAAGTAACTCCTCTGCCCTTCTAAGTCACTTTCCCTTCTCCACTGGGTTGAAGCAGCCTTGTTTCCCAACTTGTGCTAATGCTTATCTCAGGAGGCTGGATCTTCAGCCCCAAGATTCCTTTACTGAATCTTCCAGAAGACCTAACATGTCCTTCATCAGATCACAGGACTTATAAGAATGTATGTGATGAGTTCTCTTTCTATAATTTCTGCGTTCCACTTACCCTATTGGCTGCCTTTAACTTTAGTCTGATGTAATCTGCAGAAAAATGCTAAGGGTGGGGCATGGTCAGAGGGGATTCATCTCAAAGTTAATGAAGTTTGAGTTTCAAAGCCCCTACCTTGTAAAGGCCCTAGGAAAAGTCCAACGATGCTCACAAGGGCATGTGTTTTTGTTAAATTTGCAAAATTAAGACATTGTAACCGCAGTCAGTTAAGACCTCTGTCCTTGTTCTCTGACATTCCTCCCATCACAATCTCCCACGTGTCAGGGAGCTTTGGAGAGTCCTTGGACATGTTGGGATCTGGCTAAAGGAAAGTTGGCTTGGGGATACACATAGTGGGGTTTAGTAGATGTAAGCACTGTCATGTCTTCTTGTTATAGTATTTGCAACCTAAAATTGTATTCTTTTCTTAAAGAGGGTTTCCAAAATTATAATGCCTCCCTTCACCTCCCAAAGCTGGGTCTTCCCAGTCAGTGAAGCCCAGAGAAATTTGCTTCAGAATCCATGTATCCCTAGGGGTGACCTTGGACCTTGCTGGCTCTGTCCTGATCTTTGTTTTGAAACATTCCTGTTGTAGGTGGACCCCTAATTCCACTGAAGCGCAGCGCTTGGCTCAGAGTATAGCTTCCAATCTACACCTTTTTGTCGATTTTCTTTTTGTGCCTCTCCCCACTGCCCCCCTACACACACACACACACACACACACACACACACACACACACACACACGCAAACGCGCGCACGCGCACTCGTCTATATCTGGTGAAGTTGCATCTTCTATTTAAGTTTCAGAAGAATACTAAGTATTTAAGATTTAAGTAACTGGAGTGCAGATTGGCAGTGAGCCAGCTGTTTGAGCTCAAATGTACAAGGCAAACACTTCCAAGAATGCCCACAGCTGCCAGTCTCAACTTTAGAGGGCAAGAGGAGGAAACAGGCTTACATGGCAGATGTTCTGTCTGGGTGTCTCTCTGGAATTGAGGCTGTTTGATGAGGCAGAAATATTTTCAACTCTTCACCTAACAAAACAGTGAAGGAACAAAACTCTTTTAAATTAGAAAAATCTCTCAAACCAATATCTCAGCAAAATTTTTAGCACATACACCAAAAAAAGTGCTCAAGAACTATTAAGTTAAGTTAATTCTCCTTTTAGAGCAAAGCACCACCCCGCCCCCCCCAACCCTGGCCGTCATTGCAAATGGACTCTGTTTCCATCTAAAATGTCCCGGGAGAGACGTCTTTCCGTTGGCCTACATTCAAGGTCAAGTTTTTTGTTGGTTTTTAGGGAGGAGAGGGGAGAATTGCTTTCATCTTCTTTCCCTCTGCAAAATGCCTTTCCAGAAGTGTTAACCCTACCTATTTTTAAAAAAAATGTTAACCTCCATTTCTCTGGCAGACTTTCAAATCATTTTTTCTGGTTATAAAAATAATCTATCCATCTATTACTTGAACAAATATTTACAGAGTACCTACAATATCTCGGGCCCTATTCTAGGTACTTCTTTCACTAGGAGAATTTTCCCTATCTTATTAACTAGACTTTGCAAACACTTTAATATCATAATATTTATGATAAGCAGACCCCAGAATTTATTTAGCCATTCTCTTTTTGTTAAACACTTAGACCATTTCCAATATCTCCCTATTGTAAATTATGCAGCAATGACCATCCTTGCAATAGTCTCTTGTCTATATCTATGATTATTTCTTCAGAACAGATATCTAGGAGTGGAATTACTAGATCAAAGGGTATGAACACTCTAAAGTTTCTTAATAAACATCCTGGCAGAGTTTCTGATGCGTATTACCACCTTTGACTTCCTCAAATCTTCATCAAAGGGAGAATCACTCACCCCTACTTAAAGACAGGAGAGTATCTTCCATTCCTTCTACAGAGATTTGCTGATTCCTAAAATAATTTCATTTCCTGGTAGCGATAAAAGTAATCTGGCGTGATAAAACTCCAGTTGTTTTCCTGAACACCTATAGTCCTTTTGGTACTATACTCATCCTCTAGGAGCACATTTTTGCACTCTTTTTGCAAAGGCAAAATACTTAGAGAAGAAAGAGTATCCACACACTCATCTGCTCATTGTTATCGCTCTACGCAAACAAGGACTCAACTCAGAAAGGAAATCACTCATGAGAAATATGGAATCATGCAAAGGTATGTAAGATTCGAGTAATCATCTTCATTCCTCTACGTATTGGGGGGGTTTGAGGAGGAGAGAGGATGTATAGTTAAGCATCTCCCTGATTAGCCTTGCTCACAATAACAGCACATGGAGTAAAGGAGCCTTCCCACCTCATCAGCACCTCTGCTCTGGCAATTCAACTGGTAAAAATGCCTCACGGAGGCGCTTTTCAATATATAAGCAAATTTCATTGCATAGCATTTTATCCTCTAATTTTTCTTCTGGAACCACTTCATTCCCTGACTCTCTACTAAGAAGAATTTCTGCTTTCCAAGAAAACCAGTGCTGTCTTGAGAATGCCCCCAGTATTCTGTCCTCAAGAAGAAAAACTAGGGGAAACAAAGAAAACTAGGAGCAAGTCCCCTTTGATGTAGTTCAAGGTGGAATACTTGCTAACTGCATTGCTTTGTAGTCTTATTTGGATCAGAAGCCCTTTTAGCAGGGATTTCATTTATATAATGGTCTGCTTAAGACAAAGATTATTAAGATTGAAATTCAAGCTCTTCTCTTTCCTGGAAGCCAGGCAGCCTAAACATAACTGATTGCCTGGTCTTTTTTTTTCTCCAGCTGAGTCCCAGCTATGGAGAAATCCATGAGGAGGACAAAGAGTTTCTTCTCTGCATAAACAAAAGGGGTTTTACCGAAGTGGAGGACAGAATCTGTGGTGTGGTACGGGACAGCACCATCATTCATTCATGCAACAGTGACTTATTGAATGCTTAGTATGTGCCAGAAACTAGACCAGGCACTGTGTGAGAGAAACAGACAGATAGCCTGCTCTCATGGAGCCTGAGCTGAGTGAGAAGCAAACACTAAACAAATACAGTTGACCCTTGAACAACATGGGCTTGAACTGCGCAGGTCCACTTATATGCAGATTTCTTTTTTTTAGTTTTTTTCAAATACTACAGTACTACATCACCAGGGTTGGTTGAATCTGTGGATGCTGAACTGTGGATAGGGAGGGCCGACTATAAATTATATGTGGATTTTCCACTGTGCAGAGGGTCAGTGCCCCTAACCCCTGAGTTGTTCGAGGGTCAGCTGTACTCATGCCCATGAATATAAAACCACAGTCTTGGTGTGTGCAGGGCATCGAGAATGCAGAGCTGTGGATGCCTATGATAAAGGATTTACCTTAATGGGGAAGGCGGGCAGCTGTTGCTGGAATTTGGATCTGAAGGATAAGCTGGAAAAGAGGCAAGAAAGTGTGTATCAGGCAGAGGGAAGAGCATGAACAGAGGGGCTGCAGTCAGAGAGTGAAGAGAAGGGGGGAGTTTGTGGGATGACCCCATGATCAAGGTCATGCAGGGTTTTGGTCTTCATCCTAAATGGGTCTTTAGACTGTTAAAGCCCCTATTACTTGACAATTCTACTCTTAGGTATTTACCCAAGAGAAATGAAAACTTATATCCCCAAAAGACTTAACATGAATATTCACAGCTGCCTTAAAATAGCCTAAAACTGGAAACAATCCAAATGTCCATCAACAAGAGAATGGATAAATAAATTGCAGTATATTCATACTCAACTGAAAGGAATGAACACACAACAACACAGAATGCCGTCCAGAAGATTATTTTGAGTAAAAATAGACAGGCACAAAAGAAGTCCATACTGTGTATTTATATTTGTATGGATCCGAAAATGGGCAAAACTAATCTATGGTGATAAAAATCAGGAAGTGTTTGCCTCTGGGTGTGGGAGGCTGGGCAGGGAGTGAAATCACTGGAAAAGGGGAGCAAGAGAACTTTCTGAGGTGATAAAAATGTTCTATATTTTGTTTGGGGTGGTGATTTCACAAGCATATCCAATTATCAAAACTCCTCAAACTGTACTGAAGATCTGTGCATTGTACTATTTGTATAATATATATCAAAGTTTTTTTAAAAAGTACAATACACATTAAACTGTTTAACCACAGGAATGACATCAGATTTGCAATGTGAATAAAGCCCCCTGGCTGTGGTCTGGAGAACGATAAGAAGGGGCCTGAATGGAAGTGGGTAGATCATTTCCTCTGCTTTATTCAAATTACCTAGAAGCTGGAATACCCCCGAGCATCAATGCATATCATCAATGCATATTCTGTCCTTAACAGAGGAGAATTCAGACTTCTCCTTGCTCACCTCCTCTAGGAGTTGTGCAAAACAGTTGTCAATGAACCACAAAGGGAATTTATCTGGAGAAAAAGGTTGGAAAGCTGGGGTAAGAGACTGAAGAAACCACAAAGGCAGTAGATTGAACCAATTCTATTACACAGAATCTTTCAAGGCAGGATTAAAGTAATCCTGTTTGTTTTTAATATTTCAAATCTGTAGAATGCTTTCTTGGGTTCTATTCCCCCATCTACAATTCTCTTCTGAAATTCAGAATCTAACGGGCTACAACTTGCTGATGCAACAGGAAGCAAAAGTTATCTTTTACCCATAGTTGGAATGAACAGAATTAAAATGAGATAAGACTGAGTCAGCTTATGTCTCAGAAAGAACACAGGCAATATTATAGCAATCAAAGAGGGTTTGGGGACAGGCGGGTGGGGTTGTAGGATCCTAAAGGGCTTATCCCAGGCACCACCACAAAGTCAGAAAGGCACTTGTTTGCTGAAGCTTTAAAAGAACCACAGAAGCTAAGCATTTTAGATCTGGAAAGGATTCTTAGAGGGCATTTCAGCCTATACATTTCACCCATGAAAGCAGGAGTAAAGGGACTAAATTACCCAGGAATATTCATAACTAACATTTGACTAGCACTTTACCAAGTACTTCCACATTTATTGCCTCATTAAATCCCCATAAAGTGTTGACAAATAGCAATTGTTAATTCTTCTTTTCAGAAGTTGGGGCTCAGAGAGTGAAGCAGAGAAAGTGAATTCTTACTGATGTATGAGTTTCTCTTCTTCTTCTAGGGTGCGTCACTAGATCACTGTTCCTAGCTCTCTTGCAGTTGGAGGGGTAGAGCAGCAGAGAACTAAGTTTCTGCCCGATGAAATATGGCAGAAGCCCCCTCCTTTAGGGCTGACCCACCATACAATCCTCTCTTCACATTTTCTCTTCTCCCTTGCCTGGCATTCAGATGCATGGGATCCAGTAGAGGAGTTCGCGGCCTCAAGGGATGGTGAAGCCACCCACTGGAAGGAGCCTGGGTCTCTGAATGACTCTGTGGAGCAGAGATGTTTTTCCCATTGTGAAATTGACCCAAGTGAGAGTATAGCAGTAATGAGAAATAAGCCCTTCCTCTGTCCAGGCACTGACGTTTTGATGTTGTTGCACCAGTTAGCCTAAATAACATAAGAAAAACTAAGGGACTCATGCAAAATCCATATATTAATTTATTTAACAAAAAAATGTAAGGGCACCTACCAGGCACTAGTGGGGGACCACAGACACCTAAGGGGATGGGAGGAACCCCCAGCAACTGGGTAGGATGTGGGGTGTGGGGTGAGTGAAGGGGGAGGAGAAGTGGAGGTGGGACAGGACTGGCGCCCCTGAGGGGCGGCTGGGGGAGGGGAAGGGATCCCACACCCAAAGGGGGAAACTGGGGGACCATTGGGAGGGCAGAGGATCAAAAGGGAACATGGCCAGGTTTCCCCTCTACACTCGGGTCCCCAGGAACCTGCTGAGATCCCGGGCCTGATCCTCTGCCCACCTAGGCCCCCTCCAGGTGCGCGGGTCCTGCCTGAGGGACAGGGAGGGAGGGAAGGGGGAGCAAAAGTAAAGGATGGACCTCAGGGATTGGCACCCCTGAGGGGTGGCTGTGGGGACAGGAGGAGTTCCTACACCCAGTGGGACCCACCCATGGTTAGGGGTCCAGCGGCAATGGGGGGGACCCTGGGGGAGATGGTGGGGGAGGGGCACGAAGAACGGAAGGGAATGGGGCCAGCGCTTTCCCTGTCCACTTAGGCACCGGGGAGCCTGTTGGGCTCCTGGGCCTAATCCTCTGCCCTCGGAGCCTCCCTCCTGCCCCGCAGAACCCGAGCCCCGCCCCTACACCCCCACCCAGGGCCCCACCTCTACACTCGGAGACCCCCTCCAACGTGCTGGGCCCAAACCCCACCCACACACCCTCACGCAGGGCCCTACCTCCAAACTCCAGAACTCCACACTCCAGAGGCCCTCCTTTCCACGGCTGCCTCTCCCCTTCCCCACAGGCCCTAAGCAGAGGGTCCGCCCCACGCTTGAACGTCGCCCCACCTAGGCCCTGGCTCGTGCCTAAGTTCCACCCCCACCAAAACTCTGCCCCCATAGCCAAGGCTTTTTTTTTTTTTTTTCCTTTTTTCCTCTTTTAGACTGGGGTTGTTTTACCTTGTTGATTCATTGTTGTTGATTCTTTTATATTTTTATTTTTCCTAATAAATCTTTTACTTTTCTAATTTTATTTTATTCTTTATACTTGGTTATTGTTCTCTCCTTTGGCTTGTTCTCCCACCTCCTTTTATTATTTTTTTTCTGTTGTGGTTTTATTTGACCTTTTTGCAGTTGTTTCAATTATAGTTTTATTTTTCCTAATATATTTTTTATCTTTCTAATTTTATTTTGCTTTTTATTCTTTGATATTATACTGCTCCTTCTTTTCCTTCTTTCTTCCTTTTTTTAAAAAATTTAGTTATTATTTATTTATTATTTTATTATTTTTGGCTGTGTTGGGTCTTCGTTTCTGTGCGAGGGCTTTCTCTAGTTGCAGCAAGTGGGGGCCACTCTTCATTGTGATGCATGGGCCTCTCACTATTGCGGCCTCTCTTGTTGCGGAGCACAGGCTCCAGACACGCAGGCTCAGTAGTTGTGGCTCACGGGCCTAGTTGCTCCACGGCATGTGGGATCTTCCCAGACCAGGGCTCGAACCCATGTCCCCTGCATTGGCAGGCAGATTCTCAACCACTGTGCCACCAGGGAAGCCCCCCTTTTTTTTTTTTTTTTTTTTTTTAACCACACCACAAAGCTTACGGGATCTTGGTTCCCAGGCCAGAGGTTGGGCTCAAGCTCCTGTAGTGGGAGCTCTGAGTCCAAACCACTGGACTAACAGAGAACCTCAGACCCCAGGGACTATCAATTGGAGTGAGGCCTCCCGGAGGTCCTCATCTCAGCACCAAGACCCAGCTCTAACCAACTGCCTGCAGACTCCGGTGCTGGACGTCTCAGGTCAAACAACCAGTAAGACAGGAATACAACACGACCCATCAAAAAAATAAATAAAATGACAAAAAATATGTTACAGATGAAGGAGCAAGGTAAAAGCCTACAAGACCAAATAAATGAAGAAAAAATAGGCAACCTACCTGAAAAAGAATTCAGAGTAATGACAGTAAAGATGATCCAAAATCTTGGAAACAGAATGGAGAAAATACAAGAAACATTTAACAAGGATCTAGAAGAACTAAAGAGCAAACAAACAGTGATGAACAACACAATTATTGAAATTAAAAATACTCTAGAAGGAATCAATAACAGAATAACTGAGGCAGAAGAATGGATAAGTGAGCTGTAAGATAAAATGGTGGAAATAACTGCCAGGGAGCAGAATAAAGAAAAAAGAATGAAAAGAATTGAGGACAGTCTCAGAGACCTCTGGGACAACACTAAACGCACCAACATTGGAATTATAGGGGTCCCAGAAGAAGAAGAGACAAAGAAAGGATCTGAGAAAATATTTGAAGAGATTATAGTCGAAAACTTCCCTAGCATGGGAAATGAAATAGCCACCCAAGTCCAAGAAGCGCCAACAGTACCAGGCAGGATAAACCCAAGAAGAAACATGCTAAGACACATATTAATCAAACTATCAAAAATTAAATACAAAGAAAAATATTAAAAGCAGCAAGGGAAAAGCAACAAATAACATACAAGGGAATCCCCATAAGGGTAACAGCTGATCTTTCAGCAGAAACTCTGCAAGCCAGAAGAGAGTGGCAGGACATATTTAAAGTGATGAAAGGGAAAAACATACAATCAAGATTACTGTACCCAGCAAGGATCTCATTCAGATTTGATGGAATAATCAAAAGCTTTACAGACAAGCAAAAATTAAGAGAATTCAGCACCACCAAACGAGCTTTACAACAAATGCTAAAGGAACTTCTCTAGGTAGGAAACACAAGAGAAGGAAAAGACCTACAAAAACAAACCCAAAACAATTAAGAAAATGGAAATAGGAAAATACATATTGATAATTACCTTAAATGTAAATGGATTAAATGCTCCAGCCAAAAGACATAGACTAGCTGAATGGATACAGAAACAAGACCCATACATATGCTGACTACAAGAGACCCACTTCAGACCTAGGGACCCATACAGACTGAAAGTGAGGGGATGGAAAAAGATATTCCATGCCAATGGAAATCAAAAGAAAGCTGGAGTAGCAATTCTCATATCAGACAAAATAGACTTTAAAATAAAGACTATTACAAGAGACAAAGAAGGACACTACATAATGATCAAGGGATAAATCCAAGAAGAAGATATAACAATTGTAAATATTTATGCACCCAACATAGGAGCACCTCAATACATAAGGCAAATGCTAACAGCCATAAAAGGGGAAATCGACAGTAACACAATAATAGTAAGGGACTTTAACACCCCACTTTCACCAATGGACAGATCATCCAAAATAAAAATAAATAAGGAAACACAAGCTTTAAATGACACATTAAACAAGATGGACTTAATAGATATTTATAGGACATTCCATCCAAAAACAACAGAATACACTTTCTTCTCAAGTGCTCATGGAACATTCTCCAGGATAGACCATATCTTGGATCACAAATCAAGCCTTGGTAAATTAAAAAAAACTGAAATCGTATCAAGTATCTCTTCCAACCACAACGCTGAGACTAGATACCAATTACAGGAAAAAAACTGTAAAAAATACAAACACATGGAGGCTAAACAATACACTACTAAATAACCAAGAGATCACTGAAGAAATCAAAGAGGAAATCAAAAAATACCTAGAAACAAATGACAATGAAAACACGACGACCCAAAACCTATGGGATGCAACAAAAGCAGTTCTAAGAGGAAAGTTTATAGGAGTACAATCCTACCTCAAGAAACAAGAAATATTTCAAATAAACAACCTAACCTTACACCTAAAGCAATCAGAGAAAGAATAAAAAATCCCCAGTTAGTAGAAGGAAAGAAATCATAAAGATCAGATCAGAAATAAACGAAAAAGAAATGAAGCAAACGATAGCAAAGATCAATGAAACTAAAAGCTGGTTCTTTGAGAAGATAAACAAAATTGATAAACCATTAGCCAGACTCATCAAGAGAAAAAGGGAGAAGACTCAAATCAACAGAATTAGAAATGAAAAAGGAGAAGTAACAACTGACACTGCAGAAATACAAAGGATCATGAAAGATTACTAAAAGCATCTATATGCCAATAAAATGGACAACCTGGAATAAATGGACAAATTCGTAGAAAAGCACAACCTTCCCACACTGAACCAGGAAGAAATAGAAACTATAAACAGACCAATCACAAGCACTGAAATTGAAACTGTGATTAAAAATCTTCCAACAAACAAAAGCCCAGGACCAGAGGCTTCACAGGCGAATTCTATCAAACATTTAGAGAAGAGCTAACACCTATCCTTTTCAAACTCTTCCAAAATATAGCAGAGGGAGGAACACTCCCAAACTCATTCTACCAGGCCACCATCACCCTGATACCAAAACCAGACAAAGATGTCACAAAGAAAGAACACTACAGGCCAATATCTCTGATGAACATAGATGCAAAAATCCTCAACAAAATACTAGCAAACAGAATCCAACAACACATTAAAAGGATCCTACACCATGATCAAGTGGGGTTTACCCCAGGAATGCAAGGATTCTTCAATATACGCAAATCAATCAATGTGATACACCATATTAACAAATTGAAGGATAAAAATCATATGATAATCTTAATAGATGCAGAAAAAGCTTTCAACAAAATTCAACACCCATTTATGATAAAAACTCTCCAGAAAGTAGGCATAGAGGGAACCTACCTCAACATAATAAAGGCCATATATGACAAACCCACAGCCAACATTGTTCTCAATGGTGAAAAACTGAAACCGTTTCCCCTAAGATCAGGAACAAGACAAGGTTGCCCACTCTCACCACTATTCTTCAACATAGTTTTGGAAGTTTTAGCCACAGCAATCAGAGAAGAAAAAAGAAATAAAAGGAATCCAAATCAGAAAAGAAGAAGTAAAACTGTCACTGTTTGCAGATGACATGATACTATACATAGATGCTACCAGAAAACTACTAGAGCTAATCAATGAATTTGGTAAAGTAGCAGGATACAAAATTAATGCACAGAAATCTCTTGCATTCCTATACACTAATGATGAAAAATCTGAAAGAGAAATTAAGGAAACACTCCCATTTACCACTGCAACAAAAAGAATAAAATACCTAGGAATAAACCTACCTAAGGAGACAAAAGACCTGTATGCAGAAAACTATAAGACACTGATGAAAGAAATTAAAGATGATACCAACAGATGGAGAGATATAGCATGTTCTTGGATTGGAAGAATCAATATTGTGAAAATGACTCTACTACCCAAAGCAATCTACAGATTCAATGTAATCCCTATCAAACTACCAATGGCATTTTTCACAGAACTAGAACAAAAAATTGCACAATTTGTATGGAAACACAAAAGACCCCGAATAGCCAAAGCAATCTTAAGAAAGAAAAATGGAGCTGGAGGAATCAGGCTCCTGGACTTCAGACTATACTACAAAGCTACAGTAATCAAGACAGTATGGTACTGGCACAAAAAAAGAAATATAGATCAATGGAACAGGATAGAAAGCCCAGAGATAAACCCACACACATATGGTCACCTTACCTTTGATAAAGGAGGCAAGAGTATACAATGGAGAAAAGACAGCCTCTTCAATAAGTGCTGCTAGGAAAACTGGACAGCTACATGTAAAAGAATGAAATTAGAACACTCCCTAACACCATACACAAAAATTAACTCAAAATGGATTAAAGACCTAAATGTAAGGCCAGACACTATAAAACTCTAGAGGAAAACAGAGGCAGAGCATTCTATGACATAAATCGCAGCAAGATCTTTTCTGACCCAACTCCTAGAGAAATGGAAATAAAAACAAAAATAAACAAATGGGACCTAATGAAACTTAAAAGCTTTTGCACAGCAAAGGAAACCATAAACAAGACGAAAAGACAACCCTCAGAATGGGAGACAATATTTGCAAACGAAGCAACTGACAAAGGATTAATCTCCAAAATTTACACGGAGGTCATGCAGCTCAATATCGAAAAAACAAACAACCCAATCAAAAAATGGGCAGAAGACCTAAATAGACATTTCTCCAAGGAAGATATACAGATTGCCAACAAAGACATGAAAAGATGCTCAACATCACTAATCATCAGAGAAATGCAAATCAAAACTACAATGAGGGGCTTCCCTGGTGGCACAGTGGTTGAGAATCTGCCTGCCAATGCAGGGGACACGGGTTTGAGCCCTGGTCCGGGAAGATCCCACATGCCACAGAGCAACTAGGCCCGTGAGCCACAACTACTGAGCCTGCGTGTCTGAAGCCTGTGCTCTGCAACAAGAAAGGCTGCGATAGTGAGAGGCCCACACACCGCGATGAAGAGTGGCCCCCGCCTGCCGCAACTAGAGAAAGCCCTCGCACAGAAACGAAGACCCAACACAGCCAAAAATTAATTAATTAATTAATTAAAAAAACAACAACAAAACTTATTAGGATTTTTCTAGTTATCTGTAAAAAAAAAAAAAAAAAAACTACACTGAGGTATCACCTCACACCAGTCAGAATGGCCATCATCAAAAAATCTACAAACAATAAATGCTGGAGAGGGTGTGGAGAAAAGGGAACACTCTTGCACTGTTGGTGGGAATGTAAATTGATACAGCCACTATGGAGAAGAGTATGGAGGTTCCTTAAAAAACTAAAAATAGAACTACCATATGACCCAGCAATCCCACTGCTGGGCACATACCCTGAGAAAACCATAATTCAAAGAGTCATGTACCACAATGTTCACTGTAGCACTATTTACAATAGCCAGGACATGGAAGCAACCTAAGTGTCCATCGACAGATGAATGGATAAAGAAGATGTGGCACATATATACAATGGAATATTACTCAGCCATAAAAAGAAATGAAACTGAGTTATTTGTAGTGAGGTGGATGGACCTAGAGTCTGTCATACAGAGTGAAGTAAGTCAGAAAGAGAAAAACAAATAATGTATGCTAACACATATATATGGAATCTAAAGAAAAAAAAGGTTCTGATGAACCTAGGAGCAGGACAGGAATAAAGACACAGACGTAGAGAATGGACTTGAGGACACGGGGAGGGGGAAGTGTAAGCTGGGACGAAGTGAGAGAGTAGCACTGACATATAAACACTACCAAATGTAAAATAGCTGGTGGGAAGCAGCTGCATAGCACAGGGAGATCAGCTTGGTGCTTTGCGACCACCTAGAGGGGTGGGATAAGGAGGGTAGGAGGGAGACACAAGAGGGAGGGGATATGGGGATATACGTATGCATATAGCTGATTCACCTTGTTATACAGCAGAAACTAACACAACACTGTAGGCAATTATACTCCAATAAAGATGTTTAAAAAAAATGTATTGAGCATCTAGTATATGTACTCGGCATGGTGTGTTCATCAGTGAATTAAGATAGATCTGGGCCGTGCCCTCATGGGCTTACATCTAGTAGCTAGCTGACACAGTTATGGACAGGGCTAAGATCCAAATGAAAATCTGCTAACTCTAAATTTCTTCCATTTTCTATTTCACATGCTTCCTCCCAAATAATTTGAATCAAAATGTGTGACATTCCTCAAAGGTTACTTTAAAAAGTAGACCATTTATCCCACATATGAATTATAGGATGGAGAAAAGAGGTAGGGGTTGTTTTTTAAGCTTCTATGTTGCCCAAGACCTAAGGCGGCCCAGCCATGGTAAAATCCCCTTGTATCATACAGCCTTAGTCAGTAGAAGGGATTGGAAAACCATTGTTTTCATATATTTAAGTTTTCAGTTATTTAAGAATTTACAGTTGACCCTTGAACAACACAGGGGTTAGGGGTGCCGACTGACCCTCCACACAGTTTAAAATCCACATAAGATGTATAGTTGGCCCTCCATATACCCTGTTCCTCTATATATGCAGTTCCTCCATATCAGCGGTTCTGCATCCCTGGATTCAACCAACGGGGATGGTGTAGTACTGAAGTATTTACTCTTGAAAAAAATTTGCGTATAAGTGGACCCACACAGTTCAAACCCGTGTTGTTCAAGGCTCATCTGTATATTGTTGAAAATGGCATGAGTTCATTTCCCTGCATTGCTAAGTAGTAACCTAATATTCTATAACCCTGTGAATCCGACTCTCTGATAACTGTGCCTTTCTGGTGTCTCATGGTCACAACTCAGAACAACTGTTCTCATTGTAATGCATTGTTAAGGGAGTAGATTAAATCTCAGCCTCTCAGTTATTCCAAGCAATTGGTTGGATTTTTCAGAATATTCAAAGCCTGCTATCTTACGTTTTACTCTCTTTTCTAGACAATTAATTTTGGCAAGCCCATAGGAAGAGCTGTCATGGTCAATAGATTCTGAGTTTTCATTTGTTTTCAGATCTTGCTCCTAAAAAATTCAGATTTATATGTATTTATCCAATTTTGACTCTTACTCAAGTGAATTTTATGTGATCATTGTTACATCAGTTAAGACTCTTGGTTGGAAGTAAAAGAAAGATCCATTCGATTGTGATTAAGCAAAAGGTAAGTTTCAGTGTAACTAACTAGAACCTAGTTTTTCTTTCTCCATCTCTCAGCTTCCTGTCTTTTGGGTCAGCTCCATTCTCAGACAGACAATCCCCACATGATCCTAAGATGGCTGCAGGAATGCCAGCCTCACAGACCCTTAAGTTCATATCCAGTGGAGAGAAAAAATATATCTGCTGGTGGCATTCATAAAAGTCTTGAAATGTCCTTGAATTGCACTGGTTTAGGTCAGGTACCCACTCAGAAACACATGTGCAGGCTGTCTTGGGCCTGGGTCATGGCTCCACTCTTGATGTAGGGATCAGAATGCCACTGAGACATCACAGACTGAGAGTGGGGAAAGGGTAAATCCCCAGAAGGAAATTGGAGACTGATTCTTCAAGGAGAGGTAAAGAAAAATGATGGAATGCAATGATTAACACTGCCATTGACGGCATTGGATGATTATAAGCATTGGACCAAACCCAGATTCTTTTTAAAGGATACAGCCATTAACCAGCTTGGATAGCTGTCCTTGAACTCAGCAAATGTCTGGGTAAACACAAGGATTAGGGTTTCTACTTAGCCTTAAGGACTAGAAAAGCTAATAGAGACAGTAAAACCTGTTAAAGTAACTCTTCATTAGGGAAAGTGTAAGCTTGAGTAGGCACTTGGGAACTTGTTTGTAACTAAAGGAAAGAAAGATTATTTTCTCTTACAAAACTGATTTATTTCTTGTTGCTTTAGCAAAGGAAGTATTTGATAAAGTGACAAGATAATACACATTCAGTGCAATAGTGTGATGGGGGAGGTAGGAATGGAAATACAATTTAAACTAAGGTTGCTAACAAGAAAGAGATCCTTGGGACACTGCGTGGATAGGTGCTCTAATATTAGGCATAGATAGAAAAAAATCATTTTGGACAACTGCTACTCTTATTAGGGAAAATACAACAGCCATTTACGGTCACTTTATTTCTTACCATTTTGGGTGGGATGTTTGAGATGCTTATCAAAATGAAGTTAACTTTTGACAATGTCAGTTAAACCCAGATTTACTTGAAGTCATATGAGTGAGGTGTCTCTTGGTAAAAAGTGACTGAAACCCACATCAACCCACATTCTTTTTTGCTTAGGCAAAAAAGAATCTATGTTGGAAGGCTCAGATAGTCCTGAGATGGCAAGGGCACACCTGGGCCTCACAGATAAGGAATCAGAGATTCAAACACCACCCAGAGTCTTCTCCTTTAATCCCTTATCTCTGTTTCTCTTATGCTGGCTTTATTCCTAGGAATTATGCCAAAAACAAATCGAATGTTCCACTTCTCAATTTGTCTTAGGGAGGGAGTAAGCCTCTTTGCCCAGGGCCAGTTTTTCAAATCCTGAAGAAGGACTCTCATTGGCCTGGTTTAGGTTCTCTGCAAACTCAGGACCAAAACACTGTATTTTGATCAGCCCTACTTGATATGGTTACTCATCTCTAGTCCAATTTGCTAAGGCCAGGAGTTGGGACTCCCTACAAGATGTTTGGGTTAGAAAAATAAGCATTTTCCAGAAAAAAGAGGATTGAAATGCTAGGTGAACAAAACCAGAGATGTTCACATCAAACATCCAATTTTTTTCTTAACAATAAGGAATATTAATGCCAATAAACGTAATTATAACTTTAACAAGTAGAGAGTTACAATTTCAATGCTAAAGACCGCACACCAAGATAAAATGCTTGGCACAGGTAGATAACCCCAACGTTTCACAAGTGGTATCAGGCTTTGCTCCCTGTCTACCCTTGTCAGATGGCCGCCCTCCCCTGCTGAGATCATGTAATGTCTGCTGAAAGTCAGAGCTCTGCTCAGATTTCCTAAAATGAATCCTAACCTTAAGGAGACCTTGGAGTTCTATGTGCCACTCTGGGACTCAAGATCAAATCATCTTTCACCTGCTTTTGACCTTAAGTTTCAATTCTAATAATCAGACCTCTGCTTTGCTCATCTTTACCTAAGCCAAGTTTCCCCCTCTCTCCGTCCTTCCACTCTCCTATGTGACATAGGCATAGCCACAGCCCTTCACAGACATGCTTTTTAAAAGGAGCAGTGTGCAAGATCTTGGTTTCTAAGTACCATTTTCCACTCAAAGGAAACAGGAGTCCTTAGAAATGGCTGATTCCAAAGCTAGAGGAGGGAAGTACAAGAGGAGCCTGAAACATCTTATTGTACCAGCAAATAAAGAGGCGCTCCAAACTGATGGGGAATGTCAAAGAGCTTGTAGGGCTCCTTATCTTAACTGAATTCTTAGCAGTATATAAAACTATTAATCTCATCCTCCTTCTTAAAACTCTCATGTCCTCTAACTTCTGGTCATTTTCTCAATAACAGCTCCTTCTAAGAGTCTTTTCTGGGTATCTCATTTTCTGCCCACCTCATAAATACAGGTGTTCCTTGGGGTTCTGTCCTCAGCACTTTTCTCATTCTATTCCCTCCCTGGGTGATCTTACCTAATCCCACAGCTTCAATTATTATATAAACAGTGGCTCTCAAATATATACTTCCAAGTATATTTATGTGTAGGTAGCAGAGGAGAGATAGATTTAGCACAGACAACTCTCTTAAAGCTCCAGAACCATAAGTCCATCCAACAGCCTCCTGGATATCTCCACTTAGTTAACCCACTGATATCTCTAAGATAACCTGTTAAAAACTGAAGACATTTTCGTCATCTCATCTAGTATTCTTTATTTCTATTACCGATACTACCAACATCTGACTGTCTAACCAAGAAAGTCTGGGGTTATTCTTTTTTTTTCTTTTTTTTTAACATCTTTATTGGAGTATAATTGCTTTACAATGGTGTGTTAGTTTCTGCTTTATAACAAAGTGAATCAGTTATACATATACATATGTTCCCATATCTCTTCCCTCTTGCATCTCCCTCCCTCCCACCCTCCCTATCCCACCCTGGGGTTATTCTTAATGTCAGTGCACTTCAGCCAGAGACCACCAGAAACACATCTCTAGTTGAACAAACTGAATTTACTCATTGTAGTGAAGGAGGATACACAGCCTAGGGAACCCCAGGACTCAGAAAGAGAGTGTCTGAAGGAACCTATTAGAGAATTTGAGATTTGGTTGAGTGATTTGAGAGAGGGCTGAGGAAGCAGGGGTCTGCTCTAGATCGGCCACTGTTGGAAAGAAGAGGCATTTTATGATTGGCATCTCAATACATCTTATCTACAGGAAGGACACCCCAGAGCAAGGATAGCACTATATATTGGTAAAGAAGTAGCTGTCACTCATTTTAGCCGGGAGAGGGGCAGGGTGTTTTGTGTTTTGTGGATGGCACAGTGACCCTGTTTTTGTCTGTGCTTTGACAAAATTATCAACTGGACTTGTTTTGTCTCATGTTGTGATGGTCTCAGAATAATCTTATCTGATGCTGGTATTCTGTGAGATTCTTATGCCAACAGAAAATAACATGGCCTAACTCTGAATGCCAGGTCAGCTTCTGGATGTCAACAGCTGCTTTTTTCCCCTCTTTCTCATTCATTACTCTCTGTCATTCACATATAAATTTCTTACCAAGTCCTATTAATTTTACTTCCTACATATCTCTAGAATCTGTCCCCTTCTCTCCATCTTCTTTTCTGCTTCCCTAATCCAGGCCATTATCATTTGTCATCTGAATTACTACATCAGTCACCCCACATTTCCTCTTGCTCCTGTTCCAGTCCATCCTCTACCCTCCCCCAGTTAGCCAGAATGAAGTTTCTAAAAATATCATCCCTGCTTAAAATCTTCTTTGGTTACATTATCAGTCATGTTGCTAACATTTAAATGGTAAAATTAAAAATCACTGAGGTTAGCACTGATATAAAACTTTTCTTTTCTCCCTAAAAGGAATTAAGAAGGGTGGAAGAATTTATTTTTACACAAGGAATCAGCTGAATTTGGACACTATTTTGATATGCCTTATGACTCAATACAAATCAACAGAGTGACATGACTGCTAAAAAACAATGCATTATTGTTTTTTTTTTTTTACAATGCATTATTATTGACACCATTAGCAGAAGTATATTGTCCAGAACAAGAAAATGATGTTCAGTTCAGTTCTAGGTAATACATTTTAAGAAAGACATTATTTTAAAAATATGTCCAGAAGAGGGCAACCAGGACAGGGAAACCATGTCATATGGATAATCAGAAAAAGTGGAGCTTAAAGAAAAATAGGGATATGACAAGTATTTTCTAATATCCAAAGAGCTGTCATATATAGGAGGGACTAAATATATTTTGTATAGTTCTGAGGACAGGATCAATTCTGAGGATTACAAATCATAGGAAGATTGATTTCTACTCAGTATAATGAAACACTTTCTAATAATCGGAACTGTCCAATAATAAGTTAGCTGCCTGGAAAGGTAATGAACTCCTGGTTACTAGAAGGGTTCAAGCCAAAGCTGAATAACTGTCTGGAAAGAATGTTATAAAACAGGAGTTGTCAAACCATCTGTGATAAAGGTACAGTTTTTTTAATCCATTGTGGTCCAATACTTTTATAAATTATAATAAAACTAAATTAGTAGAATGAAAAGAAAAAAATTAAAAGTAGAAGCTCAAAAGTTTTATTACCTAATTCAATGAATATAAACTTAAATTTTAATAAATAGAATTAGAACAAACATAAAGGAAATAAAAAAGAATGATAAAACTTGTTCATTGAACATGTACATTTAGGATTAATAAAGAAAATTTCTATAACTATTAACATTTTGTTGTTCTTCAATTGTAACTGAAAAAAATTATGAGTGAATTAGCAGTTTTCTAGATTATCCAATATATGCATACTTTGAATAAATACCTTGCATATCAATATTTTAAAATTTTAATATTTTAAAACACCGTGTGCCAAATGAGCTTGTTTCTTTCTTGTTAAAATATCTACAACAGGGCTTCCCTGCTGGCGCAGTGGTTAAGAATCTGCCTGCCAATGCAGGAGACATGGGTTCGAGCCCTGATATGGAAGATCCCACATGCCGTAGAGCAACTAAGCCTGTGAGCCACAACTACTGAAGCCCGCGTGCCTAGAGCCCGTGCTCCGCAACAAGAGAAGCCACCGCAATGAGAAGTCCGCGCACCACAACGAAGAGTGGCCCCCACTCGCCGCAACTAGCAAAAAGCCCACGCGCAGCAACAAAGACCCAATGCAGACCAAAATAAATAAATAAATAAATTTATTAAAAAAAACAATTTAATCCAGGTTGGATTGACGACAATGGTACTTTCAGGGAATGATGTACATCTAAACTACTTCTATGAGATGTTTTAATATCATTCATGGGACTTCCCTGGTGGCGCAGTGGTTAAGAATCTGCCTGCCAATGCAGGGGACACGGGTTCGATCCCTGGTCTGGGAAGATCCCACATGCTGCGGAGCAACTAAGCCTGGGTGCCACAACTACTGAGCCTGTGCACCTAGAGCCCGTGTTCTGCAACAAGAGAAGCCACCACCTGCAGCAACTAGAGAAAGTCCATGCGCAGCAATGAAGACACAATGCAGCCAAAAATAAATAAATTTAAAAATATATATATCATTCATAAGAAAGAACTGAGTTAAAAAAAAAAAACACCTATGGCTCATACCATAAAAAAAAAAAAAAAAGAACTGAGTTTATAAAGGGATGATGATGGGAATGGAAAAGAGAGGTTTTAAAATAATTTCAGCATGCTCAAACTATTCATTTTTAACTTTTGTCCAAAATGAAGGGAGTGATCCTGTAATTTCAAATTTTATTTTAAATTCTTCATTAGTTGCCAGTTAGAACAATGTATCCTGTAAGTCTATAATTAAACTTAAATCATCTTTTGATGAAATAAATGGATACCACATCTATGAATTTACTGTCTGGACATTCTTTTAATGGAAAATAAAATTCAAAGCATTCTATCAAATTAATAATAGTTTGATGATAACTTTTTGCAGATGTGCAACATCAAGATAATCACCTCTTCCACTGACAACTGTTAAATTATGGAACATGTAATCACAATCTGTAGAAACCCTGTTCTTCCAGGCGTCTACATTTTGTTTTTGCCCTTTGATTTTATCTTCCACTGAAAAACACCTTGCATTCCTCCTATGAGTGGACAAATTCTGAAGATTAAAATTCTGAAGATATCAAACAAATTAATAACTCTAGCTGGCCAGTTTATATCTAAAAAGTTGGGACTAAGCTGGTTTCTTGCAATGATGCTAAATATTCAAATATACTCAATAGAATTTTCCCCCAGGTAACCATCATATCTCAGCATGAAATCATAGTTCTTTATGATGTTTCCCAATTATCACATAATAAAAAGAGTAATTTCAAATTATTGCATTAGCCTTTACATAATTTATAATATTTACTAAGTCACTAGCACACTTTAATTCAGTTGATAAGCTTTTTATACTAAGACTTTCTGAAAGAAAGAAGTGGTATGTTAACTTATATTCTGGGTCAAGGTCCTTAATTTAAGCAACTACTCCAGAATGTTTTCTTATCATTGCAGCTATGCATCTAATCGTATTCCTACTCAAAATTTCAAACCACATTCACTGACAATGTAATCTTTCACAGCTTTCTGTTGTTTACAGTTAGTTATGTTTGTCAGCAATGAAGCTGAAAAAGAGAATTCTTTGGACTTGTCTCTGATTGTCTAAGGCTTGGAGTTGGGGAGGACAGACAGCAAAAGGGGCAAGAGGTCAATCTGAGGGATGATGGAAATGTTCTCTATCTTGCCAAAGCAATCGTAAGAAGAAAAGAGCTAGAGGAATCATGCTCCCTGATATCAAAAGTCATTAAACCCTATGTTTAAATATGTGCATTTTATTGTATGTAAATAACACCTCAATAAGGTGGATTTAAAAAATGGTTCTCCAAGAAGCAATCTTCCCCAACTAATCTAATCTTCAATGACTGCTTCTTTTCCTGAACTTGAACGATGGTACTCATCAGTTGAGTACTTAACATCTTATTCTGGCCTCCAATTGTTAAGCAGACCATGCTGCCTTATTGTTTAGCTCTCTCCCACCCCCCCACCCCACCCTCAGCTAACCAGTGTGTGTGGAAAATGGTATTAAAATATATGGTTTAATTGAAGGAAATTATCAGTTATTGAGCCTATCAGTGAGTGATCATTCAAGGAGAGCTGGTTTATAAGTAAAAGAAATTGTCCGAATTTCTTTTGTACATTGGGAAAGAAAATTTCAATTTCTTACTAAGAGCCAACCATACCATGTGCATTCAGCTCTGTCCTACAGACACATGATGATCTAAACGCAAAAGTAAATCAGTCAAGATTAGTGATTCCTATTGTGATGGAATGGCCATCATATTTGCTGCTTCTCTTTTCAAAAGGCAGAGTCTCTTTCCCCACTCCCTGAACCTGGGATGGCCTTGTGGAAGTGATGCTGAGCCAGTTCAAAGGCTTGGCCTTAAGAGACTTTTACAGCTTCCAGTCTTGTACCCTTGAGACCCTGAAGCCACGTGAACAAACCAGGGCTGGCTTGCTGGATAGTGAGAAACACAAAGGTCCTCTTATTGCCCCAGCTGACAGCCATTCAATCGCTGTTGACATATGGATGATGCCATCCAAGACTAGCCAGTCTCATCAACCTAATTAAGAACTTCAGATGTATAAGCCCAGCCTACACCAGAAGAGTACCCAAAAGAACTGTGAACTAAGTTGTTGTTTTAAGCCAATGAGTTTTGGGGTAATTTGTAACTTAGCAATAGATGACAAATACTCAAGGATTCATACAAAGTTCTCTTAAAAGACAGACCAAGTAATTTTAGACACTTATCAACAAGTCATTAAATCCTTAAAAGAAACTGAAAGTGAAGGTTGAAGCTGCCACATAAGGAATAGTTTATTTCTCCCTGGAAATATTAATCAGAAAATAAGGTAAAGTGTCTCTGAATAGACAACTAGTATGACTGAGGAAATAATCTAATGCTTTAATAGTAAGTGTATGATTTCAGGGGCACAGCCAGTGGAATGCTAGAGCTGGTTCACACCAACCTGTGAGATCCAATTATTAAATTTTCAGAAATTTTGTGAGCCAGTTGTTAAACCACTGGTAGATTAAATCAGCCATGATGAGTGTATTTACACCATGGAAATTGGCAAGCACTCCCAATCAGAGCCAGTTGCTAAACCTTTACTAGTATACCACTGGGCACATCTGCTATTGGAGGCAAATTTCATCAGTAGGTGTATACATACATATACACATTAAAACATCCTTAGGGTTTCCTTGGTGGCTCAGTGGCTAAGAATCCGCCTGCCAATGCAGGGGACAAGAGTTTGATCCCTGCTCCGGGAAGATCCCACATGTCGCGGAGCAACTAAGCCCATGCACCACAACTACTGAGCCTACGCTCTGGAGCCCTCGAGCCCACAACTACTGAAGCCCGTGCACCTAGATCCCATGCTCCACAACAAAAGAGGCCACCACAATGAGAAGCCCATTTGCTGCAACTAGAGAAAGCCTGCGCGCAGCAACGAAGACCCAACGCAGCCAAAAACAAAAAATATATATAAATAAATTAATCTAAAAAAAAAAAAAAGGACGACATTGGTTGGTTCTGCCATGATATATGATCTTGGGCAAGTCAATTAGTCTTGCTGAATCTGTTCTCATATCTGTAAAATCAGTCTGTGCCCAAAAATCATCTTTAAGGTTTCTTTCAGATCTACTATGCTATCTTCTATGATCCTAATGGTGGTAATTATACCTGGATGGCAATGATGGAAAAGGCCAATGGGAGCAATTCAAATGATCACACTGACCATGCTACTAACCACAAACTTTGCTCTAATTCAATACAAACTAAAGTGGTAGTATAGTAGTAATTAAATGTGTTTTGGGTTATGGAGGAGGAAGAGGTGAATTCTGAGTAGAGGGGAAAGAAGAGACGGTCTGGGCAAGATATTTTATCAATCAGGAATGAGATCTCATCTTTGAATCCACAGTGGCTTGAACTCTGTAGGTGCTTAATAAAATTTGCTGAAATGATTAGCCCTTGGATAAAACTTTAGAAGATACAATCCTGCTGAAATGAAGTTCTACTTGAGATTACCAGGTGTAACAGTGAGATTCTGCCTCAGTTTCTCCATCTAAAAACAGGCACTCATTTTTTAAGCAACATAACAAAAATTCAGGCAATCATGACTGTGAAGTATTTTAGGTTTCCTGCAGGAAGATGCTATATAAATGTGAGGTGATGTTACTAAATCTAAGTGGATGCCTTTCAGCAGAATTAGAAAACACAGTACATACTCTGAGCATTTCTTCCCAGTGCATTTAACTGGTTAACTTTCAAAGGTTAAACAGCACATTAGAAAATAGTAAGGGGCTAATAGCTGAGCTATAATAGGGAAAAATGTCTTTAGCACTGGAATATTTGCAAATTATTTTGGTAAAAATATTAGCAAGTAATTTTGAACTTCTGTGGAAAAAAAATCTAAGTAATCATTCCCTTTGCCTATAAGCAATGGAGACATTTATTTATGCCTTCAGCAAAAGAAATGGTTTGTTAACTTCTTGTGTTTATGCACTGATATCCAAGCTGACTCATTTCTGAATACACATCTGAAACTGGAAAAATATTCCTTGATGGAATTATCCCATCCAAAATGAAGGCACATGATGTCTTGTTTTCCTCTTTTCTTAAAAATTCTGGAATCTAATTAAGGTTGCTTCTGAGAATATGTGGAAACCACACTTTCTTTCAGGCATATCAACATCATTCCAGTACTAATGTTATTATGTGCTTAGCTGCAGGCAAATAAGAACTAGGGCATAATGTGACACAGTCTTTAAGGAACTGCTGAAAAACTATTCCCAGGAAAAACCACAGATACAAAATTCTCAAAATTCTAGACAATTTCAGGAGTTTCATAGATACTCCCAACCCCAAATCCCATTTACAGAATCCTTAGGTTAAAATCTTCTGCACTAATTTCTTTTACAAATCATATTAAGATGCTTGTGGTACAATGAATGTACCAGGCCATATTAGGCTCTAGGGACATGGTGGTACACATACCCACTGAGGGTCTTTGCAAGTCATGGAGTTTACAGTCTAGTAGGGAAGATGGACATTTATCAAATAATCACACACACGCAAAAATGCCTAATTAAAAACTTTGATCAAGTATAATGGAGAAAAGAATTACATCTGACCTCTCTTCAGACACCATGCAAGGAAGAAGAGAATGAAGTGAAATATTTAAAATGCTGAGATTAAAAAATCCACCAACCTAGAATTCTGTACCCTGCAGTATTATCCTTCAAAAGTAAAGGATAAATACTTTCTCAAACAAAAACTGAGGGAATTTGCTGCCAGTAGATCTGCCTTGGGAAAACTGCTAAAAGAAGTTCTTTAGAGAAAAGGAAAATGATATAGGTCAGAAATGCAGATCTACATAAAGAAAGGAAGAGCAGTGGAGAAGGAATAAGTGAAGGTGAAATAAAAACTTTTTTTGGAACTTCCCTGACAGTTCAGTGGTTAAGACTCCACGCTCCCAATACAGGGGGCCCAGGTTTAATCCCTGGTCAAGGAACTAGATCCCACTAGTGGGATACTGCATACTGCAACTAAGAGTTCGCATGCCACAACTAAGGAGCCCACGTGCTGCAACTAAGGAGCCAGAGAGCCACAACTAAGCAGCCCACCAGGGAGCAACTAAGACCCGGCACAACCAAATACATAAATAAATAAAAATAATAACGATGTATTTGATTATGCATATATACGCTTGTGTATGAGAAATGAATGACAACAATGATATAAGGGATAGAAGGGAGGAATTGGGATTATTTTGTTATTATAAGGTTCTTGCACTACCCATGAAGCAGTATAGGGTTATGGGGTAGTGCAAGAACCTTATAATAACAAAATAATCCAGCAGTACGGGGTGGACTTGGCTTAGTTGCAAATATGTATTGCAAGCTCTACGGCAATCACTATAAAAGATTAAAAAAAAAAAGAAGTATGAGAAATATGCTAAGAAAGGAGAGAAAACAGAATCACATAAAATTATTATTTAAAACCACAAAAGGCAAAAAAGAGTAGAAGACAAAAATAAGAACAAAGAACAAGGGCAACAAATAAAGAACAGTAACAAATATGGCAGATAGTATTCCAACTATATCAATAATCACTTTGAATGTCAATGGTCTAAATGCACCGATTAAAAGACAGACATTGTCAGAGTGGATCAGAAAACAAGACCAACTATATGCTGTCTGCAAGAAACCTACTTTAAACATAAAGACACATATAGGTTAAAAATAAAGGGATAGAAATGACAACAACAAAAACCAAACAACCCAATCTAAAAATGGGCAGAAGACCTAAATAGACATTTCTCCAAAGAAGAAATACAGATGGCCAACAGGCACATGAAAAGAGCTCAACATCTCTATTAGAGAAACGCAAATCAAAACTACAATGAGGTGCCACCTCACACTGGTCAGAATGGCCATTATCAAAAAATCTACAAACAATAAATGCTGGAGAGGGTGTGGAGAAAAGGGAACCCTCCTCCACTGTTCATGGGAATGTAAACTGGTACAACCATTATGGAGAACAGTACAGAGGTTCCTTAAAAAACTAAAAATAGAACTACCATATCATCTAGCAATCCCACTCCTGGGCATATATCTGGGGAAAACCATAATTCGAAAAGATACATGCACCCCAATGTTCACTGCAGCACTATTTACAATAGCCAAGACATGGGAGCCACCTAAAGGTCCATCGACAGAGGAACAGATAAAGAAGATGTGGTACATATATACAATGGAATTTTACTCAGCCATAAAAAAGAATGAAATAATGCCATTTGCAGCAACATGGATGGACCTAGAGATTACCATGCTAAGTGAAGTCAGACAGAGAAAGAAGAATATCATATAATAGCACATCTATATGTAGAATCTAATTTTTAAAATGATACAAATGAACTTATTTACAAAACAGAAACAGACTCACAGATCTTGAAATCAAACTTATGGTTACCAAAGGGGAAACATGGGGGGAAGTGATAAATCAGGAGATTGGGATTAACATATACACACTACTATATATAAAATAGATAACTAACAAGGACCTACTGTATAGCACAGGGAACTCTTCTCAATATTCCATAACAACCTATATAGGAAAAGAATCTGAAAAAAGAATGGATATATATATATGTATAACTGATTCACTTTGCTGTACACCTGAAACTAACACAACATTGTAAATCAACTATATTAGAATAAAATTTTAAAAAAATAAAACAGCTTTCAATAAAAAGAAAAACTATCTACCAGGATGTTAATAACAGCATTCTTCCTAACAGGGAACAAACAGAAACAACGATTATGTCTAACAGTATGGAGTTAATTAAATTATGACAATCTAGATTATAAAATAATAGGAATCCATTAAATGAGAGTATTTACTGATATGGCAAAAAAAAATTCATGATATTAAGTGAAAAAGCAAGTTATAAAACAACATGCATAATAAATACAATTATTTTTGAAATATATTTATGCAGCAAAATAACAAGAAAGAAAAGTAGCAAAAATGTTAGTGTTGTCTTTGGCTGGGGCAATTATGGGTAATTTTATTTTCTATTTATTTAGTCTCTAATTTAAAAAAATAATGATGTATTATACTCATGGTTAAAAAGCAACGTCGGACTTCCCTGGTGGCGCAGGGGTTAGGAATCCGCCTGCCAATGCAGGGGATGCGGGTTTGATCCCTGGTCTGGGAAGATTCCACATGATGAGGAGTGGCTGGGCCCGTGTGCCACAACTACTGAGCCTGTGCTCTAGAGTCCGCGAGCCACAACTACTGAGCCCGTGTGCCAGAACTACTGAAGCCCGTGCTCCGCAACAAGAGAAGCCACCGCGAGGAGAAACCCGCGCACCGCAAAGAAGCGTAGCCCCCATCGCTGCAACTAGAGAAAGCCCCCGCGCAGCAACAAAGACCCAACCCAGACAAAGATTAATTAAAAAGAAAAAGAAAAAGCAACGTCATTAGAAAAGTTAAGTAGCTCAATAGATACTAGTTAAGTAGATACTATGCTCCTTAAGAAGGGCCCATTTTTTGTTATTGGCCTGGCAAAAAGTATAATGCCTCTCCATATGTAGTAGGGGTTCAATAAATGCTTAATGACTATATCAGTAGAATGAATACAATAACGGCCTCACCTAATTTCACTAGGTCATTTACTCTACTAGTCATTCTTACCTAAAGAAATCCACATATTGCCTGTTAAGTCACTATCCTTTGGTTGAGGAATGTTCAAATTAAACCCTATGTGAGAGTGCCCTCTGGTGGTTTCACTGACAATGCTTTTTATCAATTTGAAGCGTGTTAATCCACCTCACCAATGGAAGGAAATAAGAGAGTAAGAACTGGGTAGTAAGATTTTCATGAAGCTAAATTTATTCCATTTAAAGAAGCATCAGGCTTTATGTACTTTTTAAATTTCTGAAAAAAACAAACTGACCTTTCATAAAATGTTAGTCATAGTGGATAATAGGTTACTCCTCTGAGGTGGAGAAGCACAGGGGAAGTGATAGTGGTGATGAAATACGTACTTACTCAGCAACTCGTGAAGACCAAAATTCCAGGAACTACAGTGTTAAGTACAATGTACTATATTTCCAGTACAACAAAAACTAAGTTAATTCTCCAAAGCACTGACATGTGAATGTGTGGTTTGGGCATCTTACAATTGAGCAATCTCTATTTAGTAGATCCTTGTACTTAGAAGAAAATTTGTTATTTAATTAATTTAGTTTTTATTCTTCCTACTTTTATAACATGGCATATCTCAATCTTTGTAAAACTCTGGATATAAATCAACCAGAAAAAAACCTATTTTTGAAGCTATGTCACCAAACACAGCCAGTTCTAATATTTCTGATTATCAAATTCTATTGACTTGTTTTTCCTTTGATCTTTCCCCCCAAATGAATAATATATTAATGAAAAGAGCATAAACCACTTAAAAACACTTCCTTTCTGTAATAGAGGGTGGCCATTATTATTTTCTTTACTCTTTCCTATTCACTATTCCTTACATTTTACTCAACACTTGACCCTTGACCCTTCACCTTCCTTTATTCAAAGAACTAGATTAAGCAATAGACTTTGAATGTGAAATCATTTTTCACACCAAATTTTAAAATATCACAAATATTGCACAAGTTTGAATAAAGCACCTTTTCACCTTCTTAAGAAAGACTCCTCACCTCCTAAATAGAAATCACAGGGACATCAATGCTATTAAGGATCATATATAAGCTGGTAGGGATAATCAAAAGAATACACTACTAACATTTTTGTAAAACTAGTTTAGTAATATTAACATTTTAATCACAGAGTTGCATGTGCTCTGAAGCAAACATAATTTTTAAGACAGCCAGAAAAAAAATCTCAAAATGAATAATATTCTTTCTAGGAAAGCACATTCTCGGGTGAAACAAAACACCTCTTGTCATAGTGATGCCTTGTAAAAAAAGGCTCTGGACAGTTTGGATCCTGGCTCTCCCACTTGCTAGGTAGGTAGGTTTCAAGTCACTTAGCCTTATCTGTAAAATGGGGATGAGGCACTTTCTTCAAAGGATTATTGTGAGAATTTAATAATAATGTAAACTAAGGACCTAGCAGGTAGTAGAAACTGATGAAAATGTAACTAATTATTTCCTAGAGCCACAAAAAAGGAAACATTATAACATCATAACATCTATTTTTTCTGTGGATCTCATGAGTTTCTTTTCAAAGGCAGTTTAAAAATCTTCAGGAGAATCATGCACGTTTTTATTAATCATATTTATACTATTATTTGGCTGATAATGTAAAAGTACTTAATCATACTAGGCACACAAAAATAAATAGTAGACTTTAATAACTCAAAAGGAAAATAAAAATAGGCTTCCGTAAATAAGAATGTGAAATCCAGAATTACTTAATATATATAAAGAAATACACATTCTAATATATGAGAAGACATTTTATTATTTTACTATATAACATATTAGTGAATATACCCAATTGTATTTTCTCAAATGGCAAATGAGACGCAGGATAACATTTCTCTTTGATTCCTGAAAACCTCAATATCATCTGTCTTTTGGAGGATTCAGTTTCCTACGACGTCTATGATACCTTGAAAAGAAGAAAATATTTAAGATAAGATTATTTTAATAAAAATTAACTGTTTCTGATAGAAATATCAAATTTATATTACCCTGCTGTTTACTGGTATTCAAAAAAATCAGTGAAATCTAATACACACACACACACACTTAGACACAACTCAGGTAGATATCTCTTAATAATAAGTCACATTTTCCTGCTGTGAAAATTGTCTTCTATTAATTAAGCATTTGGAGAGTCTTTTTTTCAGATCTTGAGGTAGTTTCAACATGGCAATCTGGATGACTGTTCCTTAAACATTGTGAACATGGAGAACGTGCTCTATTAAAGTTTTATTCAAAAGGGGATGATCAGCTCTAAATGGAGGCCTCTAAAGCTGCAAGATCATGTTTTAATAATAAAATATGATGAGTAATATATATATGGAAAAATGTACAATATCACAAAAATGGAAGAAATGCAAATTAAAACAGTAAGAAACGTTTTTACTTTTTTTTGCAATCACAAATATTTTTACAATGATAATGCACAATCCAAGTATGAGTATGGTGAAACAAGCAATATCAGACCCAACTGCTTAAAGTATTAATCAGTAAAATACTTTTGAAAACCAGTGTGGCAATATTTTAAAAAATTGTTTTAAATAATCGTAATTTTTGACCTAGTAATTCCTCTTCTGGAAATCTATCCTAAAGCAATAAGTAAGCAGTTAAAATATTAACTATTTTAATATTAAAATATTAATGGGGAAAGGGATGATACAGGATGCAAATTTATACATACAGTATGATTAAAACCATGTAAAAATTTATGCAAACTAATAAAATTTATGCATAGAACGAAAAAGAGAAATAAAATGCATTGTTAGCAGTGACTAAGTGATTTCGCCATGGAGAATTCTTTTTTCTTCTCAACATTTCCTTATTTTCTTTATTGAGTTAAGAAAATGTCTGCACAGAGTACATTTGCTTTCGGTGATGAATTCTCTTCAAAAATTCCCTTAAGGCCAGAATCTTGCAAGTTGGTCTGAGCTAATTTTTAACTTTTTTTGCTAGTGTGGAAATTCAATGTAAAGATTTCTACACCATAAATGATAAGACATGTTCTTATGCTCTTTAGTTGTTGTGATTAAGATGATCTGGGGGGACTTCCCTGGTGCAGCAGTGGATAAGACTCTGAGCTCCCAATGCAGGGGGCCTGGGTTCAATCCCTGGTCAGGGAACTAGATCCCACATGCATGCTGCAATTAAGAGTTCGCATGCCATGGGCTTCCCTGGTGGCGCAGTGGTTGAGAATCTGCCTGCCAATGCAGGGGACACGGGTTCGAGCCCTGGTCTGGGAAGATCCCACATGCCGCAGAGCAACTCGGCCCGTGAGCCACAATTACTGAGCCTGCGAGTCTGGAGCCTGTGCTCGGCAACGAGAGGCCGTGATAGTGAGAGGCCCGCGCACCGCGATGAAGAGTGGCCCCCACACCGCTATGAAGAGTGGCCCCCGCTTGCCACAACTAGAGAAAGCCCTCGCACAGAAACGAAGACCCAACACAGCCATACATACATACATACATACATAAATAAAAAAAAAAGAATGTAAGCAGACAAGAATAGCATTAAAAAAAATAAAAAAATAAAAAAATAAAAAAAAGAGTTCACATGCCACAACTAAGAAGCCCACATGCCACAACTAAGGAGCCCACGTGCTGCAACTAAGAAGCCCACCTGCAGCAACTAAGACCTGGCGCAACCAATTAAATAAATAAATGAATTAAAAAAAAAAAAGATGATCTTCAGTATTTTTTGCTTATCTTAAGATTTCATAAGGCAACTTTCCTATACACTGTTTTTTGATATTGATTTTTTGACAAATTGCAAAATACAGAAATTAACTTAAAAAAATGAAGCACATCTATATGTACTAACATGGAACCATAAGTTGTAGAATAATACATATAGCATAATATCACTTATCTAAATAAACATTTCTACATGTACTTATATTGGCATTGAGAAAATTATGGTTTTCTTAAGGGTTCCAGTTATGTGCCAGATAATCGAGGTTTCACTAGTGCAATAGTATCCCTGAAAGGTGTTCTCTCAAAGCAGTTAGATACCACAATAGGGGTGTTTGGGAAGTCACAAACTTCCTGAAATTATTTATAAAAATTTTGTATATGTGTTTTTCTGGGAAGTGGATTCACAGGTTTCATCAGATTCTCAATGAAGTCTGTGGCCCTAAAAATCTAAGCATTTATCCTATAAAAATGTGATTCAGCTTACAATGCTCAACCATTTTCACTACCCAAGACTGACTGAAAATGCTTGAGATCCTGATAACCCTAAACCTAACAAAGTCGAACTCTGAAATATGCTCAATAAATGTTAAACAGCATTTACAGATTTCTTATCATGCATGAATGTCAATATATGCTATAACCACTCAGAAGCAAGCACCTGAATTTTAGGGTGCCCTTATAACTTATCATCCAAACTGGGATCCTTTAAAGAATAAAAACCCACTCTATTAATAATTAACAAAAGAGTTAAACTGAGACTGTCCCTGGCAAACCAAAACATATTGTTACCCTTCTTAAATTACACAACGACTCAGTGATATCTGAAAGATTTGTCTACAGTTCTTAGTCCAAGATAGAACTTCACCTCCTGGTTCACAACGCAGCTAGATGTTCAAATGTCTCCTACTCATGGTGGTAGCTAATTTTTGTTGCCTCCATGGAAAAATAGTAAAGTAGCCCTTTAAATAAAGTCGTGCAGCTATTCATACATTTATAGAATTGCTTTATATTTCAGAAATTTAGAATTACTTTCCAGATCCTTCTTACTTTCTATCCAGACTTCTTTCAATCCTTCCATCCTTCTTTCTTTCAACATAACTTTACATTTAGTGGAGTTATGTTAGTTATTTTCTTTTTTAAGAGATATTATGAAAATCAGAATCATTCGCTCATTCATTTATTCATTCATTTTTAAATGTGTGGAGCATCTACCACATGCCAGCCACCATTTTTAGGTGCTAAGGTTTCTGTGGTACACAAAACATGACAAAATGCCCACCCTCATGGAGATTACATTCCAGTGTATTAGATAGAAAAACAAGATAAACAAATTGACCAGGGAAGGCTTCAGTGAGTAAAAACGCAAAAGAAGACAGCTATCTTTACTGATATCAGCAGGAAAAAGTATTCTATGTAGAGTAAACAGCAGGTATTAAGGGCTCTGAGGTAGAAGGAAGGGCATGTTCAAGGAACAGCAAAGAGGTCACGTGGCTGGAACAGAGTGAAGAAGGAAGAGAATAGTAGGAAATGAGAGTGGAAAGGTAAAAGAGGGTCAGATCACATAGGTTCTAGTAGATAATAGTTAAGGTCTATAGCTTTTCTCTAAGTGAGATGGAAAGCTGTTGGAGGGTTTTCAACGGAAAAATTATAAGACCTAATGGAATTTTTAACAGGATTACTCTGGCTGTGTGCTAAGAACAGACTGCAGGGAAGCAAAGGCAGAAGTAGGGAGACCAGTTAGAAAGCCACTTCTATGAACCAGGCAAAAGATGGTGGCGTGTACCAGGATGATGGCAGAATGGTGATAAATGGTCAAATCTGGATACATTTTGGAGATAGAGCCAACAGGATTTGCTGATAGACCAGATGTTGGGTGTGAGACAAAGAGAAAAGTCAAAAATGGCACCAAGATTTCTGGCCCAAGCAGCTAGAACAATGGAACTGACATTAACTGAGACAGGGAAGGCTGCAAAAGAAGCTGGTTTGTGAGGGATCATGAAAAGCTCAGTTAGAGACACATTAAGTTAGGGATGTCCATTAGATAAGTAGGCCCCTGGATATACAGATCTGGAGGTGAAGGGACAGGAAGAGATAGATTTGGGAGCCAATGCAGATGGTATTTAAAGCCATGAGACTGGATGAGATCACTGTCTTAGGGAATGGGACAGAAAAGAGAAGAGAACCAAGGACTGATCCTTGGGAAACTCCAAAATTTAGAGATAAGGGAAATGATATGCAATCAGCAAGAGAAACCAAGATAGTATATGAACTCTGGGTACATAAAAAGTTTCAACAAACTTATTAAGGTTGAATTAATGAGAAAAATAATGGAAAACTCAAAACCATTAGGAACTCTGCAATATTGCTAAAATGATGTATTTTGCAAAGAATTATAATGGAAGGAATGCTCCACTGACTTTATTTTTTTCATGCCAATTGAGGAAGACTGAAAAGAGGAAAAAGAGCTTGTACCCAGATGCTGGCAACTGAGGGCACTGATACGTCCTGCTTCCTGAGTACTGGCAACACTAGAGGCCAACAGGAGATACCTCAGGGACTGCAGAGAAGAGCAAAACAACTCAGAATCATGTCCCCAGCAACTATTTACAGAGGAGATATCTAATGCAAATGGCTACAGGAGTACAAAAAAATTGATTTGCATAAGGAGCACCTTTCAAAGAATATGTTTGAAGCCCCATTACTTCAGGTAAATTATAATGTAGTGGCTAAGCTAGTTTAATTTGTTTTCATCACCTGTAATATCATCAAACAGGAAGTAGCAGGAGCCTCATGGTTACATATGCTATTTTTTTAAATCAACCTTTGCACAACTGAGTATAAAAATAGTCATTCAGGCAAAGGCAGAGAGCAGGGACCTAAAAGTTCAATTTAACCTCACACCCAATGTCCTGGATTTCCTCACCACTCATCTCTCACACTAAAAATTCAAACAGTTCTAGTACCCAGTTTCAGTATAAAGCCTAAATCTAAGAAGACTCTTTGAATTGCCATCCTAAAGCAAATAGGATCCCCAGGATTAGGAAACAGTAATATCCAAATCATAAATTCAGTGGTAACAATTTTAACCTTCGATCTCCAGACTTGAGATAATCTAATCTCCAGTGTTTACTGCCTACTAGACTATTTCAGCATCAATTCTGTATAGTCATACTACCTATACTCTCAGTCCGCCCCACCTTGGGTGAGGCCAATAATTAAATGCAGGTAGGTTCGGGATTGGATGAGGTGGGCAACACCCTGGGATCATAAAGCCTCTGCTGACCTTGATTCAGAATTTGATAATGAAGAACATCTTAATCCACAGGTGACCTACCTAGATAAAATGGAAATTAGATAAATCCACATGACTTGATAGCTGAACTCTGGGAATAAAACTTCCAAGAATCACTGGGAAATTTACCAGCGGACCAACCCAAAGACTAGCATAAAGTATGGTCTCAAAGAAAAACTGAACACCTTCAAGCTGTGAAGATAATTAGGTAAGATAATATTCCCTCAGACAGTAACTTAACACACATACATTGTATTAAAGATATTGTATTAGAGGTCTTCTGGAAAACTACAAAACAGAAGTTGCATTCCTGATAAAGACAAAATAATCGAGAGCAGATGATGAAAACAAAAAAATCACCCACAAATATAACATTAATAGATCTCTAATAACAGATATCTAATATCTAATATAGTTGCATATAGTTATGCTAATAGGGGTAGTAGCTATTCAAAGTGACTATAATCAAATTAAATTTCATGAAAAAAGTGAGCTAAGAGCAAATGGCAGAGAAACAGTGAAAGTCCTGAAAATCAAAACAGAAAGCACTTAAGATGACTTGACACTGAAATGAGAAGTCACATTGGATAAAAAAGCAAAATCCAACTATATTCTATTCATTAAAAAAGACCCGCTTTAAACTTAAAAATTTTTACACAGCAAAGGAAACCATAAACAAAATGAAAAGACAACCCACAGAATGGGAGAAAATATTTGCAAACGATGCAACCAACAAGGGACTTATCTCCAAAATATACAAACAACTCATGCTGCTCAATATCAAAAAACAAAAAACCCAATCAAAAATTGGACAGAAGATCTAAATAGACATTTCTCCAAAGACAGACAAACGGCCAAAAAGCACATGAAAAGATGCTCAACATCACTAATTATTAGAGAAATGTACATCAAAACTTCACTAACGTATCACCTCGCACTGGTCAGAATGGCCATTATCAAAAAATCTACAAACAATAAATGCTGGAGAGGGTGTGGAGAAAAGGAAACCCTCTTCCACTGTTCGTGGGAATGTAAACTGGTACAACCATTATGGAGAACAGTACAGAGGTTCCTTAAAAAACTAAAAACAGAACTACCATATCATCTAGCAATCCCACTCCTGGGCATGTATCTGGGGAAAACCATAATTCGAAAAGATACATGCACCCCAATGTTCACTGCAGCACTATTTACAATAGCCAAGACATGGGAGCCACCTAAATGTCCATCGACAGAGGAACAGATAAAGAAGATGTGGTACATATATACAATGGAATTTTACTCAGCCATAAAAAAGAATGAAATAATGCCATTTGCAGCAACATGGATGGACCTAGAGATTACCATGCTAAGTGAAGTCAGACAGAGAAAGAATATCATATAATAAATAGCCCACCTATATGTAGAATCTAATTTTTAAAATGATACAAATGAACTTATTTACAAAACAGAAACAGACTCACAGATCTCGAAATCAAACTTATGGTTACCAAAGGGGAAACATGGGGGAGAGTGATAAATCAGGAGATTGGGATTAATATATACACACTACTACATATAAAATAGATTAACAAGGACCTACTGTATAGCACAGGGAACTCTTCTCAATATTCTGTAATAACCTATATGGGAAAAGAATCTGAAAAAGGATGTGCGCACACACACACACATATATGATTCACTCTGCTGTACACCTGAAACGAACACAATACTGTAAGTCAACTATATTCCAATAAAAACTTTAAAAATTTAAAAATAAATAAATAAATAAATATTATACCATGTTAAAAAAAAAAACACTCCAAATATAAAGACACACGTAGGTTAACAGTAAAAGAATAGAAACAGATATATCATGTGAACCCTAATCAAAAGAAGGCTGAACAGGCTATATTAATACTAGACAAATTAGATTTCAGAATAAGAAATATCAGTGGAAATAAAAAAGAACACTTCATAAAGATAAGGTGTCGATTTATCAAGAGAATATAACAATAAGAAATGAATATACACCTAATAACAGAGCTTCAAAATATATGAAGACAAAACAGAACTGGGAGGAGAAACAGAAAAATCTGTGATTACAGTTGCAGATTTCAACATTCCTCTCATAATAACTGATTAAATAAACAGAAAATTAGTAAGGCTGTAGAAAACTTGAACACTACCACCAGCCAAGTAGACCTAATTGATATTCTTAGAAAACCACCCCCAGCCATGGCACAATATACACTTTCTTTTCAAATACACATTCACTAAGGCAGACAATAATCTGGGACATTAAACAAATCTCAATTAATTTAAAGACTGAAACCATACAAAGTATGTTTCGTGATCACAACAGAATTAAACTAGAAACCAGGAACAGAAAGATATTGGAGGGACTTCCCTGGTGGTCCAGTGGGTAAGACCCTGCGCTCCCAATGCAGGGGACCCAGGTATGATTCCTGCTCGGGGAACTAGATCCCACACACGTGTCACAACTAAGTAACCCGCGTGTCACAATCAAGAGTCCACACACTGTGATCCCACAACTAAAGATCCCACATGCCGCAACTAAGACCCAGTGCAGCCAAAATAAATAAATAAATAAATTTTTTAAAAAAAGATATTGGAAAACTTCAAAACATCTGGAAATTAACTCACTGCTAAATAGCTCTTGGGTCAAAGAAGAAATCACAGGGAAATTAGAAAATAGTCTGAAGTGAATGAAAAACAAAACGTATCAAAATTTCTGGGATGTAGCTAACTGTGCTGAAAGGGAAATTTATAGCATTAAACGCTTAAAGAAGACAGACTTCCAAACAATAAGCCTTAAGAAACCAGAAAAAGAACAAATTAAACCCAGAATAAGCAGAAGGAATAAAATAACAGAGCAAAAAATTTATGAAATAAAAAACAGAAAAACAATAGAATCAATTAAACCAATAGCTGGTTCTCAAAAAGATCAAAATAACAATGCCAGGAATAAGGAACGTGAGTTTACTACAGATTATAAAAATATTAAAAGAATGAGAAAATATGAACAAATATACAATTTAGATGAAATGGGCAAATACCTTGATATAAACTACCAAAGTTCCCTCAAGATGAAACAAACTAGCTATTGACTACAGTAATAGCCCTAGCTATTGACTACACTAATTGGATTTGTAGTTAAAAATCCTCCCACAAAGAAAACTCCAGACCCAGACAGCTTCACTGGTGAATTCTAACATTAAGAAAGAAATAATAACCATCCTACAAATACTCTTGCAAAAAAACTGAAGAGGAGGGAATACTTCTAAACTCATTCTAAGATACAAGCATTACTTGATACCAAAACCAGGGAAAAATATTATAAAATACAGACCAATATCCCTAAAAACAAAGATGTAAAAATTCTACCCAAAATTTTAACAAATCACAACCAACAATACATTAAAAAAATAATATATCATGATCAACTGGGGTTTAGCCAAGGAATGAAAGTTTGGTTCACATTTAAAATCATTCAATTTAATCCATCATATTAAAGACTAAACAAAAAAATTATATGTTCATCTTAAAAAATAAAGGAAAAGCATCAAACAAAATTCAACACCCACTCATGATAAAAACTCTCCATACTAGGAATAGAAGGGACCTTCTCAACCTGATAAAGGGCATCTACAAAAAGACCCATACTGGCTTCCCTGGTGGCGCAGCGGTTGAGAATCCACCTGCCAATGCCCGGGACACGGGTTCGATCCCTGGTCCAGGAAGATCCCACATGCCGCAGAGCAACTAAGCCCATGCACAACTACTGAGCCTGCGCTCTAGAGCTCGTGAGCCACAACTACTGAGCTTGCATGCTGCAACTACTGAAGCCCACGTGCCTAGAGCCTGTGCCCTGCAACAAGAGAAGCTACAGCAATGAGAAGCCCAAATGCCGCAACAAAGAGTAGCTAGCCCCCGCTCACCGCAACTAGAAAAAGCCCGCGCACAGCAACGAAGACACAACTCAGCCAAAAATAAATAAATAAATAAATAAATAAATAAAATTTATTTTTTAAAAAAAAGATCCATACTAAACATTGTACTTAATGTTTAGATGATTTTTTTTTTAATTTACTTATTTATTTTTGGCTGCATTGGGTCTTTGTTGCTGTGTGTGGGCTTTTTCTAGTTGCAGTGAGCAGGGGCTACTCTTCATTGCAGTGCACAGACTTCTCATTGCGGTGGCTTCTCTTGTTGCAGGGCACAGGCTCTAGGTGGATGGCCTTCAGTAGTTGTGGCTTGTGGGCTCTAGAGCACAGGCTCTGTAGCTGTGGCGCACAGGCTTAGTTGCTCCGTGGCATGTGGAATCTTCCCAGACTAGGGCTCAAACCCATGTCCCTTGCACTGGCAGGTGGATTCTTAGCCACTGTGCCAGTAGGGAAGCCCATACTTAATGTTTAAAGACCCATTAAAACTGGGAAAAGGGCAATGATGTTCACACTCAACACTTCTACTCAACAGTGTACTTAAGGTCCTAAGCAGTGCAATAGGACAAGAAAAAGAAATAAAAAGCATACAGATTGTAAAAGGAGAAGTAAAATTGTCTTTATTCAATGATGGCATGATCATCTATGCAGAAAACTCCTAGGAACATAATAAAAAGCTACTAGAAGCCAAAGCAATCTTGAAGGGAAAAAACGGAGCTGGAGGAATCAGGCTCCCGGACTTTATACTACAAAGCTACAGTAATCAAGACAATATGGTACTGGTGCAAAACAGAAATATATATCAATGGAACAGGATAGAAAGCCCAGAGGTAAACCCACACACCTATGGTCAACTAATCTATGACAAAGGAGGCAAGGATATACAATGGAGAAAAGACAGTCTCTTCAATAAGTGGTGCCGGGAAAACAGGACAGCTACAGTAAAAGAGTAAAATTAGAACACTGTCTAACACCATACACAAAAATAAACTCAAAATGGATTAAAGACCTAAATGTAAGACCAGACACTATAAAACTGTTAGAGGAAAACATAGGAAGAACACTCTTTGACATAAATCACAGCAAGATCTTTTCTGACCCACCTCCTAGAGTAATGGAAAGAAAAAGAAAAATAAACAAATGGTACCTAATGAAACTTAAAAGCTTTTGCACAGCAAAGGAAACTATAAACAAGATGAAAAGATAACCCTCAGAATGGGAGAAAATATTTGCAAACAAATCAACGGACAAAGGATTAATCTCCAAAATATATAACAGCTCATGCAGCTCAATATTAAAAAAACAAAAAACCCAATCAAAAAATGGGCAGAAGGGGCTTCCCTGGTGGCACAGTGGTTAAGAATCTGCCTGCCAATGCAGGGGACACACGTTCGATCCCTGGTCCAGGAAGATCCCACATGCCGCAGAGCAACTAAGCCTGTGCGCCACAACTACTGAGCCTGCACTCTAAAGCCCAAGAGCCACAACTACTGAGCCCAAGTGCCAAAACTACTGCAGCCCTCACGCCTAGAGCCCACACTCTGCAACAAGAGAAGCCCACCCACCGCAACAAAGAGTAGTCCCCGCTCGCCGCAACTAAAGAAAGCCTGCGTGCAGCAACAAAGACCCAACACAGCCAAAGTAAATAAATTAAAAAAAGAAAAAAAAATGGGCAGAAGACCTAAATAGACATTTCTCCAAAGAAGACATACAGATGGCCAAGAGGCACATGAAAAGTTACTCAACATCACTAATTATTAGAGAAATGCAAATCAAAACTATAATGAGGTATCACCTCACACCAGTTAGAATGGGCATCATCAGAAAATCTACAAACAACAAATGCTGGAGTGGGTGTGGAGAAAAGGGAACCCTCTTGCACTGTTGGTGGGAATGTAAATTGATACAGCCACAATGGAGAATAGTATGGAGTTTCCTTAAAAAACTAAAAATAGAATTATCATATGACCCAGCAATCCCACTACTGGGCATATACCCAGAGAAAACCATAATTCAAAAAGACACACGCGCCCCAATGTTCATTGCAGCACTATTTGCAATAGCCAGGTCATGGAAGCAACCTAAATGCCCATCGCCAGACGAATGGATAAAGAAGATGTGGTACATATACACAGCGGAATATTACTCAGCCATAAAAAGGAACGAAATTGGGTCATTTGTAGAGATGTGGATGGATCTAGAGACTGTCATACAGAGTGAAGTGAGTCAGAAAGAGAAAAACAAATATCGTATATTAACACATATATGTGGAATCTAGAATAATGGTACAGATGAACCGGTCTGCAAGGCAGAAATAGAGACACAGATGTGGAGAACAAACGTACGGACACCAAGGGGGGAAAGCAGGGGGCGGGTGGGGGGGTCGGATGAATTGGGAGATTGGGATTGACATATATACACTAATATGTATAAAATAGGTAACTAACAAGAACCTGCTGTATAAAAAAAATAAAATAAAATTGAAAAAAAAAAGCTACTAGAATTATCTCAAGATCACAGGATACAATGTCAATATACAAGAATCCACTGTATTTCCACATATGAATAATAATCCACTGAAAATTTAAATTAAAAATACTATTTACAATAGCATAAAGAATACAAAATGTTTGGGATAAATTTAACAAAAAATGTACAATACTCATACACTGCAAACTATAAAACACTGTTAAGTGATATTTTTTAAAAGACCTAAATAATGGAGAAATATACTATTTTAATCGATGGGACAATTCAATACTGTTAAGACATCAATTCTCCTGAAATTGATCTAGAGACTGAATGCAATCTCCTTCAAAATACCAGCAGGCTTTTTGTAGAAATGGATAAGCTGATTCTGAAAGTTGTAAGAAAATGCAAAAGACCTATGACTGCTGAGACAACGTTTTTAAAAAAGAACAAAATTAGAACTTATTCTACCTGGTTTCAAGACTTTAGTTATAATATCCAAAACTGTGTGGTATTCCAAAGATGAGCATATATTAATGGAACAAAATAAGAGTCCAGGACCCACATATATGGTTTCAATAAAGGTGTTAGGGCAATTTAATGGGGAAAGATAATATTTTCAACTAGTGGTGTTGGGACAACTGGATATACGTATGCAAAAAAAAAAGATCCCCAACCTATGCCTCACACCATACATAAAAATTAACTCTAAATGGGTTATAGACCTAAATGTTAGACTAAAATTGTAAAACTTTGGGAAGAAAACATAGGAGAAAGTCTTAGTGACCTTAGGTTTAGGCAAAGATTTTTTAAGTAGGATGCAAAAAGCCTGAAAAATTTGTAAACTGAACTTCACCAAAATTAAAAAACTTCTGATCTTCAAAATACACTATTAAGGATATGAAAAAGCAAGCCACAGACAGGGAGAAAATACTTGCAAAACATTTGTCTCATAAAGGACTTTGATCCACAAGTTTTACACCTTAATAAGAAAACCAATCTGCTTTTTAAAAAATAGGCAAAAGATTTGTACAGATACTTAACCAAGAAACAAAAAAAACAAAAAAACAAATGTATGCATTGCCAATAAGCACATGAAAAGATGCTCAAAATGATTAGTAATTCATTAGGGCAACATAAATTAAAACCTCAATGAAATACTACTATTCACCCAACAGAATGATTGAAATTTTAAAAACTGATGATACCAAGTGTTGGGAAGGATGTAGAGCAACTAGAACTCTCACACTGCTAAGTGGGAAAGTAAAATGGTTCAGCCACTTTAACTGTGGCTCATGAATTTAAACATGTCCTTATCACATGACCAAGTAATCCTACCCCTAGATATTTACTTAAGAGAAATAAAAACATGAACATGCAATGACTTGTACTTGAATGTTTATGCAGCTTTATTTACAGCCAAAAAACTGGAAAGAACCCAAAATGTCCAACTGGTTAATAGATAAACAAACTGTGGTCTATCCATACAAGGGAATACTACTCAGAAATAAAAAAGGACAAACTACTGGTATACACAACAACATGGATGAATCTTGAAAGCACTGTACATAGTGAAATAAGTCAGACACAAAAGGTTACGTACTGTATAATTCCATTTACATGAAATTCTAGAAAGGGTAAAACATGAAATTCTAGAAATCCAGGAAATTCTAGAAAGTGATAGAAAGCAGAGAAGTAATCGCCCAGGGTGAGGGTTATAGGGAGGGAACTGACTGCAAAAGGGCATGGAAGAACTTTCTGGAGTTATGAGAATAGTCTATATTATGATTGTAGTAGTGATTATGAAATGTAGCAGGATGCTATGGTCCTTTCCCCCCATGTCCTCAGCCTGCCTTATGTCTGTGGAAAAACTTTAGCCAAAGAATAAGTTTAATCAGAGAAGTGAGAAAATGCAGAAACAAAGGAAAACAGCCCAACAAGACTAACAGCCCAACAAGACAAGTTTAGTCATTAAGCGTAGTCAAGGACCTTTAGTTCCTTCTCAAGGGCTATAGATAATATTCTGAGCCATATCCTGTGAGCTGTCTTATAGATACTAAAACCCCCACCAGGAGGAAGAAGTTAACTACATGATGACCAGACTGTAGCCATGACATAAGCTTCCACAATTCCGAGAGCTGGCCTCAAAGAAATGGGAACAAACCGACCCTGGAACTGAAGATTAACTGTACTTAAAACAATCAGGATGATGCTGGCCAGACCACTGATAACCAATTTCAAGATGACTGTCAGAGCTGACTGTGCTGTTTCTGCATGTAGCTCCCTCCCTCTGTCTATAAAAGGGTCAGTCTTTGGACAGGCAGCAGTAAACCACCCCCACCCTGGGTGCCAGCCTCCAAAATAAAGCAAACTTTCCTTTCCACTAACCTTGCCTCTTTATTGGCTTTTGAGTGGCAAGTAGCCGGACCCCCATTTTCGGTAACAATTATACAACTGTATACATTTGTTAAAACGCATCGAACTGTGTACTTAAACTGGTGAATGCTTTACTTAAAACATTTGTCAAAACTCATGAAGTTGTATACTTAAAACTGGTAAATTTGAAGTATGTAAATTATACCTCAAAAGAGCCTATTTAAGAAAAGATGCTTCAGGGAGTTCCCTGGTGGTCTAGTGGTTAGGATTTGGCACTTTCACTGCCATGGCCCAGGTTCAGTCCCGGGTCGGGGAACTGAGATGCCGCAAGCCAAGTGGCACAGTCAAAAAAAAAAAAAAAAAAAAGATGCTTCTAAAAGAATAAGAAAAACTATGAGTAGGAGACAATGTTAATAATTATAATTACCACATTATTACTGTACATATACTGTATGCCAGGTGCTTAACTTAAATGATTATATTTTATCTCAAAACCACCAAGTGAATTAGGCATTATTATTTCTATTTTCTTTAATAGATAATAAGATTGAATAACTACCTAGTAAGTAGCAGAGACAAGATGATCTGAGTCAGTCTGGCCTCTTTAACAAAAACTTGTACTCTCAGAAAAGTGTTCTACTTTACTGGAGTTCAAAAAGCACAAAATTGAGCATAATATGAGGTTGGTCTATTCACATAGGTAGAGTTTAACAGTGTTCATCTATGGGGAATAGGGCATTAGTAGGTATAAAAAAGATTTTTATTTTATACTTTAAATACTTCTGAATTGTTTAAAAATATTTTTTAAACAAGCATTTTATATCTTTCAGTAACATATTTAAGAAGATGTTATGGGGGCTCCCCTGGTGGCGCAGTGGTTAAGAACCCACCTGCCAATGCAGGGGACATGGGTTCGAGCCCTGGTCCGGGAAGATTCCACACGCCGCAGAGCAACTAAGCCTGTGCGCCACAACTACTGAGCCTGCACTCTGGAGCCTGCAAGCCACAACTACTGAGCCCGCGTGCCACAACTACTGAGCCCGTGTGCCACAACTACTGAAGCCCACGCACCTAGAGCCCGTGCTCCACAACAAGAGAAGCCACTGCAATAAGAAGATCGTGCACCGGAACGAAGAGTAGCCCCCGCTCACCGCAACTAGAGAAGGCCCGCATACAGCAACAAAGACCCAATGCAACCAAAAATAAATAAAAATAAATTTTTTAAAATGTTTAAAAAGATGTTATATATCTCTAATTATTAAATTCATAATGGGTCCCATTCTTCTGTTATAACTTTAAAATTGTGAAATATTTAGTAAAACATCCTTCTATATACTGCCGGATGTTTAAGAGGCGCTAACATCTAGAAACCAACATTTGAAAATGGCTTACATTAATCCAAAATATATATATGTAGATACCAAATAAATACTTGTTGAGTATCAGTAATCACACATTAGCTTATTTAAAATTTTGAAAGACGATGCATCACAAGGATAATGCCTACAGATTAAAATTTTCTTTATATACATAAGCTAGCATCTGGAGTTTTTCTGTTGAACTCTTTATTAGGAGAGACATTGGGATAATCAATTGTGTCTAATTAAAGTCTGCTTATAACTGAAAGTGCCTAGAAATCCTGATGGGACAAGACATACTATAGAGATTAAATTAATTAGCAGTCAAAGCTAATTAGCAGTAATAAGATTAAATAAGTAATAAGATTAAACATAGGCGGGGTACTAGACAAAAATGTCTGGAGATAACATGTTTGGTTTTAAGACTCCCCAGTGGTCTTCTTACCTTCAGTCTTGCCCCCTTCATGTTACACATGTACAGAGGATTTTCATAACTTTAGCGATTTGGTTATGAACAAAAGATGGCAAAAAAACTGCAGCAACATGAAACATGCAGGAAAGAAACAGGTACTGAAAGCCATTATAGAAAAATTTCAAGGTGGGGCCTGAACTAAAGTATCTACCTAATGGGACAGAAATAAAAGATAAACATGAACAATGTTATGAATCATGGAAAGAAATCTTAGAATACAGCAGTGATTTAGATACGTGGCTATATAATGGCTTGCTAATTTGTTTTCCCATAACCTAACTTACAATTACAAAGAGGGAAAAACCCAGACTGCATGCATAAACAAAGTGGATACTAAATAAGAAAGAAAAAACAAGGAAGGGGACATAAAACAGATGCAGAAATTGAAAGACACTATGGTGGTCAAGAGATGAATGGATAAAGAAGATGTGGTAAATACATACAATGGAATATTACTCAGCCATAAAAAAGAACGAATTTCTGCCATTTGCAGCGACGTAGATGGACCTAGATAGTATTATGGGTTTTTTTTTAAACTTTAGTTTTATTTATCTATTTATTTTTTGCCACGCAGTGTGGCTTGCGGGATCTTAGTTCCTGACCAGGGATTGAACCTATGCCCTCAGCAGTGAAAGCGTGAAGTCCTAACCACTGGACCACCAGGGGATTCCCAGTATTAAGTTTAGTGAAACAAGTCAGACAGAGAAAGACAAATATTCTATGTTATCACTTATATGTGAAATCTAAAAAGTAAAACAAACAAATGTATATAACAAAACAGAAACAGAAGACTCACATAAATAGCAAACAAACTAGTGGTTACCAGTGGGGAGAGAAAAGGGGGCAGGGCAAGATAGACGTATGGGATTAAGAAACACAAACTGCTATGTATAAAATAAATAAACAACAAGGATATATTGCACAACACAGGAAAATATAGCCATTATTTTGTATTAGCTTTAAATGGAGTATAATCTATAAAAATATTCAATCACTATGTTGTACACTAATAATATAACATTGTAGGTTGACTGCACTTCAACAAATAAATAAAAACAAATATTGTTTTACCTTAAAAAAAAAAAAGGCACTACAGGGGACTTCCCTGGTGGCACAGTGGTTAAGAATCCGCCTGCCAATGCAGGGGACACGGGTTCGAGCTCTGGTCCGGGAAGATCCCACATGCCGCGGAGCAACTAAGCCCGTGTGCCACAACTACTGAACCTGTGCTCTAGAGCCCATGTGCCACAACTACCGAGCCCGCGCACCTAGAGCCCGTGCTCCACAACAAGAGAAACCACCACAATGAGAAGCCCGCTCCCGCTCGCCGCAACTAGAGAAAGCCCGCATGCAGCAACGAAGACCCAACAGAGACAAAAATAAATACATAAAATAAATAAATTTATTTAAAAAAAAAAAAAGGCACTACAGTGGCCAAAAAAAATCACAGATTTTTTCCTTGGGAAATTGATACAGAAATATCACTTTTATTACGGAACGATTATTAAGGGAGGGGCTTTTTAAGACAGGAAAAGAAGAGCTGTGTTTTGTTGTAATGAATTTAAAAGTTTGGACAGATATCTAGTTAGTAATATTCTAAGAACAATGAGATTGGGAATAAGGCTGAGGAAATTAAAAAATGTATAATGGAGCAGGTTGCATGTCATCTATATAATGAATGTAATTGTAGCTCTCAGAACAAATTTTAGCAAGACATGGAGTATAAGGCAGAGCCCTGAGGAATCTCTATTGTAACTACAGATAAGGGAGAAAGTACCTTCTAAAGAGAAACTAAAAACGTAAACCAAGCTCCAGGTCCATACATGCAGCTGCTTTCAGAATTGCTCCCCACCAGATGATCCACAGAGTCTTCAGACTCAACATAACGAATAATAGGTTTATCTTCCTCACTCTCTGTTTCCCCGCTTGTATGAGTGGCACCACCATCTACCTGAACACCTCTGTCAGAAACTTGAGAGGTCTCCTACCTCTTCCTTATCTCTCCCTACCCACATCAAGTCCGGTGAACTACTGCTGTTAACTAAAGTTCTTAAACATAGTCCTCTCTTTAACTTTCCCCCTTTCTGTTCCCGTTGCTGGTCCTTTCATGTAGATCTTCAACAAATTTCACCTGGACTATTGTAACAGTTTCATAGCAAGTCCCTCTGACTCCAATCTTTCCATGCATCACCTTATCCCAAATACGGAACCTACTTAAGGATTTCCTAATGCATAAACTTTGGGGATGTCAGTTTGATTCTTAGAATTTGGCAATGAAAATAAAACCTAAACTCCTCAGCACAACACAAAATCCTTCATAAGACCCTTCTTACATTCCCTCCTCATATTCTGGGTCCCATCCAAGCTGAACTACTTGCAGTTTCCCCAGCTTACTCTATGACATACTGTTCTCAGCCTGTGAAGCCTTTTCCCCATTCTCCATGGCTAACTCCTAACCATCCTTCAAATGTCAATCTCTTGATTTGTTTATTTACTCTACTATCTTCCTTCCTTGACTATAAACAACTTACAAACAACGATTGTGTTTTTGATCACCCATCACTTCAAGCAGCTCAATGACTGCATATTCATTAATTCCATAAGCATGTCCTGCCATAAATGTGCCAGCCCAGTGCTAGTTACTGGGTGAATAAAAGCAAAGTGAATAAAACAAGTGAATAAAAACAAAGTTTGCTCAAACAAACAATTTTAAAAAGCCACTTCTTAGTTTTAGTTTCTTAGTTTAGTAGGGAATAAGATAGATATGAAAGAAATAAGAATCAAAAGAAGTAAACAAATTAAAGCCAGAGTTAGATACGAGGTAAGAATCAATGTAATAAAATGTGAGTACTTGGAAACAGAGGGGCAACTGTAGTTCCTAAAGGAACTGCAAAATATATATACTGCCCAATCATTTGCTGTACCCCAATTTTTTCTGCAATAACTCAAAATCTGTTAAATAAATGGATAGAGGGCTGAGGACAAGATCAAGTATTCATCAGGAAGATGAATAAAAACAATACATAAAATGACTACATCACAGAATGGAAAAATTTTCAAGAACTCTTGCAAAATTCCCTGAAAGCTTTGGTTAAACTCCCCCACTAAAATAAAGGAAAAGAAGTACTATTTCATTTTAGCTACTCTATATATGTAGATTTAAAAATACAATTTAATAGGTGATCATACTGGGTGTTAATTCCTTCATGTAAAGTACAACCTCAGAAGTTTGTTAATAGAAGGAAAGTTATGTATTTCTTTAGTGTTCAGTGAGAGTTGAAGAAGAAAAGAAAATAGAACTTACTGTCCACGAGGATACCAACGGTGCTTAGTAGTAAAGAACATTTTGCTAAGTTGTTCTATCATGGGTCCTTGCTCTAAGTGTTCACCTTTTTCTTCTAATCTGGTTTTCAGCACTAGATCATGTGTTTCTTCACTATTCTGCACAGGATCTGGCCGAGGGATAGGCTGCAAAATCATCAGCAATGAACAACATCAAAATGTAGGAATGTTAGCCAGCATCTGATTGAGTTTACAGTAAAATAATTACCACACTGAGTACTTCATTATCGTACCTAAAGGTGGGTAAATAAGTCATCAGAACAGTTTCACTTAGTTGCACTATTCATTAAAGAATCAGAATTTTTTTTTTGGCCACACCATGCAGGATCTTAGTTCCCTGACCAGGGATCGAACCCGTGCCCCCTGCAGTGGAAGCACAGAGTCCTAACCACTGGACGCCAGGGAATTCCCCAGAAATATTTTTCTTCTCATATCAAGTTTTGGGTTTCCTTTCCAATAATAAAGTTCTTATTTAAAGTAATTTTCCCCCAATAATAAAGTACTTATTACTTTAGTTTCTATTTCTCAAAACAATAAATTGTGCCCATTATTATTTTTTAACTTAAAAGTTTAGTCTCTACCTTGCATACCATTAAAGTAAGATACAATGAAAAACCTTTAATAGAAAATGACATTTCTTATATCCAAAAGAAGCAGGAAATTTTTCAATGTTTTCATTTTAGGTGCCTGAAATGCCATCAAATGATGCTTTATGGTAATTCGAGTAGTTTTTTCCCCCAAAGACATTAATTACTAAAAAAATCTCATCTCCTCCCAACACATGAGTGATATAACATATGCCCATCAGCAATGCTGGCTGACTAACGCCCTTAAAAATCAGTGTCTTGGAAAGTCAAGCTACCTATATTTTAAATATTAAGTGATAACATACGTAACACAAGACTGTAACATTGCCTTGTTTTACAAATACCATCTATATGTATTACAACACAATGAAAACCTGAATTTACCATCAAAAAGGAAACAATTCAAACACAGATGTCTTTACATTCACACACTGTTTATGACAACCGCTACATTCTACCACTGTACTAAATGTTACAGCATAGACTCATATTTATTTAGTTTATGTACATGAAAAAATAAAAGCTCTTTAGAAGGCAATATATAAGTACATGATGGTGGCACAACTGACTAAGTACTATAGAGATGCAAATTAACAAAGATATTAGTGAGAAATAGAACAGGAGCCAAGTCAGAGCCTTGTCACAGAGTGCAGAATGAATTCTAGAAGGAATAACAAACATTATAAATAAAGCAAAGTAGGTAAAAACATACAATAAGCAGGTGATCTTAAAAAATGGATCTCGAGAAATCAGATTATGAAAAGCTTTCAAAGTTAGATTTACGTGTAACAATTTGATTTAAGTAGAAATAAGGAACCACTTCCTTAGTGTGGGAGGGAATAAAGAGAAAGTATAATGAAGAGGTCAAGAATTGGGCTTTGGTCAATAACTACTATCTCTGTGACCTTGGAATAGTTATTTAAGCTCTTAATCTCCCTTTCGTAAAATCTACGGAGTAATTATCTACCTAATAAGGGTTTGATGAGGATTAAGTGAAATAATAACATGCTGAGCTGTCCCTCATACTCTTTGAGTTCAATAATGGTAGGTAGCTGTTAACATTTATTTTAAGGCCTCAAACAGGAAAACAGTGATATAAATTTATTTAAAGAAAAAGTGCTCCTTAGACATTTTAAGTAATTTTATATGATCATCTCTTACATGTAGAGTGAAATATTAATATTTAAGTGTCTTTGCAAGTTACTATCAGACCCTGAGGTATACTAGCAAAGGCTAGATTAGAGCTATAGTTTTCTTTTAGGTTACTATACTTGTTGCTAAAGATCAAATGTTTTAACTATTATCAAACAGTTATTTTCAAGTGTTAATAAATGTTCACTGTCTCTCTTCCTATTCCCAACAGGCTCAATTCTAATATATCACAAATTCTCTCTGCTTTGTATTTCTTTTCCAGGCACACAGATAAAAGACATTGGAATTAATGGCTTCTTCGAAGTCTAAACCAAAAGCCTCTGCAGACTCAGAACTGATTTTTAGGTTGTATTTGATCTCCTTGATCAAACTTCAAAGAAAGGGTACATGAATATTTCAGTAAAAGGTAAAAACTAAAATAAAACTGAATTTCAACTGTAAAAAAAACATTCAGAACTGTCATCCTGCATTTCCCTTGTTTTCTTAAGAATTTTCAAATTTGACTTTTGAAATTTTCCACTAAATCAACCACTAAAAAGAATTTCCTAGTACTTACATTTTTACTTTATTTTTCCAAATCATTATTTTTTTGCCCCTGGTTTAAAATCTTTATCTTCCTAAACCAGAAATCCTAAATTCTAGAAAAATATTTTTAGTTTTAATAAAACACATACCTGGCCGAAACAGAAAGAAGGATCTTTTTACCTGGATCCATGGACAATAATTAACATCTTTTAGATTCAAATGTAAATTACCAGAAAACCAAAGATACAAATCATCTTAACTTTCCTAAAGCCAGTGTCAGTAGGTGTTTCTACTTATGACCAGGATCTCTGTATGCAATATGCTTTCCAGGGCCTAGAGAATGAAAGGGTCCACTAGAGTTGCAGCTACTTCCTTGAGAAAAGAAGAAAATCAAATCTAAATTTTAAGTCACCTTTAAATATAGTTATTTAATGTTATGTACTACCTTCATGAAATTTGTAAATCTGGATTCAAAAAGAACATATTTTAACAGTAATATGTTTTCGAGAATGTTTCTTATTGTAAATAAAGTCCAATCTATAATTTATTACTTGAGAAACAAAAAATTTCCATGCTTCTCCATGTAAATATCTCTTAGCCTTAAAACAGAAAACGCTTAAGCATGAAAAGAGAGGGCCAAATTTATTTATTTAATCAACAATAGTTATTGTGCACCTACCAAGTATAGGTATTATTCCAGGTGCTGAGGATATAGCAGGGAACAAAACAGACAATGCCCTGTCCTCATGGAGCTTACATTTTAATGGCGGGAGACAGACAGAAAAGCAAGAAAATATCCAGTGCGCCAGAAATGATAAATGCTATTAAGAAAAGTAAAGCAAAGTGAAGGACAATAGGGATTCCAGGGGCAGGGGTACTATTTTAAATGTAATGGCAAGGAAGGTCTCTAGGTAACAAATAAGGAAAGATCTTAAAGAAAGATCTAAAGGAAAGGGAATAAACTATGAGGATTTCTGAGGGAAAAGCATTCCAGGCAGAGGAAGCAGTAACTATAAAGGCCCTGAGGCAGGAGCTTCCTAAGTACTTACCTTAAAGAACAGCATGGAGGCCAGTGTGGTAGCAGTAGAGTGATTAGTGTGAACTGACAGGAGTGATCTCCTAGACTAGAGAGAGGAATACTGAGGACATGGGAGAGGAGACAACTGATACAACAAAGGGAGTTCAACAGAAAAAGAGGCAGGGAGATGGGTATGTATGCAAGGGAGTGATTATGATGATGACCATGGAATCTATGCTGGGTAAGGAAAGAAGTGAGAATGTACAAGATACATGAAGGACTGTGAAAAAGTGGTTCGATCAATTGATGCAGGTCTTAATGAGGGGATGAATATTCCTGAAGCTGGGAAACTAGGGGGAGTTGGTAGTAAGCTAGTGGAAGTCTTAAAAATCTAGATTGGGAGGAAGGAGGAGGAGTTATTTGTGATTAAAACATCTCTAGGGTACAACCACAGGATTGGGGGGCTCCACTCCCATGCGGAAAAAAGATCAAAAAGTAAGAGGCTGAGGTAGTAGACAGATCATCTACATGGACGCTGAAATAACAAAGAATTAGGACACAGTGTTGGAGAGTGTGAGAGTACATCTAAAATCTTCAGAGAAGAGTGGAGGGATGGGGGGCACGTGAGGGTGAGCAGAAGTGAATTGCGGGATGACAGATAACAGCAAAAGAAAAAAGATAAGTAGATGGTATGGTTTAATGATACAAACTACAAAGCTAGAAATTGTTAGGGAGGAGGAAAGATGATCTGGATATGACAGTGAAGAGCCACAGGGACACCTATTCCATCTCTACGCTCAGTAGTAAAAGGGTTTAGGAGAGAAAAGCACAACTACTTAAGAGTGCTAGGGAAGCAATGACACCAGGGTACAGCCAAGTTTCTGTTAGAGTCAGAAGGTGAAGGCAACATTCTGGAAGAAGTTAAGGTTATGAGAGATTTTAATGATGATAGTAAGTTCTAAAAGTACAGTGGAAAAGTTTTGAGAGTTGGGAAGGATAGGAAAAGCATCAGATTCAGGGATGCAAAGAGCCATATGGGGATGAGAGTTTGGATACTGAGAAATGACCACACAGTCCTGGGCTTCTTAGTATAAACTGCTAAAACAAGGATAAAGCACGTAACCAGAAATATAACAAAAAATAACAATGTAAGAAGGCACAATATAGTATGAGCTAGAGGTTTACAGGCCAAAAGTCAGTGACTTACTCCTATTTTCTACACATTGTCCAAAGAAATGAAACAAAAAAGGAATACTGGAATATTGCCTATGGTATCTAGCTAGAATACAAAGCAGGCAGACAAAATGGTGAGGTTTTAAAAAGGGAATACAAACTAGTAAAATAACATTAATTTGTTTTGTCAAACCGGTACTCTGGCCCTAATGATGATTTTTAAAAATAGGTATCACTAGATGCATCATGTGATGAATTATTTTCTCCTCAAAAAGCAAATCAAACACTACGAAATATAGTAGAAGAGGGCTTAAAGAAATAAGAGGAAGCTATTCATATATAAAATAATAAAAAGACTTGGGTCAAGTTAAATTACATTAAAAATAAAAACAAAACCTCCTTTACCTAGTGCCTGGCTTTTGAAGAAATATGGAAAAAATTAAACTAGGCCACTTAAAATATATGCCCATGTTGGCCCATTAGAAAAAAATAACCAGGGGCTTCCCTGGTGGTGCAGTGATTGAGAATTTGCCTGCCAGTGCAGGAGACGCGGGTTCGAGCCCTGGTCCGGGAAGATCCCACATGTCACGGAGCAACTAAGCCCGTGCGCCACAACTACTGAGCCTGCACTCTACAGCCTGTGAGCCACAACTACTGAGCCCACAAGCCACAACTACTGAAGCCCACACGCCTAGAGCCCATGCCCCGCAACAAGAGAAGCCACCGCCATGAGAAGCCTGCGCACCACAACGAAGAGTAGCCCCTGCTCACCACAACTAGAGAAAAGCCTGTGCGCAGCAACGAAGACCCAACACAGCCAAAAATAAATAAATAAATAAATTTATATTAAAAAAAAAAAAGCAAAAGAAAAAACTAACCGAGAAAAGAAGAAATTCACCCAACGTTAAAAGGATTATCAAAACCAACACAATATAAAAGTTATGAAACAGTACACTAAAATACAAACTTTTCATAATTTATTAGATTGCAATATATAGTAGTATGGGACAATGTGTTTTTAAAATTTATACTAGGTGTGTTTGATCCCTAGTCAGAAATCTACCAAATTTTAGACCAGAAAACTGATGCCGTAATTGTGTTTAAATGTTTCACTTTGTGTACTGAAAAAAACCTTTAGAGAAAAATGATGAAAAGAAATAAGAGAAAAATCAAAACAGTAAAATAAAAAAGCCAAAAGAAGATCTAAACCAAATAAAGAAAATCAAACAATTCCCTTCTCTTTGGATACTGTAAAGAAGGGTGAATAGTCCAACAACAAATTAAAAATTACAAGAGATTTTCTTATACATACTTTTGTGTGTTCATATGGAATGTCCACAGAAGGGTGATAGCATACTATTGTCCTGCCATCAGATGTCAAAGCAAGCTCTACTTTGCTAAAAAAAAAGAATGTTTTAGAAACAGAGTTATACTGTATTCAAGGGAAAATGATTATTAGAGCTAAAATTTGTTAATCACAAATCCCTGAAGAATAAATGCCATCATGTCACTGGACTGGCAAACCAGGTACCCATATTACAGGGGACAACTCATACCATCCCATAAAATATGTCAGCTTAACTACCACAACAAACCTTTACTGCATTACCCACTATTTTATATAAATTATTCTTCAAATTATTTGTTTGGTTAAAGTTATTTGTTTTCTTAACCTTTGGAAGAGATCTTCATGTTCATTCATCACTATTAATAGAACTTCTTTTCCTTATCTAAAAGCTACCTTCAAAAAGCTGTAAGGAGATTACTTAAATTATTAAAGCTGAAGATCAGCAAAATACATAATCTTCCAGGTAAAGGATAACTTGAATTTCCAATCATAAAGATTGTAGCTGAGTACTTTTTCTAGATCAGCATTTCTCCAAATGCCTTTGGCATAATGCAAAACACGTCATATAAGACTCAATCTTTTCAGGTTCAAAAGTGCTACCTATTACCTAGTCTTATTTCATCACTATCCTAATACTTACTAAATTTACAATTAAAACTGGTGTCAAGAGGGAAGAAAATATATTTTTACTAAAATTCACAATAAAAACAATGTAACTTAAGAAAACATGTTGTAGTTTCTGCACATAAGACTCTGCTATAGAGATAAAGGACAATATTTCATTCATACGTTATTCCTAGTTCTGAGCATACTGACTAGAATAAGTACCAAATAAATTGTGGTTGAATTAAATATTTGTAATTTAGGATTATTCAATGTTAACAAAAGATAAGATAAATAACTGCTTAAGCTAATAGATATGAACCCTAAGAGAAAAACATAAAAGGTATTTAGCTTCTCCAAAAAGCTAAAGAATGCTTCAGGAAGAAAAGACAGCATTTCTATCAGCAAGTCTGTCTTACAACAAATGAAGTATTCACTGAAACACAATGATAATGATTTTTATTTAAACCATTTATAAGCCCAGACACTGGGTAAATAAGATCACTGAAATAATTTTTAAAAACAAAATTAAAGAAAGAATAATCAGAAAAGAAAGCAGAAAATACCAAAACAAGAAATAAAATTACATCATTTCAGATAGAGCTAACGAACTTATTTTTTTTTTCCAATTGGACTTCAATACATACCAATTATAGTCATCTGGAAGAGAAGAATACGTAGTTTTATGACAAACACAATATAAGGCTCCATCTGCAAAAACCCCAAACAGTAAGATGGATTTAGTTAATTTGAGCATATGTCCTCACACCAATGTAAAGCTAGTTTTACTCATTCAACCACTATTTACTGTATTCACTAAGAAACAGGGCTGTACATGGAGCTAGGGACTCAACAAGTTAAGATCCAGTCCCTGACCTCAAAAAGGGTGCAAGTCTGGTGCCCTGTTAGGAAGGGTAAGCACTGGGAGTGAAAGGGACACATGGACAGATTACAAAACAGGAGTGTACAGGTTCAAGAATGCTTTTCCGCTGGAGATGATGTTTAAGGTGTCCTGAAGGATGAAGGAGTAAGCTGGAGTTGTGAGGGGATGAGTACAGTGTTCCTTGCAAAGGGAATAAAAAGCGCCAGGACCAGAGGAAAGAAAGAACATAAAGTTTCTGAGTATTCTAAAAACTTTAGTGTTGGGAATTCCCTGGTGGTCCAGTGGGTAGGACTCAGCAGTTTCACTGCCGGGGTCTGGGTTCGAGATCCCTGCTTGGGGAACTAAGATCCCGCAAGCCGCGCGGCTCAGCCAAACAAATAAATAAATAATAAAATAAAATAAAAACTTTAGTGTGACTGGAGTGCATAGTTCATAAAGGGCGAGTGTTTAAGTAATGAAATACAAAATAAACTGTTCAAAATCAACTGTTCTCAATCAAAATGCAACATTTCAAAGCATATTTTCCGTTTTTAGAATACCTGCAAATTCAAGAGCCATAACTACTTTTTTTAAAGCTTGTGAAAGGTTCCTCTATGTTCAGAGAAATTATATTCTTTTAAATATAAAGAAAACGTGTAAATGTAGCTCAGTATGGCTAAAAAAAAAATTCTGTGTATCTTGGCTAAAACCAAGGATCAACTTCTCTCAACTGAGCCACTTGCTCCTCAGTATGGAATGCCATCCCCACTTTGTTCAAATACCACTCATCTTTCAAGAATCAAATACTACCCTTCCATGAAATTCTTTTCCCCCTTCCTGCCCTACATCCCCCATCACAGAAAGAGTTGTCTATTTTACATGTCCCACAACCAACATTCCATATGACATTGCTATACTATCATTGTGTCTTTTTTTATGCATCAGTTATTTATATGTATCAAAGATGTCTAAACAAAGATGTGTTTTCCATCTTTGTAAACTCTCCTTTCCCCAAGGATTGCATATACTTGCAGGTCTAAATATAAATTCTTACTCCAATGCATTAAAAGTACCTTAACAAAATTCATTAGTATCATAAAAGATTACTCAGCAAAATGTCAACCCCAAAATTCTATTGATGTAAAGATAACAAAATACAAAGAATTAGAAATATAACCTTATCTTTCAAAAGATTTATTAATTTTCAATTATCTGTGCTAATACAGAAGAGCATTTATTAAGACAAATCAGAGGGTAATGTAAAAATCATTTACACATATTTTATTTTCTTGTCTGACACTGTTGGGGATCTTCTTAATTATGTATGGATTAATATTAAAAGCAGTTTGTATTCTCTGAATACACCAGCTAAGTGATGTACATGTTTGCTGAAAGAAACAGGGTTTAGTGGCAGAGGCAGGACAGACAGAATTTACCATTCTTAACTAGGCAGGAGGGAAAAAACTCAAGACAACAGTATTTTAGTTCAACAGGAAACTGCAAAATTTGTACTCTGCACTAACATCGACATTTGTTTGTACCCTCATGACATACATCACATTCTACCACATCATATTCCAGGTATTGTTTCCATAGGTGTCTGTTTCAACTACAAGTCTAAATAAGTTCCTTAAGGCCAGGAATCCCACCTTGTTCATTACTGTGTCCCCTACAGTTCCTACTAATAAAGAAGAGATTGCCAAACTGCCTCTAAAATGTTAATTTCTGCATAATTAATACTTGAAAAATGCATTTGACATTTTATCAAGAGAAAAATTCTAGATATGGTTAAGTATCAGAGGTTCTAAATGCATAATTAGAACTGATGCCAAAGTTAACATCAATCAATCCAAATGAACTCAATGTGCCGAAAAGAATTTAAATGAGAGTCAGATCTCCACAACTCACAGGCTTTTCTTGTTTTACATATATATATTTATACACACACACACAATTGCATTTTGACATGATCTATAAAAGCTGATAGTCCCACTTCATTTTCAAATGTTGAATATTTTAAATTACAACAACAAAGGCGGTATAGCAGAAAATATATTGGGAAGACATAGGTTTTGATCATAGCTCTAATTTACCAGATATGCAACTTTGGTTGAGCTTCTGAGGGCAAGAGAACTCAAGTTCCTTCATCTTCAGAAAGAGAATAATGCCACGTGATAGGTAAGTTATTGTAAAATTCAAAGTTGTAAAGACCAAATGACTTAATATGCTTAAAAGCTGTAAAATTCCCACATTGACTGTATATTTTGGAAGGTATTAAATGTTCCTTCAGCTGTAAAATTCCCACATTGACTGTATATTTTGGAAGGTTTTAAATGTTCCTTCTGGAATACTGGGAGGCCTTTTTATTTGTGCTCATTGAACTTTCCAATCACAGTTTTGCTTTGCCTCTAATCTTAATGTCCTTCCTTTTCATATAAGATATCAATAGTAACAGTAATAATACTTTACCTTCAGTAGTAATAATAGAAATTGTGTAGAACAAGAGGCTTAAGGATGCAAGAAGTTAGGTAGTCACTAATTATTAGGATGACTGAGTGATAATGGAATAATTTTCTGGGGTAACCCAAATTAATTCTTCACTAATCAGATATTTTGACAACTGCGATTCACTGAGATCCATTCAACAAACATTTATTTATCACCTATCATGTATGAGAGGCACTGAGGAAACTAAAATAGACACTGTACAAATTTACAATCTAGTTGGTAAAGTATACACAGACAATTTTAACTTATTCAGGGGCAGATGAACTGGTTTTCAGATTAACCTGAGTGAGGACAAATTGCTGTTTCAGGACATGAGCTAGGTAAAAACTGATTACGTTTGAGTTCCCATCAGCCTTGGGGCTGAGTTCCTATCAGGTCAAAAGGGAAACTAAGCAGCAGAGGTCTCTCCCACAATTCTCAACAACAACAAAAAATGCTCCTAGGTAATCAAGAGCTGACTACAGTTTTGTTTTCACTATGATTTTAGTGTACACCTACAGTCTCCTGGCAATCTCCTCCTCTGTTTACTAAATTATACTTTCGTTTATACAGCTTTTTACCCTAGTCTTCAAACAACTCTTTTCCTCTTAACTCAATAAAAATGTTCAATTACAAATGGTAGTCAATAGGAAACATGAAGGAAGCAATTAAGGTCAGGCAGAGATGTGTAAAAAAAGTTGGCTGACTAAACATGGAAAAGCAAACCTATTGTAGCCTTCTAACCATGTCTTCTTTACAAATGGGAGAATGCAGTTCACAGACAGAGGAAAAGGAAAGTGAAAAGAAGGCTGGTCAGGAAATAAGATTTTAATAGACTATTTATATAGATCAGTGTTTTGACTATCAAACATGTATTAATAGGCTTTGAAGAAAATATTTGACTATGTTTCTTCACAAAAGAAAGGAAGAAATTACATTTTTTTTTAAATTACACAGAAAAAACAGAAAAGAACACACCAAAATAGTAACAATAATCACCCTGTAAGATGGAATTGTAAATTTGCCCTTTGCTAATTTTAAGAACTACTAAAAAAAGCAGTATGTGAAAATATAAATATAAGTGATTCAAACTAGAAAAAGTTCCTCTTTAGCAATCCCTCCCTTGCCCTGGGTTAAATCCCACTTGTGGTCTACAGAGATAACTTATTTGGTCCACATCTTTTACTCTGCATTTATACATATATACACATACAAATATATGGTCAATAATCTTTTAAATGCACAATGAGATCATACGATATATACTGTTTTATAACATACTTCTTCCCCCTTCTATATAGAGATCTTTCCACATTACACTCCTATACAATAGCATGCATATACAATAACTAAATTAAATGTTCTTCAATGAACATGTATTACTATAACATTTGAAAAAGTTTAAAGCTTTTTAAACATTGGACTTCCCTGGTGGTCCAGTGGATAAGACTCCGCGCTCCCAATGCAGGAGGCTGGAGTTCGATCCCTGGTCGGGGAACTAGATCCCGCATGCATGCCAAAACGAAGATCTGGCACAGCCAAAATAAATAAATAAATATTTTTAAAAAACACAACGTTTTAAACATTAAAAAACTCACTTACTTTGAATTGGAAATAAATGTTTCAAGATAGTTCTGCTTGATGTCGCCCATTTTACTGCTGCCAATGCCATGGTGAATCAAGATTCTTATCAGGTGGTAAGAAAGATGATTTGAAGAGAAACTGCTTTTAAAATCTGCTTCTAAAAAAAAAAAAAAAAAAACTGCTTCTAGGTATACCTATTTTCACCCCTGCATAAGAGATAAAGAAAAATCAGTGCTACCTATGATAAATTAAAGTGACACAATACACTGAACACTACAAAATAGGATCACCACTGAGAACTACAGCTGCCTAACACAAAACTTTTAAACAACCTCCCATTTCCAGGCAATACAGTACAAAGAGCAACATCATCAACATGTATAGTAAGATCAGAAACCCAAGAACTATGTCCATTACTATTTCTCTTAAATGCAAACTTCTCAACACCTAGTGTAGTTCTTTCCATTCAATGAGTGCGCAGCCAATGTGTAATTACTCTTAGAAACAGTCACTCACACATGCTAAACAGAGCATTCTCCTTTCATAAAGCAAATGTGTCGGTGTACAACCTCCCAGGTACCATACACAAGATTTTATTACATCTCTTAAAGGGGTATTCTGTTTCTGATTAAATGAAATATTAAACAAGAAGGCCTAGCCTTGGCTTATTAAATACTGACTTGAAGAAACACATATAAACACCCAAAGTCCCAAATAAAATTTCGCCCTCTTATATAAGCTTTTTAACTTTCCAAGGTGCTTCCACTACCGTTCATTTTACTCTCGTCCTAATCATAAGAGGCATCTTTATTTTGATTCATGAAGAAACTAAGGTACAACAGTATTTAAATCAATTGCTTCCAAGAACTTCAGAGTCAATCCCTTACAAACTGCGAAAGTTCGGGCAAGTCATTAACGAAGCAACCCTCAGTTCCTTCCACGGTAAAATGGGGGAAAACAACCACAACCTCCAGGTCTGTTGTGAATAAATGACATACATCACTTGTTTTCAATTGGCTTCGATGACTATTCCCCCCCCACCACCACCACCACCCCCGCACAGTGATAAAAGCGTATTTCACCAGTCTTAGTCGCTAAACTATGCAGGTTGACTCCTTGTACTGTCGGTACGTTAGCACTGCCATCCCTGAGTACCTACAGCGTGCCTCCTACACTTTACGACCCATTTTCCTATACATTATATGCTCCTTCACAAGTCTGCGAAGTAGGCGTCTCCATTTAAAACACTAAGAATCGAGGCTCCGAAAGCTCAAACGGTTTACCTGCCACTTTACCGCTGCTTAACAGGTACTATGGGTGTAACGCAAGCCCACAGCTTCGAACCACGAAATGAGAAACAAAACACTTTAGGGGACGTTAGGTCCCCTCTGTCCGAGACCCAGAAGTCACATTATTCACCCCAGAGAGAGAATTCAGAGGGTAAACACCTTGGCCCGGAATTCAACGCTGGAGCAATAGAAGACTGCGGAGAGTCTGGGAAGGACTGAGGCTTGAGGCACTGGCTACCAGAACCAGACCCCACGGTAAGCGCGCGGCCACACGCCGGCCCTTCTGCAGGACGGACCGAGTCTGGTAATGCCAGAGGCTTTATCTTGCCGCAAACGACAGGTAGGAGACCTCGACAGCTGCCTATAAACTTTCTGGGCCTGCCCACCTTTTAGGGACTCCTAGACGAGCGGAGAGGGAAATGGTTACCTGGACTGCGACTCACTGCGAGCCCGCCATCTTACCTCAACCCGGGTCCTAGGAGACACCGCTCCACGCGCCTTCCTGGCTCGCGGGGCACTCTGGGAAATGTAGTCTCCGCCGGAAAGAGCCCCGGGTGCCGTGGGTAAGGCGGCGGGGGGGATCCACCGAACGTGCGCCCGCGTTTACTTGCAGCAGCTTGCCTGCAACTTTACTGGCGCCACCCAAAAAAACAAATTCACTGGCCCCACACATATCCTTAGAAAGTAACGAACACTATTTTTTAAAGTTTATACTAATAATTAGAGCAACTTGATATCCCTCCTTGGATGAGTTAGGTTTCCTAGGGGAAGACGCATTTCAGAGAAGTACTGAAGCGGCGTGGGGTTGGATTTGACGTTTGAAATGGGGACGCATGGGACAGCCTTCAACCTATGTTCTGACAACTGTGGTGGTTATTCATTATGGGAGGAGGACTTGCAGGATCCTGGACCTCGCCATGTATCTTAGAGGGAAGAAAAGGCCCCTGGGCCTGTGCACTTCCTGTTCTCATTGCCAGCAATGGTCTTCTCTCACTGCTTCTCATGACCACTGCCTTAGTTTATGCAGCTCTTGCTCAAATGTCATCTCAGAGAGGACCACATCATTAAAATAGCTTCACCCGCCCTTGTTCCATTGCCCTTCTTTATTTTTTTCATAACATTTACCATTATATGACATTATATTTTCATTTGTTTCCTTGTTTAATGTCTGTCTCTTATGCCAGAATTCAAGATCCATGAAGGCCGAGAGGGACAGGTATCTATTTTGTTCTATACGGTATACAAATCTAATATCTAGAACTGTGCTTGGCCTCATCGTAGGCCTCCAATATTTGTTGAATGAATAAAACAATTAAATAACACTGCAGGTATTCAAGATAGTAGGTGACTGACTGATAAAGCCTAGTTTCACCCGGGAATTCCTTTCCTCCATGATCTGCAAAATTTCGGATTTATGTATATTTTTCTGAAAAGGATTCATAGCTTTTAACATGTAATCAAGGGGGTTAATCAACCTCTCAAAAATTTAAGGGCCATAGTCCTGAAGTAGTCCTTAATATTGAAAATAAGTGAATGTAAGTTCACTTACATTCACAGCATAAATTTGGACTGCTATGATGTCTCTCCTCACCTCCCACAGAATATCAGGCTGGTTCTGCTGCTTATCTTTGCTCCTATGGAAGCTCACATTGAGGACCCATCTCTGTCCTTTCGAATCTTGTCCATCCTTCAAAGCCACCCAGTAATGTCTTTCTGGACTATTCTGTAGGAAGAGACAGAGAGGAGAAACATATTTGAATGAACTATCAGCTGGACTTGTCAAACATTCACTGTGCAAAGCAGAAGAGGGACGTATCAAAGATGATTCCACAGGACATGTCTTGATGGCTGTGAGTAGAGTGGGACCACTGACCAACAGGGAGACTCAGTGCAGCCAGGAAAGGTTCACAAAGCTGAGACCAGGAAAGAAACCAGCCATGTGCATGTGAAAGAGAGTGGAGACGGCTCTAGGCTGAGGTAACAATTTAAAAGTCTAAAAGGGGGTGGAAACAGCTTATATGCTGGAGTGTGGTGTGGAGGAGAGCAGCAGGAGATGGGGTAAGGGGCAGGTCATTCTGGGCTTTATAGGCCTTGGTGGTAATAACATGGAATTAGGACACAGATCCATTTGTGTAGATGTTATTCTAATACAGTAGGGCATCACTGAAGGGTGTTAACACAAAAGAAGTGACATGATATGACTTATTTTTAAAAAAAGATTACTCCGGCTGCACTGTGCAGAGCAGTTTGGGGAGAGACAAGACTGCAAGCAAGTCTAATGAGGCTAATGCTGCACAGCAGTCAAGTTCAGAGCTGGTGATGATGACGTGATGGATGGCGGCAACAGTGGGGATGGAGAGAGAGGAAAGGGGTCCAGATATAGTGTAAAAGTACAGAAATGATAACTGAACATGATGATGGATTGATTAGCTGTGGGAATTGAGAGAGTGGAAAGACACTTCAGGTGATGCATTGATGACTGGCTTGAAGGTGGGTGGTTCATGAGACAGGGAAGACTGAAAGAGGAACAGATCTGGGGGGTCTGATGAAGGTGGAAATAAATAATTCCATTTGGGAGTTATTGAGTGTGAGATACCTCTGAGGTATCCAAGTAGAGATATAAAATGAGGCAGGTGGTTGGACAAATGTGTCTGGAAAATAGCAGTTGGGCTAGATGTAGATTTAGAAACCATGGGAATGTTGAGTGCACATAAAGAGTGAGTTCCGGAAAAAATGAAAAGGACCCAGAACTTGGCCCCAGAGAATTCCAACATTTAGCAGTCCAGTGGAGGAGGACAGCCATCCAGCACCTCTCAGAAGTGGCAGGGAGAGAGGCAGTATGAAAACCAAGAGACTGCAATATGAGAGTAGCTAAGAGAGGCATGTCAGGAAAAGTTTCATAACTTTAGAGTTCGGTGCCAGCAAGTTTAAAGCTATAATTTCCAAAACTACAAACTTGAAGTACCAGTTAATAACTTACATTGTCCTACATAGAAGCAGTTCAAATTCATGCTAGTAAAATGACAAAACAGACAAAATTGTAGAACTTTGGAGTTGGTTTCAAATGGCTTCAGTTGAAAAGGGAATTGACTTCTTTTCTTCTCTAGCTTTGCAGAATAAAGTCACTTTTTATAAAATCAGAGATTGAAGACTCCAGAGCAATCTAACTGCCAAGCCATTAGAGAAAATCTTTCTAAAAACTTTTTCAAAAATTATTACATAAAATTGGCTCTGGTTTTGAGCACTTGCTATGTACCAGTCATTGTTTTTGTCTGTTCCTTCTGATAGCTCTAGGAGCTGGGTATAATTATTGTGACTGTCATTATACAATGAAGTAACAGAAGCACAGATAGGTTAAATAACTTGTTCAAAGTCATGCAAGTTACAAGTGGTGAAACTGTGATTTGAACCCAGGAATCACCCATGAGCTTAAAACCACTGAGTCAGACTAGGCCATGCTCATTTCCAAATAGAAAATGTAGATTAAAAAAGTACTAACACAGGGAATTCCCTGGTGGTCCAGTGATTAAGACTCTGTACTTTCACTGCTGATGTCTTGGGTTCAGTCCCTGGCGGGGGGGGAGGGGAACGAAGATCCCACAAGCTGCACAGTGTGGCCAAAAAAAAAAAAAAAAAGTGCTAACACAGATTTTAAAAACAAAACCCAAGAGATAATCACTGCTAATATTTTGATGTAAAACCTTTCACTTTTGTCTCTTCGTATATCTATATTATGATAATAGCTAACATTTATTGGACACATGAAGTGTACTATCTTAAAGCCCTTGGCCAGTGATGGAGCTGAGATGTAAACCAGCCAGCCTGATTCTCCTTCAGTCTCCCTCTCTTTCACAGAAACACATTATATTTAGGTTTTCTTTTATTACTGTTAATATACATATACAGATAAACATGCATGCACAATAGATTTTCTTTCTTAATATATCTTTTTTCCCACTTAACCGTGTATCATGAACATCTTTCCTATGAATAGCTTAAATATTGTCGGTTTCAAACTGCAATCCTCCTAGAGATCATCAGGACTTAATTTAGATTATTAAAGATCCTCACACTATAGTCTAAAGTTATTTCATTATTAGATGCTTTCCTGCGACTCCTAAATTTTAAATTTATTCTACTTTGCTCATTCATTCAACAACTATTTATTGAGCACTTATTAGATGTACCAAACACCAGAGCAACAGTTTATGTCTTCAGAGATTATACATCAAGTGGGGATGACAGATAGTAAATGTATAATTGTGTAATTAATTATTTTATTATCATTGTCCTGAGTGCTCAGAGGGAAAAAAATGCCATGGAGCATATAACTAGTCTATTGGTGTCTGACTAGTCTATTAGGGTTAGGAAAGGCTCCCCTGAGGATATGAATTTAAGCAGAAATCTGAAGGAAGGGTAGATGTTATAAAGATGAAGAGTACAAGAGAGAACAGCCTGAGTGAGGGCCCTAAGGTAGGAAGTAGTATGATTCTTTCAAGAAACAAAAATAAGGTCAATGTGACTAGAATACAGAGTGCTAGCAAAAACAATGAGGCTGGTGACAAAGGCAGATCTATTTTATATTTTTAAGAACTATTTCACACTTGGCAGGTAATGCGTATAAAGGGCTTTCTGGGAGACCACATATATTTGAAACTTATCCAAAATAACAAGACCCTGTTTTTCTAGTATGCATTGAGTATTGTCCTTAAGAAGTGTTTGTTTTGCCTTAAGATAAATTGCACACCTTTAATCACATTGATAAATAATCTCACCAGAAACTGTGAGAAATTTACAGCAGAAACTGTTATTCCCCTATAGCTATTTCTCCCTTTCTTCCATGTTAATAGAACCCCTAATCTTCTACTGAGTGTATGTCTACTCTGAATTTAAAAATCTACATTTCCCAGCCTCCCTTGCAAGCATAGGTGTAGTCATGTGACTATGTGCTGGCCAATGAGATGTAAGCAAATGTGTCTTTCAGCAGCTTTGGTCTCTTCCTTAAAGATAGCTGGTGGGCACTCTTTGCCCCTTACTCCATCCTTTCTCCAGGAGAGTGGATGTTATGGTCACTATCTTAGAACACTAGCATTTAGAGGGCCTAGACTTAGGAATGATGGAGTAGTCAGCTGGAAGGAGTCTGGGTTTTTGATAACTTTGTGGACCAGAGCTCCTAGTTCCTGCACTTCCTACTTAGGGATTTTTACAAGAGAGAAGTAAACTTTTATCTTATTTAACTCAGTGTTACTTTGAGCCTCTTTCCTAATAGTGGAACCTAATCCTCACTGAAATGACAGAATGAAAATAGTTCAAATCACAAATGATTCAAAAAATATATATCTAAAGGATTAGTACTGATTAAAATGTAAGGGCCTCGGACTTCCCTGGTGGCACAGTGGTTGAGAATCTGCCTGCCAATGCAGGGGACACGGTTCAAGCCCTGGTCTGGGAAGATCCCACATGCTGCGGAGTAAGCAAGCCCGTGCACCACAACTACTGAGCCTGTGCTCTAGAGCCCGCGAGCCACAACTACTGAAGCCCACGTGCCTATAGCCTGTGCTCCGCAACAAGAGAAGCCACCGCAATGAGAAGCCTGCACACCGCAACCAAGAGTTGCCGCGGGTAGCAACGGAGACCCAACGCAGCCAAAAATAAATGAATAAATAAATAAATTTATAAAAAAATAAAGTTGTTTCCTGAAGATGGAAATTCCTTCTTAAAAAAAACCAAAATAAATAAAATAAAATAAAATGTAAGGGCCTCCATAACACTGAACATAATACAGACCACAAGTTATAAACGGCTTTTCCTTCAAAAGCTCTCTTATGAATGCTCCAAGTGATTTTTACATTTATGTCTTATCTACCTATAAGATCTTGGGCTTCCTGCATGTAGGTGGACCTTATTTTCCAACTATATAGCTCACATATATAGCATAATGTTAAGGAGGCAGTAGAGCACAGAGGTTAACAAGTAGATTCTGAGAATCTCTGCCTAAATTTGAATCTTGATTCCATGACTTCCTAGCTATGATATTTGGAGAAATTTATTTTCTTAATATTTTTTAGTCTCAGTTTATTCTTTATAAAAGGGGGAATAATAATTATATTCCCTACTTTATAGAATTATTGGGTAAATTAAATAACAGAAGGAAAGTAAAATGCTTTGCAAAGTACCTGACATGTAGTAAGCACTCAATACTAGCAATAATTGTATCTTGTAGGTGCTTAATAAATATTTGTATAATAAATTTTTATGAACATTGACCCAAAGAGATTACTTATTTCTTTGGCATTAAACTATATATTTTGACTGTCAGGAGTAATCTACTGAATGTAATTAAAAATGAAAATATGGACTTAGTCTAAAATGGACAGTAATGATTTCTAGCTTTAAGTTGGCATATCACTTAGTCTCAGAGGAAAGCAAATGACATACTCAAACTGGTATCATTCCAGGAGCAGTAGTGGTATAACCTGGGCTTAGTACCACTGGCTGTTCCTTCCAGGCCAGAAGGGACAAAGAGAGGGAGCAGTAACTGGACCCCAGGAGAGAATCCTGTAGTTGGCTACCTTGAGGAGAGCAGTCATCTGTTGAAGGGCATAGCCAGCCTGAGGTGACCTTGCCAGGAGCAACCCAGGGTAATAATTACTCTGACTTCCCTCTCCTTTCCCTCTCTAATCTCCTGCAAGGGCTTCTCATTGGCCCAAACCAAACAGAAGCCAGAGGTGAAGGAACCCCCTCCATATAGTGTAGCCTATTCAAGTCAGCTTCCTGGGCAGAGAGCAGAGTGGACAAGATGAAGAGTGGATTTGGAGGAGCAAAAAGGAGGTTCCTGGCACCATGTCAGAATAAGTGTCCTTAGGACGCCTTTGGTATTCTGACTGTAAAGCCAGAGATTGGTTTAGTAATCCAATTGGATGTTATTTAAATATAAACAGGGTGACCCTCCCATACTGATAGAAAGTGAAAAGAATTCTGAATAGCTTCCAGCAGTAAATACCTTTATTGAATATGTTGATAAATCAAATAAGTGAAACAACTTGGGGAGGAGGTTAGAAACTCAAATCACACTGAAGCTTTGGTAAAATGTATAACGTGAATGTAGGTGACATGGGTGGTGAGAACACTCCATTTGGAGGGTATGGACTGGAATTCCTATTGGCACAGCAACCATAAAAGAGGGCTCTGCTTCTCCTTTCAGGTCATATAGAAGAAGGTCCTGGAAGACTGCACTTCCAGACCTCACCCTCACAACCAACCTGGAAAGCCCCCCAAACTGCTTGCATAGGTTACCCCAGGTTACTTGGGGGTTACTTGTTTCCTTGGGTGTAAGTGACTTTTAGCTCCATAAAGATTTTGAATTAAATGTAGAAATGATGATGTAAATCAAAACCCACCTAGTAGTAGTATTTTCCAGTTAGCATTGAGAATATAACACACTCACAAACATGTGTATTCTATGTTTATATTTAAGTATTTAGAATATATAAGAGAATTTGGACTGTTAAATTTGCTGTTAGATAGCTTTTTGATTCTAATTTTTAAAAACTTTTTATTACAGAAAATTTCAAACACATACAAAATTAGAAAGGATAGTATAATAAACCACCACGTACCCCTCATTCAGCTTCAACAATTATCAGCTTATGGGCAATTTTGTTTCATCTATACTCCCACCATTGGGGACTTCCCTGGTGGCACAGTGGCTAAGAATCCGCCTGCCAATGCAGGGGACATGGGTTCGAGCCCTGGTCCGCGAAGATCCCACATGCCCTGGAGCAACTAAGCCCATGTGCCACAACTATGAAGCCTGTTCTCTAGAGCCCACGAGCCACAACTACTGAGCCTGTGTGCCACAACTACTGAAGCCCACGTGCCTATAGCCTGTGCTCCACAACAAGAGAAGCCACCGCAATGAGAAGCACGCGCACCGCAACCAAGAGTAGCCCCCGCTCGCCGCAAGTAGAGAAAGCCAGCGTGCAGCAACAAAGACCCAATGCAGCCAAAAATAAATAAATAAATAAGTAAATTTATACTCCCACCATGTTCCTTCTCCTATATCATTCTGAAGCAAATTTCAAGTAGCCTATTATTTCATCTATAAATATCTCAGTAAGAAATGCTAAAAGAGGGCTTCCCTGGTGGTGCAGTGGTTGAGAGTCTGCCTGCCAATGCAGGGCACACGGGTTCGAGCCCTGGTCTGGGAAGATCCCACATGCCGCAGAGCAACTAGGCCCGTGAGCCACAATTACTGAGCCTGCGCGTCTGGAGCCTGTGCTCCGCAACAGAGGCCGCAATAGTGAGAGGCCCGCGCACCGCGATGAAGAGTGGCCCCCGCTTGCCACAACTAGAGAAAGCCCTCGCACAGAAACGAAGACCCAACACAGCCAAAAATAAATAAATAAATAAAAATTAAAAAAAAAAAAAAAGAAATGCTAAAAGATAAGGCCTCCTTTCTTCTAACATAACCACAATATTACACAATTGAAAAAAAAGACGATGATTATTTAACATCATTAAATATCCAGTCAACATGCAACTTTCCAAATGGCCCATGAATGTCATATTTTCTATTTAGTTTGCTTGTTTGAATCAGATCCAAATTAGATCCACACCTTTCGATTGCTTAATATCATTTTTAAGTCTCTTTAACTTATAAGTTCCTTCTCCATTTGTCTTTCTCTTTTTTCCTTGTACTTATTTGTTAAAGAAACCAGGTGTTTTTCCTGTAGAGATTCCCACAGTCTGGGCTTTGCTGAGTACATACTGGAGCAAACTTTAACATGTTCCTAAGTCCCTTGTGTTTTCTGTAAATTGTGATTCCAATTTGAACTTGTCATTAGGTGACTGATTTAGGCTTATGAGTCTATGTTGAAGGGCGTGAAAGAATTATATTGTTTGGAAGCAGTATTACAATACTTAATAGAAGACTCACTGTATTAAAATTAAAAATTTTTTTCATTTATAAGAACTATTTAGGTGCTTGGGAATGTTTATCTGTCAAAATTGAAGGGCTGGAAAAGAAAATTGAATATGTTAAATTTACAAGTGCAATTTAAAATGTTTAAATGTAGGTAATTTACTTTTATGAAAAATTCCCTTAAAAGAGTTTTATTTTAGTTGCTAGTCTTATAAACAGAATAATAAGATTTGTAAATTGAATTTGAAAGCTTAAGGAAAAACTAGACTTTACTGTCACTACAGTAAATTGAATGTTAATTGAAAACTAATCTGTGAAATATCTCCTTGTGCAGGAAAACTGCCTCAAAGACACCAAAAATACTCTTGTCAGCATAAAGATGTTTTTGCCCTCGTCTCTCAAAAATTATACTCAAACAACAATGAAAACAAGATGGGAAAGTCAAGAGATGCAGGAATGGCTCCTGACTTAGCAGAGCAGAGGGAAGTTAAGCATGCAGGTTGTACCAAGGTTCAAGTAATTGGTAGCACCATTATTCAGGAAGAGGGAGTGAGGAAGGGGCTGAAAACTGATGGAATATTTGAAGGTTAGTATAAGGTGCAGTTAGACCCAAGACTCCCATACATGCCAGCCCATCCTGGTCAGAAATGAGAATCTGAATCTGAGAAGCTCTAGACTCAGGAACACCATACCTGGAGGAGGGCAAGGGAGAAGCGTCCAACAGGAAACTGACCAGGTGAGTCCCTGGGCTCCCTTCCTTGCCCACCTCCAGAATGCCAGCATCCTCTGGTCTGCAGCCTTCCCTGTGACCATATGAAACACGTGATGTCCTCCCAATAAATTCTGTATCTGTTTGTTAGTCTGAATCAGCTTCTATGCCTACACCCAGGAACCCTGACTAAAATAACATTTCACACTTACCTTGTATTAATGTCATTAATACATGTTTGCATCCATCTCTCCCAGGGTAATTCCATGTCTGGTTTGGCTCATCATTTTCCCTGCAGAAACTAGTATTGTGCCTGGCACTTAGCCGGCTCTTACTAAATGTTTATTGAATAATTGAGTGAATAAAACCTTCCCTGTGTCTTACATATACTCTTCACTGTATCTTATGTGGTATCTCAATTACAGAACTTATCATATCAAATATATTAATTTGTTTAAATGTCTGTCTGCCGCAGACCGGCTGCAGAAAGCTAGAAGTTCCTGGCGGTGAGGGGTAAGGAACTGAAAAGCACCAGTATGGGGTCAGAAGGGCCAAGACAACTGATGGTTGCAAGGCAAGTTTATTCAAAGAGCATGAATGTATATATAGGTTTAGTACGGAACGAATATTAGACAATAAATCAGTAAACCTTGTATTTCCACATAATTCTGTCGCCACTATCTATGCGTCAGCATGCCTTATGGGCCATTCTTTGGAGATACAGACTTCCCCCTCAGGGCAGCACGTCATTCTTCTGGGGAACAACCAGGGGCTCTTAGATCCAGAGCAGGCACCTGGAACGAAACTGGCCACAAGCCATTTTCCTTTTTTACGCTCAATACCGCAGCGTCAGGAGTGCATACCAAGAAAGAGACAAGCGGTTCTCCGGAAAGCAGAAAGCTGAATAAGCTTACAGTTTGGGGGCCACCACATCTGTCTCCCCTATAAGAACGTAAGTTCAAGATCAAAGATCGTATCTTGCTCATTTAAAAGAAAACATCTCCTAGGGAGATGGTCTAGTACATAATAGGTAGAGAATGAAGGAAGGCAGGAAGGAGGGGATATGTGCTAAGCATTATGTTACTGCTGGACACACAGCAAATAAGAATATGGGTGGGTAAAAAGGCAACATGACATCAGTGACAAGGCAACAAGATGTGAAAATGATGATGTTAGAGAGAGCATATGTATGATGGATCACAGGATATTCAAAGCAACGATGAGATTGTCCAGACTGTGGGCTGAGGTTGCCTTTGGGGAACTGAGATAGAAAGTAAGCAGTAGTTTAAGAAAATGTCAGGTGGTTTTGTGATTAGAAGGTGAGAGGAGTAAGTTTTCTAATTGGTGAATATAAAATAATGAGCTGGGTCCTCTCAGCCTTGTCTCCTTCCCTCCTTTCTTTTTCTCCCTCCCTCCCTTTTCCCTCTCTTTTCCTTTCTCCCTTCTATTTCTTTCTCTCCTTCTTCCTTCCTTCCCCCCCCCCCTTTTTTTTTTTAAAGCAGTCTGTCTTCTGCTCTCATGCACGCGCATCTGCTCTGTCTTGGCTTAAGGGGCCTGCAGTTGTCTGGCTGTGCTAAGCGACTGGGTGGCTGTGCTTGCAACTGGGGAGCTGGTGGGAGGACTATAAATAAGCCCAAATGACTGCCCACTTAGAACTGTTTTCTCCAATCAGCTTTATTGGTAATGAAGGCAACATCTTGGTCTCCATCTCTTTCAACTGGTTATAATTTCAGGGGTGGAAATTGGGTGTTATTTATTGGCCTCCTCAAAACCCAGCAATCTGGAATACTGAACACCTGGGCCAACTTAAACTCCAACTATCTGGAATATCTAACACTTGGATCAAGAGAATTAGAACAGACAGGAGGAAAGATATGGGTATTGGGCCAAAAGGAATTAGAAAAACAGGAACAAGAAATATATAAGTCCACAAATATGTATAAAATAGATAACTAATAAGAACCTGCTGTATAAAAAAATAAATAAAATAAAATTCAAAAAAAAATAAATGTATAAGTCGAGGTTGCTCTTGGAACCTTTTTGTTTTCTTGAGCAGATCAGATAATATGGGACAGGGAGTCTCAAGCTTTGGACCCTTCAGTGGTGCCGGGGGAGCTTGTTAAAATCACAGATGCGTAGGGCCTGGGACTTGCATATGGAAGATCTTGGGTGGGGCTCCTGCAGCTGTATGTTTAACCAGCCTAGGAGGTGGTTAGCACTCCAACGTTTGAAAACCTCTGCTTCAGAGTATATCAGATCCCAAATCATTGTACTCAGAAGCAAAACAAAGTTTTCAAAACATTTCTAATCATACTGGAAGCAGGTGGGCAGTTTTCTGCAGAAAGCAAGAGACACAAGTGAGACGCATATGAGAAATCAGTAGGACTGGAGAGAGATTGGTGATGGTGGGGAGGAAGAAAGGTGATGGGAGTGTACTGACAAGAAGCTTGGGCGGGGCACACCAGGTGGGAAGAAGTGGGGGAACAGTTTAGGCTGGATAGGCTGAGTAAGCACTTCACAGGTGGAGTCACAGAGCGACTGGAGCCCAAGGACATGGAATGTAAACAGTTCTCTTGGGAACCTGAATGGGTGACACACAGAGGCATGGGAAAGAGCCTTGCTTTCAGAGTTCTTGTTCCATCCAGGCTTCTGGCCAAGCCTTGAGTCACCATCCTCTGGAATCCTGTTTCCACTGGGAACTGGCACAAAGAGAGGAATACCCCCCTTCCTCTACCTTTATAGAAACATCGCAGAATCAGTGATGGGCTTTGCAGAATGCCTCCAGTGGTGCATGCACTTAAAGCTCTCTGTGGATGAGGTAACATTCAAAAATGCTTTGTGATAAAGAAGATGTGGCACATATATACAATGGAATATTACTCAGCCATAAAAAGAAATGAAATGGAGGTATTTGTAATGAGGTGGATGGAGTTAGAGTCTGTCATACAGAGTGAAGTAAATTAGAAAGAGAAAAACAAATACAGTATGCTAACACATATATATGGAATCTAAGGGAAAAAAAAAAAAAAAGGTCATGAAGAACCTAGTGGCAAGACGGGAATAAAGACACAGACCTACTAGAGAATGGACTTGAGGATATGGGGAGGGGGAGGGGTGAGATGTGACAGGGTGAGAGAGTGTCATGGACATATATACACTACCAAATGTAAAATAGATAGCTAGTGGGAAGCAGCCGCATAGCACAGGGAGATCAGCTCAGTGCTTTGTGACCGCCTGGGGGGGTGGGATGGGGAGGGTGGGAGGGAGGGAGATGCAGGAGGGAGGAGATATGGGAACGTGTGTATATGTGTAGCTGATTCACTTTGTTATAAAGCAGAAACTAACACACCATTGTGAAGCAATTATACTTCAATAAAGATGTTTAAAAAAAAAATGCTTTGTAAAGCATGAAGCGCTAAACAAAGGTCAGTCTTATTACTCCAGTTCTCTTGGGTGTCTTCTTTCCAGAGTCCTTCCACTTTGAGACGGTGCTCCTATGACCCTGGATGACCCTGCTCAGATCCTTCTCATGGGCTGGCATTGTGTTGGTTAACCGTTTGTAAGTACTCAGCTATTTATGTTGAAGTCATGAATATGAGGCAGCAGGTGTTTTTCGGGTTTTTTTTTCTTTTTAAAAATCAGTGTGCAGCCTTTTCATCCTCCCCACCCACTTCTTCCGAGTCAGTGTTCAGGAACCCTCTTCTCACAGATACTTCTGCTTGATAGCCCACGAAAGTTTTCCTATGCTGCAAGAAACAATATGGGTATTGCAAACAAATACATCTCCATGAAGACTATTGCTCATAATGGAAACAGGACCTCTATTAAAGGTGACTGATCTATCATTTTCCAAACTATTCTATCTTGTCTCTGCAAAGTATGAGAGAGTTTGTGAAAAAAGCTCTGTTGTCTTCCAGGAAGTCAAGTTGAAAAGTTTAGGGATGAACATAAACATCCTGTGTTTCACTTATGGGTCATGAATTTATGGCAACCATTCTCAAACAGGTGTTTATCTTTATCCTGCACTCATGCATTCATTCCCTTGACCAGTACTTTTTGAGAGCTCTCATGTTGTAGGCCTTGAGCTAGGCCCCAGGGATCCAGGGGTGCCCAAGATGGAAGAGATCCATGACTCTGAGGAGCTCAGGTATAAATGTCTTAAGATACTACCTGCAGGGTAAACAGTACTTATGCATCTGCTATTATAGGACCAAAGTAATGAAACTGAAATATTTGTGGGTAGGGGGTGGGGAAGGAACAGGAGGCACTAAGTATTATTCTGGGGAGTAAGATTTGCATAGAGCAGGATTCCTCTAATTTCTTCAACACAGTGTTCTTGGGCCCTCTTTCTTATATTATAGTGCAAAGGCACTTGGAGTTTGAGTCCTGAAAGGAGCAGAGCCTGGAAAAAAAAATCATGGCCAAGAACGAGGCCTGATGAAGAGCCAAAAAAAGATTAACTAGCTAAGAGTTCTGCCTAGCATTGTTCAGTTTAGTGAAGCTATTTGGTCACTCTTATTTATTCCATACCATGGACCAGAATCTTTTGAATTTTGAGTGTATGATATCATTCTTTTTTTTCTTTTTCTTTTTTTTAAATTATTTTTTCTTTTTTTCTCCTTTAGTTGTATGATATCATTCTTGATCAGCATGTAAAGAGCATTGAACACCTTTTAGATTAGACTTTTGAAATTAGTGAATTGGATTATTTTATGTTTTGAATAGGTAACACATTCATACAGCTCAAAATCCAAAAGGTACAAGAGTATAAAGTAAAAAGTCTGTTTTACCTCTATTCTTCAGCTGTCTAACACCCCTGCCTTGAAGGAATTAGTTTTGTGGATATCTTTATTTTAACCATATTTTATGGGTATAGTAAGTAGGATTCTTAACCAGCTTTCTAACCTGAGAATAAACACTGCATCTCAGCCATGTGGCAACATGTCCTTCTAGAATATATCCTGTTCTACAGGACTTACATGAATCAGAAGTTTGGATTTTATTTTCCAGATGCGTATAGTGTGAGTTGTTCTCAAGGGGGAAAAGAATGGGAAAAGACATTAAAAATTATATATTTATCTAAGAGAATTTCATGCCATCAAACGAATCTCTGCCAAACAAGGTTATACCGTCAAATTTTAAAAATCTGGTTTCCTAAAGAAAACTATACCTGGTTCTTATCAAGATTGCAAAAATAATACCCCTTCTAAGTACTTAATATATATTGAAACTTCACAACAAGAACATGAAGTACAGTTTATAGGTGAAAAAAACGAAGGTCAGACAAGTTAAGCAAATTCTAAGTTTTCAAATCTAGGCAGGGCTGCGGGGCCCTCACTCTTAATCTGCAGGATACTCACTATCTATTCCAATAGAGAATAGCCAAAAGAAGGCACATGGCAACAATTTTTGTTGTTTATTCAAAATCTTTTGTTCTCAAATTTTAGGATCTATCAAAATTACCTGTGATGTTTACATGCAGAGTCCCAGGCCTCAGCAATGAACTAGAAAATTAGAATCTCTGGGAAGGGCTCCAGGAATGCTTATTTTAACCAGCATTGCAGGTGATTGTAAGCATGGTGGCTTGTAAGCATACTGTGATAAATATACCTGTGGCGTTTGTGTTTTTCGAAGTTGGTCACAACTGTATCTTGTGTCACACATACCCAGCTAGTTTCCAGAATCTTGGACTCTTCTTTCAAGAGAGGGGGTCCATGTCCCTTACTTTTCAAACTGGGTGGGCTTTTGCGACGAGTCAACCAATAGATTATGGTGGGAGTGATGCTACGTGACTTCCAAGGTTGGGTCGAAAAAGGTGACTCTGCTTCCACTTTTGCCTGCTAGAACACTCGTTCTTGGAACCCAGCCACCATGCAGTGAGGAAGCCCAAGTTGCTCCAGGGAGAGGCCCACTTGGAGAGGAACTAACAGTCTGTACCAACTTGCCTGCTATGTAAGCCAACCTAGAAGTGGTTCTGGTCCCAGTCAAGCTGCCCAGGCTGACACAGCATGGAGCAGAGATGTGCCTTTCCTGCCAAGCCCTGCCTAAATTGCAGATTCAAGAGCTAAACAAATGATTATTGTTCTTTTAAGCACTAAACTGGAGCTGAATTGTTATGCAAGAGCTAACTGGACTAGTACCCTTATAACCCCATATTCACTCTGCCTTTCTTCCTATCAGGGCGGGTTCTGGACCCTCTCTAAAATATTCTGGAAGTATCTTTCTCCAATGTCATTTACTTTCCCAGATTCTTCTAAATACAGAACCACTCATTTCAGACTTCTGGTTATTTGAAGTTCTCATTATTGCCTCTGAGGCTTGGTTTCTCATCTAAAAAGAAACAGTAATAAGAAAGCCTACCTTATATATTTTATCATTAAATGAGATAATCCATGTAATCATTTAGCATCGTGCTAATGATAATGTTTTCTCTTATTACTCTTACTAGGTTTCTTGCATTCATAGTCTCCATTTCTTTAATGCACTTTTTTTTTTTTCTTATAGTTCAATGCCATTTCACAGTCTTTTTTCTAGGCCTGGCATGCTCCCCCCACCAGGTCAGTTAGATTCTTACTCATCCTTTAGGATGCCACTTCTCCTTTGAGAAGCCTTCTCTGACTTCTCAAGCAATTAATGCCTCTCTTGTGCTCAAATAGCACCTTGGAGGACTCTCTATTATGGCCCTTAACACACTGGATTGTAATTATTGTTCACTAGTCTCTCTTCTCCGCTGGACTCTAAGTTCCTGGAAGGCAGGGTCAGCCTCTTTTTTGTTTTGAGTTTTGGCCACCTGGCGCAGATTGCGGGATCTTAATGCCCCGACCAGCGATTGGACCCGGCCGCAGCAATGAAAGCCCCGAGACCTAACCACTTGACCGCCAGGGAATTCCCTAGGGTCAGCCTCTTTGTATTCTCATCCACTAACATAGCATCTGGCATATCTTTATTCACCATCTACTGTCTGTGCTACTGAGCTAGGAAACACCGTGGCTAAGGAGTTAAGGGGTCCACGTTTTGGTAGACCTGCGTGGGAACAAAACAGCTCCATTTCCCTCATAACCTTGGAAAAAGTGAATGTCTCCGAGCCTCATTTGTAAAGTGGAGGAAGCACTTTAAGACTGCTATGACGATAAAGTAAAACAATTCTCGCAAAAAGCCCATTACAGAGCAAGCAATCAATCATCAGGATGTTAGGAAATGCTTCCCCAACAATCCCATTTCCGGGCACCCTCACTCTAATCCTCCTTTAGGGCCCCGCACTCTAAAGGTAATCCCTCTTTTAGGGATTACACTGGGATCTCTAATTCTCTCCTGGGTCATTCCTCCAGCTCTCCAATCCGCGAGTCAACCACTAGGGCCAGGCGTTCAGAGGCCATTCTTCTTCCCCGCCCCCAACTCTCTCCAAACCCTTTTAGCTTTCCCAGGTCTAAGGGGTGTGTCAAAGACACCCGATTTATGCGAAATTTAAACATCAAAATTCTGGCTAGGCTTTTCCTAGATAACTTTCGAGACCCACAGTTGGGAGCTTTGCTACTGACTTTCGGTCTTCCCCTACTTGTGAGGAAGGAGCTCGCGGATCAACTTGACCTCAGTCGTTCGGCCAGCGCCAGCCCCGACCGCGCGCCCTGCAGTAGCGTTGAATGAACGAACGAATGAATGAATGGGCTACGTCTGCGGCCGGGCTTCTGTTACGTCGCCCATTGGCGCGGGCGTGGCCGCGGATAAGAGGCCTGCTGGTCGCAGACCACTCAGTCCCACCAGCGTGCAGCAGGATCGGCCACTAGCGACGGGGCTCTGCGCCGCTCCGCGCCGCTCCGCGCCGCCTCTTCCAAGTCCCTGCCCCGCCGCGGCGCGTCACTTCCGCCACCCCCAGGCCGCGGCTGGGGCGGGGAGCGCGGGGGAGGGGGCCAGGTCCGAGGGAAGCTCGCCCGCGCCCGAGCAGGGACTACATTTCCCGGGGGGCCTCGGCGCGGCGGCGGCGGGCGCGGCAACGTCCCCCGGAAGTGGAGCCCGGGACTTCCACTCGTGCGTGAGGCGAGCGGAGCCGGAGACGAGACCAGAGGCCGAACTCGGGATCTGACAAGATGGCCGGGCTGCCCCGCAGGATTATCAAGGTAACCACCCGGGCCCGCCTCCGGCTACCCGCTCTGCTCTTGCCCTCTCGGCGGACCGGGCGGAGCGGCCCCTCGCTTCCTCCGGCCCGCGGCCCGCGCTGGGAGGCCCGAGGCAGCGCTGAGAGGGTCTGGCCGCGGCGGCGAGGGAAGTCGGGCGCTGAGGAGGGGGCGCCGGGGAGACTTCCGGCCGCAGTGGGGCAGCCCGGCAGCGGGGATCGGGGGCTCCCAGGCGGTCGGCCCGCGAGCGGGGAAGGCCTGGCTCGCGCCCTGGCGGAGGGTGGGGCCGCGGGCTTGCGGGGCTCTGGTCTTCGGAGCGGGCCTCCGCGGCCTCTCAGACCACCCCAAGCGGAGGCCGCGGGCGCGCGGGAATCGCGACGGGGCCCGGACTCTAGGCGGGGGTTGTGGCCCGACACGGCCCCTCGGCCTCGGATCCGTGTCTCGGCCCGGACGGGAGCGCAGGGGTGCGGCAGCCGCAGGTTCAGAATGAATGAACCGGGAGGGAGAGGCCGGGCGGGGCCCTGTGCCACGGGAGGCGGCTCCGGGAGGGCCGCGCATCCTGCAGCCGCCGGCACATGCTCGCCCCTGGCTGCCGGGGTTCGGGGGACGTGGGGGCTCCGCGCCCCGCCGCCCTCGCTTCCGCGATCTCCTCTTCTTTAAATGCGTTTCCGCTCGTTATCTTCGCGAAGTGAGTTTACTCTAGTTGGCAAACTCTTTTAGGACTGTTTCTGTTTAGAGGAAATAGTTCTAACATGAGACCGAGCGGGGATTGGGGGAGGGGGTGCAGTACAGATACGCGGGACCTTGTGAAACCTTTTGCCTCTCGATTTTGTGCGCTTTAAATTATCAGTACCGTTTTTCAGCTCTTCAGGAGTATGTATGTACTTTGCCAAGTACCAATGGAACCATGAAAAATTCATCTTGGTTTTGTAAACTCTTTACATAAATATCAAGTCCTCAGACGTGAAATGTTTCTTGCAGTCCACGAAGACAAAACCTTTAGGTGTTTTTTGTCAGTTTTAGTGAAGGAAATTAGTTGAACCTCTGTGTTGCTCAATATGCGAGTTAAAGTGTCTAAATTGCAGCATCATTTTGTTTGCTGTAACTCTGAACGTGTATTTAATCTAGTTTGTCCTTAAAGTTTGGGGGGAGATGCATGCTAAGTGATTGAAAGATGGTATATTGTGTAGTGCGATTGCAATGAAATATATCTGAGATGGGGGGTCTCTGGCCTAAAGGTGCTTAATTTAGAGAAATAAGACGTGTTTTGTAAAGTAGCAAGTTTTAGCAAGTAGAGAAGTAGAACATATTGTCATTGTGCGCTGGAGTCTAATGATGTGAACCTTCACAGTGTTGTGTAAAACCTTCATTTGTTGTGTTAAAGATTTGTCTTCGACTCCGTCCAAGGCAGTTTAATGGCTGTGCGTTGGAGGGTGCTTACAATGTGGTTGTAATGTAATCACATGGCCCCAGTGGTCATGTTTATTGAGGCCCCACTTGAAAATGAGGGGTGGAAGATAGAGCTATATACATCAGATATCCTTGGATTTTTACTGTTATTCAGGTTGTCGACTAAGTACCTAGTACACATTGACATTCAAGATAATTCTCCAAAATACATAATGAATTAAAGACTTTACATATATTTTTCCATTTTTGCTTAATGCTGGAGATATTCTGCAATAATATGAAAGTCTTAGATGGAAAAATAAATTCTGTGGGACCTTGTATATAAACTTATAGATATGACTTGAAGCAATAAGTTGAAGTCCTCATAATTCAATTCATTTGGCACACAGTAATTTAGTTTACACCAGGCTTTTGCATTTTGCTATTTAAAACAAGACAGTGATAACTTATATGTACTCTTAATTTTACAGTCTTGTTGACAACATCTCTCTAATGAAAGGTCCCTTGATTTGGGTATTATCTTGTAAGAGTTCGGTGGTTTTACTTTAATGCCATTTGTAGCAAAAAGAACTGTTTTCTCCAATCCCTAGGAAAGATTAAAAGATTATACTATTTTTTTTTCTAGTGCCCATGCTTATATTATGTAGGCTTTTCCAAAATCTGTGAAAATGTTTATTTTTTATATCAGAATTTAAAAAAAGAAGCTTGTCTCTTCTCTGTCAACTACAGTACAAGGTTCTGTGTGGAATATAATAGTGGTGGCAGTGGAATATAATGGGGTAACACTACTGTCCTGAATGATGGGAATGTACCATCTCTCATTGGACAGTGTGATGCTTTCTACCTCAAAATGGGCATTATTTACATTTGCAAAATTCTTCAACCACTTGGTACCTGCAGAAGTCTTGTGAAGTAGACAATACATTATATAGGCTAGAAACCCATTCAAAGGACTTTCCTAGGGTCTTAAAACTGACAGGAGGCAGAACTTGGATCTTGACCCAGTGTGACCTTTCCCTGCCTCTTGTTATTATGAAATGACATAATATATGTCAGAGTACCTTAACAACTGTAACTATACACATAAAGATGATTTTTTGAATTACTATTCACCCAGTTGCTATCCCACTCAGATTCCCATTTCTAATCCAGTAGCAAATTCTGTGGGCTCTATTTTTCAAATTATATCCTGAATCAGACACATTTCCCTATCTCTCTGAAACCACTGTTCAGTTCCATCATTTGTTACCTGGCCTACTGTACTGATCTCCTTTTAAACAGCAGCTAATGTTACTTTTAAAAACATAGATCTTGTTACTTCCCTGCTCAGAACTCCACAGAAGTTCTGCAGCACACTTAAAATCTTGACTTTTTTCCCTCCTAGCTACAAGGCCCTCCATCCATCTGGGATCTGCCTACCTGTGAAATCATCTCCCACACTTCTCCCCTTGGGTCACTCCATTGCAGCCACACTGTTGCTCTGCTGTACCCTGAACAATAAGAGGCTACGCATGTTCCAGTCACAGGGCTTTCCTCCTGTTTATTGCGTTGCTTGCTTTGTCATAATGTTCAGTTCTTGGCTCACATGTCATATTCTCAGAGAGGTTTACCTTAACTGTCCTAAAGCATAGTCCTCCCTCCTCCCCCATGGTTGCTCTTTAGCCCCTATTTTGTCTCTTCTGTATAGCACATATCATTACTCAAAGTTATATTATTTACTGTTTATCTCTACTCCCACTAAAGCTCCATGAAAGCAAGAATTCTTGGATGACTTGGGCATTGCTCAGATGCCTAGAACACATAATCTGCAAATCTAATGTCTCGGCCCTGAAATACTGATTGAATGAATGAATGAGCTTCAGTCTCTTTGAAAGAAAGTTTTAGGAGATTTATTCTATATAATTTGACATTGTTACTGCTCAGTAGATTCTATCTGAATCTGTGCCTGAGCTAAAAGTTTCTAATTCTACCCCATAAATTTGTTAAAAACAAAACAAATCAATCTTTTATTTTGTTGACTAGGAAATACATAGAGCACCTTTGAAAGGTTCTAAAGGGTACATAGAGGAAAATTAAGACTCATCTGTCCTTCAGCATTCCAGTTTCCCTCCCCAGACAGCCACAACTTTTATTGTATATTCTTCCCAAAAGACCAGAGAGACTTAGTGCATATATGTTAGGCCTCTTCCCCTCCTCCCCAAGTAAATGCTGTACCTGATTCCTCCCCTTGCCCCCACCTATGTCTTCGAGGTGACTAATTTTCTAAAGAGCTGTTTTGTGGAACCTTGTGGTTAGGCCTTAATTTAACTAATTGCATATTGATAACTATTAGATTGTTCCCCATATTTTGCTATACAAACAGTGCTGTAATGAATGGTCTTATATATAGTGATATTTTGCACATGTATTAGTTACACTGAATCTTTGCAGTTACGTGTTTAGCTAGAATTACAGGATTTTTTTTTTCCTCTTTTTTCCTGGGCAAAACCTCTTTTAGTCTCTAAAAGTGACAGAGCAGTTAAAGCTTAAAGTCACATAAGTTGAAAGCTACCTAAGATAAGAGATCCTCCTTAATCTATCTGTCATAAAGAACCGGAGTATTTTGGGAACAAATAAATGAAATCTGTAGCTGTGGCTTGGTCAGAAACAAATTTATTTCAGCTTTACATGTTACACTGACAGGATGACATTCCTTTAATTTTCTTCTCAAAGTTAATCATGAAGTCAATAAAATGTAGGCTTAGGAAACAGTTAACTTACTCAAGCAGTTGACTTATTTGATTAAAACCTAGCAAACCAACCTTCTGAAATTAGAATTTCACCAGTCTTCCCTACAATTTATTTTTTGTTTGGTGAGGTTTAGTTTCAAACTCTTAAAAACCTGTTATGAGCTGACGGAGTCTTGAGTTCTGTTTTTTACTTTAATAATTTTTATTTTTAAAAATACAGATTTTTAAAATTATAATTTATTTATAATAAATTTATTTTATTTATTTATCTTTGGCTGCGTTGGGTCTTCGTTGCTGCACGCAGGCTCTCTCTAATTGTGGCGAGCGGGGGCTACTCTTTGTTGCGGTGCGCGGGCTTCTCATTGTGGTGGCTTCTCTTGTTGCAGAGCACGGGCTCTAGGCGCGCAGGCTTCAGTAGTTGTGGTGCATGGGCTTAATTGCTCCGCGGCATGTGGGATCTTCCTGGACCAGGGCTCGAACCCGTGTTCCCTGCGTTGGCAGGAGGATTCTTAACCACTGCGCCACCAGGGAAGTCCCTCTTATCACTATTTAAAAGCCACTCATTTGATATGTATTTTAGTACATAACGTAGTTTTTAGTGAGAAAAGCGATTCAGAAAACTGACCCTTTTTTTTAAGCCCTGAGAATCTTTGGCTCATAATGTTTTTTCCCATTTAAAAAAAAAAAAAGGGCATGAAAACTTACCATGATGAAGATGGACTTGTTATAAATCGTAATTAAAACATTCTTAGGAAGCAGATAAACTCATATAGTAAAAACTTGAGTAGAAACACAGTGTAGTTTTTAGCTCTTTTGGTTGTTGTCCCAATTTAAGAATTTTCTGACCTTCTTCCTAGTACAGTAAACCATACTTTTTGCATATGACTTCTGGGGTTTCAGATTCTTGACAAGCTTATTTGTGAATCCCCTCGGTCTCCACGGATTCCAGGTTAAGAATCCCTGAACTACTTTTGGTAGTGATTAAACTTTCAGGCTATATGGATATTGTTTAATATACTGCCTAATGTTTTGATTATGGAATGTAGGCATAACTGAAAGTAGGTTAAAAATCGAGTCAAGTGTTGTTTTTTAAGCTCTTCTTTTTTTTTTTTTTTTAAATAAATTTATTTATTTTATTTATTTTTATTTTTGGCTGCATTGTGTCTTTGTTGCTGTGCGCAGGCTTTCTCTAGTTGTGGCGAGCGGGGGCTACTCTTGGTTGTGGTGCGCGGGCTTCTCACTGCCGTGGCTTCTCTTGTTGCGGAGCACAGGCTCCAGGCGCATGGGCTTCAGTAGTTGTGGCTCGCGGGCTCAGTAGTTGTGGCTCGCGGGCTCTAGAGCGCAGGCTCAGTAGTTGTGGTGCACGGGCTTAGTTGCTCCGAGGCATGTGGGATCTTCCCAGACCAGGGTTTGAACCCGTGTCCCCTGCATTGGCAGGCGGATTCCCAACCACTGCGCCACCAAGGAAGCCCTTAAGCTCTTCTTGGTCAAGCACTTTCTTCAGTCCAGATTGATCAGCTCTCACACAATAGAAATTGAGATTTGTCAAATTAATAAGTACTTCCTGAGTATCCAGCATGCTAAATAATGATATCAGAAATATTATGCATTTGATTTGTAGAAATTGAGTTTTTTCCCACACTTGTGATGACTTACAGCCATATACAGTAGAGAACACTATTCTTTTCCTTCTCCGATGAGGAGACTGTAGGCCAAAGAAATTGGATGACTAAGATTCCAGGCCTGCAAGTCAGTATCTTTGCTTTTTTCCCTATGCTGTATTTAGTGTTTTGGTTTACCTGTGTGTAAATGGATTTAAGAAGAAAATAACTTACGCACCTCGGATTCAAGTAGTATGGATTCTGAACATACATTTGAATGTGCTATCATGAACATTGATGCATAAGCACTGTAGAAATAAATAGCAGAACCAAGGAAATGAGGATGGCATGCAGCAGGAGCTTTGGACATTATGGTTGTAGTCATCACAGTTCTGATGTGGGTGCCTAATGACTATATTATATAATTTTACTTTCTAAAAGCGAAGTAGATCTGAAAGGCATAATATATGTAGCAATGGTACATCAAGAAATAAGAATTCTTGGGCTTCCTTGGTGGTGCAGTGGTTAAGAATCCGCCCCTGCCAATGCAGGGGACACGGGTTCGAGCCCTGGTCCAGGAATATCCCACATGCCGCGGAGCAACTAAGCCCGTGCACCACAACTACTGAGCCTGCGCTCTAGAGCACGCGAGCCACAACTACTGAGCCCACGTGCCACAACTACTGAAGCCCGCGTGCCTAGAGCCCGTGCTCTGCAACAAGAGAAGCCACCACAATGAGAAGCCCGCGCACCGCAACGAAGAGTAGCCCCCGCCCGCCGCAACTAGAGAAAGCCCACGCGCAGCAACAAAGACCCAGTGCAGCCAAAAATAAATAAAATAAATAAATTAAAAAAAAAAAAGAAATAAGAATTCTTTTTTTTCCTATATGAAAGAAATGTAATGTATGAAGGACATCAGCATGGATATACAAATTAGGAGATGAATAATAGGGAATCAGTTAACTTCAGCTAAAATCTTAGCAACTTTTAAAAATGCTTCCCAAGTTTTTTTATTTTAAATATTAAGTAGTCATCTTCAATTTGTAGATTAAATAGGATGTGGGATCACCATAGTCTGAGAGTGGGATCTGTGGCCCTGGCATCTCTGGTGACAGAAACCATTAACGTGTGATCGGAAGAAATGGGTAGGTAACTGGTTAAGAGCCCTCAGAGAATCAACAGAAAGCATTCTTTATTATCCATTTTTCCAAGAGCTACACCACACTATTCAGGGCATTGTATGTTTGTTAAAATCCTGGATGTAGCTATTCTAAAATCCCCTAGGGATACTTAGGCATAGAAATTTTTATAGTTCTGAGTTGGCCTGTAACTCAGATGTTTCTGAATAATTAGGATTAGGCTATAATTTGAAGTATTTTTAGGTATTGGTTTCAGAATCTAATGTTGACATATTTTGCTTTTTTTTTTAAAATTGGCTATTTCCTCTTCATATTTTCAAACTCCTTTAGTTTTCAATATCATCACAATATGTCACTGTCAGAGATTTGGTCTGTTTTGGGCAAATCAGTTTTTACTTTTAAAGTCTTTACAATCCAGTGACTGAAGGCACTGTAGCGGAGAAAATACTAGAAAGAAATCTAACAAATGTTATCTTTGTGTCTTGAGACTATGGGTGCTTTTTATTTCTTTAGAACTTTCTAAGATTTCTTTATAGTTTATACTAAGGAAAATGTTATTGCTGTAAAGTCACTGTGTTTTGTTTTTTTTTTTTTTTAGAAATATGGGTACTGCATTGGAGGCATCGTAGCATCTGAAATTATTGCTATCAAGCTTTTTTTTTTTTAAAATTAATTAATTAATTAATTAATTTTTTTGGCTGTGTTGGGTCTTCGTTTCTGTGCGAGGGCTTTCTCCAGTTGTGGCAAGTGGGGGCCACTCTTCATCGCGGTGCACGGGCCCCTTACCGTTGCGGCCTCTCTTGTTGCGGAGCACAGGCTCCAGACGCGCAGGCTCATTAATTGTGGCTCACGGGCCTAGTTGCTCCGCGGCATGTGGGATCTTCCCAGACCAGAGCTCGAACCCGTGTCTCCTGCATTAGCAGGCCGATTCTCAACCATTGCGCCACCAGGGAAGCCCAGTCACTGTGTTTTTAGTGACCTTTAAGGACCATTGGGATTACCATCTCCTTTACCCCCTTACTGTGGAGCAGGGGCAAAAGTGGCTTTAGTAAGCTAGTAAGAGCCCAAGGCCAAATTTCAATCTTCCATAACATTGCGATTTGTCTGCCTTTTTATTATCCATTCATAAAACATGTTTCAGTTCAATTAACTGGACATTTATTGAATGTATAGTATATATTCACTAAGCCAGTAAAAAAGATAGGCATCCCTGTCTGGTGAAAAATAGAGTTGTGAAACAAGAAATTACAGTGAGGTGTGTTATAGAAGAAGGAATATCTGGGATTTACCATAGTCTGAGGAAAGGTATCAATATCTGTTGAGGAATGTTTTTGAACTTGAAGAGCAGGGGGGAGAGTGGACACAGGGAGTAGTAGATATGAAAGCTGGAAGGAGAGGGAGAGAGAGAGGGAGAGGGAGAGGGAGAGAGAAAGAGGGAGAGAGGGACAGAGGAAGAGAAAGAGAGCATGAATACATAATATATTCCAGAGATCCATTATGTGTGGTGGATAGTGTCTTATTGTAGTTTAATTACAGGCTTTTGCGTGAGCCCTGTTTAGTAATATAGTTTACCTTAAGATGGACTGCCTCTCTGGGGTGGCATATTCCTCTCCTTCTCTCCTGGGTCCCTGGATTTGGGGAAGTTCGGGGTTCCAGTGAGAAGGAACTAAAGAGCAGGTGGAAAATACATTTGAGGTATCACTGCATCAGACCATAACCACTCTAATGTGGGTTTTAAACAAGATGTTTTTCATTCAGTAAGCCTAGAGATAGAATTATCTTACACTTGTTTATATATTAATTTGAATTTTGTGGTTTCCACTAAGCGGAGGGTATTTGTACCTACTTAATTTCCTCACTTGTATTTAGAGAGAATAAGGAAAAGTGCTTTCCAGTAAAATTCTCCCTACATTTGCACTGCAGTTCTTGCTTTGGCTTTTTTAAAAAAGTCATTTCTTTTCACATTTGGAGGCACAGTGATTTACAGCTATAAAGCTTGAAATTTCTTACCTTTAGCTGTAAAAGAGCTATTCCCATTAAGTAAATTTTTTTCCCCCCCCTGAATAAAGTACTCTGTCTACCCTGTCTTTATTGTTGTGGTTCAGATAAGGGTTAAACTAAAAGTGCTGCAATCTCCGTTCAGGTTCCTGCCACTGACTGTGATTAGAGGTCAGTGAACACTTGGCCAAACCTTGCCTATTTCTTATCAGAATCTTCCCTTAGTTTAATTGGGTGGGCTGCTGATGTCTTGAGTGGTAGGAAGTAGAAGATATTTTCTGTGAATACTGGTCTATAATCTGAGCAGTTAGTTTACGGTAGTGCATCAGAATTATCTGGGTGTTTATAAATTTAACAGTTGCCAGCCCCAGAATGTTTTTTTGTTATGTTTTGTCTTAAGATCTCCAGATGATTTTAGTGTGCACCTTGCAGAAACAATGGCCTAGTATATGCTTGGCTTCAATGCAAAGTTGGGTAGAATGTGGTAGAACTAAAATCATACATAAAGCCAGTAGTTTCTCATATATAGAAAACAAAAGCATCAGTGGGAACACCGAAGATGTGACATTCTGGATGGGGAAACCCTCCAAGTTTGGTTTAGGGAAAGAGGTTTATAGGGAGGTGACATTTGAGCTGAATTTTGAAAGATAAGTAGAAAAGCGGGGTCGGGGGAGAAGAATGTCATTCCAGGTTAGACATATCAAACTCTAGGAAGATATTTGAGCAGTGCTGAAACTGTAACATGAGTCAGCACTTCTTCGCTTGGACCACAGACACTTCAAATGCAGTCTTTTAATTTGAAAGAGTTTTTTTTCCTTTAGAAGTGTAATTCATGGATATATAGTCATTACTAAAAAGTCAGTATACATGGGCTTCCCTGGTGGTGCAGTGGTTGAGAATCTGCCTGCCAATGCAGGGGACACGGGTTCGAGCCCTGATCTGGGAAGATCCCACATGCCCCGGAGCAACTGGGCCCGTGAGCTATAACTACTGAGCCTGCGCGTCTGGAGCCTGTGCTCCACAACAAGAGAGGCCGCGATAGTGAGAGGCCTGCACACCACGATGAAGAGTGGCCCCCGCTTGCCACAACTAGAGAAAGCCCTCGCACAGAAACAAAGACCCAACACAGCCAAAAAAAAAAAAAATATATATATATATATATATATATATATAAATAAGTTAAAAAAAAAAGTCAATATACAAACTGTTACAAACTAAAAATAATCAAGTAATACATATGATTTCCCCTTCACTTTCTTTTGCTATATTGCAGTCTCCACTTCATAGAAAAAATGCTAAAATCTTACTGAATATGAAAGGAAAACCAAAATGCTTCATTTTTGGGGGATACAAATCACATATAAAATTCACCTTTTAAAATGTACAATTCAGTGGTTTTAACATTCACGAAGTTGTGCAACTATCACCGCTTTCTAATTCCAGAACTTGTTCATCATCCAAAGAAGAAACCCTCTACCCTTTAGCAGTCCCTCTCTGTCCCTACTCCCTCAACCCCTGGCATCCGTACAGTTACTTTCTCTATGGATTCACCTATTCTGGACATTTCATATAAATGGAATCATACAATACAGCTTTTGGTGTCTGACTTCTTTCACTTAGCATGTTTTCAAGGTTCATCCATATTGTAGTATGTATCAGTACTTCATTCCTTTTTAACTTTTTTTAGCTGAAATTTTTCTAAGTAAATACTTTTAAGAAATTACAATGCTGAATGAAGCAAAGCAGAAATTTTAGCAGGTAAATCTCTATTGGTTCCCATAAAACTAATCACATTTGCAACCTGCATTGCTTTCTAACGTTTAAGAAGTATCCTTTAGCCTTGTGAGCCATTATTATTATTTTTTAAATTGTCAGCAGCCAGTAAATTTTTATCGTTAAAGATTGGATTTGGGGAATTCTTTGGCAGTCCAGTGGGCACTTTCACCACCGGGCCTGGGTTCAATCATTGGTCACGGAATTAAGATCTCGCAAGCTGCACAGCACGGCCAAAAAAAAAAAAGATTGGTTTTGATTGCTGGAGAATGAAAAATTTGAGCCAATTCTGGTGAATAATGGGTAGGAACAGCCTTGACTTTTATTTTTGTCTTAAGTGTTAAGAAACTTTGTGACCTTGGCCAACTCACTTTTCCTGGGCCTCTGTTATTTCTAATTCCTTTTTAAAAACTTCTCGTTGAGACAAAGCCATGATCATTTAATCCTGGAACTGACTTTCCTTTTTGGCTTTTAAATTGGCTTTAAGCAATTCTCAAAAAAAAAAAAAAAAAAAACCCAGGACAAATGCTGAGTAGTAGCAGTATTCTGAAATTTTGAATAGCTTTCCAGTATAGCTAATATGAAGGCCTGTATCCTATCTGCTATGGTAGTTTTAAAGCCTTTAAATGTTCATGTTCTCTTGGGGTTCAGACCTTGGACCTTTTCTCATTATATATTCTCCTGAACACATTTATTCATTTTCTTGGCTGCAGTCAGCATTGATCAATGATTCCAAAATCTAGTGGTGAGTTTCAGGTCTCTCCAAGTGCCTACTTTTTATCTCCACTTAGATGTCTTGCAGACATTTTAAAATGAACTTTATTTTACAGTGGAATGTATTCATTTTGCTGTCTCCCCCTCCCATGCATTAGTACTTTTGGTGTTTCTTTTCTTTATTAATTACATTAACATTACCCAGTTGCCTACAATTTACTTCTGTTTCCTCTTCTCTCCTCCCCGCTCTTCTCTCTTAGACATTCAGTCATAAGCCAACTGAACCTTAGAAATGCCTGTCCTTCTCCTAACCCATTCCTGTCTCCCATCCTCTCAGGCTCTTACCCTCTCCTGCACGTTTTTGCAGTAATCGGAGAACAAATCTTTCTGTCTTCACTTACACACACACACATGTGCTGTTTCCCTCTTTCTTTCTCTCTTCATTTTCCACATTGCCACATTATTCTGAAAACACCCAGTGTGATCATTGTTACTCTCTACTGTGTTCAGGCTAGAGTTCAGGTTCCTTAACTTGGCATGCAAGGCTTTTTCACAACCTGGTCTTTTCATCTTAATTCATTGCCATCTCCTTCCCTGTCTCCCCTCTCCTATACAACCTCTGATACTGATGGTGTTTACCAGTTAAAATGATGTATTTTCCAACTTTTGAATTATGCCATGTTGGTAAGGGAACATCCTTTATATGAAATGTGACTGCCCAGCACTCTGTGTTGGTTGGGATTGGGGTTTTTTTCTCCTCTTCTGAGACAGTCTTGACTGTAGTCATGCTTATATTCCTATTATGAAGTACATTGTGGTACAGAAACTAGAAATACTATTTTCTGCATGAAAAGAAAATCAGGGATAAAATTTAAGTCATTTGCTTTATTTTCTGAAATCCTGTAAAGGCACTCTAGGAAACAAATGTTGGTCCTATTGTTAATTGAGTCATCATAGTGAAAAAAAACTTTTTTTAACTTTTGACAAATAAAAATTGTGTGTATTTAATGTGTACAAGGTGATGTTTTGATATATGTATACACTGTGAAATGATTACCACAAACTAACATTATCTGTCACTTTCCATAGTTACTTACTTTTGTTGTTTTTGTTCTGGTGGTCAGAGAGATCTCTTTTGTTCTGGTGGTCTACAGATCTCTTAGCAAATTTCAAGTATATAATACATTATTATTAACTATGGTCAGCATGCTGTACATTAGGTCTCCAGAACTTATTCATCTTCTAACTGAAAGTTTGTATCCTTTGATCAATATCTTCCCTTTCCCTCCACCTTCCAGACTCTGATAACCACCTTTCTAATCTCTGTTATTTTGAGTTTGACTTTTTTTTTTTTTAAGGTTCTGCACATAAGTGACATGCGTATTTGTCTTTGTGTCTGGCTTATCTCACTTAACATTATGTCTTTTGGGTTCATCCACATTGTCACAAATGGCAAGATTTCATTCTTTTTTAAAAACTGGTGAAAAGATATTTTAATTTGCTCTTAGTAGCCATCAGAAAAATAAAATATTTGACACTCCTTGGGTCAGCGTTTTGAGCGCCATGTATACTTTTTTAAAAAGCCTGTATACCCTCGCCCTCATGGTTCCCATACATACACACTAGCCTTTTGTTTTCTACTGCTTAATTGATAATAGTGGGTTAGTTGTAACAGGGCCATAAACATAGGAGTTGGAGAAGTCCAATGTCATCTCCGTTTGTTGTAGGGATTGCACTAGCAGATTTTACTGTATAAGTATGCAATGGGACTCTGATAGCCAAGAACCCAGTCCTACTCAGCAGGCTTTCGCTCCCTAAGCCCCTCAGGTGTGGATGTAAAAATGCAGATATTTAGGTCCACTATAATGAAAAAAGAAAGTAGAACTTGCATATGTTCCCTCTTATGAGTAATCAAGTTATAGCAATTTTGATATTTTAAGAGTGCACAAGTTACAGCAATTTTAGTATTTTAAGAGTGCACACATACACTTCTTTACTGCAAAGTGCTACTTTATTTATTTTTTTCTTTTTTTATAGATTTATTTAATTAATTAATTTATTTTGGCTGCGTTGAGTCTTCGTTGCTGCGCACGGGCTTTCTCTAGTTGCAGCGAGCGGGGGCTACTCTTCATTGCAGTGCGCGGCTTCTCATTGCAGTGGCTTCTCTTGTTGTGGAGCACGGGCTCTAGGTGTGTGGGCTTCAGTGGTTGTGGCACATGGGCTCAGTAGTTGTGGCTCGAGGGCTCTAGAGCGCAGGCTCAGTAGTTGTGGCGCACGGGCTTAGTTGCTCCATGGCATGTGGGATCTTCCCGGACCAGGGCTCGAACCCGTAATTGGCAGGCGGATTCTTGACCACTGCGCCACCAGGGAAGTCCTGCTACTTTATTTCTTTGGTTGAATCATTAAGCCAATTGGGGTTATGTATTTATGTAAATTATGACCAATGTATGTTAATATTTTAAACATTATGAGTAGTAGTGAGTACACTGAATATCTACTGTGTTCCTTGTACTGATTGTTGACAGGTCTCTCTATTGTTTATGGCAGACTAAAACAAATACTCAAGATAATTTTTTCTGCTTGGTACATATCAGCTACTTCATTTTGCCATTAGCTGGCATGTGTAGTAGAATGATTTAATTCAAATATTTGATTTTAGTAAAATGAAAACCAGTGTATGGCTGGAGCAGGAGGAGAGGGGTAGTATAGAAACACACTAACATTCATTAAAAAAAAAAAAAGATTGTATTTTTTAAAGCCCCAAATGTTGCAGTCCAAGTCCAAAGATTCACCTTATAATTATAAAATTGTAGGTGTTTACATTATCATACTAGTTAGTCTCTCTTATTTATATCACAGAATTAATCATATAACTTCTGTTGGAAAACAGAAAAATGTGATTGCGAACTACAGAAATATTGCCCATTTTGCTCAGTATCAAGAGTCTTATTGCTCTCACATCTACTGATAAAGCTTTATAATGGAAGTGAGAAAGACTGAGAAAGGTTATTTATATCCTCTGGCAGGAAGATCACTTTCCTTAATCTTGATTTGTGCAGCTTACCTTTTTCTTTAGATTCATTTGATGCCCAAATATGTGAAATTGTTGCCTCAGAGTATTACCAAGCTGTGTGCAAAATTGCTGGACTTTAAATCTTTTATCAGTACTGGAGAAGTATGGTTGGGGAGAAGTTGGTTGTATAGTGGTTGGGAGTCTCAGAATTCTCCCATGATTGTGAAATTCTGTTTGGGTCATTCACACTTGGGTGTGGCTTACTTAGAGCACATTATCAGATTGTTCTCTAAAGAGCATCTAGCTGAGGTCCTCTGCTTTGAAAGGCGAGGAAAGGTGGCTTTTAGTTAGTGTAGGGTTGGTCCTGACTTCTGTGAAACTCACTTTGATACCAATAAATCCCGAATTTGATTATTTTCTAGTTGTTGGATATGGGCACTGTGGCTTCTGCCTGTGTCAAGTGGAAGGGCTCCCAGACATCTGTGGGCCAAGATGCTTGTGTGGGCTCCCTCTAGACATGTCATTTCCTTAACTGGCACAACTGCCCTCCTGCTTCCCAGCTGTCCTTTGTGTCTTTTGCTGAGTGGAGGGCCAGAGGGGTGGGGTGGTACTAGGTGGGGTGCAGGCGGCTGGGCTGATCCTTACTCTGGCAGTCTGTGAACACCTGGGAGCTGTCACATATGTCAAGTTGTTACTTAGGTAACTGAAAGATGAAAAGAGAACTTTAAGGTATTGTGGAGGTAGCAGCTATAGGAAGCAGCTACGTCTCCTAAGTCTGGGGGAAGAAACGAAGAGAAAAAGTTGAAGTTATTAAAATTCAGAAACTTGAGAGAAGGAGCCCTAGCTGGGATCCAGACCTCTGAAGAGAGTCTCGCCCTCAGGTGGGGGAGCCGGTGGGGCGGTGCGGGGAGAGGTGCTGTGACAAACTGGTTCTCTCAGTGTGGGATAAACTGCAAATTGGATGAATTGCTGCAGGGATGTTGGGTGATGCTCACAGGCACTTCAGGTGGACAAGAAGCCTGGAAGAGGCAAGTCCCCTCTAGCAGCTTTAGCACTGCCCACCCCATCTGCAGAGTTTAACAGGGAGGCCCTGGCAGAGCAGAAATGTGGTTTGCAGAGTCCCACCTCCAGAATCACAAAGTATGGAAGGATAAGTGAGAGATGCTTACTTTACATCTGGCATAGATATAAATTTCCCACTGTAGAGGGTTTTGGTTTCTTTTTTAATTTTTAAAAAATTATTTATTTATTTATTGGCTGTGTTGGGTCTTTGTTGCTCCGTGTGGACTTTCTCTAGTTGGGGCGAGCGGGGACTACTCTTCGTTGAGGTGCGCGGGCTTCTCCTTGCGGTGACTTCTCTTGTTGTGGAGCACAGGCTCTAGGTGCGCGGGCTTCAGTAGTTGCAGCACATAGGCTCAGTAGCTGTGGTGCACGGGCTTAGTTTCTCCGCGGCATGTGGAGTCTTCCTGGACCAGGGCTTGCACCCGTGTCCCCTGCATTGGCAGGCGGATTCCTAACCCCTGCGCCACCAGGGAAGTCCCCAGTATAGATGTTTTAAACATAGAAAGCTGCCTGACCTTCTGGTCCAGCCCATGATAGGGAAGGGCAAGAAGCTCTTGAGATGTGGCAGTATTTGGCTTGACTTCAGTCCTACAGAATTAGGAATTTATACAGTTTTTAAAAATGTGTGTATTTGTTTTGATTTGTTGGGGGTTTTTTTTTGGTAAGTATTATATACTACAGAGAAATGCCTTTGTACCAAATCACTGGAATCCCCCACTTTATTTGGCCAGCCCTCAAATCTCAGGAAAGACAGAACTGCATGCCTTCAAGTGGGGATTAAAGAGAGAAAATGCCAAGGGAGACAAGTTCCGCCTGCCTTTGACTTTGCATTAGCCCTAAGGACAGTGCTTCATATACTACCAGAGCAAGTTAAGAGACATATTTTCTCTTTACACCTTTTAGTTATAAACTCTTTGTCATTCACCTAACATGAAGGCAGAGGTGTGAAGCAGTGCTGGATGCTGAGGATTCCAGGCTCTAACTATGATGTGTGAAAAGAGCCCTTGACTCTAGAGTGGACTTCTACTGGATAGGCTTCTGTGCACATTTCTGAGAATTAAATGAAACAATGTATGTGAACATCCAACTCAATTTTAGGGATTAATCCAGTTGTCAGTCCCTGCACATTGGAGTTTTAACTAAATTTATCTAGCTCTCCAGTTCTTTAGGCTCTGAAAGTCTAATGTCCTGCCCAAAGTTTGGCCATTTATTAGTAGTTTAAGGTGTTGAAGTTTCCTTTTGTCTGTGTGGTTCTGGGATTGTACATGCTATTAACTGAGACAAGAACCCATTAGTTGCAAGCGTTTTGCAAGTTTAGTGATTTTTATTGAGTTAGGAGTTCAGCAGCAAATGGTGTAACTCACCTTGTTGGCTCTCGGTTTTTTCTTCTCGTCTCATTTCTCTCCACTTGCATTGCTCCGCTGCTCAGATTCTGTAATGACTGGTCAAACTGTGTAGTTCCTGCCCCCAAATCCTGGCAAGTACTCAGGTGAATAAAGAACCCTGTTTCCCTAAATTAGGACCCAGTTCCTTCCCTCAGTAAGCTTAAGGCACGTCACATACTGTACTTTTTTTTCTTTTAAATCAACTTTATTAATGTGCAATTTGCATACAGTTACACACACTCATTTTAAGTGTACAACTTGAGTTTTGACAAATGTAAACAGCTGTGAAACCACCATCTCAGTTAAGATTTAGAACATTCCATCACCCCAGCACAGCACTTAAATTAAAAGATCATACTGTTTTGAAGTGTGTTTTCACTTTATATAGAAGGAATATCTTTCTACACTGTTACATTTACAGTATCTTTTTTCTTTGTTGTGATCGTTATTTCTGGAGGTGTAGTTTTGAGCACATCCACAGTGTTTCTTTAGGATAGGTTCCAAGAGGTGGAATTCTTAGAGGTTGGGCCAGCATGTAGTCCCACCAGCCAAGTATATGAGATCCAGTTTTCTCCATAGCACTAAATAGGATTGTTTTTTTAATCTTTGACTATTCTGAGTTTTAAGGATTGTCTTGATAATGAGACATTGTTATTTTCAAAATAGGGTTACTCAAAATGCACAATTTCTTTAGATGATTTTATTTTAAAACTTTTTTTTTTTTTTTTGGGTCTTGCACATGTTACAGAATTCAACAAAGGGGGGTACTCATTGAAAAGTGTCTCCACTTTCAGGTAATTCCTTTCCTCAAAGAAGCCATTGTTTACTTGGACAATTTAAATCAGTTATTTTATGATTCTGTAGCCTGTTTTTTTTGTTGTTGTTCAGATGTATTTTTACATAATATATTAGCTCACATTGCCAGCAAGCCCTAAGTCTAGCATTCATATTCTTTAGATGTATGGTTGCATTGTTTCAGAGACTCAGGCTATCCACATGAAGTGGATGAATTTGACCAGTATTACTGTACACAGGTGCTGTATCATATAATACTTCTGCCTTAGTATGTAAATTTGTGCTTATTTCAGTTATATTAAAATCTGAGTTGTCGTGGTCATTTTCTCCTGTGGCTCAGTAGCACAGGACAAAATAATCATCTGAAATCACAGAAGAATAAAAAAAAATTATATGTACTAAGTTATACTCCAGCTGGATCTCTTAAGATTATTTAACTTTCAACCAAATTTATAATCTTTGAAATATTAAAATCCTTAACCTCATGTTAATTTGGTTTCTTGAGCAATTTCATTCCAAATTCTTCCAAAAACCTTGAGGCAGAGGACTGAATCTTTAATATGTCAGCCAGTTAGTACTGAGCAAATAATCATTATTAAAGTTGAGGAAAATGACTATTGGATCTTCAAAGTTGCTAAAGGGGCAAGAGAAACATAAGCCTGCTATCTCTGGTGCTTAGTATTTAGTCCTTTAAGTGCACAACCTGTAGGGAAGGTACCAAGGCCAAAGCTTTTGAGCAAAAAGTTTGAAATAGTTTGTGAAAATTGGGTTTGGAGTTTTTAAAAAGTCCTTTTTTTTTTTTTTTTTCCCACATGCTCCAGCCATATTACAGCCACCATCTGGCTCCTTAAAGCCTTGGGCCTACCATTTTTGGAAGTTCTTGGATCCCCCTTTACCCAGTCAGTAGTAGTTAGATCTGTTCATTCAGCTGGTACAGAATGTGAGACGCTGTGTGGTGCTCAGCATTGGGACTGCAAACATTAGACCTGGGCCTTGACCTATAGGAACTGGTGTAGTTGGGACACCAACAGTAGGGTGGCGAAGTGCGTAAGGGATGGCCTTCTACAGAAGGTACACCCCTGCTTTCCAACAGTATTCAGTAGCATTTAGTCAGTTGCTTACCTCTTAACTGACAGTTGACTTTCAAAATTGTAGAAATGCTGCTTTGTGGGCAAAATAATGCTTTATGGCTTAAATGGCTTAAGTCTACTTCCTAATTCTCAAGAGCAAAAGGATTTTGTGTATGTGGAGATGTGTGGTTACGTGTGGAAGGAGTACAGAATCTGGGGCCAGGCTCTCTGGGCTTGATTTCTAGCTCTGCCAAATACTAGCTTGGACATCCTCACTTGACCTCTCTGCTTCTTTATCTGCTTAATATACTAATCTAGCTCTAGGGTGGTTGGGAGGGTTGGATTGCATAGAACAGAGCCTAATGTAATTCTGACCCTTATTTAATATTGCTTACTACTGTTTTCTGATTTTGCAAAGATACTGCCTCACTGTAAGCCTAAGAAGAATGAACGTCTTTTGTGTGGGAAACCTATGATTGTCATTTCGTATTTGTTCAACAAAATAGATAATATTAAACATAACTCTGAAATGGGGCATAGTTTTTTTTTTTTTTTTTTTGGCTGCATTGGGTCTTTGTTGCTGTGTGTGGGCTTTCTCTAGTTGGGGTGAGCGGGGGCTACTCTTTGTTGCGGTATGCAGGCCTCTCATTGCGGTGGCTTCTCTTGTTGCAGAGCATGGGCTCTAGGCGTGCGGGCTTCAGTAGTTGCAGCACGCGGGCTCAGTAGTTGCGGCACGCAGGCCCTAGAGCGCACGGGCTCAGTAGTTGTGGTGCATGGGCTCAGTAGTTGTAGCTCGTGGGCTCTAGAGCACAGACTCAGTAGTTGTGGTGCATGGGCTTAGTTGCTCCGCGGCGTGTGGGATCTTCCTGGACCAGGGATCAAACCCGTGTCCCCTGCATTGGCAGGCGGATTCTTAACCACTGTGCCATCAGGGAAGTTCCATGGGGCATAGATTTTTAAAGCATAGTGAACACCCATTTGTCAACAGTGGGTAGGGAAATGGGATGTTTGGGGTAAATAATATATTTTGATTTTATTAGAATTATCATATATGTAGTCAATTTTCCATGTGTTAGACAATACTAAACTTTATTTTTACAGACGCTAAACTGAAGTTTTATTTTTAATCCAGAGTATTTAGGATTTTGCACTGCACAACTTCAGGGGGTGTCATTCATGCAGACTGTGATGTGAATGGTCCTCTCCTGGAGCTGTGCAGTGTGGCAGACTTGTTACAGGATGCTTATTTGGGGGAGACAGACCCTAATATCGGATTGCTTCCTAATTTATCACACAGTTGCATGCAGAGTGTGAAAAAAACTTAATTTTTCCTTTCTGGTGGTTTGGATTTTGGACAAAATTATGTCAGTGACACAGATGGATTGAGAATTCAAATCTGGACCAACTGTAACTTGTTTTTGTTTACCTCACTGAAAATTTCAACTGCTGAGCTTCCATCTGTCTTCTTGTCTGTTAATATCAACAGAGGCCTTTCCTGTTAGTGGAGTCCTCAGGCACTTAGCACTTAAATTTTGCTGTGATTGCCACATTTAAAACCTGAAATAACTAGTAATCAAGGAAAAGGATTGAATAAATAATATATGGTAGTTGTAGAAGTGTAGCCACTAGCTGGTAGGCCAGGAAAAGTGCCTGTTTATGTCATATGGTTTGCAAAGAATATTGATTATCTATAAAGCAACCGGGAAAGCACTGTGCAGGGACATAATAAGTGAAAAAGTGTAAACACATTAAACTGTTTTTAAGGACTTTTGTCTTTGTCAGAACAAATACAAATGTACTGGAATATTAACCGGATTTTGGTTGTTAGGAGTACAGCGATTTTAAGTTGATTTCATATGTATTTTTCTTTAATGAGCAGGTGAAATAAACTTGGGGGAAAAAGCAGGTATCATTCGCAACAAATTTCTTCCTTATTTAGGTATTAAGCATTGTCACAGATACTGGGGATACAGTATATTCATTTATATCCCTTCCCTCAATAGGGAAGATGAAATACTGAGTATTGAACAGTAATTACAAGATTAAAGCGTATTACAAAAAGGGACCGTCCAGTAGAAGGAAGCATATAGCAGTAAGATTTAACCCATTCCAATAATAAAAATGTTTAGCCAAGTTTAGTGCTAGAGGGAACCTTTGAAATGTTCAAGGGACTAAATTTTAGTAGATTGGGGAGGTAAAAGAGTTTGTATGGTTGTATAACAATTTAGTACAATTAGAACTGGGATTAAGTTCCGATTCCTAGCTCTAAAGTTTTTTCCCTAGTAGGTACACCAGGATGCCTAGTTGAAGTTAGCTCTCTAACGTAAATTAGCTCCCTCTTTAAAGGCTCTTAAACTAGGTAGAAGTTCTTTGATAAAGAAATTAGCCAGCTTCAGTGCTCTCCTCCTTTGACCCCGTTTAATTCCAAAGAGATAGCTGCTTCTTTTTTTTTTTTATTTTTTATTTTTGGCTGTGTTGGGTCTTCGTTTTCTGGGCGAGGGCTTTCTCTAGTTGCGGCGAGTGGGGGCCACTCTTCATCGCGGTGCGCGGGCCTCTCACTGTTGTGGCCTCTTTTGTTGCGGAGCACAAGCTCCAGACGCGCAGGCTCAGTAATTGTGGCTCACGGGCCCAGTTGCTCCGCGGCATGTGGGATCTTCCCAGACCAGGGCTCGAACCCGTGTCCCCTGCATTGGCAGGCAGATTCTCAACCACTGCGCCACCAGGGAAGCCCGATAGGTGCTTCTTAACCTCTTCATTTTACCCGCAGTCTATTAGCTCTTTTTTTTTTTTTTAATTAATTTTATTTTTATTTTTGGCTGCGTTGGGTCTTTGTTGCGTGCGCAGGCTTTCTCTAGTTGCAGCAAGCGGGGGCTACTCTTCATTGTGGTGCACGGGCTTCTCATTGCAGTGGCTTGTCTTGTGGAGCATGGGCTCTAGGCACACGGGCTTCAGTAGTTGCAGTACGCAGGCTCAATAGTTGTGGCTGGTGGGCTCTAGAGCGCAGGCTCAGTAGTTGTGGCACTCGGGCTTAGTTGCTTCGCGGCATGTGGGATCTTCCCGGACCAGGGATCGAACCTGTGTCCCCTGCATTAGCAGGCGAATTCTCAACCACTGCGCCACCAGGGAAGTCCCCAGTCTATTAGCTCTTAACCTTTCCTTCACTTTCTTTTCTATCTAATTTAGACTTTGTTTTCAGCAAACAATGGAAGCCAACTTTGGCTATTTTAATCTGCAGTAGTATTTATTGAGTTATGAGATATCTAACACAGTCTTTAGGAGTGCCAAAGAGAGAGGCAGTCAGGAACAAGGCTCAGACTCACATCATGGACTTCACTGTGGACATCGCATGCAACACACACTACAGTGTGATTGCTGATGCCAAGTACAGGAGGCTGCACTTGGTTGTCTAGAGGTAACTACTGCTGTTCTCTCCAGAATGGATCCTTATTTCTTAGCTTCTGATGCACAGGTTTTTGAATGAGCCTAGGTCTCACATGCTAGGTTGCAAGAGAGTTAGGAAATAAGACTAAAGCTTCTGTTGAGGGAGGTGAGGATCCATGAAGGTTGGGGAGTGTGATTCCCAAAAAAGGGCGTTCTAGCTGTTGGGTAGCCAAAAGCAATGACGAATGTCTACTACGAACCTCATTTTGCCTTATGCTGCCAGGCAGTCCTTCTGTGTGACCATAGATAAGTTTTTCTATTTTCTGCAACAGTTACTTCAAATTTTTGCATTCTTTTTTTAAAAATTATTTAATGGTTATGTTTTTTAAATATTTATTTATTTATTTATTTTTGGTTGCGTTGGGTCTCCATTGCTGCACCCCGGCTTTCTCTAGTAGTGGTGAGTGGGCACTTCTCTTCATTGCAGTGTACAGGCTTCTCATTGTGGTGGTTTCTCTTGTTGTGGAGCATGGGCTCTTGGTGTGCGGGCTCAGTAGTTGTGGCTCACAGGCTCTATAGCACAGGCTCAGTAGTTGTGGTGCACGGGCTTAGTTGCCCCGCGGCATGTGGATCTTCCCAGACCAGGGCTCGAACCCATGTCCCCTGCATTGGCAGGCAATTCTTAACCACTGTGCCACCAGGGAAGTCCCTCGCCTTCTTCGTAAGCTCCCAACCTGAACATTGCACTAAGGAAGAGGAGGGAAAGGTATGAACGAATGGGGAATTTTTACCGTTGCTTAATAGTGGATAGATTTATAGACAACTGTCTAAATTCACACATAAGGGCCTTAAAATGAATTATCAACTTCAAACAATGAGTTAAAACTTTGAGAAAGAAAGAAACCCACAATCTAGATCATTTCTAACTTGAGATGAAGTTTTTAAAAAGAACGTGTTCACTGGATTTTGCTAATGTATCACTCATAATTAGTGTTCACCATACAGGAACAGGCATTTAAAATTTTTCCCTGTTTCCATTCAGGATGAATTCAGAAGACTTTCCCTCCCCCACCTGCTAAGTTACACACTCCCTACCAGAATCTTAAATGTGCAAGTTTTTTTTTTTTAATGGGTTTATTAACAGTGCCTTAAGTACCTTGGCACAATAGCAATCCCACTGATGAAGTGTTACTAAGGTATTAGGTCCTCTCTTCATTCAGAGGTCTAAGATATCATTCCTAAGACACAGAATTCATTAAGATGGACAGTTAAAGTATTCAAATCACTAAAGACTTATTTTTATTTTTTGAGCTGGTGCTAAAGTCATTTCAAGCCATGAAGTGTTATGGCGTCATCAAATAAGAAACCAAGAGAAATGGGGAAACATAACTTCTATCAGTCTACTGATTACAGTGCTGGGTATTCAAAGGACATTTTTACCACCAAGAATTTCATGAGTGCTATATGAAGGAGTAGTTGATACTGTCTTTAACTGTGATGTCAATATTTAGAAATCTTTCAAAAAAACAAAGGGAAAAAAAGATGGAGATGTAAAGTTTCTGTCTTTCCAGAAAACTTTTAAAGTGTCTTTAGAAATAGCCAAGAAAAAATATGCCCCCAATCTAGTCCTGTTGTTCATATAGTGTCCCTAACTCACACCTGTACCTACTCTAAGACCTTGAGATACCCCTTCTAAAACGCATCTTCCAAAAACTGACTTTTGGAAGGGGGAAGGGTAAGCTGGGACGAAGTGAGAGAGTAGCACTGATATATATACACTACCAAATGTAAAATAGATAGCTAGTGGGAAGCAGCTGCATAGCACAGGGAGATTAGTTAGGTGCTTTGTGACCACCTAGAGAGGTGGGATAGGGAGGGTTGGGAGGGAGATGCAAGAGGGAGGGGATATGGGGATATATGTATACATATAGCTGACTCACTTTGTTATACAGCAGAAACTAACACAACATTGTAAATCAATTATACTCCAACAAAGATGTTTAAAAAAACCCTGACTTTTATGTATATTTATACTCACATTGAAATAAATTCCTGGGGTGGGAGGGGGCAAGGGACTCTGTTATACTCTTACTTAGAGTTAGTTGATGCCACAATACCACGAGCAAAATAAGGAATTAATGTATTTGTTAGTAAGTTCATATTTCAAAGTCACAGAACATTTCCGAGCATAATGGTTTGTGTAATATCAGAGACAGAATGGATTACCATATAACAGATAGTTCGGGTCAAAATGGTCAAAAGCCCGCGCGCAGCAATGAAGACCAGCGCAACCAAAAATAAACAAATAAATTAAAAATAACCATTATTAAAATTAAAAAAAAAGCAAAAATTGGTCTATACCAATTTTTAAATCAAATATAGCAGATTTTTTCCCCTTCCCTATTTATCTTAGTAAGACTATATACTTCTTCAGTTGACAATCCCAAAAGAAAAAAATAAGTGACATGGCTTAATTTACCTTTTTCATGAAGCACTTTCTCATGATTATGAAGCCCTTCCTTAACTTCTGTGCTATTTACTGTCCTGCCAAACATTTGATATTTACTGTTTGTATTGTTAATTGTCTTTCTATTTACCATTGAGATTAAGAAAACAGGCTCTGAAGCTACAGTGAGTAGAGCCCAATAGCCTAGATTTCAAACCTGGCTCTGTCACTTGCTAGCTTTGGTTATACTGTTAAGTGGTCACTCTTAGTTCCTCATTTTCCTCATTTGTAAAATGGGTCTGAGGATTAAATGAGTTAGTAATACATTTAAAGCACTTAAATCGGTATTTGACCTAGTTTTTTTATTACTTGAGCTTTTATAGATTCTCTGCTGATCTGGGAACACTGCTTGATAATTGCCTACGGTCCCTGACCTTATGGAATTTACAGGCCAGTGATGCGGGAGGAAAAGAAACAGACTGCAACATAACCTGATGTGCTTAGGGGGCAAAAGAATTGGGAGGTAGTAGACAAGGAAGTCAAGAAATTCAGCCTAATAGTTTTCCTTGTTGGATGCACAGTTTGTTAGTAGGATTTTCAGATTTTTGTCCATTGTCACTGATTGGAATAATCGTACATGCCGTTCCTGGGGTAGAAGTTACTAACTGACAGCAGGTATAGTAATCCTTCTCGTCAGCTCTGTGTGGGACCTGAGTGTGCATGCATTTACTCCTGGAAGAAGCCTTTATTTAGCACTTACCGCCACCATTTGCTAGCTGGAGTTCCCATCTTCCAATAGTGTAGGGTCTGACAAGTAAACCAAGTTATTGTGCTAGTTATAGTAAGAGGAGTGGAGGTATTAATGTGCAGGAAACTGGAAGTATAGGGAGATGCTTCCAGACAAATTCAGACCTGAGAAATAAGTTGGTTGGATATACTTAGCCTTTGAAAAGTCCTTCTCTGGCTTCTAAGTCTCCATTCCTTTTCACTGAACTTAACAGAAGTATTGAATTGGTCTTGGGTTGAGGAGAAAAATTAGAATGGAGAGATTTCTTGCCCAGGTCATCCCACCCTATCTATTGGGTGTTACTCCAAGTGGAACACAGGAGTACTTTCCTAACTGTTACTTACCGGTCTGACTGGAAATAAAGCTTTTCAACAAAGTGATATCTTGGTATCCGGAGCCTTTGAAGCAGTTACCTCCATTTTTCCGTCTCTGAGTGTACCACCAAAGAAAGGATGAGATTTAAGTGTGTGGGAGTAGAGGGAGAAAAAGGAGGAGGAGGGTGTGCCTTGAGAATCATTAATCTCATCTAACTTTAGGATAAGCATTTTAAAAAACAGTGAATTAGGGTAAAATAATTAACTTTTATGATTGTCAGATTTTTCATTTGCCAAGGAAAAGGGGTTGATATAAGTAGATGATGTCTTATGTCCACTAGGGGGTAGTGTGGACCATAAAAATTAAAATTATTTCTCACCGATTAACCCTTATTTCATCGTGAACTTGCCTCGTTTGAATTAATTTTTCTCCATGCAGTTTTTTTTTTATTTGCTACCAATCATTTTCAAACACAGTCTTGTGACTGTAAAAACAGTAACACACATTCCTGTCATTAGTGATTCAGATGTTCTGACATTACTTTTTTTTTTTTTTGGCCGTGCTGTGAGGCTTGCAGGATCTTAGTTCCCCGACCAGGGATCAAACCTGCACCCTTGGCAGTGAAAAGCCCCGAGTCCTGACCACTGGACTGCCAAGGAATTCCCTGACGTTACTTTTCATAAAGAATTTTTTGAGGGGAATATAGTGATGCTTTAAAATTTGTCTACCAAATTTTACTCACTATATGAAGTAAGTTAAATTATTCTTAATGACCTGTAAGTAAAATCATCACATAACAGGATTGTCTTGTGTTTCACTGTCCTATATGGTACCAGTCCCATGTGGAGATTGCAGTTGAAAAGTGTCTAGTTCAAATTGGTATGTGCCCTAAGTTTAAATTACACACTGGATTTTGAAGACTCAATATGAAAAAAGATTATAAAATATATCAATAATTTTTATATTGATTACGTGTTGAAACGCTATTTTGAATATATTGGGTTAAATAAAATATTAAAATTTTACCTTTTTCTTTTTACCACATTACTTTTTAAAAAATTAATTAATTAATTTTATTATTTCTTTGGCTGCACCAGGTCTCAGTTGCAGCACGCGGGATCTTCGTTGCTGTGTGCAGGATCTTTAGTTGCAGCATGCGAACTCTTTTTTTTTTTTTTAATTTATTTATTTTTGGCTGCGTTGGGTCTTCGCTGCTGTGCGTGGGCTTTCTCTAGTTGCGGCGAGTGGGGGCTACTCTTGGTTGCGGTGCGCGGGCTTCTCATTGTCGTGGCTTCTCTTGTTGTGGAGCATAGGCTCTAGGCGCGTGGGCTTCAGTGGTTGCAGCACATGGGCTCAGTAGTTGTGGCTCGAGGGCTCTAGAGCACAGGCTCAGTAGTTGTGGCGCATGGGCTTAGTTGCTCCACGGCATGTAGGATCCTCCTGGACCAGGGCTCGAACCCGTGTCCCCTGCATTGGCAGGCAGATTCTTAACCACTGCACCACCAGGGAAGTCCCTGATAGAGTTATTGAGTATAGTCAGATCTTAGGCGAGATGAGCTAAAAGATCCACAATTGCAGTTTTGTGTTTCAGAGAATATTCTAAATGGGGAAAAACCTAATTGCTGTAGATATAATGTGTTGGGGGTATATATAGTTAATAAGTGGGACAGCTTTTCCTACTTGAAAATTACCACTCTTTTTCTAAGAGTGGTTTATTATCTAAAATTTTACTGTACATAATTCATTACCTTAACATTTGTAAGACCTTACATTGTTTCATAGTGCACACAAATTATTACTGAACCTAAAAACAGGAAGAGTCCTAGTTAATGGAGTTTAGTTGATTGAATGTTAAGTGTTGTCATTACTGTGGTGTTATTCTGGGATTTGCTCTTTGAGTCCCAATAGATCTATTGATAATCAGATCAATTTGATGTTATTTAAATCCTTTAAAGTATTTGTAGCATGAACTGCTGTATGCATTCTGTAAGATGACATAGTTTCCTTGCGACCTAATCTTGTTGCCACTTAAATTCATATTCTCCTTTTATGTGCTTCCTTTTCTACTTTTTGTAACCAATTTTCTAAACTAGTCTACATTATTTTCTATTCTGCATGGCCTAACCTAAGTTCTACCTGGGATTCAGTCCCAGGATTGCTTTTAAACAAATAGGATCACAAAATGCAACTAAAGGTTATTGTTTTCTTTAAAAACAAACACTGTTATTTAATAAATCTTGAGACTTGTTACTGTGCTTTGTTCTTACCCTAGATTCTTTTTGAGTTGGTTATAATGTGACTGTGGGCTTCTTATGTGATTTCATTTGCCAAGTCCTTTTACAATGTTATCTCATTTGCTCTTCATAGCACCTCTGCATGAGATGTAATGTTAACTATATAGATGAGGAAGCTGAGGCTCAGAGCAATGTAAATAACTTGCTCAAAACTGTAGTTAAGCAATGCACTAGTAATTTGAACCCATTATTTCTAGACTTGAAGAATACTTCACTGTCTTTCTACCAAAGGATAGGATAAAACTAGAACGTGTTTCACAGTTAACCATGTGTGAGAGTAGTAGCAGGAAGGATTTTATTTCCTACCCAGTTTTTGCCTTTTTAGGGAAAAAAATCGACAACTTCTGTGGGAGAGAGTTGTTCCATTTGGTTTGGATTTTATTCTTTTTTTCCTCCTGTAATTTATGCTGTGGGTTTGGGAAATCAGTGCTGTGTAGTCAAATAATTATGCATCTATTCATTATATCAAAATCCGTTAGGACTTGAGAGCATATAAAACCTATTTCAAAAAGTTTTCCATACCCAAGAGCTTATTCTAGAATGTGCTCCGATTAAATCTGATACTTGATCAGGCCACATGATATGTTTAATATCTACGTTCTTTAGAAAGACTGTCTGATTTTGAGGGTGAACTGAAGATGAGGAGAATGCCCTCTCTGCCTCTGACAGTGTGTACCGAGAGTGATTTTGAAGCTATTTTGGGATGTGATCGGAGGCCCTTCTGGAAGCTTTTTATAGCTTTGAATAGAGCTACTATTTTATGTAACCAGGGAATGGTGTTTTGGGGCTCTTGGACCCCAGCTTTCTCTTTTTTTCCCCCAGTCTCTCTCTTTATGGCTTTCTAAAAATATGAAGACCTGGGGTAAAACAAAAGGAGAATGGAGGTGAGGAGTCAAAATTCAAGGAATTTTACCATCCACTTCTTTTCTTATTCCTTCACGCCTGCTGTTCATCCTGATATCTTTACTTTTTCTCTTTTGTTCTAGTTACATGTTGGAGGACTTCCCAAAATGGGAGGCTTCTTTATTGCCTCTTGAGATTTTTAATGCTCTAAAAATGTTTTACTTTGTTTGAATCTAAAGAATATTTTGCTGAAAGTAGTGTATAGCATTTCAGTTTATGATTTGCCCTTGCATTGCCATGATTAAAACAAAACAAAACAAACTAGTCTTGAATTAAAGTACTAAAAGCATTACTTTAAATGAGTTTAACACATTTTGGGAAAGGATTTGATTTTGTATCTGCATCTTGTGACTATTTCAATATATAACCGTGCTGACAGAGAAATCTTTTTTTAGTATATGCACTGCAGGCTATAGAGTGAAGTAGTGTAAGGTGTATAATTTTTCTTAAGTGAAGGCAGTGTGAATACAATATTCTCATTCATTGATTTTCATACCTAAAAGTTTAAATACTGCAGTGTTCTAAATGTTTTTGACTACACATACGTATTCAAAGTGTTGAAAATATATTACTAATATATAAAACTACATGTACTATTATTGTCAGTTTGTATATTGAATATTAACATTTTTCTGGCTAAATAATTTATAAATATAAATTAGGTGATTTCTTCCCACACCTGAGTGGATTCTTTTTCTTCTTGTGATGTGCTCATCCTGCTTTGAATAACATTAACGTTAAAGATGAAATTTCTGATCGTTTATTCCTCGTTCTTTGTAACATTAGATAGATTCATAAATCAGTAAGATATTTACTGAACATCTTTGGTGCCAGGCACTGTTCTAAATGCTGAGGATATAGCAATAAATAAACAAACATCTCCCCTTCTGTGTTACTTACATTCCAAACAAAACAAGTGAGATGTAATATGTTCAGAGGCCCTGGAGATAAAGTTGGTGGTGGGGGGGAGCAGGGATAGAGGGGGAGGGTGTGGGATAGGGTGGAGTGGGGTTTGCAGATTCAATTATGGAGGCTTCACTGAGAAAACACATTTGAATGGAGATCTTGGGAACTGGGTGGGTGAGCTCTATAGAAAGTTGGGGGAAGAAAAGTGAGCACAAAGCACCTGAGGGAGGAGTATGCCTCGCAGGTTGAAGAACTACAGAGAAGCTAGTCTGGCTGGAACAAAGCAGATGAGGAGGTGGGTAGGGTGGCAGAAGCATAGCTGAAGATGCCTAAGAGATAGGTGGAATGAGGGGATCATGTAAAACTTCTTTTGGGGGGCATTATAAGGACTGTGATTTTTAAAAGTTCTGTGGAATACAGATGGGAGTTGAGGGTAAGAAGCAGGTAGAACAAGTTAGTTGGCTGTTGCAGTCTGCCAGGTGAGAGCTGGTGGTGGCTTGGATCAGAAGTGTAGCAGTGGAGTGATGAGACTTCTGTCCAATTCCGGGTAGATTTCGAAGTTCAAGCCAACAAAATTTGCTTATCAGGTTAGATGGGTGGGGTATGAAGGAAAAAGGTGGATCATTTGGAAGGATGGATTTCTGGTTAACTGACACGAGGAAGGCTTTGAGGAGGAGCAGGTTGAGGGTGGGGAAAGGTCCTGCTAAATTTGGGATGCGTATTAGACATTTAAGAGCAGCTGCCGAGCAGACAGTTATGGATAGAAGATTCAGGGAGATATCTGTGCAGGATATGCTTTTGGGGCTTCAGCATATATGGAGTGGATTGAGTATTTAAATTCATTGGACTGGATGAGATCACTATGGAAGTGTGTAGGCAGAGTAGAAGACCTAGGACAGAGCCCCGGCGCACTTCAATATTGGAGTACTGGGGAGGTGGGAAGAAACTGCAAGGAGATTGCTGCCATACAAGTAGGAAGAGAGCCAGGAGAGTGTGGCTTCAAGAAGCTGGATGAAGCCTTGCAGACCAAGGAGAGGGCAGACCAGCTGGGTAAGACGTTGTGTTTAAGTCAATTAAGATGAAGATTAAGCGTTAGCCATTTGATTTTACCATGTGGGAATCATTGATGACCTCAACAAGCAGGTTGGTGGCTAGAGCCTGATTGGAGAGTTGTGTTCAAGATAGGAGGGGAGGAGAGAAATTGGAGACATGCAAGTATAGATAACTTTCAAAGAGGAGCAAAGCAATGGGGCAGTAGCTGGTGGGGGAGAGTCAGGTCAAGGTCATTTTCTCCTTTTTTTGGGGGAGAAATTACAGTAAGTTTGTACAGTTTGGGGAAAGATCCAATAAAGAGGGGAAACTGATGATTCAAGAGAGGAAAGCGATGCTAGAGCAATGTCCTTGAGTAGGTGAGAAGGAGATAAGATCTAGAGGAGAGGTTGGTCTTAGCCAGAGTGACAGCCATTTCATCCTTAGTAACAGGAGAAAAGGCGCAGAGCACACGAGCACACACATGCGGGTTGGTATACAAATGCTACAGTGGGAACTTAAGGAGGTTTCTATTTTCTCGAGAAATACAAAGCAGAGTTATCAGCCAAAAGTGAGGATGTGGATGGAGATATTGGAGGCTTGAACAGAGAGGAGGAAGGATATTACAGTTATTTAGGAGAGAGGGAGAAAGATGGAAAAGAGAACTAATGATATGATTGCTGAGGGAGCAGGAAGGGTCCATTTGAGTCATTGTCAATTTTAGAGACTAATCAGCGTGGTTGTGTATATTTCTCTAGCCCTGTTTAAGTGCCCAGGCACTTGTACTTATTTTGTTCCATTATATTTTTCAGAGGGGAGATTTTCAATGGCTTTAAAAACTAAGTTTACTTTTTAAACAGCTTGGTTTTGGTGAACTTTAAACAGAGCAAGTTACCTTACCTATGTAGTAATTCTAGTGTTGTTTTGTTTTTTTTTTCTTCTCTTTCCCTTGAGTATAAGATCAGTTTCATTAGTCTAATTTTATTCTCAACATATTTGTAGACATTTGTAGCTGGAATTGTATATGATGTCATCAGTATTTGCTTGCAGTTGCTTTCAGCTGATTGTGATTATTTATGTTTTTTCCTTTGAACTTTGCATTTTATTAAGCTAAATAAAAACTGTTTGGGAGATTGGAGAGGTTCTTTTATGTCCAATTCCAAGAGATAGATTTTCTAACTTTTATTTTGGTGTTTAGCAAAATGATATTTGTTTCACAAATGTGTTATGTTTTTCTGTTGTAGGAAACCCAGCGTTTGCTGGCAGAGCCAGTTCCCGGCATTAAAGCAGAACCAGATGAGAGCAACGCCCGTTATTTTCATGTGGTCATTGCTGGCCCTCAGGATTCCCCCTTTGAGGGAGGGACTTTTAAACTTGAACTATTCCTTCCAGAAGAATACCCAATGGCAGCCCCTAAAGTACGTTTCATGACCAAAATTTATCATCCTAATGTAGACAAGTTGGGAAGAATATGTTTAGATATTTTGAAAGGTAAGTGTTATCTTTATCATTATATGCTATTAAGATTTCTCCTTTTTCTCTTAAGCATTCCCTTTTGAGAATCTGAATATTGTAATCTTACCTTATATAATAAAAAGACCACAGAACTCTGTAGGAGGGAAATGCAGCAGTTCTGTGGCTGTTTTTTTCATGCTTGGTCATTCTGGGCCTGTTGCCTTCGTAGATAAGTGGTCCCCAGCACTGCAGATCCGCACAGTTCTGCTATCGATCCAGGCTTTGTTAAGTGCTCCCAATCCAGATGATCCATTAGCAAATGACGTAGCGGAGCAGTGGAAGACCAACGAAGCCCAAGCCATAGAAACAGGTACTGACTATTCATTCTCCTTCACACCGCTTCCACTTTAAAAAACAACCTATACCTTTTTTGGGGGGTGGGGAGTGGGCGGGGGCTGCACTGTGCGCAGCTTGCCAGATCTTAGTTCCTGGGCCTCGGCAGTGAGAGCACCGAGTCCTAACCACTAGACCGCCAGGGAATTCCCCTGTACCACCGTTTTAAAAACATCGTTTAGAGCCTTAACAAGAAAAAGAAAAAATACATTAAAAGGAAAAAATCAGATCTTTCTTATAGTATGTAAATAACCTCTTAACAAAAGATGTTCAAACGCCATCTTATAGTCTGCTACATGACTCCCAAATTTAAAGAGGACCTGTAATTGGGAGATCTTGGACTCTTGTATAACTACACATGATTTAACAAATACCTGCGTGCCTGCCATTCATCTAGCAATACTTAAAGATAATGGAAGAGTTTAAAATCAGTAAGCTTCTTGCTACAGATTTTAACATAATTAATGAGGAGCATTATATGTCTAGAAATGAAGGAGACAAAAGAAGATAGCTCTTTTCATCCTGTTGAATTTTGTAGAACTTTAAAATTCTATTGTAGTGTTTTGGTAATTAGACATATAGACAATCTTTCTGCCCTGATCCAGATTATAGAAAATGGCATGAATTTAAGGGATTACAGCATGCTGTTTCCATAATTAACTTAATACTGTTTGTTTACTTTTTATAGAGTTTGGAAAGGAACATATCGAACTAAGTAAAGTAATAATTGCGTGTTTGTTTTTGTCTACAGCTAGAGCATGGACTAGGCTATATGCCATGAATAATATTTAAATCGATCCGATCATCAAGTGTGCATCACTTCTCCTGTTCTGCCAAGACTTCTTCCTTTTTTGTTTGCATTTAATGGACACAGTCTTAGAAACATTACAGAATAAAAGCCCAGACATCTTCAGTCCTTTGGTGATTAAATGCACATTAGCAAATCTATGTCTTGTCCTGATTCACTGTTGTAAAGCATGAGCAGAGGCTAGAAGTGTCATCTGGATTGTTGCGAAACGTTTAAAAGCAGTGGCCCTTCTCTGCTTTTATTCATTTCCCCATCATGGTTTGAGTATAAAGCACTGTGAATGAAGGTAGTTGTCAGGGTTAGCTGCAGGGGTGTGGGTGTTTTTCTTTATTATTATTTTTTTTTTGGTGGTGGGGGGAAGGTAGTTTTATTTTAATTTTATGGGCTCCTTTCCCCCTTTTTATGGTGATCTAATTGCATTGGTTAAAAGCAGCTAACCAGTTCTTTAGAATATGCTCTCTAGCCAAGTCTAACTTTATTTAGACACTGTAGATGGACAAGCTTGATTGTTTGAACCAAAATGGGAACATTAAACAAACATCACAGCCCTCACTAATAACATTGTGACTTTGCTGTCAAGTGTAGAATCCTCCCTTCAAGAAAAAGCTTGTGACCATTTTGTATGGCTTGTCTGGAAACTTCTGTAAATCTTATGTTTTAGTAAAATATTTTTTGTTATTCTACTTTGCCTTTGTACAGTTTATTTTACTGTGTTTATTTCATTTTTCCCAATGTGACAATCGTATTTAAAAATTAAAACTGATGGAAGATTCTCTTTTGGTCTTCAACGTCTGACAAATTGAATGGCGAGAGGTAGATTTTGCCAGTTTCTTTTCACTGATGCAAATTTGTGTTAAGATATATCACTGAATGGAGTATTTATAAGCTGGCCCTGAGCATGCCTAAAGCATCAGTATGTGACATTTTTTACCTCCTAGAAATTTGAAATAAATGTGTTTGTGTTGTCTGATTAGTCAGATGATCATGGGTGTCTTGCCACAGTGTTTGAAAATTACTGTAGAGGAGAGTCACAGCACAGCCACACTCGTGACTGGCTTTATGTGGGACTTTCACATGTGCCACATTTGTGTCTGGCATTTGCATTATGACCTTGCTCTTAGTTCTTGTTTCAGAACTTCATGTGTGACCACTGGTGTGTGTTATTAGGAAACACCAATCTGATAATCACTTGGGGTTCGTTCAGGCCATTTATGAGTCTTTCTTACAGACCTGCTGAGCAAATCTCAAGCAGCCAGCTTGCATAAGTGTCATCAGAAAGGTTTCTCCCTTAGAGGGCATCATATCCTCAATTAATGATTCTTACTGTCATCCCTCTAATATTTGCTACGGGAGCTCCTTTTAATCTTTAATTTGATAATCAACTCTTTTTTCTGCATTGACAGAGTTCCTCCCCCACAAAACTGTTCTTTCCCACCCTTCCATATCTAATTCCTGATTCTTGTTATTTTTAAGACATAAATGTAGTCAGTCATAAGTATGTAAATGTTAACCTGTGGGTTGGAACCTTTGTCTCTTGCAGTTTAAGGTAATGGATATTGTAGACCATCTGAATTTTCCCCCCTCTTATTCTCGTAACTTCTGGAGTTTCTTCAGAATGTGGTGTATTTTATTGTGCTCCTATGTAAGATGAAGAATTATCTATTAAAATTACATTTTCAACATACAAAAGTTTTTGATGACTGGTAACTGGTATCCTTCCAAATAAATGCATTGCTTGGAAACAAATGCTAGTTTAATTCAGAATAAAATTGTTCATAACCCTAATATTGTAAATTTAAAGACTTAACAGCAGTTGTCATTTATAACAATTCTTGAGCTATTTAGAAGTTGTCTTGCCACTAAGGAAACTGAATCTCATTCTGGGGCCAAAATGAGTGAACACTGCAAGCAGTTAAATAGAGATCAGCTTTATTTATTGCAGATGGCACTGCTCATGATGATGGCTAGTATTACATAGTGATTTATAAGTTATAAAATTCCAGATTTAAATCTGTTACTCTACAAAAATGTATCTAAAATAGGCCTCTGATATCTACTGAGTTTGAGTTATAGAAATACAGAAATGAAATAATTCACTGTTTTCATTTCAAATACATGAATTCCTAACTTCATGGCATCATGGTTTTTTCCTTTGTAATTTTGACGAGTCCCCATTGTTTTGGTAATACTTCCTTTCTCAACCAGTGGGATGAAACAAGAACCAGTGTGTTGAGCTTTCTTAGGATTTAAGGGGCTCTGGAAGAGTCCAAGATAAGAGTTCGAAAACTGGCAGCTACATCTGGCTTTGGGGCCTATTTTCCTTGGCCCACACAGTGTGGTTGGTTAAAACATTTTGAATTCAGTGCCAACATTTAAAAAAATCAGGAGACTCGCATGAAAATCTAGAATTCTGGTAACTTGAATGATCTGAAGTTCTGGCAGCAGCAGACATGACCTGCCTTATGTAGGGTACCTTCTGGGAGGAGCTGAGTAGCAGCCATCCTAAGAAGAGCTTGTCATTCTTCTCTTAATTCAGTGACTCTCCAGCTGTTTAGAGTCCTCTCCCAGCCCACCTGCTCCTTTATGTAGTTCTTTTCGCTTGTAAGCCTTTGACTTTGTAACTACTAAGCTTATGGACACAGTTATTTGTCAAGTAAAAGTGCCTAATATGTGCCCAACACTGTACTACTTGTTGGGGATGATTAGGTGTATGAGACTGTCATGGGACGTTCCTTTGTGGACCTTCTAATCTAATGGGGGAGGGGGCATGGACAAAGCAGTTTCCACTCTGATGGAGAAGGGAAGTAAGCACTTGGGAGGGGCCGCTCTTCTGGATTCAACACCTCCTGGCTGGGGAACAGCACGTGCAAAGCCCTGGGAGAGGAGAAGAATCTGAATATATTGATAAGTGCTTCTTGAAAGTCAACTCTGCCCATTCAGAAGCTTTTCTGAAATCCTGAGGTATTAATAGGAGCTTTGTTTTTCATGAGATTTTTAAATTTTGTTGTCTCCTTTGCTGTGATTTGCTTCCACACTAGTCTTGGTCCTCTCAGAGGCTGCCTAATAAGATCTCAGATTTGAAATTATGTAGAACTTACACCCTGTTCTACACCAAGAACACACTTTTAATACAGTTTCAGAGCATTTAAAAATAAATCAATACACAAAAGCCATAGGTGCTATGGTTTAGCACTATTAAAGGAGAGTGTGGCGGGGAAATCTGGTATCCTTTAAGACATAAACACAATTTTAGCTAAATGGAACTAAATGGTATCATGGGAATGATAGGAATCGGCTTTATTTTTCTATTTGATGGTTCAGGAATCTTTTGGCTACTTACTCTAGCCACATCAACTTTTTGTTAGTTGCAGTAGCAAAGGTTTAAAAATACAGCCTTACCTACAAAAGGTGGCAAAAAAAAAAAAATGCCATGATTATAGGGCAGCTAATTCAACAGTCTATTTAAAAAAAAAATGTAATATTTCATTGGAATAATGTATTTTGGGGCTGGGGGCAACATTTCATTTAGCTATTTAGCATGCTGCTTAGTTTAAGAAATATCAGGGGTTTATTTTTAAATGACTTGATCACAAAAGCAAAATATGTTGACTGTAATAACTTGAAATATTAAGAATAAAAATCTGTACTCCACCATCCAGACTGGTGATACTTTGTTTCCTTAACCAAATCCCCCACCCCCTGAGTTAATTTCCATTTTTATCATTGAGGTTGGAAATTGGGAGGACTTGTTCCAAGAGTTGGCTTTGCTACAGCTTTATGTTACAAATTGGACAAGTTCCCATTGGCTGCAAAACTGGGAGTTGTACTAAAGTTTTTCCTGTTAAGTATGGAACTCAACATGAAGAGTCTGGGTCCTCCCTTCTCCCTGCAATTTCATCTTTGCTACCCTTTAGCTGATCTCATTTCATATGTGCCTGTTGGCATAGCATTTTGAAAGCGTATGAATGCAGACTTGCTAACCAAGCTGAGCCGCTGTGGACTTGATGTAGTTGTTTCTGATTGGTTGGAGAAGCATATATGGTAATTGTCTGAATATTTAGACCTTCCTTGTCTCGTAGCAGAGCAACAACTGAAATCCTATGATCTCGTAGAAGTACATTTTATGGTGCTCATTAAGGAGCTTTAACATTGCTCTGCTAAGCATTTTTACCTATGGGACAAAAAAATTTTAGAAATTATGAAAGATTTGATAACTCAGGTTCCTATCATGTGGAATAACTAGTACATTTCCATTTTACATATTCCTGATCCATATTCACCCACCATGTGACTCCTTTTGAAATAGTTCATGATCTAGATTAGTAAATCCCAATAACTCTTGTTTCATTATAACCTAGCAAGTTTACAAAGTATTCTGGCTTAGGTTCAACAGTAGACTACTCAAGAAGACTTACTCAGACCTGTCAAAAGCAGGTTAGACACGATATGTTGGTTACACTAAATTTGAACTTGGTGCTGTTTTCCTTATGTTTTGGCAGGAAGCATTAGGACTGTGAGTAACCAAAGGAGTAGGGCCAAATTCTTGTAATCCGTGTTTTTTCATTCTGAAACGGTAAATATTTTGGGCTCTGCAGGCCATGAGTCTGTCTCGGTTACTGAACTCTGCCAGTGTGGTGAAAAAGCATCCATAGACAATTTTAAACAAATGGGCATGCTGTGCTCTTCTCTAACAAAACTTTAATTTTCACATGTCATAAGGTATTTTTTTCCCAACCACTAGAAATGTAAAACACATTCCAAGTTTGTGGACTATACAAAAAACAGGCTGGGGACTCCATTTGGTCTGTAGGCTGAGTTAACCCCTGCCTCCTTGGCAGTGATTGATTATTCCACTGCTCTTGTGTTAGAACCCACGGATATGTGTCTCTCCTCCCCCTTTTAAAGAGTGATACGTTACTGTTACTCCAATAACGGAAAAGATTTGTGGTGACTTCCTTTTTCTGCTTTGATAGTAATACATACATATCTTGATAAGTTATATACAGATTGGGCACTTATAAAACCCACTTTTTTCATTTGAGATTATTGAACATTTTCACATTGAAAATTTCTCAGAACGTTCACTTAAAAACTATACAGGATTTAATTTTTTTGGCCGCGCCTCTCGGCATGCAGGGTCTTAGTTTCCCAACCAGGGATCGAACCCATGCCCCCTGAAGTGGAAGTGCAGAATCTTAACCACTGGACTGCTAGGGAAGTCCCTAGACAGGATTTTTTTAAAAAATCTGAAATCTGTACAGGCTCCTTTAAAAAATGTGACCTTAACAGGTAATGCTGTATTGTTTTTCAATTAGCAGTATTGCAAGGACTTCCATCTGTGGCAGCACATTTCTTTGGTAGCTGTATAGTGTCTATCAAGTAGATGACCATAATTTAACCCACCCAGTTTGTACATTTAAATTGATGCCAGTTTTATAAATAATGCAATACACATCTTTGACCATATTTTGATTTTGCAACTTGTTGAAGTATTTTTGTTGACTAGATTCCCAGAAGTGTAATTGGTGAAAGGGTTATATGCATTTAAAATTTTGATAGTTACTACTACTCAGTTGCTCTCAAAAAGGCCATACCAGTTTACTCTGCATCCTTAACCTGAATGTCATTTTTATGTCTGTATAATATTCCATTATATGGATATATTACTAGTTAACCATTACCCCTTTGGGCCTGGGCATTTTATTTCCATGTCTCACCACTTTGGTTGCCTTATCTTGGTAGGTACATCCGTGTCCACATTCCTGGAGATTAGATTCCTAGTGTAGTAACTTGATTAAAAGGTATTTTATTTCTTGATACACAGTAATGGCCAAGTATTTTTTATTTCACTAATTTGATTAAGGAATGAATTTGAGTAAAAATTAAGAAAAGCAGTTAAGAATTATGGTACTATTACAATGTCTGGCACTGGTGTTTAATTAGAACCAGGAAATGGGATGTCCAGAGGGTAGTATTCCACATATTGGTAAGAGTAACTTTTGGGATCATAATTAGTTGAAATCGCATCAAAGTAGAGGAATTTAAGGCTAGCTTCTGGGGACTTCCCTGGTGGCGCAGTGGTTAAGAATCCGCCTGCCAACTCAGGGGACACAGGTTCGACCCCTGGTCCGGGAAGATCCCACATGCAGTGGAGCAACTAAGCCCATGCGCCACAACTACTGAAGCCCACGCGCCTAGAGCCTGTGCTCACAACGAGAAGCCACCGCAGTGAGAAGCCCGTGCACTGCAATGAAGAGTAGCTTCTGCCTGCTGGAACTAGAGAAAGCCCTCGCATGGCAACGAAGACCCAACGCAGCCAAAAATAAATAAATTTATTAAAAAAAAAAAAAAAAAGCTAGTTTCAGAGTAAATTAGGGTCTTTGACATAATGCAACGCCAGGATGGCCCTTAGGAGCCTTCTCATCTTACTGCTAGAATTTAGCCAATGGCACTAGTCAGGAAGGTATTAAAAATGAAAGTAGCACCAGGGATGAGATCACTTTTCGACCTTTGTTCTCCAATTCCATATAAAATGTATGTATAAAAGTATTTGATGGGGAGCACATTTTTATTTAAAATTTTGCTTTTGAAGATGGTACCTATATGTCTTAAAAAAAATAGATCTAACGCCTTGAAAGACATTTTCTGATGTATAAATAACTATCACTCATCTCTAGTTCACTAGAATATAAGCTCCTTGAGGGTACAAACTCGTTCTGTTCTGTAGCTCTAATGCTGGGCATAAAGCAGATGCTGACTACTGTGCAGCTCACGGTAAACAGTTGCATTAAGAATTTATGAAACAAGGTATTGGATGGAAACTTCATTTGAGACAATCAGCTACACAGCAACGTTCCAGCTGTCACAAATCCATTACAAATTATACTTTAAGAAACTCAACTAGTGTTTAGTCTGTGTAAGAGACATGTAGAGAATTCTTGTATTCCAACGTGAAGACATTAGAAAACGCCAAGCTTTCTCTTTTCCTCCAATTTAACAATCCTAATCAAAAACCAAATGAGATTTGAGTAGAACTTTTACGTGAGGATTCTAAAGCTCATCTTAGGTAAATAATATTTTGGGTAAATATAATGGCCTCACCAGTCACCCTTTTAAAACAGAGCTGTAATAATTAATATGGGGACTTCCCTGGTGGTCCAGTGGTCAAGACTCCACACTCCCAATGCAGGGGGCCCGGGTTTGATGCCTGATCAGGGAACTAGAGCCGGCGTCCAGCAACTAAAGATCCTGCAGGTGGCAACGAAGATACTGAGTGCCGCAACTAAGACCCAGCGCAACCAAAATAAATATTAAAAAAAAAATAATGTGACGGTAGTGTAGAAAGTGTCTGCAACATATTACAGCAAAGTACTCATAGAATAAGCCAAGAGCCCTTGAAAATTGTTAAAATAATTATAACACAAACCCCATTAGGAAAGGGGACTAGCAATAAATAAGACAACCACAGTGGCATGACTGGTGTCCAATAAGATGGAAAACATACATTAGGAGAGTAATGGCAACACCTTAACTGGTGAGCTGTTCCTTTTAACTCAGTTCCACTAGTAAGGATCATAAAAGGGAAGTGTAGAAATGAACTACTACTAAGAGATAATTATATGGCCACCCATGGGAAAACAGTAAAGTTGTTACTGTGGAATGCCAGACAAGTTTTCACTTGGACAGTGTTAAGATATGTTAAAAAAAAAATTCATTCCCATTTTTTATTTGATGTTTCCAAATATAAAAAAAGTCAAGATTCTTACACCAATTATCTCAAATGAGACCATGCAAAGCAATTTAAAGTGTATACAACAATCATTCCCCCTTCAGTTTTGCTGCTTTATACAACTGTGTGATCAACAGAAAATTGAATGGCATGTGCCTGGTTGGAAAATTTCACCGGTTTACAAAAAAACAAACAAACGAACGAACAAAAACCCAACAACAAACATGCAAGATAGCTGCTACTTTGTGTCTGTGAATCAATTTACAAACTTTTTAAAATTTAGGAGCCACATGGAACTGAAAATTTTTAGCTGCCCTATTTTATCCAACTTCCCCACAGAAAGCACAAATGACAGTCCCAACACTGTAAACTTTGAAGAGTTGAGATAGTAGACACTATTTGTTATCTATAGTAGATTCAACTGTTGAGTCTGCAAATGTAGGCTTTTTTCTCTTAACAGAAATAAATCTCCTTAGGGCCTTTACTCTAATTTTGCTAGGCTGGGTTCCAAAAGAATAGTGAAGAACTCTTCATGTGAAATTTAAAGTGTGACGACTGAAATATTCTGATGCATTATACAAATTTTTGCTAGTTGCATAGTAAAGACAGGTGGTTTGCTAAATGGCACTGAAGAAAACCCGACCCAGTGGCACTACTTAGTCCAAATGTTTCTGACCAAAGAAAATTATACAACAATATTTATAGGCTCACTTTTAAGAAATGGCTGACATTAATACTGTACATATTTTACAAGTCAAATACATAGTCCAAGGGTTTATAAAATAAGTTCATGCATTATTACTTCTAATAATATCATATACAAGATACCCAGCCCTCCTCCCCACCCCCAGTACTTCTGACAACATTTCAGGTGGACACAGTCTTATATACAAAAACAATCCAGTTTCTCTGCTGTGTTAAGTATATAATTTAAAGAAACTTCAGAGATCACTGAGAAAAAAACTCTTAGTCCATTGAAGATTGATATAAAGTGTCAATCTGTGGGATTTAAAATGTTTCCTTTTAAAAAAACACCCAGAATACATAACCTCTGTACAAAGAAAAATATAAAAATTCTGGATGATCATGTTTGATCACACTACATAATTTAGAATGAAATATCATTGGTTAAAAGTTTTTCTACTTCACTCATTCCTTTGATAGCATTAATTTGTGAACTAATATTTATATTTAGTTCAGCTGCATTTATGGCACACGATCTCATTTTCAAAACAGTGGCACCAATTTTCCTTAAGTGTAACAGCACTCTATTTTTAGCAGCAATTATATTTTTAAAGGTTAACAATTTATAGAAATGTATAACTATGCTTATTTTCTACTTTATATTCCACCAGTTACAATTATTTACAAGAAGCTAACGAATGTCTATATATGGAATCATCTTTCACTTGCCCCACCTCATTTCTGACTTGGTCAGGGAAGTACAGGTGTTCCAGACAAGGTATTTATGTGTTTTAGATGGGATTCTTCGATTTAAGTGAATATAAAGACAAGTGTAAGACAAAGTAATCCTTAATTCAGGTATGTTCCAGTGCCCCAATATTTAGTTATGTGATAAATAGTACCTATTGACCAGCTGTAAAAGATGAGAGGTTGTCCAAGGTGCCTTAACAATCTAGGTCTGTAACAGCTGAACAAGAAGGCCATTTCACTCAATTGTGATGCAGTCAGCACTGACTGGCATTTAAGGTGGTAACCAGCAAGTTTAACTGAAGAGATGTCACTAAATTAAAAAACTGGAAATATGTTTTTAAAAGCAATTTACATTGAGGGAAATATGTTCTCATGTATTCTGTGTAAAGAGAGATTATGGATGAAGGGAATTGGCAATGGAGCATGCTGACTCAAATTCCATGAACACAGTTTTCGTGATGTTATGCACTACATGCATTTTGCTTACTGTACCTGCCTAACAATTACCAGCTCTACAGAGTTAAACTTTGTGTTAAAGGACTATTGAGTTTTAGGGGAATTGGCCATATCAGGTAGTTAGGGACATAATACCGGTTGTGAAAATTGAGACAAATGAGTTGACAAATTCCTGAAAATAGGGCCATATAGAAATAGTCCAAATCTGGAATCTATGAATCAAAATTGTGATCCTATGAAACAAGTTTTTGGGTTGATGGGCTGCTTTAATATCAAGAATTACTGTCGTAAATTCCCACAACAGAAGGATTTGTTGAATATGTTAATACTGTGAATGAGAAAACAATTTAGGGGGAAAATATACCCACGAATAAGCTGATCTGACAAAAACCACAGACTGACATCAAATGGACAAAAAACTGAAAAAAAAAAAAAATGCTGTGAAAATGCCAACCAAAATAATAAGGTGGGTGGGCTGGGTGCACAGTTAAGGCATCTAAAAAAAATTCCACATGGCTTTGGCTTATTAAAATATTTTACACTATTTTTTTTTTTTTAAAGAAGATTTGAAAGCATCTGAAAACCATGCAGATTGTTTGAAAATCCTGCATGGCAAATTCAGACAGTTTGCAAGCGTCATTCAGATGTTTGCCAAAGATAATAAAGCCTCTGCCCACGAGACTGCACATGGTGGAAGAGGTCCTTCCAATTCTATCTTACACTAGACGGCAGCCCAGAGGTCTGTGCAGCAGTTACAAACAGGGTGTTACTATCTGGAAGGGAAGGGACTGTGGAATTTCCATTGGTTGGAGAACAACCCAGCTTTAGTTTTTCCAGATACTCGGCATGTACAGGCTTATGACACTGGAGAACTTTGATGGCATCTTCTACTTTGAACCACTCTCTCTTTCTTCCTAAAAAACAGTATGAAATTGGTTACTAAAAATAAAAAATAATGAGGTCAATTTTAAAAAGCTATACACTATTAACAATGCCCCCTCAACTGTCTCCACAAATAATGACTATTTTTTTGGGAATGGCTTAGACAACAATATATCGGGGAACAATTTTAAGATAATTCAAATTTGGAGATGTATATATTGATCTTCTCTAGAAAGTAACCCAAAATAATTTAAGATGAAAACTGAATACACATATGTAGTATTTGAATTAAGAGAATTCAGATAGCAAAAGGAAAGGGAATTTACCTATATTAACAGAATCTTCCCAGTCTTCTAATATTTCAGTGACAGTAAGAACATAAACATATGTTCTGTGCTTTCGGTCTTGGTTCTGCTTGAATATAAAAAGAAGAGCTTTTTAATCTACAAGAGCTAGCCATATACACATTTTTGAGTGAAAAATTCAGTGTGGCATACATTAGCATAGTCTATTTGCCAACATAGGCAAGTATACTCAGTCATATAACCCAGCATAAAAGTGAGTTTATATGAGACAAAACATTTAAAATGGTGAAATTAGCTCCCAATACTAAATTTTAGCACTTTGATTTCTGTCCATTAGACAATTTTCATAAAGAAAATCTTAAGGTTGGAATGGAATCTATATTAAAAGAACTGCATTCCTGTCATCTTTATCCTAGGTCCTATTCCTGTGGGCTAATCCCAACAGTCTTTTGTGACTATGGAAACTGCTTCCTTTAGGACCTCTGTAGAAGAGCAAATAGCCCCAGTTCCTTTAGAACATGCCTCTTAGAGGGTCACAAGATGCATACAGAGCACAGCCCTATTAACCTAGACCAGGGCCTCTCAACCTTGACTATCTACTTCATCACCTGACCACCTTCATCAACCTTGACCATCTACTTCATTTCAAAAAAATGAAAATTTTTTTTAAGAGACACTGATTCAGTGAGTCTGAGAGGAAGCCCAAGTATTTAAAAGCTTCCAGGTGAACTATGCACAGCAAAGGTTGAGAATAATACCTAGGATAGTCCATTTCTAGAATGTTATATTGATATTTTAGTCCTATATGCCCAAACTCAATTTTTAACCATACTAAAACTGCTGCCTAGCCTTGTCTCTAGGTTCAAAATTAAACCCAAGTTGGCCTTAAGATGAAGGGGCTCATCTTCATCTTGATTAAAGTTAGCCTTGTTTGCTATAGTCTAAGACTTTAGATAATTGCCCTATTATTTTTTCTACCACAAATCACCTGAGTAATCCACTCATTCAGTGTCTTCTGTCTGAGAATGAAAGAAAACTCACACTATGTTTTCCAGTTTAACCAGGAGATGGTGCTATTTAACTGGGTAAAGCAAGTGCTGAATTTGCAAAATTTTGAATAGTATCTTAAGAACTTTATTCTTAACAATTACTGTATTCTGGAAGTCATCAATTCTATCAAGCGCTGTACAATCAGAATTTTTTCTGAATCCCTGTAAAAGGCTTAAAATTAAAATCTGTAAGGACTGTATTTACATAGTCCTACCAGCAGGACTAAACTAACACTTAAAATAGTATCTTGGGGGAAAAAAAGTCACAGCGTGTCTGATAGACCATGTATCTAGGTCTGAATTTTGGATGAAAATTTGAGAACAGCTTGGGTCTCATGACCTGACCTCATTTCTCCCCACCTTCCATAGAATACCTGCCACTTCCAAATTTCCTCTCCACAAATTCCATTCTGACTTCAGTCATAACAAATTATACAAGAAAATTCTATGCTTCTAGTATCTAGTCTGTGTATCTGAGTTCTGCATCCTCATGGTGTCCTTTCAGGGTAAAGTCATTATGTATATCACCCAATGTTACATGCTGAAGGCAAAGGGTACATTTCAAGACTATCCATGAGAGACCTAAGCCCTTAGGTAATATTGAGGATATCACCTCCTAAAAAGTCTATACCTAAACTGTATACAGTGAACCAAGAGGTAAGTCTGTCTATATCAGCCCCACTGTATTGTTATATAAAACAAATTACCACTGTAATAATGCTGTATAAAATTAATGATATATGAAAGTTAAGCAGCTTTTACTTCCCTCCCTCCTAATCCTTATGACTTGCTTGCCTACTGATAGTTTTAGAGGAATGTCTAGTTCAGGCTGCTGCCAGAACTAGTAAATGTCTAGTTCAGGTTGCTGGCCTGTTAGGAAGGAAGAAATCATTAATTCTACCATCAGCAAGATGAGGATTACTTTTGTAACTCACCTCAAATATGCCCAGGAGTCTGCCCAATTTTCCTTTGACCCCAGCCTATTAAAAAAAGATGACATGTAAAATTTTTACCTCTACATAACAAAATTTATATGCAAGTTATTTTCTTTCTATGTGTTACCCTTCCACTGCACAGTCCTGTTCCTTTTACCTAGTACTGTGACACTGGAACTTCAGTGTGTGCCCCATTCAAACCCATACTGCAAACTAACAAACTGGCACATGCTGTCTCCTAGAAGATGCTCATCCCTTAAGACCTGTCTCTAGGAAACCTTTCCAATTATGCACCAACACCCAATGAGAGCCTTACCATTCACTTCTCATTTATGCCCTAAATGCTGTTCAAGTTTTTATGGCACTTGATCTTCTATGCGGTTTTGCCCCTGAGTAAAAGCAAGTTCTATCTCTCATCAGGTGTGAGAAGACAGGCAGGCCAAGTGTGCTTCTGTGCACGTGTATGCCCCTATTTTACTGAACTTTAAGACAAAGCCAGTAAAATAAAAGCAACTGGCTTTTTATTCATTTGAAAAGGAATTGTAGCATATGAGGAATGTCTCTGTGCATTTTTGCTCAGTTAATACAAACCTTGCTCTGGGGCAAGGCCATCATGTTATATGTTGATCACCAATCAGACTTACTGTCTATTTTTACCAGGTAGAAAAAAATATCTGCTTAGCAAAGCACCAGCTGTAGCCACATGCTTTAAAATGTTGAATCAGACAACCAAACAGCACCTGTGGGATCTGCCTGTCTTCTTGCCTTCTCCCCGGTGTACGCAGCAAAGTGCCTTGTTTGTGAATCTCACCCAGAATGTGCTACTCTTCATCTTACCTCTTCATAAACCTCCCTCACGGCAGCACCGCCAGGCTCCTCCTCGGGCTCCATTCCTCCTCCTGGGACAATCCATTGGTCTGGGTACCGACTGCTGCTCACCAACAGCACCTGCACGATCGACCATAATCGTAAACTCCAGCCCCAGAGGCACTATGGACATTAACATTCATTTTTCCATGCTACAACAGCAGAGTTGGGCAATTTCAACAGAAACTGTATGACCCACAAAGCCTAAAACACTGTTTGGCCTTTACAGGAAACTCTGCAAATCTGGGTCAAGAACAGCATTAAGATTGAAATGTGCACACACTTAGAAAACAAACAAACAAAAACAAACACTATTATCACAGAATAGTATCCTATTAGTTCACTTTTTAGTGGTATCTGAAACAGGAAATATATATTCATCCTGTAAGTGAAAATTTGTGTGCTAGGTATAGGTTGGAATTCACCGAAGTTGGGGGGGTGGGGAAAGGCTATGATAAATAACCAAATAATGTTCATGAAGGTAACGTCTTGACCAACTTGAACAAAAATGTCTGCAAAATTACCTTAGTATACTGCCTTCAAGTAAATGCAAAGAATTTTCACCAGAAATTAATCAACTGAGAGCAAAGCTTGATCCCCAATGCAGGTTCTGGTTTCTGACACTGTGCCAGCTGTCTGCCCAGCTTCCTCCCTACTGCCAGAGGAACGGATGGCCCTCAGGAGTTCACAGCCAGCCCAGAATTCACCTACTTGAGTAAGCTGCCAGAACTCAACCTTCCCCAAATGGAAAGTTCCAGGCTGACAGTAGTAGTTTAGCAAGTCCCACCTTTCCCCCAAACCTCTAAAACAGGGTTGGAAGATGAGGGAACACCTGTTCAGGTGCACAATCCCCCTCAACTTGAAAAAAAGCAGCACACCTTTGCCTATGGACACACCATCACCACAGAGCAGTGGATCAACTAATGCTCCAGTGATCTGAGCTCCGTTTCTCTCATTCTTGATCTGGATAGGACTCTACTGCTCCTACCAGCATCACTCCTCCAAGTATATAACTGGCAGAACAGTGGCAAGTCCAGAGAAAGCACTGTAAATTAACACAACAGTTGATAAAGCCTTAGCTAAAGTACTAATGGCTGACATTGAGGGAACCACCAAGTCCAAATATAGCAATTTTGGTAAAGTAAAATGTAAGACAGCCTTAAATTTAAGCTTTCTTAAGTATTAGCAAATAGGGCTTATGTATCAAAATTAGAAACTAAAGAGCCAGAGTAAACAAATCTAGCAAGAACTAGAAAGCACAGGTTTCAACTTGAAGATGTTTATAACTCTACTAATCATAACCAAGATGTGTTTCATTCCTTGATGCACATGGTGATGGGTACCAGTGTCGTCCTCTGTAAAAAGAAGTAACTATCCTTTCAAGACTGTTGAGTGTTAGTGAGTATTAAATACCTTAGATCCTAGACTAAATACTCACGGTTGGCCATTACTAGCTCTTCTGCTTTCCCACCAATTGAGTTGAATTAGCCTACCAAGACAAGCTTGTTGGGACGTCCCTGGTGGCGCAGTGGTTAAGAATCCACTTGCCAATGCAAGGGACACGGGTTCGATCCCGGTCTGGGAAGATCCCACATACCGCGGAGCAACTAAGCCTGTGTGCCACACGCTTTTTAATGGTGCCTGCGCTCTAGAGGTCGCGAGCCATAACTACTGGGCCCGCAAGCCACAGCTACTGAAGCCCATGCGCCTAGAGCCTGTGCTCTGCAACAAGAGAAGCCACCGCAATGAGAAGCCAGCACACAGCAACAAAGAGTAGATCCTGCTCTCCACAACTAGAGAAAGCCTGAGCGCAACAAAGACCCAACCCAGCAAAAAATAAATAAATTAAAAAAAAAAAAAGATAAGCGTGCTCCCCAAATTTTGCCAGTTGTACTTGTTTTTATAATTACTGAGAGTTAATGATAAATGACAGCAGGAAGGAATTATCAAAAAAGGGTCTGCAAAGGCTCATTAAAAATGTGTTATTAAAAATTGCTATCAAGGACTTCCCTGGTGACGCAGTGGTTAAGAATCTGCCTGCCAATGCAGGGGACACGGGTTCGAGCCCTGGTCCGGGAAGATCCCACATGCCGCGGAGCAACTAAGTCTGTGTGCCACAACTACTGAGCCCGCGTGCTGCAACCACTGAAGCCTGCACACCTAGAGCCCATGCTCTGCAACAAGAGAAGCTACTGCAACGAGAAGCCCACACACAGCACGGAGAGTAGCCGTCGCTTGCTGAAACTAGAGAAAGCCTGCATGCAGCAACGAAGACCCAACACAGCCAAAAATAAATAATAAAAATAAATAAATTTAAAAAAAATTGCTATCAAATTAAGTATGGATGAGATACTAAAAAAAGACTAAAAGAAAGAAATTTTAAAAATCCAGAAAGTTAAAATTCTACTCTGTACAAAGTGAACTGCAAATCAGATTTCACCTTTGTATTTTATTCAAAAACGAGACTTGCCAAGAATCTATGGTATTCAAAGACTTTGACCCTATATCAAGACTGGCAAATGAATGTAAGATTTTAAGTTAAAACAAAAATGTTTAAGGTACCAAAGTGTTATATCTTACATCAAGGGAAAAGTAAATGGTAACCACCAGTCCTGACCACAGAGTTGGAAGCCTCTTTTCCTGGTTACTAGGCGTGAGCTAGGGATAACCTGGTTTCTATTATCTGAACAAAATTCTTACTACACAATGCTGTGCTCTCTAAGCAACCTCCTTGATTACCTTCATAATGCAACAGGACAGTGCAGGTGGCTAGCCGCCAGAAAAGTACATCTTCATTTAGTAAATAGGGAGTTTCAAAACCATCAATATTTATAATGGTTGAGTTCTGAAAAAATGAAATCCAGTGTCCTATATCTAGGTCAATGACTATTATGTTCCTATTTGACCAAGACAGTCTTTAAGAACTAAATTACATAAGGTTAATAACGTTGAAAAACAATTAGTACAGTCTGTGCCTGTTTTTGAACTAACACTTAAGCTTCCGATTTAAAACCAAATCTTTATCTACAGGATATTATTATCATATGACTAAGCTTCTCTTCCAAATGATTTAGCTGAAATCAAGAACTTATGATGCTGCAAGAGTCTCTTGACGTTCCAAAGTGATTAAATTTGATTAAACCATTAACTTCAAACGTATCTTTTCAAAAAATGGTCAATTTAAAATGAGTAATACCTAAGGTATACCATCTAAATGTTTAGATGATCAGCATCTAAACAACTAACTTAAGAGATCTGATAACGAGCCTTTGGTGATGGTACAGATTTGGAAACCAGTATGTTATTAAGTACTTGCCTACTCTTCCTGAGTACTTTATTTGGAGTTCAAATGAGGTCAAAGGCTACATGGGGGGTGGGGGGGAAGGAGGATGGTGATTAAGAAAGAGCAAGAACTGAGGGATATACTCCACAGGCAAGAGTAAACAGAATTATGGCAGAGGTCTGCCAGGGTAGAAGAAACAAATCTGAACACCATAAGCAGAAACAAGGACAATTAAAACCCCTTCTACACATTGGAAGAATCGAAACCTATAGAACCATATCACAAAGCATTATTATTCAATATCTCCCTCTCACCCCCTGCAAAGCCATCTAAACATTCTATAACATCCCCATTGTACTAGATCTATAATGTAGCTTTAGCATGCTAACTAATGCTCTAAGAATGGTGTTACTAAAAACAAACAAAAAATTCTAGAGAAAAGGGTTCTCAGACTATCCACTTCCATCTATACTTTGTCTCAAAATAATGCTTATCACAATTTTAAAATTCTATGGTTGCATTAACCTTTACAAACTTCTCCTTTCTTCCCTCAGACTACCAAAAAGAATCCATAATTTTACAGGCTCCAAAATCCTAGGTTGACTCTTAGACGTCTGTGATGCAAAATCTGAGAGAAAGTGGTGAAATTTGCTGGAGGTTAAAACAATCTACACTGTAAGGAAGTGAGAGAGAGTGAAGGGAGTGGGGATAAGGTGTAAAAGACAAAAGGAATGAGGGTACAGAGCAGTTGCTATGAAGTAAGTCTACTGATATTTGCCACTAAACGTATATATGGATATGAATATATTTATACTTATATATTACCGTTATTTATTAAGGAAATGACCAATGCTTAAAAAAAAAGAACGGTATTACTGAAGTAACAAAAGATAGGTTACAAAAGCTTATTCAGTAAGAAGATACATCAACAGCTGACAGATCTATACATGATCATTCACAGGTTTTAAATTCCCTTTCAACTACTTTTCTAGGTATATAAGATTTTATGCACCCAACAAGTTGACAGTCTGTCACCACATTAGTGACAAGATGACAAAGATGAAAGTAGGCATTTTAACCTTCCAGATAAGCCAGAGCTGAGACCAAAGGAAAGATTTATAAAAAGGAGGCTAGTCCACCCACCAAGTTGCAGAGTTGGACTTGAATCACACTCAAACCCCAAAGCCAATGGCATTAGAGTGGTGAAAAGTGAAGACACTACTTCCCCGATTCAACCTGACCACCTTCATATCAGCATTCCTCCTACTATACTATCAGACCTTACCCCTCTTCATGTACTGGGCAATTATCAGAATAAAACACTATTCACCTGGCATTGTTGAGAAGTCATTTCTCACATTTGTCTTTTTCTTAGATACCTAATGTTTTAAGATTTGGAACAGAAGTATTCCTCACTTTTAGTAGCAACAGTATAGTGATAGTGGTCCACTTGGAACCAGTCCTGAGTCTTGCTGGACAAAGCTTTGTCTGTGAATTGGAATAACCTATAATATACATTCTATACCCTATATTGCCCAAGTCCTCCTCACTGGGGATGTGTAAAAGCGTGTAAACCAGAAAACGCTGTTCAATGTCTATATAATGCAGTCACGCCCTCAGAGGCTGGAACATGGGATTGTTAGTTCCCTACACCAAGGGGCCCCAAATTGCCCTTCGTGTTTCAGCTTTTACCCTTAGAACCGCTCTGGGTCATGGCCTGCTGCCGTGAACAACTAGTCACTACAAACTACCGCTTCTTTCCTAGAAAAAACAAAGCTATCCAGAGAACCTCTCAAGTGATCCCTAAATCTAAGAATGAAGAATTTTATTTTGTGAATTGTAGCTATTTAGAAGCTGTTTTGGGGTTGTTGTTCTTTCTTCCCACATTATCATGAACAAGGATAGCATCAATGGTTAAAACTAGCTCTACTGTACTTAACTGTTTCATAGGCATTTAGCCAAAATTAGGCCCGCAGCATATTAGGAACACCTACTACACACATACACATTTTAAAAGATAATAAGTTACAACAATAGTTATTATATCCACTAACCACTACCAACTATTACTAAGCAAACTAGTACTACTTTTTTGGGCTATAGAGGCAGAGTGCTATAAGAAGATCAGAAATAACAGCGCATTGTGTTGAAAATGTGTTTAACCCAAATTAGATTATATGGATTGGTAGATAACGCTAAGTTGGGCTGACCATGACTTTTTCTCCTAGCATGTTAATGTTTTTTTTTTTTTTTTAAAACAAATATGGCTAGTCTTTTTTTTTTTTTTTTTTTTATTTATTTATTTATTTTTGGCTGTGTTGGGTCTTCGTTTCTGTGCGAGGGCTTTCTCCAGTTGCGGAGAGCGCGGGCCACTCTTCATCGCGGTGCGCGGGCCTCCCACTGTTGCGGCCTCTCCCGTTGCGAAGCACAGGCTGCAGACGCGCAGGCTCAGTAGCTGTGGCGCACGGGCCCAGCTGCTCCGCAGCATGTGGGATCCTCCCAGACGAGGGCTCGAACCCATGTCCCCTGCATTGGCAGGCGGACTCCCAACCACTGCGCCACCAGGGAAGCCCCATGTTAATGTTTTGAAGTGATGAGGTAAACTTTTACAAAATTAGAGAAAGCCTTGGCGATATGCCAAAATCATAAGAATAAAAACAGATGCAAATCGTACAGAAGTGCCTTCCCTTGAAGGAAGTGGCTGGTTGAGTAGGCTAAGTAGCCCTTCTCTAGGTCTGGGAGAGCTGCAGGCACAGATGAAGAGGGTTGGTGACATTTCCCTGGATTTAGAAAAGGCTACCTTTGGATAGTTAATTCTCATGAAAGTGGTTTCCATTTGAAGTATCTTCAAGGACTTAAATCTCTGAGGAAGTAAGAGTGCCAGAATATATGTCTGAAAAGGACTGTTGACCCTAGGGGTTAAAATGCTAGTAGAGAGAAGTATTAATATTACTTAGTTTTTGTTTATTAGAGCTCTGGTTTTAGAGTTCCATAGGTTTTGAGACTCTACTCTTCCCAGCAACTCTTAGTTTTAGTGCATGATTTTGCAGAATGCAGACATTTTGGGAACATACATTCTGCATTGAGATTCTACTATCTGTAGAATGCAGCCCCTGGCTCAGGGAGCTTAAAAGTTAATTGGAACAAAAAGTCCAAATGGAAGTTCTTAAGACTCTTTGTCTATGTTTCCCACTTGCAACTGTGCCTGGATTCCACCCAGGATCAAGTCATTTCTATTTCTCTCTTTAGAATTCTAGCCTATTTTGGTGCCAGATCATTCTCAAACTTGAATACATCTAAAATCGAAATTTTCCTTGTTCAAAAGTAAGAGTTCCTTTCTTGCCTAGCAACTCCTTAACCTTACATTTAAGGAGCTCTTTGTTTTTCAGCCATTATTTGTTCTATGCTATCCTAAGCTGCAGCTTAACTAGACCACAGCCCCAAGTCTTGCTCTGTTTGTGATGCTTGGTTCTTCCTTTCCCACTCACTGAAATCCAACTCCAAATGACTCACGTTGAATCTTAAGCCTGCAGTACCTGATGGTACTTTTAACCTTATTTTATTTCCTTTTTATCAGTCATTTGTCTAACCTCCTGCTGTAGAGCATGTGCCTTACGAAGTGACACTTTTCATCTTTGCATCCCTGTTCCAACTATCATATATGCAAATATGTTCAATGGAATCCATTTCGGGTTACCTTTTGTGAATGTACTGTCCACTTTCACTGCACAAACTGAGTATCCCAGCTACTCTATGGAACGCTTACTTGTTGCCTTGACTGGAAGCCCAACTGTCAAAAGTAAGGGTGGTTGCCCACAGAAATAACTAGCTGGAGAGAGGATCAAGTGACATGAGTTTTAGAAATAAAGGGGCTCAAAATGATCTGCCAGCTTCTGTGACTTCAGGACAAGTTACTTCTGCTACCTAATTTCTTCCTATACAAACGCTAATGCTTATTATTTAGCTCACAGGGCAGAAAGAGATACAATGGGAAAACACATAAAACCACCCCCAAAATAATAAAGACTCCTGCTGTTAGAACATCTTTCCTTCCTACAATAACCTATTCTAAAGTAAGGTCTACTGAGAACCCCTTCAGTACAGACAGCCAGACTAGAACACTGCATAGCTTTTGAGGGTCAAACGGCAATTACTATTTTATTTCAACTTATATTCTATAAACACAACTACAGAAATGAAGATCTCGAAGATCTAAACCAGACATTAAAGCTGGCTGTGCATTATTTAGAGAATTCCAGAGCCTTCCCTCAGAGCATATTCTCTAACAAACCGATTCACTTGGTTTCACAACCTCCAGGTTGTCAAAGTTTTATGTAATGAACTTATTTATCTACTAAATTCTCCAAATCTTGCTCTTTACTTCATTTTATAACGGCACTGGTCTCTTGAGTCGACCAGAGGCTAGGAATTTAGCATTTATTACAGTAGAAACAATTTCAAAGCACAAAAACAACTCATTTATTTGCTAAGGTTAACTTCTGAAGCTCTCCTCAGACTTTGCTTTACCATTCACACAATACAGATCATTTCAATTTCCTCCCATTTCCCATATCTTCCCCTGGGAACTTTTGTTTTTACAAAGCCTGAATTCCAAGTTCACGTTATGGCAAGACTTCAAAGTCACTACTTTCGGAAAGTCTTCCAAGCTCAGCCTCACAAAATCTCACTCATTCAAGCAAATCTCGTGTGCCCAGTTGCTAGAGGCTGAGCCCTGTGCTAAGAGCCCAGCATCAGGAGTAGGGACCCGATGCTGAATTCCGACTCTACCACTTCCTAATTATGTCATTTTGGGCAAAGTACTTATGCTCTGCAACTGTCTCCTCACCTATAAACCTGCTCTAAGAGGATTAAATGTAACAAACTTAAAGGTCTTCAGGCAGTGCCCAGCACCTAGTAAGCACCCAACTAAGAAAATAATTACACAATAGGGAGCCAATCAGGTAAGATTCTTGACCTATCTTGATCACTTCTGGCTACTGTATTATTTTATATTCAAAGTTTGCTTTGTCCTAACATGGTCCTTCCTTCAAGGACCTTCTAATCTTTTTAACAGAATGCACTTAAAGCTTGCTGACTTTGTAAATGCTAAAAACCTTTCCCTCTCTACTTTCTGGCTCTCCTAAATAGGCCCAGTTCAAAGACACCAATTTCCCATGAAAACTCCTTTGGAATTTAAGTTTAACCACTTAGAGACCCCCAACTGAGCACCAGATCAGCACTAAAGGGCTTGGTTTCTTTTCAAAAAATAAAGGCAAGACAAGAGTTTGAAGAGCACCATTCTGAGGCACTTTGATCTTTGTTAGCATAGTAAGAACAACTAAGCCACTGAGAGTACGCTATGTCATACTCACCCTAACTACAGGGACTAGCAATAAGGAAGCCATTAAATTCTCGTCTCCAGCTTTAGTCTGTAATTTTATTGGACATAATTGGTATGGAAGTAGAACTCAGAATGTTAATGCTTTCCCTGTCTAACCATTTTACAAGTGGCAATGCTAAAAGATTTTCATCCGCTACCAATTGACTATTATTGCTCTATGGAAATTTAAAGCAGTGAACCATTTTTAAATTAAATAAATGTAACAAATAAATAAAAACTGTTCTCCAGGAAAACCTCAACGGCCTATCAACCCAATGCTGATGGGTGAATTACAGAAGACCGACTGCAGCTTCCTCTTAGAACAAGACTGCTTCTCTCCAGACGTCAAGCCAAACATAGCAAAGAAGCTCTGATAAATATGCAGAGAGCTAGAGATTACTGTCTGAAAATGGCAACTTTGCCCAACTCTAGTCCATCTTCTCCCTTCTGGTGTGACTCCACATTTTTCACTACCCATCATTCTATAGCCAGAAAACTTTCCAAGAGTAGGCCTCTTTAAAAAAAAAATCAAGTATAAATATGCCAAGTGCTTGTAAGTTAAAGGATCCACTTGAAAGTGGAAATGACAGAACTAGATCGAAAGAGTTTTTATTTTAAAGCACGGGGACTGGATATTCCATAATCATGCCTACATTTATCTGAAACCGCAAACTGCTGTAACAGGGGAGGAAAATGTAACAGAGGCAGAAGGGCTTGGGCTGCAACACTCACGCCATTGCTACCCTCTGTTACAACTCAAGGTTTTATCTCGCTTCACGCTCAGTTCGCAGGTTAAAGTGGTGACTCCCCCTAGGCGGGACCTAGACGGCCCGGGACCTTCCCGGGGGCCAGAAGGCGTCTCGGCCTCCTGTCCTAACCACGACCCAGTGGGAGAGCATAGGGCTGGGCGAGCCCCTTTGTTTCCACAATCAACCCAGAGAAAGGAAGGAAGGCGGGAGGGAGGGAGGGAGAGAAGGAGGGAGTGGGCTAATCCTTTCCAGCCCTGGGGCCAGACGGAGGGTCGGCTGGGAAGGGGATGCAGAAAGGCAAGGGCAAGGGCAAGGACCCTCCTACTCCGGCCAGCCCGAACACCCACCCCAACCCCACCCCGGCGCCCCCGAGCGCGCCGACCGCCCTCACCTCGTCCTCCTGCTCGCTCCGGAAGCACAGGCACGCAGCCCGCTTCTTGAAGCCCTCGCGGTCATAGGTCCGCGTCTGGTTGGGCTTGAACTTCATCATAGAGACGGGCTCTTGCTGCCGCTGCTGCTCCGGCCGCCGCCGCGGGGGCCTGGCCGCCGCCACCCGGCCGGGGAGTGGGGGCGAGGGCGAGTCGGGGAGCAAGAAGGCGAGGCGGCGGCGCGGGGAAGGGCAGCGAGGCCGGGTCAGTCCCGGAGCCGGCGGCCGTTCCGACGCGGTGCAGGGCGCGAGCGCCGGTCACTGGAGCCCGGGTGCCGGGGTGGAAGCGCCGCCTCTGCACGGGCGTCCGCCGCTCTCCATGGAGCCCGCCGCCCGCTCGCCTCCGCTCTCTCCTGCTGCTGCAGCCGCCGCCACCGCCGCCGCCGCCGCCGCCGCCGCCGGAGAAAGAGCGAGGCTCGAGGATCGCGCCACGAGGAGACAGCGGCAGGAACTGGCGCCGACTGGGCAGCAGCGCCGCGGCAGCTTCGCACCGCCCCCTCCGCCCTATTTAAGGGGACCGCGCACGCCCCGCCCCCCCCCCCCCCGGCGCGCCGCCCTGCGCGCGCCTCCGCGCCTGCGTGCCGAGACGGCTGCGGCGGGGGAGGGGCGGTGCGGACGGCGCCTCGGCTTTCAGGCTGCTGGGATTCGTCGGGGCCGGAGGGTTAGAGCTGCAGCTCGGCGTGGGAGGACCGGGCTCCAAAATGCCAGCGAAGGGACAGAGCAAAGACCCTTACCTCCCTGTTTATAAATCCCGTTATTTTCTCTGTGAGGGTCTTAAATAGCCTCTCCGCGAGAGGGGGTCTAACCACATACCTCCTCAGCAAAGTCGCTCCCTGGTCAGAAAATGCCTGGCGGCGTCGCTGCGATGGCAGTCTCCGCAGTGACTGTGTACACGTCCAGAGAGCGCCCGTCAAGTGCGGGGACAGAAGAGAGTGGAGGCCTGGAAAGGTGAAGACGTTGGTTAAGAGGTTTTACTGTTTCTGTTTTGCAGGGGCAGGAAGAAGGCAGATTTCCTTTTTGTTTTTCAGTCTTTGGTTGGGGGTAGCGTCGCTTGTATTCCCTCAAGAGTAAACTCAAGCTTAAACGTTTGTTTGAAGCCCTGGATAACGTCTCTCACTTTGTCCCACCCTCCAGAATGCATTCATTAATGCCGGCAATGGCTAATATCTCCTAAGTGTATCTCATGCTGAGTTAACAGGCACAGCCAGGTGCTGGGGTCACAACGCTAAATAGAGTGGAATGTCTGCTCTCTAGGGGCTACAGTCTCTCGGGGACTTGGGACAGACAACTTTTACGTTTTCATGCAGGCGCCAAGATGGGAGCCAGGAGGCCTGTCTTAGTGTTAAGGAAGGTGGTAAGGAAGCTCAGGGGAGCCCCTCACCCCCTCCATCCTGTCCTGTCCACAGAGCCCGGGCCGCTTAGGTCCAGCCCCATTTAACAGTTCAGTCTTCATTCCTGGAGGGCCTACTGAGTGCCAGGCGCTGGCATCTAAAACCAGCCCCTGCCGTGCCAGGAACGTAGGCACCTGAGAGCAGACAGTCAATCACACAAGTACATGTAAAACGACAAATGTGACAAGGTCTCAGGTGGTAGAGGGTTTTATGGGGAGATTTGACCAGATCTGCAAGTCAGAGAAGGCAGCAGGGCAGGAGCTGAGGCTGAAGGAGGAGTAGGAGCTAAATAGACTGGGAGCCAGGTGAAGTTTTAAGGCTGGGGGAACTGGGACTTATGCAAAGTCCAGAGGGGGAGGGAGTGAGGAGAGTTTGTAGAAATGAAAGAAAAAGGCCAGTGTGCCTGCACCACAGGTGTGGGGAGGTGGGTTCCATCTCTGGCCCAGGGAACTGTGAGGGCTGACCATTCAGAGCCTGGGGGCCCTTGGAGAGCTCAAAGTGGGCATTGGTCTTCTTTTTCTAGGCTCTGACCTCCTTTAGGTTAAGGACTGTTGCATCTAACTCATCTTCTTGCCCTCAGAGCCTAGCAGCTGCAAGTTTGTACAGTGACTTAATGTTGAATAAGTGATTTAAGAAATGAGATTTTTACCAAGGTGCAATTGGAAACCTTATCAAGTCTGTGCAGAGACATTTTCTAAGCCTTAGCTTTCTTAAAGAAACCACTTGAAGTTTATTTCCAGAGTTACAAACAGGGATAGAGCGCAGCTAGTTAGGGACACCAGTACAGCTAATATGCAAATATTATTTTTAGATAATTGGCTCAAATTGATAAAGTGATAGTCTCACTGTAGTCTTTTTAAGTGACGAGGAAGATTACGTTTCTCTTTGCTTAAAACTCTTCAAAGGTCTGGCTTCTAGTTGGCGTTCACTAAATGCTGATTGACTGAATGTTGGTTCACTCAAGTCCTTCCTGTTTTAGTAATTACATGAGCTGAAGCATGAATCAGAATTAACTGGGGAGGAATGAGGAAGATGCCTGGAACCAACTCACCAAAGGCAGGAAAGGCAGCAGCACGAAACTAGTGAGCAGGAGTACAGGGCCCTTTGCTTCCAGCTCCAGCCCATAGGACTTGGTGGAAAAGATCTTGAGTTCAGGTCTCATATGTACCCAATTACTATATGTAGCTTTTCTCACCTCTCAAGTGGGTATAATATGATTTATACCACCTTGTACAAAGCTTAACTAAGATGTCACAGTGGGTCTGAAAATCCTTTAAAACTAGAAAGCATTTAAAGAAACATAAGATTAAGTTATTAACGAGGAAATTTTCATTGGAGATCTCTTTCTCCCTCCTTTTCTCAAGGAGTAAGAGGAGTAATGGAGAGGGCCAGGTGCTTGGGGAGGGCTGCGGATTCTCACACTGTGAGGGAAGGTCTATTTAAAAGGAATTATGCAACAAATCATTTAAAATGAAAAATGTTTTGATACTATGAATAACTACCCCCTCCCCTTTTTGTTAACTGATTAACTTACTATATTATTGCAGTTATTTGAGAGGGACCTAACAGAAAAGGAAACTTGTGTGACTGAAATGAGAGAATAGTGAAAGGCTGAATTATAAACGTTAGGTCTTCATTTTCTTGTGTCGGTTCCTCAGTATTAGGGTGCACACCCCAGCCTGAAGCTCCCTGCTTAGTGTTGTCTAATGCGTATTATGCACCATCTGAAATGTACTGTTCAAAGCTTAGATCATATCTAGTCAGATCACAGTGGAGATGGAAGCAAGGTTGTTTTTCCTCCTCAGGGCCAGTAAGGACTGGGCTGCACCGGCCGGTTCCCTTGGGGATCAGAGTCCAATTTCAGGTTAATCTCTGTTTAGTTCACTTACCACAGTATTGTCTTACCTAGAACTTACTATACACAGAGCCATTTCTTGTACTATTTTCAAATGTTTAGAACACCAGAGAGGGAAACCGTTGAACACTGCCTGTGTAGGATAGTTCTTTTACCTGGGTTCTTTTAACAATGTATTGTTAATAGTAGTAGAGCGTCTTGGAGGCGGTGTGACAGGGATGTGTGCAGGGAGCTTGCTGCCTTCTCTGGTAACTGACTCACACTGTTACCATGAAGTAAGCTCCTCTCCTGATAAAACCAGCTGTGACAAAAGATCCCTTCCTGTGTCTTTCTCATCATAATAATAACCAGTCTTTACAGAGTGTTAGCCAGTGCTGGGTGCTTCTCATGATCTCATGAGTGATCCCAGCAGCAGCCCTATGAAGCAGCTTCTATTTATTGTCCTCGTTTTACAGGCAAAGAAACAGAGGACAGCGTTCTCTCTTTGCAGCCCACATTCTTAACTCCTGCACTGTATTACTGTGTGCTTATCCTGCTTCTTCTATTACGTGGTAATTACTATTTTGTGTGTGTTGTATTCTGGGGTTTCTTTCCATTTTAAAATGAAAAAGGGGCTTTGTTTAAGGTGGAATCTGGAAGAGGCAGTCTTACAATGAGACCTGAAAGTGGAACTCTTGATTAATTTTATATCACCTAAAGTGATTTTTTTTTTCTTTTACCAAAGGCACAGACTAAAATGGAGTGAGCAAAGTTTGAAAATTCAAAAACTTTAAATTAGATTCGAGCTTTAGGATTAAAAATCCTAAGAAGGATTCATCAATCCAACCAGCGTTTGCGAAACTTTAAGAGCAGACTATTTGGGTTGGCCATTTATAATCTTCTCTTTCACTGAAATAGAGAAATGGTTTCCAGATTTACAATCCATTTTCTATTTCCTCAATTCCTATTTACTGTAGGGCACTTTGTTTCAGGAGCATCATGTTTGTACTCAGTTCTCTGTGGCTAATAAAAAAGTTTACAGGGAAGCACACTTCCTCCTTTCCTTCTTTATCATTCAGAGAAAGGTATATGCCAAGTGTTTATCTACTCAGTAAAGGCAATGACTTGACATTTTCACCGACTCCTCCGGGACAGCATTTTGAACTTCTGCTTCATTCGAAGAAGGTTGTTTTTTGCTACATAAACAAAAACAAATTCTGCATTTTTGTTTGGGGGTAAAGGCTAAAAAAAGAATGTTTGCTCATAAGAGAATGCATGTTAATCAGTTGCAATGTATAGACCTTGTTTTGCTCTAGATTCAAACAAACAACAACAAAAGACATTTGGAAGACAATTAGGGAATATGAACACCGAATATTTTATATTAAGCAACTATTGTTACTCTTGGGGGCTGTGATCATGTTTAAAAAGGAGAGTCTTTACCTCTTCAATCAACAGTGACAGTAGAACTAACAACGCAGAAAACATCATGGAGGAATGGAAACAACAACAATATATAAATGATAACAGTGATAGCTAGCATCTATTGAGTGCTTCCTGGGTAACAGTCTGTTCTACATACTTTCCACGTACTCATTTATTCTCCATCATCATTCCCATCTTACAGATGAGATATTGAAGCACAGATGAATTAAGTAATTTGTCCAGTTCACAAAATTAGAAGGTGGCAGTGGAGATAAGAGTTGAACTCAGGATTCCAGAACTATAATTATCATCACAGTGACAAACATTGATGGCAGAACTAATAACCAGAAGACACAATAGCAATCTCTGATGGACGCCTAACCTTCAGCTAGAGACCATGTTTTGTTTAGATAGAGATAACTGGGAGGTAAATTTGTACTCAGAGCTCAAAAGTTTGCAGACCTTGGACAAGTCCTAGGCAACCTGGAAGCTTCTTACACGCCTGAAGATTGAACTAAGTCTTTGAATGCACAACAGGTTCTTATATAAAAGTGAAGGAGAATTTGAAGGAAGGATGTTGTGAAAGTCTAACAAATATGAATTAAAAAAGACTGGAAATTAGTACACTAAAATATTGATAATTGGGTATCTTTAGTGCTGGGATTGTGAGTGATTTGAAAATTCTTATTTATGCTTTTCCTCACTTTCCAACATTTCTACAATGTACATATATTACTTTGGTGATTTTTTTAGGAGGAAAATCTTGGAAGTGATAAAGACAAGCCCTATCTTTTCTCAGACTCCAGCAAAGGTTAATTGCATCTGTTTGTAGTGACTAAAACAGATGCAGTTTTTTTTTTTTTTATACTATAGGTTAACCTACCAGTAGATGTCCCTTAAAAGGAGCCTCTAAAGGATCATGAATCTCTTGAAATTGTACGCAGATCTGTTTGTGTTTGTGTACAAATATGTCTTTTTTAGAGGGGATGAGTTCACAGCTTTCATACATTTTTCAGGGAACCCCTCAATAGGATTAAGAACCACTACCTGAAACGGACCCACCTAAAAATCCTGGACAAGGGCAATAGGAGTCTGAATCTTTTGTTAGGAAGCTAGAGTCAAAGTTGGAATCAGGTGACACTGTCAATAACCCAGATGTGGGGTTCAATAATAAGATATTACAGTCATGGGTTGGTCATAAGCTTGTAAATCAGAATCCAGATGTAGGGACAGAAATTGTCTAGAACCAGGAAAGAGGAACAGATAGAACACAACGAAGGCAGTTTTAGTAAATACCTGTCACGTGAAAAGGAATTAATTTTAGATTTGGGTAAGACAAGAAGTTTCCCAGTAACAGTTATATATCAATATGAGTTAATGTGTCTGAGCTCCCAGATAACTATGTGATTACTCCAACTCTCCTTCCTAAGGGGTCTCTCCATACCCTATGGACAACTTACAAGAGATTCAAGGATGATGGACTCCCTGCTTTCTGTTACTTTCTTACTGCCACCATTACATTTACAAATTGTGTCTGAGGCTTTAAAATCTTCAGGGAGTGACACAGAAAAGTGATTATTTATCATCATCGTCATCCTCATCACCTTGAAACCATATACAAATGCAGATTATTGTAGGGTCAAGATGTTCCACAAAATAATAATAACATTTGGTTTTATAGTTCAGAGAATGAGAATAATTTATTTCAAAGATTGGATGGTTAGTAGGACTGGTTTTCATGGAACACTGGGTGAATTTATTTCTTTAAGTTCAATACAGACATTGTGGCAGGCACTGTGGAGGATACAAAAGATATAGAAGCCAGAGTTCTTAACCTGAAGATGAAATCATGCACCTCAGATTGGGACTTGAACCCACGTGCCGGTACTCAAACCCGGCCAAAACCCAGATTGGGACTTGAACCCATGCGGCTGGGACTCAAACCTGGCCAAAACCCACAGTCTTCCAACTGAGATCACACACCTGGTTTCAGGACTTAATGAAGCTCAGGTTCTTGATGTCTCATTGCAGAAAGAATTCAGTGAGAGACAAAGTGATAAGTAAGAAGTGGATTTATTTAGAGAGAAACACGCTCCACAGACAGAGTGTGAGCCATCTCAGAAGGTGAGAAAGGCACCAGGGTATGGGGTTGTCAGTTTTTATAGGTGTGGGTAATTTCATAGGCTAATGAGTTGGAGGAATATTCCAGCTATTTCAGGAAGGGGCAGGGATTTCCAGGAATTGAGCCTCTGCCCACTTTTTGACCATTATGGTTGGCCTTGGAACTGTCATGGCGCCTGTGGGTGTGTCATTTAGCCTACTAATGTGTTACAGTGAGCGTATAATGAGGCTCAAGGTCTAGTGGAAGTTGACTTGTCTGCCATCTTGGACCCATTTGAGTCTAATCAGTTTATGTAATGTCCTCAGTCTATGTCATTTTTTCAAAGGTTGTGCCCTGTCCTCTTCCCTCCTGTTTCAAAGATACTTGCAGTCTTTCCAGGAAACATGAAACAGTACAAAGTAGTACAGCAGTATAGAGCAGAGCGTTTAATTCAGCGTGGTCAAGTGCCAAATTATAACCACATTCAGAGGCTAGTTGAAGGCTCTTGGAAACTGCTCTTCAACAATAACACACATGTGCATACACACATGCACGCACACACAGACTCCCCCTATTGCTAATGAAAGTAGCTTTCATTATCACTTTTCATTTTTGAAAAGAAAATTAGTAATACATTAAAGTGTTGTGTATAGAAGATGTCTTCTATTTCAGTTTTATGTTCTCCAAGAGTCTTCTGTATTTCAGTTTTCTATAAAAGTCACATTAGTTTAAAAGGCAAACATCCATACACAGATGCATTTTCTACTGACGAATTTTTCAGGCTGAACCTTTATGTATCTAGTCATCAAAAAAAAAAAAGTATTGTTCTACCTTATTTGACAGAGTTTGGAAATGTTAGGATAAATATTCACTTATTTAAGCCACACATAGTGTAGTTTTCTTCTATATTTAAGAGACACACTTGCATTTCCTAGTTTTGTTTGCCATTTAAATGTCAACCATAGTTTTTCAAATATGGTACTATATGTGAAGATTCATTTTTATCCCTTTTAACTTTTTGGAAAAATTAATGGTAAAGTTATCTTTGATTCCTACTTATATGTAGGTTAATTAGATGAGAAAATTTTTAAATTCACATTTGAAGAAACTTAGGGATGTTTTAAGACAGAATACATCAAAATGTGCTTGAGAAAAATACTCAGGGTTTATATGTTAGGTTTGAAACTGAAGTACAAAGCCATTTTGAGATATCTGATCACAGAAGCGCAAGCCATGTCTCCATAGGCTTTCTAACAATACCATTTGCCAAAACCACTGTGACAATCTGTAGGAAAAGGCACACTGGGCCAAAAGACAAGACATCTGGGTTCTGGTGGCAGTGACTTTATTTTCTTCATCTATTTTTTTCTTTCAGAAATGGAGGTATTAATACCTGCCTACCCATCTCTCGGTTTTGTGAAGACAAACTGTGATAATAATTGGAAACACTTTTGGCAAAACAGAATGAACTCAAAATTTTAAGGTAACTTTATAAGAAAAAAACTTGATTTAAGTGAGAATCAAATGAAAGTATAATGAAAATAGCATTTTGTTTTCCCCAGACTGCCACAAAAATCCAGGGAAATTAGGTTTTAGGGAGACCCTAAATTCTATATCACTTTCAAAGCATTCCTTCCCACAGTGTGATTCCAGCCATGTGGATTCTGTGCAATAACATCTGCCCCCTACTCTGTTGCTGGTAAAGTTTAAAGAGCATAGGAAAAGATGAATGATTTGGTGAAAGACAGTTAGGGTAGAAAGGAGATTGCTGTCAACAAATGGCTGTTAAAGTTCTTTGTTTAAGAAAGTGTTCCACCTAAGGACTTGTGGCAAAGCTTATCAGACAGTCTAGTCACCATCAAAAGCAGCGATGGGAGAAAAACTCTGCGAGGTGTCACATGAGAGCCTGAGTTTTCTTTTTCCCAACTGCATGTCTTTACACCACCTCTCATTTATTTGTACTCCTTGTTCAACATTCCTCTCTTCCCCCAAAGCCTTCCTAGAACTGGTCCCACCTTCAAGTCAACAGAGGCTTAAATACATTTTTCTTGAGGAAATTTCAGAGTATTTCCTGCTTTTGTCCATAATTCATGATATTGTACCTATTTTTCTTGGCTAAAGGAAACCAATGGCTACGGTACATTCTAAACTTTTCTCCTACTGCTGCCTACACCTTCTTGGAGGAGTTCTCGTTTACTCATTGCTGGTATTGAGAGCTTTTAAAAGGGTTAAATCCATATTATTATTCCAAAATATTTGAAAAAAACCAAAATGTCTAGTAGTAGAGAAATGGTTATATAAATTACAATATCCACTTCAAAGTCTACTATGTAACTATAAAAAACTGTTTAAGTAGTTTCTAAAAACAAGGCAAGAACTTGTTACAAAGTTAAAGTGTAAAAAGTACATACAATATAGTCATAATTATATATAGATCCTTGAGTATAGGTGGGGTTTTTTTCTTTATGCTTTTCTGTATTTTCCCAGTTTTCTATCATGAGCATGTTTGTTTTTATGTTAGAATAGAGTGTCTCTATTTCTTTTTTTTTCTTTTTTTAATTTTTTAAAAAAATTATTTATTTATTTATTTATTTATTTATGGCTGTGTTGGGTCTTCGTTTCTGTGCGAGGGCTTTCTCTAGTTGTGGCAAGCGGGGGCCACTCTTCATCACGGTGCGCGGGCCTCTCACTATCGCGGCCTCTCTTGTTGCGGAGCACAGGCTCCAGACGCGCAGGCTCAGTAATTGTGGCTCACGGGCCCAGCTGCTCCATGGCATGTGGGATCTTCCCAGACCAGGGCTTGAACCTGTGTCCACTGCATTGGCAGGCAGATTCTCAACCACTGCGCCACCAGGGAAGCCCCTCTCTGTATTTCTTCCCCCAGCCAAATCTTAATTGCTTTCACATTGGTTAATAAGAATAAAAGCATGTGTAATCCCAACAATAATGATTTAAAAAAATTCTGGTGTACAACGAATGAGTTCACTCCAGACCATTCACCTTTAAGTCAGAGCTAGAGCTCAGCCTGTTACGTGCAAAGTAGGAAGTGGTGAGGTTACTGTAGCTTTGTGGTTGACTTCATTTAACCTTAGCCACTGCAGGCATAGATACCTCGAAAGCCCCCCCATTACTGCCCTCCCCTTCATCCTTCACTATCTCTTCCCTTTCCAACTTCCCATTTTATTTCCATGCCTCTCCAATGACTTAAATCAATGGACAGGAAGGGAGGAAAAAAATGAAGCAGGTCAAACTTAAAGGTATTGGAAAGATTCTTTTTTCCATACTTCTATCTCTGCAGGTAGAAGAGATCCCTTTGGACAAGTTCTGAGAAATAGAACTATTTCATGTGAATGAGCACTCAACTACTTCAGCCAATGGAGCTTGTGACCCAGTTGTGGGAGTGGAGTTGAGTTCCCTTTTATTTCTTAGAGTGACTTTTTAAAAGGTACTGGAGCATGTAACAGTTTCTTTCTTCCTTTCTCTCTTTTGAAGACTAAAAATTCACGATAATAATTAATATTACCCAGTTAACATTTTGTGAAATTGATCAAGGCCTAAAGCAGCTTTTCTGGCATAAGATTGTTGCAATATCATATTCACTAAAGGTTTCGTGGGCAGAGACTGTCTAAAGACATAGAGTAGTGCATATTCAGAGGCCCCCTAAAATCTCCATTAGCTCTCTAAGGACACCCAAAATTAACACCAAAAAAAAAAAAAATGTGTTCTGTGATATTCAAACAATATTTTCTCAATCTTTAAAATGTTGAGGAGGAGGACTTCCCTGGTGACGCAGTGGTTAAGAATCCACCTGCCAATGCAGGGGACATGGGTTCGAGCCCTGGTCCGGGAAGATTCCACGTGCCACGGAGCAACTAAACCCATGTGCCACAACTACTGAGACTGCGCTCTAGATCCTGTGAGCCACAACTACTGAGCCCATGTGCCGTAAGTACTGAAGCTCAGACACCTAGAGCCTGTGCTCTGCAACAAGAGCCACCTCAATGAGAAGCCCGCGCACTGCAACGAAGAGTAGCCCCCGCTCACCGCAACTAGAGAAAGCCTGCAGGGCAGCAGGACCCAACGAGGACCCAACGCAGCCAAAAGTAAATAAATTAATTAATAAATTTAAAAAAAATGTTGAGGAAAACTGTCTCTAGGAAAAGTTTGCCTTTGCTGTTTATTTTGTAGCATATAATTTGTGCAATTTTAGACAAGTCCCCTAAGTACTGTCTAGTAGGGAAGAAAAATAAATGGTTGCAGGTTGAGAAAGAAGAACAATAATGGATGTAGAACAATAACAGATGTATGTCCAGAGTACTACTCTCCCTGGGTCTCCAGGAAGGCTGGCAGCAGAGGTCTTAAAATGAGAGTGTCCAGGCAAGATAGGGAAAGAAGACGGGCCCAGGCTAAGGGAAGGTCATGTTCAAAAGCACTGCTGTGTGAAAGAGAATCTTCAGGAAAACGAAAGCTGCTTGATGAGAATAGCTGAAGACAAGGCCAAAGAAGCAGACACTAGCTACCTCACCGACTTAAATGCAGGCTAGTGAGTTTGGACTCTGTTGTGTAGACAGAAGTATCAAAATGACTTCAGAAAGAGTTTTACTGAGCTGGTGCAGCTGTTGTAAAATAGTTTTCGGTTTGAACGCCTTTAAGTGGGACAGGTCTTTTCCAGGTCCTTAGTGCCTCTTACTTGGCTATATCAAATCACGACTTCACATATTTAAATACCGAGCAGTGAAGGTATTTAAATACCTGGTAGTGAAGGCATTGTCTCAAGACACCTCTGGGTAGATGATGGAGAGCAAAGGACGGACTGGAATAGGGCAATGGCATGATGCCATTTGTAATTTGGGAAGGTCAGCCATGCAGTAAAGTAGAGAACAAGTTTTGTGACGGTGGCACAAACTGGAGGGAAAGGCTGGTCAGAAAGATTATTTAGAAGATAGAATCTGTAGGACTTGGTAACGGATCATGTGTGGAAGATGAAGGAGGAGGAAGTATAAAATGGCTTCTAGGTTCTTGCTCTGGTAAAGGGGTAGATTGGGGTGTCATTTACTGAGATGGGGACTTTGCAAAAGAAGTAGCAAGGTAGAGGCAGTGCAGGGATGTTCAGTTTGAGACCAGGTAAGTGTGAGGTCCTGTGGGACATCTTTGGCAAGCTGTCCAGTGGGCTAGTTAGATGGATCCTGTGGGCATCCTTGTCCAGATCCAAGCCAGGTTGTTGAGTGCAAACTTCTCTTAGTACGGTTTGTTCACCAGCTTCCTTGGCTGTATCCCAAGGAAAGGCTGGATTTCTGTTTTCACTTGTTCCCACCTACCACAGTTCTCAATTTGTATCCATCATGCAGGGGTTTTAAGGAGGAGGAATGTAATTTTGTTTCATCTTCTTTACCCATCAACTAACTGCCCCCAGGTGGTTTGTGCTGTTATTGTTGGGAGGTAATTGTGCCTGCATGGGTAACCACCCAGCAGCCCATGCTGAGATTCCTGGGCTGCATGTGAACATGAGCTGCTACCATCCAGAGGTGGCAGACACCCAGCCTTGGCCATGAGCACACCTGGCACAGAAGGCTTCCCTGTCCCATAATGATGGGTTAATTTATCTGTAATAGGCTTACTGGAGTGGGTGGGGCTCAGGCCGAGCTGCTTATGGGGTTGGAACTAATGGCATAACTATTCTTAGAAGCTTGGCAGGACACATGCCATAAAACATTTGCTTTGCCTTCTGTGATTTGAAGCTTCCTCCTCTGGACCTAAGAGGCGTTTGGGTTCTATAAATAAGATCTGCTTGGGACTTCCCTGGCGGTCCAGTGGTTAAGACTCCACAGTTCCGCTGCAGGGGGCAATGGGGAAAATAAGATCCCACGCGCCTTGTGGCTCGGCCAAAAAAAAAAAAAAAAAAGATCTACTTAATGCATGCCTCAAAATGACCAAATTCTTGCTGTGGCTTTGGCATATGAAGCTATCTGAAAGTTGAAACAAATGACCAGCCAGTGCAAACCATGAAGGACCTCCACCAGGGAGGGATACTCAGTGGCATCCCTCCATGGAAACGTAGGGCTCTGTGAACCTCAAGGTGGCTCCTTGATGCTTTGGGTAATCCACACACTACCCTTTGAGGTAGTGGGAAGGAAAATCTAGATTAAGGGCAAGAGAGGGTCATTGTAGCACATTTGAATATGTTTGTATATTTGGGTTTATTTTAACTATTAAAATGCTGGTTGACAAGTTGAAAAAAAAGAAAAAGTTAAACAAACATAATTCTACCACCCAAAAATCCTCTCCAAATCCTTTTCTGCATGTACATGTATAAACATTGTTTTCATTATAAAATTGAGATCATGTACATTTAGAGGTTTTGTTCCTTATTTAGATAGAGGTATACTTTACATAAAGTGGAATATAGAGATGTTAAGTGTATATTTTGATGAGTTTTGACGAATGTGTACTCGCCCTGTTCCTCCTCCTCCCCCTCCATCCATATTCCAAGGTTAGAACATTTCCATCAATCCAGAAGGTTCCTTTACCTCTTTTCAAATCAGTCTGCTCTCTTCATCTGCTCTCCACCCTCTCAGGCAAACACTCTTCGGATATCTATTGCTACAGATTGGTTTTGCCTGTTCTTAAAGTTCATATAAGTGGAAGCATATAGTTACATAGAGTTTTGTATTGTTTAAAAAAGAAAATAACTAGTAGCATTTGTGATCCATTTCCATTTCAATAATATTTATCCACAACATCACTTCTAATGGGAAAATAATACTGCTTTTTTACAAATGTACTGCACCGTATTTAGTTAAGCAGTTCCTATTGATGGATATTTTGATTTCTTTAATTCTCTCTCTTCCTCTCTCCCTCCTTCTTTCGTTCCTTCCTTGCTATAATGATCATCCCATATATCGATATCATTATAGGCAAGACTTTGCACACAAGGCAACATGAGTTTACATTCCTAGGAGTGGCATTACTGTGTAAAGTGCATATTTAAAAAAAAACACACTGTAGGGACTTCCCTGGCAGTCCAGTTGTTAAGACTCCGTGCTTCCACTGCAGGGAGCCGGGCTTTGATCCCTGGTTGGGGAACTAAGATCCCACGTGACACGCGGCAGGGCCAAAATGTAAAAAAAAAAACAAACAAAAAAAACCACACTGTAAGGAATATTGCCAAATGGCCTCCAGAAAGACTGCCTTAGTTTATTTCCTAGTATTGTTAAAACTTGTTAAGTTTGTTTTCTCACACCCCCACCAACATTAAGAATTGGGGGGAAAAGTCTTTTATCTTAGTCGATTTCATAGTATAAACATGATATCTCATTTTAGTCTGTTTTTTTAAATTATTAATGAGGTTGAAGACTTCTTCTGAGGATTTCATTTTGTCATTTTACAGTGAAAGTAAATGGTCTTTTCTTAAAAAAGTATATTTTCCAAATGACCAGTAAACTGGTTATGGAAAAAAAAATTATCCTATTAAAGATGGGAGGATAAAAAATAAATCAATAAAAAAAACCACCAGCCAAACTTTCTGTCTCTGTTACTTTTAGCCAATGGCCTTATTCTATAATGATTGACACTGGCCTTATTCTGTAATTGCTTTTTGAGTAAGGCTTTTATTTTCAATTACTCTTAGAAAGGTTTTGCTTCTGCTTGAGGAAAAAAATAAATTCAATTTTGGATGACCAGGTTTTTCAGTAAAAGTTAATCCAGTAAGGGTACTATAAACCAGGACATACCTTTGATATTTTCAGAATGATTAAGAGAGAGCCAAATAGCCAGTGTAGCCACTTGATTTTTGCCATGTTGTCCAGCAACAAAGTTAGTTAATGAGGTTTGAAAACACTCCAACCTTTTGTGTCAAATCCCAGGGTAGGCTGATACTATCCTGTTAGTACATTGTCATTTTATTTCAAACTGTAATTATCATCACTATCAACAAATATAAACAAAGAGATCCACCTTGTCTAACATTTTAATGAGAACCATTGGTATTTTTGTTATAGCTCAATTAAACTTGGGATAGCTCAGATCCTTATTTGTAGAATTGAGGGTTGCTTGAATTTACCTCAAAGGTCACTTTGAGACCTAAAACTCTTAAGACATAGAAATTTATTACTTTCATAGTAATGTCAGTAATATTTCTACAATAATAGAGATTAGTAAATAGCACTTTGATAAGTTCTTGTTTTTGGAATGTCCGCAGAGCCTTTTAGAGATTCATTAAGCATGTAGGCAGTAGGAGAGAGTGGAGGTTCTGGAGTTGTAGGCAGTTCTAGGTCTGAAACCCAGCTCTACCGCTTACTATCTGTGTGGCCTTCAGCTAGTTACTTAACCTCTCAGTTTCTACATTTGCTCATTTGTTAAGTGGGGATAGTAATACTGTCTGTCTCATGGGATGTTGTGAAATAAATATTAAGCGCTTAAATCATTGCCTGACACATAGGAAATACACAGGATATGGTAACTGCTATTATTTGTTATCATCATCATCATCATCAACAACACAATCAGGAATGTATAGAATCAAACAGAAGAAACCATCGCTTTATCATTCATCATTCTATTCTAATTTATATTTGAAGCTTTTCGACTGGTTATTCATATTATCAAATATACAATAAATCTGATTCCCTCATCCTATCTGGAAGGATATGTTAATAGAAATCTTTCTCTATCCCTTGCAGGTTCTTCTTTCTAACTAATCTGCCCTCTTGAATTGGTGGTGTCTAAGGCCATTCATGTTGTGATGGTCCAGCTGGTCTGGAAGAAAGCCTAGAACCCCTTGTGACCTGAATGCACCCACTTCCCAGACCACTCCCCTTCTGAGTCCTTGCTACAATGATGATGGAGAGACCACCCAACAGATCTCCAGGTGCAATTGCTCTCTGCTTCATATTCCTAGAGAGATTGATGTGAACCACTTGTATGTGGCCCTGAAGCTTCCCTTCAGTGTCTTTCTACTAATCCCTCTCTGACTTTATGTGACTTGACCTGAAGTGTCCCCTGTTGTTTTTAGGACCCTGTTGACTGTCATCTCTAGCCCTCCCTTCACTCTTTCACCAGTAATAGCATCTGTGTCTTATAGTTATAGTTAATTATATATGGGTCTGTCTCCCTTGCTGGCCTAGATAAGAAGTTCAGTAATTGTGTACCTAACAGATGAATTAATGCATGAAAAAAATAATTTCCATCCTTAATAGTGATGTTCAGAACTAGCCCAAGACAAAGTTTTCAGAGATCTCACAAATACTTCCTTTCACTGCTTCAAACTTTGGAATCTGTCCTACTTCCCCTACCAGGAGGGTTTCCTCATGCTTACCTTTCTCTGTCATGTACTCGGCCTGAAGCTCTGTATGTGTTACCTTCACTACAACCCTGGAGAGTTTTCCTATTTTCTTCATTTTACAGATGAGGACACCTGAAGCTCACAGAGATGGAAAGCAACTAGCCCAAGACTCAACATTAGCAAATGGATTGGATTCCAGGTTTGTGGACCCCAGAACCCATTGCACTTTCCACCATACTACACTGTCTCCAGAAGGAGGACTGGCAGGTGGTGAGGTCTGCCATCTGACTGTCCCACTGTCTTAGGTGTATATAGGTGGAACTCCAAAGCTTTCACAAATATGTAGTACTGTTTTGAGGTGTGGGAGAAGGTGGATGGTAGAGTCTGTTTTCCATGTGGCAGAAGAGTTTAAAATGTCACCACAAGCTTGTCATTGATATTTAAGTTCTTTTTGGTTCAAGGAATTGTTTCCTATTAAAACAATTAAACTTACTTGGGAAGAGTGGGGCATCTATGGTAAGTAATTTGTATACCTTATCAGTTCAAGCCCAAATGATGTAGGTTAAGACAGTGAATATATATATATATATATATATATAAATATATATATATATATATATATATATATACACACGTATATATATACTTATATATATTTAATTTATATATAATATAAACATATACAAATACTTATATAAATGATTATATATTATTTATACTTATATAAATATATATAGTTATATAAATTCTATACATATAGAATATATAGTTACATGTATATATAGTTTTATTTATATAGAGAGAGTGTTATATAGAGTTATCTAACTCCTGGACATGTGTTGTCCAGAAATGTGTTAAATTAGTTCATTTTTTTTTCATCTTTTGGAGCAAAAGATGAAAAATATCTCCTTAAATATAAGGAGATATTGTTATTTAAAGGAATCCAAAGAAGAATTTTAGTATTTTAATTTACTAGAGGATTAATCTGGTAGATGTACGCTTTGGTATTTTTATCAGGGCTGCATTTGTACATGAGAGTAGCTTCTTTTTTTTTTTATTCTAAAGCAATACATTAATATTAAGTTAAAGCAATAAGATTTCATAATTTTCATTTTTGCTGTTTTAGAATGGTCATAGTGGGCTCGATGAAATATTTCTAGAAAGATGTAAATACCATATTGAATCTTTCTTAGTAATGTCAAAGATGTTAGAAGTATTTTTTTGACAGAAATATCAAAATAAGAGCAAGATTACTATTGTTTGGGTTTATGGGGAGAAATAGTTTCTTGTTATAAAGGAGTTAATGACTGGGTTTAGTGGTGTGAGGCTCTAAGAAAAGCATTATTTAAATCAAGAATAGCCAGACAGGAGATAAATGCACATCATTAGATGCAATTGCTACATAAGTGGTCTTTTTGTTTTAGAGAGTGCAGTTTATAGTAATTAAAAAAAAATCCCCCAAATGCCATTTTCATTGTTTATTCCATTTGTTTGCTTTCTGTGTAATTGAATTTCACACAAAGGAGAGAATGAAAACTATTTTCAGGTGCATCATTGTATTTTCTACAGATTCTTTAATTTTAGAGCTTAGCTCTTGGTAATTATTCTCCAGGGCATATATTTGCGTGTGTGTGTGTGTGTGTGTGTGTGTGCGTGTGTGTGTGAGATGAGATTCGAAGAAGGAGAATGACATTTTTTTTTTGAAACCAACCTTTGACTTGATTGAATGTTACATTTCTTAAAACAGCAAAAAATCGACTTTCAGTCACGTTTTGGGTTTATTTCTAACCATTTTCCAAAGCAAACCTTATTGAAATTAGGAGACAATTCTATTTCACATTTTGTAGGGCTGTGTATCCAAAACTACAGAAACACAGATATATAGCACTCTGAAGGACAAACATCATCAAAAAACAATATATGAGATGCAGTTCTCAATTACACCACATTTTCCGGTGTCTTTTTGTCAGTATTTGGGCATTTATACCTGGATAAAATGAATTTGGGAAAAAGTCAGTATGTCCTCATTTTGAAGCAGCAAATCTTTGCTACTGCTTCATTTTTATGAATGATGCATGGCATTGGCATGTGGGAATAAATGGGAAACTATAGGACTTAGATAGAGCAACATTCAAAAGATTTAGGGGAAAGACAATGAAAATGTTTTGCATGGAATTCAACTATAAACCCATGGATATGGGGAACAGAATGGTTTGCCTGCAAGCTTAATTGGTTGTTTTAATTTTTGTAACTTGGGCCTACTATCTAGAGTTATAGCAGGAAAAAGAAATACTTACAAGGAATGTTCTGAACATAGATCTCTGAATCTCATATTAAGCTTTTAATGATCAGAAGGTGGTTCTGTGAGACTCAGAATCACGTGAGGCATTGGGAAGAAGGAACTAGTGCAGTTTTATGAGTTAGGACAGTATTGATGAGTTAGAGGAGAAGAAAGCAGTATTCCTTGGGAAGAAATGGACGAAGCAAGGTATAAATGACAGAGAAGTGTGCTCATTCATTTATACATTAATTCATTTGACAACTATATGACATCTACTATGTGCCAGGCACTTTGCTGGGTTGTGATAAGTCTGGGAGAATGTGAGTGGGACTGATATGCTTTGGTATATTATTACTTTTTTACAGATCCCATTTCATTCTTTTTTTATTTTTAAAAAATATTTATTTATTTGGCTGCATTGGGTCTTAGTTGTGGCGTGTGGGCTTCTCTCTAGTTGTGGCATGTGGGCTCCAGAGCGTGCGGGCTCACTATTTGCAGCGTGCAGGCTTAGTTGCTCCCTGGCATGTGGGATCTTAGTTCCCCGACCAGAGATCAAACCCATGTCCCCTGTATTGGAAGGTGAATTCTTAACCTCTGGACCACCAGGGAAGCCCCTTATTCTATTTTCAGAAACTGAGATATAGGGGCTTCCCTGGTGGTACAGTGGTTGCGGGTCGGCCTGCCAATGCAGGGGACGCGGGTTCGAGCCCTGGTCTGGGAAGATCCCACATGCCGCGGAGTAGCTGAGCCCATGTGCCACAACTACTGAGCCTGCGCTCTAGAGTCCGCCAGCCACAACTACTGAAGCCCGCGCGCCTAGAGCCCGTGCTCCGCAACAAGAGAAGCCACCGCAATGAGAAGCCCACACACCGCAACGAAGAGTAGCCCCCGCCCGCAGCAACTAGAGAAAGCCCACGCACAGCAACGAAGACCCAACACAGCCCAAAATAAATAAATTAAATAAATTAAAAACAAACAAACAAACAAAAAAACCAGATATAATTGACATATAACACTGTTAGTTTTAGGATAGGTATACAACATAATGATTTGATATATGTGTATATAGTGAAAAGATTACCACAATAAGGTTAGTAAACATCCATCATCACACAATTATAATTTTTTTCTTGTGATGAGAACTTTTCAGATCTACTCTCTTAGCAACTTTCAAATATACAAAACAGCATTGTTAACTGTAGTCACCATGCTGTACATTATATCCCAATGACTTATTTATCTTAGAGCTGGAAGTTTGTACCTTCTGACCACGTTCACCTCCTCCATCCCACCCCACGCCACTGACAACCACCAATCTGCCCTTCCATGTCATTTTAGCATGAATGTATTATGCACAAGATTTAGTTTGATTTGAGTGCAATTAAGAATCATCATTATTTTATTCCGTTGGACAAACGTATATAATCTCATCACTTTGGTCTATGGTAAAGGAACAATATGTTTATAGTGTTCTTATTTCAGAAGTACTATGTGTAATGATTGTAAAATTCAGGTCTAATTTCCTGTTCAAATAAAGGGTGGACTGGGAAATATATCTCATAGCTCAAAATTTTGGATTCTTATAAGAAAACTGGTCCTAAGAGAGAATACTCCTTTTCCTTTTAGTTGATCTCTCACAAGAGTTAATGAGCAGGGCTTCCCTGGTGGTGCAGTGGTTGAGAGTCTGCCTGCCAATGCAGGGGACGCGGGTTCGAGCCCTGGTCTGGGAAGATCCCACATGCTGCGGAGCAACTGGGCCCGTGAGCCATGGTTACTGAGCCTGCGCGTCTGGAGCCCGTGCTCCATAACAAGAGAGGCCGCGATAGTGAGAGGCCCGCGCACCGCGATGAAGAGTGGCCCCCGCTTGCCGCAACTGGAGAAAGCCCTCGCACAGAAACGAAGACCCAACACAGCCAAAAATAAAAATTAATTAATAAAAAAAAAGAATGTCCTGGAGGGATTGCTTTGTTAAAAAAAAAAAAAAAAAAAAAAAGAATCTCTGATAGAACCCCCTTTGATTGGTATGTTTAAATCAGTCATTAAAAAAAAAAAAGAGTTAATGAGCAGATGGGGATTCAATATGATTCAATCTGGACTTTAAGAGTCAGACTTTTTAAAAAAGCCTCATAACTGTTTATTGAGATCATTTTGCTCTAGAAAATTGTATACAACAGTCTTCTTGGTGTAAATGCCTACATTGTACATTTAAAGCATGTTAACTTTGGACGCTCTTGGTCAGTTTCCACACTGCATTTGTGTGGATATTTTATTACTAGAATCTCCTCACCTGTTAGGATCTGTAGAAAATATGACAAGTATAGTGGCACAACTGACCTTTTTGAAAAGGAATAGTGCAAGATCCTGGCAAATAATTTCTGGGTACTACAACAATTATGAAAGTCCATGGGTCTAATCGAGATATAGTCGCCAGGGCCTTCCCTGGTGGCACAGCAGTTAAGAATCCACCTGCCAATGCAGGGGACACAGGTTCAAGCCCTGGTCCGGGAAGATCCCACATGCCACGGAGCAACTAAGCCCGTGTGCCGCAACTACTGAGCCTGCGCTCTAGAGCCCGTGCTCCACAATGAAGAGTAGCCCCTGCTCGCTGCAACTAGAGAAAGCCCGCGTGCAGCAACGAAGACCCAACGCAGGCAAAAAAAAAAAAAAAAAAAAAAGATGTCAAACGTGCTTTTGTAACAAGCAGAATGGTTGGTGTTGGGAGACAGTTTTCCATGGGTCTCACATTTCTGCATGTCTTGTGAGCAGAGGCATTGATTGTGTTAGTTCCACACTCTTTTCGAAGATGTTTGTATAGTCAATGGCCTTGGAAAATAGAGGTATTACCTCCTTCTGCAGCAAAGGAACAGGTTTATTTGCTGCCGATTATGAAAAAGTCAGGGTTCCTCTCCTGTCATGCAAACCACTGCTTGTGCAAGTGTTATCTGGCCCCTTTCCTGTCACCCTGTGGGGACTGGGACTCTGGGAACCAGTGCAAGAATGTGCTGATACTCTGGCTACTGGTATTGGTTTGAGTAGTAAATTCTTTTGTGTCTGACGCAGGAGTATCACGTCTTGTACCAGCATTCATGAACCTGTGGCAGGCTTACAGTTTAATTTGCAGGGCATAATCTCAGAGGCTTCAACAGGCCTTGGCAGTCAGTACCATAATTCATAGATAAATTTCTTCATGTGTACCTGTCATTCTGATGGCCTTACTATTTTTTAATTAAAATTAAAAAATAATTCTTTTCCATTATGGTTTATTACAGGATATTGAATATAGTTCCCTGTGCTATACAGTAGGACCTTGTTGTTTATCCATTCTATATAATATAGTTTGCATCTGCTAATCCCAAACTCCCAATCCATCCCTCCCTCACTCTCCCTCCCCCTTGTCAACCATAAGTCTGTTCTCGATGTTTGTCTGTTTCTGTTTCGTAGATAAGTTCATTTGTTGTATTTTAGATTCCACATATAAGTGATATATGGTATTTTTCTTTCTTTTTCTAACTTACTTCACTTAGTATGATAATCTCTAGGTCCATCCATGTTGCTGCAAATGGCGTTATTTCATTCTTTTTTTATGGCTGAGTAGTATTCCATTGTATGTGTATCTGTCTATCTATCTATCTATCTATCTATCTATCTATCTATCTATCTACCACATCTTCTTTATCTACTCATCTGTTGATGGACATTTAGGTTGTTTCCATGTCTTGGCTATTGTAAATAGTGCTGCTGTGAACATTGGGGTGCATGTATCTTTTCGAATTAGAGTTTTCTCTGGATATATGCCCAGGAATGGGATTGCTGGATCATATGGCAACTCTAGTTTTAGTTTTTTAAGGAACCTCCATAATGTTCTCCATAGTGGCTGTACCAGTTTACATTCCAGCAGTGTAGGAGGGTTCCCTTTTCTCCACACCCTCTCTGGCATTTGTTATTTGTAAATTTTTTATGATGGCCATTCTGACCAGTGTGAGGTGGTACCTCACTGTAGTTTTGATTTGCATTTCTCTAATAATTAGTCATGTTGAGCATCTTTTCATGTGCCTGTTGGCTGTCTGTATGTCTTCTTTGGAGAAATGTCTTTTTAGGTCTTCTGTGCATTTTTTGATTGGGTCTGATGGCCTTACTAGATGTATAACTAATAAAAGAAATGAAGCAACTGCCAATCTTCTAAAATAATAATTAAGATTCTTAGCGTCTTCTTCCTTTCCCACACTATCCCCCATCTAAAGTGTTAACTAGAAGCCAACTTTGAATTTAAGGAAAGAAAAAAATCTATTGAGTCGTTTACCCCCATGAATTCCTTGTTTGACAGAACTTCAGACATCACTCATTTCAAAAAAAGAGCTGAGAAAGCCAAGGCTGGGATCTGCAAAGGTAATGGAATAAGTAGGGAGCCTGGCCTGTGATGGAAGATTCCCTGTAGTTCAGGTCATTTCCAGGATACTTGTTAATGATGACTAGTGCATGTTTTCTTTTCTTGTGAGGTGGAAGTATTGTATTTCCCCTTAACATTTAAAAATGACAAAATAGGGTCTAGAATGGTGGTGTGGCACATTGGTTAAGAGTAAGATCATGGAGGGACTTCCCTGGTGGTGCAGTGGTTAAGAATCCACCTGCCAATGCAGGGGACACAAGTTTGATCCCTGGTCCGGGAAGGTCCCACATGCCTCGGAGCAACTAAGCCTATGCACCACAACTACTGAGCCCGTGCCCTAAAGCCCGCGTGCGCCACAACTACTGAAGCCCGCGTGCCTAGAGCCCATGCTCTGCAACAAGAGAAGCCACCGCAATGAGAAGCCCGTGCACTGCAACGAAGAGTAGCCCTCGCTCTCAGCAACTAGAGAAAACTCACGCGCAGAAACAGACCCAATGCAGCCAATAAATAAATAAATAAATTTTTAAAAAAAAAAGAAAGAGTAAGGTCATGGAGTCAGCTGGACTGGTTTGGTTCCACCTGTGTAACCTTTGAGCCAAGTTACTAATGTCTCCAGGTCTGAGTTCCGCCGCCTTTAAAATAGAAATTAGAACAATACTCGCTTGTCACAGAATGGCTATGATGATAAAAGGAGAGGAGGCCAGGCACAGTGCAAGGCACCAGTGAGCGCTCATCAAATGCTAGTCGTTACTATTAGCTCTTTGTTAACTATGTGCCTGACAATTAGCGAGTGACTTGGAAAACTGGTCAGCAAATCATGCAGTAGCATCATTCATGCAAAACAAATTGTTTTCAAGATGGAGACAATTATGGATGGAGTGGTCAGTGATCATTGTCTCTGCCATTAGTTCATGTGGTTTCCCTAAGTGTTTCTGTGTTCCTCTTCAGGTTTTGCTTGGAGTTAATTCAACGCCTGGCTCTTCCACAAATGATTTGGCTTTTAGGTGCTCAGGAATTTCATTTCTATTTCAACAACTCTATAGGGATTCCTCTGTCAAAATAAAAGTGGGGGTGTCAAGCTTCCTGGCCAAAGAATGGGTTTTAGCTACACTTTTATTTTCTTTCAGAGCCATATAAAAGAATGTTTTGTTTTCGTTTTGTTTTGTTTTGTTTGTTTGTTTGTTTAATTTATTTTTGGCTGTGTTGGGTCTTTGTTGCTGCGTGCGGGCTTTCTCTAGTTGCGGTGAGCAGGGTATACTCTTTGTTGTGGTGCGCAGGCTTCTCATTGTGGTGGCTTCTCTTGTTGTGGAGCATGGGCTCTAGGCACGCGGGCTTCAGTAGTTGTGGCACGCGGGCTCAGTAGCTGTGGCTTGCAGGCTCTAGAGCTCAGGCTCAGTAGTTGTGGTGCACGGGCTTAGTTGCTCCGTGGCATGTGGGATCTTCCCGGACCAGGGCTCGAACCTGTGTCCCCTGCCTTGGCAGGCAGATTCTTAACCACTGCACCACCAGGGAAGTCCCAGAATGTTTCTTTTTCCTCTATTATTTGCATCTTGCAAAGTCAGTAAGCTGACTTTATGATTCTATTATCTTTTATTTGCCTAGTTCACAAAAGCTACTGTCCAAATTCTATGATTCATTTTTTTTTATTTATTATTTTTATTTTTGGCTGTGTTGGGTCTTCGTTTCTGTGTGAGGGCTTTCTCCAGTTGCGGCGAGTGGGGGCCACTCTTCATCGCGGTGCACGGGCCTCTCACTATCGCGGCCTCTCTTGTTGTGGAGCACAGGCTCCAGACGCTCAGGCTCAGTAGTTGTGGCTCACGGGCCCAGTTGCTCCGCGGCATGTGGGATCGTCCCAGAGCAGGGCTCGAACCCGTGTCCCCTGCATTGGCAGGCAGATTCTCAACCACTGCACCACCAGGGAAACCCCTATGATTCATTTTTTTAAAAAAGTTTAAAACCTTTAATTATTAATTAGTAAAAATAGAAATGTAAGGGTTTTGGAAAATATGGCTGTCCAGTGGTTCTCAAACACGTGAACAAATAACGTATTCACTGCTCCATGGAGAAATGAGAAAAATAAGTATAATATAAAAAATTTCTCTTAAAGCTAAATATAAGAATAAAAGTCATGTATTCTGATATTATGTTCTTCTTAAATTTTTAGTGTTATTAAAATATAATTTTTTCTATGAAGTGCTGCTTATGTACTGGGTTTTTAAAAAATGTTTTTATTTAGGAAAGGTAGAAAAAAAAGGCAAACATATTGATTCCCTTAATTCTTTTTTTAAAATTGGTTTTGAAGTCCACAGTATAAGAACCAAGGATGGTTATAATAGTGAACACTTAATGTAAGGCTTACTATGCCTTGTTCTAAGGTCTTTACAGGCATTGATTTATTTAATTCTTAAAGCAACTCTATGAGTTGAGTACTGATATTATACCCAATTTATAGATAAAGAAACAGAAACAGAATGGTTGAGTAACGACTAAGGTCACTCAGCTAACAAATGGTAAACACAGGACTCAAACCCAGGATTCTGGATCTAATCTCTTCCTTTTGCTCTTAGTTACTCTGAGAAGAATCCTAGAAACTTTCATTGGACTAGAAATCTTAATGTGGTATTTGAATATCTGGAGGACATTTTGGCAATATCTATCAAAAGCTTCAAAACTGTGTCTGTGCTTTGACCCAGCATTTCTAGGAATTTATTCTAAGGAAACAATCAAAGAATTATGCCAAAATATATGTACAAGGGTATTGATTACAGCATTGTTTACATTGGAGAAAAATAGAAACTAACCAAATGCCCCCATAGAGGGAATTGTTTCAATAACAGATAGGACAACCATGCCAAGGGTACTAATAAATAATTTTAATTAAGTGTTTAAACTGTGTTGCACAAAACCCTGGGGTTTATCTGACATGCATTAGGGCTCTGCAAACTTTTTGTCTGAATTTCATAGATGCTGATGGAGATTGATATATTGTTGTCTCCAGTCACCCCTGATTGAACCTTTTTGTGTTTGTAAAACATAATCTCTTAGATTTATTTTAGGATGAGTAAATGTTCTATGTTAGAATAGTAGTCCATCTTTATGGGTCGACAGATGCTTTTTTTATTTGTTTTTTTAAATGAGGATGCCTTGTAGACTAAGCCTATTTTCAACACCAGCTCTCTAGTTATGGTGTGATGAGTGTCCCCATCAGGGTTTTCTTGCTGGCCAGGCTTGTCAGCCTGTCTCCAATGTATTCCTTCTACTGAACACAACCAGATTCATTTCGCTAAACTAGCCTGTAATCTGCAGAGTTCCTGAGAGGGAGATTCTCCCCATTATATTTTATTCTGCTTTAGGTATTAACAACCATATAAAAAGCTTCTTGGATCTAATCAATAGCATTTTTCCTTGAAACTACTGAAAGAGGTTAAGTGGATTACTGACTAGTGTGGACAACGTGAATAGCTTTTTGCAATTAAAAAATCTTGAAAATGTGACTGCATCATGGTGTAAGGGAAGAGGCAGTGGTTTTAAATTTATTTATTTTTGGCTGTGCTGGGTCTTCGCTTCTGTGTGAGGGCTTTCTCTAGTTGTGGCGAGCGGGGGCCACTCTTCATCGCCGTGCGCGGGCCTTTCACTATCGCGGCCTCTCTTGTTGCGGAGCACAGGCTCCAGACGTGCAGGCTCAGTAGCTGTGGCTCACGGGCCCAGTTGCTCTGTGGCATGTGGGATCTTCCCAGACCAGGGCTCGAACCCATGTCCCCTGCATTGACAGGCAGATTCTCAACCACTGCGCCACCAGGGAAGCCCCAAGGCAGTGGTTTTAACAGACAGTTGTGAATTTGCTTTAGCTGTTCACTAGCTGTGGTACACTCTCAAGTTATTTTATCTTTCTAAGCATTTAATTTTTTGTAATAAAAATGGAAAAAAGGTTATGAGTATTACATGAGGTACATTTAAGCACTCAACAAATGTTGACATAGAAAGAGTATGGCTAACACTACCAAATGTAAAATAGCTAGCTAGTGGGAAGCAGCCACATAGCACAGGGAGATCAGCTCCGTGCTTTGTGACCACCTAGAGGGGTGGGATAGGGAGGGTGGGAGGGAGACGCAAGAAGGAGGAGATATGGGGATATATGTATATGTATAGCTGATTGACTTTGTTATAAAGCAGAAACTAACACACCATTGTAAAGCAATTATACTCCAATAAAGATGTTTAAAAAAAAAAAGAAAAGAAAGAGTACGGCTAATTTAGATAGGGGAGTTGGGGAAAGTTCCATCAATTTAATTCTTTCTCTGTACCCATCACCCTAAATACCAGAGGTAATTTTAGACATTTCAGGTAATAGAGAGATAGGGATGCATTAGACTCTTAGCTTTTAAAATGTTTCCTATTTTTTACTCTCAGAAAATCTCTGTATCTATTCAGAATTTTACAACTTATATTAAAGATAATATTGTACTCACCCTTTGCTGTGTAAATCTTGCAAAGTTCTCTAGCCAAAGGCAATAAATTTCACTCTGACAAGATCAAAGACTATTCAAATAATGTGAATATAAACTGCACAACTTTTTCAGTTTATGGTTCATTTGTACAAAGACTCATTTCATAGCTTCTTGGCCTTTTGGCTAAGATTAAGTGTAGCACAAAGATTCATTGCTATAGGAGAAGCATCTCAATTATTTTCTAGTAGTGGCGGTAATTTTATGGAATTCTATTTCTATTCTCTCTCTCTCTCTCTCTTTCCCCCTCTCTCTCATTTTCCTTGGCCTTCCCTGTATGAGTTTTGAGTTGGATGACCTTCCTATAGGCTTCCATAGTCTTTGAATTCCAAAGGTAATCTGGGGTGCACTGTTCTCTCACTATCTATGGGTCTCCCCCAGTAGATTATGAATTTGCAATGGGCAAGAGCTCGGAGTGTTCCTGGCCAACCCTCACCTGCTGGCCCCCAACCCACAGCTGTGCCACTGCTATCAGACCTGGTGTCCTGCACTAATCCCATCTTGCATTCCTCTCCATTTATGTCAGCCCTGGTCTCCCAAATCATCTCTCAGCCTTTGGACTCTGATCTCCACATGGCCTCATATGTCCCTTTTCTGACTCTGTATCTCACTCCTCCCCAACTTTTGAAACCCTTCCACAGTTACCTCACAATATCCCCTCTATACCTCACTTCTCTGAATGTTCACTTCTTGCTACACTGGAGACATGGTTCTCGCCCGGACACTGGTTCTTCTTCAGGTGTTGGCCATTTTCTCTCCAACACTCCTTGTGTAACCGAAAGTGGGGTCCGGCTGCTCACTGCTCAAAAGCCAATAAAGAGGCAAGGTTGGTGGAAAGGAAAGTTTGCTTTATTGTGGATGCTGGCAACTGAGGGGGAGGGTGGACCCCTGTCCAAAGGCTGACTCCCCCCCCACTGACAATCAGTGGGCAAGAACATTTATAGACGGAGGGAGGGGGCTACATGCAGAAACAGCACAGTAAGCTCTGACAGTCATCTTGAAATTGGTTATCAGTGGTCTTGATTTTTTTTTTTTATTGTTTTGAGTACAGTTAATCTTCAGTTCCAGGGTTGGTTTGTCTCCATTTCTTTGAGGCAAATTCTTGGAATTGCGGCAGCTTATGTCATGGCTACAGTCTGGTCATCATGTAGTTAACTTCTTCCACCTGGTAGGGGTTTCAGTATCTATAAGACAGCTCACAGGATATGGCTCAGAATATTTTTTTTTAATTTTTAATTTTTAATTAATTTATTTATTTTGAAACATCTTTATTGGAGTATAATTGCTTTACAATGGTGTGTTAGTTTCTGCTTTATAACAAAGTGAATCAGTTATACATATACATATGTTCCCATATCTCTTCCCTCTTGCGTCTCCCTCCCTCCCACCCTCCCTATCCCACCCCTCTAGGTGGTCACAAAGCACCGAGCTGATCTCCCTGTGCTATGCGGCTGCTTCCCACTAGCTATCTATTTTACATTTGGTAGTGTATATATGTCCATGCCACTCTCTCACCCTGTCACATCTTACCCCTCCCCCTCCCCATATCCTCAAGTCCATTCTCTAGTAGGTCTGTGTCTTTATTCCCGTCTTGCCACTAGGTTCTTCATGACCATTTTTTTTTTTTCCTTAGATTCCATATATATGTGTTAGCATATGGTATTTGTTTTTCTCTTTCTGACTTACTTCACTCTGTATGACAGACTCTAGGTCCATCCACCTCACTACAAATACCTCCATTTCATTTCTTTTTATGGCTGAGTAATATTCCATTGTATATATGTGCCACATCTTCTTTATCCATTCATCCGATGATGGACACTTAGGTTGCTTCCATGTCCTGGCTATTGTAAATAGAGCTGCAATGAACATTTTGGTACATGACTCTTTTTGAATTATGGTTTTCTCAGGGTATATGCCCAGTAGTGGGATTGCTGGGTCGTATGGTAGTTCTATCTGTAGTTTTTTAAGGAACCTCCATACTGTTCTCCATAGTGGCTGTATCAATTTACCAGAATATTATCTATAGCCCTTGAGACGGAACTAAAGGTCCTTGACTATGCTTAACGACTGAACGGTTATTATTTAGTCTCGTTGGACTGCTTTTCTTTGCTTCTGCATTTTCTCATTTCTCTAATTAAACTTATTCTTTGGCTAAAGTTTTTCCACAGACAAAAGGCAGGCAGAGGACATGGAAGGGGGCGGGGAGGACCATAGGGTCCTGCTCCATTTCACTTGTACTATGGGCCTACAAGCAGGGTGCATACCGTGGACTGAATGTTACCCCCCCCAAATTAGTATGTTAAAACCTAACCCCCAATGTGATGTTATTAGGAAGTGGGGCCTTGGGAGGTGATTAGATCATGAGGGTGGAGCCCTTATGAATAAGATTAGTGCCCTTATAAAAGAGACCACAGAGAGCTGCCTCTTCCCCTTCCATCTTATGAGGACATGGGAGAAGATAGCCATCTATGAACCTGGAAGCTAGTTTTCACCATATACCAAATCTGCTGGCGCCTTGATCTTGGACTTCCAGCCTCTTGAACTGTGAGAAATAAATTTTGGTTGTCTATAAGCCACCCAAACTATGGCATTTTTGTTATAGTGGCCTAAACAGATTAAGACCTGAGGTATCCTCATCACTGCTTCCAGACCATTTTCCAACCCCATCCTCAGCTCTTCTTACCAGCTCTGACTCTCAAGTCATCAGACTATATCCCACCTTGTAGTCTTTTACCACATCCTTCTTCCAACATACACCCTCATTCCTTAAGGTTATAGCTCCAGATCCCTCTTTCCCACACTACTTCTGTCATACTTCCTGATGATTGTTTTACCCTCATGGGTTATTTTTTCAATATCTGGTCTTGGTTTTTTTTTTTTTGGATTCTTCTCCAATGACCTTGCCCTGACCCTACCTTATGGTGCTTACTCCCATGGTCAGTCCTTAGACTTTGTCTCTACTAATAATTGTGACCTGTCCCTAATCTCACTCTCAAGTGCTAGCTATTATCATTACTATTACTATTTTTACAGAATTTGTTGGATTGGACTACTCATGAGTTGGGTAACCACAGGCAAATGAGTTACATTCTTTCAGTCCCCTTTGTTCTATCTGGGGACTGTTGTGTGGGGAGTTGAGATCAGATATTGGTGATAGACTACGGGGAAGAGAAGTAAGAGGAGCTGAACAATGAAGGGATTAAGGGCTTCGAATTAAGCCATGAAGGAAGAGGTAAACCCTGGGGGACAGGGGAGTGTAGAACAATATTCTATTCTGGAGGAAAAAGATGACAGACCTGCTTGTCAGGAAGTGGACGTTGGCTAAGAAACAGTAAATAGATTATAAACTAGAGGCTTGTAGGGCCAACAGGTGTGGAACAGAGATTAAAGGCATCCCAGGGACTCCAGGGAGTAGAAAATGTTCCAGAGCACACAGTAGGGGCTGAATAAATACTTGTTGAATAAAAGAATAAGTTATATGACTCCAGGCTTAGAATTTTGTTGTTTTCTCAACCTGTTTTGGATTGAGAAGTGCAAGGGTGTCACATTTTAGGCAGGTATGGGGGTGGGGAAGAGCAAGGCTGCTGCTGGCCTATTTCTTGTGCAAACTAGAAGCGGCTCCAGATCTGGGCCGATGGATTAGAAAAGGGCATCTACTTTTTCAGGTTCTAAGCAGCTTTCTGTCAACAAGTGTGGTATGTATTTCAGCACCCCCATCTTTGTGCCTAGGTTGGGGGCAGGTGGGTAACAATAATGTGGTGAGGTTCTAAAGTCCATTCTTGAAATCCTCCCAAGTCGTCTTTATACTCTTTGGACTTGGGCTCCTGTAGTGTCTGAAGCCAAAAATGTGGCCTCTTATCTTGTCTCTGTGACCTCCCTTTTGCTGTAACAGTTGAGGTCAAGGTCTAATTTGGAATGAAGATGTGGGTGACTGGGGGTGTGAGTAAGAGATTTCTCTTTCTTGCTGGGGGTAAATAAAACAAAGCAACATGGATTTATGATGGACTCCTCTTCACTTTCTGTGTCAGACATTGTTATAGACACTTACCTCATTTTCCATCCTCACAACAATCTTCCCCAGCAAATATTATTTGCCATTATTCTTACTGAGGTCCAAACAAAGCCTACAACTTGGACCAGGCACAGAGTGAAGATTGAAATTCAGGGTATTCCCTGTACCGCGTGGTTGCTGGGTTTTCTTCTGGTGAAATACACCGCTAGATGTAAACTCAGGAGGTTAGGCACTGTTTTATTTTTTTCACCTTTGTATCCTTCCCAGAGCTTAGCATCATCCCCAACGCTAAGAGAATGCTAAATGAAGGTGTGTGGGGTTAAACTGAATGTGGATGAGCAAGGGCTGCTGACCAGCCTTCCCGCTTCTCCCCACGGTCATTTTCACATCAGTCATCGGAAAGCTGTCTTCATAATTTGCCCTTCCAGCTTCCCCTCGTAAGGAAATACTTCTCATCAGGGGAATCTGCCTGGTCCAGTGAGCTGTAGTCATTTGAACTCCCAAGGGAGATCTGGAAACACTTTTCCTAGTGGCTCCCATTGATCTTGGGGGCTGACCGTCTCCTTATTGTCTCTGCTTGCTCTTACTTGGTTCTCATACCCAGAGGTGTATCCCAGGATCCTTGAGAAAGATAATTTTCAGCCCCTTTTTATTGACCTCAATATAGTACTATAGTACTATACAGTACTCAATTAAATTTAACTCATTGATTTTGAATACTTAATAGACAATTAACTGTCTGTTTGTAAACTTAAGTTGTTATGATGCAACTCTCAACACATTTTAAAATCCACTCCCTGTTACTAGCTTTCTTTTGATTTTCAAACTTGCCCAAGCCATAGAGTTAGTAAATGGAAGCCTTTTAGGGTTTAGTTTGAATTGTTACTCACAAGCTGGCCCAGTTTCTTAACCTCTATGATGATAATAAAAAAAAATAGTGCCTACCAGAAATTCCAGGCACTATCCTAAGGGCTTTTCTCAACTGTAAATTGGGATAATAATAACACCTTCTTAATTTATAAGTGTTGTCTTGAATATGACATGCAGGCATGTGTGTGGCATCCTTTGGATGGAGGCTGGAATGATAAGTGCTCAATAATGTTAGTCATTGTGATTGTCATTAGTAATAATCTTGTCTGCTGAGAAATACGACCAGCCACAGAAATGTAGTGCTACCCTTGCCATTTCCATTTTAAATGATACTACTCTGAAGAATGTTTGTGAACCTGTCACAAATACTCTTTTCTTTCTAAAAAGTTTAAAATAACCTTTTTATTTTAGGATAATTTCAGATTTACAGGAAAGTTGCAAGATGGTACAGAGTTCCCCTGTATCCCTTACCTGCATCTCACTTATTATGGTACATTTATCACCACAAAGAAACCAACATTGGTACATGACTATTAACTAAACCCCAGACTTTTTCATATTTCAGTAATGTCTTTTTTCTGTTCCGACATCCAGGGTAGGATACCACATTGCATTTGGCAAATGCTCCCTTCTGCACTAAGCAGTCACTTCTGTCAGCCTTATCTCTGTGCTCTGCTCATAAGAAATGCCACAGGGAGGCACGTGTCATGCTCTAATTCTGGCATTAGCGGCTTGTTGCTCTTCACCTTTTCTCACCAACCACTTTCTTACACTCTGACTGATCCATGGGACTGGTCTGTAATCATGTCACTTACTAGCTCTGTGACCTAACTTAATCCTCTAGGAATCCTCAGTTTTCTCATCTGTACAAAGGGGGTAATAATAATTCCTACAGGGCCCAGCCCATAGTGACTCCTCCTCAAAAAATGTTAATTTATTGCTTTTGTTATATTATTGTGCTTTCTTCATATCATAAACCAGCCTAGCTCCTGATTCTTCCCATACTTTTTCAATCCTCCGATGTTATTGCAAATGTTACTCAGGTTATTAGATGAGTTTGCTGACTCAGAGGCTGCTTAATTGCCAGAGAAGTTTAAATGCTTCTTTTTAAATGCTTTGCTACTTTCCTTCCCTTATAGAGAATTTGGGGATGTACATAGTACCACGAGAGAGAATCTGAAATACCAGATTCCCAAGCTTTCTTCCAAATCCTCTCCCACTTTTTATTTTGGTCTGTCTTATTCCTAGAACTCCCACCATACTGCTTGCAAAGACGGGGAGGCCCACCCATCCATCTGCCGTGGGAAAAGAACTGGCAGCTGGGGTCTAGGATAAGCGATTTTGAGTATTCGAATTATTTTCAGTGTGATGTGCTTGGATCACATGGTCTAATCAGGAAATTTCATGCAATCTGACATGTCCCATCATAGTTGCTTAGGAACCTAAGGAAGGCTCTGGCTCTGAATGGCAGGACAGTAATAAATTAAACAGTCCCGTGTCCAGCCATCTGCTTTAAGTAAATTAAGAGCATAACCCATATGGGATTTATCTAAAATAGCAATTCACATTTTTTTCCCTCTTCTCATTTGTATTCCTCTTTATGTGGGCTCTTTAAATTGGTTTAACTTTGCATAGAATACCCCAGCTGTCTTTATCTCCCACCCTCTCCTCCACATTCAGGCAGCCAACCTCAGAGTCTCCTATAGCCCACTAGCGACGTCCTCTTTAATGGTGGATGATCTTGACATTTTATTTTGAGAATTGCCTGATTGGAGGCTGACACATTTTGACTTGGTGTTCTTAGCTATGCCTCTGCAGTGCTGTCCTCCGTCCTTTCTCATTTATCACCTTCTTTTAGTCCCTCCACATCTCAGGTCCCACTGACCTGTCCAATCAGTTTCCTTTCATCTGTCCTCTCATCACGGTTTTTTATTTTTGCTCTTTGCCCACTAGTCATCTTTATAAACCATTTTCATCATGCCACTCTCCTGCTCAGAAATCTGCACTGTTTACAGGATGAGTCAAATGTTTCTACCTTAAATTCCTCCCTCAAGTTCCAACCTGCCTTTAAACCTCATCTACTTCTTACGAGTTTTTACTCTTACTTCACAGTCTGTTTTCTTCACTTCCTCCAAAGCACATCTACTTTGTCCTGCCTCATTAGTTTAGTATTTTAAAATTACAGCCTGCTTTATATATTTGCTTAACTGTTTGATGTTTCTAATTCAATTGTAAGCTCCTTTTTTTGTGTGTGTGTGGACTTCATTCCATGCTTATCACAATTCTAGACACCTGGAGGTATTTGCTAAATAATGAGTGAATGCTTTGTCATGGTTTTTTTTTTGTTTTTTTTTTGTTTTTTTAAATAAATTTATTTATTTACTTTTGGCTGCTTTGTTTCTTTGTTGCTGTGCGTGGCTTTCTCTAGTTGCGGTGATCAGGGGCCACTCTTCGTTATGGTGCGCGGGCTTCTCATTGTAGTGGCTTCTCTTGTTGCCGAGCACAGGCTCTAGGCACGCGGGCTTCAGTAGTTGTGGCATGCGGGCTCAGTAGCTATAGCTCGCAGGCTCTAGAGCGCAGGCTCAGCAGCTGTGGCTCACGAGCTTAGTTGCTCGAAGCATGCGGGATCTTCCCGGACCAGGGCTCAAACCCATGTCCCCTGCATTGGCAGGCGGATTCTTAACCACTGCGCCACCAGGGAAGCCCTTGTCATGGTTTTGTTTCAGTGGGGTGACACAAACAGTTAAGACAAATAAGTAAGACATATAATAGGTGAGACGTGATATGCTGTGAAAAGAATTAAGTAGAGGAAGAAGGGGGTTACAAATGTTAATAAGATAGTCAGGAAAGGCTTCCTGGGAAATGACCTTTAGGTAAAGATGTCAGAGTGGTGAATCTGAATTCTGTAAGGCAGAGATTTAATCTTTAAAAAAATTCTTTCCAGGGTATAACACAGTAACGTGCACGTTTGAAGAATGCAGTTGGAATGACATATATCATGGTGTCACCAAAGGCACAGAATATCAGTCAAATGATATTTTTTAGTACAAGTTATGTTGTCCTAAATGGGGACATAGTCATCCTTTTAAATCCTCACCTCAAACTGCACACAGGATGGAAAAAGAAAAGCAATAGCTTTGTGACACAGAAGTCGTTCAGCATAGATATGGTTAAAGAGCAGGAAATCAGTAAAGACAATGCCAAAGTGAAAACTAAATGGAATGCCATACTGAGGACCAGCTCCTTTGATCCTTTGTGGAGGACCAGAGCAATTGAGCTGGAGCTTAATCCAGCAAGGTCCAGCCCGGGGATGGCCCAAGGATGCTGGACAAGTGAGGCTATCTGGGGTCTGAGAAGATTATGGGGCCAAGGCCCACGAAAGAGGGTCCGTCACCCAGCATATGGGAAGCAGCTGCATGCAGGCTGCCAGAGAGTTCTCAGAGGACTACTTGGGTTTCCACGTGAAGAATCACTTCAACCTGGAATTCAACCTGGAAAGTTCATCAACATTGAATGACCCAGGAACTCAAAAATGTTTATTCTCTTTTGCAGCTAGGAATCTAGCTTAAGGAAATCTTCAGAGATGTAAATGTAGGGTTATGTATTAGACAGTCAGCATTATTTCACACAATAGTATTTGTGCAGTCATAAAAAAGGATTTCACAATGGCATAAAAAATACACTTATTATAATGAGCAAAATTCCATACTGTATCATTACAAATGTGTAAAAATGAAATGATATTCATTCATTTATTCACTGAACATTTATTAGCGCATAGATGTTTCAGACACTGTGGTAGGAGCTAAATAGATGAATTTTGATGTGTGTGTGTGTGTGTGTGTGTGTGTGTGTGTGTGTTCATAAAAACAAAGGCTACAAGGAAATATTCCAAAACATTAACAATGGTTCTAAGAGATTGATTTACTGTAATTTTAACTTTATTCTTTGTATTTCCTCTAATTTCCATGTTTTCTACAGGGAAAAATGAACATGATTATACATACTGGGGCACCATTAAATTTGGGGATTCTCAAGTAAATAGAATCACTAAGATGCTCTTTCCCTTTGTAAATGTAAGGTAAAAAGTGACCTGACCTTAGGCTAGGTTGCATTTCCCTGCAGGCAGCTCCCCAAGACCAGCAGAGCACTCCTTCCCCACCAGTGTCTAAACATTTCTCCTTTCTGGAGGAGGCCAGCCTAAACCAGCGGAGCAGGTTTGGGGCAGTGAGGTGCAGTGCGTGGGGAACAGAGCAGATTTGAATCCGGGATTAGTAGGTTTGCAGTCAGACAAACGGACCGCTTGAGTGGCCTCACCTAGGCCTGCCCAGAGGACGGTCTATGGTTTTCAGACACAGGAAGATGCAGAATCTGATAGCCCAGCATGGAAACAAAGCAGCATGAGGGAAAACAAGATGCTTTTGTGCCAAACAAGGTTTCTAGGCAACTACTCATTTAACTACTTCAATATCCCCAATCCTTTAGCTTTGCTGACCTTTAGAACCCGTCTGATAAGCTCACGGGATTTCTGCAGTGAAAGAGCTGACATATGCCGAGGAGGCAATCAACATTTGGCTTCTGCCTCATTTTCCAGCCTCCATCATTCCTCCCTGTGTTCCTGTTTTAATAAAAGATGGCCTTGGTGTCCCTAAACTTTCCTGTCTCCAGCTTCTGCCCATGCTGGTCCCTCTGCCCAGAATGCCTTTTCTGGACCTGGCAGTCTCTTCGAGATTCAGTTCAAGTTTCACTTCCTTTGGGACCCCTTTCTTGTACCACCATCCCCTCTAACTCTCCCCCATCTCCCCCAAAGAAGCAGAGAGTACCACATATATACCTCCATGACAGGGTCCTTGTACTTTTAGAAGTCTATGTGTGAGCTCCCTGAAGGAAAGGATGTTATTTTTTTTTATTTTTTATTTTTTTGGCTGCGCTGGGTCTTCGTTGTGGCACGCAGGCTCTTTGTTGCAGCGTGCAGGCTTCTCTGGTTGTGGTATGCGGGCTCCAGAGTGTGCGGGCTCAGTAGGTGCAGCGTGCGGGCTCTAGTTGCAGCACACGGGCTCAGTAGTTGCAGCGCGTGGGCTTAGTTGCCCCGCGGCATGTGGGATCTTAGTTTCCCGACCAGGGATCGAACCCGCATCCCCTGCACTGGAAGGTGGATTCTTAACCACTGGACCATCAGGGAAGTCCCAGGAAAGGACGTTATCTTATCCGTCTTCATTCTCAGTGTCTAGCCTGTTTCTGGCACACAATGGGGGCTCACAAAATGTGTATCTGAACCAATGAATTTTCAGTGTAGGATATACATGGCTTCTTAGGAGCCCAAAATGCATGTTGAGTTCCATCTATCCATTGCTTCATCTGTCCATCCATCCATCCATCCATCCATCCATCCATCCATCCATCCATTCATCCATCCATCCATCCATCCATCATTCATCCATTCAACAACCCTTATCAAATGCATTATATGGTTAAGAATTCGCCTGCTAATGCAGGGGACATGGGTTCGATCCCTGGTCCGGGAAGATCCCACATGCCATGGAGCAACTAAGCCCGTGTGCCACAGCTACTGAGCTCGCGTGCTGCAGCTACTGAAGCCCATGTGCCTAGAGCCCATCTCCACAACAAGAAGCCACCGCAATGAGAAGCCCGCACACCGCAATGAAGAGTAGCCCCTGCTCACCGCAGCTAGAGAAAGCCTGCATGCGGCAACGAAGACCCAACGCAGCCAAAAATAAATAAATAAAAGTGCATACTATGAGCTAGCACTGAGACAGACATGGCCACTATCCTAATGAAAGTTATAACCTAAAGGGAAGACTGATATTGAACAAATAATGGTAGCTTTATTTTTCCCCGTAGTACTTATCATGACCTGAGATCCAATTTTATATATTTTTGTTTATTGCCTATCTCTGCTATTAGACTATAATAGGCTCTAGGAGGGCAAGGGCTTTATCTTGTTTGCCACTGTGACTAAAACAGTGCCTGCCACTTTGTAGGTACTTGATTAATATTTGTTACCTGAATAGACTAGAACTATGTGTGGTCCTGTTTGAAACAACTAAGGATGGGAATTTCTGATGTGTTTAAAACATGCATTAAAACCACCTACCTTCAGGCATCTTTCAAATGAAAAATGATTAAATACTAAAACCCAATATGATGCATTGTGGTGACAATGATTAATGTCTCACTCCCAACTTCAGTTAGAATGTTGGAGAGATTTGGTCAAGATGACACCAAAGAATTTTGTGATAGAGACTTGATGAGTGCTTTGCAGCTTTTAATTAATTTTGTGATTCTCCTGGTGATTTCAGGGAAAGGCTTTGTTGGAGTCTGACCATGTGATAGTAATAAAGGACACAAAATAGAAGATATTAGGTCAGCAAGGAACAGTTAGGAAAACAGTTCTAACCTGTGTGACAAAAGGGCATTCTATACAGTGGTGTCTGCCTTGCATTATAATCCTATTTAGTTGACAAATCAAAATGAAAAAAGAGGTGACTATTCTACTGCTGTACAATCTCCCTTCCCTTGGAACCCCCCTTCCCAACTGGGAGCCTAGGTAACTGGGCCAGGGTTTGACCTTGGTGTGCTGGGAGCTTGCATTGTTGGTGGGGAGGAGCAGGTGTCCCCGGGGGACTGTTCTGCAAGGCAGGGAGAGCGGGAGGCCCTGTCTCTGAGAGAAACCAAACCCTGGTCCAGGGAATCTATGGAAACCAGATCAGAGAAAGAGAAAGAGGGAGAGAGAGAGAGAGAGGGAACGAGAGAGAATGTATTAGAAGCCTGGGTCTGCAATGACGCTGGGTGGCTTAAAGAACAAAAATTTATTGTCTCATGGTTCTAGAGGTTGGCAGGATTAGTTTCTTTTAAAGGTTATGAGGAAGAACAGTTCCAAGCCTCTCTCTTAGCTTCTGATATCCTCAGGTGCTCCTTGGCTTGTAGATGGCATCCTCCCTGTGTCTTCACATTGTCTTCTCTCTGTTTGCGTCTGTGTTCAAATATCCCCTTTTTATAAGGACACCAGTCATATTGGATTAGGGCCCACCCTAATGACTCCATTTTAACCTGATCATCTGCATGGACTGTATTTCAAAACAAGGTCACATTCATAGGACTTCAATATCTTTTGGGGAGACAGAATTCAACTTATAGCGGAGAGAGAGAGTTGAAAGTGGATGGGTGGAGGGTAGCCTGAAGAATTTCTAGAAGAGCTGGAATGTAACATAGGGCACAGGAACTTTTCACAGGGCCTAGGCAGCCCCAGCCAGGTTGGAGGAGGGCAAAGGAGATGCTCAGCTTGGACATATACCAATAATGAAACCAAAAAAATCCCCTTGAAGTGGCTGGAGCTTTGGGGGAAGAAATACAATATATAGCCACAATACTGCTTTATTTATGAAGAAAAAAAAAAAGGGATGTCAGATCTGGGGCAAGTCATGAGAGAGAATTTGGTGGCTGGGGAAGTATATTGGCTCACAGTGGATCACATGCCACTTCTCTAGTACTGGCTGTGTGACCTTGCTTAAACTCTCAGGACCTTAGTTTCCTCATCTATAAAATGAGGCCCATGAGCTCAAACTCCCAGAGTGTCTGTGAAGATTACATGAGATTAGATGTGAAAAGAACCTGCTCTCAGAAGGCAGAACTCAACAAAAGTCAGTTACCCATTTTCCTTTTCTCTAGAGAGAGCTTCTGTTCAAGAAAATTGTTTCTCGTTTTCAGTATAATGTTAGAGTGAAAAAAATTAGATCTGGAAACAGACGTCTAAATGCCTTACAATTGGTTAGATTCTCCTATCTTAATCAGGGTGTTAGAGAAAATGGTAAGATGGAAATGTGACCAGAACCATCCTTTACTACTCTAGTCATTAGGGCAGGAGGCCAGGAGGATGGGATTACCAGGATCTTCCTGGTGAGTTACTATTTTTAGATGGGGCCTTTGAATGATCCAACATACAGTAGAAAATCTCTCCAGATCTGTAGACCAGCAATCAGTAAAAAAAAAAAAAAAAAAAAAAAACTGTAAAAGTTGATAGTCATGAAGGATATGATACCTACAAATCTTAAATGTTTTTATACAACTCACGACATATAAGGTAGATTCATTTGTCTAGTTTTGGTTTAGGCCTCTAAACTAAGGTTTTCTTTCAGCATGGGTTGGCTGATTCAAGTTCTATGTTGTCTTTTTTGCACAAACTCTTTCCATAAAGTATTATGCACATTTTCCAGTTTTGAGTGTAGAATCTCAGTAGATTTTTCTCCCCCCAGACTTTCAGTTTACTAGCTCACCCCTAATCTGAAAATATTTTTAATGATTTATCTTATCAACCTTTCCTAATACATTCAAGTTCATGTCTGTAAAATAACAACTCTTGTTTTGCATTCCTATTTCATCAGCTTCTACAATATTGAATTGAATTGAAAAGTATAATAGCAATTACAATGGACATAAATGTGAGTGGGAACAAAGTCAATTGAGTCTTAGAAATCATACAGCTCAGCTGGTGGGAGCAGAAGCAGATACACAAATGAAGACCCTTCCAGCTGTACCCTTTCAGTGTGTTTTAGAGAGGAAATGGAGATCTATATCAATCCAATGAGTTGGTTAAGTAAAGATGGGCTGAAGTGTTTTCACTGCATGAGCTGTGAATGAAAACCATAATGGTGCAACTGTTGACAGATTTCAGTATCTCTCTGGTAGGGTTTTGCTGTAAGTTAAGAGTACCACCACCATCACTCTAACAAAAGATCACAGATGTCAGAATAATCTTATATCACTCTTCAGAACTATCATTATATCTATAATTGCATATCATTTGTATATCTAAGCATCTTTCATTTTATTTATAATTCAACTTATTTGTTCAATGATCTAGCAAATATTTATGGTCTGCCTACTATTGCTGGATGTTAGGATAAAACATAAATAAGGTGTGGTCCTTTGCTCTTGGAGAACTTACAGTCTAGTGATGCAGCCAGGTCAGTAAGTGGGCAATTATTGAGCAGGTGGTTGGCATGAGGGACAAACCAAGAGAGCGACATTGCGCATTCCAGGACACGAGTCTCTTAGTGGAAGTCAGAGGGGAAGTACGGGTTCAGTCATTACAACCATCTGTGGAGTACCTTCTGAGTACCAAGCTCTGTTTTAGGCACTGGGGTTACAAAAATGAATAATTCATAGTCCTGTACTCAAGAAATCCATACAGGTAATTATAGTACCCTGTAGTAAGTGCTTTCTTTTGGATCAGCACTGAGTCTTCAGATGGTGGGGACAGGGAAGTTTCCTGCAGGAGGTGAAGCTCGTCAAGCTTGGAAACATTCTTAGGGCAGAGGCCTAACTTGTCTTGAGCTTTGTTGTCCTTCCCGCCCGGTTCCTGGGACCATGTTTTGTACACCTTGTGTGCTCAATCAGCGTTTGAATGAGTAAAGGAACTGCATGATGATTAGGAGTTAACTAGGGGTCAGGCCCTGTGCTCTGTGCTGGGAATACAAAAATGAGTGAGCCATGGCCTTTGCCCTGATCGAGATTATAATAAAATCTCATTTCTGGCTGAATCCTGATGGCATATCAACAAGGTAAAACACTTGCAAACCTGGGCACACCTTTCTAATAAGTTGTGCTCCATATTGGACCATTTACTGGCTATGGCAAACACTTGTCAAACATACTCTCTTGAGCTTATTCCAGGGAGAACAGTGGATAGTTAAGGAAGCAGGAGACTGAGCAAGGCCAGCTCCAACCCTGGTAATAAAAAGGCATCATTCAGACTGACTTGAATGATGGTTGTGCTGGGAAATCATCAATACTCAACCCTAGATGGTGGGTAATACAACTGGTAGCAGACTATTGGTATAGTGAGCAGTTTTGTCTGAGGATCTCCCAAGTGCTTTTTCAAAACTTTCCTCTGCACCACCCCAGGCCCTCACCACAAGGGAACTGGCAAGTAGTAATTCTACAGCAACATCTAACACAAAGCTTGGAGTTGTTGTCTGGTGGTTTGCTCCAGGTGACCAGCAATTTCAAACCGGTCTCTAGGAACACGTGAGTTTGAATGAGGTCTCTCGGTGTTTTACAGTCGCTACTGCCTCTGCTCTAACTCCTCAAACCCTCAATTCCTGAACCACCAAAGGCAGCTGAAGTTGGTCAAGAGGCTAGTGGAGCAGGGAACACCAGGCAAGTCAGGATGGCATGGATATGTAATTTATGTCCTTTTAGTGTGACTAAATGCCACAATTAGCATGACAAAATTCTGCAGCTATGTCACTTTTCTCCAATATTATGAAAAGACATGTAGAAGTGAAACTGTGCAACCCAGACTGGGACTTGAACCATGTTCTTTTTTTTTTAAATTAAATTTAATTTATTTTTTATACAGCAGGTTCTTATTAGTTATCTATTTTATACATATTAGTGTATACATGTCAATCCCAATCTCCCAATTCATCCCACCACCGCCTCCCCACCACCACTTTCCCCCCTTGGTGTCCATACGTTTGTTCTCTACATCTGTGTCTCTTTTTCTGCCCTGCAAACCGGTTCATCTGTACCATTTTTCTAGGTTCCACATATATGCGTTACTATACGATATTTTGAACCCATGTTCTTTTAACTGAGATCACACATCTGGTCTCAGGACTTAATGAAGCTCAGGTTCTTGATGTCTCATTGCAGAAAGAATTCAGTGAGAGACAAAGTGATAAGTAAGAAGTGGATTTATTTAGAGAGAAACACGCTCCACAGACAGAGTGTGAGCCATCTCAGAAGGTGAGAAAGGCACCAGGGTATGGGGTTGTCAGTTTTTATAGGTGTGGGTAATTTCGTAGGCTAATGAGTTGGAGGAGTATTCCAGCTATTTCAGGAAGGGGAGGGATTTCCAGGAATTGGGCCACTGCCCACTTTTTGACCATTATGGTCGGCCTTGGAACTGTCATGGCGCCTGTGGGTGTGTCATTTAGCCTGCTAATGTGTTACAGTGAGCTTATAATGAGGCTCAAGGTCTAGTGGAAGTCGACTCACCCACCATCTTGGACCCATTTGGTTCTAATCAGTTTATGTCACATCCTCAGGCTATGTCATTTTTTCAAAGGTTGTGCCCTGCCCCCTTCCCTCCTGTTTCAGAAGGAGTACAGAATTTTGCCTCAGGACACACAATAAGTTAGGGGCTGAAACACTCCATTATTCCATAACCAGCAAGTCATGAGTCTGACCCAGAAAAAGAAAGGCCAGACCTTTTTCTAGGTGGGACATCTTCACATCTTCGCCATTTCTTTTTAAGAATACTCCTCGTTTTTCCTCCCTCCATAACAACCTTTTCCAAGTTCTCATTGCCATGCGTTCTCTTGGGAATCCACAAGTCAGACTCCAGCAGAATTATAGTTCTAATATCCACTCGTGTCCCCCACATGCCCTCAGCCCTGCCTAGCTGGAGGGTCACATTCCAGTTCAGAAATAGCAATAAAGAGAAGTCACTTCTGGGGTAGAGAGTGAGTGGAGCTAGAAGTCGGGGACCTCCAATCAATGACTAACACACCAGACAGGCTCCCCTTTGTCCATTGTTAACTGAGGATGAATGGGTTTCCAGCCCTCTGTTGCTACCTCTAGAGAAGGAAGGAGGAGGCTGTGGGCAGAGAAAGTTCCATTCAGCCTGACTTTGCCTTGAGTTATTGCCTTTTATTTTCCAACTTTAGTGAGGCTTAATTGACAAAAAAAGTAAGATATTGAAAGTGTTCATCATGATGATTTGATATACATATACACTGTGAAAGGATTCCTCCCATGTAGTTAATTAACACATCCATCACCTCATATTTATCTTCTTTTGAGTTTGGGGGAGAACATTTTGAGTTATTGCCTTTTGCACTTTCTCCCACAAATCACTGAGTCGAGTCATGAATTTTTAGCAAGTGGGAACCTCTTACAAATCAGAGGTTTTGGCTCTGGTGAGTGTTCTAAGAAATGTCCCAAAGGCCTGAGTTGGAGGACCTCAGGTCTAGTTCTGTCTCAGACACCAGACAGCCACATGCAACCGTGGGCATGTTGACTTTATGATCTAGGTTTTGGTTTCCTTGTCTGCAGGATGAGGGTGTTGGACGTATATTATGTCAGTGAATGGAGGTCTCTGGGCCATATATTGCTTGAAAGCACGTGTTTTGTCTGTGTAGTATTTTTTTTTTTAATTTACAAAATTTGAATTAGTGTCTATCATTTAACAGTTGACTCAACAACAATAAAATAATCTGATAAAAAAATGGGCAAAGGACTTGAGTAAACAATTCTCTAAAAACAGACAGATGGCCAAAAAGCATATGAAAAGGTGCTCAAAACCACTAACTATTAGAGAAACGAATATCAAAACCACAATGATGAGATAACTACTGCATACCCATTAGGTATACCTAAAGAACAGAAAATAACAAGTGTTGGTGAGGATATGGAGAAACTGGAACCCTTGTGCACTGTTGGTGGTAAGAACAATCAACGTTATACCATGTGGGAGATAGCCGACCTGCTCAAAATATCCAAATCAAGCGCTGAAAATCATTTGCCCCAGCTTGGTTATGTTAATTGCTTTGATGTTTGGGTTCCACATAATTTAAGCGGAAAAAACTTTCTTGACTGTATTTCCACAAGCGATTCTCTGCTTAAATGTAATGAAAACGTTCCGTTTTTAAAACAAATTGTGACAGGCGATGAAAAGTGGACACTACAATAATGTGGAATGGAAGAGATCGTGGGGCAAGCAAAATAAACCAACAACAACAACAGCAAAGCCGGTCTTCATCCAAAGAAGGTGGTGTTATGTATATGATAGGATTGGAGGGGAGTCCTCTATTATGAGCTCCTTCCGGAAAACCTAACGATTAACTCCAACAAGTACTGCTCCCAATTAGACCAACTGAAAGCAGCACTCAACGAAAAGGGTCCGGAATTAGTCAATAGAAAACGCATAATCTTCCATCAGGATAACGCAAGACCACCTGTTTCTTTGATAACCAGGCAAAAACTGTTACAGCTTGGCTGGGAAGTTCTGATTCATCCACCGTATTCACCAGGCATTGCACCTTAAGATTTCCATTTATTTCGGTCTTTACAAAATTCTCTTAATGGAAAAAATTTCAGTTCCCTGGAAGACTGTAAAAGGCACCTGGAACAGTTCTTTGCTCAAAAAAGTAAAAAGTTTTGGGAAGATGGAATAATGAAGTTACCCCAAAAATGGCAGAAGGTAGTGGAAAAAAAGGGTGAATACGTTGTTCAATAAAGTTCTTGGTGAAAATGAAAAATGTGTCTTTTACTTTTACTTAAAAACTGAAGGCACTTTCTGGCCAACCCAATAGAATGGTGGTTGCCAGGGGCTGGGAGAAATAGGAAATGGTAAGTTGTTTAATGGGTACAGTTTTAGTTTTGCAAGATGAAAGGAGTTTTGTAGACTGGCTGCACAACATGAATGTACTTAATACTACTGAACTGTACACTTAAAAATCGTTAAGATGGTAAATTTTATATGTATATTTTACCACAATTAAATTTGTTTTTTGAGAGATAGCTCATGAAAATCTGAAGTCATCTTTTTTGGGGGGAAAACCCCAGAAGATCAGGACTTTGGGCCTTAGACACCAGTTGGCAACAGCCAGCTTGAGCTGAGTATCTGCTCTTGTCTTCAGATGAGCCTATTCTTTGCTGTTCTCCCCAGGCCCCACCTCGTTATCTTCTTTCAATTAGATAACCCATCTGGCCACTATAGACCTTTGGGTTTGCAACCCCTGGATTAAACTATCTCTATGATACTTTCTAGAATTAGTACCTATGATTCCAAAGTCTTAGTCATCATGAACACTCTGTAAGTAAACAAGATGAGTGAGATGGAGGCAGAGGGAGATTCAGGTTACCTTCTTGACATCTCTCAGGTCCACGGGAGGGTTAACACCCATGTCTACAATGGGCAGTAAAAACAACTGGCTAGTGACATTGGTTTAGTTGCTCCCTGACCTCTGTATAAACCCGTCCTGGCCGGGGTTTATGTTCTGAACCTGAGCTTTTAGTATTACTCAGGTCATTGTGTCTTGCTGATCCAGGGGACACTATTGTCACCAAGATAGATGAAATCCTTAAATGTTACATAATGGATGACCCTAATGGCATGGGGAAAATTAGGAGAGAAATGATACAGACAACTGGAAGCTTTGCTCCCAGAAAAAGAAGATGATTTAAAATTGTCTAAAGGAAACAAAGAAAAAATAGATCTGTTCCTTCAACAACCCTCATAGTTTGTTATCAGTAATGCTGTGTATGCTACATGTGACATCATGATACATAACTCTACTTTTGATCTTGGGACACAACTTGATTATTGAAGTTTGGGGTTAGGTAATTTTGAAATCTCCCTCTACCCCTCTGAGGGGATGAGATCAGCTCGAATAAGATATCAGATGGCCCCACTTTATGAAGAGTATCCCTGTCTTGGTTCCTCATTCATTCACTCACTCATTAACTCATTCATTTATTCAACGAATATTTATTTAGCACCTACTAGTAATGCCAGTCCCTGACTAATAAGCAGGACAGTTAAGATTCCTACCCTCGTGGAATTTAGGTAGTGGGGAAAGGCAGAACAGCTTGTCAATGTCTGGTCAATAGTTACCTAGAGGGTATTATTTCGTATCTTTTTTCATTTCATTATGTACTAGGCACTTTGGTAGTTGCTCTGGGGTCAGCTTGGTGGACAAGACAGGCATTAAACAAGATTGATTATATAAGGTTTTAGAGTTTTTATTAGTTCTGACTGCAGGGACATGGGAAGTTGCTACAGAAGTGGTATTGGTGTCTGGTCTTGGAGGATGTCTAGTTCTCAGTAGTCAGAGGCTGGGAGATTTATTCTAGGCCAAAGGCAAAACATAGCCAGAGGCGGGAAGTATGGAATGGCAAGAATGTTTGTGGAGAGCAAGACTTTCTGCGTAGCTGTTTGAGCTGTATTTCTTCCCCTAATGCTGAAAATTGCTCTGAGATATAATTATAGAAAGGGTCACTCCTAGGGGCAGGCATTCACTGCCCAGAGACCTGCCTGAGGAGGGGCTGCCACAGGCTTAAAGAGATTCACTCTGAAAAAAAATTGGTGTTTTGTTAAGTTTGTTTAGGATTGGGATGGTAGGTGTAGTGTGCAGGATGACAGAATTGAAACTTCTACACATTACTTGTGCCAATTCATGGGTTGCACTTTATAGAATTGAAGTCAAGCCTTTAGCCTGTACTAAGCAAATTTATGAGAAATACTTCACCATTCATGAAAAATCATATTTGCCAAAAGTATCTGATGACCTTAACCTAAAGAGATTGTCTTTACAAAGCTAAGGATCTTATATTTGGCAGGAATATAAAATGCATTTACTTTAAAAAGATGAAGTGTGCTGCATGCCATTTTGGGCAGCTGATAGAAGAAAGTTTTGTGACCACTTCATGCATATACACTTTACATGTATGTGCAGTAATAATAATAGCTAATATTTACTGAATTCTTGCTGTGTGCTAGGCACCCTTCTAAGTAATTTATATATATATATATATAAACTCAAATGACTATTCTAATAACTCTATAGACACTACTATTATCCCCATTTGATAGATGAAGAATTACAGAGAGGTTGAGTAACTTGCCCCAGATAGCCTGGCTAGTAAAGGGAGAAGCTGGGATTTCAACCCAGGCCTGGCTCCAGACTCTGTGCTGTAAATACTGCCTCTGAGAGTAAATTAAAAACAAAAACAAACCTAGAAAACAGTAATCCTTGGCAGTGATATTGTAGGTAGGAAGTGGGTTGTATTGGATTTGTATATTCTTCCAGTATTTATTGAGTACCTATTACATTGTGCCAGGTGCTGGAACATACAGGTGCACAAAGCAGATGAAAGCCCTGCTCCCAGGATGCTTATGTCCTAAGAGATTCACTCCTTTGTTTTTCTAAAGACACTGGTTCTCTATTTGAGAGCTTCTCCAACTATCTGTGGTAAAAGAACAGTTTTTTTTTTTTAAGTTTTCCAATTTGTTGTGAACTGATATTTTAATAAAATACAATACAAATCAATAACCAGAAAAATGAAATTTAAAAAACCCCCAAAACCTACAAACTACACAGTCTGTTTTTTAAGTATTTGACTCAAAGGTAAAAAATTACTCAGTCAATTTTCTGTACGTCTTTAAGGCTTACTCTCAATTTCTGTACTTATCTCATTATGGATCGTGACAGTTCACCAACGGGCAATTGTCTAAGGCCCACACTTGGGGTAGCTGCCATATGCGCTCTCTTTGCCAACTATTTAGTTACTGCCCATCACACCATGTGATCTGAAAAATAAAGATGAATTGGATTGACAATACGATAGGCTTTTTTTCTGTAATGGGCCAGATAGTAAAGATTTGAGGCTCTGTTGGCCAGACCATCTCTGTCATAATTACTCAGCTCTGCTGTTGCCATGTGAAAGCTGCCATAGATGATACGTAATGAATGAGCAGGGCTATGCTCCAACAGAACTTTATTTCTAGTTAATGAAATTTGGATTTTATATAACTTATTTGTATCACAAAATATTATTCTTCTTTAAATTTTTTCAACCACTTTTATAAATGTGAAAATCATTCTTAGCCTGTGGGTCATACAAAAATGGGCCCCAGGCTGGATCTGGCCAATGGGTTTTAGTTTTCAGACTGCTGCAATAAACCAATTCTGGACAATAGAAATATCTTGGAGTAGCTGCTGTCTTTGAATTTGCTAAGAAATAAATGCAAGCTACCATATTTTTGTACAATTTGTAATGATTATTAGTGGTAGTGTCAATAAACACAAAACAAAGCTGAAAAAGCCAAAATTGCACATGGTAAATGATAATAAAAGTTAAGAGATTAGAACCCTCTTAAATTGTAGTGGGAATGTAAGATAGTGTAGCACGTTTGGAAAACAGTGGCAATTCCTCAAAAAGTTAAGCATAGAGTTACCATATGACTAATAATTTCACTTCTAGGTGTATGTGTGTATATATACATATATGTATATAGGCAACAGAATCAAAACCATATGTCCATAAAAAACTTGTACATGAATGCTCATAGCAGCATTATTTTTATTTTTTTATTTTAAAGAGATTTTCAATTTTACTCATTTTTTTTAAAATTAATTAATTTATTTTTGGCTGTGTTGGGTCTTCGTTTCTGTGCGAGGGCTTTCTCTAGTTGTTGCAAGCGGGGGCCACTCTTCATCGCGGTGCGCGGGCCTCTCACTATCGCGGCCTCTCTTGTTGAGGAGCACAGGCTCCAGACGCGCAGGCTCAGCAGTTGTGGCTCACGGGCCTAGCTGCCCCGCGGCATGTGGGATCTTCCCAGACCAGGGCTCGAACCCGTGTCCCCTGCATTGGCAGGCAGATTCTCAACCACTGCGCCACCAGGGAAGCCCAGCAGCATTATTCATAATAGCCATAAAGTAGAAATTACCTAAATGCCTATCAGCTGATGAATAAATAAAATACTGCAACATGGATGAACCTTGAAAACATGCTAAGTGAAAGAAGCCAGATAAAAAAGGTCACATATTATGTGATTTCATTTATATGAAATGTCCAGAATATGCAAATCCATAGAGAAAGAAAGTAGATTACTGGTTGCCAGAGGCTGGGGGCAGGGAGAGGGGAATGGGAGTGTTTTTTTTGGAGTGACGAAAATATTATGGAACTTGATAGTGATAGGTGAATAATCCTGTGAATACACTAAAAAATAGTGAATCGTATACTTTAAAAGGATAAAATTTATGTTAATGGTTTATATCTCAAAATATTAAAAAACTGACATTTAAAAAAATTGACAAAAGAATCAAAATTTGTCAACAGCATTTGACCTGGAAAATTTGATCTTGGTAAAAATAATAGTCATAGCAGGAACTTTATAAAGGGCCATAATTGATAAAATTTTATTTGGACAAAACATTGATTGATGAATCTTATCTTTGTTGTGAAATACATGCTGATAAAAATTGATTAATTGAAATTGACTTCAGCTGAACAAAGGTTAAAATAGAAAAAAAACTGGATATGATTTAACTGATTGCCATAGAAAATTGACTAAGAAATTAAATTGGCTTAATGGCATTCACCGCCCCCCACCCCCCGCCAAATTATTTCTTAATGAAAATTTAATAAATTTTGGTCTTATTTAAATGAAAATAGTTGTATTAAAAATGCAGAATCAAAACTTCCTTAGCAAAAATGGCAGATAAGCACATGTACTGGGCTTCTAATATTGCTCTAATGTTTGTTAATCATTTGTTGTATTAGTTTGCTAGGGCTGCCGTAACAAAATGCCACAGACTGGGTGGCTTAAACAACAGAAACATATTTTCTCACAGTTCTGGAAGCTGGAAGTTCAAGATCAAGTGTGGCCAGAGTTGGTTTCTTCTGAGACCTCTCTCCTTGGCTTGCAGATGACCACCTTGCCCCTGTGTCCTCACATGTGTTTCCTCTGTGCTTTCGTATCTGAATTTTCTCTTCTTATAAGGACACCAGTCAGATTGAATTAGGACACACCCTAGTGGCCTTATTTTAACTTAATCACCGCTTCAAAGGCTCTATCTCTAAATATAATCACGTTCTGAGGTACTGGGGGTTAAGGCTTCAACATATGAATTTTGCGGGGACACGATTCAGCTCATAACATCTGTTTAGTAATAGTGCCTGCACACACTTTATGACTTGACAGGCTCAAAGTGCATTAAATTTGGAAACCTCAGCTGTCGTCTAGTGTAGTTCTTACCTTCTCTCTTTCAGAAAGAGGAATGAACTTAGCATTACGCAGGCACGTTTCTCTGACTTTTCAACTTTCTATCCTACGACAGGAGAGGGGTCTATATTCCGGATGAACACAATTTCCCTCAATATTTGTTATCAGAAGTGACATCTTGTGCTGTGACTAAGGGAGTGCTCTTGAGGAATGACGAAAAGTTCGTTTGCATAGTTTAGCGACGATGGAGGATTACTTATGAAAAATATAATGGAACACAGACAGCATATTTATACCCCCAAAACTGGACCACACCCAGACATTGTCTTAAAAAGTTCTTGAGGATTAAGTTCACCTTAGAGCGGTATCAAGAGGCTTTAGCTTGCTTCGAAGATATCCCAGGTGCCATCTAATAATAGATGTTTGGGTTCAGAGATAGAACTAGGGGAGGGAAAGCCTCAGAAATTGTTAGTGCTTGGTTCTTGGAACCTCTTTTCTCACCTGTAGAAGTCTAGGGGCTTCTTAAGTTGCTAGGGGGAGAAGACGTCACTAGGGCATCAATTTTTGATGAAATCTTAGAGATTCTTTAGAGAATTCTTAAAAGTGTCCTGTCTAGAAGTAAGTGATAAACAGCATGTATTCAATTCATTCATTTTTATATTCTTCCTTCCATCAAATGCTCATTAAGTGTCTACCATAGTCAGACATGTGCAAGGTGATGGGTATTTAGTTATGATCACAAGACCACAGTTAAGAGACAGGCTATTAAAACAAGCAATTGCCATATAGTATGATAAGGTCTGTGACAGAGAAAATTAGAGTGGATTGTAGGAGCATACAGGGAGAAGGGCACCCAACTCAGACAGGGTGGTCAGGAGAGCTTTCCCCAGAGAAAGTGAGGGCAAGGCTGGCACTTGAGAATGAACAGGAGTCGGTCACGTGAAGAGGGGGAAGGGGAGAAAGGTCCTGGTGGAGGAAATGCCAAGGATGTGGCCTGCAGGCAAGAGATGTTGATGGCACAAAGGCACTTTGGCTGAAGTGTAGAATGCAGATAGAGAGAGCATAAAGATTGGAAGGGTGGGTGGGGTGGGAGTGATAGATGGGGTATGGGGATGCAGGTCCTGAAGAACCTTGTGAGACATGGTAGAAAGAGGAGCTCCCTTATTTATTCCTAATCTGGTCCTGTGATTCTAAGGTGTTCTAAGGGGGGCTATATTGTGCCCTAGCCAACATCATGGGCTTTAGAGCCAGACTGTCTAGGTTTGAAGCTCTGCTGAGCTGCTTCCTAACCTCATTACCTAATCTCTGCATTTCAGTGTCTTCCCTCATCTGTAAAATGTGGCCAAAATAGTACCCACCTCAGAGAGCTATCGTGAGAATGGAATAATATATACACATAAACTGCTCTAGAGTAAGGCCTACAGCATAAAAAATTCTCACAAAATTGCAGCTATTGGCAAAATCTTTAGTGTGAAGCCCATCTCACCAAATACTATCTCCCCCTTTGTTCTAGAATGAAATTACATTGTTTTGGCTATTGAAGAGTTCTTGCCCTTCACACTTTGAGTTCTCGGTTTCAAAGTAATGGTAGGAATTTGTTCTAATTGCTTTATGACACATGCTTGGAATTATGGTCTCTTGAATGTTATTATGCCACAGATGCTTTGAGCCAAAAGCCTGGTACATTTATGAACAGGTGAGTCATGGAGTGGTATACAAGTCCAGACTGCTATAGGGAATTTCCTATTGGTCAGTGGTTGCAGGAGTTGGGATGGTCACAGGTAGAGTCATCCTCATGGCCATCTACCCACTGCCCAGGAAAGCTTAAGGATGTCAGGCCATCTTTTGTGCCTTGTTAATCAAGAGGCAAAGGTTTTAAATGGACCTTGGGATTTGTGGTCTCTCAGTGGGAAGTTGGGTTAATGGCTTCTTTGTACTCTGTTTTTAATTTTCTTTCCTGGGAAGCTAACAATAATTCCCCCATCTGGTGATTATTGTAAGGATTGGGCTTGTATAATATTGTCCTAACAACGTAAGAACAGTTTATGAATTTACTTAGTCATTAATTTGGTAAGTGTTTACTATTGCTTTATTAAGAATGGAATATAAATACGGCTAGTACAGAGTCCTTACCCACGAGAGGGGAGGTTGATGTGTCTACTAATAACTTGAGCAATATAGTAAATGCTAAAATAGAGTTTCATTTGAGATGCTATAGGATGACAGAAAGAAAAACCCTAATCTTGCTCATGGTTAATTTTATATATCAACTTGGCTGGACCATCATGCCAGATATGTGGTCAAACATTATTCTGGGTCTTTCTGTGAGAGTATTTTTGGATGAGATTAACATACAAGTCAGTAGATGTTGAGTAAGGCAGATTGCCCTCCATAGTGTGGGTGGGCCTCATCCAGTCAGTTGAAGGCCTGAATAGACAAAAGACTGACCTCCTCCAAGCAAAAGGGAATTCTGCAGCAGGTGGCCTTCATACTTGAATTGCAACATTGGCTCTTCCTGGGTCTTCAGCCTGATGGCATTTGGACTTGAACTATAACATTTGCTCTTCCCTGAATCTCCATCCTGCTGGCCTTCCCTGCAGATTTTGGACTGGCCAGCTTTCATAATTACATGAACCAGTTCCTTAAAATAAATCTCTTTCTACATATATACATCCTTTTGGTTCTGTTTCTCTGGAGAACCCTAAATAATACAATGGTAAACAGGAAAAGCTTCAGAGAATAGGTGATATTTAAGCTGAGTCTTAAAGGATAAATCAGAGGAGTCCATTTAGGTTTGGGTAAGGGCAATCTAGGTAGAGGTCGCTGCAAGTGCAAAGGCATGGAGACTCCCAACAGCATGGGGCTTTGGGAGAATTGTACAGAGCTTGGTTTTCTTGAACTCAGGATGTTTGAGAGGCATGAAGGGAGAAGAGAATGGAGAAGAAAGCAAATCATGAAGGGCGTGTATGTGTATTATGGTGAATATGCAAGCAGTCACTCAGAGGTTGTGGGGAGTGGAGAGGAATGTTTAGGAAGAACTGGAGGAACAGTGGAACTTAAAGGATGGGATTCAGGCAAGGGATCACAAGGGGCTGAATGAGGTAGTGGTGGTGAGGAAAGAGCATAAAGATGGATTTGAGAGTTATTTGAGATTATTCATTGATTAGACCCAAGGTGGTAAAGACACCTAGATCCTGGTTCAGGCCTATTGGTTGGGTGGTGGCCCTCTGACTCATATATTACAGACCTTATAATATCAGGTTGGATTATCCTGGACAGCTTTCAAAAGGGTTTAATTAACAAAGTGCTAAAAAGGAACTAAACAACCACAACAAGAATATCAGGCTAGTGAGCTTCCAGAGAATGAGAATTAGAGCATGCCTTCCAAATTCACAACTCTCATCAATTTCACTATAAACTGAACCTAGGTAATTCCCCCCTCAAGGTGGAGCCTATGACTTCCAAGGGGGCAACATGAGCCTAAAGTAAAGACATTTCAATGCCAGCTTCTATATTCCATGTATGTAATTGTCCCCCTTGCCTGTGTAACAAGCATAGTATTGACATATATAATGGCCTAGAAATAACTGTGGTAGTTCCATCAGAATAACATGATAAGACTGATTTCCCTGTAATGCCCTCCCTTTCCTGTTCCTTCCACCTAATAAATTCTGGCATGTGACTCAAGGTGCAGCTCACACCACACCTTCAGGAACCTGGCCCATGTGATGTCAGCCTGCAATTAGCTCTCTTACCCCCACATTCCTTTGCAGCACTTTGGCGTTGATTATAGACTGCCTTGAATATCTCGTTTTCACATTCTGTGAGTCCCCAGACCTCATCTTACTTACCTGCTGTATTATTTTTGCAGTTTCAAGTTTCTAGTCTCAAATTTTATTTGCTGATCACCCACACTTTTAAACAAGACCGCAAGAATTACATGCTACCTGCCCTTTATGACAATTTATTGAGTATTTACTATGTGCCAAGTATGTGATCCAGCCCAGTCTACATCCTTGGCTCCCTCTTACCCTCACTCACTCAGTTCCACCTATAGAGACTTATTCCCATCTCAGGGCCTTTCCACTTGTCTCTGGCTGCCCGGAGTGCCCTCCCCCAGAACCTCCCACTGTTCAGTTTCCTTAATCTCATGTCCTCAGAGAGACCTCCTCTGACCAGTCTCTCATGTATTTGCTCTCTATCTTATTATCCTTTACTTTGTATAGAGCACATATGATTGTCTAAAATCAACTTCTTTGTTTAGTTGTTTATGGTCTATTTCTCCCTATTTGGGGTGTAAACTACATGAAGGCAGCACTGTCTTTTTCTCTGCTGTAACTTGTGTACACGGCACAGTGCTTGGCTTTAAGTAGGTGCTCTACCTTTTGAACCCATGAATCAGCTGTGTCAGGCAAATAGGCACCTGCCCTGCTTAGACTCTGCAGAGAAGACAGACAGTGAGTACCTGCTTGTAAGGAACATACCAAGTGAAACAGTGCATGTAGAAGTACGGTAACTTATAACAGGGAGTTAATCGAGACTGTGGGTTCAGAGAAAGACCTCCCTGAACCCAGTGAAGTTTAAGTGGAGACCGGAAGGTCTTCACAACATCTTTTACACACTGCTGAATGTGTCCCAGTTTTTCTCTCTCCTTTTTTTTTTGGCCGTGCTGTGCGGCATGCGCGATCTTAGTTCCCCCGACCAGGGGTGGAAGCCGCGCCCCCTGCAGTGGAAGCGTGGAATCAACCACTGAACCGCCAGGGAAGTCCCTGTCCCAATTTTCTTGTGCTTTATGCTGCCCAGAAGCTCCTTCAGTTTTGATTCCTAGGACAAAACCTTTGATTACTGATGGGGTAAGGAAGTAATGGAACTTTCTTGTTATTTTAAGGCACTCGGTACTTTTAAGATAGATCACAAATATTCCATTTTAGTACATAATGAATAATAATGCTCCACTCCAGTCCATGTCATTATTATATTTATTAATGGAATTCAGCATTACAGCTGTTCATGAATTCATTTAACTACCACAAACGTTAAGCTGATGCCACCATATACTTGACAAATCTCCTTACTCTGTCTCCTCTTTTACACAGAGGCAGTTACGCTTCATGCTGTCTGCAGTTGTTTATTCCATCACTAAAGCACTGATGTGTTAGGACTTAATTGAAGAGAGTCTTTCTCCCCTACCTTCTGCAACATTGCTAGTGAGGCACTCTCTGGTATGCATTTGTGGATTGCTACACTGATGATCTGTTTTTTAAAAAGATTACCTTTGGATATTATTACCTTGATCTTACTCTTGATATCAAAAGTGTCACTGCTACATGGCTGATGGAAAAATGTTGCATTGCTGGGAGCAGAGCCACAAAACACTTAATCACAGCTTTCCCTTTCCCTGCTTTATAACCCACCATAACTGTAACTCTCTCCCCATATATTTATTTCATTGCTGCAAAAATGGATGTTTGTTGATTCAGTGGCTAGTTAGGACTTATTTCTACAGTCAACTGAAAAGGTTTTTGTGTTTGGGAAATCGAAGTATCATTTCAGCTGGTTTCTCCATCTCTTTAGGAGAAAAATGGGTGTGTGATCAGAATGTACAACATGTAATTAGACTGAAAGGGGAGACTCCATTGTTCTAAAGCTGCAGCCAGGCGCCAGAGGATGAGAATTGGAGAAGAAATGGCTATTGTCGGAATCCTGTCTTCTAGCCTTCTTTATATCTGTGTGACCTTGGACAAATCCTACCTCTCTACCCTGTAATTTTTTCCCCTATGAAACCATGAGATTGGGTCTGTGGGCTCCCTCCTGGAAGGCTGCCAAAGGATTTATTGACAAGATGTTGAAATGTCTTGCTGTGGAAAACTTCTGTTTGGTAGGGTTGCTAGGGACTCGTGGGGAGGGTGACTTTGTAGCCTCTGGTTGCCTCTTCTAGCTTTTGATGTCTCTGAAAGCAGCTGGAGAGAGAGAGAGAGAGGGAGAAAAGAAAATTGTGCTTACTGTGTAAACAGTTAATAATGCTATCAATTTCTACCTCATTGCCATGTAATGGAGATAGGAATCTCATTATTCAGAGACATTCAAATGTAACAATTCTAGTCTTTACATACAGCCTCTTAATCACCATGCCACTCACACTGTGTAATTTGCTCTGTGAACTTGGGCACATAAAAAACATCACCCTAATCACCACCAGTCAGGGCACCACTGAAGACAGAACCAGAATAATAGGTATTTGAAAGGGGACACGCTGAGAACTGCACTGCTGCAAGGCAAAAACAGGTTGCCAAACACAATGGCTCTGATTGGCTTTGCAGAGCAACTGGCTGGAAACTGACGCAACTGTCCCCCAAATGGTGGCAAAGTTTGATGGTGGCCCTCCAAGACCTATATTGAAATTGGATTAGTAGGATTGGAAATGAGGTCTCTCTGTGGTCTTGAAGAATGCTGTCAGATCTGGCTTTCAACTATATCACTCACTTCCACTGTGCCAGAAATAGAGACTTTCTTTGGCCTAGATATGTGCTGTTCAGTATGGCAGCCACTAGCCACGTGTGACTGTTGAGCACTCAGAATGTGGCTAGAGCAAATGAGATGAGCGGTATATGCAAAATACATATGGGATTTCGAATACTTTGTAAGAAAAAAAATGAATGCAAAGTAGCTCATTAATAATTTTATATTGATTACATGCTGAAATGATGCTATTTTGGATATATTGAGTAAAATGAAATGTAGTATTCAAATTAATTTCTCTTGTTTCTTTTTACTTTTTAAAATTATTTATTTATTTATTTAGGCTGTGCCGGGTCTTAGTTGCAGCATGTAGAATCTTTGGTGTGGCATCTTTGTTTGCGGCATGGGGGCTTCTTAGTTGCGGCGTGGGGACTGTTAGTTGCAGCATGCACGTGGGATCTAGTTCCCTGACCAGGGATCAAACCTGGGCCCCCTGCATTGTGAACACGGAGTCTTACCCACTGGACCACCAGGGAAGTTCTCTTTTTACTTTTTAGATGTGACTACTTAGAAAATGTAAAGTTATATGTGTGGCTCACATTTTATTTCTATTGGACAACACTAGCCTAGAGAAATCAAATGCTTGTTTACTCTAATTGCTGTGATTCTACCTTGTTTTTCTTGCTCCTTTTACAAACTCAAGTCCCTTTGAAGATTCTTCACATTGATACTAGGAGCCTGCTTCCTCATTCCTATTCAGCAGCAGAGCTCCTCCCACCATTCTTCCTGGCACCCCTCTGCCTAACTCCTGGTGCGGACAGCTTGGGTAAAACATGTTCCTATGGTTGCAAAGAATGCCCTGTTTTCAGGGGCACCTGGGTCAGAATTTTAGATGCACTGTGACACGTGGTGGACGTGGGAATATAAACCTGGCACAGGTTTAACCTTTTCATGGGGTTTGGGTTTTGCCCCAGAAGACCTAAGGGGGTGAAAAACCACAGTACATCAAGTACAGTATGTGGTGTAAAGAGAAGCAGGAGTCCCGGACTGATGTTAGAAGATGTGGATTCAAATCCCTGGTCAGCCACTAATTAGCTAGGTTTGATTTGGACAAATCACGGTATTTGAGCCTCAGTTTTTCTCTCTGTCAGATGCCTGTAAGGTTAACTCAATGCTTACTTCAGAGGATTGCTGAAATATCATATGAGAACATGTATAAGAAAATATGTGTGACTTGCAAAGCTCTGTTTATGGTGGCAAATTCATGGCCAGAGGTGCAGATCCTGGGGGCAGATGGTTTTGTTTGGCCAAAAAAGTGTGTTTTGTTTAGTTGAATTGGAGTGACTGCCGTGGGGGACACTCTTCCATTTCTCACAGACTTTACCATTCTTGTTATCTTAATCCAGCTGATTTGTGTCACCTGCCTGGCTGCTGAAGATGGATGTGTTTGTGTACCTTGCAAGATGGGAGGGGCCACACTTAGTAACACAGCTATGCCTGGTGGCTGGCACAGCTCCTGTCCCCAGGAGCTCACAGCAAGCACATAAGTTACAGCATAACCAAGTCTGGATAGACGGATGTTTACCGAGCACCTGATCACTGCTCTAAGATCCAGGGGAAAAAATTGAGAGAAACAAATCAGCTGTGGGTACAACAAAAAGTACAGATGACTAACTGTACGCTTAGGGTAGTACAGTATCCTTCCTTGGGGAAGGATATTTAAGAGGAGGTGGGGTGTAGGAGGAAGAAAAGTAACATTTTTGAGCCAAGACTGGGCCATACATAAGACTAAGCACTTGTCATGCACCATCTCATCTACTCCTCAAAACAGACATCAGAGCTAGATATTGTTATCTTCATTTGCAGATAAGGACGGGAGGCTCATGGAATCTGCCCAAGGTCACACACAATGGATAGAGCTAGGATTTGAACCCGGGTCTTTCTGAGTGGGCTTAAGGCCATGGTGTGTCCACTGTGCTCCCCCTAACACCCCGGGATTAATGAAAGAATGATTCATAACAACTGTTTTATTTCTGTTTGCTGGGCCTCTCTCCCACCCCCTACCCACGCCTTTCCAAGAGAGTTGTTGTGTTTTTAACCCTAAACTCATTTATTTATTAAAGTTACAATAATATACTTTTGAAAGCATACAAATTTGCAAAATAACTAATGATTTTTCAACAAAGATACCAGATATATTTAATGGCAAGTCTAACGACTTCTAAAGTCATCATGAAATCAAAAGTTGCATGTCTAGGAAATGTACCAATGGAGCTCTCTTCCATTATCTGTGTATTTTAATTAGTCTCGTGTGAATATCTCTTCCGTTTTGGTGATTGGCTAGGATCCAAGGGTGTTTGGAAGATGGCACTTGGAGTTCATAAGCATTGTTAACTCTTCTAAGAGAGGGAACACATATGTCAAAGAAAGGCATGAAAATGTCACATACTAAATCCGACTTCCTGAGCTTGTTCACCCCCTAAGGAGACTCTAAAGGAAATGTCTCTGTCCCTGGCATCCTGTCTTATCTTTCCTTCTGCCTGGAGGGGATGTTTATGGACAGTCAAGTTTTTTGTCTAGGGAATCTGACCAGCCTGCAGTACACTCTGATCCCAGCAGTGATTAGGCCTGTTTGATTATAAAGCTCCCGGTTCTCCTCTGAAGTAGCCTTTAGCACTGAATGCTTAGTGATAAGCAACTGCGCCCCACCCCAAACCAGTGTGTTGGCTGAACTCTTTCTGTTGCTATCCCAACTAGAAGGCCTTTGCCCCACCCCTTTGCCCTAGACTGCCTTGGGACTGGCTCTTCAAGTGGGCAAAGGTCAGGGAGAGTTGCAACTGAGCATGCCAAGGGTTATGGCCTTTCTGTGCACCATGAGACAGTGGCCTTCATCAGCATGTGTCTTACTTCCCTCTGCTACAAGTGGGAGTAAAGGTCACCATGGGCCCATTCAGAGCCCAGGCTCTAGAATCTGACACACCTAAGTTTGAATTCTTACCCTGCTACATTCTGGGTGGGTCACCTGGTACAGGTTGACTTAATCGTCTATGTAAAAATGTAAAAATGTATAATAACATTTATGTAAAAATGTATAATAACAACAAGGATGTTGTGATATTTTAATAATAACAGCAATCACTTCTATTGCTTTTACTAAGTGCTATGCACTGTTCTGTGTGTTTTTATATATACTAACTTAATTAATCCTACAACAACCCTATGAGGTAGGTACAATTATTATCCCCATTTTACAGATGAGGAAACTGAGATGGGGAGAGATTAAGAAACTTCTCAAAGTTCCATAGGTAGTAATCGCATACCTGAGATATCCAAGTAGTGTGAGTCCAGAGTCCATTCCTAAGCACTAGGTTATGCACAAACATTAAACACATGCAATTTTGGATCACAGTAGATGTTCCATAAATCGTATTAATCCAATTATTATTATTATGATTCTTATTATTATTTTGGCTGTACTGTGTGGCTTATGGGATCTTAGATCCCTGACCAGGGATTGAACCCATGCCCCTTGCAATGGAAGCACACAGTCCTAACCACTGGACCACCAGGCAATTCCCCAATTATTATTATTTTTAATGATCCTGGTTTTCATGGCTTCCATGAGGCACCTTAGAAATGGAGTGACACTTGAGGCATTTTTGTGAAATGATGACTTCTTTTTTTCATAATTTTGAGCTTGGATGAGGGTATTGTGTCTAAATTCAGTTCCTCTGTCTTTTAACTCTAACTTATAAGCATTAATATTTTCATCACATTTTGCAGTTTACATTTTACATTGTACTTACTGATGGACACTAACATCTTCTCATGGGTTCTTATAAGCTACAGTGAGTTAATATGTGTAAAGTATCAATACTGAGACAAGAGCTTGGCACTGAGCATGCGCTATATAAGGGGAGGATATATGGAGGGTCTTGACGAAGATATGAATATGATTTCACCTGATCCTCCACTTTGATCTTTCCTTAGGGGGATGCTTCTGTCCCCAGATCCTCTAGGACAAATCGAGACCGTGTGCCATTGTTGTATACTTTGTTGCTAACTGCCAGGGCAGGAGCTCCTTGAGGCTGGAGATGTAGCTGGATTTATCCCTGTGGCCAAGGCCCACCACATTGACTGGTGCACAAAAAACAAGATGAACTTGGCAAGAAACTGAATTACATTTCTTTGTACCAAACTCCAATAAGGAACAAGACAAAAAGAAATAAGAGGAACATATCTTTGTTTCCCAAACTTGCTATTCTACCTGTTAGGGCCTAGATTTAAATTATTATTTCACGACACAAGGAGTTAATAACACCCTTCAGGTGACCCAACAGTTAAGCCAACATCACCTCATGCAAATTGTCAGATATAGGAATTATGTCACATTACATGGAAGACAGGGGCTGCAGGTACAATAAGGAGAAGACTGGTTTTTTGCTCATATTGTTTCTGTAACTCTGAAGATGCTCTGTACACAATTTCTTTGTATGCATATACATTTATATATTATATATAATATTTATTGAGATTCAACTATGGGCCAGGCATTGTTTTAAAAGCCTTATATGTATTAACTCATTTGATAGCCCCATGAGGTAGATATATTTATGATCCCATTTCAAGGACACTGTGGCACAGAGAGGTGAGACAGGCTGCCCAAGGACACACAGCTGGTATGTGGTGGAGGTAGGATTTGAACCCAAGAATCTGGCTCTGGTATCTTACATATCACACTAAACAGCTGATTCCTTATTTTGATCCAGTCCTTCACTTTCTAATATGTAACTGCCTTAGAAAACTCTATGTTAGTTATATCAAATTAACACGTCACAGAGATTTCAGAAGGGGCTACAACACCCCCCCCCTCCCCCGCCCCCAACTCTGGAGAGAACTGCCTGAGGGCTACCTTTCCTGGGTGGTCAGCAACTGTTTTGCCCCGTGAACATTCTTTTTAAACGGCAAAGGGCTGAGAGAAGTGTGAGTTCCTGAGAGAAAGTGACAAACTCTGCTACTTTAGTGAAGTGGCCTTTCCCAAAGAGGTAGCACACTTCCCAATGGTCCATCAGAGGGATCTCCCTTCATCCGCTGCTCCCATATCTGCCCCAAGGACCTGGCCTGGGAGGTGAATCACCTGCAAGCCTAACATTTCCACTCTCCCCTGGTCTCAGTCAAGGGCTGCTATAGCACAATACCATAGACTGAGTGGCTTAAACAACTAACACTTATTTCTCACAATTCAGGGAACTGGGAAGTTTAAGACCAGGGTGCCAGCAGATGTAAGTTTGGTGAGGGCTCCCCTGCTGGCTTGGAGATGGCTGCCTTCTTACTGGGTGCTCACCTGACCTCTTCTTTGTGCACTCAAGAAGACAGAGAGCTCCTCTTCTCATGAAGGCACTGATCCCATCATGACCTCATCTAAATCTAAGGCTACTTCTTCAAATACCATCACATTGGGGGTTACAACTTCAATATATGAATTTTGGGGGGACACAGACATTCAGTCTATAACACATTTCCTCTTTCCTGAAGACAGTAGGTCCCAGAGCTGTTGATTCCTGTGCAAAGTGAGGCACCGAGCAGACACTTAATAAATACTTGTTGAATTGGAAGAAGTTGAATGATGCCCTGGTATTGAAAAGTCTCTGAGGACTTAGGCTTTCCTTTCTGCCTGGAAGAGGGACTGCAGAATACACTAAAACTGCCAAAGCCGCCAGGAGGAGGAAGAGTGGTGGGGGTCAGAGTCACTTAGGCAGTGTCTGGTAAAACAACTTTGCTTTAGGACAAATAGAGAAAAGAGATGGGTGTCAGAGTGAGGAAGCCCCAAGTTTGTGTCTTGGTGCTGCCCCGGAGAGGCTGTGCAGCCTGAACACATCAGATAGCCCTCCTCCTTGCTCTTCTGTAAAGGCGGATGACACTAACCTCATGGAAGTGCTGGGAGGAGGTGGTGGAGCAGCGTTTATAAATCACCAGCACACCTCCTGGCTCGGAGGAGGTGCCAGAAAAGGTTTCCCCTTCTTTTTTTTTTTTTTTTTAATTTATTTTTTATTTTTTATTTATTTATTTATTTTTAACATCTTTATTGGAGTATAATTGCTTTACAATGGTGTGTTAGTTTCTGCTTTATAACAAAGTGAATCAGTTATACATATACATATGTTCCCATATCTCTTCCCTCTTGCGTCTCCCTCCCTCCCACCCTCCCTATCCCACCCCTCTAGGTGGTCACAAAGCACCGAGCTGATCTCCCTGTGCTATGCGGCTGCTTCCCACTAGCTATCTATTTTACGTTTGGTAGTGTATATATGTCCATGCCACTCTCTCACTTTGTCACAGCTTACCCTTCCCCCTCCCCATATCCTCAAGTCCATTCTCTAGTAGGTCTGTGTCTTTATTCCCATCTTACCCCTAGGTTCTTCATGACCTTTTTTTTTTTTTTTCTTAGATTCCATATATATGTGTTAGCATACGGTATTTGTTTTTCTCTTTCTGACTTACTTCACTCTGTATGACAGACTCTAGGTCCATCCACCTCACTACAAATAACTCAATTTTGTTTCTTTTTATGGCTGAGTAATATTCCATTGTATATATGTGCCACATCTTCTTTATCCATTCATCTGTTGATGGACACTTAAGTTGCTTCCACGTCCTGGCTATTGTAAATAGAGCTGCAATGAACATTTTGGTACATGACTCTTTTTGAATTATGGTTTTCTCAGGATATATGCCCAGTAGTGGGATTGCTTGGTCGTATGGTAGTTCTATCTGTAGTTTTTTAAGGAACCTCCATACTGTTCTCCATAGTGGCTGTATCAATTTACATTCCCACCAACAGTGCAAGAGTGTTCCCTTTTCTCCACACCCTCTCCAGCATTTATTTTTTCTAGATTTTTTGATGATGGCCATTCTGAAGGTCTCCTCTTCTTAAATTAATGCTTTGTCTGTGTCAGATGAAGCCTTCGATGGGATGTGGGTAATCTGGAGAGCAGATGCGGGAGTGCTACGTACACATGAATCACAGGCTTGTAGAAGCTAATGTTAGTAGATGACCTAAAAGAGATATGTCACGGGAACCAAATAAATTGTTTATACCTGCGAGGCCACCCACGAAGTCTGAGGCTACCCTTGTAGCCCTCAAAACCTCTATCCCCCAGAAACTTTAAAGGGACTGGAGTAATACATTAAAAAAAAAACCAACAAAAAACAGCTTACTGAAAAGAGCAGACTAGACACTCTATGCAAGGAAGAGCAGGGGTAATACTAAGCAAGCATGTGGAAGCAAAGGGAACTTGCTTCACTAAAATCGGAGCTAAACTTACCCACCTGGGTAGCTTTGTGTGCAACAAGTAAGTTTCCAGGCCCTCTGTGCCCCCAGGCTCCCACCTATCACTTACCTGGGAGGTCCAGCTGCCTTTCTCTACTACCAGCTTTACTCCCTCTGCCCATACTAGTTCTCATCACAAAGCTCAGCTCTTGACCCAGGTTACTGAGAACCGCAGGGCAATGGGAGTTTAGAAAAGGCTATTGATTCCCCTTTTTCAGGAGTAGTGTTAAGAACATGGACTCCACAATCAGACTCATCTGGGTTTGTGTTCAGGCCTCACTGCATGTTGGTCGTGTGACCTTGGGTACATTTCTTAACCTCCTTATCTGTGAAATGTTCATAATAATTGTACCTACTTTACGTGGTTGAGTGAATTAAATGACATAATACAAGTGAAACACCTACAACCATGACTGGAAAATAATGAACACTCAGCAGAGAATAACTGTTATCATTCTTAGTAGTGGTATTTTTACAGACTGGGAAAAACCAGTTGGCTTTCATTCTGTTTCCTCTCTGATCCTGATGGTTGTGGGCTAGTGGAGAGAACAAGACCAACAGGAGGCTCTGCCGCTAATTGACTGTGCAGCCTTGAGCAAGCCTGTAACCACTCTGAGCCAGACTTGCCTCCTCTCTAAAATAAGGACAATAGTGCTCGCCCTCACTAGACTACCCGAGTGCTGGGAGGTGCACAAGAGACAACACCATCAAAGTGCAGCGAGTCTACACAGAGGGGAGTTGTGATATGATATCATCCATGACGCCCTAATGACCCACAGTGGTTCTCCATGTGTGGCCCACAGCACACCCTGTTAGAAATGCAAATTCTTAGGCCCCACCCCAGACCTTGTAAAACCAGAAACTCTGGGTGTGGGGCATGCGATCTGCGTCCAGCCAGCATTCCAGGTGATTCTGTTGCACCTTCAGTTGTGGGAAGCACTGTGTTATGGTCATACGGAGAAGGGCAGAGATGAGATACCCACAAGAAACTTTTTACTTAACTTTGGAAGATATTTAGAAATAATAAAATGATCTTCCCTCACTCTCTTCTTATGTAGAAGAATATTCAAATGTATTTTAAGTGTAGACATTGTGTCCCACTAGAATTCATATGTTGAAGTCCGAACCTCAGTACCCCAGGATGTGACTATATTTAAAGAGGTAATTAAGGTAGAATGAGGTCATGTGGGTGGGCCCTAATTCAATATGACTGGTGTTCTTGTAAGAAGAAGAACTTTGGATACAGACAGGTACAGATGGAAGACCATGTGAAGACACAGGGGGAAAGCATCTATCTACAAACCAGAGAGAGGCCTCAGAAGAAACCAACCCTGCCCACATCTTGATCTTGGAACGTCTAGACTCCAGCATTGTGAGATAATACATTTCTGCTGTTGAAGGCACCCAATCTGTGGTATTTGTTATGGCAGCCCTAGCCAACTAAGACAGCCTACAACCAAGGTGGAGCCCTAAGCGAAGAGTGAGCTCTGCATAGTCGAGGCTGGAAGCTGCAGGCAAGGAGGCAAGTGCAGGCTTGAGAGCTTCAGACCCTGTTGGGGACTATAAGGGGAAAACCATTTTTAGATACCTCTCCTGATGAAAGCAAAAGAGGTGGGGTGCTTGCTCACTTTAGAAAGAATTATCCACTTTATAATTGACTCACTTGTCACAAGAGATAGATGAGAAGCAATGATAGAAAACACTATGGAATCAGAATGAAAGTCAGCAGAAAAGTATTATTTGTTCTACAAACAACTGGTTCACATATAACTTTTTAGGAATGCGTTTACCTCAGGAAGGCAGACCCCCAGGACCGTGAGCAAGGGATTAGATCAAACCTCTGGAAGAAGTTAGTTGGAAGGGCCAGGAGAGCCTGGCCATTTTCAGCCCAGACCAGGGGGCAAGAATATTGTACTTATACCTAAGGGAAAACGATAAACAGGACCTTGATGCCTTGATTATTTGCTAAGTGGGTTTGCTTCCCCCATCTTTGAGTTTCACCTGCATTAAATTCAAAAAAAAAAATTCTTCCCCCCTGAGTATTTAGACATAGAAGTGTGGCCAGATTCTACAGGGGTTCGGTAAACCTGAGGCTGGGTCAGTGGGTGAGGCCAAGGGATTTGAGAGAACACCTACAACCAGCTCTTTCATCCGCCGCCTTCTCTAGGGTGTGAGCACAGATGTCACAGCAGACAGGCAGACGTACACACAAAACTTGTTTTCACACGGCTTTCTCTGAAGTCATTATCCTAGGGTTGACATCTGACAGGTCGGCAGTTTGGAAACTGCTTAACAAGAAGCAAGCCTCTTCTCCGAACCCCCCACCCTCTAAGCTCAAACTACATATTTTTTAAAATGTTATTTTAAATGATCATACTATAACTGGGCAGAAGGCTGACCTTCCTCATTTAAACGAAGACTCACATGGTGTTTTTTTGTTTTTTAACATTCAATAGGAGATGCAGAAGTTCTTTCAGGTCCTAATGATTTCTTTCTTTTCTTCCATTAAATAATCCTTCCAGGGAATCTCCAGCATGTGCAAAGCACGATGACTGCATGACTGAAATAACAATTTGACCTTTGATCTCTGCTCCAAGGACATGCCCACTGATAGACCATTGTCTGTCATAAAGATTTCCACATAAAACTTTTCTTTCTCTATCCATTCTGTTTCTTGGCATTCATGAAAAAACCAATATGCCGGAGTTGCATGGAGTAAATCTATTGCTAGTAGACTCGCTTGCATAAAATGCATTTCCCCTTGCATCATTTGTGTTTGGGAAGGTATTGTCAGTGGTGGGCAGGGGCAGAGAGAAGAGTGTATAACCAGCATGAGATTTGCTGCTGGGTTGCTTTAAATTTGGCACCGAGAAGCTGGGATCAGTCTTGTGCTGAGTATAAGACGCTGCGTTGTCTTGGCAGTGACATGAAGGCTTCCCTCTGGGTAAAAATTTCCATGGTGCATCGGTTTTTTTCTTTCTTCTTAATAGCTCACTGTTTCTTTGGGAAGTGGTCTTTACTGTCTGCTGGGTCTACACTGACATTTCCCTGGTGAGAGTTGAATAAGTATGTGATTTAGACTTGCAGTCAGCACTGCAGTGTGCTGCTCAGGGCCCCCACTTCAGGACTGCAGCTAACAGTTGTGATTGGCTGACAGCTTGCACCTATGTCCTCCTGCTCCCATAACCCTCGTGAAGAGAAGCCACCTTGTTTAAGGTCACGTCCCTTTCCTAGGAGCAGCCAGAACACAGTTTTATTTTATAACTTTGTAACACCTGGAATTCTCATTAGAGATACTAGATGACAAATTTAAGCTTTTAGAAAACAAATTTGTGTAAATTTGTAATTATTCTCTTATTTTGGCAGTGTCATTTAATTTTAATAAAGGATAAAATATGCAGTAAAGATTAAAAAAAAAAATGATGGGCTGATGCGGGGGTAGGAAGGTCCAGCCCCTTTCCCTATTTTTTTTCTTTTTCTTTCTGTCTTTTTTTTTCCCCCTTCCTTATTTTGGGACTTCTCTGCAGGGCCATCCCAGCTCCAGAGCACCCTGTGAAATTAACAGAGACCTCTGCTGTGACTGCACTGCAGCTTGGCTTCTTCCTCTGCCTGAATCGGCAGCTTTTGTTTCTGCACAGATGTCAATGCCAAGATCATTCCCTAATAAACCTCCTGCAGGCAATTCTCCATCTCTGAGCCTGTTTCCCAGGGAACCCGACCTGCAGCAAAACTTGCCCTTAAACAGGACTGTTGTTTTATTTCTCATATGGATTATTGTTAAGGGATAAGTTCATATTTTCATTCCAGGAATTGATATGTATTACTTTTCAGAGACTTTATGTATTTAGAAATTTTTCTGTGCATGCAAAGTGTACAAAAGAATTGAAAATGTTTTGAACTCCATTGGAACAAAATAGCAGTGAGAGAGCTCTCTTCAGGTTAACACTGAAGTTTTGGTCATCAGGTTTAAATTGACTGCCAACCACATAGAGTGGCCATGTGGTGGAGGGGAAAGTCTGAGTCCAGGGGTCTTGATGAAAAAGGCCAAAGGGTCAACCTCTGTATTGTTTGGTTTGTTTTCCATTCTTTCCTGGTCTCAACCTGTACTCTAACCTGGCCAGTCCTATCAAAAGTGTTCTCTTGACCTGCCCTTGGAACTGGTGAGAGTGTGTAGATAACCACAGCAAATCTGTCATCATGGCTAGAAAAACAATCCCTGGCACCTGCCCCACCATGTATGGAGAGCAGAACATGTATTAAGATCAACCCAGGAGAAGCCAACTTGGGATTTTGCCCCCAAAGGGAAGAGTAGGTAGGTTTCCCCAATTTGTTTTTTTTTTTCATATTTAGAATAAACACAATTTTCCTATATTTAGTAGCTTGTTTTACCAACAAGGTGAACCAATGAGTAAGGTACAGGGGAAATAGCATTAAAAATGTCTTTGGCTTAAATATTTTGTTAGGTTGAGCTGATGATTGCAAATCTATCAGAAACATTGCTGTTTTTGAAAATGAGCAGGCTGGAGAATTAGTGAAAATTCAATGTAAGTATTGAAAAGTAATGGGATGCCCCTTTCATTCGTACAGTAAAAGTGTATTTTACTTTAGTATACAACAACACAGGGGGAAAACTGAATTCATTTTAATAGAATATTATAGCATAGAAACGAATTTAAATCTAATATGTTAGAATAATACCCCAAACTCTATTTTTGACTGACTGGGGAGCTTGAGGCTTACTAATTTGGCAGCTATAAAACTTGTATCTTTGCATTGTTGTTTCATATTGCTATGCTCTGCCGTAAAATATATTCATTGTTATCGAAAAAAAAGTAATTGGAATTTGTATCTATTTCATTATCATATATTATATTATAAAACATGCACACATATATACATATGTGTATAATGTGTGCATATGTTTTATATCTGTTTATATGATTTATGCACACTGACAAAGTTTGGAAGAAATGTTTTGCTGAAAGTAAAACAATTTATTAGAATGGTGGAATTTGAGTAATTAGAACATTTTTATTAGTATTTTTATTGTTTGAACAAATTAATATTTAAAAATAAGTATCATATGGACTTCCCTGGTGGTCCAGTGGTTAAGACTTTGCCTTCCAATGCAGGGGGTGCTGGTTCGATTCCTGTGGGGGGGAACTAAGATCCCACATGCCTCGTGGCCGAAAGGCCAAAACATAAAACAGTAGCAATATTGTAACAAATTCAATAAAGACTTTAAAAATGGTCCACATCAAAAAAAAAAAAAATCTTAAAAAAAATAAGTATCATAGAAAGAATGAAACAAGTTAATAAAATAAAAATGGAAAACTATAGGACAGGCAGATCTTGACATTTGAAATAAGAACCTGGTGCAGAGAAGCACTTAGGTAGAATATAAATTGATGACAAATTCTATTATTGTGCCCAGTATTATGTCTGGGTTGGGCTTTAGCCTGGATTCAGATGCTTTGGGCAGGAATGATGAGCTGGTGGGCCTGGTATCCTGCAGGCATCTATTAGCTTGAGCTGATTTGCTTGGGTTGAAAGGGTCTCCTAAGGGGAGGAAGAAGGAAAAAGAAGGATGGTTTGGTGCCAGTCTCAGATAATGACCCCTGGCCTGGCCCCGGGGACTCCTGGAACAGATGGGGCTGCTTAAATGAGGGAAGGAAAATGTATATGTGTGTCTGTGTGTGGGGTGTGTTGGGGGCCAGCAGAGATGGAGGGAAAGAGCACCGAGCCATGAAAAGGTTGTGGCAGGGGAACTAAACTGTGAACACTTGTGAGCTGCCCTGTCCCTGGTACCCCGCCAGTCCTCAAGGAGAATTTAACTGGGGCCTGAAAGCCTGCAAGAGCAGATGCCAGTTGAGTCAATGGAATTGGAGCAACTGCTGTTACAATTTAACATTTACGAGCATTTACTGCGCCCAGGCTTCGTGCTAAATTCTTCACAGTCTTAGCTCTATTAATCCTCCGGCAATCCCATAACAAGAGTACTTCTACCTTTTTCTAACACATGGAGGAAACTGGGGCTTAAAGAGGTTAAGTCACTTGCTCAAAAAATGGTTGAGCTGCAAAATGTTTCTCAATTTTGGGTAATTCTCTTGGCTTTGTTTTCTTAATGGGAAGCATTTAAGTTGATAAAAGCTTGAGATCTGAAGACAGATTTGGGTTTCTGTCATGGCTTTGCTGTTACCTGTCTGTGTGGTCTTGGACATGTTATACAACCTCTTTGAACCTGCCAGAATTGTTGGAAGGATTAGAGATTATAGACACAAAGAAAAATACTTAATGATAGTTATTATTATTTTTATATCATTTAAGATGAAAACCTAGCTAATGACTATGAATTCATTGATGAATTAGTGACTGTTTACTTTTCAGCCAAAAGATAAAAGTAAACTCTGACCATAGGCTATTATACTTAATAGATTAATTACACAAACAAATCTTTTTTTCTATATTCATTTATTGTTAATGTGATGGTTAACTTTATGTGTCAACTTGACTGGACTAGGATGGCCCAGGTATTTGATCAAATATTTTTCTGGGTGTTTCTGTGAGAGTGTTGCTGGATGAGATTAACTTTTTTTTTAACCATTTTTAAAAATTGATGTACAGTTGATGTACAATATTATATAAGTTACAGGTGTACAATATAGAGATATACAACTTTTTTTTTTTTGTCAATCCCAAACTCCCTAACTATCCCTCCCCACAACTCTTCTCCCCTAGTAACCATAAGTTTGTTCTCTGAGTCTGTGAGTCTGTTTCTGTTTTGTAAATAAGTTCATTTGTATCATTTTTTTTTAAGGTTCTGAATATAAGTGATATTTCTCTTTCTCTGTCTGACTTACTTCACTCAGTGTGACAATCTCTAGGTCCATCCATGTTGCTGCAAATGGCATTATTTCATTCTTTTTAATGGCTGAGTAATATTCCATTGTATATACATACCACAACTTCTTTATCCATTCCTCTGCTGATGGACATTTAGGTTGCTTCCATGTCTTGGCTATTGTACACAGTGCTGCAATGAATATTGTGGTGCATGTATCCTTTCGGACCATGTTTTTCTCTGGATATATGCCCAGGAGTGGGATTGCAGGATCATATGGTAGTTCTATTTTTAGTTTTTTAAGGCCCCTCCATACTGTTCTCCATAGTGGCTGTACCAATTTATATTCCCACTAATAGTGAAAGAGGGTTCCCTTCTCTGGATGAGATTAACTTTTAAATTGGTAGATTGAGTAAAGCAGATTGTCCTTTTTAGTGTAGGTGGGCCTCATCCAGTCAGTTGAAGGTCTAAATAGTATAAAAAGTCTGGCCCTCCTCTAAGTAAGAGAGAATTCCTTCTGCTTGACCACCTTAGAGCTGGGGACATTGGCTTTTTCATGCCTTCAGACTTGAACTGAAACATTGGCTTTTCCTGGGTCCTGAGACTACCAGCCTTCAAACTTGGACTGGAACTATACCATCAGCTTCTGGGTCTCCAGTTTGCCAACTCACCCTATAGGTCTTGGGACTTGTCAGTCTTCAGAATCGCCTGAGCCAGCTCCTTGTAAGAGTCAATCTCTCTCCCCCCAACCCCCATACACACACCTTATTGGTTCTGTTTCTCTGCAGGACCCTGAGTGTGTATTCACTCAATATTGAGCTAAGGATGTCTGGATCCCAGGCACTGGGCTCCAAGCCAGAGAGAGAGAGAGAGAGAGAGAGAGACAATAAGGCAGTCTGATTTCCTACTCTCATATAGTTTATAGTTTTCAGCCTAGACTAGACTAGAGGGAGCGGCAGACCTTAGACATTTTATTGCAAATAGGGAGTTAAAATTGCAGTAAGTGCCACAGAGAAAATATCCCAGGGGCTCTAAGTGCATAAGACAGAGCCCTCCTCTACTTTGGGCTTCCTTAAGGAAGTAACATGTGTGCTGAATAAGCTGAGATCTGAGGGGCCAGTGGGCTTGATTGGAAAGCATCCTGGTTAAAGGCAGCAGCATGGGTTCATTCTTCCCCTTTATGTTCCAGAGCTGAAAGAAGACAGCTGTGCTGGAGCAAAGGGACCAAGTTAAGCGGATAAATAACCTGTATATTCCCTCCTCTGCTGGTTTTTGGAAGAGATTGTATTGAATTGGTGTTAATTCTTCTCAAAATGTTAGGTCGAATTCTCCAATGAAACCGTCTGGGCCTGAAGATTTCTTTCAGAAGATTTAAAATTATGAATTCAATTTTCTCAATATTTACAGGGCTATTCAAATTATTCATTTCATATTGGATAAGTTGTGGTAGTTTGTACTTTATGTAGAATTGGTCCATTTCATCTAAGTTGTCAAATTTATGTGTGTAGAGCTGCTTGTAATATTCCCTTATTAACCTTTTGACATCTGCAATGTCTACAGTAATTGTAGTAATGTCTAAGTAAAAATCCTATTTTATTCCTGATATTGGCAACTTGTGTCTTTTTTTCTTTGTCAGTCTTGCTAGAGGTTTGTCAATTGATCTTTTAAAAGAACCAGCTTTTTGTTCCAGTGATTTTTTTTTTTCTATTTTCTGTTTTCAATTTCATTGATTTCTGCTCTTTCAAAAATTATTTCCTTCATTCTGCTTTCTTTGGGTTTATTTTGCTTTTACTTTTATTAATTTCTTGAGGCAAGAGCTTCTGTTATTGATTTGAGACTTTTTCCTCTTTTCTAATGTTAGCATTAGTGCTATAAATTTCTCCCTAAGTACTGCATTAGCTGTGTCCCACAAACTTTGATATGTTGTGTTTTTATTTTCATTCAGTTCAATGTATTTTTTTAAAAGTTTCCCTTAGACTTTCTCATTACCCCTGAAGTATTTGGAAATGTGTTGTTTAGTTCCCAAGTGTTTAGAGATATTCCTGTTATCTGTCTGTTATTAGTTTCTAGTTTGATTGCATTATGGTTAGAAAACACACACTGCATAATTTCATTTCTTTTAAATTTTTTGAGGTTGGTATTATGGCCCAGGATATGGTCTATTTGGATTTATGTTCCATGGGTGATTGAAAATGATGTGTATTCTGCTATTGTTGGGTGGAGTAATCTATAAATATCAATTTGTCCCGTTGGTTAATTGTGTTATTGAGTTCTTCTACATCTTTGATGATTTTGTGTCTGGCTATTCTATCACTTGTTGAGAAAGGGTGTTGAAGTCTACAACTACAATTGTGGATTTGTCTATTTTTTCAATTCTATCAGTTTTTGCTCCATATATTTTGTAATTCTGTTGTGTGTTGCATACACACTTAAGATAGCTATGTTTTCTTGATGGATTGACAATTTTATCATTATGTAATAATGTCTTTCTCTATCTCTGATAATTTTCTTTGCTCTGAAGTCTCCTTTATATGATATTAATATAGCCACTCCAGCTTTGCCTTTATTAATGTTTGCCTGATATATCTTTTTCTACCCTTTTACTTTCAAACTACCTACTTCATTATATAGTCAACCCTTGAACAACATGGGTTTGAACTGCATGGGTCCACTTATATGCAGATTTTAAAAAGATAGTTAAGTACCATAGTACTACATGGTCCACAGTTGGTTGAATCCGAAAATATGAAACCATGGATACAGAGGAATCTCAGATAAGGAGGAACTGTGTATACAGAGGGCCAACTATAAGTTATACATGGAATTTTTTACTGCATGGAGGGTCAGTTCCCCAACCCCCGCATTTTTCAAGGGTCAACCGTACATGAAATGAGTTTTCTATAGACACCATATAGTTGGGTCATGTTTCTTAATCCACCCTGCCAATCTTTGTCTTTTAATTGATGTATGAGAACCTTTCCATTTATGTAATTATTGACATGGTAGAGCTTATGTCTTTCATTTAATTTTTTTGTTTTCCATTTGTTTTGTTTTCACTATGTTTTTGTTTGTTTCTGTTTTTTCCCTACCTTCCTATGGGTTGTTAAACATTTTTTAGAATTTTGATTTGATTTACTAATAGTGTTTCTCTTTTTATAACTTTTTAAGTGGTTGCTCTAGGTATTACATTACATATACATAACTTATAACAGTTACTGGTATTGTAATTTTACCAGTTCAAGTGAAGTGTAGAAATCTTACCTCCCCTACTGTCCTTTTACCCTACCTGTTTATAAGTGCCTTAAATAATCCATCTACATACATTTGGAACCACAACAGACAGTGTTATCATTAATGCTTCATTTGTCAATTTAGAAAACTCAAGAGGAGAAGGAAAATGCATTGTATTTATTCATATTTTTACTTTTTCTGTTGTTTTTTCTTCCTTCCTGATGTTCCAAGATTACTTCTTTTATCATTTCCTTTCCATTAGAGAACTTCCTTTAACCATTCTTTTAAAGTATATCTGATGGTGACAAATCCTCTTAGTTTCCCTTCATTTGAAAATGGCTAAATTCTTCCTTCTTTCCTGAAGGATATTTTCACTGGATACAGAATTCTGGGTTGACAGTTCATTCCCTTCAGTGTTTGAAAAATGTTGGGCCACTTCCTTCTAACCACCATGATTTCTGATAAGAAATCTGCTATCATTAGAATTGTTTTCCCTATAGGTAAGGTGGTGTTTCTTTCTGCTTTCAAGATTTTTTTCTTTGTCTTTAGTTTTCAAAGTTTGACTATGATGTGTCTTGGCATGGATTTCTTTGGGTTCATCCTGTTTAGGTTCACTGAGTTTCTTGCATCTATAGGTTTATGTCTATTGCCAAATTTGAGATATTCAGCCATTATTTATTTAAATTCTTTTTCAGCCCCACCCTTTTTTTTTTTCCTTCCAGTGACATGAATGTTAGATTTTTTTTTTTTTTAATAGTCCACAGGTCTCTGTTGTTCTGTTCATTTTTTTCTTCAGTGTATTTTCTTTCTGTTTTTCAGATTGGGTAATTTCCATTATCCTATTTTCAAGTTCACTGTTTCTTTCCTTTGTCCGCTCTATTCTGCTGTTGAGCCCATCCACTGAGTTTTTAATTTCAGTTATTGTATTTTTCAGTTTTAACATTTCCATTTGATTCTTCCTTAAATTTTCTATTTCTTTGCTGAAGCTTTCTATTTTTTTGTTTATTTCAAATATGTTCATAATTGCTCATTGAAACATTTTTTACGATGGCTGTTTAAAAATATTTGCCAGATAAGTCTGATATCTGTTATTTTGGTATTGGCATCTGTTGATTGTCTTTTTTAATTCAAGTTGAGATTTTCCTGGTTCTTACCATGATGAATGATTCTTGACTGAAACCTGGACATTTTGGGTATTATGTTATGATACTCTGGATCTTACTTAAACCTTCTGCTTTAGCTGACATCCTCTAATACCACTTTGATTGGGAGAAGTGGGTCATCTCTTCATTAATGCCTGGTGAGGATAGAAGTAGAGGCTTCCCACTCAGCCTCCACTGACACTTGAGGACAGGCGTGGTTCCTCTTTACTGCTGGGTATAGGTGGGAATTCCAGCTCCCCATGTGACTTCTACTGATACCACAGGGGTTGGAGTGGCCTTGTTACTGCTGGACAGTGATGAAGGTCTTGCATCTCCACTAGACCTCCTCCAACACCACCCCAGTAGGGGGTAGAGGTGCCCCATTACCACAGGTGGAAGTCCAGACTCCCTACTTGATCTTTGCTAGCATGGATGGGGGTGGGTTCAAAGTTTTTTCTGTGGTGTTGGCTGGAACAGAGTGGTTATTGTTTTTTTGTTTTTTATTAATTTTTATTGGAGTATAGTTGCTTTACAGTGTTGTGAGAGTGGTATTGTTTAGAAGTTCCTTCTCTTGCTAGACTTCTCCTCTCCTGGTCCTTTGGCTGGAGACAGCAGCGTTTTGTTGTTGTTGCTTTGGAGACTTTCTTTGTTTGTACCCATTGGCATTCTGTGTGTCTAGCTCCAAGTTTGGGATACATAAGGTAATAAGGAAACCCAGGGAATTTACCATCATGTTATTTCTTGGGTCCTGGGGTCCCTAGTGGTCTGCCTTTTTCTTTCTACCTTTCAGAGTCTTATGCTTGATTTATGAATAAGGGCCAGGGATTTTAGTTGTACTTGTCAGGAGCAATAGGGAAAAGTACTTCTCCATTTTTCTGGAAGCAGAAGTCCCTAATGTATATCCAGACTATTTATTTAGTCTTTTTAATCCTGTCCCCCCCGAAAGTGGCTATAAATAAAACTTTAGCCATCAAAATTGAATCTGAATGAAGATTGCTGAGTTTGGGTTCTTTGAGATATTGTGCAGCAGTATTTTTTAGGAGTAAACCTCATGCCCTGGATTTTGCAGGAAAGTCTGGTTTCAAGTAATTTCATTGTTTTAAATAAAAGCATTTCATCAATTGAAGATGTGGTTTTCGTGAAAATAAATTCACAAATATGAGAAAAACTCCTGTATCTGACTTCAAGTCCCTATTTGTATTTTGAAAATGAAGTTGCTCTATCTGGTCATGAGATAATAGTTAAGCTACAGGTGACCAACATTTATTTTGATGTACTCTTTTGCTAAACATTTGGATGATTGTTAGAGAGTAATGACGACAACAGCAATAATAAAAGTGAACATTTACAGAATATTTTACTATGAGCCAGCCACTGTGATAAGCTTTTTGTTCATGGTCTGATATAAAATCCACAACAGGCCTATTCAGAAGATAGTAATATTTCCCCCAGTTTACAGATGAGTAACGAGGCTTAATGAGGTCAAGTATCTTACTTATGGTCATATAGCCAGTAAACAGAGGGAGCTAATTCTTTCTGACATCATTGCCCTTGCTGTAGACCAGCACTATCTCATAGAAATAATGAGAGCCACACATATAATTTATTTATTTATTTTTAAAATATTTATTTATTTATTTGGCTGCACCAGGTCTTAGTTGCAGCACATGGGATCTTTGTTGTGGCACACGGGCTCTTAGTTGCGGCATGTGGGATCTAGTTCCCTGACCGGGGATTGAACCTGGGCCCCCTGCATTGAGAGCGTGGAGTCTTAACCACTGGACCGCCAGGGGAGTCCCCACACATACAATTTAAAATGTTCTAGTAGCCACATTAAAAAAGTAAAGAGAAACATGTAAAATTATTTTTAATAATATATATTTTTCAACCCCCTATAGCCAAAATATTATCCTTTCAACATACAATCAATTATTAATGAGACATTTTACATTCTTTTTTTGTATTGTCTTCAAAATCTGGTGTATATTTAACACTTACAGCACATCTCAGTTTGGAGACTAAATTTTCATTGGAAATATTTGATGTACATTTAGATTTCAGAAAATTTACAGTTGAAAAAGTAGATTCATATATCCAAATTGTTCCAAACATACTCAGAAATTCATCAATAACTAAATTTGGTATAAATTTTAAAGTTGATGTTTAAATAAAGATCAAATACAATTAAAAACTGAGTTTCTCAGTCACTGTAACCATACTTCAAGTGCTCAAGAGTCGTGAGTGAGCTTTATAATCACTCTATTACCCTGCCTGAATTCAGTTTTCTATTGAAGGCTGAATCTCAAGGAGAACAAAACCTATGCCATAGCCAGAAAGAGGGAGAAAATTCGTGGAAGTGAAAGAAGGGATCAGCCAAGGGTCAAGAGAAAAAGGCCTTCCTTTTGGCTGCTGTTGAAATTACAGTAAGTTCTAGAGTCTTCGGTAACCAGGAAAGGAAATAAAAGTGTTTTCCTCCATTTCTGAGAATGTGTCACAAGTGCATTCTATTAAACCTGGCTTTTCAAAGAGGACTGCTGTGTCTTGATCTGTGCAGGATTAAAGTCAAATGAAAACGGCACTGAGCTTCGAACACAGCAGCTGATCAGCCGAGCACATCCACAAAGTCCCCAGCTGTGTCCCTATAGTGGTTAGTCACGCAGTAGAGTATACCAGTCAAAACCGAACCCTCCACCACAAGCATCGGTATGGAAAAGTTCTCAGATTTTTTCTTTTTTAAATTTTATTATTATTTTTTATACAGCAGGTTCTTATTAGTTATCTATTTTATACATATTAGTGTATATATGTCAGATCTCCCAATTCATCCCACCCCCCTACCCACCGCTTTCCCCCCTTGTCAGATTTTTTTCTTATTGTAGTTGTTTATGGAGGTCTCTCAGTTATGAAACACGTCCTAAAATGGCAGAAATATCTTGGTGCCAAGCAGTAGTTCCTAACCTTTTAAAACTCAAACCCATTTCACTATAATATATAATTTCACAAAACCTCTTAGGAATTAAAAGAAAAAGTCATTGTATTATTTTTGCAAAGTAACTAGAAAGCAAAGAAGTTATTTTAAGTTAAAAATCAATATGAGTGGTATATTATTAAAGATTATATTGAAATATATTTTAAAATGTCCTGTAATAGTATTTACAATACATATAGGGACCAGTTTAACTTTTCTCTATTTAGCAAATGAACATATGCTATTTAATTTACTCTCAATAAATAATATAAAAAACCATGACGACAAATGAATATAAAAATAACATTGTCTTGCTTTGGAGGCTGGATGTATATTAAAATGTAGATTGAAATTTTTTTTTTTTTTAGATTGAAATTTAACTGGATTAAATCACCAACAATAATGGCATTCACGATCTGATGGCTGGAATTCTTGCATTTTGTGTGCTTAAAATCATCACTTTAATTTGATTATATTTTGAGTTCTGTTTCTACAAGAAGAGATAGGGGGAGGGCTCTGGGCCTTCACTATATGGCAAATACATATCTGTGTATTTGCACAGAGACTGAGAGAGAGGGATTTAGAGATAGATGGTCTGGGTTTGAGTCTGACTCTGACACTTAACCAGTTTGGGAACTTTGGGAACTTACTTGAACTCTCTATACCTTGTTTTCCTTCTCTAAAAAATGGCATTAATCATTGTACAGACCTCATGGGGTCTGTTGTGAAGATTAAATGAGTTCATGTGTGCAGGGGGCTTAGAATAACTCTCAGTCCATAGGAAGAGCTCAGTAAATGTTAGCTATGGTTCATTTCCACCTGGATGTTCCACTCAGTGTGTCCAAAGCCAAATTTACCAGTTTCCATTCTACACTTGTTCTTCATGCACTTTCTATATAAATTGGTCAAGTACTTTATTGCCCTAAAAGCCCATGATTCAATTTTTCTTCTACTTATACTCCCTATCTAATTACTTGCCAGGTGCTGTCTGTGTTAGCTCTGATTTCTCCAAGGCATTTGCTCTTCTCCCTCACAGGACCATAAACTCTTTTTTTAAAAATATTTACTTATTTATTTTTGGCTGCACTGGGTCTTAGTGTGGCACACAGGATCTTTAGTTGTGGCATGCAGGCTTCTTAGTTGCGGCATGCAGACTCTTAGTTGCGGCATGTGAACTCTTAGTTGTGGCGTGTATGTGTGATCTAGTTCCCCGACCAGGGGTCGAACCTGGAGCCCCCTCGTTGGGAGCACGGAGTCTTACCCACTGGACCACCAGGGAAGTCTCAGGACCACAGACCCGTAACTGTTTCTTTGTGTTATTTCTTGTCTCCCTAAATTAATTTTCCATATAGCGTAGCCTCTAGCTATAATCTAAGTCTGAGTAAAGCCCTGTCCCATTGGTGAGTCTCCATTGCCTACAAGCACCCAAGAAATCCAAGTTTCTTAGCGTAGAATGAATATAAGATCCTCTGTGATCTGTTTCTGTCTACTTCTCATTCATTTATTCAACAAATATTTATTGAGCACTTGCTACATATTAGCCTAAAATCTTGCCATCTCTACCTGATGCTTTTACTGAACACCATGCTGCTTATCGTTTCTTGAACTCATATGTTGTTTCTTGTCTCTCTGGGATGGCTCACAAGTTATTCTCTGCCTGGAATGCCCTTTCCCAAAGTCACTGAGTGTCAGAGCTAGGGCTCCGATTCATGTTTCCTGGTTATTCACCCAGTTCTCTCTGTCTGCCACACAACAGTTCAGGACCAAGCATCTGTCCTGCATCAACTGTGAGATGTGTAGTAGCCTCTCAATAGATGCTCTCTGAAACAGTGAGTGCTACCTTTGACAATAACCACTCAAATTCTTAGGGTATTTTTACCAGTTCTTATGGTAATTATCACATATCATGTTCTTACTTCTCTTTCTGTTAGTGAGTTTTAGCTTCTTTAATCTTAGAAAGCCCTTAAAGCTTACATGGTCTTTATTGTAAAATACAGGAGGAGAGATGCCATGTCTCATACTGATCTAATACACAGGTTTGGACAATGGGGCTACGATACCTATTATGACCTCTAACTTTCAACCCACATTTGATTGAAACTGGAAAGCATAAGAATAAGCTTCTGGATGGTGAACTCCCTATCTTCTCTTTTCTTGAGCCTGTTTAGCTTAGGCAGGCTCTAGCTTAGGCAACCATTCATACATTTATTGATCCAATCAGCAAACCTTCATTCAGTGTCCATTTTGAACCAAGAGTTTTCCAGAAGTACCTCATGTGACCCTACAGAACCCTGGTTTATAATCTTTTTCTTTATCCCCTGAAGATTCCACCTATAATGTGTAGATTGTTGCTTCTTTCTCCTGGGACCCGTCTTTGTCTGGCACTGAAGTCTGGCCACCTCTCATTGTCTTATCCCTATTCCTGCCCTTTCATGCTTCAGACTCCTTTTCAGGTCTAAAGAGGCTTCTAACTCTCTCCTTTCTCCTCTCCGTAGGTGAATGTAGGACCTCTCTCTAGAGAACCTGGGCACAGATAGTGTGTATTTGGGGGTGATGGTGGTAAGAGTATTGGAATAGAATTTAGAAGCTTTACTTAGAAGTTAATTTGACCAAATCTTAAGCTGGAACATGCTGGGACCACGGAGAGAAACAGGAGTGAAAAAAGGGCATAGAATAAATTCGAAAGCATTTTTAAAATCCCCTAAGGGTTAGTTTGGGTATGAGATTAGGAAAAAAAAAACAAAAACAGAACAGTCCTGGCTTATAAGAAGAATATATCATGTGTGCAATCCAGCTGCTCTGAAAAGATTTTGCTTGGAAAACACAATGCTGCATGTAAGAGGCAGTGGATTTCAATTTGCAGAGCGTCACTGTCTTTTCTAGGAACAATTACTCTATTGTCTCTTGCCTCATCCTCAAAAGCTACCTGGACAGTGATGGAGTGAAGTTGAAAGTACAAGAAGATTCACTATTTTAATTCTTTTGTTTCTGAAAATGATCATTTTACAGCTGGATTCTTCCTAGTTTATAGAGGAAAACAATATCCTAAGAAAAGTTTTGAGCTGTTTTGGCTTTCCCCCCAAAGCTGTCCTAGGTGAAGTGAAAAGATAATAGCGCTGGTGCCCTGACTGGCATTGAGAAACTCAGGTTTATCATTTGCTCCAACTCTTTTCCTATCTCCTCCCACTTCCCTCCCCCTGTGTCCCTCTCTCTTCCCCATCTTGATTCCTTCTCCAGGGCCCAAGCTTTGTCTCTAGATGTCTCAAAGCCACTCAAATGGGAAGAGTGATATGAGCATAAACTCTCTTCTCAGGCTGTCTAAAGTCACCAAAGCCCCAGCCTGAATCCCCTCTGCATCCCTGGACCACCTTCCTGGCATCTTGGGGCCTTAGCACTTCTCTGCTTGGGCTGGCCCAGCCTTTCTCAAGCTTCAGTCATTTCAAATCTTCTTCACAATTTTGGCATATCCAAGTAGTGCCTATATTATCAATTCCTTCAGAGTTTTAATTTGACTCATTTAAAAAAGCTTAAATAAACTTATTTTTAAAAGAAATTTAATTCATCACCATAAATTGAAAACCACTATCATTCACATAAGTGGAAGGTAACTGCTGTGGTCTGTTTGTGTCCCCTCCAAATTCATAGGTTGAAATCCTAAAGCCTAATGGGATGGTATTAAGAGGTACAGCCTTTGGGAGGTGATTAGGTCATGAGGGTCGAGCTATCATGAATGGGATTAATGCCTAAGAGCTCTCTTGTCCCTTTCCACCATGTGAGGATTCAATGAGAACTCTGCAACTCAGAAGAAGGCCCTCACCTGACCATGCTGGCACCCTAATCTCAGACTTCCAGCCTCCAGAGAGGCTGTGAGAAATAAATTTCTGTTGTTTATAAGTTAACTAGTCTGTGGTATTTTGTAATAGCAGCCTGAAAGGACTAAGACAGTAACCTTAACAATGAATGCAATCAAAGCAAGATAACTAATGTCTAGTCATGTGACATCTAGAATCATCTCTCAGACTACCTGTGTTTAAGTGCTGCTTTTTGGAAAATCCCCTGCAGGGACCCTCCAGTATGCTTTCAGGTCACTAAGGTGGGTCTAAGGCAGCTTTCTCTCACCACTGCAAGGACCTTAGCTCCCTGTTCACTCTGTGAATGACCTTGGCCAAGTTACTGTTTCCTGGGCGATTTCTACATTTCTAAGCTAAAGGAATAATAGCCATCTCTTACGAGTTTTCCTTAGGATCAATGAGACAACATCTGTAAAGGGCCTTGCATATGTCTAATAATAGGACACACTCAGGAAATGTTCATTCCTGATCTAGTGCTCCCACTGGGTCAAGGAATGAAATTTGAATGATAGGCCCTCTTGCCTTTGTATTTAACAGTCTGCTAAACTGGGTGATTTGATCCTAAGAACAGCCATCCTGCTTTCCCATTTTATCGACTTTCTTAGAATGGCATAATTACTAATGGTAGAACTAGAGTTCAAACCCATGTCTGTACGATTCCAAAATCCATATGTTTAATAATTAAGCTACACTGATTTTTTAAAAAAATCAACCCTATTGAGATCTATTTTACATATGATAAAATGTAACCATTTAAACATACATTTTGATAAATTTTGACCAATTTATATGCCTGTGTAATCTCCAACACAATTTAAATTTCACCACCTCAAAGTTCCCTCATGCCTCTTCCTGATCAATTACCCTTTTCTGCACCCCCAAGTTTCTGTCTTGTTGTTGAGTATTGTCCATTCCTTTTTGTTGCGGAGTAGTATGTCTACACAGTGGGACAGTTTTTTCTTACCCATTGCCTGCTAATGGACATTTATTTTCATAGTATCTCAGTCCTGTCCATTTCTCTTCATCTCCGCTAATCACTGTAGCCTAAAGAACCAACACCTCTTGCCTGGACGACTATGATCGCTTCTTAAGTTGATCCCCCAGCCTCCTCCTTAGCCCCCTCCAACTTATTCTTCAGTCCATAGGCAGAGTGATCTTTAGAGGTCCCAATCTGATCAAGAATCATCAACTCACCCTAAAACTCTTCATCCCAGGATAAAGATCAAAAACTGTATTTTGTGTGGCAAGGTCCACTGTGGCCAGCTCCTTCCTACCTATCCTACATGTCTTATGACTGTTTTGCCCAATGGCTCATCCTTCAACGTCTCTGACCTTTAGATTCCTCCTGTGTGTGGGCTGCTCACTGTCTGAAAGCCTCAAGGCTTTTGTAACGCCATTGCCATCATCTGAAACGGCCCCCTCTCCCCTAAAGCCTCTCAGCCACTCTCTGCTCTGTCAGTTGATGCCTGCTAGTCTCCTCCCAACCTCTGCTCAAATGTCGTTTCTTCAGGGAAGCCTTTTTAACCCTCCTCGCTGGGTCAGCTCATTACTTTTCTCAAAGAATTGTATTGCTTTTTTCCATCAGGGTACTTTTCTCAGTTTGTAATTTTACCTTCTCTGGTGGGATTGCAGTAAATGATTAGTGTTTGTTTCAAGTGCTCAGAGATCTGGGTGGGCAGAGTCCATGTCTTTCACATCCTGTTGACCCACAGTGCATTGCTCAGTGCTTGGCACGTAATAGAAACCCAGTAAATAGAAGTTAAATGAGTGAATGAATGAACTGACCCTTAGTGTCCCCAGGAACACTTCTGGGGACTTCTAACTGCCATTGGGAAGTAAACTGTTGTTGACCTCAGGAAGAGGGGCCTTAAGAAAGGGGATTACATTTTTGGAGAATTGTTTTATGTTAGATGAGGTGATTATCTTACTGTTGGTATTTGGGAAAAATAGGGATGTACCTACCTATGAGCTTTGAACTTTGGAAAGGAGATTTTCTTCTAAGAGAGCTAAAATGTAAAATAAACATAAAAGGAATCAAATTACACGTATAGGCAAATTACCTGAAAGGATGGGACGGCTTCTAGGCCCTTATAACTTGACTGTAACAGGCTTATAGTTATTCACAGAGCTGAAGAAAGAATGAGTCCTTCAGAAATGGGTTAATTAGCCTCAGAGGAAGGGTAAACCCTGTCTCGGAGAAGCTATCTGCAGAGCAAAGGACTGGCCCCATCTGGCCTCAGTACGAACTCTTCAATTCTGATTACTCTGGAGATGGCTGGGTCTGCCTTCTTTCCAGTTTTATATTCACCAAGCAGCCTTCTAATTACAATCTGGTGTCCCATGCATATTGGTCTACAGGGAGCGAGTATTGCCATCAACTAATCTAGTCTCCGGCCTGCTTGGTGTGCTATGTCTCTTTGTAACTGATCATTTGACATTCTGGTTTTGTCCAAGGGTCTTGGTCATGAGCTTGGTTAAGGGAAGTCTGTCTGTAAGAGTTGGCTGTGTTCTCTGCTCAATGTCAAGTTTTGAGATACCTAGTCCGTAGACCAGAACCTGGACAGTGGGGAATTCACCCTGAAAGTGCTCTGCTCTTGAGGGGGGGCAGTTTGGGTTTCCCATTTTACAGATCGGGAAACATTGTTATTGGAAAGGTGGTTTAATATAATGGTTATTGTAGAATATAGGTCTTTATTCAATCTGCATAACTTATTGATGTGCTCTGGATTTATGACAGGAATGCAAGAGGAAGGAAAAAATAATAACTGACAACTATTTAAATGTTTTCTATTAGAAATCTACACTTGGAATGCTTTGTGTTAAGTTTGGACAAATCACAATTTGGATACCAAAGGGAGAGTTATTTTCACAGTGACCTCTTTGTTTATTATAGAATGAGAAGTAACTCATGTATGAAATATTTACAAAGGGCCAGATATTATAGGTTCATTCATTAGATATGAATTGCCACATCTCTAGCAAACAGACTTTCTGTGTCTCCATTTCCTAAATGTAAAATGGAAATAAAAATAGCAGACATTAACTGAGCATCTACTTTGTGTCAGACACAGTTCTACATGCCTAATCTTAGAATTAGATCATTGATTTTCATGAGCAACCTAGGAGGGAGATGCCATTGTATGATAATCATACAGAAGAGGAACTTGCCCAGCTAACAAATGGGAGAGAGAGTTTCTAAAACCAAGCAGTGTGGCTCCAGAAGCTATTCTTCTAAACACTTGACCACCTCACAGAATTAAGTGAGTTAATATACATAAAACACTTTGATTGGTGTCTGACTCACTTTAAGCTTCAATAACGGTTAGCCATGATTATTATCAATTTGTTTTTGTTGCCCAGTTTCTGGCCTAGGTGGAACTGGGATTGAAACCTTCTGTATCCAAGCTGCCACCCTTTTCTATTATCCTTTGTCGGTGTGCATTTTCCCCTAGGGAGAACCAAAGTCAAAAAAACCACTTCGGCTTGCTGCGTGCATAACAAAATCACATGTTTTAAAACTTAACAGTCTTTCTTGATGATTTTACTTTACTTGCATTATTCTGAGTCTTTCCTCTTTACTCCCTGCACACTCCTGGAATTGCTCTACCACTTTTAACCATATGAAAGGCCACCTGTCCCTAGTCCGTAGGGACTGGGTATTTTGTCTCTTGTGACAGCTTTGCCCAAATCTTAAGGACATTTACACTTAGTACTTTTATTGCCAATACCTAGTAAAGTGGAAAAGTCAAATCTGTTAGGAAAGGTAAGATTTACATGACTATTTACAGTCCTGGGAATCATATTCACTGCTAGTTGGAACTCAGAAGGCTATAAGATCAGGAGAGATGATTTTTTTATTATTTCCTTGCTCCATAAGCCAAAGAGAGGACTAAGATTCTTCAGCTTATAGCTGACACCTAAGATGGTTTGTATCTATAATAACAAGCCAGGAACAGAATTAAATTTCCTCCAAAGGAATTATTGTCCTGAGCTCTTTGAAGTGCAAACCATTTTTCATGGAACACAAGATTAGGACTTAAAACCAGATTGAAAACCAACTTCCAATTTTGTTGACTGGAGATGCGAGGGCTTTCTGTGTATGATGCAAAATGATTTTCAGAGCATTGGTAGTATTGGTAGTATATTGGACCAGGAACCTGCTTATCAATAATGACAATTTTTTTCTTTTTCTTCATCAGTTAATTAGTTGGTCATCTAGAAACATTAGCAGCTACTCAGCTTGTTTCAGTCTTGGTACCTAAACAATATCATTCTTTTTCATAGAAGTTTTATGTTTTGACAGGAAAAATGAATTATTTTGACATTAAGTGAATTATTTTGACATTACTCTAATGAGGCATTTATGTAGAATATTACTCTCACTGTGTACATGAGGGTCACTTGAATTTTTACGGCATTTTTGGGTGGGTTCTTAGGGGTTTCTAACAAATCAGAATTAAATAACCTTGGCTTTGGTATAGACTTGAGTATTTAGAAATTCACTGTTAAAAATCACTAATGAGGGGCTTTGGCTTCCCTGGTGGTGCAGTGGTTAAGAATCCGCCTGCCAATGCAGGGGACATGGGATCGAGCTCTGGTCCAGGAAGATCCCACATGCCGTGGAGCAACTAAGCCCGTGCACCACAACTACTGAGCCTGCGCTCTAGAGCCCGCGAGCCACAACTGTTGAGCCCGCGAGCCGCAACTACTGAAGCCCTTGTGCCTAGAGCCTGTGCTCCACAACAAGAGAAGCCACTGCAATGAGAAGCTGGTGCACCGCCACAACTAGAGAAAGCCCGGGCGCAGCAATGAAGACCTAATGCAGACAAAAAATAAATTAATTAATTTTTAAAAAATCACTAATGAGAGTGAAAAATTCAATAAGAAACTCTATCCTAAGGACCATGGCTAGAAAGAGCAGTTAGTGGTTTTAGATGACAAAGCTCATTTCTCTCTTCCCTCTACTAATTGCTTTTGGTTATTTATATTTGAAAATGCAATCAGTGTGTCAGCTTCCCTTCTAAAGATGCTGACAATACTTCAGTGTGTAGAATAATGGAGAATTTTGTTTTAACAGCTAAACAAAGTGAAGGAAACACCCCCTTTGCCCTCAGCCAACAAATGCTCTACGGCTTCCTTCATTTACTCTCAGTAGATTATTCCAGTCCCTAGATTCCAAAGCAAACATGGGTTTGAGAATGAGAGCCAGGCTGGACGTATCAGGTGATGATTTAAACTTTTCCATGGGCCTGGTCCCCAAGCCAAGTTTAACATCAGTTCCACCCAGACCTAGATCTCAGGACCTGGTTCTTGTTCTTCTGGCCCCTTTCAGGTGGAAATGAGGGTGCTGGCATTTTCATATTAAGCCTATTTTAAAAGATAAAAAAAACAAAAACAAAAACAAAACAAAAAACTTTCCATGGGCTCTAGAGCCCTTTAGAAAAGTTTCATTTGTTTATTTTAAAATCTCATAGGAAGAACTGCTTTTACAGATTCATGATAAAAGAATGGAAAGATCTATGAATTGTGATTCAGATGTATGTGTGTGTGTGTGTGTGTGTGTGTGTGTGTGTTGGGAGAAGAAAGAGTGTGGGTTTGGGATCTGGGTTTGAGTCCCGGTAATATCACTCATTAGCTATATAAACTTGGGCAAATAACTTGGCCTATCTGAACCTTGATTCTCATCTGTTAAATATTTGTACTGTACATTTCTATAAAGTGAAATTTAAATCAACTAATGAATATAAAAAGCCAGAATGGTGCCAGGCACTTGTATAAATTATATATTTGAATGGCATTTGACAGTTCTGAATACATTTGTAGAATGATAAGAGGGTGTTGTGGTGAGATGTGGGTGACATCTCTTACTGGAATTATAAGCTGTTTAAAGCCTTCAATTTCTGAAGAATGGTCCTAGCAATGAAAACACAATGCATAAAAGATAGATCATGCTTTGATATTCCTGGCCAATATAGAAATGCAAGTTTTAAAATGAAATATTTTGCATACAGGAAAATGCACAGATATTAAATGAACAATTCCATGAATTTTGACAAATGAACACAGTCATGAAACCATTGCCAAACCAAAATATAGAACATTTCTCTCACCAGGAAGATTTTTTTGTGTCCGTTTCTGGTCCATACCCTTTGCAGAGGCAACCATTCTTCTGGATTCTGACACTACAGATTAAATTAGATTAGACTAGATCAGATTAGATTAGTTCTGCCTTTTCTGAGCTATCTATACATGTAATAATATTTTTTTGTTTTGGGGTTCTTTCACTCAAGCTGATGATTTTGAGTTGTGTCCCTGTTGTTGTGTATATCAGTAGTTTGCTCCTTTTTATTGGTAAGTATTGATATTATCCTATCATATATCACGTTTTTTATCCTTTAAGAGAAAGGACGTTTGGGTCTGTCACTGCCAGTTTGGACCTATTATGAATAGATCTGCTGTGAACCTTCTTTTTTTTTTTTTAAATTAATTAATTAATTTATTTTTGGCTGCGTTGGGTCTTCATTGCTGCGTGTGGGCTTTCTGTAGTTGCGGTGAGCGGATTCTACTCTTTGTTGCGGTGCACGGACTTCTCATTGCGGTGGCTTCTCTTGTTGTGGAGCACGGGCCCTAGGTGTGTGGGCTTCAGTAGTTGTGGCTTGTGGGCTCTAGAGCACAGGCTTAGTAGTTGTGGTGCATGGGCTTAGTTGGGATCTTCCTGGGCCAGGGATCCATGTGGGATCTTCCTGGACCTGGGCTCAAACCCATGTCCCCTGCACTGGCAGGCGGATTCTTAACCACTGAGCCACCAGGGAAGCCCTGGAACATTCTTGTATAACTCTTTATGGTGACAAATGTTTTCATTTCTCTTGGGTAAACACCAGTTTCCCACCAGCAATATATGAATGTTCTGAATGCTCCACCTCTTCACCAAAACTTGATATTGTAAGTTTTTCTAAATTTAATCATTCTGGAAATGGAAATCTTTACCACTCAACTTAGGTGAAATGATGTCCTTCAGTTATTCTTCTTTTGTTTTTTGACCGCACCACGCGGCTTGTAGGATCTTAGTTCCCTGACCAGGGATCAAACCTGTGCCCTTGGCAGTGAAAGCGTGGTGTCTTAACCACTGGACCGCCGAGGAATTCCCGCAGCAGTTATTCTTAATCTGAGTGTCTTGTAACAGTGTTGGTTCTGGATGGATTATGAGGAATCACGAAGAATTTATTTTAGAAAACAGTAGTAGTAATAGTTTAAGCACCGAAACTTATAAATAGTTTTGTTTATACATTGAAAATATATATATATATATATATATATATGTTTTCTGAAAGGGACAAAAGAGATATAGTTAATGCTACAGAAATTATATGTTACAGACTCTTAACTATGCTTCAGTCCATAGAAATGGAAAGTTCTAGATGCACTTTTAATACCTGTAGCAATTATAAATTATTGTAAGACAGGATAAGAAACTTGTAAAAACTCAAGTGTTAGAAAGTAAAAAATTTGCACAACCTAAAAAGGTAGTGGGTGGTCTGTATTCAGGTAGTTCTGTCTACCTGTCCATTCATCCATCTATCTATTCGCTCAAGAAATATTTATGGAGAACTTAACATATGCCAGTGACTGGTAGGTTCCGGGAATACAAGAATGACAAAAGTGCAAGGGGGCTTCCCTGGTGGCGCAGTGGTTGAGAATCTGCCTGCTAATGCAGGGGACACGGGTTCGAGCCCTGGTCTGGGAAGATCCCACATGCCGTGGAGCAACTAGGCCCGTGAGCCACAATTACTGAGCCTGCGCGTCTGGAGCCTGTGCTCCACAACAAGAGAGGCCATGATAGTGAGAGGCCCGCGCACCGCGATGAAGAGTGGCCCCCGCTTGCCGCAACTAGAGAAAGCCCTTGCACAGAAACAAAGACCCAACACAGCCAAATAAATAAATAAATGAATTAGAAAAAAAAAAAAGTGCAAGGAATTTTCTAGTCTAGCCGGGCTAACTGACATAAACATGGGTGATTACATACAATAGTTGGTCAGCACCTAAAGAGATCAAGATTGCAAGTTTAACGTTATGATTTTTACAGACGTCACAGAGAACCTAAGGATAAACTAGTGACACTATTTATTAATTTGTTCAACCACATTTGTTAAGCTCCCACTAGATGCTGGAGACTTTGTTGATCACTGAGGAACAAAAATGAGACAATTTCTGTCCAGTGGTTTTCAAGTGTTAGCATACACAAGAAAAAAAGAGGAAGCTTGTTAAAAGTGCAGGTTTCCTAATTTAGTATATCAGGTGGCCAAGAATCTGAAGTTCTAAAAGGTATTCCAGGAAATTTTGCTGTCCATGATCTGTGGGCAACCCTTTGAAAAACATCCTATGACTTATTGGAGAAGAAAGACATAAATAATTATATAACCTTGTGAATGAGCAATACTGGAAATATGTACGAGGGAGGTAAATCCACTTCCACCCCCAGGAAAACAAAATCTCTTATTGTCATTGTCTATGTCTGGAGGTGATTGAGTAATATTAGTACTACACTTACATTGTAATCGTAAGCAAGTGATTGCTACCCTGCTGAATTCGGACTCAAGATGGTAACATCAACTATTACCTGAATTTCCGACCTACCCCATGAATTTTGGACTTGGCAGCCCCCATAGTTGTGTGAGCCAATTCCTTAAAATAAATCTCTCTATTTATATTTTAAAAAAATTGATCCAGCAACACTGACTCTGCTTCTCTATGGTAACGGTTGACTGGGGCTGATCAGCAGCTGTTCCACTTCCGCGGGGTATTTGTATTTCAGGTTCCTCAGCTGGCACAGTTGCTCATGTGTTTAATCTGCTTGACCTCTGTAGGCATTTGGGTTTCTGACCCCCAATCCAGAGAGACATAAAATTAAATCTTGTTGGTATTTCAGTGGCCAGACCAGATTAGGAGCTTTGGAAGTTCTAGCATGGGAAAGAATAGGGTACCTATCTTCCACTCCCTAACCTCACCTTGCCTCTGTGTATTTAAAAATAAAAACAATATCCAGCCACACCAAAGTGTAAGCCAGTCCAATAACTAAAGTTCAGATTTTGTTTTTTTTTTCCCCTCAAGGTGACTTCCTGGATGCCTTTGGGTAATAGTGAATTCTTTGCAAAGTAATGTTTTGGATGTTATTGCTTTGCTGGTGTCAAGCTATGGACTTGGTCTGTCTTGGGGGCACTGGGTCACCTCCAACCTGCAGCATTTGCTTTCACCCAGGTTTCCCTGCACTCGCTCTGCATCCCTAGTCTGGAGTATAACCCCAACCCCAGCCTCTGTGACAGCAGCTGGGATAACCCCTGTCTCTTTGGAGCCCCTCTCTTCTTGGGTCCCAGAGCCCAAGCTGCCCCTCCACAGCACTGGAGGCCAGGCTTATGGCTGTAGAAATCAGAACAGGTCCCTTGGCAGAGGGGGCCAGGGCTCTGGATACTGTCTATTAGCTCAGGAACTGAGATGGTTGGGTGTGCACTTGGAAGTCGGCAGTGACTCTGGTTGTGAGAGTGTCCCAAGAAGGCTTTGAATTTGGGTCCTGCCTGGGGCTAGAACCTTTGCACATTTTACCTTATCGAATCTCCATTTTAATTCCCATTCTCCAGATGAGGAAGCTGATGCTGACAATCTCTCAGTAAGTGGCACAGTCTGCCTTTGAACCCAGGTCTGTGTGACTAGTCTCAGTGCTTTGTTTGGGGCACGGAACAGGGGCAGTCACTGTTGCCCCATGGAGACAGAGTAGATCACAGGGAAGACTGCGTGTAAGTAGGTTGTCCTTTCTAGCTTAGCACAATGGCTTTAGGAACATGAGTCTTTTGGACTGTGATAAGGAAGAGGACATTTAAGGGCACCAGCTAAGATCTGTGGGCTCTTCTTTCCTGCTCTGTCCTCTGAATTCTACTGTGAGAAGAAGTATCATCAGATTAGGTCTCCTTTCTGTTTTCATTTCAACCTGGATTCTTGTGGCAGGAAGCAACAATACTCTTGTTCTTGTTTCAACGTGAAGTGACATTCATAAAATTGTAAGCTGCAGGAGAGCAGACCCCAAGACCAAATCTGATAGTTGTTAGCATGTAAGTCTGTTTGGGTACTTTTACTTGTCTGAAGGAATCCTTGTGGAGTTGATTTTCCAGTTGTGATAGACACAGGGCCCTAAATGAAGACTTCCTGAGCAGAGGAAAAAAGACAAGAGATATACAAGTGGATTGGGTGGCACTTTCCTAGGCTCATGTTGAGAACTTCCTCTATATGGGCTGTCTGTTTACCTGTGTGTGTTCTCTCTGAACCGTAAATTCTCAGAGTCAAGGACTACTACCTCCTTAATCTCTGTATCCCCCTTCACTTAGCACAGTGTCTGGTATATACTAGGTGGCCATGGATGACTGATGCACAAATGAATGCGTGAATGGAGGGATGAGAAGCAGAAGAAAAGTCTATAGACTATATAGTATTTAGGGGGCATCTAGGGAGGCAGCCCTGGTGACAGTGGGCTCTGAAGTCAGACTACTAGGGTTTCTATCCTGGCACCCCCCCCCCACCCCCCCCGCTCCTTAACCTTGAACAAAGTGCTCCACCTCTGCAGCCTCCTGTTTCCCATCTGTGAGATGCTGATAAGATGGATTGTGATGGTATTTTTCTTAGCAGATTATTATGGGGTTTAATGAGTTATAGTGTCCTGGGTTGGGCAGCGCACTGCACCCCTGTGATAGTCAGTCTAGATTTTTAAATAAAAATATGAGGCTTGCATTGAGCTGGAGATCTTTTTCCCCAGTTTTATTGAGATATAACTGACATACAGTACTGTATAGGTTTAAGGTGTATGGCATAATTTTTTGGCTTACATACATCATGAAATGATTACCACAAAAAGATTAGTGAACACCCATCATTTCGTATAGATACAAAGTATATCTATAGAAGTATAGATAAAAGAAAAAAAGTATAGAAATAGAAAAAAATTTTTCCCTTGTGATGAGAACTCTTAAAATGTACTCTGTTAACAAATTTTATATATAACATACAGCAGTGTTAATTATGTTAATCATGTTATACGTTACATCCTTAGTATCAATACTTGTTTTATAACTGGAAGTTTGTACCTTTTGACCACCTTCATCCAATCCTCCCTTATTCAAGCACCACAGTTTCTTTTCCCAGTTGTCTAGAGAAGAACCTTTGAATTGCTGTTACCACGCTTGTACATACACCAATTTTATGTTTGCAGGTGTATCCATGAGAAAACCTACAGATCCCCTGGGAGTGGGATGCTGGACCAAGGGCAGACATATTTATAATTCTGATAGACGTTGCCTAACTTACAGGTTATGTCTGTCGCACTCCGGCGAGTGGGCGTGAGCCTGTTTGTGCCCTCACAGCCTCTCGACACAGTACCTTGTCATACTTTTGCCTGTCTGTGAGGTGGAACATGTTTTCTCAGTGGAGCTTTAACTTGTATTCCTCTTCTTATGATGGTGTTGAGCAACTTTCTGTGAGATTAAGAGCCATTTATTTTTCTTTATTTTGTCAATCATGTGTTTGTGTCATTTGCCTATTTTTCTATTACTTAAAAAATTTTGTTCCTTGAGATCAGAATACCCTGGACATTGATTTATCAACTCTTTACTGATCAACTACTGTGCTCCAGGCTCTGCTAGATAACGTTGAGTAGGATGCTGGCCTTGCCTTCCAGAAGCTCACAATCTAAGGCAGGAGCCGTTATATCTATAATCTATCTATTTCTTTATCTCTCTATCTATCATCTAATCTATCTATATCTATAGATATCTATGTATCTATTTTTGTCTCTATATATCTATATGTAGATATCTATGTGTCTATCTCTATCTCCCTATCCCTATCTGTCTATCTATATCTATGTATCTGTATCTCTATTTATATTTATATCTTTATGTAGATATATATATCTCTATCTCTATTTAAATCTGTATCTATAAGCAGAAATCTAAGTATCTATCTATATTTCTCTATCTCCCTATCTATCTATATCTGTATGTAGATATAAATAGAAAGAAACACAGTATAAAGCCCAAGCATTATGCTGAAGGGGTGTGGAAGATGTCATGGGCCCAGCAAAGTGGGCGAATGCCCCATCCAAGTATCAAAGGGCTAGAGGTTCAAGTACACACTTTCTGGGCTGTCAGGGAGGTGGAGAGAAATCCAGGCTGAAGAAATCCAGAGGCTCCTAGTCCCTTGTTCCTTAGTGCTGCTCTCTGGCCCTCATCCCCCACGCCCTTCATTGCCAGTGACTTTGTGAGTGCTAAATGCTTGTTCCCTGAGTGCAGTAACTGGAGAAGAGTCTGACGTAAGAGCTCTGTTGAGGCGTGAGAAGGCTGGGCGGAGGTGTGGCGCAAGTTCATCCTCACTGGGTGGACCATGGCAGCATACTGCTCTTTCTCAATCCCTTCCCTCGCTGGCAGGGAGTGTCGGAACCTTCTTTGACTCTTCTCCCTTTCAAGGAGCTGACCCATCAGACTTGGTTCCAGTTCTCCTCTATTTCCTTCTCACCTTGTTTCGCTACCTTTACCATCCATTTCTGTCTGTCTGTCTGTCTCTGTCTTTTGTGGCCAGCATCCTTGCCTCATTCCCCAGTCCAATATGCTAGAGATAATCTATATTAATTGTCTGAGAGTTGCCTTGCCTTTCTCCTCCCTCCCCTCAAACACACACACACTCTCTCCCTCTCTCTCTCTCTCTCCAAACTCACACAGACAGATGCTATATTAGTTTCCTAGGACTGCTGTAGCAAAGTATCACAAACTTCGTGGCTTAAAACAATGGAAATTAATTTTCTCACAATCTGGAGGCCAGAAGTCCCAAATCAAGACGTTGGCAAGGCCATGTTCTCTCAAAGGCTCTAGAGGAGGATCCTTCCTTGCCTCTGCACATGACCATCTTCTGTCTGTGTGTGTCTGTATCCAAATTTCCCTCTTTTTATAAGGACACTAGCCATTGTATTAGGGCCCATCCTAATCCAATTAAGTCTTCATTTTAACTTGTTTCCATCTGCCGACTATATTTCCAGATAAGATCACATTCACAGGTACTGCAGGGTTAGGACTTCAACACATCCTTTTTGGAGACACAACTCATTGGATAACAGATGTCGTATAATTGTACCTGGCTTGGTATTTTTCAAAGTAGATTCATAATCCCTGTGGAAAGCAGTTTGTAACACTTGGTTAATAACATACACTTTGGTGCAGATCTGAATTTAAGTCCCGCCTCTGCCCATTAGGGCGTGACCTTGAACAACTGACTTTAGCTCTCTAAGCTTTAATTTCCACATCTGTAAACTGGGGAAAGTAGTCCCACCTACTCTATGGTTGCTACATATTGAGTACTGAGAACAGATCCTGACACATGGGTCTTAGAAAACGATAGTTCTCGTTGTTATGCAGGTAGACTCTTCCCTTCCCTCCTCCTCTTGCCCTTGGTGGGTTGTCACAGGGACTGGGAGCAGAGCCGAACACTGGACTTGTGAGTCCCAAAGGAATGCTCCACATACAGAGGCTACCCACTGTCAGCACACTAAGCCCTCCGGACCAGAAGATGTCAAGTCAGCTCAAGATCTATCCATGAGATAAGTTGAGCCTTTCCGTGTCCTTCCCTGTCCCTGTCTTGTCTGTTTGCCAAGCTTAAAGTGTATAGCGTAAATGTTAAGAAAACAAACTTTTGGGAATGGGGTGGGGGTGTGTGAGCTTTGATCACCCCTGTGGGATGCTCTTTGTACACAGCTCTCTTCTCCCCTCCCCCTTGTGTGTGTCCTGGAGGCAGGCGAATTCCCTACAGGGGGGATAGAACTCCCCTGCCTTGGCTTTCTGCTCATTTCTTGCTCTTTGATGCTGGTGTGGCGCTGAAGGAGTGGCTGGTAAAGACAAACCACCATTTGTTGCTGGGGAAAAAAAATGAAAAGAAGGAAAAAAAAAAATCCAGTCTTTTATCTCTGTGTCTCTCTAAATTGCCAAAGGTCTTATTGCCCAGAGAGGGAACAAGGGGGGTTTTATCTTCCTGCCCCTGCAGGCAGCCACGTGAACATCAAAGGTCTCAGGGCCCTGGGGGGTGGTTAGGGGTAATATGAGCAGAGACAAAACCAGGCTGGGCTCCAGCAAGGAATGCCGTGTGCTCCCGGGAACTGGGCTCTTTTGATGGTGGCTGTCTGGGCAGGAGGAGGAGGAGCTCACAGTTGTAGCACAGAAAGGGGAGGCTCTAAGGAGTCTGGAGTGAAATTGATGAAACCACTTTGTGTATGGGGAACAAGATGCTCTCTTCACATTCAAAACGCTGGCTGCCTGGTGGAGAGGTAGTCACACTGTGTGACACCACCATAGTAATAATCATAATAGCCATCAGTTTTTTTCTGTGCAGGTATAATGTACCAGGATCTGTGATAAGCACTTTATATATAGTTTCATTTAGTCCTAATCACAACCTTGTGTTATAGGAATTGCTATCTCATTCTACCTGTGAGCAAACTGAGGTTCTTTTAACTGAGGGGTTAAGTGACTTGCCTGAGGTCACACCAATACAGATTCAAACTCAGGTCCGTCTGACACCAAAGTTTTCCCTTAACCACTAGGCTCTGTGCCCTCCTACAACATTTTAAACAATAAAAACAAAGAAACAAAACATGAGAAATTAGCCTTCTTTCACTGACCAATGATAAATATAGAGGTGGTAAGTGGTAGTGGAGAGAGGATGTCTGGAGTTTGAGTTGGATACAAATTTTGTTTTATGTGTGACCCTGGATAGGTTACCTTGGATGCAAGTTATATCTGAACCTCAGATTTTCATCTGCAAAATGAGAATGTTCACAGATATCTTATAGTCTATAGGATGCTTTTGGGTGTAAGAAATAGAAAACCCTCATTCAACTTGCTTCAATAAAAAAATTTATTATCTCACGTATCAGGGAGCCCCAAGGAAGACCAATTCCTGCCTTGGTTAGTTCAGTGGCTCAAAAATGTTGTCAAGAACCCATGAATTTTCCTTCTTTCTGCTCTGCTGTATTTGGTGTGACAAATTTTGTCCTTAGTCAAGCTCGCTGCTCTCATGATCACAAGATGGATGCCATAGTTCTAGGCATCACATGTAGACTCAAAAAAGGGCGTACTTTTTCCCACATAGGTCTTTTTAAGAGCAAGAGACCTTTCCTTTTGGAATCCTCTTCTCTGCCCCCACCTCCCAGCCATGTCTCATCAATCACTGCCAAGGGAACCGGGACTACCGTGGGGTCTTAAACCCACCAGGCTTTACTTCTGGGGAAAGTTGGGATAAGGTCCCCTTCCCTGAGACTTGAGGGGAGAGGTGAAGACTACTGATCCAATAATGGAGTTCTTTAACTGCTGAAGAAGGGGCGGTAACTGTTGAGTAGGCATTTACAAATATCCAATGGAATGCCAAGTGCCCAGCAGAGAGCCCGGCAGCTGTGAGGACTTTGTTCCCTTCCCATCCACTCAGCTAAATGAGGGAAGGCAGCCCATTTTGATTAGTTAAGTTTCCAATTATGGGATTTTTTTTTTTTTAATGACAAACTGTTTTCTTTTTTTTTAATAAATTTATTTATGTATTTATTTTTGGCTGCGTTGGGTCTTCGTTGCTGTGCGTGGGCTTTCCTTAGTTGCGGCGAGCAGGGGCTACTCTTAATTGTGGTGTGAGGGCTTCTCATTGTGGTGGCTTTTCTTGTTGCAGAGCACGGGCTCTAGGTGCGTAGGCTTCAGTAGTTGTGGCACGGGGACTCAGTAGTTGTGGCTCATGGGCTCTAGAGCGCAGGCTCAGTAGTTGTGGCGCACGGGCTTAGTTGCTCTGCGGCATGTGGGATCTTCCCTGACCAGGGATCGAACCCGTGTCCCCTGCATTGGCAGGCAGATTCTTAACCACTGTGCCACCAGGGAAGCCCTATGGGATGTTTTTAAAAAGGTATATTGTGATGCCTTTATGCAGCCTAACAACTCAATAAAAAAAAAAAAAAGAGTATTCAGGAATAGTTCTGGCTGGGAAGTCTTTAGGAATGGAGAAGGACAGCAGAAGATCCATTTACCTTATTAAAAGATAATTTTCAGAAAAAGATAAGCTCATGACTCTTATACAGCTATAAAATGAACATGTTTTGAAGAATTAATTTTATTCATAGGATATAAGGGTACTAGGCAGATGTTATAACTAGCATATTAATTTGCTAGGGTTGCCATAGTCAAGTACCATAAATTGGGTAGCTTAAACAACACAAATTTATTGTCTGACAGTTCTAGAGGCTCAAAGTCTGAGATCAAGACGTCTTTGACAGGGTTGGTTCCTCCTGAGGGCTGTGAGGGAGAATCTGTTCCATACCTTTCTCCCAGCTTTTGGAAGTTTGCTGGAAATCCATGGCATTCCTTAGTTAGTAGATGTATTAGCCTGATCTCTGCCTTCTCCTTTACTTGGTGTTCTCCCTGAGTGCGTGTCTGTCTCTTTGTCTAAATTTCTCCTTTTTATGAGGACACAGTCACATCGAGCCCATCCTAGCAATTTCATCTTAGCTCGATCATCTGCAAAGACCCTCCCTATTTCCAAATAAGGTCACATTCACAGGTACTAGGGGTTAGGACTTCAACATATCTTTTCTGGCGGGGGGGCACTATTGAACCCGTAACAACTGTTTGAAAGGAAAAGTCAGAACAACACAGATTTATACAAGCAAAGGAATGTTGAGGTGAATTGCAAATGGAGACAAAACTTTTGTCTGGTTGGTTGGCGGTGGTGGTGCAGGGGAGATGGGGCTGTTCAGTCACGTATCTCTCAGTTATCTACAGCTTACAAAACTTTACCAGGCAACTCCAACACAATGCGCAGGAGTGGGATCTCATAACCTGCTCTAGATGGTACCTAGTACTGAAACATAACGTATTTTCCCACAGTGCTGTAACTCCATTTATTTTATTCCATGGATTAGGCGGTCCTAAAATCTGCTAAGCACGAAGTAGTCCTGAAATCTCATGTGCATGGTTCACTTTCTTGGCAACCTTGCAGCCACCTCTATCTTTTAGAGTCCTGTTTCTTATAACATTGGTGGGAGGTTTGGCCATGTTTCCTCAGTGGTGCTATTGGATGCTTGAGAGTGGCAGTACCCTTTATGGAGGGGGGTCGAGTCACAGTGTCCTCTGTTCATTTCCTGCTTGGTCACCTCAGGGAGGTGGGAGACCCCGCCACTCGGATACATCACTGCAACTACATGGGCCACAATACCCAGGACACCACGAGCCATTTTCTGTGTTGTATTTACAATCTCCAGTCCTCATGCCTCAGCCTCCAAAGTGCATGGGGCATAACTCCCTGGTGTCATTAGCTGTGTTTGCTGGGCCTGTTGAAATTCTTCCCACAGCTGGATGCGTGTGCTAGAAAAGAGCTGACAGAGGCAGCAGCAGGTATTCAAAGTGACTACATGTTATAAAGTGAAACACAAGCAAGAACTTCTTAAGCAAGTAGTTTAAGGAATTGTAGATACAGGGGCTCAAGAAAGCAATCGCTTTCTTCTTGATAAAAATAACTTTGGGAAAAGATAAATTTGGGAATTCTTTCCCCTATGACTCATACACTCTGACATTCTTTGGCATTCTCACTATACAGTTTCTCTCTTTTTACTGTATTGCTTTTTTTTCCAGAAAGAGAAAAATCTTACCGGAGAAAACCAGGCCAAGCTCAACAAGGCCAAGGAGTTTTCCCGCAAGAAATGATTCCATCTGTAACAAGGTCAGTTTCATGGGCTGTAGCTCACAATCTGTAGGAAGGCAGTAAATCTCCTTTCATCTTTTTTGCCCAGTTTTCGAATTTACTCCCACTTATTTAAGCTCTTACCAGTTTCGTAAGCATCACTCTTCCCAGAATTTCCCCAGGCAGATGTCCTATCCTGGTCAAAAGTCTTAATCTTAAATTCTGTGTCAGCACCATAGGCCTCTTCAGGCAGTGTGGGTGGCCCTTGTCATTTTTTCTTTCCTGTCTGTCGGTGAACTCACCTCACACGTCTGAAGAGGAAACACAAGAGGGATAGGGCTCTTTGCAGTTTGTCTCTAAATCCCAGCCCAGGTTTCTCTCAGGCTTCTTAATTTCTTTTGAGTCCTGGTGTGTGTGCCTGTTGGTCTGGCTGGTTCATCACCTGAAACCCAGGGCACTCCTCTCTCTTAGGAACTGTATACTCTTTCTAGACTTTGCCAGCTCCCCTCACCTATCCCTTATTTTCAAATTTCTCCCATTTATTAAATGCTGACAGCGTGACAGGCAATGTGCTAAGTACTTTAATTCTAAGTACTTTAGTATTTTATCTCATCTGCAAAGAAGCTACAGTAGGGGTAGGCACAGTAATGATTCCTGGTTTACAGCTGAGAAAGCAGGTTGAGGGTGGTTAGAAGACCAGCCCGTGATCACAAGGCAGTCAGGATTTGATAACCAGGCCTACATGACCAGCATAACTTACTTACTTGATCTTGTGCCATGGGGGAGAAACTTCTATTACGAGATTCTAGGGAAAAAATACTGAAATCAATATATTTTGTCAGCTACAAAACTGTGAAGGATACTTGAGCTACTGAAAGTGATTTAGGTGGGAGACTCAGGTTAGGTTAAGTTACAATGTGTTATCGGCATTCTCACAATGTGGTGCTTCCCTCCTTTCCTTGGATTGCTTCCTTTCCTGGACTTCTCTCAAAGGCTGAGACTATCCTGGGCCACATTAATCTCTCTGAAGGCAAAAGGTTACATGATTTTCTGGGGATCAGACTGTTAATGAATTCTGTCAGGGATGGTCTTGACAAATATGAAATTTAGAAAATTTAGAAAAATATGAAATTTTATCTTTGGGGTTTCCCATCTCCTATTTTTGTTGTCCCTTTCCTCTTTAAAATAAACCCACTGACAAAGATTCTTTGCTTGACTGAACTTTGGTTAGGTTACTGAACCTTCTCCTAGGCTTATCTGTGCACTTCTTTGTAAAATCTAGTTTTAGCATGAACCCTGGTAAGTCAGTTTAACCAGAACCCCACACCCTCAATATCTGATCACCTTTGATATTTAATCAGGTACCTGATCCTCCAGCATCCCCCAGATGAGGTCTGATCACCTTGGCATGTCTTCAACAAGAATCCTGTTAGGTGGGTTTAGCTAGAACCTCTCTTACCTGATATTTCCTCTTAATAATATTGCATCTGATGCCCCCCACCCTGCTCCTTGGCTATAAATTCCCAGTTGCCCATACTGTATTCAGAGTTGAGCCCAGTCTTCCTCTCCTACTGTAAAATCCCATTGCAGAGGTCCTTATACCTATTATGATGGTCCTGAATCGTCTGCCTTACCATCTTTAACAAGCATCAGTGAGTTTTTTTCCTCTCACAGTTATGGTGCCGTGACTTAGATAGGATCATATTCATCATTGGACCCCATACCTCTCATCCAGGACCCTAAGAGTGGACCTTTGTAGCTTTGTCTTCAGTCCTGACTGATTGATCAGGGATACACTGAAGAGTCTGACTCCTGAGCCAGTGCTCCAGACAGACGTGTGTTGAAGCTGGGAAAGACAGATTTTGATCCTCAAGGTTCTGAGTGTACTCCAGAAGCTGAGTTAAGAGTCCAGACAAAGACACTGGGCTAGAGTCTGAGGTGTCCCTGTTTGTGAGAAGCTGAGCTAGAGTGCCTTGTCTGGAAGGGACCTGCTGAACTGGCAGTCTCTCCTTGCTGGCTTTCTTTCCTGAGTGGAGAGTATTCCCTGATTCTCTGGGCTGGAAGCCTTTCTTCTTGGCTCTCTGTGAGACCTCTCTGTTCTCTCTATTGGATTCTGCTTCTCCCATGGGAACTTCTCAGTCCATTGAAACCCCATTCTTGAAACTCTAAGTGACTACATGCTCCACCAACTCTGTCTGCTTCTTTTCTTGTTGGCATGATTTTGCTGAGGATAATTTGGAACTTCGTTGGCTTCTTTGGAAAACTTGAGACCTCCCCAAACTGGCTCCTCTAGACCTGTGTCTTCCCATTGTGCTTGTTCCTCCTTCTTCCTCTTACTACGTTCATTGTTCTCTCCAGTTCCCTTGAACCGTTTTATAAGTCCCCTTCAAACCCCTACCTCCTCCATCCCTCTCTCCACCCTGCCAGACTTTTCCCTTCCCACTTAGCCCCTCATCTCCCTTGGATTCTAGGCTCCCTATCCTCCATCAGAAGCTCTCAAGGGACTCAGGGACCTCCAAAAGCACTTGAAGCTGAAAAGAGAAAAGAAGTTTATTTAGAAAGAGAGCTGGATGTTTTGTCCACTCAGATGTGCATTAGAGACATCCAGATAGCAACTAGTTGTCTTCTTGGTCACTGGCCTAAAATTTAGTTCACAGCCTCCATCAGATTACATATCAGGGCAAGAGAAAATTTTAAAAGTCTCCTCCACCGATACTGGTAGACAGGTAACCTTAACTTGTCCCATTTGCTGAAAATACAATTCAGACAAAAATATAAAGTGGAGATAAACCAGTGAGTTGGTATTACTATGTTTTACTGACTCAACTAAAATTTTACAATGAAGACTATAAGATCTCTGCATTTGCCTGAATATTTGTGTATATTTGTATATATGTTATATGTACATGTGATATTTTTCTATTTCTGGATAGTATTATCAAATTAACTTATAAAGTATTTCAAAGGAATTTCTTTGAATTGACTTAGAGATAAATGAGCACTTATATAAATTTTTTCCTAAAACTCTCAAAAATATAGAAACCAACCCAAATTTGTTTTAAGTTTAGATAATCTGGGATATTCTTTGGTAAATAAAGGTAGTTTTAAAATTGTTGGTAGAACAAAACATGCATGTCTTCAGAGGTTTCAGCATTAAATATAATGTGGATATACAATTTTTTCCTACCTACGTTTATGAGTCAAACAAGCTTATATTATCTCTACTAGGTATTCAAGATTATAAAACTATAAACCCAACCTCAGAACAAAATGTACAATAAAAAGGAATTGCTTGATGCATGTCAAGCATGACAGTAAAAAAGAAAAAAAAGGAAAGAATCATGTTTAACTTTAGGTTTTCCACTTCTGTGATTTTTTTTTTTTTGATACTTTCCTGAATTGTTAACAAGAAAAATAAGATGATGGCTAGCTTTGTTTGATGTCTCATGAAATTTTCATGAGCAAGTCAAGCATAATTTTAAGAACAAGTGAATTAAATAAATATAAGTGGGATAAAATTTATCAATAAACTTTTCAACAATAATTATGCTTTATAATATGCCTAGTTAAAAATAGTTGTAAAAAATCTTTTTGATAACTTGAACTCTTAAATCTTTTTGATAACTTGAACTCTTAAATAAGTAAAGTTAAATGATGGAATTCACTGAATATCTAGATCATTTCCAAATCAGATAAAATATTGAGACATTAATTGCTAAACATGAGGTTAAGTATATCAACTTTTGACGTCTTGTTTTTATACAGTATAGAGAAGCTAAATATATTTGCATCTGTTAATAAACATCAGAAATTGTACTATGAAAAAGACATCCCTCTAGAAAATTGTGGATTTATACATTCATAAATTTGCTACAGAATGACAGTATGTGGCAGACAGTTCACAATTGCCTGCTTCCTAGTAGTCACTGAAATTTGGGTTAGTAATGGTTAAAAATTCTAATCAATATGTATAAAAGAATCTATTAGAAATAATAAGGGCAAAGAAAAAAATTCTGTGTGCCGTAAAGTAAGATGTGTTTTTGATAAGGGAAAGTATGAAGTATGCGTTTTTGTTAAGGGAGAAAAAGAGTAACTTTGTCCTAAAGTAGAATGGCTGATTGTTTCAGAATTAGAAATAAGAAAGAGTAGGACAAAAACTGAATAAATATTTTAAAAAATTTTTAGAATGTTTATGGAAAAGAAATCTTGGAAAATGAATTTTTTTTTTCTCGTGTGGCCAAAGCTGGCCAAGATTGGATGGATTTATTTACTTTTTTGAAAAAAAATAAACCTTAGCCTTAGTATTAATGGCGCGTTGATGCAAAACTAGAACTTGATTTTCTCCCTGTGTTGCACTGACCAAGTTTTCTTAGATGATTGGTCTGCTCTTAAAAAGAAACTGTAAAGAAATAAAAAATAAAAAAGATTTTTCTTTACCTTTTAAGTAATCTGCTTGGGAAATCAAGATTTTGTGTCTTAAAATACTTTCCTGTGCTTCATATTGTCTTCATCAGGTCTTTGATTACCTAAGAAGCCTAAGTCTTCTCCATATTAAAAGAGCTAAGTGTTTTTTGTTTTTTTTTTACAACTATGTAACTTTCTGTATTTGCCCTTGAAATCTTTTAATTGTCACTTTGGTCAAATGGATAATTAAGTATTGTTTCACAGTGACCTGTGATCCTATTTCGTGGTGTTCAAACCTGCTGACATTTTTGACAACTTTCCAAAATCAAATTCTAAATGGAGTCTTTTTGACTTCAAACTAACTGAGATTTCCCGGAAGCACTCCTAGAAAATCTCAAAGGATTTGTCTCTCACCTTGTAAAAGAAAGATATTAAGCTAATTAGGTTTATTTGGTGCATTAAGTTACATGGGAATCATTGTCAAATAAGAAGTGATGATTGGGCTTCCCTAGTGGCGCAGTGGTTAAGAATCCACCTGCCAATGCAAGGGACACGGGTTCCAGCCCTGGTCTGGGAAACTCCCACATACCTCGGAGCAACTAAGCCCATGCGCCACAACTATTGAAGCCCGCGCGCCTAGAGCCTGTGCTCCGCGACAAGAGAAGCCTCCGCAATGAGAAGCCCGCGCACCGCAACCAGGAGTAGCCCCCTCTCACCGCAGCTAAAGAAAGCCCGTGCGCAGCAACGAAGACCCAACACAGCCGTAAATTAATTAATCAATTAATTAATTTAAAAAAAGAAGTGATGATAAATCTTCTTAGGTTATATATGTATACATGTTGCTTGATTATAGATATTCCAGAAATCATATGAAGTTCTTAAAAATTTGCAATACCTTTGTTTCCAGTTATTATGTTAAAATGTTATATGCCACGGAATTATCTATTTTCCTTATCAAATGAACTCTCATAAGAACTTTAACCATGGCTGTTTTTAAGTTTTTTGTCATTCCCAGGAAGTTACTGTTTTACTTTGCTTCTACTCTGAAAGCATTTACAATCAGCCACAGGTGAGAAGGCTCCATAATGGCATCACTTGAATAACTTTAAGACCACACCACTGGACTGAGTGAGAATTTCCAGAACTAATGAAGAAGCTGATGGATTCATAAAACTGCTAACCCAAGATCAAGCAGAACAAGAATTAATTCATGGGACTGAATGAACTGATGAGGATGACTATAAATTTTTTATGACTTTTTGTTGGAAACGTTGATGGCTCCTTAGTGTTTTGTTTTCCAGATTTAAGGAAACTCTTTTTCTCTTTTTTTAAAGCTATCTATAACTTACAGAAATTTGGTAAATTATGTCTTTGTAAATAGAATTGAAGCATTTATCTTTTCTCCCTACCTATTCGCTCCAGAAGTAACTCTTAGTATTCTTAGTTTCATGACAATATAGTCATTTGCATAAGTTCAGTGAGAATCTGTTCTCCTTGTAACAGGACACAATTGGAGAAATTGGTTATATTTCTAAGGATTTGACTGGAATGCCATATTTAAGAATGATGTGAATCAAATCAGATATGACCAGACAGTATTAAGGAACTAAGGTTGACTTTCAGGAGGCAACGCTTGCAAAAGCCCCCTTGGAAAAGCCAGTGTGTACCTGGCTTTCAGGTTTTCCTGCTTTAAGGATGAGTAAGGAAGGTCACTTTTGGCAGAGGACCTCAGGATATTTTGGGGACATTGAGAAGAGAGGAATTCACCTGGATTAGCAGGCATTGTAGGCAAAATATGGTAGTGAATTCTTGGCTTGGCATCTTAGCCTTGAGAAGCTTTTGAAAGCCCAATCTGGTATTCCTTTTGAAAAATTCCAGCAAAGTGAACTCAGAAAAAGGGCCTATGCAAGCTTTTGCTGCGCTTGTATAAATAGGCCAAGCTTAATGAGACCAGACGTACTTCGCAAATAAATTAGTCTTACTTTGATTATCTTTGATAGAAGTGGGGGTGACTGTAGGAAGAATTTTGTTTGTTTCAATGGACAACTATAGTGCAGAACCCTTGTGGGTTCTGTCTTGCACATTTTGCTAGTCCTTACTAAATCCTGAATTCTAGTTTCTTCCAATATCTAGCTACAACTCTCCAAATGTTTCCAATTTTTCTTCCTTCTGATTTGGAACTAAAACTGTCCTTCTCCTGAAAGCCTGTGAGGTGAAGCTGGAGGACTTCACATAAACTTAAAAAAAAAATGACCACAACGGATCATGTATGGGCAACCTTCATGCCTCCTACTGTATGAACCATTCAGAAAGTTCACTAGAAAAAAAAAAAGAAAAGGGACTTCCCTGGCAGTCCAGTGTTTAAGACTCCAGCTTGCACTGCAGGAGGCGTGGGTTTGATCCCTAGTCAGGGAACTAGGAACCCAAGTGCCACGAGGCCAAAAAAAAAAAAAAAAAAGAAAAAATTCACTGGAGCACCTGGTGCCATCACCCAAGGCATTCAAACTGCAAACCAGGAAAATTCATCAGAGGGCCACTTGCATCTTCACTCCATCTGATAAAGATGCTTCAAGCTCAAGCCTAAAAATCTTGACTGGCTATCAGAAATTAGTTTTTTAACTATTAATTTTTGATTTTCTTTTATTTTCACAAAGTTCCCCTTATTAAATGCCTGACTGCTAGCACCATCCAACAAATACCTTCTACTACCAAGTCCCAAAAGATGAGTCAGCTGGTTCTTAATGAACAAAAGGTGACTGAAAGAGAAAATGGACTTATATTATTCAGAGGAAAGAAGAATGTCTCTTCTTTCTTTGAACAAAAGGGGTATTGGCAAAGATTGCTTACTTGACGAACTTTAGTCAGGCTCCTGGACCTTCTCTTAGGCTGATCTGTGCACTTCCTTGTAAAATCTAGTTTTAGCAAGAACCCTGATAAGTCAGTTTACCATAGCCCCACACCTTTGATATCTGATCACCCTTGATATTTGATCAGGTTCCTGATCTTCTAGCATCCCCTAAGTGAGGTCTGATCACCCTGGCCTGTCTTCAGCAAGAATCCTATTAGGTGAGTTTAGCCAGAACCCCTCTTACTCCTGATGTTTCCTCTTAGTAATTGTCCATCTATTGACCGCTCCCCCCCACCCCCCCGCTTCTTGGTTATAAATTCCCAGTTGCCCCTGCTGTATTCAGAATTGAGCCCAATCTCTCTTCCCCATTGCAAAATCCCATCGCAGTGGTCCCTATACCTATCGTGATGGTCCTGAATCAAGTCTGCCTTTACTATCTTTAACAAGTGTCATTGAATATTTTCTTTCTTTAATGCCACCTACTCTAACCCCTGTACAAATCTCAAGGACTTGTGGCTATAACCTGTGCTATTAAGGAAGAAAATTGACCAGATAAAACCATTCACTTGATTTAATGGATTATTCTTCTGAGCATAAAAGAATGCTTCAGGGAAAAAGAATCTTAACCCAAAGCATGCCTTAATAATCGTGAGATTTTAGACAGCAGAGGCAGAGGTGTTTAGGAGTCGGTGGGCCTTTCTGGTGACTCTTTATGTCAGATCTCTTCTGACTTCCCTCCAAGATGGCTCCCTTTCAACACTAGGTCTTTGCATCTGCTGTTCTACTGACCAACACTTTATGTCCCTCCCCCATTCCTTGGCCTAGTTAACCTCTACTCATCCTTTAGATCTTAGCTAAAGCCTTGCTTTCTCAGAGAAGCCCTTGCTGACCTCTCTGACTAGGTCAGACTCTCCTAACTTTGCCTCTCAAAACACCATGAACACTCCTTCCTAGCACTTGTCGCAGCTTCAGTTTTTCATATGTTCGTGTGGTTATTTGATTGTTGACTGACTCCTCTACTCCATACCAAATTCCATGAGGGCAGCAGTGATGCCTGCTCTTTGTATCTGCAACACATGGCACCTTACCTGGTGCATGGTGGTCTTCCAATAAATGGTTGTTGAATGAATGGACGAAGGGCCTTCAGGGACTTTAGGTGTTTCCCTTTCCACTCTCTACATCCCCATGCCATACTGAAGGCCAAGGATATACATCACTATCATTCCACAGAAACCTACAAATGTAAAATCTGTTAGACCAAAGCAAAAGACGTTAAACAGTCTCTTCTTTCTTATCCCCTCAACATAGTCCATTTTCAATGTTCAGTATCAACACTGTTTCACTGGAGCACATACATATGTGTGCCTCTCTGGTGTGGAGTCCTTACCAAGCTTATCATAACATTCCTTGGGACTCAGTTTGAATAAAACAAGCATAATCACACTGTGACCAAACTTGTGGGACCAAGCTTGCTGTTCAAGGCCCACAGCACTAGGATGCTGTCCTCCTCAGAAGTTGATTAGCGTGACTTAGACCATTGAATTAGGATTTCCTGCCTCCCAAGCAAAGATTAATTTGGACTGTTTCTGTTTTTGCATTGGAAAAAGAAGTTTCCAGTTTTTACAGATAAGATCTTGGTCATTTACAAAGGCTATTACCTTTTTTCTCCACCCTGAGGCCATGATGGTCACATACTGTCATTGCTGGGTCCACCTCACCTGGGAGGTCTTTCTAAAAGCTGAAAGACAACACTCTGGCCTCAGACTAAATGTGGAGTGGAAATGGCCTGGCTTCTTGGCAGCTTCTCTGTCCCACTGACAGCAGCCCAGCTTGTGGAGGCATCTGGTATCAGGAATATCTTGAGCTCGGGTCCTGGGAAAATTTTTCTCTGCTGCTTTTGTGGAAAAAAAAAAAAAGCTTTAAAGCCCGTGTGTGTGTGTGTGTGTGTGTGTGTGTGTGTGTGTATTATATGTCAAGTGTTTTAAAAAACCTTAGAACTAACCAAAATGGGTTTCAGGTCATTTATGATTGAGACTTTTTATAGCTCTTAGGGTTGAGGAACAGAGATTAAGTTACATCAAGTTTTTTATAACTGCAGTTATTTTGGAGGAGTGAGGGTGGGAAAGCAGATTGTAATTTAAATTGTGTGCTAGACATTTTCCATCCAGCTTAATATGAAGATTTAGGAGTCAGGATTTGGGATCTTCAGCCCACACTGACTTCAGGCTTCTTCCAAGGAACATGCAGAAGAAAAGAACAGTGACAGTAACGTTCATTAAGTGTGTTGGCTCAGGTGTTGGTCAAAATCTCAGGTTATTAGCTGTGTGACTTCTGGACAATTATCTCTCTGAGCCTATCTGCAAACTGGGAAGAGTAATTCTTACTTTTCAAGTTATAAGGATTATTTGAACTAATATATATAAAAGTGCTTAGTACAGTTTTAGGCACACGTTAAGTGCACAATAAATGGTGGCTTTTATTATAATTACTATTTCTATAATATGCCCAAACCAAACTTGCCTCTTTAGGGCAGCTGCCTTAAGGTGGCAGGAGGAATCTAGATTGCAGTTTCTATGTGGTCTGGAGGGTGCAGGAATTCAAGAAGCAGAAGGAGCCCATTCTGGAGCAGCTATCTCTAATCTCTCTTTATTAATGGCAGTCACATGTGGATGATGCTTACAGTTTACAACATGCTTTATCCTCCCCCCCTCTCCAACATCTTATTTTTTTGTTACAAAAACATGTGGGGTAAATAATGTTTGCCAGTTCTTAGATAAGGAAACTGAGGCCCAGGAAGGTTAAGTGACTAGCCCAAAGTTGCACAGCTAATAAATGACAGAACCAGAATCTAAATTCAGGTCTTCTAATTCCTAATTCAGGGGTTCTTTCTATTATACTACAGCGGTCGAAGTTCAAGTAATATCAGAATCAGAAATTTTAAAGTATGTAACAAATGATGATGCTATGTTTTTGTTTTTTATTTTTATATTTATTTTTGGCTGTGTTGGGTCTTCGTTTCTGCGCGAGGGCTTTCTCCAGTTGCGGCAAGCGGGGGCCACTCTTCATCGCGGTGTGTGGGCCTCTCACTATCGTGGCCTCTCTTGTTGCGGAGCACAGGCTCCAGACGCGCAGGCTCAGTAGTTGTGGCTCACGGGCCCAGTTGCTCCGCGGCACGTGGGATCTTCCCAGACCAGGGTTCGAACCTGTGTCCCCTGCATTGGCAGGCAGACTCTCAACCACTGTGCCACCAGGGAAGCCCAATGCTATGTTTTTTAAAAATTTTATTTTATTGAAGTATAGTTGATTTACAATGTTGTGTTAATTTCTGCTGTACAGCAAAGTGATTCAGTGATATATATATATATATATATATATATATATATATATATATATATATATATCATTCCTTTTCATATTCTTTTTCATAATGGTTTATCACAGGGTATTGAATATAGTTCCCTGTGCTCTACAGTAGGACCTTTTTGCTTATCCATTCTATATATAATAGTTTGCATCTACTAGTCCCAAACTCCCAATCCAAGCCTCCCCCACTCCCCTCCCCCTTGGCAACCACATGTCTGTTCTCTATGTCAGTGAGTCTATTTCTGTTTTGTAGATAAGTTCATTTGTGTCATATTTTAGATTCCACATATAAGTGATATCATATGATATTTGTCTTTCTCAGTCTGACTCACTTCGCTTAGTATGATAAACTCTAGGTCCATCCATGTTGCTGCAAATGACATTATTTCATTCTTTTTTTATGGCTGAGTAATATTCCATCATACATATCTACTACATCTTCTTTATCCCATCATCTTTTGATGGACATTTAGGTTGTTTCCATGTCTTGGCTATTGCAAATAGTGCTGCTATGAACATAGGGGCACATGTATCTTTTTCAATTATAGTTTTGTCCAGAGATATGCCCAGGAGTGGGATTGTTGGATCATATGGCAACTCTATTTTTAGTTTTTTCAGGAACCTCCATACTGTTTTCCATAGTGACTGTACCAATTTACATTCCCACCAACGATGTAGGAGGGTGCCCTTTTCTCCACATCCTCTCCAACATTTGTTATTTGTAGACTTTTTAATGATGGCCATTCTGACCAGTGTGAGGTGATACCTTATTGTAGTTTTGATTTGCATTTATCTAATAATTAGTGATGTTGAGCATCTTTTCATGTGCCTATTGGCCATCTGTATGTCTTCTTTATGAGCTGTTTGTATATTTTGGAAATTAAGCCCTTGTTTGTTGCATCATTTGCAAATATTTTCTCCCAGTTTGTAGGTTGTCTTTTCATTTTGTTTATGATTTCCCTTGCTGTACAAAAGCTTGTAAGTTTGATTAGGTCCAATTTGTTTATTTTTGCTTTTATTTCTGTTGCCTTGGGAGACTGACCTAAGAAAACATTGGTACAATTTATGTCAGAGAATGTTTTGTCTGTGATCTCTTCTAGGAGTTTTATGATGTCATGTCTTATGTTTAAGTCTTTAAGCCATTTTGAGTTTATTTTTGTGTATTGTATGAGGGTGTGTTCTAACTTCATTGATTTATATGTGGCTGTCCAACTTCCCCAACACCACTTGCTGAAGAGACTGTCTTTTTTCATTGTATATTCTTGCTTCCTTTGTCGAAGATTAATTGACCGTAAGTGTGTGGGTTTATTTCTGAGCTGTCTATTCTGTTTCATTGATCCATATGTCTGTTTTTTGTGCCAATACCACAGTGTTTTGATTACTGTAGCTTTGTAGTATTGCCTGAAGTCTGCCTCCTGCTTTGTTCTTTTTCCTCAGGATTGCTTTGGAAATTCTGGGTCTTTTATGGTTCCATATAAATTTTAGGATTATTTGTTCTAGTTCTGTGCAAACAGTCATGGGTAATTTGATTAAATCTGTATATTGTTCTGGGTAGTATGGCCCTTTTAACAATATTAATTCTTCCAATCCAAGAGCATGGGATGATGATGCTATCTTTTGTTAGCCTCGCATAACAGTTTGAAAATTTCAGATGATCTTATTCACTTGCTCCCCACAAAGTGCCTGGAAGACATGTGTTTCTTCAGATGAGAAGGGTATTACATTTAGAAGTTTAGGGTCTTCAGGAGGTTGTTTAAATTTTTTGTTTTAATAAGTTTTTTTTTTTTTTTAACTTTTGGGTTTATTTGTTTATTTATTTATTTATTTATGGCTGTATTGGGTCTTCGTTTCTGTGCGAGGGCTTTCTCTAGTTGCGGCAAGTGGGGGCCACTCTTCATCGCGGTGCGCGGGCCTCTCATTATCGCGGCCTCTCTTGTTGCGGAGCACAGCCTCCAGACACGCAGGCTCAGTAGTTGTGGCTCACGGGCCTAGTTGCTCTGTGGCATGTGGGATCTTCCCAGACCAGGGCTCGAACCCGTGTCCCCTGCATTAGCAGGCAGATTCTCAACCACTGCGCCACCAGGGAAGCCCAGGTTGTTTAAATTTACTGGGGTCTGGTGATGGTACAAACGAGACCTGTTCCCCAAAGACAGCCCCTCTGTGACCCCGCAGGGCTCACCTGCACAGGGACAAGCACCTGCTAAACTCCCAGTTTGCATGAATTGAATGATAATAGCTCACAGTCAGGTAATTACATGCATTTTCTCATTTATTCCTCAAGACAGCCCACCAGAGTTTAGAGACATGGCATGCTGGGGAAGATTCTGCCTGAGTCTCAGGTCCATGCTTAAACACCACACACACTCCTCTTTGATAAATCGGGCCAGGCTTGCTGATGCTTAATGTGGGACCCTTTCTGGTACTAACTGGTTTAGTGCAGGTCAATAAAAACCAAAATTCCAAATCAAGTATGAAAACTAATAAACCAAAAAATCCCCAGAAACCTATCAAGAGGCAAGAACAGGGATGAATGAGATCTGAGGCGCTCTCTGCAGCTCTCCTCCTAGCAACTGCAGTCAACATACATCATGTTCCCCCACCGGGAGGTCCCCACCCTCAGCTTTGAAAGTAACTAAAACACTCCATGTTCCTGATGCTCTGTTGGGATTAACAGACTGCAGAAACTGAACAATCTCAAGTTATTTTTGTTTTAAAAAGAACAACAGGTTTTAAAAAGTAGTGTGCTTTTGATCCCTGTCTGCAAGTGAGCACCAGCTTAGCTTCTTCCTCTCTTTTCTGCTATTCCCTCTCTTTCCCCTTGTTGTACAGCTATTGGCCACAAGTTCAGGACTGTATAATCCTTCATCCAGTGTCAAAGGCCTTTCAAGCTCCCATCCTGACCATCAAAGATTCCTTAACTTCCTTTTAGTCTCTATAAATATCACTCTATTTTTCTGTCTGTTTCTTGTACCGGCCCTGAACCTCTTGACAACAGCTTGATTCAGGGGAAAGCTGAGATCTTAAACATTTCAGAGAAGCAGTGGGTGATGAGAGCATTACTGTAGCTACTGAACTGATCCTTGGAGCAAAAAAGAGAAAAAAAAGTTTGGTTTCAGAATTATAAGAATTTTTTCATTGAACAATGTACCAACCAGGGCAGCACATTAGCTGATCATATTGCCACAGAAGTGTTTCCTCCCAAAGAGGAAGGAGTTGAAAGATAAGAAGGGTTACAGGTAGGCACAGAATGAGCTGCTAGGCAAAGGTGGCAAAACATTGAACTGAAATGCATTGAGAATCACGGTATCTGAGAAGCTAGAAGTAGGATTAAGGATGGCCAAAGAGAAAATTCAGTCTTCCTTTGACCGAAGACTAGAGCAAAGCTGTTCTTTTCCTACCCTACGCATGGTTAAGAGGGAAGAGAGCAACCACTGGCCTGTCTATTGACAAGCCAATGGGATATGCTGGATCTAAACAAGTTGTTTCTTAGCAAGGCAGTTAGTGGCAGGCACTGGAACTCTTAACTTCTCAGAGCCTCTAACCACTACACAACCCAGTTTCTCTAGCCCTCAAAAGTGATCTCAAGTTCCAATACGCTACAGAAGGCAGCATGGTGTAGACAGGGTTTCCCAAACTTTAGCCTGCATCAAGATCCCCTGGAGAGCATCTAAAAACAGAGATTCCCAGGCCCCACACCAGCATTTCAGATTCAGTAAGTCTGGGGAGGGCCCAAGAATTTGTATTTCTAACAATTTCCCAGTTGATACTGATGCTGCTGGTCTGGGGACCATGCTTTGAGAACCACTGGTGTAAAGGAAAAACAAAGACTTGGGAGCAGGCAGACATGGATTCTGGTCCCAGTTCTTCCACTTCCTGTGTGTCTTTGAGCCATTTCTTTGAGTTTTGGTTTTCTCATCTAGCAGGGCAAATAATGGCAGATACCCATACTAAGCACTTGTCAAGGGCTGGCTCTCCAAATATCACCAACACAACCTGTTGATAAGACAAAGGTATGTTTATTGTTTGCTGTGGCAAGGCAGATAACCAGCTAGGCAGAGCCTGGGTGATGTCTCTGAGGGGAAAGAGCAAGGTCAGATTTTATTGAGAACTAGAAGTTTGGTTTAAGGTACTCTTTCAATGAGGGGGCTTTTTTTAAAAAATTGAAGTATAGTTGATTTAGAATGTTGTGTTAGTCTCAGGTGTATAGCAAAGTGATTCAGTATTTCTGTTTTATATATAAGTTCACTTGTATCTTTTTTTTTTTAGATTCCACATGTAAGCGATATCATGATATTTGTCTTTGTCTGGCTTACTTCACTTAGTGTGATAATCTCTAGGTCCATCCATGTTGCTGCAAATAGCATTATTTCATTCTTTTTTATGGAGTAATATTCCTCAGTGGGGGGGCTTGATTGGATAAGGATAATAATACAATAATTTAGGATTGGAAGCAGCAAGAAAAGGATTTTGAGGTGAGGAATTTGAAGATCCTTAGGGTATTAACTGACTATTGATGCTTCCTGTTGAAGAGGTGAAACTTCTTTTTGGGAAGTTCCTATAATGCACAGTCGAGTGATTTACCTGGGCAAGAGTCTTCTGGCTTAGTTAAAGGTATGATAATGAGGACAGTGGAGTAGTAAGTTCTGTTAATGTATTGTTGAAAGTAAGGGGTATGTGTGTGTGTGTGTTTGGGGGAGGGGAAGGGTTAGATAGTTCTAGTCCTCAGTTTCCAAGCTGTGTGTGTGGGATAGATGATTTCTATTCTCACCCTCAACTCTTGAACTTATTGCTTGGATGAATACAATGAACGCTCATCTTTTATTTTAGGTATTTTCTCCAGGCTAGAACACAATGGGATATAACCTGAGGACACTCTCTGTGTGGGATTCTACAAGTTCGTTATTGTTGAGTTACATTGTGTGTCAATGCCAAGATCCACCCTCCACGCCCAACTTTGAATGTGTGAAGTGTCAATGCATATAGATGACCCTCAGGTCACCCAGAGCTGAGAAACTTCTCTTCAGAACAGTTGCATCTGGAGACTTATTGGCAGGAATGACATCCATTCCTTTGTTGGATTTTAGAATATTTTGGAGTGAAGATAGATAACAACTTTGAAATGACAGGCCTTTGTTTCCTGAGGATAGAGCCTCCTAGAAGTGGTGGACCCCTTGGTAATGACCACGATGAGGGATGCATTGATGTGTACTGCTTTCCCTTTACTTAAGAAGTTCATATCTTTAATGTGTTTCTTATTTTACAAATACAAAATAAGTGTCACTGATCACTCAAGTTTTACATAGCATTTTAGGAAAAAAATGACAAATTTGGTCTCTAAAGGGTCAGAGTGCAGAATGAACTATAGATTTAACTGATATCTTTAATAACAATAAGGTATATTCCATGAATTAAATATGAGCTAAAAAAATAAAACCTCCAATTTAATCTCAACACTCTGATATTGTGCAGCCAACTCAAGCAATATTTTCTAGGAAATTATTTTACCTTTTCTATTGGTGAACTACTTTTGTCTCCAGGTATTTGATCTTATTTGGCAAAAAGAAAAATTTGGGGCTAATGGAAGAGTGGCTTTGAAAGCATAGGAATGGTGCTACATTACATACTTTTTATTGTAAAAATAAAAAAGATATGTTTAAGATCTTGGATAGTACAAATTTAGTGTGAACTTTAATAACCAAATACTAGCTGAAAGAAAGCAGGCCTAATCGTTTAGACAACAAGAACAACCTGAATTCATGAAAAATAAGAAATATAGACTGTATTTTTAAGAAAGAGGACATATAGCAAGTGGAGATAGTACAGTCTAATAGCATACACTTATTGAAATTCATACCAATTACAGCATTATGATAGATCCTGGGAATCTAAAAGTCAGGGACCGTATCAGTGCTTGTTCTTGAGCTCATTTTTTAGAAGGGGAGACTGAGGTGAAAACATGAAAGTCAGAATATAGCAAGTGCTATGGTAGAAGGGGTTACAAAGTGCTGGGGGTCAGTAGAAGTTTTCAGGAAGAGATCATGTGTTAGTTATGTATCACTGTTTAACAGGAACCCCAAATGTAGTGCCTTTGAACAATAAACACATAGCTCCTGAGGGTCAAGAAACCTGGCGTGGCTTAGCTGGGTGGCTCTGGCTCAGGGTCTCTCACGAGGTTGCAGTCATGATGTTGGCCAGGGTTGCTGAAATCTGAAGGCTTGACTGGGGGAGGATCCACTTTCAAGGTGGTTCATTCACATGTCTCTTGGCAGGAAGCCTCAGTTCTCTGCCATGGAGGTCTCTCTATAGGGCTACTCATACCATGGCAGCTAAACCCATCCCAGAGTGAGGGATCTAAGAGAGAGGAAGGCGAAAGCCACAATGTCTTTTATAACCTAGCCTCAGGAGTGACATTCTATCATCCTCCATAGCCTATTGATCATGCAGATCAACCTGATACAATGTGAGAGAGATGTGACCTCCAAGAGGCTGGGATCATTGGGGGCCATCCTGGAGAATGGCTACCACGATACTACCTAACTCTAGTAGAAGTTCCTAGGGAATATACTTTGATAAACTGTTATTCAAAATACTTTTTAGTTAACTGATAAACTTAACTGATAATTTTTAACTGGAACATGAATGTCTGTATAAAAAGGAGAATAATAATACTAGCCAATATATATTGAACTGTTTCTATAGGGCAGGTACTGTCAAAGTACTTTCCACGTGTCATCTCATTGAGGGACAGTACAGCATAGTGTTTAAACATTTGAATTATAGAGCCGCATAGGCTTTTTTTTTTTTTAAATATTGGCGTATTGGGGCATATTACTTAACCAATCTGTGCCTTAGTTTTTTTATCCATAGGCAGAAGGAATAGCACATCTCTCGTAGGCTTGTCTTGAGAATAAAGTAAGCCCAGACACCATGCTCTCCCCTAATTGTTGGAACACTTAGGTCCCAAAACCCATTTTTTTTTTCTCTTTTCTTCATTTATTTTTTACCCATGGGAAACTGCAGGGCATGAGCACCACATTAGACTGACCCAATGGGAAGCAAGGAAGTCTCAGTTCAGAGTTGGATGTCCTCTACAAAATAATCTGGTCAGCTCCTATAATGCCAGTCATCTAGGCTGTTTCAAGCTGCCAGTCTACTATTATGTTCACTCCTGCTGAAAAAAAATGAAAAAAAAAAAAGGTGGGTCACCTCATAGACTATTGGGCAAGTATCTGGCTACTCCCTAGGGAAGGCAGTTGTGCTCAGTGGCTGGGAGCAACCCACACTTTTTCCATTTGACATTGAAGCTGGCCAGTAAGCCACCCTAGGTGTCCCTCTGACCTCATGCCCTATGACTGAGGACATTCTCTCCTTTTGGCCCTGGCACCCCTTGAAGTCCCACCTTCTATTCTCATCTGGGTCAATCTGGTTTAATTCAGCTCCTGTCATTTTTATCTCTTTAGCATTGGTCAAAATGTTACTGCAGGACCACCTCTACCCCCGAAACTATTTTTATATTTAGAAAATAGAAACGTTGGATACTAGTGCTGGCTCCTCCTCAGCTAGGTCATCTGCCCAAAGCCTTCCCAGGTTACTGCAGGCATGCCATTGCATTCACATATCACTCTGAATTGTGAAAACAGCTTTCCCAAACTAAACAATCAAACGTCCCAGACAAGTTTATCTGAATTTGTAAAGGTCTCTGAGGATGTTTCCTTTCCTTTTCTTGTGCACAGTTATTTAAAACTAAATGGTAAGGACTTATAATGGCAATGAGGGGAAAACTGTGTTTAGAATGATTCCCCCCACTCCTACTTTCTACACCCCACTCTCCTTTGGAAATGACATTGTTAAGACCCTTTTTTTTTTGAGATTAAGTTTTTTTTTTTAATTTTTTTAAACATCTTTATTGGAGTATAATTGCTTTACAATGATGTGTTAGTTTCTGCTTTACAACAAAGTGAATCAGCTATACGTATACATATATCCCCATATCTCTTCCCTCTTGCGTCTCCCTCCCACCCCCCCTCCCTATCCCACCCCTCTAGGTGGTCACAAAGCACCGAGCTGATCTCCCTGTGCTATGCGGTTGCTTCCCACTAGCTCTCTATTTTACATTTGGTAGTGTGTATATGTCCATGCCACTCTCTTACTTTGTGTTAAGACCCTTTAAAATGTACGTGAGAAACAGCAACTACTCACCAGGGATTAAGCTTCAAATGAGAACCGAGTAAGAACTGCATTAGTCAAGTAAACCCTCATTAGCTGATGGCTGTCTATTGGGCTCCTATATTTACCTTTTTATGATGAATGGCAAGATTTACCATCACCAAGATAAAGGGCTTATCTGAAGTTTGAGCAGCCTCCACCTTTCCCCGGGGAGGCTGCCATCCCTGGCCCCAGTTCCTACCTGCTGGCAACACAGCATCTATAGTCAGCTGTCCACAGTTGGGGTGGGATTGGGGCTGGGAGGCTGGAGCAAGCTCCTGGTTCACACCTGCTAAGCCCTCTCCTTCCCTTTGTTGAAACTTCTCAAATTGTCTCCTTAGAGAAATCTTAAAGTCATTTCCCTGTCCCCACAGGCAACCATCTATCCAGTCTAGCCACTCCCTATGGATTTTTTTCATAAACGAATGAGAGCATCTTTCTTCACAAAAAGAATATAAAAGACGCAAAGGTGTATGTGTCTGTCCATCTTATTGCCTTCAGACCACACAGTTTGAGGAAATGACCCTGTTCTGAGACTTTGCACTGTTGTGAGTTAGGGGTATGCTCAAGATCATGGGCTTTGCAGTGGCACATTTTGGTTTCAGCTCTGCCACTTAGTAGAAGTGCTATCCAACCACCCTAAGCCCTATTTTCTTCACTGGTAAAATATAAATAATGATGGTGTTTACCTCATGGAGTTGTGAAGTTTATGGAACCATATAAAGCATCTTGGCAGTGCCTGGAATATATAAGCACTCAGTATTCCACTTATTATCATAATTATTAATAAAAAAAAGTCCATCTACACTCAAGGTTTCTTCCTGAGGCCTTGTGGGAAGGTGTGACTGAAGCTATCTCACTGTATCTCTATTGCTACAGCTAATAATGCAGGCACCATTTTATCCATTATTATTAACAATTCATATTTTAGATGTGAAAATTGAGCCTAAAGTGGTCAAGTGACTTGCCCAAAGTTGTCTCATGTCAGAGCTGGGACTCAAACTGATTTTCTCAAATTTCACCTGAGTGCCAAGCTCAGGGTTTAACATTAAATCACAATTTCTTTAGCAAGGTAGATGGATATGTAGGAAAACAAACAACGACAGCAACAACAAAACGATCATAAAATGTAATGAGCACTGTAACAGGGATACACATAAGTTGTGTTAGTAACTCAGATCAGAGAACAGTTAATTTGGGGGTGAGGAAGGGGTGGGGGTTAGAATGGGGTGAAGTTATGGAGGCTCTGAAGGATAGTTATTGTTGTCTTATCTAGCGGACTTCTGGAAGAAGAGGTCACAAACTGGGCTGCTTGCAGACACATTTTATTTGTCCTTCAAAGTGTTTAAAATTATTTTGAATTAATTGCCAACATTTAACAACAGGAGATTGCACATAAAAATAGAAATTTCTAGCTTCTCTTGGAAAATCAGGTCTGTTGACATGATTGGCCATAGTTCCATGCGCTGTCATTTGGCTGGCTGCTTCAGCCTGGGCTGACCTCCAACACTGTCCCCACTGGGCCTCTCCTTGACCCTTGAAAAAGGTCAAGAAATTGAGAAGATTTTCATAGGCACATCAACAACTAAGCATGAAAATTTAAAGTGCTAGAGGGGCAAGAACAATCTTTGTTTACTTAAGTAGATTAAAATAGTCAAGAAATCTACTATTTGTTGACTAAACATATCCTTTCCTACTTAGATTCCAAGGGTACTTTGGTCCAGTGTATGTCTCTATGTGATTAAAGCAAGGGAAAGAAAGTTGGAAATCCTATGTAGACTGTGGAGGTATTGAAGTGAATTCAGAAAGAATATGCTTCTGAAAAGGGCTGTAATAAAGTAGGAACTCTAAGGCTTGCATGCCACCATGTTTTCTGGCTTTGCTGATTGCTGTTAGACATACATTAATAAAAATTAATTAACTAATTTATAATTTATTCTAGTTTTTCAAATTTCCATGAATGAACATACAATTTAACACAGGGGTTTCAAGCATTTTTGACCATGACCCACAGTATGAAATACATTTTTCATCACACACATGCATATACATTCATCAGTGGGTAGGCACTTGGGTTGCTTCTACCTTTTGGTTACTGTGAATAATGCTACTATGAACATGGATGTACAAATATCTGTTCCAGTCCCTGCTTTCAATTACTTTGGATATATACCCAGAAATGGAATTGCTGGATCACACTTCTATTTTTAATTTTTTGAGAAGACAATGATTTTTGCAAAGATTACAGCTACTGTGAAATAATGTACTGTATTAGAATGTGTATCTGTGTTTCCATTGCTTTCCAGCACCCTGCCAAGTTTGCAAGTAGGAATTCTCAAAGAATTTTTGTTACCATGGTTGTGAGGAGCACAGGATTCTGTAGAGGCATTATTAGAATAGAAGCAATCTCTGAGAATTATCTGCCACTCAGTGATGAATAAATGTACACTCATTAAGAAACTCAATATGATGATTGAGAAACTGCCTCTGCCTTCTGTGTTAAAACGTACACATTTATTAGTCTAGTCTATTTCATGTCATGACTATAAAATCTTTACAAATGCTACTTTTCTCCAAGTGCTAAGCAGTCTCAAATAAGATAGCAAAAATGAGGAAAGGTCCTAAATCCCAATCAGAGCCATCTATATTTACATTAAACAAGATAGAAAGCCCCAATAAAACCAAAAACCCCAACTCTTATTTCTAAAATTACATTCGTAATGCAGGTTCATTGTGGGATAATTAAAAAATTATAGAGACATAAAAATAAAAAAATTAAGACTATCTGTAATCCCACCCCCTTTTGTTAAATTCTTCCAGGTTGTTTTCTAGGCATAAATGCATTTTGTGTAATTTTGAACTATAAAATAGGGTCACACTATAATTTATTGTTTTGTAACTTGCTTTTTCCCAATAGTATATTGTACATGTATTTGCATGTCATATCTTTTTTCATGAAATGATGTTTACGATCACAAAATATCCACCTTATTGATATCATTTAATTAGTTCTTTCGATGTTGTATTATTGGACTTTTTTCTTCAAAATTTTATTTTGCTAATATGACAATGAATATTTTCACAGCTAAATTTTTAATTTCATCTGTACTTTTTCAGGATAAATTTAAAAGATAATATGGCTTCTACAAATGGTATGTTTAGATTCTTATTTTTTCAAAAAGAAAATATTTGAATGTTTTTCAATATAGAAAGTAATATATGAGTAATATAGGGACTTTCCTGGCAGTTCAGTGGTTAAGACTCCGCCCTTCCGTTGCGGGGGCTCGGGTTCGATCCCTGGTCGGGGAACTAAGATCCCACATGCCACGCGGCACAGCCCCCCCACAAAAAAAGGTAATATAAATTTATTACAGGTTTGCAGGTTTGCATATTACAAAATGGAATGAAAAGAAAAATTAAAATTGCTCCTAGTCCTCAAGGTAATAGTTGTTAACAATTTAGTGAACATCTTTTAGATTTTCAATGCATGTATACAAACACACATATTTACAAAAATGAGATCTGACTCTACATTTGTTTGGCAGCCTTATTTTTTAACTTGACAGATGGTGGATTTTTTTCCATGCCGTTAAATACTCTTCTACAGTATAATTTTTGACGGTTTCAAACTATTTCTTTGTGGAGGAGGAAAAACTTTTTCTCTACCCTCTTAGGTTCTATCTCTGGGGCGGGGGTGGGGGTGGGGTGGGGGGGTGCGGGGCTGAGAATTTAACTGAAAAAAGACAGTAAGAGAAAAAAGAAGATTTTTTATTCATGTTATGTGCATGGGAATTCACAGAAAATTGTGACTCAAGGAGGTGATTAGAATTTGGGGCTTATATACCATCATAATAGGGAAGAAAAGGGGAAAAAGGGTACTTTTGGGAAAAACAAATGACTTTTGGGGAAGGTAAATGAGCCTTTATGAGGATAGGTAGGAGATATGCTAGTTTAGAGACAATGTCTGTTTAAGTGGTTTCTTATCTGGTGCTGTCTCCAGTGATAGGAGTCAATCTTTCCCGGTTTCCTGGAGGGCATTTATGACAGTTGAATTCTTTTGGGAGGCTCTGCTTTTAGTCAGATAAGGACAATTCAGAAAAGAAAACTCTTCACAGTGGTATATTCAGAATTCCTTCACCAGTGTGGCACATATATACAGTGGAATATTACTCAGCCATAAAAAGAAATGAAATTGAGTTATTTGTAGTGAGGTGGATGGACCTAGAGTCTGTCATACAGAGTGAAGTAAGTCAGAAAGAGAAAAACAAATACCGTATGCTAACACATATATATGGAATCTAAAAAAAAAAAAAAAGGTTCTGAAGAACCTAGGGGCAGGACAGGAATAAAGATGCAGACGTAGAGAATAGACTTGAGGACATGGGGAGGGGGAAGGTTAAGCTGGGACAAAGTGAGAGAGTGGCATTGACATATATACACTACCAAATGTAAAATAGCTAGCTAGTGGGAAGCAGCCGCATAGCACAGGGAGATCAGCTCAGTGCATTGTGGCCACCTAGAGGGGTGGGATAGGGAGGGTGGGAGGGAGACGCAAGAAGGAGGAGATATGGAGATATATGTATATGTATAGCTGATTCACTTTGTTATACAGCAGAAACTAACACACCATTGTAAAACAATTATACTCCAATAAAGATGTTAAAAAAAAAAAAGAATTCCTTCACCATATTTGTATTACACAAGTCAATCCCAGTTTCTGCAGCCTCTGCTAAGGGGAACTGACCCACCCACAGCTCCTGCTAACAGGGTGGGGCATCCCTCCTCTCCTGCTCCCTCCCAACCAGCCACCAGCTAATTGGAACAAGACCAGGTACCTGACCACGGATAAGCACTATGTTATGAGGGGGCCTGGGGCACCATCTTTGCTCCAACATGGAAAAGCTGAACCAGTCATGATCTCATTATTAGATGTGAGATAAGAAATAAGTAGAAAGTTGAGCTGTTCACAGTGGATACATAGCTTAAAGATGCATGAAGGAGAGACAAGAGGGAGAGTAGTTACCTTGAAAGGTCATAAATAGGTCAGTTGACATTATAAGGAAGCAGGATGTAGGCAGTAAGACAAGCTATGAAGTTGACACAAATATGTAGAATAAAGAGTAGTGTTTTATTTTTTTTATTTGTATGTTTTTAATATTTATTTATTTATTTATTTTGGCTGCTCCGGGTCTTCGTTGTGGCACGTGGGATCTTCGCTGCGGCATGTTTAGTTGCGGTATGCAGGATCTTAGTTGCGGCAGGAATGTGAGATCTAGTTCCCCGACCAGGGATCGAACCTGGGCCCCCTGCATTGTGAGTGTGGAGTCTTAGCCACTGGACCTCCAGGGAAGTCCCAAGAGTAGTGTTATAGAGTAAAGACTTTGGAGTCTGATGAGAATTTGAATTCTGACAGTTCTACTTAAATGGTGTGTGACTTGTACCATTTAATCTTCTGAGCCGTAGTTTCCTTATCAGAAACACGTGGATAGTAATATATCTGTTATTGAGTTGTAGAAAGAATTTATTGACGTATTATACGTAGGCTTCTTAGCGCACAGTCTCTGACACATAGAAGCACTAAATAAATGAAGTTTATTATAACTATTTCTTCCCAAATATATAATATATTTGATATTCTTCCTGTACTATATTTTGAATCTCTGGCATTTAATATATCAGTTAATGAATAAGTAATTAATGTTTGTATATTATGTTCCAGAAAGCTTTTGTATTGAAGTATGGATTTTTTTATTGACCAGAGTTCTGAAATTACCAAATCAGTTTTCTAACCTACAGCTTTCTTCTACTTTTAAGGATAAAAGGAGATTCTACAAAGACTGCTCATTTAATTTGGGGCATATGCAACTTGACTTTTCTCTCCCATAGCCTGTTAAAGTTTTGAACTCACACAATAAAAAGGATTATTAGCTATGAAATGCCAGTTGGCAACTGGGTAGACAGCATTCTCACAGGATTGGAGGTTTCTTACCTTTTTCTCTTGTAAAGGAAGTGCCTAGAATTTTCCCTCTTGCTGGAATGGTACAAAAGGGGATGGGGGGATGGATTTAGTTTTTAGTCATGTCAACTTTCCAACTCTTCCCATCCCCTCCCTACCAGATAATTAAGGACCATGTGGCATGTATAAATAGCTTCGGCTGAGAACATCCTCATATCTTTGCCCCTCTCGTCATTGAGCAGGGCCCATAACTGATGTTGCAATTAGAGTACTGATTTAGCTCTGAGAGACGCATTGCCGATGATCCGCTGAGGAGGATGGTATTTATATCAGTACTGACTGATGAAGACTTTGTCAACTGTACCTTTGGCAGATCATTTGATGGCATGCCCCTGGGTTAATCTACTTCTCATTATAACCCATGACCCATGATGATGTATTTTCAGAACCACTCATCTTACACAGGGTACCATGATGTGGAACAGATGTACGTAAATGCAGACAATTATGGAAATTTTCAATCCAAAATGTAGAGATCAACAGAAGAACTGTAGAGGTCAAGGCATTTAGTGATTTACTGGGGCAAGTTTGGTATCATTTGTGCCAAGAGGAATTCACACTTCTGTACTTCAGGTTTAACTGTCTATTTTGACATAAGAGAAAGGAAATGAAAATAGATTGACTAGTTAGGTTTACCATAGAAAGGTCAGGCAATTTGAATTTGTCTTTTTTCATTTCTTAGATGTTATGAGTGCTTCAAAATCATAATGTATTCTCAGGTCAAGTAAGTAATACAGAATCAGAAATTCTAGGATTATTTGATTAGAGTTAAAAGCCAGTGATTGTATGTCTATTTATTATCTATCTATCTATCTATCTATCTATCTATCTATCTATCTATATCTTTCCTTAGTGAAAGATGAGTAGTGGAAACACAGATAGGGAGGTGGGCTCACTCCCTTCCTGACTCTGTCTTTGATGGCTAGGGGGTGGGATGTTATAGTCCTTTAGTAGAAAGCTTCACCTTTGCTCTCTTCTTTGATATGGAGAATTGATATATGCAATCCGTTGTGAACAGCTTTGCAAACATAGCTTCATGTCTTTCCTGATTTTCCAGCAACCCCAAGTAGATTACCACCTCTCAGCCTTTCCTACCTAAAAATATTTCTATTGATCAAACATGCTCCAGGAGTCTAGATGATGTTTCAGTATGGAAAGTCACTGCTCAGTATACACTGAGTCCCTGAGGCAGCAGGGAAGTCCTCTTCCTCTCCTTCTTTTATGGTTCCCTTATCTCAGGACCAACCTCTTATTCCTCTCTGATTCTGGCTCAGGTGCTCAGCCAGTTAGATGGGCCCATTGGAGGTGGGGATGCGGGAAGTAGTGGGGATTCTCACTCTTAAGAGAAAGGGCAGAATGAAAATGGCAACTCCTGGTCTAGTCTCAAAGTGAAACAGCTACCAAACTAATTCTTCCCTTACTGTTTTTGACCCACTCTAAGAAAACTTTTGTGTAATTTTGTGTCTTTCTTCTCTCTGACCACAGACCCACCATATTGTTCTAACTTGTATGGAATAAGATGAAGAGAATGAAAAACTCTGGGTTACTATATAATCAAGGCCTTTTCTGTCTTCTATAAACATCTGCCTCCCTTGCGACTAGTGTCTATGAGCTAAGGACCATCTCTACACTCATCTCAGAAATGTCTGATGTAGCCCCTTGGTAGGATAAAAAAAATAAGCGGGAAATCAACATGTGATTTAGGACTTTCATCCAGAATATATAAGAACTTTCAAAACTCAGAACTAAGAAAAAACCCCAATTAAAAAAAATGGACAAATAACTTGAAAGGAAACTTTAAAAATATATAAATGCCCAATAAGCACATGAGAAGATGCTCAACACATTAGAGAAATGCAAATTAAAACCACAGTGAGAAGCTACACACATAAAAGAGTGGCTAAAAATAAAATAAAATAAAATAACAAAAAGTAAAACTTGACAATACCAAGTGCTGATGAGGATGCAGAGTAACTTGAACTCTTGTCCATTGCTGGTGGGAATGCAAAATGATATAGCCATTTTAGAAAATAGTTTAGCATTTCTTATAAAATTAAAATACACTTAACATGTGACTCAGTAATCCCACTTTTAGGTGTTTACCTAAGCTAATTGGAAACTTATGTTATACAAAAACCTGTATGCAAATGTTTGTAACAGCTTTGTTCATAACCACCTAAAACTAGAAACAACCCTAATGTCCTTCAACTGGTGAATGGATAAACAAACTATAGTCCATATGATGAAACCCCACTGAGCAATAAAAGGAACTAACCTGTGATACATGCAACAACACGGATGAATCTCAAATGCATTATGCTAAGTCAAACAATCGAGACTTAAAAAGCCGAAAATCATACCATCTGATTCCATTTATATGACATTTGGGAAGAGGCAAAACTACAGAGACATAAAAGAGATAGTAGTTGTCAGGGGCTGAAGGGGACAACAAAGAACCATAAGGGAACTTTTTGTTTCTATTTTATTCTATTTTTCTTTACTTTTTGGCCATGCCATGTGGCATGTGGGATCCTAGTTCCCCGACCAGGGATCAAACCCATGCCTCCTGCATTGGAAGCATGGAGTCTTAACCACTGGACTGCCAGGCAAGTCCCAAGGGAACTTTTTGAGATGGTTGAAATGCTCTATATCTTCATGGTCATGGTTATATCACTGCATGCATTTGTTAAGACTCATAGGATCATACACTAAAAGGTGTGAACTTTACTATATGTAAATTACACCTCAATAATTTAAAAAAAGGAATGCCCATAAATAAAATAGAAGACAAAGATAAATGGGATCAACCATGGCAACTTACCTCTTTAAGAAAACTAAGAAAATTAGACAAACCCTGATATTAAGCAGGGTTGCCAAAACTAGCTAGCGAGAGAGATGGAGCATGTAGGGTAACAGACCCATCCAAGGCAGCCTCTCTTAGGTCCCTCTGAGGTTCAGGACTGCAGAGGGAAGTGACAGTGACTAAGCGCTAGGAAAATAACACCTACAAGGAAAGGTTAAAGGAATTGAGATTACTTTCCCTGGCAACGAGAGGCCAGAAAGATGATTTAATAGCAGTCTTTGAGTTTCCAAGCCTTCTTGACAGTTTGATTACAGTGCCATTTAGCAGGGGTGAACAGCTTCAGTGGTCTTTAGCACATTATAGTGGAATTGTGTCCGTGGAATTAATGGTTTCAGTAGACAGGGAAGTCTTCCCTGAAAGGGAAAGTACTTGTATCGTCTTACAGAATGAGACTGTGCCTGAAGTGCACTGAATAGCCATGCAGCTTGGAGCCTCTGTTTCCTCATCTATAAAATGGACACAGTGTTAACCTACTTATAGTTTTATAGAGAGGATTCAAATCAGATGGCTTATGAAAAGTGCCTGGCCATCCTCCTCTTTCCCAAAGTCATTCTTCTTTTCCTTTCCTAATTGAAAGCTGCAAGCATTAACATTTTGAAGAAAATAATATTAAAAAGCTAACAATTTATTGTGCTTACTATATGCCAGATACTCTTCTATGCTCTTCATATTTATTAACTCATTTAATCATCTCAGCAAGCTGTGGAAGGAGGTATTATTATTATCTCCATTTTAAAGATTTGGACACTGAGGAACAAGAGAAGGAGTTGCAGTTGTATCTACTTGTTGAAATAAAATGATGCTTTTTGTGGATTTGTCTCTCTCGTGTTCTTTTTTCTCTTAGTAGCATTCTTTCATTTATGTTGCCTTTTATACTTGACAAAAGTACTTTCAAAAGCCATATTTTAGTTGCAACCATAGGAATTTTGGTGTGAAGTAGTAGTGATGCATATGTATTGTTGAAGTTTAATGGTGATAGTTTCTAGAAAGTTCTAGGAAGAGTTAAATGCTTATGTTCTGAATTCCATATTTTAGTTTTTATTTTCTATACCTCTTATAAAATTCCCTCTTTTCTTTCTTGATTCTTACTGACACTTCAAGGCCCAGGTGAAGGTCCCACCGCCCTATTCAGTGACATTTATGAAGTGCTTGCCATGTGCTGGGCATCAGCTTTTCTTCTCTGACACCTGAGGGAGTGTACTACCACCTGTCTTCACAGCGAGACTACAAAGATGAATGGACCCTTGCCTCTGAGGAATTAACTGTCTAGTTGGAGAGTGGACAGATGCATGACTTACTTGATAGCACAGTATGATAACCGCAAAAGTGGGCAACTGCAGGTTCAAGTGGAGACAGTGAATGAGTCCAGGGACCCACTCATTCTCCTGAAATAGGAAGAGCAGGGAAGAGGAGAGTAAAAGGTGAGACAGAAGAGAGAAGATGAAGAATAGTCATCTGCCAAGAATAAGGGCATTGGGGATGGAGTTGGGGGCCTGAAGAAGTAAGGACATTTAGGGAGAGTTACCATGCAGAATAGAAAAGGAGTCAACTCAGAATGAGTTAAAGCAATGATTCTCAACCTGGTGCACAGTAGACCGCCTGTATTTAAAAAAATACCAGTATTTGCTTCCCATCCCAGAGTTTCTGATTCAGTTGATTTGGTTGCTGGGGTTCCACCACTGGTGTTTTTAGAAAGCTCCCAAGTGATTCTAATGTAAACTGGGGCTAAGAAACACTGAAAACAATTGCTGAATAGTGCCGAGAGGCTCATGCCCATCCTGCCTAAGTAAATTTCTCACTATTACTTACTCTCATATTCATTCACTTGTTCATTCAAAAATGTTTATTGAGCACCTACTATGTGTCAGGTGCTTCACTAGACAATGAAAAGGTCTTCACATTGCATTGATTTTTATTTCCCTCCCATTTTGACACTCATATTGTGGATTAAATCCGTTTCAAAAGTATAATAGAAGTCAAGATACTTGAACACTTGCTATATATTATTGAAATTTTATAATGTCTGCTTGTGGTAGCCCTGTCCTTATTATGTCCCACATTTGGGACATATGAGGCACAGAGATGTGAAGTAACTTGCCTAAGGTCACACAGCTAGAAGCTGGCAGAGCTGAGAGGCTCCAGAATGTTGTCCTTAACTGCTCTGTTGCACCTACCTCCGTGCTGAGCCCAAAGACAGTGCTTCAAAAATGTCTTGAACCCTCAGAAATACTGAAAACACTGTTAGCCAGATAGCTTTAAAATGATGGAGGATATCTTGTCTCAAATGTGTGCATTTCACTGACCAGTTTGCAGTCACAATGGCCACATCTTGTTGCAGGTGAGGATGAGAAATGCAGTCTGGCTGTGTGTGCCCAGGAGGAAAGGACAAAAGGGTGAGTGAACAACTAGGAAGTCTTTGCTACAGTCTTCTCTGATGTAATACAAGTTTTGAATTTAGTGTAGTCAAATGTGTCACTTTTTTCCTGTGTAAGTTATGCATTTGGTGTCTTATTTTAAAAATACTTCTCTATCATAAGGACATGAAGATTTTATGCTGTATTCTTTTCTAAAAGATATCAAGTTTTGACTTACACATTTAAGTCTCTAATCTACCTGGCATCAATTTTGGTATATGATGTGAAGTAAGGATTACATTTGTTCTCTTTATGTCTGATGTTTTGGAGTTTCATGATACTGCTTTTTGGTATAGCTTTTTTCTTTTGTTCTAAAGTCTCTCAACCTGAAGGTTAATGTTCTTTAAATTCTGAGAAAATTTCTTGAGCTCTTTATTTGATAATTTTATGCTCTTTGTTTTTTCTTTCTGGAATTCCTACCGATATTTGACCTGGATTGATCTTTTATATATTCTATTTTGCTCTCATATTATTCATCTTTATCTTCTGTTTTGCATTTGTATATGGTATTTGATTATCATCATTAATTTAATACTAATCACTATCATTTCATGCAGCATATTCTCAGACCAACATTGACAAAGGCCATTCAAAAAAATGGATGTCACCATTTTGGCCGATGGTGGCAACAAGAGTGCAAGCCACTAGGTGTTCTGGCAAACATGACCCTTGCCTCTCTGAAAACTTAATAGCAGATTCTGGAGGTAAAATCTGGTCTGTGTAATTTCAAGTCCAATGTTCATGTACTCATAAACTTTGCTAAGGCCTCTTTTTTGTGCAAAGTGGGTGAGAGAATATTCAGAAAGAGGCAACATAAACTGAGCCAAGGAGGCTGGCAGAGGTGATACTGGGACTTCACCGCTGCTGTCAATCATTCATTCTTTCCTTCACTCCTTGGACATTTGCCAGCCTTGTGTGCCACAGGCTTTAAGATTACAGATCTTTCTAGTGGTCAGGAGCCCTCCAGTGTAGCCCAGGGCATGGGACATGGAAGGAAAATGGGTTAGGGAAGACAAGATAGACTCTATGATGCTGCTGTTGGGGAAGGGGGAGGGGATTGACTGATAAGTATATGTATATATGTGTGTGTATATATATATATATTTTTTAAATCTTATTTTCCAACTGTTTTATTGGATTTTCAATTTTAGCAGCCCTATTTTTAACTTCCCCAGAACTCTTTCTTGTTCTCTGTTCTTTTTTTAAAATAGCATTTTGATGCTGTTTTTATAGATGCAGTATCTTTTTTAACCTTTCAAAGATTCGAGTTCTCTTCGGTTTTCTATACTTTCTTTGTTTACTCTGAGATGCTGTTATCTATTTGTTTTTCTTGGTGTCTCTCTATTATTAAAGGTCTGGTCACCTGTAGCACTTCATTCATAATTAAGCTTGAGCTGCTGGAAAGCAGAGTGGGAATGCTTCTGACCTGGGTGGGGCTTGCTGTCCAATGGCAGTTGTTTTAGGGTGATTGGCAGGGACTTGGCTCAATGCTGGGAAACTTCCACATGCCATTCTATGGAGGTCTTTTCTCTGCAGCCATTCAGCTTTTCCAGATAAGAAGCCTCATAATTCCTGTCTGGAGAAAAAAGGGGCTGGCTACCAGGAAACTGTGTTCAGGCATGTTTGGGTGCATAATGTTCATAGATTAAGTGTTCCAAATACAGGCCTCTTCAATCAATCCCACTCTTTACTGTAATAACAATAGAAATGGCAAACTCTCATCTGTAGCTTTCTTTGTGTCAGGCACTAATCTAACTGCTTTACACTGTTATTTACTTTATTAATTCCTTTACCCATTTAATCCTCCCCAAAAAACTTATGATATTATGGAAGAGGAGACTTAGGCACAGGGAAATTAAGTAACTTGCCTGAGATTGCAGAGCTACTAAGTTGTAAAGCCAGGATTTGAACCCAGGTCCTCTGACTGACCATAAGGCCTATGAAATGCTGCCTCCTTGAAAGAAAAATGACGTAGGCTGGCATTTGGACAGTATTATTTTTGAGGGAGCCACAAGACTATAAGCTCCATGCTGGCAGGGATTTTGTCTATTTTACTCACCACTGTTTGCCCAAACTCTAGCACAGATCAAAGCAATAAGTTTTCATGGAATGAAAGAATATACAGTGCCTTTTGTACAGAAATGGCACGTGTCTCTCCTGGGAGTGGGCTGACTAAAGGAAGGGGTGGTACGTGTTCATTACTGAGGCCTTCTGTGTTTCCTTTGGTTGCTAAAACTCATTTTTCCCTCTTGGCTGGGGAAAGAGAGTAGATCCGAGGTTGCAGGAGAGGTGGTCTAGGGCAGCGGTCCCCAACCTTTTTGGCACCAGGGACCGGTTTTGTGGAAGACAATTTTTCCAGACTGGGGGGTTGGGGTAGGCGGGGGGATGGTTCAGGCTGCAATGCGAGCGATGGGGAGCGATGGGGCGCAGCAGATGGAGCTTCGCTGGGTCGCCTGCCGCTCACCTCCTGCTGTGCGGCCTGGCTCCTAACAGGCCATGGACCGATAGAGGTCTGCACTCCGGGGGTTGGGGACCCATGGTCTACGGCACATTTCTTCAGTTAAATGTCTTCATCTCCTTCCATAATCGGTTACCTCATTCTTTAAGACTGCTACTATTACTTGGGAAGTGAGCTTATTAAATTTTTCTCAATATTGGGTACTATGAACCAACATTCTTCTCATTAGTCATCATCTGAAGTTTGGAGCAACTTCTAGCTACCACCCTTCCCATTTAAAAACAAAAAGCAAAAAACAAAAAATTCCAAGGTTTGATTTTGATATTGTTGTGTTTGAATGAATGCTACTACCATTCTTTTCCTTACCAAATGGCTCTAGTTTTACAATGATTATACAAAGCATGAACTTCCTGAAATGGAGTGACCTGAAGGCAATGGCCATACACATGCTTCACATGCTTAAATGAAAAAAAAAAAAAATTGGGTCTTAATGTCAAGGATTTATTGCTGTTTTGACAATGTACTTATATCTTCCACTGACATGTTTTTGTAAAAATGGGCCCATGCATAATCAGGATCTGAAGCTTTATTGCCAGTGTCACTAATATTTATTGTAGCTGTGGAGCAGAAATGATTACCTTTTAATCTGGACTGCTTGTTTGCAATTCCAGACTTCTCAATGGCTTATGGTTAAGGAAAATACTTTTGGTGGATTTTTCTTGTTTTAGTCTGATAGTCTGAATCTTAGTCCGTTCAGGCTATCATAATAGAATACCAAAGACTGGGTGGCTTATAACAACAGAAATTTATTTCTCACAGTTCTGGAGGCTGGAAGTCCAAGATCAAGTCACTAGCAGATTTGGTATCTGGTGGGAGCCCGCTTCCTGGTTTATAGATTACTGTCTTCCCACTGTCCTCACATGGCAGGAGGAACAAGAATGCTCTCTGGGATCCATTTTATTTATTTTATTTTATTTATTTATTTTGAAGTATAGTTGATTTACAATGTTGTGTTAGTTTCAGATGTACAGCAAAGTGATTCAGTTATACATATATATCTATATTTTTTCAGATTCTTTTCCCTTATAGGTTATTACAAAATATTGAGTATAGTTCCCTGTGCTATACCATAGGTCCTTGTTGGGATCCATTTTATATGGGCACTAATTCCTCTCATGAAGATTCTACCCTCATGACCTAATCACCTCCTAAAAGCCCTACATCCTAATGCCATCACATTGCGGGTTAGAATTTCAGCATATGAATTTGGGGGGGGGGTGGATACAAATATTCAGTTCATAACAGTGGCTCTGATGATAGGGTGCTTTTTTGTTTGTTTGCTTTGTTTTGTTTAATTAAAGAAAGCAATTCTCTAGAAGAAAACTGTGATACAAATGGGAAAACAAAAAATTGCTTGAAAGTAATCAGCAGCTATCAGGAATTGCTTGATTAAAAATCACAGAAACCCATTTGATCTATGTTAAGCAAAATAGAAACATTTATAGAAAATTATGGAAGCCTAATATAGGAGAGTACAAAGGTTGATTGGAACCAGGACTGGAAAGTCAGAGCCTGAGATCTCCCTCCTTCCCTCTTTCCCTCCCACCCTCCCTCCCTCCCTCCCTTCCTTCCTCCCTCCCTCCCTTCCTTCCTTCCTTCCACATACCCCCCCACCCCACCCCCCCACGTGCCAAGCACTGTGGATACAGTGGAGAACTAGTCAGATGAAAGCTGTCTTGTTAAAGAGCTTATATTCTTGTAGAAGGAGATTGACAATAAGCAACCCAAAGTCAAACAAAAATAAGATTCTTATAAACAGGGTGACCATAAAATTTGTTGGCCACATTTGAGAGCGAATGAAGTGCTAGTAATAGTCATGCTTGACAATAAGCATAAACCTGTCCAGGGTACACCGGAAATATCATGGGCAAAGGGCTATGGAGAGGATTAGAAGAGGACCATGTGGTAAAAACTGGGAGGCTACCTGAGACAGGTGATAAAAGGTGCTCTCATGTAAGCTGTGACCTGAACGACAGGAAGGAGCTGAGCATTGGAAGATGGCAAGGATGAGCCTCTGAGGCAGAGAGACCAGCTAGTGCGAGGGCTCTCGGGGAGGAGAGAACGTGCAGTGCTAGTGTGGCTGGTGTGCAGTGGGAGGCTGGTCAGGAATGGGATCAGAGATGCAGGCAGGGGCCACGTGAGGCTGGACCTTCTAAACCTTAATAAGGGGTTTTTGCTTTATTCAAAGCGTGATGGGAAGCCACTGGAAGGTTTTCAGCAAGGAAATGGCATGACCTGCTTCACCTTTTAAAAAGAACACCCTGTAATGTTATGTAGTTAGGTTTTTAAAAAATCGTTTGCAATTTTTATTGATCTTTCCTTTGATTTTTTTTGAAAGTTCTTTAAAGAACTTTGTATCTTTAAGAGATACAAACTTATGCAAAATCATAGATCAAATGATATGGTATCTGGGATTTATCTCAGAATTAGAGCTAGAAATGAAACAGAATTGGCCATGATCGGACACTTGTTGAAGGTGGGCACATGGAGTTTTGATTCACCATTGGTTTTTTTTTTGGTTACTGTTGTCACTATTGTTAATATTGTTACTATTAATATTGTTACAACTGTTTCAAACTTGTGTTTATGTTTGAAAATTTTTTATAGTGAAATGTAAAAAATAAAAAAAGAGGCTCACTCTGGCTGCAGCTGTGTGAAGATTGTATTGTGGAAGAGTAAAGAGCAGGAGGGCCGGTTAGGTCCAGAAGAGTCCACCTGAGGTGTGGTGATGGATGGGGTTAGGTTGGCTGTAGGGCAGACGGAGAGAAGTGGATGGATTTGGGATGCATTTTGTAGCTAGAGCCAACGGGATCTACTGGTAGATGAATTGGGGAGGGGAGGGCAATGAGAGAAACCAATGGTAACTCTTCAGTTTTTAGCATAGCAACTGGTTGGATTAAGATGTTATTGACCAGACTTCCCTGGTGGCGCAGTGGTTAGGAATCCGCCTGCCAATGCAGGGGACGCGGGTTTGAGCCCTGGTCGGGGAAGATCCGACCTGCCGCGGAGCAACTAAGCCCGTGCGCCACAACTACTGAGCCTGCACTCTAGAGCCCACAAGCCACAACTACTGAGCCCACAAGCCACAACTACTGAGCCCACGTGCCACAACTACTGAAGCCCACGCGCCTAGAGCCCGTGCTCCACAACAGGAGAAGCCACTGCAATGAGACGCCCGTGCACTGCAACGAAGGGTAGCCCCCGCTCGCCACAACTAGAAAATGCTCACGCACAGCAACAAAGACCCAACACAGCCATAAATAAATAAATGAATAAATAAATAAGATGTTACTGACCAAGATAGAGAAGACATAGGAGGAACATGTTGGGGTAGGGAGGGAGGAAACGTTCTCTTTCGACCACATTACTGTGCCTTTTAGACATTGATATGGAGATGTCAATAGGCAAGGTTGGAGCTGGGAGGAGAGGACAGGGATGTTGTATAAGACACCTCTTTTGAGTTATTTCCGGTGCTCTCTGCCTCGCCTGACCCAGGAGCCTTTGCGTTTTTGTTCTGCCTCTGTTGTTGGTTCTGTGTGGGCTCCCACTGACTTTTTGTGGGTGCAACCTGACAAAGTCCTGTTTCCCAGGTGCCTGTCACCTTCCATCCTGGGGATTCCCTGCCAATGCAGACCTGCTCAGTGCCTTTGTAGAAGCAGTTAGGAAGTGAGGAGGAGTCTGTCCTCCGTGGAGTAAACCTCTGGCCATTGGGGAATGGGAGGGAGGAAATAAATCCTTCCCTCTTCGTCTCTCTGACAGCCAGCTCTGAGGTGTCATCATTCACGTGGCCTCCTGGAAGCTGATCCTGGGAGGTGAAGCAATCAATCATGCTTGATCCCAAGGGGAAGGCAGATCCGTAATGCACAATTATATTTGCTTTCCTACCTTTCCTGATCCACTCTCCTTTCCCTCAATATCTGGAGAACAAAAGAATAAGGTAGATCCAGTGAAGCTGATGGAGATGAGGCAGCAAGGTAGAAGGTAAGCCAGGAGAAAGCCGTGTCATGGAAACTTTGTGAAGTAGGTAATGCTCGTCTTTGCTGAATGCTGCAAACAGCCAAGTAAGAAAAGATTAGGAGAGGGATCCTTAGATTTGGCAAACATGGACATCATTAGAAACCTCGATGAGACCAGTCTTCATGGTGCGATGGGCAAGGAAGTGGACTGAAGAGAGAGTATAAGATTAAACATTTTAAAAGTGGAGGAAGTAAACAGAGACAACCCTTTGCTTTGAAGAGGAGCAGAAAATGAAGTGGTTGCTGGAAGAGGATGTGTGGAAAAGGGAGGATCTTCCTTTTTTAAAGATGGGCGATAATTACTGTATATTCATGGGAATAATCCAGGAGAGGGGGCATAGTCATGAGAGTGAGAAGCCTGTGGAAGGAAAATAGGGGATATAATTGAGGACTCAAATGAGAGGGCAGGTGGGCATGGGAGGGTTGGAGTTTGAAGAGGGGTGAATATGTACTTTGGAAACGGGAAGGGAAATAAACCAAGGATGTGTAGAGGGGTCACTGGACAGTATTGAGGGCAAATTGAGATTTGTGGCTGCCACAAGTCCACTTGGATTGATGTCTGTCTCTCTCAGTGAACCTGCTTTGTTCTGTTTTTCCTCCCTTTGAAGACTGGCTTTTCTTCTCAGTTTAAGACAAGAAAGAGGAGTTCCGGAATTCTGGTCTCTAGGAGAGGTGCCCTAACAAGGATCTACTCCTGTACTCCTGGTCCCATCGGCTGTGGTAGGGAGCTGGGGTCATGGGTGAGGCACAGTTGTCAAAGAATAGGGCATGGATAAGGCAGGCACCCAGGAGGTGTTTATCCCAACTTTCCTCACCTTCCGGATGTCCTGCTCATTAGAAGAGCCTGGAGAACAGGTTGGATGTGTTTGGCTAAGTTGATTTTTTGATTTGTTTGTTTCTTGGGGATATCCTTGCTATAGACCTAGTGATCATAGTCAGACTGTGTTCTGATTTTAGTCTGGAACATTTGCTTCAGGGAAACATCTTTTATTAAACTCAATCATTTCAAAGATTTTGTGTAGGATGGATAACAAATAGAGATAGTGTGTGTGTGTGTACTTCCTGTGAGTGGTGTCTTGGTTCTTTCTGGATACAGGAAGATAAATCTTTTCTGTGAGAGAGGAATGTCATGCAGTGATTTGCTCACAGGAGCTGATGAGTTAATGGGCCATTAGGGGAATGTTTTGGGAGTCTCTTTTTAGTTGTCCTCCTGGCAGCATGGGGGCAGAGGAGTTCAGAGCTTAATGAATTAATGTTGTGGCCTTTATTACTACTGGCAAGTCTCTGGGCCATTGTATTGTCCAGGGCTGCCATGTTAGTCCTTCATCCAGGCTGAAAGGTTAGGAGCTCAGGCCTATAGTCAGATCTGGTTCAGATCCCCACTCTGACATTTACTAGCTGAGTGGCCAAAGGACATAATTAATATACACCTTCTTTATGTGGTTCTTGGGAAGAGTAAATGAGCTGTGGTGTATAGAGCATTCAGCGAGGTGCCTGGCACAAAGCAGACATGACACACATAATATTAGTCGTAATTTCTAGGGGGACTTATTGGCATAAAGTGCTGCTATTGGATGCCCAGTGCAGTGTATGTTCTAGAGAAAAAAGAGAAGGCTATTTGGTGAATGAGGTGAGACTGGGGAATAGAAGAGCATCAGATGAAACATGGAATTATGGAACTTCAGTTAGGGATGCAGATTTTGTTACAAATTCCAAGCATACTGCTTGGGCCTTTGGGGAAGTTACGTCTCTGAGTCTCAGTTTCCCATCTCTAATATGAGGTCGTCATAAGAAATAGATCAATAAAACACTAAGCATAGACCCGACATATAGTAGCTAATTCATTAAAGCACTTTGATGATTAATAGTAGTAGATGGAAATCATTGCTCACATAATAGAGGCAGTGTAGCTGAGTGGGAAAGAGTGGCCTCCTGCATTCCTGAAATTGTACCAAGTTAGTAATTATCCACTTTGCAAGGGCAGAGGCTGACCCTGCCCAAATCTCAATTCTGATTATTCAACAAAGGTTGTTAGATTTGACATGACAAGGGCCCCTTTCAAACATACATAAGTTATTAATAATCTTGGACATGAATCTTTGACACCCCATCTTTCATTTTGCTGTGGACATCACAATCCTTCTGTTAAAAACAGTATATATTAAATCTCATTTTAAAAAATGACATTTTTTAAACTCTGTTGAATTCGATCACTGAGGCCTTGGTAAAATCCTTGTTCTGGAGTTTGTTCAAAGTTCATGGGAACAGCATTACAATGTACTATTCTTGCCAAAATTGCTTAAGCGGAATTGAATCACAAGGAAGCAATCAGATTAACTCAGAACATGGGACATTCTATAAGACAACTGTCCCAGAGTCTTCAAAAAACTTGAAAAACAAAACAAAACAAAAAAAGCAGGGCTGGAGGTAGGTAGAATTAGATTTTAAAACACTTAAATATGCACGATAACTAAATGCAACGCATGAACCTTGAATGAACGTGGATGTCCCTCTCCCTGCCCAAAAATCCAACTGTAAAGCACATTATGGGGCAACTGGGAACATTTGATTATGGATTGTATAGTAGATAATGTTATTGAATCAATGGTAAATTTCTTGGGGATGACAAGGTATTGTGGCTATGTGGGAGAATATCCTTGTTTTTGTAGGAGATACAAGCTTAAATATTCAGCGGTAAAGTATGATCTCTGCAATTTACTTTCAAATGGTTTAGTAAGAAAATATATAAATATTCGTAAGTATATAGATATATAAAGAGAAAGAAAATAAATATTCTTTGGAACATTTGGAACATGGAAAATGCTAACATCCAGTTAACCTATATGAAAAGTTTATAGGTGTTCATTAAACTGTACTTTCAACTTTTCTGTAAGTTTGAAAATTTTCAAAATAAAACATTGGAGGAAAAATTTCATGGAAGAAAACCAGCTGGCCAGTCTGCATGTCTTCTATCTGTGAACATTCAGTGAGGAACCTTCAATGCAGCCTCATAAAGACTCAGGGCTCCCACAGAGATAAAAGGTAGGGAGGTATTCAAACCCTTGGCCAAGCCTCACCTGGGAAATCCTCATTCTTTACAATCCTGCACTTGAAAATCTGGATTAGGAGATAGGTGTGGAGAGAGGGCTTGCTCAAAAAAAGGAAACAATAAAACAAACATGCTTTTGAGAGAGCAACCATTAAAGAAAAACCCTAAGGAAGTAAAAGTCCCTTCAGTTTTTACAAGGCATCTGGCCCATTAAGCATCTGTGTAAACTTGGTAGGAATCATGTCCTCCTAGGTGAAGAATCAGAATTCCAGGGTGAAAAGAATCCTTAAGTTTTCACCTTGAATCTCTGGGGAGAAATGAATATAATCATGTTATATTAATTATATATTTCAGGGAGAAGGAATTTCTTTTCAAGAATGGCTTTATTAAGGACAGATGAGTCCTGGGGTCCTTCTCCTTGGAGCCTAAATACCATGTTCTGAAGCAGTTTGATATCTTAATGACTTGACTCCTTCACATATCCACTGGTGTCAAATTTAACGCCAACCACACAAAATGTTGGGGGCGAAAAGTAGTCCAGTAAACAAACTTATTAATAGACATGAAATCCCACAGGGAACACAGACACACTCAAGTCAGTGAGATATTAAATTCCTGTGATAAGTTAACATGGATTAAGCAAAACTTTTTATAGTGCAAGTTCTTCGTATCAAATTTTGAAGCACAGCAACATCTAATAATATAATTATTTATATTAACCATTTCTACTAGTTTGCAAATAATGCTAAAGGGATATGTTGAAGGAAAACACTGATTTATTCAATAAATAGTTGTTGGACACCCATTCTTTTCCTAATTTGGGAATAAAACCAGGGACATACCTTCCTGGAATTCACTCTCTACGGATGAGGTAGACTTAAATTATTACGTGATGAGTGACAATAGCAGGAAATGCTATATAATAGTAGTTTGTAGATGTGACATCTGGAGTAGCTTAGATTTTTGTGAACATTAATAATTGCAGAAGAAAATTCTCAAATGTAGAAATATTTTTTAATATATTTAAAGTTTTTTAAAAAAAATGTCTTCGTTGTACAAAGGTTTTGTGAAGGCTTTAAAGATCACTTCTTAAATGCTCAAGGTTGAAACCTTTATTCTCTTGCTTAGTTCTCGTGTCCCAATACTCCCAGGTAGGGTGATTGACAGGATTGGTATCTGTGCATGTGATGGTGGATGGGAAAGACACATGGGAATTTACTCATAGTCCTCCATTCCATCAGCATGCTGGTGTAGTGCTGGTGTGGTTAAAGGTACCAATACTAGTGTTAGATCCTTGAGTTCAAGCCCAGGCTCTGCCACTTAGTAGCTGGGTGGTCTTAGCAAGTTACTCAACTCTCCTAAACCCGATTTCTTCAGCTGCAAATGGGGATAGTAGCAGTACTATATTCCTCTTTGATCTCTATCTCTATCTCTATATCTATTTTGTATTCTAAATGAGATGATTCAGGTAAAGCACTTGGCAAAAAGTAAGTCCTCAATATTTTATGGTTAATTATTGTGCCTATTAGGTTGTCTGATCATTCATAACCTCTCCTATTCTTGGCAAGCTCACGGCTTTTTATTCTTATTTCCTAAGCTGAATGCAGGCAGATGCCTGATTTCACACTGAATGCATTCATTTTCAAATCTTGTATGTAGAGTAATCAAAGTAAGTGGGCTTTTATTCCCATAGAGGTAAAAAAAAAAAAACCCAAAAAACATAAAATTTTAGCTGCAGTATGGAAACCCAAATTTGGTATAGGAAAGGATGTTTAAAGATATCAGAGATTAATATATGAAAGTAAAAGTTGTTTAAAAGGCAAATACACAAAGTTGAGAACAGTGTTTTCCCTGAACGAACATCTGGCTTGACTTCATGTAGATTAATACGCTCATGAGACAAGTTAGTGCCAGCTCCTTCTGAGTCTGTTGGGGACTTTTCTAGTGACTCTGGGAAATCCACATCTTTTTGCTTTTATTTTTTATGCTGGGCAGTGTGACAGAGATGGCTAGTTGTCCCAATATTCTTTTCTGCCTTCTTTTTGTTAGAGACCGCTGATTTTTAGTTGGACTTATGGCTAGTCAGAATATAGACTACATTTCCCAGGCTCCCTTGCAGCTTGGTGTGGTCATGTGACTAAGTTCCAGCCGAAGGGCTGTGGATAGAAGAGATGTGTTCTTGAGAGGAAGTATGTGCTCTCCTTCCTTTTCCCATTCTGTCAGCCAGGATGTGGATGTTGTGGTGAGCTACCTGGACCATGCAGCTGAGGGTAACACCCAAAGAAAAGTGGAAGGAACTTGGGTTTGTGACACTATGGAGCAGTCATGTTATATGACGAAGAGAAATAAATTTCTATTTTGTTTAAGTATGGTTACTTGGTCTCCATTACTGCAATCATGTCTGTATCATAAATAATACAGGCAGGAATGAGTATGGTAGCAGAAGTGTCTCCCCAGCTACCTCCCAATCTTCTTCTTTGTGGCTTTAATACTGGGAAAAATGTTGGGGTGTGTGTGTGTGTGTGTGTGTTTTGTTTTACTCTGTGTGTAAAAACTCATTTACCCAACACATACAGTATTTATTTTGAAAGTGCCAAGCATTTTGCCAGGCATACACATATATATTTATATATCAATTATAACTTCTATGTTTAATGAACATACAATGTAGAATTGGGAGAATCTATATAGTATGAGAAGTACTATATGGCCAAATGAACAAGATAATGGGCATTAGAAAATTTCAGGAAGCCTGGACCACCATTTTTACTCTGAACCCAGTGAGTTACCCATAAAAGTAGAAAGATAGTTTCCAGAATGACAAGGGATGGGAGCTGACTTCATTTAGTTTTCTCCATTGTTTACAGAACAGCCTATACGTAAGACTCAGAGTCCTGTGTCAGGTTGCGCCTCCCCCTGCCCCCCATGGTCTTTGGCTTTTTCTCAGCATCTGTCCCCCTCCCCACTCTTGTAAGGCCCCTGCTCCAGAAGCCTCTGTTATCTCCTAAACCTAGCCTTCCTTCATCCCTTCATGCGAGGCAGGCAGCCAGCATCACTGCCCCAGTTTCACAGACAGAGCAACTGAGTCATTTTTCTATTGTTACTACACCAAAGTTAACCAGTGAGTCATTCTAAAGTCCTAGAACTGGATCCTAATTCTTGTTCCTGACATCATTCACAGAGCTGAATTACACTGAAGGTTCAAGAGGATGTTGGCCTTCGAACAGCTCAGAAAGGAACGCATTTCATGTGACTGAGTCAAAAACAAGGATTAACTCTCTCTTGAAATCTGCAGACCTGAAAAATAAAAAGGGGAGAAATGTATCTGTGTAACATCATTATCATACCAAAAGTATTCTTAACCGCTCTCTAAATGCTCCACAAATTCTCTGGTTCATGGCTTCCTTAGTACTAGGTTTTTAAATAGAAAATATCTTATTTGCAGTTGATGCAATCAATTTTCTTCATCTTATGACAGACACTTATGTGAATTTAGATGAGAGGAAACTAAATTTATTTCCTTCTTTTCACAAGAGAATCTTTAAAGTATCTGGCAGAAAAGAAATGAGCTCGCTCATGTAATAAAATTAGTAACCCAAACCATTCCAAACACACACTGTTCATATTTAGTAGGGAGATGCTTTTTATGTAGCATTTTCTGCATAGCTTAGAATTTCCTAAATTTTTTCCTTTCCTTGTGTTTTTCTTTGCATCACAGGTCACCCTACTTATTCATCTTGTCACCCGCCCTGCCCCCAACCAACAAAGTTGATGAGAGGCACAAGGTGTGTCTGCAGTAGTAACTCTGGATTTAAAAGTAGCTACAGCATCAGTTTGAAGGCAAGTTATAGCTTTTGTACGTTAAACTTGGTGATTTTATCCTTTGTTTCATAGCTATGGGAGAAGGGAAAATTTTGGAAAGCAGAAATAGGATTTCTAACTGGGAATACAGGAATCCTCAAAGCTGCCTTTCTAAAAATTATCACCTTCACGAACCTTTCAGACTCTACCCCAGACACCTTGAGTCAGGATCCTCAAAAATGGGCCCTGGGAATCTGCATTTTCACATGCTTCCTAGGTGGTTCTTATATCCACTAAAATCTCCAGAGTCCCTACTTTGAGGGGGTCCATGGCTGGTCTTCAGGGGTGCTGTGAAGCCCCTTGATGTGTATACAAAGTGTGGTGTGTGTGCATATGTGCATTTTTCTGAGGGAGCTTCTCAAAGGGATTGGTGACCCTGGAAAAGCTTAAGGATGTAAATCGACAATGATTGTTAAAAAAAAAAGCCCAATCTCACTTATTAGTGAACAGGGAAATGAAAGTTAAAACAAAGATTATCACTTTGCACCCACAGATTTTTGAAAAATCTGACACTGTAGTTGGCAAAGATATAGAAAAGTAGGAATTCTTATACATTGCTTATGATTACAGACATTTTGGGGAGCAATTTGACAATACCTAGTAAAACTCAAAATACATTCTCTTTACAACCCAGCAAATCCACTTTTAAGTAAAAACAAACTCTTGAAAATAGTGAGCATGACTTGTTTAAGGATATCCTATAGGATATTGTTTAAAATTGACAAAAATTGGAAATAACCTAAATATCCACCAATAGGGGAATAGATAAGTAAAATGTAGTATAATCAGTGATAGATTACTATAAAGTAATTACAGGGAATGGTCTAAGTCTATATATTAATAATAATGAAAATAATAATAGTAGTTACTTACATGGTCTTTACTGGCTTTAGGTTTACTAAAATCTTTTCATATATTAACCAAAAAAGCTGAATCTCAAAACATAACATTGAGTGAAAAAAGTGCACAAGAAAATGATGCAACATTGTGATACTACTTATGTTTAAAAGTACAAAATAATATTTATATGGCTTATCAGTACATATGTAGTAAAAATATTAAAACATGGATTTCACAAATATACACAAAATTCTCTATATTGGTAGTCTAGGGTGGCACTAGGGAGGATTTATAAGACTGGGGTAATTTTGGTCTACTTCAACTTTATCAGATATATGTTATTTTCAGAAGACCTATTAATGAACACTTATATGATACAAGACCAATTAGTAAGGTGTGATGGTTAATTTTATGTGTCAACTTGACTGGGCTAAGGAATACCCAGAGAGCTGGTAAAACATTATTTCTGTCTGTGAGGGTGTTTCTGGAAGAGATTAGCATTTGAATCAGGGGACTGAGTAAAGATCACCCTCACCAGTGTTAGGTGGGCATTGTCCAATTCCTTGAGGGCATGAATAAAACAAAAAGGCACAGAAAGGGCAAATTTGCTCTCTGCCTGAGCTGAGACATCCATCTTCTCCTGCCCTCAGACACTAGCACTCTGATTCTTGGGCTTTCAGACTCAGACTCAAACTTATACCACTGGCCTCTCAATTTTCAGATCTACTCAGAATTCACAATATTCAGGGAGTAAAGGGCTTGGTGTTGCCAGGCATGTGCCTTAAACTTAAGATTGGGAAAACTGGGAAAACTCAAAATATGCAATTTTGATTTAACAAAAGCAAGATCCCCGTCCCCTCAACTCCTACACCCCCTCCATATAGAAAAAAAGGAGAAGGAAAAAGGGTTAGAAAAAAAATTAGTAATGGTTACTCAGGGAATTCTCCTTTCAACCAGATTTCAAATTTAGAGCACTTTACCTCCCACTTCTCTGTCCTCTTTGTCTACAAGATTAAGTGGACCTATAAAGATCTCCGTATTTGGTCACAACATCCTCCCGGTTCACCCCACCCACATGGTTCTTCCCCTTCCATTTTTCTGCAGCCAACTTTTGCCCATGCCACTTCCTTTGACTTCTCTTTGACTCTGCTTGCCTGGGAAAGCCCAACCATCCTTCAAGAACCAGCTCAAATGTCATCTCCTCGGTTAAGGCTCCCCTGAAAGAGGAGTGGCACAGTCACCATTTATACACCCAGTTATTCACCCCACCTATGCTTACCAAGTGCTGTCAATGCCCTTTAGCCAAAGACCACCAGGAACATGCTGACAATGAAGCAAGATGGGCTTCTTACTCATTGATGGAGGAAGAACATACTCCTTGGGGAACCATGGGGTGTCTCAGTAACAGAGTGTTAGGAAGAACTTATAAGATTTGAGCTTCAGTTGGGTAATTTGGGGAGGGTCTGAGATATCGAGGATCCATTCTAGATTGGAAGCCACCAGAGAGCAAGGGCAATCCTATGATTGGGTGGCACAGCAACCCTTTTTTTGTTTATGCATAGACAAAGTTATACAGTGGCCTTGTTTTGTTTCATTCTATCATGGTTCGGAGTAAGCTTGTCTGAGGTTGGTGTTCTGTGAAATTGTTTATGTCCAACTTGGGAACAAAATTGCTGGGCTATGAGTGTCAGACCAGCCTGTAATGCTTTTGGGCTCCAGCTGTGGTTATTTCCAGATGTCAGGGGCTGCTTTCTTTCTTTCTCAGCACCTACAATGTACCAGTCATTGGACTGTGATATTGTACATTTGTCTTTTACATCACTCAGCATGTTGTATTGTGTAGCAGATAGTGTGGTTACCTCTCAAGATCCATTCTAACCCTTTCCCACAGTGGGGCAGCCATGGGATGTCAGTGAGACTGACACCATCTCTGGCTTCAATGATGAGCTCCGATTTGTCTAGAACATCCCAGTGACTGGTTCAAGGATGGGCATTGCAGGTGGGGTTGCCTGGAAATAGACACTGAGATTTGCATGCAGGAGATTTGGTGGAGAGATGCTCACAGGAACAATGTAATGGAGCAACGGAAGCTCCATGAGGCAGAGGGAAATGTTGTGGTTGCAAAAAGAGCCGCCCTTGATCCCCCACGTGAGCTCTGGAGCTGGGATAGCCCTTCAGAGATGTCTGAATTGAGGTAGGGCTTTCGTACCAACCCATTAACCTGTCCTTCAAGGCAATTTCTTCCCAAGAGGAGCAGGCAGCTCCTTTTGGCAAGGGCAATGCCTGGGGAGGAACTCAGCTGTGAACCATCAACAGCAACCCCTTCCAGCAGTGGGGGGGGGGGGGGATGAGAATTTCAATCCTGAAAAGATCTGGTTAGTATAGCCATTGTAATGGACAAATATAAACAAGCTATTTTCTTGTCTTGCTAATAATTTCACCTTCCAGAGAAAAGGTTTTTGGTGCTAATTCTATCCAACAAGGAGCACTTGGTAGGTGAAATGAAGAGCCATGGGGGACAAGTTACTATTACTTATTTAACACATTGCCCAAGGCTAAGCCAGCTGGGAGTACCATTTTTTGGGGTACAGTGATTATTTCAGGGGAGCTCAGGAATTTTTTTGATGATTAAGGGAAGAGAAGCTTGTTCTTCTACTAGACACTAGCAAGAAAGTATACAGTCCCAGTTTCTGGTTGCATCATCAGGACAAAACCAGCACCCAGAGTTTGGAAGAACCACAAGACTTGTAGAGAAATGAGGGTGGCAGTGGTGTGTTGGAGCTAGCCTGCATCAGCCCAGAGATGGATATGTACATCTCGTCCCAGTTCTGTGTTCAGTGACTTCATGTTGGTAGCTTGAAATAAACAGGCCATGGTGGGAGTATTTACAACATGGATATTGGCAAACACTATAAATCAAAGCTTTGTTCTCTGGAGAGTCAGTGAGTTGTTAGAGACATTCCAGCACACCACTGAAGGAGCCCAAATCAAACCATTCCTGAAGTCTACCCTACCTCTGGACCTTTAAATTATGTGAGTCAATAGACTCTATTATATAAGCTATTTTGACTCCTAATTATCACATACAATTTATCTGTTTGCACATTTGTTTTCTCCAATAAGCTGAAAGCTTCCTAAAAGTCAGAGAACATACTTATCTTTGAATTTTCAGTGCTTAGAACACACTCAGTATCCAATTGAATAAATGAAGCAAAATGATCCTTGAACTGAAAAGGACTGAGCAAGAATTGATAAAAGAGAAGTAAAAGTATTTAAGGTGAGTGAAAGTACAGGTGTTCCAATAGTCCATTCTTCTGGCCTAAACAAATTACATACCACAGCTGAGGGAACTTTGAGAAGTTGTGGATATGGGAGAGAAGGTGAAAGATAAGATAGGCAAATGCACATCTGATTTTTCAAGAAGGAGAAAAGTGAAAGTGGATTCTATCAAGAAGGAGGAAAGTGAATTCAAGCTGTATAGCTTCCTGATTACCTCATGTCAGGTTCTAGAAGAGATCACTGAAATGTTGGCTAGACAAGAAGAGGAAACAGTGTTCACTGATGATCAGGACATGCTCATTAATAATGAAAGAAATGCAAAAATAGAATGGTCACAGGTTTGCCTGATGAGACATGGCCATAGAATTAAATTTAATAGGGATAATTGAAAGACACTTATAATTGGGTCCAAAACGCCAACAGCACACTTTCAGGATGTGACATGGCTTAGCTGCAATGTGTATAACAAAGGCTGAGAGATTTTATTTGACAATATATCCAACATGAGTCATTGATGTGATGTGACCACCAGGAAAGCTGCTGCCATGCTGGATTGTGTTAAATGAAGCTTAGTTTGGTCTGGCAACTTACTGATTGATGTCCGGGTCTCATCTGATGACCCAAACAGAAACAGATCCTGCTTGAACACCATTTTGAATAATTTGTTCTCCTTCCTCCCTCAAACCTGACAGTCTTATTGAGAAACCAGTGTGTGTGATTCAGTCAGGGGTAGTACCTGCTTATGAATCACGTTTGTGGTTGCACGGAGAGCTAGGTCCACCCAGATTCAGGTGATCTGACAAACTAATCATTTGCCATTACTGTGCTGTAAAAATTACAGAGGCTTTGTGGTATGTTACTATCTGATAGAGCTGGTCTCCTTGCATAGGTCTTCCTTTTCAGTGTTTTTGAGAAGATGTTCGATGGTGTTGATGATCTATAGGCTCCTATCATCTCTGGCACCGATGTCTTCATTCCACACCAGTGGGACATGAGCATGGATGGGAAAAGGAAACAGCATCTCTTGGCATTCATCTCTCTCTCTCGCTCACTGTCTCTCTCCCTCTACACACACAAGCACACACACACACGGCCCTCTCTCAAGGAGACACAGTGAACGTGGGCTCTGGTATCTGACAGCCACAGCCCTAACTTCCATTTCTGGCTCAGCTGCTCATTAGCTTTGATCCTTGACAAGTTCTCTAAAATCCCTAAGCCTCATCTGTAAAGTGGGAAGAGGATGCCTTCCTCAGAGTGCGGATGAAGGGAAATGGTACACGGAAAGCACGTAGTACAGGGAAGAGTTTCCATGTATGGCAGCCATGTTTGCTGTTGTGCTTGTAGCAGACGTTGTTTTGTTATTATAGTTCTGTTTTTATTGTAATTATTATCATCTGCAACCTCCTTCCCTTTATTTCCTTTGTTCTGGTTCATGAATTTGAATGGGAAAACACTGCATCTCTATTTTATCTAAACTTTCCCTGAAACCTAGCTTTTCCTTCTAGGAAGAACGCAGGCAACAAGCTGCAGTGTATAGCACTGTGATTTTGTCGCCATAGAAATCACAGATCTTTTCATAACATCTGATAGTTTTTGCAGGCATCTCGAACCATTGTTTTCTCCCATTGCTCTTTGAAATGATGGTAGTCATTTCACTCTTCATCAACTCTTATTATTTAAAGCATTGATAAAGGAGTACAAATATCACTATATCACATTATTTAAATGTTTGATAACTATAGCAGTGTAATTGTTTTATTTTACAGTTTTACAAATTTAAAACATTATTCTGAGAAGGGGTCTGTAGGCTTAACCAGCCTTCCAGAGGGAGCTGTGGCACATTAAAAGTTAAGAATCCCTGCCCTGGAGCCATGTTGCTGCTTCGGACTGTCACCTGGGTTGACTAAAGGGCAGTGAGGGTCATACAAGTCCCCTTGGTCAGTTTACTTCACTTCATTCTATTCATCAGCCCTAAGTCCAGAGTATGTCAGGGCCAGGCATGTCCAGAGACCCAGAAGGGGCTGAGTAAGACCCACCCTAACAAGCCCATCTGTTTGACAGGAAGCAGAGTGTCCTGTGGATGGTGGATTAGCCTTGGCATTGCATTAATTGGGGAAGGGGGGCACGTGGACATGGAACTTGTTAGTTAGCCAAACACAATAAAGGCAGAAATGAATCACTTGTAACTGGTGGAGGGACCTGTGGTGCACCAGCAGTTCCTCATTCTGGCTGTCTCTCCCTCTCAGTGCAGGCCTTGCAGTCTACAACCAGTAAGGCTCCCCACTTCCTATTCCTTCCTCTCCCATCTCCACTCCTCTCTTTCTCTCCGTCTTTGTTTCTGCTTCTCTTTCTCTCTCATTTTTCCCCCTTTTTCTTTCTCTCTAATTCCCTTTGCCCCACTTCTTCAGGGAGGAAGCAGTAGAAAATCCCGAATTTAGTCATTGGGCACAGAGTGGATATTCTCTCTGCTTGGCCTTGTGCTCTTGACACTGATCCACTGGGCCTTTGCTTGCTCCCCTTTCTGTCATCGCACACACACATGCACACACACACTCACTCCATTTCTGTCTCTTCCTGACACACACTCACACCTCAGAAAGATTATATTTATAATACCCTAGGGCATTTCTAAATACCAGTATTCATTTTGGGAGCACACTTGTTTCTCTTGCTTGGAACAGACTGAATTTTCCACCGGCTCAGAGTTTTGAAGTTCTTCCGGCTGAGAGAGGAGTGAGAGTCTCCGGGAGACCTGCCACATGTCAGAGTGCTATCAGCTTTTTGCACCGAGGGGTGTGCTCATGAGAGCAGAAAATTTGCTGAAGGACTCACGGCCACATTTGGCCCAGGCAGCTCGTGTTGTGCCTCTTCAGATAAAACCTGGTGGGGGAAAGGGCATCTGGAGTAGAGAGACCAGGTGTCAAGTGAGGATGAATCCTACAGGGCTGATAGTTACAGGCCATCAGAATAGATCTATTTCCTAGGAGAAGAGAAGGGTATTAAAACCAGTCAATCCCTGAAGGACAAATTATAACTCTCACTCAACTTCTGTGAATTCATCTGAGTGGCAGTTGAAGGCTCTCATTTCTCAAAACTGGACTCAAAGCTGCCTTTCTGCCTAGGTAGACTTGGGCAATTCCTCTCCTTTTCCTTGCATTTAGCTGTTTCATGAAATATCCTTAAAAGTGTTCAAAGAACAGCCATTCCACAAGTAGAGCTATGCCTTGAAATCCTCATTCCTGTGAGAGTTGACTCACTGACTTTAAATTCACACTAAAGTGTGAATGACTAACGTAAGATTCTTTCCTTTCTTGAAAACAAGTTTATTAAATAAGAAATATGGGAGAGTATGGGAGAGAAAGAGGAGGGGGAGGGGGAGAGAGAGAGAGGCTCAAGTTTGAAAGGGAATTGGGTAGAGGGACAAAGGAAGGGAATGCTGGAGATTTTATAACTATGCTCAGAGTTGGTCCCAATTAATTTTCTGGAGGCAATTGCTTAGCTTAATTCTGGATTTCTCCCCATAAGTTTCTAGCACTCAATTTCAACTAGACGTTACATTGGTTGGTTTTCTTAGCCTCTCATGTGAGAAGTTCTTTAGTGGGCAAGATGGGAAAGTGGCAGGAGAGAAGGGGGAAGTACTAAAATGGATCAGAACCATTGCTCAGAGTATGATGTTTCCTCACCTTCCATGAAATTTCATCAGATGTCATTTCAAACCAGAGATAACATGCTCTTCCCTTCTACTTCAGAGCAAACAAATCTTGGGCGAATCCTTTCTGGCTGAGTGCTTCCCCAAGTCATCCTTCTTTAAGTGGAATTTATGTAACAATTTGATGTTTATTTCTAGTCTGGCTGCCATTTGTTACTTGTATGGGTCACCAAGCAAAGGGGTATAATGTGTCACATGTTCCACATATAAATATCACCTGATTTTAGCAGTTTGTTGAGCTCCAAGGTCAAAGGAGAGGTTACCATCAGTGGAAAAGTATCACTTTCAACACAGGATGTGCTGTACATATTAGTGACATGCATCACATTAAGCAATTTGTGCAGGTTTCCATGAACTTGTCAGCAGGGTCTGCATAAACTTCACAATGAAATTCACTTTGTTGTCAGTGCAAGTTTTTAGCACACCTTGCAAGGAGGGGAAAAAAATGGAAGAGAAGGGGATGGGTCCCAGAGCACCTTCTGCCATGTGAGGCTTCTCCCTCTGACATCTGGAAGGGAGGAGGGTGGTTGAGTTCAAGGTCACTGCCTTCAGACAGAGAGAAGGGAGAGGAGAGTTTTCCTTGGGCACCGCTCCCTTTGGGAGGAGAGTGAGGCTCCAGCCCCAGATTGTATAGAAGTAACATAGAAAAATTATGCTTCACTACTGGAAACAAATTACTTTTCAGTGTTTGTAAATTGTGAATAATAGTACCTTTGGTACAGAGTTGAGAAGTAATGAGATAAACTATGGAAAGTACCTAATATGATACTTGGTTCCGAGTAGTCACTCAATTATTATTTGTTTCTTTCTGGCTATGACCAGGCATGGCTGGAGGTAGCACCCGGTTCATGGCTGACTTTTCTCGCTGGTATTCCAGCCATCAGACTAATGGAATTATATATTGTACCTTTCAGTTTAAATTCCCTCCCTCCCTCCTTCCATCTCTCCCTCCTTCCCTTCCTTCCATGAGGTTAATTAAGGGTCTGCTATGTACCAGGCACGTGGTAAGCGCTAGGAACCTGAGGATGAATCAAACACAGGAGCGCCCATGTACGGAGAAGGCAAACCCAAGCAGTATTAACTTCAGAAGCACCTATTGGGCACTGTTGGAACCAGGCACAGGGCCAACAAGAAAGACGTGGTTCCTGCCCACACACAGCTTACTCTTGAAAATGGATGATTATGATAGAGAATAATGAGAGCAATAGAGTTCTTGTTACGAGTGCAAAAAGGAGAGAGTTCAACCAGGGGGGTTGGGGAAGGCTTCTCAGGAGAGGCGCCTTTTCCCTGGACACTCAGGGCACAGTGGGTCAGAACCGTCGAGGCAGACGGGACCCTGGAATGTGCGGGGCTGGGAGTAGCTGTGTGTTGCCCTAGCTGGAATGAGCCACACTGACCAACAGCAGCTGACGGTGGCTGGGGTAGGGTCTGGGGTGCCAAGAGCTCAGGGGGACAATGGGAGGTTGTTGATTAGGGCTGCAACTAGGAAGTTAGATTTGTTAACAGCTGCTGGAAGATTGGGCAACGAAGTAGTTTTTAACCATTCATTCATTTAGTCAACAAATGTTTTTCTGAGCACCCACTATCTTCCGGAGACTGTGCTGGCTGCTAGGAATACGGAGGGGAGCAAGGTCCCTGGTTTCCATCTAGTGGGCTCTGAGTTTTGGGGTGAATTTCCCTAGGGCAGCAGTTCTTGAAGTGTGTTACAGATGCCCCTGGGCACTCAAGGAGGTGTGAAGTGGTACAAAGATGAACACTTTTGATTTTATAAGTTGGCTCTGTTTAGGACGAGCCTAAATAAAAATGTCTCTGCAAAGGAAATATCCAATAAAAATAGTGTAAGTGACAGGCAGGCACAGCAAAATTTGTGAAGATAGGATGTGAAGGGCTGAAGTTTTGGAAATATGCTGTTAGGAAAATCTGAATAATTTAGGGACATAAAAACCACAGCAAGTTAGAGATACAATGCCTTTTCCCTTGACTCATCCCCAAAGCCTCACTTTTTAGGTTGGTGAATGGGTGTTGGGTGCTCAGGGGACCCAGGGGAATCATGGAGTCGCCCCCAAAGAAAGCGTTTGTGCCCTCAGCTCTGTCCACACACCCGTTCCTCTTTCCTGCCTGTCTTGGGTTCTCTTTGGCCTTGGCAGCATCTATAAGAAGTAACAGGAGGATGTGGGAACGTGTGGGTTGTCCCAGCATAGCACACCCGGGAGAGAGAGTGCAGTGCAATGGAAAGGATCCAGAGACTGGAATCAGGAGATCAAATGTTCAATCTTAGTTTGCAACAGACTGTGTGTGAATAACGGTACATCAGTTTTCTCATCTCAAGTAGGGAGATAATCACATTTACTCCACCAAATAGAGTTGGTCTGAAGATTATATGACATAATATATGGGAAAGCTTTTGTAAAGAGACTTTATTTTTTTAGAGCATTTTTAGGTTTACAGGGAAATTGCTCAGAAAGTACAGAGAGTTCCCAAATACTACCCACCCCCCACCCCTGCCCACAGTTCCCGCTATTATTCATATCCAGTAGTAGTATGGCACATTTGTTGCAGTTGATGAACCAATATTGATATATTATTATTAGCTAGTCCATACTTTATATTATGGTTCACTCTTTGTGCTGTACAGCACTATGGATTTCGACAAATGTGTAATGTCATATATCTACCATTACAGTATCATACAGAATAATTTCACTGCCCTTAAAATGCCCTGAGTTTCACCTATTCATCCCTTCCCCCTCCCCTTGAATTCCTGGCAGCCACTGATCTTTTTACTGCCTCTTTAGTTTTGCCTTTTCCAGAAGGTCATATAATTGGAATCATATATTATATAGCCTTTTCAGATTGGTTTCTTTCACCTAACAGTGATACTTTTAAGGTTCCTCCATGTTTTATTGTGGCTTGAAATCTCATTTCTTTCTTTTTTTAAAATCACTGGGTAATATTGCATTGTCTGAATGTACCACTGTCTGTTTACCCATTCACCTGTTAAAGGACATCCTGGTTGCTTCCAAGTTTTGGTAACTATGAACAAAGCCACTATAAACATTCACATGCAGGTTTTTATGTGGATGTAAACTTTTCAGCTCATTTGGACAAATACCTAGGATTGCAGTTGCTGGGTTGTATGATAACCCTATGTTTAGCTCTGTGAGAAACTGCTGAAGTGTCTTCCAAAGAGGCTGTGCCGTTTTGCATTCCCAGCAGCAATGATGAGAATTCCTGTTGCTGCATATCCTTGCCAGCATTTGGTGTTGTCAGTGTTTTGGATTTTAGCCATTCTAATAGATGTGTTGTAGTATCTTATTTTAATTTGCAACTTCCTAATGACATATGATATTGATCATGTTTTCGTATGCTTATTTGCCATCTGTATGTTTTCTTGCAGATGTGTCTTTTCAGGTCTTTTGCCCATCTTTAAATTCGGTTTATTTGTTTTCTTATTGTTGAGTTTTATGAGTTCTTTGTATATTTGGGTATCAGTCCTTTTATGAGTTCTTTGTATATTTGGATATCAGTTTTGCAAATATTTTCTCCCAGTCTGTGGCTTGTCTTTTCATTCTCTTAACAATGTCTTTCACATAGCAGAAGTTTTAAATTTTAATGAGGTCCAACTTATTGATTCTTTCATTCATGGATCCTGTTTTTGGTGTTGTATCTAAAAAACACAAAGTCATCTAGATTTTTCTCCTATGTTATCTTCTAAAAGTTTTATAGTTTGGGGTTTTCCATTTAGGTCTATGATCTATTTTGAGTTAAGTTTTGTGAAAGGTGCAAGGTCTTTGTTCATATTTATTTCCTTCCTCCCGCCCTCCCTCCTTCCCTTCCTTCCTTCTTTTCTTCCTTCCTCCCTTCCTTTCTCTTTTGCATGTGGATGTCTGGTTGTTCCACCACCATTTGTTGAAAATAGTACCCTTTCTCTATAGAATTGACTTTGCTACTTTTTCAAAGATCATTTTAGTTGACTATATTTATATGGACCTATTTCTGGGCTGTTTATTCTGTTCCATTGATCTATTTGTCTGTTCTTTCAATATTACACTGTCTTGATCACTGGAAAGGTTTTTTTATTTTAAAAAATTATTTATTTATTTATTTATTTATTTGGCCACACTGCGGGGCTTGTGGGATCTTAGTTCCCTGACCACGGATTGAACCTACGTTCTCAGCTGTGAAAGTGAAAAGTCTTAACCACTGGATTGCCAGGGAATTCCCTGGAAAGCTTTTTAAAACCATAAAGTCTTAAACCCATGGACGGCACTATTACTAGAGGCAGTGATTGGGCAGGGTGTGGTGGGCATTTCCCTCAGTTCTTATCTTCTCCCTGCTGTTTGTGAATTAGGGAACGGGATTCCTCATCTGTGAAGAGAGAAAGCCGAGGCTACAAGGCCAAGTGCTTATCAAGGGGATGGTGGACTTTGTCTCTTCCTTTAGGTTGGAGGACAGGGGTTGATCAAAAATGTCTGTTTGATTAATCCCTGTTCTTTCCGACTTTAAAGACCAGATCACTTTGCTTCTGGCAACTCAAGCATTACATGTTCTATTATTTGTATATGTTTTATTATTTTCTTGCTTATTCTGGACAGAATTGTTTCTTCTTACTGTTCAGTCTGGGCATTCCTCGTGACTGCCCATTATAACTCTAGCTGACATTTTTCTTGTGCTTTCGTAGTGGTTCTCAAAGTGTGGTCCTTAACCAGCTGAATCAGCATGCCCTGCCTGGGAAGTTGTTAGAAATGCAAATTCTCAGGCCCTACCCTGACCTGACGAATGGAACCTCGGAGTGAAGCCAAGTAATTTGTGTTTTAACAAGCTCTCCAGATGACACTGATACACACTGGAGTTGGAGAACCACTAATTTTGAGTTAGTTTTTTATCCAGTTAGTAGCAACCTTCTTATATGCATTCTCTCAGACTGTTGCATTGCCTCATTTACACTCTTGAGCTGGAGAAATGGAGGCTTAGACATGTGATGAGGAGGAGGGTCGAGAATCAGACTTCCCTTGTAGTGTCTATAGTTCTCCTTTCCCTTTGCATATCAGAGCTCATCACAGGATGTCCTCACCTCTGCTGGTACACCTCAAGGGAGCTATCCTAGAACACAACTCAGAGCACTTCCCCCACAGCCTCAGAAAGGAGAGCACCGCTGGTCATGCTGCTGAGTGACAGCTGATCGACAGCCTGCCTCATCTGCTACCTCATATCCTAGCTCAAGGGAGCTCTCTCTTCCTTCTCAATCTCTCTTCGCCTCTCTACAGTCACGCCTGCCCAGATCAGCTGAGCCACTGCCACTGCCTGTCTCTGGAGAAGACTGTGTGACCAGAGAATAGTTGGGCAGATAGAATGGCCTCTCTTTCGAAACAGGCTCTCTGAGGTCAAGGCCTCGGAAGATTGCCTTTTAGGGTATGGGGCAAGGGCTTGTCTGTTTTTTTGAGGGCGTGGACGTGGAGTCAGGGCAGGCATTTTATGAACAGAGAGGGAGTTTTTTTGAGTTTGTGGCCTTGTGCTGATTCTTTTGGGGAAGCTGAGTGGCGTGAATAGAGAAATCTATGATGAGGGGGAAAAATCAATTTTACTGAAATAAATGTAGGTAGGTTCACTTTCATCTGTAAATATATTTCTTCTATTTGTTGGTACTTCATCCATAAGTTGCATGCATATACCCATAGAGTCAGAATCCTTTTTATTACCCATCTAGGTTGCTTTCTCTTCAAGCTTAGCCTAAAGTTTAAAATAAAAACTCTGAAATAATGGATGAAATCCATTCAGGCAGCTTGGTGGTTTAAAGTAAAGCTGAACTTCCTGTTTTTTGAAAAGTTTATGTCCAGAAATAAAGCTAAGTGGGCAGAGGAAGACCTATTCCTCCCTACTGAAGAGGAAACAAAACTACACATATTAAAGGATGTCTCGAAGGTGCTCATACTGCTTGGGAAAAATGCCCTAGACACCCAGGCTATTTGTGTTAAGATTGAACACATGATCTAAATGTGAATTAAGCAAGGCCATGGTAAAGTTGACTGAAAATGAGTCAACAGGACTTTGTGAGCCATTCATTCCCCTAATAAAACATCTTCCTCCCTAAAAAAAATCCCTTTCCTCTCTCTTTTGACCTTGGGCAGTCTTTAAAGTACAAAATTCTTCATCTGTGATTATCTAATCTCTTTTAAAAATGCCTTGCCCTCATCTATTGCTGGTAGGAATGTAAAATGGTGCAGCTGCTGTGAAAAAGTTTGTTGATTCCTCAGTAAGTTAAACATAAAGTTATTATGTGTGTTTATGACCCAGAATACTCCACTCCTAGATACATATCCAGGATAATTGAAAAAGTAGGTTCATACAAACACCTGTACATGAATGTTCATAGCAACATTACTCATAATAACCCAAAAGTGGAAACAACATAAATGTCCATCAACTGAGGATGAGATAAACTAAATATTATATCCATACAATGGAATATTATTCAACCATAAAAAGGAATGACGTACTGATGCATGCTACAACTTGGATGAACCTTATACACATTATGCTAAGTGAAAGAAGCCAGAAACAGAGGCCTGCATGCTTCTATTTATATTAAATGTCCAGAATAGGCAAATCCACGGAGACAGTAAGTAGATTAGTGGTTGCCAGAGGCTGGTGGGAGAGGAGAAATGGAGAGTGACTACTAATGGGTATGAGCTTTCTCTTTGGGGTGATGAAGATATTCTGGAGTTAGATAGTGGTGATGGTTGCACATCCTAGTGATGATATTAAAAGCCACTAAATTGTACACTAAAAGGGTGAATTTAGTGGTATGTGAATTATATCTCAATTAAAAAAAAAAGGCCTCAGTGAGGAGGCTCTACTACTTCTTCATTTTTCTTCTTTTAGATTAAATCAGGTAAGTAGAATGCTTCTCTACTTTGGCCCCTGGTCAAGTGTTCATTGAGCTGAGTGCTGTCCTTCACCTTCTTGATATGCTGTAGGGTATCAAGTGCTAGAACTGAAAGAGCAGATAATAAGAATTAAGAGGAGCTCAGGAAAGGAATGAAGAATTGGATAGGTCAGCTGAGACCTTTAGGGAAGAGCTGTACTCTACATATTTATGCAGTCAACAAGTATCTATGGAGCCCTTTCATGGGCTAAATGTCATGTGATTAATAACACGAGTAGGACCAAGTCTCTACCTTCACGAAGCTCAAGTTAAGACAGATATGTTAAGTAAATAATTATAATTCAAAGCAGTCCACCTACACAAGAGATTGTGGACTTGACAGGAAAACTTGTAGAAGAGATGAGGGAAGAAGATAATGTCTTCCCGGCATTATCAACAGGAACAAAGGGGCAGAAGTAGGAATGATGGTGTATTTGGGGCAGATGGGGAAATGGTCAGAGTTTCATCTACATCCTCAAGGCAAGTAATTGTGCAATTCTTTGCTTTATCTCTTGTAAAAATTCTTTCTAAATGTTATGGATGCACTGGCAAAAGTTTTGAACAGTACAAAAGAGAACACAGTGTATAGTAATCTCCCTAATGCCCTTTCTCCTAATTTTCCTCTTCAGATGGAACCATCTCCAGAAAGTCTTCTCTTTTAATAGACCCTATGTATCCCCCTTTGCTTTATTTTTGAGAAATAGAGACTTCATGATCAAGACTAGTTCACAGAATAAAATTTTTTTTTTTTTTAATTTCATTTATTTATTTATGGCTGTGTTGGGTCTTCGTTTCTGTGCGAGGACTTTCTCTAGTTGCGGCGAGTGGGGGCTACTCTTCATCGCGGTGCGCGGGCCTCTCACTATCACGGCCTCTCTTGTTGCGGAGCACAGGCTCCAGACGCGCAGGCTCAGCAGTTGTGGCTCACGGGCCTAGTTGTTCCGCGGCATGTGGGATCTTCCCAGACCAGGGCTCGAACCCGTGTTCCCTGCATTGGCAGGCAGATTCTCAACCACTGCGCCACCAGGGAAGCCCCCAAAGAATAAAATTTTAAAAATTGAATTCTATAAGTTGGTTGTTTTCCATTTGCTTAATTCAATTCAGTTCAGTCCAATTTTCTTCATTCAACCAAGTCTAATTATCTTTACCTTATGGCAGTCATTTCTTGTTAATTAATTGATTTTAAAATTTTAAATAAAAAAAGTTTTTCAGTTGCTATTCATTCATTTAAACGTTTTTCATTCAATAAATATTTCCTGAGTCCCCTACCAAGTGTTGGGCTCTGTTCTAAGACTTGGGCTACATAGTGAACAAGATAAACATCTTGTGTCTGTCCTCAGGGAGCTCACTGGGGGACACAAAGGGTAAGAAAGTACATAAGTTAACAAGAAAAGCAGGTGGTAATAAGTGCTATGATGGCAACTTTTAAAAGGGTGAAGAGATAGAGAATGGGGATCAGGGGAGCTACTCTAGATTATCTAGTCTTTGAGGATGTGATATTTAGGTTAAGACCTGAAAAACAAGAAGGAGCAGCCATGCAAAGATCAGTTGGCAGGCACAGCTGGTGCAAAGGACCTACAGTGGGAACCAGTCAGGCAGTTGAAAGAAACAGGAAGAAGGCAAGGATGGCTGGATCTCAGAGTGGAAGTGGAGAGTGAGTGAGGTTGTATGTTAGTATGTTAGGGCTGCTGTAACAAAGAACCACAGCCTGGGTGGCTTAAACAACAGAAATTTATTTTCTCATGTTTCTGGAAGTTGGAAGTCCAAGATCAAGGTGTGAGCAGGGTTGATTTCTTCTTGGGCCTCTCTCATTGCCTTTTAGATGGCCAGCTTTCCCTGTGTCTTCACATGGCCTTCCTCTGTGCATGTCCGTGTTTTAATCTCTTCTTATCATAAGGACACCCATCATGTTGGATTAGGGCCCACTCATATCACCTTATTTTACCTTAATTACGTCTTTCAATAACCTATCTACAAATACAGTCACATTCTGAGGTATTGGGGTTAGGATGTCAACATGTACATTTTAGAGGGGCACAATTCAGCCCCTAACAGGACTGGTAAGGTCTAAGCAGGGGCCAGATTGTGTAGGGTTTTTTTGGCCAGGGTAAGGAGTTTTATTTAAGAGTAAGAGCCACTGGAGGGTTTTAAGCAAGGGGGTCTGCAGATTTGATTAATATTGGGGAGTTAGAACTTCCCTAGAGATTCCCACAAGGAGAACTAAAGCACTCCCGGCCCTAGCCCAGAGGTGATCTTCCATATCAACCCGGGGCCTGGACTAAACTTCTTCCTCCTGTTCATGGTCCCTGTTTTTCATCAGAGTTTGCACAGAAAGAAACCAACACACTCAGGATAGCATTCCTCAATATTCCAAACAAATTTTGAAGAACATAAAGGGTCAACGATAAATACACATTTTGCAAGACTCTCTGATCTATTTATGTCACAAAAATCTCCTAAATAGAGGAATTGGATTGACTGCAAATAGCCATTGTTGACTTTCTATGAGTACATGGTTGTGTGCCACAGGATTTTTGTAAAGAGAGATTTCTGCATGGTGGTGATTTTCTGTACTCATCAGTAGATTTTGTTTTTTCACTTGGATCAAGATCGCCAACCATAAACAAAGGGGACATTTTGGCTTGAGAAATATCTGCTTTACTTTGTTAATAAGCAAAGCTGAAACTGGAAAAAATAATTTCGTTTTGTAAACATAGGCTTGTTGTTCAGAGTGCAAAACATAGCTCTTGCAAAATGCTATGGTGACATGGTCCCATGGGGCTAGCATTTAAAATGGAGGGATAGAAACAGCAGATCTGTTTATTGTGCAAATGCAGGGAATGTCAAAGCCAGGTCGTCAAAATTATTTTAAACAACCAAATGCCACTTACCAGCTGTGGGCTACCTGCCTCAACCACCTCTTTCAAGTTTAAAGGGAGAAAAATCTCTCTTTTCTCTCTATGTGTTTGAAGACAGCATCAGAATTAACATCTGACTCATAAACAGTCCATGAAATTGATGACTCTTCACATCCTATGACTTGGTATTTTCAGATAAAATCTCTTTCTCTTTTGCATTTTTAAAAGCTAGTTTCCTTCTCTGCTTGGTCCTGTGGTTAATGTGTGGAGGCAGGCTCTTGGCAGCCAGATGGAATATAATCTATATTCAGGGCTTCCATTAGCTCTTGTGTTTGAATGTGCTACCATTTCCTAATTTCAACACAAATATTTTACGAGAGTGGTTTGCCATTTATGTTTTTGCTATATAATACAGTCATTATGCTAATATGTCTTGTTTTTGGTGGAGATTAATTTCAAAACACGTGTGCCCCCTTTTCATTGGTCACATGTTGACAAATGGGGTCACATTTGACACCAGACTGGTCAGCCTCAATTCTGGTTTTTCTCCATGTCCCTTCCAGGCTGGTCTGGACACTGTTAGCACTTTCTTTTTAGTTTGTGGGAGTTTAGCAACCCAATTAACCTTGAGAATGGAGGAATGAGAAATGGAACCAGTTCATCTTAAGCTAAAAGGATCATGTTGCCAGGGTAATTTTTTTTTCTTAGAGTAAGAGATTACTGTGTCATTCCAAATGCACAGGTACTACCGTGCCAAAGTGCTACAGAGAGCTTAGCGCTGAACTTTGCTAAAATTAATTGGGTATTAATGAAAGTTTGGGGGTAGTTGAATTTAAGAGAGAAGTATTCTGCTTTTATTACCACTTCCCAAAACTATGTAGTAGAGGGCTCTGATGATGATAAAAATAACAACTCCTCCTTGCTTGTGCTAGACAGAATATAAAGCAGTTTCCCAACATTTCTGCATTGAATCAGAGTAATTCTCTCAGTGTCCTCTAGCAAAGACCTCCCTGCGGCCAATAGAATGCTGGCATTGCCATCAGAATCCTGGGAGTGAGGCCTTGGGCCGGGTCTTGGGATTCTAATAAATACAGCACATGGAACAAACTTCTCGAATCATACTCTTTAACAAAAAAGAAAAAATTGAGATCACAATTACTTAAAAGGTTTTTTGGACCTTAGAAAGGAGATGAGGAATCTACAAATGGTCTTCTGTGCAGAAGAAGATAGTCAGACTCATGTTTGTTATCAATTATGGCAGCTGTTTGAACCCAGAAGGAATATCCACTATCTAGTTTGTCACATGAAGGAAAAGATCAGGGGTTCAGTGGAGTGGCCAGAAAAATTGGGCTTTGCCATTCCCAGTCACCGAGGTGAGCTCCAGGTGTTTCTGGATCAGCACAGAGGATCAAACATGGATGTCTGGTGTTTGCTCTTTTGCACATCAACTGAGACAAGCTTCTTGCTGCCATGTCACAAGGCCCCTGGCTGGAGAGGATGATAAGGGGAGATCTCAAGTCACATCAATAACTCTCAGTACAGCTCCTGCTATTCTTACAGTGTCTTTGTTTTCCCCTCACAACTGGCCACTACAGGCTCCCCTCTGACTTCTCTGCTTTTCTCTGCTTTCTTCCTTGGCCTCTCTTCCTGAAAATGCTGACTTAAATGTTGACATCCCCTGGGTTTGCCCTATGACTTTTATCTGTCCTCACTTTACCTACACTCTCTGGACAACCTCATCCGTTCCCATAGCTCCCGTTGTCATCTCTATTCGTGATGGCTCTAAAATTAAATCTACATCTCTCTAGCCCAGACCTCTTTCTCTGCTTCCATAGATGTCTCAAACTCAGCATGTTTGATCTGAATTCACAATGCTCCCACCCCTGTGAGTGTGTCTTCTCCTGAGATCCTTGTCGCTGGGATAGTGACCAAGATTGACTCTGCTCATGGTATTCCAGGCTCGGTTCCAAGCATTTAACATGCTTTACCTCATTTCACCTTTTCAAGAGCCTGATACAGAAAGTACAGTTATTGTTGCCATTTCACACTTCAGAGGCAAAAAGTGTTCAGTGCCTTGCCCCAGGTTCAAGAGTTCATCATGGGTAGAGCTGGGGTTTGAATGTAGGCTGTGTAGACAGAGCCCATACTTTTTTTTTTTGGTTTGTTTTGTTTTGGCCGCGCGGCATGCGGGATCTTAGTTCCCCGGTCAGGGATAGAACCCGTGCCCCCTGCAGTGGGGGCACAGAGCCTTAACCACTGGAGTGCCAGGGAAGTCCCCAGAGCCTACACTTTAAACAACTCTGCTGTGCTGCTTGCTGTTTTACATTTACCCCGGTCAGAAACCTGGGCATCATTTTTGAAGCTTCCTTCTCGCTTGCCTCCCATATCTAATCCAATGCCAAGCCTATCATTTTTGCCTCTGGAATAAATTTCTATTTCTTTCTGTTTTCACTGTCACCACCCTAGTCCAAGCTATTGCCTCTTTCCTGGACACATGCAATGACCTAATGGCTCTTTCTGTCTTTTTCCTCTTTTCTCCTTCCCACCCTGTATACTTCCCGTATTACAACAAAAGAAATCTCTAAAACATAAATTCAGTTGTGCCACTCTGCTAACTAAAATGCTCCAATGGTTTCCTACTGTCCTCAGGTCAAAATCTGAACTCCTGTTAAAGGATAAACTGAGGCATAGTAAACATTTTTAGAGTTTATTTGAGAAAAAAAATCGATGTGGATAGGGCAGTGCCAAACCAAAAGTGGCTAGGAGCGCACTATGGACAGGAACCAGGGGAAAGACCTACAGAGAAGGTGTGGAAGCAAAGAAAGGAAATTATCTCATTGGCTACAGCTTAAAGCCTTATTGGCTGTTTGTGATTGGTTGTCCTTAGGTTTTGATTTCTTAGCCTTGAGGCATTAGCAGGCTTAGGTTTTGGTTTGCTTGTGTAGACCAACCGACATTAGAGCCACCTCAGTCTAATGGGCTCCGTGTTTAATTAACTTAGCGCTCCTCAACATGCCTTAAAAGGCCTGCTCTGGGCTCTGATCTCTCCACCCTCATCCTTCTTCCCACACTCCCTCCCCTCACCTTGTATTATCCACGTGATCCAGCCTTTCTGAACCTCTTCCCTTTTCTGGCTCTTGGAAGGACATCTGCTCTCTTTCACCTCTTGGCCGCTGAGCTGTCTGATCCCTTCTCTTTAGCTGGTTTACTCCTACTCATCCTTTAAAGCCTCAGGATCTCCTCCTTAAGATCCTAGAAAGGGATTTTGGTGCCTTGGCTGTGTGTTCCAGAACAGTTGGCACTTACTGTGTGCCAGGCTCTGTTCGAGCATTTTAAATACATTCACTCATTTAGTTCCACAACAGCCCCCTGAGGTGCAATTATAATTTCCTTCTGGCAGACAAGGAAGTTGAAGCACAAAGTGTATCCGTCACAGTCCAGTCAGAAAAGCTGATGTTGCTCAAGTAGTTCCCCAGCGGAAACTTGATACAGGGCTCTGACTACAAGGGAATTATTGCAAGAGCAGGAAAGGCAGATAGTAGATGGCAAAGCAACCTAGAAATCATCAACAGGAAGAAGCTGCTCCTGCAGGTTAGAGGGACAGGGGAAGAAGGTGATGTCACCAGAGCTGAGGGGCTGGGGCAGCCTAACGGCAACTGGAACCCGGGAGGAGATGCAGCCCCTGCCAGAGCTGCCACCCCAAACAGAGACGGCGGGTAACAACCTGACAGTCCCCCCTCCTACCCATTAAGCTCCCCCAGTGCTTCCCGTTGGCTGAACTAACCAGACCCTCATTAGCAAGGGAGCTTGGGAAAAGTAGTTCTCAGAAGTGATGGGAAAGATGGGGAATAAATTGAGAGTAAACAGGCAGAAGACAGACCCAGAGAAGTTAAGTAGTTAGCCCAACGTCACACAGCTTCTAAGTAGCAGATGCAGCTGGTTTGTCCCCGGAATGTACACCCTTAGCAACTGTTATATATTGCCTCTCTGAGAACTTTGGGCAAAGCACTGAATCATTCTTTGCCTCAGATATACAAAATGCAGATAATAGTAGTACCCTCTGTGAAAAAGATTAAAATATGAGTTAAAATATGTCAGATAATTTGAACAGTAATTATGCCTGCAATATCATAAATGCGGTCCGTCTTGTTCACCATTTCAGGGACAAGGATTTCAGGAGGAGGCAGTGGTCTCGTGATGGAAACTATGCCCGCTACTGCTCTAAGCTCTTTCTCTGTAATGTAGTTGCTAGCTCCATCTTATGGAGGATAAAACTAAAGCCCCAAGAGTTTGATTGTCTAAGGTGATATAGCATAAGTGGGAGTAGGGTTCAAGAATCGGATCTAGAGTCAGGGTGTTTAACTGCTATATTGAAATGCTTGTGTAACAGACTCTCCCAGCTAAACTGCAGTTACTATGGCACATGGTCTGTGCCTTTTTGCCTTTGATTTCCCAGCACTAGCTTATTGCCTAGTGCCAGGAAGGTACTCACTTCATGAGTTGAAATGGCCTGGTGATTTGCTGGTGCCCAGGAAAAGCAAATGTTTCCAGACCTGTCTGGGGACTTCTTGGTCAGCAGCAAGGTGTCCAGTCATGAGCTGTAGCACAGCCTCTCCTCAGGGACTGATTCTAGGCCGTTTCCATGTTGCATCTCTGGGTATCCCAGCTCTGCCATTTCATCCAGCTTTGTGATGTCTTCTCCTGACCCTCCCCATCCATTTTCTACCTCGCTGAGTGCTCAGGGTGACCAAAGCTGAGTCAGAGCGGGGAAGATTGCAGCAGGAGGATGTAAGAGAAAAGGAAATGGGGTCAAAGGTCACCATTCGGAAGTTCTTGAGGGCATGTAAAGATCAAAATCTATGAACTGCCCATCCAGATGTAAGGTGGGACTGAGAGTTGCATCTTGCTAGGACATTATTTCCGTTTTTATCTCAGTAATTGAGTTGGTGTATGAAGCGGAAGCAATCACTCTTTGCCTGTTTCCCCACATAAAGAAGACAGCAAAGATAATTTTCACCAAGTGTTGGAGAAGCTGTGCCAGGTCAATCTCGTAATCGAGTTTTGGCATGAGGACATTGGCCTGATTTTTTGATTCGTTGGCAACAAGTATGCTTTGGGGATGATGCCCTTTCTTCAGTTTCTCTCGTCTTGCCAGTTGAAAAGAGTTGGGCTTCTTGTGAGAAGCCGATGTGTGTTCATCTAACAAATAATATCAATTACATACTTGATAATGGTTCCCTTTTTCCTTCGGCTGCTTACAAAGGGCAGAGCCAAAACTGGCCGTTCAGCGCTTGGAAGTCTATGGGATTTCCTAACCTCGCCACTGGGATTCATTCTCTATCCCATTTTCTTTGTCTTCTTTTCCTGCACTTCTATTTAGTGGCTTGTATCTTGCTGGATTGTGTGCATCTTTGTAAGCCACACCTAGTCCCTCCAGACACAATGTGTACAAATACAAGGCTACTGACTCAAACGTTTTTATCATAGACTTGATTCCTCTCTTTGTTTTAGGGGAGCACTTTAAATTACTGACATGCATCAATGTCCCATTACTTTCTGGAATGAATGAGTTTAGCAGAGGCCTTTTTAAGGCAAAAAGCTAAATATTAAAGTCTGTGGTTTCTAGCTGAGAGAATTTGTAATTTTAGAACTGGTTGATGAAGAAATATATGTTGAGTGGTTGCCTGAGGCAGGGGGTGGGAGGTGGGTAAAATGGGTGAAGGGGAGTCAAAAGGTACAAATTTCCAGTCATAAGATAAATAATTCCTAGGGGTGTAATATACAGCATGGTGACTATCGTTAACAATTCTGTACTGTATATTTGAAAGTGGCTAAGAGAGTAGATCTTGAAAGTCTCATCGCAAGAAAAAAAAATGTGTAATGGGGTGTGGTGATGGATGTTAACTAGACTTACTTGGGTGATCATTTTGCAATATATATAAATATCATTATGTTGTACACCTAAAATGAATATAATGTTATATATCAATTATGTCTCAAAATATATACAAACAAATGATAAAAAATCAGATACTCATTTCAAAAATAATCAGGTCATCAGAAATGATAGTAAGTGACTGAAGAAGTAGTGTTTGCTGAAATGAGAGGTACCAGAGGCAAGGCAGTCCTGATGTTTTAATACTGGCTTGTTAGACTCATTCCTACCTATTACATTTTGTTATATTTTGGCTTTTGCTCTTGTAAAATATAGGCATAGTATACAGTAGAGATCAAGGAAAAGGGAATAATTTGAGCAAGTAGATTAATACAAGTAAATCTGCAATGGTCTGTCTTAGCAAAAAAAAGAGAAAGAAAGAGAGAAAAGAAAGAAAGAGAGAAAGAATTATATACTGAAAATCTGATTGATTTTGGTAATATTTTAAAAGGAGTTTATACCTTATTAATGCATAAACAAAAAATAAAATTAATAAATTTGTGATGTATTAATCATATTGATTAACTATAACCAATCTACATATATTTGAAAAATAGGTGCATAGGCATCTGGTGAAAACAGGGGTCTTGGATAATGTCTTGAGCACATGGAGAGAAGACCCTTCTCAGGAGCCCGTAGTGCCCCAAAGGCTGAGGATCCTGCCCTTACTCTGTTTTTACCGCACACTTTGTTAGGTGCTAGTGCCCCAGGTATGCTGTTGCACTAGAGTGCTTTTCTTCTGTGAAAAATGGAAAACAATGGACTCAAACGCCACCTTCACTGATAAAATTTCCCTTCTAACTTTCTAGACATGCATCAAAATCACTTCATTAAATTTGAACAATGTTTAAATAAGGACATATTTGTACTGAGATTTTTTTAAACTGTTTAAGTCCTCTGATATAATACGTTTGGTTTTCTGTTTTTTTTTTTTTTTTTTAATTTATGGCTGTGTTGGGTCTTCGTTTCCGTGCGAGGGCTTTCTCTAGTTGTGGCAAGCGGGGGGCCACTCTTCATCGCGGTGCGCGGGCCTCTCACTATCGCGGCCTCTCTTGTGGCGGAGCACAGGCTCCAGACGCGCAGGCTCAGTAATTGTGGCTCACGGGCCCAGTTGCTCCGCGGCATGTGGGATCCTCCCAGACCAGGGCTCGAACCCGTGTCCCCTGCATTAGCAGGCAGATTCTCAACCACTGCGCCACCAGGGAAGCCTGGTGTTCTGTTTTTTAAATTTTTTTTCTTCCAGGTTTATTGAGATATAATTGACATACAGCACCGTATAAGTTTAAGGTGTACAGCATAGTAATTTAACTTACGTAGATCATAAAATGATGACCTCAGTAAGTTTAGTGAACATCCATCATCTCATGTAGATACAAAATAAAAGAAAAAGAAAAAAAATTTTTTCCTCATGATGAGAACTCTTAGGATTTACTCTCTTAACTTTCACATATAACATACAGCAGTGTTAATTATATTATGTTGTACATTACATCCTTAGTACATATTTTATTCCTATCAATTATATATAATTTAACAATTGTATATTCCTATTAAAAAACAGATCTAGGAAGGTGGGGGATCTCGTTTTCTGAAAAGGAAGCTGTAGAGATGCTTGTCTGAGGTAACTCTTCAAGTTGGAGGCTGAGCTGAGATTAGAAGTTTATTTCCTAAAATGAATTCTATTACTTTTTCCCTTGACTATGGGCTGTCTTTTTTTTCCTAAATCTTTTTAGGTAAACAAGGTCACAGCGACCCCTTCATCTCTCAGCCTTTTCCCTCCAGTGACATATTAGTACAGTGCCCAGACCTGTGTCTCTGTGTTCTCCAACACCTTTGCCTCCGCTGGGGTCCTGTAATCCCTCTACCATCTACAGACAATAAGAAATCAAGATTATTCACTCTAGACGGCAGCTTTTCTTTCCTTTTTTTTATTTTTTTATTTTTTATTTTTTTTATTTTTTATTTTTTTATAACTAAGGTCTTGACACTATCCCTAGGTCATTTCCTATTTATTTATTTATTTATTTATTTTTGGCTGTGTTGGGTCTTCGTTTCTGTGGGAGGGCTTTCTCTAGTTGCGGCAAGCGGGGGCCACTCCTCATCGCGGTGCGCGGGCCTCCCACCATCGCGGCCTCTCTTGTTGGGAGCACAGGCTCCAGACGCGCAGGCTCAGCAACCGTGGCTCACGGGCCTAGTTGCTCCGCGGCATGTGGGATCTTCCCAGAGCAGGGCCTGAACCCGTGTCCCCTGCATTGGCAGGCAGATTCCCAACCACTGCGCCACCAGGGAAGCCCCTCCTTTTTTTTAAATAGATCTTTATTGGAGTATAATTGCTTCACAATACTGTGTTAGTTTCTGTTGTACAACCAAATGAATCAGCCATATGCATACATATATCCCCATATCCCCTCCCTCTTGAGCCTCCCTCCTACCCTCCCTATCCCACCCCTCTAGGTGGTCACAAAGCACCAAGCTGATCTCCCTGTGCTATGTGGCTGCTTCCCACTAGCTATCTATTTTACATTTGGTAGTGTATATATGTCCATGCTACTCTCACTTTATCCCAGCTTCCCCCTCCCCACTGTGTCCTCAAGTCCATTCTCTATGTCTACGTCTGTATTCCTGCCCTGCCACTAGGTTCATCAGTACCTTTTTTTTTTTTTAAAGATTCCATATATATGCATTAGCATACGGTATTTGTTTTCCTCTTTCTGACTTACTTCACTCTGTATGACAGACTCTAGGTCCATCCACCTCACTAAAAACAACTCAATTTCATTTCTTTTTATGGCTGAGTAATATTCCATTGTATATATGTGCCACATCTTCTTTATCCATTCATCTGTCGGTGGACACTTAGGTTGCTTCCATGTCCTGGCTATTGTAAATAGTGCTGCAGTGAACATTGTGGTACATGTCTCTTTTTGAATTATGGTTTTCTCAGGGTATATGCCCAGTAGTGGGATTGCTGGGTCATATGGTAGTTCTATTTTTAGTTTTTTAAGGAACCTCCATAGTGTTCTCCATAGTGGTTGTATCAATTTACATTCCCACCAACAGTACAAGAGGGTTCCCTTTTCTCCACATGCTCTCCAGCATTTATTGTTTCTAGATTTTTTTGATGATGGCCGTTCTGACCGGTGTGAGGTGATACCTCATTGTAGTTTTGATTTGCATTTCTCTAATGATTAGTGATGCTGAGCATCTTAGCAGCTTTTCTACTATATTGATTAGCTGTTTTATGGAAGAAGACTGGCACGTCTGATCTATAGGATTTTTGTGGCTGTTAAACGGAATTTATTGAAACCAACTCAGCAAAGCCCTGTTTGCGTGGATAGCTATGCCTCAGGAAAGGTCTGTGCTTAAACCCCAATACTAAACAGCATGCAATGAAAGGCCCTCTTGCCTAAATCACCCCACCCCCAGCCCCCCTGCCCTGCAGACACTTCCCAGGCTTGGGGGAAAGCTGGCAGGGCTCCATTTTGATCATCTCCATGTGGAGTTTTTCCTCAGCCCCTGATATGGGTTAATTCTGAATTATAATCCAGCCTGCTTTCTGGGGGTCCCTGAGGAAATTCGGAGAGAGAATGCAACTTGTTTTGTTGAATTGAAAACCAAGTAGCCCATGTTTGGCTAAGAGTTTTTTTTAAAAAAAGGGAAGAAGAAAAACTCATGAGAAGAAATGAAACGCCAGCTCTCTCTTTCATGTGGGGCAGTTCAGGGTATGGGAGGACAGTGGGAGGAGGTGGGAAGAGTAGAGGAGGGAGGCAGCTGAGTTTATTTTTAACACCAAGTTAAAGGCACACTCTGTGTTCTTTCCTTTTAAAAATAGACTTTGAACCTCTTAAAACGTTTGACTCTATTCTGCCTGTGGGGTAATACCCCTTTTGTGGCTGGCAACTCCCACTGGATCTTTTCCCATTACAGGCTTACTGGCCAAGTAGTTAGAAGGATGGAAAAACCCCAGAATTTTTCTTCCGAGAGCTCCTGATCAGCATACGCACACAGCTCCTGTATGCAGAGAGGCTCATAAACTCTGGCTGCTTACCTGAACCTTGAGCTTTATGGCGTTTCTCAAAACTTGATGGTTTGGGAAAATGTCCTCTTTTTAAAATAGTCCGGGTTACATGGATGGACCTAGAGGTTGTCATACTGAGTGAAGTAAATCAGACAGAGAGAAATATTGTATGATATTGCTTGTATGCGGAATCTAAAAAAAAAATGATACAAATGAACTAATTTACAAAACAGAAACAGACTCACAGACTTAGAGAAGGAACTTATGGTTACCAGTGGGGAAGGGCTGGGGGGGAGGGATAGTTAGGGAGTTTGGGATTGACATGAACACACTGCTATATTTAAAATGGATAACCAACAAGGACCTACTGTATAGCACGGGGAACTCTGCTCAATATTCTGTAACAACCTAATTGGGAAAAGAATTTGAAAAAGAATAGATACATGTATACGTATAACTGAATCACTTTGTTGTACACCTGAAACTAACACAATATTGTTAATCAACTATACTCCAATATGAAATAAAAAGTTAAAAAAATAGTCTGGGTTAGTAAAATAGTGGATAAAGTCTTTTTGAGGTCCATTGCAATAATTTATTCATTGAGCTTATAAATGACACAACACACATGTATATACACATTTACACACATGAAATTAGAATAAGTATGAGTAATATGATAATAGCTGATCTCCAACACTTATTGAGGGCTTACTCTGTGCCCGGCACTGTTTCACATACATTTAATGCTTTGAACAATGCTCTCAATATTATCATCCCATTTTACAGATGAGGAAACTTGGGCTCAGGGCTATTCAGTAATTTGTGAAGATTATAAAATCAGTGAGTGGTTATGTTTTGTTTTTTGGGTTTTTTTTTTTTTTGCCCGTGAGGCATGCGGTATCTTAGTTCCTTGACCAGGGATCGAATCCATGCCCCCTGCAGTGGAAGCCCGGAGTCTTAACCACTGGACTGCCAGTGGTTTAGGGAAGTCCCTAAAGTCAGGCAGTCAAGCAGTTCAAGTCCACTGCTAGCCCATACATTTAGTCCATAATTAGAAAAGGACATTTCTAATGTCCTACCTTAAGACATTTTTGCTTCCATCTGTTGGGAAGTTATCAAATGTACTGATTTTGTTAGAACATGTTATTGCCATTTGCAAGACAGTTGTCATAATAAAAATGTAAATCCACAATGTTGATGATGTGAAGGGTGCCCCCTTAGATGTGATATCTTTGTGCAGTGCACAGCCTGCACAAAGGTACATGGCGGCCCTAGGTATACACACACAAGCACACACACATGTACTCCTGCAGACATGGTAGTTTATGAAGAAAAAAACCATACTGCTCTCGTTTAGAAGGAGAGGGGACTAGTCTTTTAGTGTTTTAGAGGTAACCAGACTGATCTGATGTTAGCAACAACTCTTCTATGTGCCTCAGTCTAGAACTAGTACAAATCTTATATGAAACTCTGAAGCTTGTATTTGTGCACAGCAGAAAAGTGCCCTACTCCCACTTCCCTCTTCTTCTCCTCTGGGGAATACACATTGAATTCACATTGGAACACGGGGGTCCATGTATATGCATGTGTTAAATGGCAGCGGGGGGCGGGGAGAGAAATAGAACAGTTCACAATCCTAGGAGATGAAAGTTTTATTATCGAAAATTTCAGAAATATACTGAAGTAGACCAAAAAGCATAATGAACTCCACTTACCCTCATGAACCTCACACCCAGCTGCAGCAATTATCAACTAATTATCAACTAATGACCAGTGTTGCCTCATCTATGTTTCTACTCAATCCTCCCTTATTTGAAGCAAATTCTAGACATCATATCATTTTATCCAAATACATTGCAGTGCATTTCTCTGCAAGATGTAAACTGTTTTTTAAAAACAACCACAATATTATCATTACATCTTAACAGAAGTAGCAGTAAGTCCTTGATGTAATCATATATCCAATCAGTGTTCAAAATTTCAATTGTTTTCCAAATGTCCCAAATTTTCTTTTGTTTGTTGTTTTCACCTTGTGTTTGTTTGAAATGGCAATCAACTAAGTTCAAACATCACATTGGTGGTAGTGTCTCTTACTCTCTGAATCTACATCACTTTTTTCCACAGTCTGGGTTTTGCTAACATGCCGATATGGCATCCTCATAATGTAGTTTAACACATTTCTTTGTAGCAGAATCCTTTCTGGGAGGAGTCCAGGCATCTGCATATTCTTTTAAGGTGCTTGAGTGAATTTGAGCCACAACCAGGCTTGGAAAGCCCTGGAAAAGCTCAATGTCTGCTCCCAGATTTCTTAATGGATGGGTTGAAGAAATGAAACTCCAAGGATCTTACTTGGTGCCATGGTGAAAGCATATGTCTACCACCCGTTGACAGGTGAAGAATGTTGGCTTGCTTCTTGAGGGCCTGTAGACTCCCCATGGTAATTTCCTGTTCTCCAGGAGAACAGTTTCTCAGCCAGGCTTGAGAGGGGGCAAAAAACCTGCATTGGTGGCATCGGAAAAAAGACAATCTCCCAGAGGGGTGATTTGCTTTTATTGGGACAATGTGAGAACCAGTAACCAGCCAGCAAATTGCCCATTAACAGGCAGAGCCTCTATTTTGCAGACGTGAGTAAGCTGGTGCTTAACTTAGTGGAGTTTAAATAACTGGTAATACCAAATGTTCTATGGATACTTGACTGATGCTAAATCTACATGTCTTCAACGGATTGTGACATGAACACATTTGATTCATTTTGTGCTTTTTTTTTTTTTTTTTTTTTAAGATTCTGGCTTTGCTGAAGAAATCAAACAAAGGCTGATAGGTTTGCTGGGCTCTGGTTTACAGCCTCTTTTTCCACAAGAATCTGCTGCAGTCATGTCATTGCTAGCCAAAGGCAGCCTCACCCTTGCTGTGGAAGATGTTATCTGTCCTAGGCTGCTCCGCTTCTTGGTCAGCAGCCTGACTTTTCTTTCTTCTGTGTCTCTTGAAGGCTCAAGATAACTAAAAAATAATAACAGAACATTGCAGTTTCTTGGTAAGGTTAGGGTTTTGAGCTTTTCCCTTCCCCACTTCCACATTGGTCATCAGCACCTGCCCCATCCCCTGATGTCCTCCTTCCCTACACAGGCTGCCTGGAGAGGTGTTTGCACTGTGCTTGTTGTCACATAGCCTGGGGTCAAGGTCTGCTCTGCAACCTCACTGGCTAGCTGGGTGACCTTGGGTAGGCCACTTGATGGTCTGAGCACTGATATCTTTACCTGTAAAATAAAGATTGTATCAGCTGCTCTGCCTATCCCATGAAGATGTTATGAAGATCAAATTGAGAGTTGATGTAGGGGAAAGTCCTAAGCATTGCACAAGAACCCTTGCAGCCTCCACTGCATCAGTTCACAGTGCAGAAGAAATCACATGAATTTTAGAGTCTAATAAGGTCCCATTGCCTTTTGGCTGTATCATTTTGGGCAAATTGTACTCTGAGCCTTAGTTTCCTCATAAATGAAATGGGGATTATTTTACCTGGCATTTGTTTACTTGCATCTTTATTTATTCACACCACACTTTGATCTACTGTTGTCATGAGGACTAACGCTGAGATAAGATATATAAAGCACCTAACATAGATTTGGTACCCAGTAGGTTCTCAGTAAATGGAAATTCTTTTTCCTGTCCTGTTCTTGGCAACTGGACTGTGGTATGACCCAGCTGACATGTCTTCCTTTATACAGAAATATCTCTTCCTCTAGATTGCTGAGTACAGAACTGCCTGCTTGTTCCTCTGTCCTCACCTATGAGGATGCTTGCTTACAGCCCAGACATGTTTCAAATTCTCTTTGTAAGTCTGTAGACTAGGAAGTTACATAATGAAGCCCTTCTCTTATATTACTTGGGAATAAAGATTCCTCAACAGCATATTCGAAAAAGACCCAAAAGTTTGGTTGACTACAAAATTAACATGAGTCAATAGTGTAATGAAGTGAACAGAAATCAATGAATTTTAGGAAACACTAATGGAAAGGTCCAATCCTACTGGACTCATCCTACTTGTGTTTAAGATGCTGTCGCACTGGGATGGATCACTAGAAGAGGAGAGCTGACAAAGGGCTTGGGATCCAGGGTGTTTGAGTAACTATTAGAAAAACTGAGGATACTTAAAGATATATTTCAGGAGAAAGATCTTACTGTCTTCTGTTTTTGAATGGGCCAAGCAATTAGAGAAAATAGAACACCACCACTTTGCATTTACGTAAAAGAACAAATTTCTAAGGTGTATGTACAGGCATGCATTTGAGGCTATGTGACTCAACTGGGAGGAATTAGAGATAGAAGTTATAGGGGAGTAGTTCTAGTAGTGGTATTTCTATTTCTATTCCTGCTTCAAACTCTGAGCTATTGTAAGCATTTGCTATTACAACACGTTTAAAACTGGGCTTCCCTATGGCCAGTCTCAGCGTGGCATTACATACAAAAGATATCCAAAACAATATTGAAATGAGAAATTGGAAAGCAATATAATCACAAATATACCAGAAATTGGGCTTCCCTGGTGGCGCAGCGGTTGAGAGTCTGCCTACCAATGCAGGGGACACAGGTTCAAGCCCTGGTCCGGGGGGATCCCGCATGCCGCGGAGCGGCTGGGCCCGTGAGCCACAGCTACTGAGCCTGCGCGTCTGGAGCCTGTGCTCCCAACGGGAGAGGCCGCGATAGTGAGAGGCCCGTGCACCGCAATGAGGAGTGGCCCCCGCTTACCGCAACTGGAGAAAGCCCTCGCACAGAAACGAAGACCCAACACAGCCAAAAATAAATAAGTAAATAAATAAATAAAAATAAATTTAAAAAATATATATATACCAGAAATTAAGACAGGTAACAAGGAACAATCATGTACAACTTTATGTCAATTAACTGAAATATGCAAAATAGTCAATTTTCTAGAAAACTATAATCAATTAAAACTGATTCAAGAAGAAATAAATGACCTAAATCCTATAATCTTCAAAGATATTAAATCATTGATTAAGTCTACCCAAATTATTAATTAAGATACAAATAGTTTCTTACAGGTGAGTCTTACCAATTTTCTAAGGAGTATATAGTTCCAGTCTTCTATGAACTGTTCCACAGAATATAGAGAGAGTATAAAAAGAACCCCAAAACTCATTTTATTAGACTGGCACAAACTTGAATCCAAAATAAGACAAAAATAATAGGGGAAATTGAAGCCAACTTCATTACTGAATATAAAGGTATAAATTGTAATAAAATTTAGCAAAAAACAAAACAAGACAAAAAAATAAAACCAAAAATACACTATGACCAAATTGGGTTTATCCCAGGAAAGCAAGGATGGTTTAATGTTAGAAAAATCTGTTAGTATAATTTATCACATTAACAAATTACAAGAGAGAAAGCATGCAATTATCTTAATAGAGGCAAGTAAAATCATTTGGTAAACTTTAATATTACTTTACATTAAAAAAAAGGAAATACAAATAAGAGGGAATGGAATTTTCTTTATTTTGTATACATTTATTTCATAAAACTCGAAATTATTCTGAATATTGAATATTATTTTGTCTAATTAATGTAGGTTGCTCATTTCAGGGAATAATTTGGGAATGGAAATCTCCCCCCAAATTCTCCTCGGTAAAGGCAAAAACATACTCTCTCCCTGTTACCTGAGCCTGACATTTATTTTATTTATTTACTTTCACAAACTTACTGCAGTATAACTGATATATCCAAAAGAAGCCACACATTCCTGTATACAATTTGATGAATTTGGACCTGTGCATTCACTTATGATGCCATCACTACAATCAAGGTTATAAAACACCTCTAAAGGTTTCCTTAGGTTCCTTTGCTTTTGTTGTTGTTGTAAGAAGACTTAACTAGATCTTCCCTCTTAGCAAATTTTTAAGTGCCCAATACCATAGTGTTAACTATAGGCACTGTGTTGTACAGCAGATCTCTAGAACTTATTCATTTTTACATCTGTGACTTTATACCCATTGAACATCTCCCCATTTCCCCCTGCCCTCTTCCCCTGGCAACCTCCACTCTTTCTTCTGCTTATGTAAGTTTAACTATGCAAGTGATCTCATATAAGTGGGATCATGGGGGGATATGTGTCCTGCTATGACTGACTTATTCACTTAGCATAATGTCTTCCAGGTCTATCCATGTTGTCACAAATGGTAGGGTTTCCTCCTTTTTAAAAGCTGAATAATATTCCATTGTATGTATACACATTTTATTTATCCATTCATCTGTCAGTAGACTGATTATCTTCTCCATCTATTTTTCTCCTCTATTCAAGCTCTGAGTGTTTTCAGAGATATAACCTCACCTCATATTCTAATTTCTTCCTGGGCCTGGAAACTTGAATTTGGCTTCTTGAACCTGCTGTGAATCGTAACCAGGATTAACCCAGCTATTCTACTTTGCAAGAAGGGCCGAGCCTTCATTTCCTGCCAGGGAACTGGGATGTGACTCCAGTTCATGGTTTATCAGATCTGGACTTGTTATCATGAAAATCACTTTAAAGGCCTTTAGGGTTACCAATTTAAATGCTAATATATTCTTCTCCATTTGCTTGTATATGCGTAGGAAATGGTGGAAACTGATGGAGATTAACAGGGGAAGGGCATTCATCGGGTCAGTGACAGGGACTGAGGGAGGAGAGAAGGAAAAAGTCACTTTTCAATTCCCATCTTTTCTTCTTGAATTTTTTATAGTAAGCATGTATCATTTTTATGATAAAATAAAAATATGCAATGAAACACTGTGTTCTAACTGGTATAATAAGCTGTTAGCATTTGGTCCTGAGATTCTCTCTTCCAGAGACAGCTGTAGAACAGATATGCTACTAAGGATAACTTCAGCTTCTAGGAGAAATCATTATAGAGAGGTGCAATTTCAAATCCAGTAGGAGAGTGGCAAGGGCAGGGTATGGCCATGAACCCTTTTCCTAATTTGAAGAGGACATTTGTGAGGGAGTCACTGTGTGGATGTAGAGATGAATTTTGGGGCTGTTGTTCTTGTCCTGCAGCTGCTTCTGTCTCTGCAAGCAGTTTAGGGGAGAGCCAAGAGGAATGGAACCCTGCCCCTTTAATTAGCCCCAGGAGCCAGGCAAGGTAAATATTTGTGGCTGAAACTGCATGAATCCATGGAAGCTGGGATTTTAGCCTAGAAGCATTGTGCTGCCAAGTTGCCATGAGACCCAGAAAGCTGGAGCTAGGTTCTGCCTCAGAAAGTGCTTCTGAGTTTAAGAGAAGTGGGAAGAATAACAAACAGAGCTGTGGTATCGAGGTCTAAGTGTTAGATGAGGATGATGAGTGTATATCTATGCCTTATGCTACGTTGCAAATTTTACCTATTTTAATTTTATCTCGATATTGATTTCTTTTACTAAAAAAAATGTCAGTGCTCCAAATGCAGACATATTTAACTTACTGCATTTATTAACTCATTATCTGGTTTCCAGTGATACTAAATACAATCAGATCATGCAATTGCCCTGCTTAAAACTTTTCAATGTCTTTCCATTTCTCTTAGAATAAAATCCTGACTTTTATGGGATTTTATATGTAGGGTGACTGTACAATTTATCATCCAAACTGAGATACTCAATATTTATGGTGGGAGAACAGGTGTGATAGGGACTCTCCTAGGAAAACCAAGATGTATCCATGAGGCTCTGTTGGATTTAGCACCTAGCCTCATTTCTTGCTGTCCTTGTCTGCTCACTTGGCACCAGGTATGCTGGCCTCCCTTCTGTTGGTTGCTTCAAAAAGTCATCATGGAGTCTTTTTTTTTTTTTTTTTAAATAAATTTATTTATTTATTTTTGGCTGTGTTGGGTCTTCGTTTCTGTGCGAGGGCTTTCTCTAGTTGTGGCAAGCAGGGGCCACTCTTCATCGCGGTGCGCGGGCCTCTCACTGTCGCGGCCTCTCCTGTTACGGAGCACAGGCTCCAGACGCGCAGGCTCAGTAGTTGTGGCTCACGGGCTTAGTTGCTCCGCGGCATGTGGGATCTTCCCAGACCAGGGCTCGAACCCGTGTCCCCTGCATTGGCAGGCAGATTCTTAACCACTGCGCCACCAGGGAAGCCCCTTTTTTTAAAAAAATTAATTAATTAATTAATTTTTATGGCTGTGTTGGGTCTTTGTTTCTGTGCGAGGGCTTTCTCTAGCTGTGGCAAGCGGGGGCCACTCTTCATCGCGGTGCGCGGGCCTCTCACTATCATGGCGTCTCTTGTTGCGGAGCACAGGCTCCAGACGCGCAGGCTCAGTAGTTGTGGCTCACGGGCCCAGCTGCTCCGCGGCATGTGGGATCCTCCCAGACCAAGGTTCAAACCCGTGTCCCCTGCATTGGCAGGCAGATTCTCAACCACTGCACCACCAGGGAAGCCCCATCATGGAGTCTTTACTGTCCTCTGAGTCATGCTTACGTGTGCATTATTTATCTTTGGGGTCTCAGATATCAACTCCTCAGAGAGTCCTTCCCTGACCACCAGTCTAGAGTGGTCTCCGCAGTTACTCTGTGTTTCATCTCTCTGCTCCCTTCCATCATCATACCTGTGACAGTCTCTAAGGATCTTGTCTAGGTGTTTGTTTATTATCTGTATCAGCTACTGGAATGAGATCAAGGACTTGTCTGTCTTATTCGTGGGCCTGGCACACAGTAGGGGCTTAATAAATATATGGCAAATGAATGAATGACCAAGTGAAGGTCTTTAAGTTGGACTGAATCACCCAGAGATGATCACTGCCTTGATTCTCATCATATGAATAAGGTCCATCTTCAGTAGAAGAGGATGAATTGGAACAGAGAAAAGCAGAGGGAAGAGACAGAGAGGGGAGAGTAGGGGCTGATGCTGGACATGTCTTTTGTTACAGTCCCTATGGATATACAGTTTATCCTTTACTTCTTCCTTAATGGGGTGAGCCATTCAAATAAATTGTAAAAAAACCTCTCTTCCCCTTGCTTAACCTTAAATTAGCTAGAATTGGGATTGGGGTTCCATTTTTGCAACCAAAAACTTGTAGTAAAACATAATTAACCTATTTCCTTTGGATTATATATTTCCCCCTTTTTTTTTTTTAAAGGAAAACATCATGGCAGGATATGCTAATTGTGTGCCTCATTATCCAATTTTACCTTCTTCCTTGTAACTTAAGGGAGATGCATTAGTTTCCTATTGCTGCTGTAACAAATTGTCACAAAATTAGTGGCTTGAAGCAACATGAATTTTTTATCTTACAGTTCTGGAGGTCAGAAGTCTAAAATGGGTTGGTAGGCTGGGTTCCTTCTGGAGACTCTAGGAAAGAATCTGTTTCTTTGCCTTTTCCAGCTTCTAGAGGCTACATGCATTTCTTGGCTGAGGGCCACTTCCTCATATCACTCTGACCTCTGCTTTCAATGACACATCTCCTTCTGTGACTCTGACCCTTTTGCCACCCTTCTGTAAAGGCCCTTGTGATTACATTGGGCCCACCTGGATAATCTAGCATAATCTCCCCATCTCAAGATCCTTAACTTAATCACACCTGTAAAGTAATATATTTATGGGTTTTAGGAATTGGGACATGGGCATCTTTAGCAGACCATTTTTCTGTCTGTCATGAGGGGCATGTCCTTCTTCACCTGTTTCCTCTTCTGATGGCTGGGATGTAAGTATAACAGCTGGAGCTCAAGCAACCACCCTGGGCCGTAGTTTGGAAGACGCGTGCTAAGGATAGGAGAGCAGCAATGGAGAAGGAAGATCTAAGATCTAATCAGGTGGGAGAAGCTCACCCTGATTAAAAGAACAGGATTTACAAGAAAATCTTCAACTTTACATCTTCTACACTTGAAAACCTGAATCCAGTAAGGTGACAGAAACATCATAAAAGAAACATTTTTAAAGTTACCAAGGTGACAGTATCATTGTTCAGGTGATTAAAAAATAATAACAGTTTTACATCCTTGAGTAAAATCTGATTTCATTAAATATTTTTATGTTGACTTTTTCTGCAAAGCAGGTTGCGGGGCTGGGTGTGGGGAATGAGCCCTTTGTACTCTCATTCCCCATTGGGGCAATAATAAATTATATTATTCTCTCAACATCCCACACAAACAGCACATTAAGCAATCTTTAGTGCTCTGTATTATTTCCTTCAATAGCAGTCATAAAAGAAGTTCAAAGGAACACAAATACAGGTCAATGATAAGAACTCTTTTGTAATATGCAGTCACAAGGGTGTGTGTAATTATAGTGAAGATCAAGTCCACGGCATATTTCTCTGTGGAATGACTATCCTTTGCAGGTAAAATTTAAGATGTTATTTATTTACCTATTTATTTAGCTTACCACTCTCAGTTTCCTTACCCTTTATTTTTCTTCACCATACTCTTTACTACTTAATATTGTATATTGATTTGTTTTCTTGTTTTTGGCTACCTTGCTAAAATGTAGACTCCATAGGGCAGGGTCTTGTCTGCCTACTCACAGGGGTCTCCACAGTGTCCAATCACAAATGCCAGCTGCAAGGTGAGGAGTGACTGGAGGTGATACCGAAGGGGTGTGGGGTGACTGGATCGTGGGGGAACTGAAGGGGCTTTGACTGGATCCTGAGGCAGTGGGGAGTTGCAGAAAGGTATAAAGCTGACAGTTGCGGATGAGTGACATGATCAGACTTGGATTTTAGATAATAATTCTGCGTTTGGTGTGGACAAAGGATTTGAGTTGATGGAACAGTCTGGAGGCAGGGACACCAGTGAGGAGGCTACTGTGATATTTCAGGAGAGTGGAGATGAGAGCCAACCTAGAAAATTGGTAATAATGACAGCGATAATAATAATAATTTAACAAAGTTTGCTGCACAGTCACTAAAATGCATTTCTTAGACTACATTCCCCAGGCTCCTTTGCAGTTAGGTGTGGCCATGTGATTATGTTCCAACCAATAGAATGTGAGCAGAAATAAAGAGCTCCAATTCCAGGCCTGACCCATGGGAATCTCCCATGCACACTCCTCTCTGTTCTTTCCCTTTTCTGGATAATAGGGATGGAGAAGCCATGTACTGAAGGTAACTGGGAATCCATTAATGTAGGTCCCTGTAAAGCCATGTAGAGAAAAGTTGCCCCAATTGGAATGTTATATAAATGAGGAAGAACTATCTGCTGTGTTTGAGCCATTGGATAATTCTAGCTCTTTGTTACAGCAGCTAATGTTACCCTAATGAATTTAAGCACTCATTTTTGGCTAGGTACCATTCTTAATGCTTTCTATATGACAACTCATTTAATCTTCACAACAGTCCATTAAGTAACATATTATTATTATCCCCAATTTACAGATGAGGAATTTGCAATAAAGAAGGACTATGTAACCTACTGCAGTTACATAGCTGGGAAATGACAGAGCCAGATTTCAGAGTTCTAGCTCCAGTATTTTAAGCAATATCTGGTAGTGGAGATGGATAGAAATTAATAGACTTTTTTAAAAAAGACAGATGTCCTTTCTTTTCAATTAAACATTCTGAAAAAAACAGAACCTTTAAAATGTTTAATGGTCCAGCATGAACATTAATTAAAATTGAAGTCATTATTTACAAAATAGTAATATTTCCCAAAAAAATTTAAAGAGATAAATTGCTTTTGGTTGGATTTTCTGGAAACAAACTCTGAAACTGAGATTTCCAAGCAGGAGGTTTATTGGGAAGTGCTCCCTGAAAGTAAGGGAAGCAGGATTGGGCAGAGAGAGAAGTTGAACTATAATATAATCACAACAGAGAACTCAGCCTATCCCATGGGAAGCTCTGGAGCTGGGATAACCCTTCACAGTTATTCCATCAGGGCAGGAGGTCTGGGCTTTTTGTCCTGCTTCAGTCATAGAATGTGAGCTGCTGGCTGGGAGGGAATGTAAGCTTGGGTGAGGCAGCATCTTTGGAGAGGGATTCAGCTATGAAGCAGTGCTCCCAGCAGCTGGAGGAATGAGCAATGTGGTCTGGAAAGGGGGGTGGGCATGGAATCTTGTTGTTGCATCACAGTATTCACTATAGAAACAATTCAGAATAAATAAGTACCATATTTATAAATTTTAGGGTTGTTCCAGATTTCTACTGAGCCTCAGACTCACATAGCCCACTATTTCCTGATTGTGCCTGAAGCTTAAGAGGGTGTGTTGTGAAAGGACTGATGAGAGATGAGACTTCAGAGGTGAGCTGAGCTCACGTGAGAGATGAAACGGTGCGCCATGGAGTCTGGGTGAGAGGGAGGTCTGGTGGCAGCATGGAGATGGAGTAGCACACGGATGGACCCCTGGCAGGTGTACCATTCGGAGCAGTTGTACCAACCCATTGCTCCATGAGGACCAAAGCATGAACCAGTATCAATGGGATGGAGGAGGGCTGAACTTGCAAGACATTTTAAGGGTAGTTTTTAATGGCTGAATGTGAAGATGAGGGAAGATCTGAAGCAAACTCTGTAGTTGTAGCTTAGGAGACTGTGTGAAAGGTGACTCTTGAAGGGAGATTGTGGTCATGTCCACCCTATGGGGGCCAACATGAAATCTTGACTATCTTTTTAATTGACGAAACAAGAATTCCCTTTTCCTTCCTCCCTTCCTTCCTTCCTTTCTTTCCTTCTTTCTTTTTCTTTCTCTTCTCCTTTGTTCCTTTCTTCTTTAATTTTTCTTCTATTTGAGGAAACTTTCTGTTGCTTCCTCCTGTCCCTTAAAATGAGTTGTTCTTTCCATATGTAATTGGTTTTTTCATTAATCTATTTTAACAAAAATTTCTTTCATCATGTCTTCCCCTTTTTGGTTATAAATCTAAGTGTACCCAAACAAAACATACACTTAAGTAAAACCAAACAAAGTTTTAAAGCACAGATAGGAAATCCATTTTTTTCTTTATATCTTCATTTTCCTGCAGTTCTGTCATGGCTCATACTAGAAGTTCTGATAACAGGCTTGGACTGTGGGTGCAATGAGAGGTGACATGCAGTGTGCTGGGCTTGGGCACAGTGTTACCTTGTGCGTGGCTGGTTGCTCTCAGGTATGTAGATGTACAAGATCGTTTACTAAGGCCAGGTCTGAATGACCGTATTATATCCCTTGGTGTACCCAATGAGTGAGCCGTTATGCAGCTCTGATCTTTGTACTACACCCTTTTTATTTTCTGGAGCAAAAGTAATTTTCTGACCTGATATACACAAGATTAGAATCTAGCCTTCTGCAGGCTGCATTATTGCCAAGCAATTGGAAAACTTCTAATAGGGTAAAAATTTATTTTTAAAAGGAAAAGAACGTTAGTAATTAAGTGAGAGCAAATCAGTGGAGAAGACGTTGATGTTGTGTATACTCAGGGCAGCCAGATCAAACCATCATTCATTGAAAAACATTTATTGTGTAGGTTCTCTGTGCCAGGCACTATCCTAGATGTGCCAAGAATATAAAGGTGGATGAGACAGGTGAGGTCCCATCTCTCACAGAAGGTACCTCCTAATTATGAGAAACAGAAAAGAAGAAATAATAAGATAGCTTCCGATGTTTGCAAGTGCTCAGAAGAAAATAAAAGTTGGAATTCATTTGTTTATCCAGCCCTTTCTTCCCATTTCAAGAGGTTGCACTAGTGAGAAACTGGGTCTTTTCAGGACCTAGAAACGAGATAATGTGAACCCAAACCTCTTGCCTGAATAGGTAAATTGACAGACCGGGGATTTTGTGGGTCGGGAGGGTGGGGTTTTAAAACTTCGAATATAAATAGGATAGATATAATTTAAACTCCTGCTTAATATTAACAATTAGCTAGTTAAAACTACGGTGGGCGCTCTTTTAGCCAATTTGCACTTGAGCGACTCATAGGAAGAACAAGGGCTTTCTGTCCCCTCTGTAAGGGCTCAGCTGGTGCTCGGAGCACACTGAACAGTCTGCCCACATGGGCCCATCTCTGCCCCCAAGAGTTGAGTTTCACGCTGTCTGACAGTCAGAATTGTTTGTTCTTTAACATATTTGTGCCAGTTTTATTTATTATTAAAATTATGCAATTTACTTTAATATGACCTAACTAATGAAACATGAGTCTGGAAAGAGAGATAGACAGACAGAGAATTACTACAATGAAATTTAAATGGAATGCTTTGGAAAGGCTCAATAATGTCAAATGAGTTAATTAGCAAAGATTGGGAAAAATAATAAAATCTACAGTATTTTGTTCATAAGTGTCTTTAAGTTCTCACCCACTACACAGGAAGAAAAAAATGGAAGGTAAAAATGAGATCATATGGGTGTGGTTTGGGTAAAAAATGTAGGTTTGGAACCTTTCCAGTGAATTCATAGTGAGGGAAAGTGCCACAACCTTCTACCAGATTGTTGAGTACATTTACATTTATTGAAGTTAAAATATAAGATTTACAATATAAATGTATTCTTCCCTCCAGGCCCCCTGCCCCCATCTCCGATTAGCTCATTAATTAGCAGTTCTGATTGTGTTGCATAAGAAGATTTTTACTGCATTGTAAGTTGTGTGTTCAGTGCAACAGGGACTCACAATCCCTCCATTCAGAGAGCTCCAGAGTATAGTCCTAACATTATTAGATAAAGAATTTATGTCTTCCAGTAATTCCTTAACCTGAGCTATATCTCCTTTTTATCGTTTGCACAGCAGAAGCAAAGAAAATATTTTCACTTTTCAGCAGCACCTTTTCATTGAGAATATCAAAGCTCTTTAAAGGGCAAATTTCTAATTGAGCAATAATGCTTATATCCCCAGAGAGAGGTGGACAGAGAGGATTTATTATCCTCTCACAGAGGATGTTAGACCCATGCTAAGTAGCTAACAGATGTCTCCTTGCTGTCTCTCAGGAGAATTATGTTTCCGCTAATCTCCTGGCCACACTGTGTCCTGTTCCCTATTCTTAATAATTCCCGGTATTACAGAGAACTATGCGAGCGTGAAAAGAGCGCTTTTCTGTGGCCAGGACATGTGGACTTAGACCCTGGCTGTGCCACTAACTTGTGGGATCTTGGACATTTTGGTCAGCCTTTCTGTGCCTCACATCCTGTAAGATGAGGATGACGGTACTTGTCATACCAGCCAACCAGGTTGGGGAAAAAAAATGTTTGTCAACAAATATGGACATTGTAGCTGCAGATAGTGAAACAACAGTGTTTCATTTCGTTTACCTTATTTCCATTTCAAAACATGGACCTGCTTTTTGTTAGGATATTTTTGATCATGTGTTGATTCATAGGTTCTGGTTTGAACTTTCGTTCTTGAGAGCAGAAGGGAAAGTCCTTCTTCAGATGCTTTTATCCCAATCTTGCCCATCTACCCACCTTTACCATCTTTCAGTAACGATCCCGGACTCAGAGTATGTAAGGAAAGAGTAAGACTGTGGTAGGATACTGGTCTAATTGAATTCTGAACTACAAGACACCAGTAAGTGGTAGCTGTTTTCTAAAGGTTTTGAGTGACTCATTGTATCTCTTCACTCATTCACAGAAATATTGCCGATAATGGCCAAGAAAGAAAAAAAAAGTGAAATATACTTAATTTCTAGCAATAGGGAAGTATTCAAGTAAATGATGGTATTTCCATACAATGGAAGGCCATTGTTATGAGTGAATACTTATAAAAAGATATTGTAGATGAGTATTTGCTGGCATAAAATGACAGGCATGATTAAGTGAAAAAGCAACCCCAAATGGGCAGCACGATCCCATTATTATTATTATTTTATTTATTTTTTTTAAATGTTTGTAAATTCACAGGTAAGCATCTGATTTTTTTTTAAATTAATTATTTATTTATTTTTATTTATGGCTGTGTTGGGTCTTCGTTTCTGTGCGAGGGCTTTCTCTAGTTGCGGCAAGTGGGGGCCACTCTTCACCGCGGTGCACCGGCCTCTCACTATCGCGGCCTCTCTTGTTGTGGAGCACAGGCTCCAGACGCGAAGGCTCAGTAATTGTGGCTCACGGGCCTAGTTGCTCCGCGGCATGTGGGATCTTCCCAGACCAGGGCTCGAACCCGTGTCCCCTGCATTGGCAGGCAGACTCTCAACCACTGCGCCACCAGGGAAGCCCCCATTATTATTTTAAAACACAGGTACTGAAATAAAACATACTTAGAAGAACAAACAGTGGCTATCTTTGGGTGATGGGATTACAGAAATAAATTTTCCTTCTTTATACTTACCTGCGTTTTCTAAATTTTTATGATGGACATATGTTGCTTTTCGCAAAAGAAGAAAACTGATTTAAATTAAAATTCTATTGATGCAAAAGCTGCTTGTGGGAATGAACAACAACATTTTGAAAAAAATAAATGCCAACTCTGAGGATGGAAAACTTTTTTAAAATAGGAAGGATAGAAAATGGGCAGAAGACCTAAATAGACTTTTCTCCAAAGAAGATATACAGATTGCCAACAAACACATGAAAGGATGTTCAACATCACTAATCATTAGAGAAATGCAAATCAAAACTACGATGAGGTATCACCTCACACTGGTCAGAATGACCAACATCAAAAAGTCTACATACAATAAATGCTGGAGAGAGTGTGGAGAAAAGCGAACCCTCTTGCACTGTTGGTGGGAATGTAAATTGATACATCCACTATGGAGGACAGTATGGAGGTTCCTTAAAAAACTAAAAATAGAACTACCACATGACCCAGCAATCCCACTACTGGGCATATACCCAGAGAAAACCATAATTCAAAAAGAGTCATGTACCACAATGTTCATTGCAGCACTATTTACAATAGCCAGGACATGGAAGCAACCTAAATGTCCGACAGATGAATAGATAAAGAAGATGTGGCACATATATACAATGGAATATTACTCAGCCATAAAAGGAAACGAAATTGAGTTATTTGTAGTGAGGTGGATGGACCTAGAGTCTGTCATACAGAGTGAAGTAAGTCAGAAAGAGAAAAACAAATACCGTATGCTAACACATATATATGGAATCTTAAAAAAAAAAAAGTTCTGAAGAACCTAGGGGCAGGACAGGAATAAAGTCTCAGATATAGAGAATGGACTTGAGAACACGGGGAGGGGAAGGGTAAGATGGGATGAAGTGAGAGAGTGGCAGTGACATATATACACTACCGAATGTAAAGTAGATAGCTAGTGGGAAGCAGCTGCATAGCACAGGAAGATCAGCTCGGTGCTTTGTGACCACCTAGATGGGTGGGATAGGGAGGGCGGGAGGGAGATGCAAGAGGGAGGGGATATGGTGATATATGTATACGTATAGCTGATTCACTTTGTTATACAGCAGAAAGTAACACACCATTGTAAAGCAATTTTACTCCAATAAAGATTAAAAAAAAATAGGAAGGATAAATTTCATTCTTTTTTGAAAGGATGGAGTCAATGACAAATGTTTGAAATAAGTGAATTATCAATTGGAAACCTATTTCTTCTTAGCTGAATTCTACCTTAAATTGCTTCTAAAATTGACTTACATCATGGTAAATAAGCATGATATTTTGAAATACCTAAATTAAACAATAATAAATAGTAATACAATGTAATTTTTTTCTTTTCTGGCAAAACATCACTATAAAGCAAATTACCTTATAAAACAGAGAGCAGATGTATTTATCTTTCCCATCGTAATAAAAGCAATAGGTTACCAAGTGCCTTCTGTGTGCCTATGTGTCAGATACTTGGAATGTTAACTTTATTGGTTAATTTATTTAACTATAACTGCCTTAGAAGAAAGGTATTATTGTATTCATTTTATAGTTGCTGAAAACTAAAACCCCAAAAGTTGTTTCTTACCCAACTGTTAAGTAGCAGAACCACATAGCTTTTAAAAAATTACTTAACAAATATTTGTTGAATCCACTCTGTGCTAGCCATCATGTGCTGTATGCTGGAAATGCACCAATGAATAGGACACTGTGGTCCCATCCTTCAAAAACGCTTACATTCTAGTTGGATGACATGGAGCAAATAACTATAAGTATGATGAATCTTACAAAATGGGAAACAGGATTGAGGGGAGAGTTAATCTGGTTTGCAACATCTGTCCTATGTACTAAACATTTAAACTGAGATATGAATAGGAGTTAACTGGGGGAAGAGTAGGTGTGAAAGAGTATTCCTGGTAGAGGGAATGGTACATGCTAATGCGTGGAGATGATATTTTGCTACAATAATCTGGCATAACCAACCATCCACACTCTGGCTTAAAACTGTAAGCATTTATTTCTCTCACATGGGTCTGTGGATCAGCTGCAGCCCAAATGCAATCACACAAGCCCATTTAAGACCTGTGTCATGTTCAGGAACGTTTCATTGGCTAAAGCTAGCTGTATGGCCAAACCCCAAATCCATGAGATAGGGAAAATATTTTACCCACAGTGGATAGTACTTCAAAATCACATAACACAAGATGTGGATGAATAATTTAATACAGGAAAAAACTGTGAACAGTGATTCAAACAACCACCCCTGGATTTTTTAAGGAGCCTGTTGCCAGTGTGGCTAAAGTATAATGAGATGGGGAGAGATACTGCTTGCTGGCTGCTCTTATAACTCGTTGTCCTTGGGAACTTCTTATTCTAGAGATTATATATATGTGTGTATACATAAGCTCACTCCAAAAATAAGCTCACTCCTAAAGATAATGGCTTATCCAACTTCTACCCGAACTTTGTTTCCAAAGAGTTGACCAACATTGAAATACCATGGTTATACCACAGGACTAATATAGTGTTGATTGAATTAAGTGTTCCTCTGTAATGCACCAGTGTTGGGTCTCTGTGTGACAGTAGCACATTCAGAAGTTATGCCTCAGAGCCGATGAAACCAGTGTTTGGGCCCCTGAGCAAACAGCGTTAAATTTGGTTGCTACTCACTCTCCTGGAATGGAGGTCAGCTATTTTATACACAGTGAATGAGACAAACTAGTCATAAAACGTGAGGAAACATCTAATTTGACCACTTTATCCCACGAAACATAATCTTCTATTTGGTAACATCGTTTTGATAATGTTACGAGAATAGTTCAGTTTATTTTTACCCATTGCTGTACAGATACATTCATCTGCTCTACAAGTGCTAATGCCTGAATGAACAGGTGTGGAGACATGAGTTGGGCAAATATAAACTTGTACAGTTCATGTGTTTAACAAGCGTGGACATTTTTTAAAAAGAAGATTCATTCAACACAGCCAGCCACTGCATTATTAGCTGTAATGGTATATTCTGCCACAGAAAACTGTCTTAGTTTCAGTTGAGGCTATTCCTTTTTTTCCTTTTGCTGATAAGAAGAGATTAAATAGAAATCACTTGAATAATCCTGTTCAAAAGCCAAATATTCCCCTTCATTTGTAAAAGCTCAGTTTTACAATCTTGAGGATTTAAAACAGAATCTACTAGTCTTTCTGACAATACTTATCTCCCATAAAAAAGAGATTTTTGTTAGCTAGCTCACAGTAAATTTTGTTATAAATCATGCGTTCTTTCAAGGGAAATCAGTGGTTCTAATAAATATAATGGATTTGGAGCAATTCGTTTCGCCTCGTTTTGTTCACAGTTATGTAAGCCTTCTGCTTGGTTACATTACTGTATTTTATTACTAAGTTTGCAAAGCTGCCTTTAAGAAAAGCTACAGTTTTCTGGTTTCCTCTTCTGATATACTTTGATTCTTCTTGTTTGAGCACCTTTTCATCTTTATGGGTACTTTCTTGCTCTTTTAGCCTGACATCCCTTCAAACGTCAGCGCAATGTGTACATACCAGGTAATAGCAGCATTTAGAGATGACCGCCTCTCATATTAATACATTCCTTAAGTGGACATGCAAGTAATAGGAAGAAAAATACCCTAATTGTCAGAAACAAATGGGGTCCTAATTGCTTCCTGATGGTTAGTCTTTTAAAAGGGCTGTGGGAATCGTCTGCTTGTGTGTCTGTTGAGATGTCATTCCACATATTTAAGATGCATTGATTTCCATGGACAGATCACTAGGGCTTGATTACAGAGAGCTGGTAGACCAAACTCGGGCTTAATTCATGTGTTCTGTTCACAGGTCTCTCATTTCCCAGTGAGCTATTTGTACAACTAAGAAATTGACTTACTTAGTTTTTCCTCCTGAAAAAATGGAAATAGTACTCTTATTTTTACGGCAGCTTTTAAATGTTTGAGTCCAACCAAATGAATGTTGTGGCTGCATTGCAGTATTAGAAACATAAATTTGATTAATATTTCTCTCCCAATTTTCCTCTGCCCCACAGAATTGACTTATTCACCTGAACTGACCAAGTTAACTTAGTGTTTTGCCATTGTATAGACCCCAAATCTTTCCAGAATTACAACCTCGAATGATATGGCTATATGGTTTTTAAAACTTTAAAAAGTTTAGAACCTTTAATATCAGCTGATACAGCTTTTTAGAAAAATGATAGGATTATATCATATCACCTTTTGCAGGACAGTATAGGATTTAAATAAAAATTTACTGTGTATATTACTGAATTAAATCATGTAGTTTTACATATTTTGACTAGACATAAGTTAGCCTGCTGTAGTAAGAGAATTTGAAGCTTAAAAGACCTGAATATGAATTTTGTTCCTTTCTATGTCATCCCCCCAAAACCCAACTATACTAAGTCTTATCTGTAAAATGGGCCAATACTTATTCTCCCTACCTCCTTGGGGTGTTTGTAAAATTCAGATAGTGTAATAGGTATAGGCACTGTTTGAAAACTGTAAAAAACCATACAATGTGATTTTAAAAGAGAATTTAGACGTGTTTTGCTTTCACAGTTACTGTTTAATAACAGTTAACTGTTAAATTGTTTTACATATTAGAGTTTCTGGCCAATACATGAAAAGAAGGAAATATAAAGGTTGGATGAACAGACTTAATCAACAAACTAAAATAAGGGATTTCAGAAAATAAATAAATAGGGCTTCCTGGTGGCGCAGTGGTTAAGAATCTGCCTGCCAATGCAGGGGACATGGGTTCGAGCCCTAGTCCGGGAAGATCCCACATGCCACAGAGCAACTAAGCCCGTGCGCCACAACTACTGAACCTGTACACTAGAGCCTGCGAGTCACAACTACTAAGCCCGCATCATAACTACTGAAGCCCGCATGCCTAGAGCCTGTGCTCCGCAACAAGAGAAGCCACCGCAATGAGAAGCCCGCGCACCGCAACAAAGAGTAGCCCTTGCTCGCCACAACTGGAGAAAGCTCGCGCGCAGCAACGAAGACCCAACGCAGCCAAAATAAATAAATAAATAAAAATAAATAGTAAAAAGTAATAAATAAAATAAGGGATTTCAGTAAGGATGGTGAATATCTGATGAGTTTTTTAAAGTTAGTCTTTATCAACCTTAGCAAAACCATCTAGAAAATCCAATAGAAAATAAGGTAGCATTTTTACAGTATAAAGCATGTAGGATATAACAAAGTCTTTCCTGAGAAAATTTTAAAACTCAATTACATATTTTAAAAGAAGAGCTGAAAAAACAGAAAGATATACCATATCTTTGACATGTAAATATGTTAGTTTCCCTTAAAATTACCTATAAATTTAGTGTCAAAATTATGGCAAGGATTTTTTGAGGCCTCGACATACTTACTCTAAATTTATACAAAGGAATAAAGGTTCATGATACCTAAGTCAATTTTGAAAAGGAAGAGCAAAGAGGAGGGATTCACCTTCCAGATAAAAACAGTGTGGGGGGCTTCCCTGGTGGCGCAGTGGTTGAGAATCTGCCTGCTAATGCAGGGGACACGGGTTCGAGCCCTGGTCTGGGAAGATCCCACATGCCGCGGAGCAACTAGGCCCGTGAGCTACAGCTACTGAGCCTGCGCGTCTGGAGCCTGTGCTCTGCAACAAGAGAGGCCACGATAGTGAGAGGCCCGCGCACCGCAATGAAGAATGGCCCCCGCTTGCCGCAACTAGAGGAAGCCCTCGCACAGAAACAAAGACCCACCACAGCCAAATAAATAAATAATAATTAAAGGTCATAATAATTTAAAAAAAAAAAAACCAGTGTGGAACTGGTGCAGAAGCAGTCAATTAAATCTATCAAAAAGAATAGAATATTAGAGATAGAACCAGGTATACATGGGAGGCTATGGGGATAAACATGGTACCATAAATCAGTGGGAAAAGGATGAACTGCCTAAAACTCACTACTTGGTAGTGGGGAAACAGCTCATTATACAAAGAAAATAGATTGGTTCACTATCTCAAGCGTATACAAAGGAGAAATCCAGTGTGAAAGTAAAATTATAAAGCTACTAGAAGAAAGTACTGGAGGTGTTGAAGAAGATCCTCAAAATCTAAGCTGTAAGTTGAAAATTTAGTAAATTTGACTACATTTTAAAAATTAAGAATTTCTGTTAGAGAACAGACACAATAAGTAAAGTTAAAATGTGACAGAATGAGAAGAGATTTGTAATATGTAAAATTCACAAGAGATTAATATCTAGAAGACAGTCAAGAAGCCTCAGTTTCTCCATTTTTAAAATGGAGATTGCTGTACACCTGAAACCAACACAACATTGTAAATCAACTATACTCCAATAAAATTTTAAAATAAAATAAAATGGAGATAAAAATAATAGAAAGTGAAGTGCTCAAGGCAGAGCCTGGCAGTAATGCTTACCATTTGCTTTTATTAGTTTATCTGTTCTTATCCTCTCTGACAAAACATATTTTTGTGGTGAGCCTGAATTTCCAGTTTCTGCGTGGTTTTATGTTGCTAGTTTATGGAGTTATGGAGAAATGTATGTGCAAATATCTAGCTAGTCTCACTGTCCGCAACCCTGTTTGATAAATATACCTGGATAAGCCAATGGTTAAAAGAAAAGAGGGGAGATATTAGTCGCAGCTCCCATGACACGGAGGTGAGCAAAATGCTACGTGCACCACTGCAGCTGTGGAACCAGCTGCCAAGGGCACCTGCCAGGTGATGTAGCAAGAAGAGTATGCTTCATGGCTTGAGGTGTGGATCTTGTAACTGTCATGTTCCATCCTGCCTGAGGCTGGGACCCGAGAGTGCTGTGTGCAGAGGACGGAAAGACTAAGTGAAGCAGCTGCCCACTCCTTAGCTCTTTGTCCAGGTGTCTTGTATGACTGTGGTTGGTGGGAGGACCACGTGGGTCAGCCCTGTCCTGCTGGGTTTCCTGGGGACTCCCATCCCGGGGGGGCAGGCTGGCCACAGAGAGATGGCTTTGCTCACGGCCAACCAAACCTGCTCTCTGAAAACAGAGCTTTGTCTTTTTCTGCTTTATGACCTCAACTTCGGGGAAGGCTTTGGCTCCGCAAGTGTGGCCCAACCAAAAACATGGATGATGACACACAGGGCAGAAGGCAGTGAGCTGTACTCAGCGGCAGTGACCTGAGCTGGGTCCCCTCCTTGGGCTTGGGGGGAGATAAAGCTGTCCTTCTGAAAGGGAAGAAAGGGAAACTAATGATAACTCTGTGCTGGACACTGTTCCACACACTGTCTCCTTCAATTCCCTGCAAACCTGTAGGATGAATGTTCTTATCCCCATTTTACAGATGTGAAAACGGCAGCTAGAAAGGGAAAATTTCCCAGCTTGTAAGTGACCCAGTGAGGTTTGAACCCTAGGCCTGTTTGACTCTGAGACCCACGGTGATTGTTTTGTTTGGTTTCTTTTTCACTGCACTACTCTCTTTATCTGTGGACTTGGGCTGGAGCAGGTGGGGCTGGGATGGATCTATGGCTTGGTGGAGTCCGGGTAAGAATGTATGGGTAGTCCCATCCGTATCTGATCTCGGCGGGCAGTTCAGTTAGGTTATAGCAAGATAATTACACTTAGTGCTGGTTTTAGCTGTGGCTTTGATTTCTCAGCAAAAACTGTGTTCCTATGAAATAACATCATCCTTGAAGTGTTGTCCTTTGCTTGTCATTCAGAGAAGCCCACACTTCCAGGAGACACTCTATATCCCAAGGATGGATTCCCTGCCCAGGAAGGAAACCAGGCAGGCCCTCCAAGACAGAAAGCACTTGCTCCCAGGTGGAATTTCATTTCTCTGTACTTTGGGGATCTGACAGGTGCTTTGAAGAACTGGCTTCACTAGCCATTAACAGAGACGTCTTTTGTCCACATATCTGCAACTGACTTTTCTTTGCGCTTGAGAGATCACATGTTTTTTGTACTGTGCTTTTTGGAGGTCAGCAGGGTTGCCAGAGCCACATGTTCTTGCCCCTGTCTCTAGGGCCCAAGTCAATGACTAATAACGATAACAATCATGATAGGGATCATTGCAAACCATTCACTGTGTATTTGCTATGTGCTGGGCCATGTAGCAAGTTCACTTTATATTCACAACAACCCACTGAAGTACAGGCATACCTCAGAGATATTTTGGATTTGGTTCCAGACCACTGAAATAAAGTGAATATTGCAATAAAGTGAGTCACACGAATTTCTGGGTTTCCCAGTGGATTGAAAAATTATGTTTATACTATACGGTAGTCTATTGAGTATGCAATAGCATTATGTCTAAAAAAAATACATACTTTAATTTAAAAATGCATTATTGCTAAAAACGCTAACCTTCATCTGAGCCTTCAGCAAGTCATAGTAGTAACATCCAAGATCACTGATCACAGATCACCATAACAAATATAATAACGAAAAAGTTTGAAATATTGTGAGAATTACCAAAATGTGACAAAGAGTCATGAAGTGAGCAAATGCTGTTGGAAAAATGGCACTGATAGACTTGTTTGATGCAGGACTGCCACAAACCTTCAATGTGTAAAAAATGCAATATATGTGAAGCCCAATATGTGAAGCCCAGTAAAACGAGATATGCCTGTGTGTATTGTTTAGGATTGGCTTGACTGCCAGTAGCAGAAATCCAGCTTCAATGGCTTAATCAAATGAGGGATTTGTTTTTCTCATGTGATAAGTCTAGCATCAAGTACTTCAAGGGGAGTATGGGGGCTCCGTGATGCCATCAAGAACCAAGGCTCCTTTTCTGGGGGCTTTCTTCCTCATATTTGCAACATGGCTGTTCTACTTCATGCATTACAACTGATTTTTAGACAGAAAGAAGGAAAAAGGGAAAAAGCTAAGTGGGAAAAACTAAAATGGTGGATGTAAGCTGAATTGCCCCCTCTAACAAGCTTTCTCAGAAACCCCAGCTGACACCTTCAGTTGCACCTCACTGTCCAGAACTATATTGCATGCCCACACCTAGCTGCAAGGGAGTCTGACACCCAGGATTATATAAGTGAGCACCTTGGTTGGGAAGGAAGAAAGGAGGAATGGGTATTGGCTAGGTAACCAACAGTGCCTGGCTTATCTAGTTAATACTTGTTCAAAATTTATAGATAAGAAAAATGAAATTAGAGAAGTAACTCTGTTACTCCTAGCTAAAAAGTGACAGAGCCCAGACCCAAGTCCAGGTATGTCTCATTCTGAAGCCACATTTCTAAAAGTTCTGCTAGAATTTGTTCCTGATGCTTGTGGGTATCTGTGCTGGAGAACAGAGGACTTTAGGGGGCTCTGTTATGGAACAGAAGAGGGACTGATTTGTCAGCTTCTTGAGAATAGTGTGAAGATCAACACATGAAAGATATGAAAAGGCAGATTGTGGCACAAGGTGAGGAAGTGATTTCTAACAATTAGTAATTAATTGTTCTATGGGCTGGGTACCAAACTCATTTGTGTAGAAATTAGATTACCCATCAGAGGAGATCCCTGAACTGACTGCAAGCTTGGGTCTAGGAAACAAAAGCAGCTGAGATAGAATAATCATGATTAGAGGAAGACTTCTGGATTAAATGTAGAAGCCTCCTGATTTGTCAGAGCTATAGTGATCATACAGTTAATTTATGGTCCAACCTAGGGCATTTTTTAGAGTAAAAGGGGGATTTATTGCTAATTACACTGGGACAAATGGCATATACAAGGATCATCACAGACCTGTGGGTTCCCTAGGCAGAGGCTTCTGATGAATAAAGGAATGGAGAGGCCTGGACTTCATAGGGGGAAGCAGCTAGGGGAATTGTCAGAAAGGTCAAACACCCCCAAGTCAGATCCCACTTCCATAGGCTGGATCTTCTGAGAGGCCCTTCTTTGTCAGTGATGGAGTTTAGGGATAGGTGTTGGAATCTGATGGGCAGGACAATGTGTGACATTGAAATATTCACCTGACACAGACGCTTGTGCCTGTGTCTCCTCTAACATGACTCGTTTTTAAGAGACAACTGAGAGACACAGACCTACTAGAGAATGGACTTGAGGACATGGGGAGGGGGAATGGTAAGCTGGGACAAAGTGAGAGAGTGGCATGGACATATATACACTACCAAATGTAAAACCGATAGCTAGTGGGAAGCAGCTGCATAGCACAGGGAGATCAGCTCGGTGCTTTGTGACCACCTAGAGGGGTGGGATACTGAGGGTGGGAGGGCGGGAGACGCAAGAGGGAAGAGATATGGGGATATATGTATACGTATAGCTGATTCACTTTGTTATAAAGCAGAAACTAACACACCATTGTAAAGCAATTATACTCCAATAAAGGTGTTAAAAAAAAAAGAAGAGACACTGAGCTTGGATCATGCTGTGTTCCTTCCTGAGTCATGAACCAGAACCATTCTAGGCTAGGAAGGAAACTGGATTTCACATATCCCCGAATCCTTCTCAGCCTTTAAAAACTGCCTTTCTACTTAGCTCAGTGACCTTGGGCAAGTCACAACCTCTCTCTATGCTTTGGTTTTTCCTTTAGTGGAAATAGAATGGAAACAATTGTTACCCAAGAGAAAAAAATGATTCAAGATTTTCCAATGAAAAATGCCACATGGAGCCAAGTGATATTATTATTTTTATGACAGTTATTAGCAGAGCTGCTTCTTGTCCCATCCCCTCTCATTAGGCCACTGAGCATGAATAAACACGGGTTCAGCCAGTGGCTGGTATTTGATGATGTTGGCACTGGAGACGAAGGGAAGGAATTTCTCTCTGGTTTGTGTTTCACTATTAACCTCCTCATGCCTGGATCTCAATGTCTACTAGTGTGGAAACTGGAGACCAGCGGGAGTCTCAGCTAGTGGTTTCATAACAGAGGCAGCCTATTCAGGAAAACTTTTAATAATGATGCTATTAAAATAGTCTTCAACCCTTTCTTAATTCCTGTATTTGATAGACATCGATTGTCTCTGTGTGCCACGTTCTCTTTCCCAAGCATACGACAAGATGTATAATGGCAAACATTAAGCTCTCTGATGTTTGTTGAATCAAGGAATATGGCGGAGATGTAAGGTTCGGAGAGCTGGTCTTCTGTAATTTTACATCTCTCTTACCTATCTTGATGCCTGAGAAACATTTCTAAATGCAAAACTGCTTTTTTTACCCATTTATTAAAGAGTCAAGACCAAATTTCTTTTCTTTCTTTTTAAATTGAGGTATAGTTGATTTATAATATTATGTTAGTTTCAGGTGTACAACATAGTGATTCAAACTTTTTATAGCTTATACTCCATTTATAGTTATTATAAAATATTGGCTATATTCCCTGTGCAACACTTCCTTGTGGCTTATTTATTTTATACATAGTAGTTTGTACCTCTTAATCCCCTACCGCTATCTTGCCCCTCCCCCCTCCCCTCTCCCCACTGGTACCAAATGTCTTAATACAGCATAAAAGAACCTTCAGGATTTGGTCCCTGCTCCCCTTTCTGTCTCATCTCTCACCAAGCCTCTTTTAGGACCACCAAGGTCCAGCAATTGGGACTGTCCTACAGGCTCTTGAATATTTAGTAAACATTAGATTTTGTGTGTCTTGTGGTCTCTGTTGCAACTAATTGGTGGTGCTGTTGTAACGTGAAAGCAGCCATGGACAAAATGTACATGGGTGGGCATGGCTGTGTCCAAATAAAACTTTATTTACAAAAACAGGTGGTAGGTCAGATTTGGTCCATGGGCTCTAGTTTGCTCATCTCTGCTTTAGATCTTAGCTCATGCTATGTTCTTTCACTTCCTACATTAAAGACCTCTTCCTCCCCCATTTATCTGGCTACTACCTATTTAATGTCACCTCAAGCCTGAGGCCTTTCTCTACTACCCTGGGTAGCACTGACCACTCACACCACTGTATTCTATATCTACCACATGCTTATCTGTGTTTTCTCCCCTTACTTGATTGTAAGCTTTATTCCTTCATTCATGCATTCATTGATTCATTCTTTCAACATTGTTTAATGAGCGCACGCTATGGGGCAGAGTTGATGACTTTTTAGTCTTTGTACAGCACCTAGGTGAAAGCCTAGCACATAAAACGTGACTAATACATGCTTGTTGAATAAAAGGACATAGAAAATAAAGAAGCCCATTGCCAAAGAGATATTTGTGTCTTTGGTGTAAGTGCCTAAAAGTGGGGAATGGTCTTGATTTGGAAACCTCTCCGTTGTGCAGAAGGATTAGGACAGTTGATTGCATTTGGAGTGTTCCTTTCAAGGTTTCTATAGCCTGATCTGGCATAGTTTGGTGGCTCCTACCTGTTGTCCAGCCTCATCCCCTTTCCTAAGTGCCCGGGGTCCTGCTTCTGCTGACCCTGTATGGCAGGATCAAGGGCAGCAGCGCCAACTCCCAAACTCCTTCACGGGCAGGACTCACGTGAGTTTGAAGTTTACCAACAAGGTGTCAGCATAGTGCAGTGGTTTCTTACTTTCATTTTAAATAGAAGATCTTTTAAATGGAAGCATTTCCATTGCTTCCTGAGCAAGCAGGGCTATAAGAAGCTTAAACAGCTCACAACGTGGGTATATTGACATTGCCTCCTTGCAGAGTCTGAATCAAATTTTTTTTTTCATCCACAGTCTCTGGCTCTTTGAGAATGACCCTGAGGTAAATGTAAAAATGAAGCTCCTTGGTTACTCATACTACAGCAATGACTTCATGGTTCCATGGACCCCAAAATATTTGAAATAGGGCATGAGCCGTTTTCTTAAATTTACAACCCATCTAAATGTAAGCAGAACATTTATTTAATTGGTTGTCACCAACGGAACCAAAATGACTTCATTCCGTTCAACCTGGTCAGATGTAGTTTTTCAGTGGTTACCGGAAGGTTATGGCTTTGTAGTCAGAGGCAGAGAAAAGAAAATGGTTACAGCTGGTGACAAAACAAACACAAAACCTCCACATGTTTCTCATGTTACAAGAGCAAATAAGAAAGGAGCCCCACCTGGAGATTGTAGCGCAGAGTGTGTGCTGGGTAAATACTAGAGAAACTGGAGAGAAGGTTCTGGGTCTCTTCACCTATTTTATTTTATTTATTTTTTTTAATACAGGAAGCCAGCAAGGAAAGTGGCAGCTGAACAGAGTATGAGATTGTCATTCATGAACTCACTTCCACAGGTAATAGAAAATTAAATAAATCAAAGTTCCACTGTGACAGGGCCCCTTTCATGGATGCATCCGTAACCTGCCTGACCTGACATTTTAAGAATGGTTACTTTTGTGAGGGAACGCTGGTGAGAAGAAATGATGTGCCTGGTGATTCGGAGGAGGAAGGGAGGGAGCAGGGTTGTAAATTGACCTTTGGTTACAGAAGAAAAATAAAGCAGTGTTGCTAAATGACCAAGGCCACAAAGGGTAGTAAACACAGCAAGGACACAGTGGAGAATGTGTGGTATTCGTGAGCTAACCCCATTGCAACACTCACGCACTGTGGTGGTAAGAAAGTTCTGGCAAGTTCCTCCTTTAGTGAGTTGTTCTCAAAGTACATTTTGAATGGATTCATAATAACGTCTGTGTGTGTGTGTGTTTAGGTGGGCAAGACATTGGCAAATGAGTTTCATAAAAAAAAATGAGCTGCTTGCCTGAGGTATTAAAAAGTTTAAAATAAAATACAGCCTTTGCCTTGTTTCTGGCATGAACAAATACTTTACTTTTAGCAATTCTCATCAAAACTTGAGTGTCACTGTTTGATAATGTCTATCAGAATTAAAATTCACATATCTTTTGACTGCGATTCCATTTTAAGGCGTTGATCCATCGCTCGATTCAGATATGTGCAAAAATATGTTTGTGGGAACAAAGGATTGGAAACCACCCATTTGTCTATTTGTCTATTGGCTGGGTAAATTTTGGGACATCCATACAATGGAATATAGTGCAGCTGTTGAAATGAAAGAGATAAATCTAAGTGTAAGGATTTACAATAAACTCCACAATATCTTGTTAAGTTTCACTAAGGAACAGAGGAGTATGTGTAAGAAAGGGAGGGGCACATATGCTTGTATATACATAGAAAATTTCTGGAAGGATACCCAAGAAATATAATAGTGGATGCCTCTATGGAAAAGACTGTGAGACTAGGTTCCAGAGGTTGATAGAAATTTACTTTCCACTCCTAATGTTTTGCACTGTTTGAAATTTTTATTGGCCTGGTACGCAAATCATTTTTTTTAAATTAATTAATTTATCTATTTATTTTTGGCTGTGTTGGGTCCCCGCCTCTGTGCAAGGGCTTCCTCCAGTTGCGGCAAGCGGGGTCCACTCTTCATCGTGGTGCGTGGGCCTCTCACTGTCGCGGCCTCTCTTATTGCAGAGCACAGCCTCCAGACGTGCAGGCTCAGCAGCCGTGGCTCACGGGCCCAGCTGCTCCGCGGCATGTGGGATCCCCCCAGACCAGGGCTCGAACCCGTGTCCCCTGCACCGGCAGGCAGACTCTCAACCGCTGCGCCACCAGGGAAGCCCTGCAAATCATTTTTAAAAAAGAATTCTAAAGGAAATGTCATTCTTCCCAATTAATTAGGGTTTTGCTGGTGGTGATATCAGTGCCCAGTGAAACAGGCTGAAATATATGGTTTGATTCATGGACTAAATGGTTTAAAACCCTACAGAAGAAGACATCTTTCAGTTAAGTGTGTATTTGGGAAGAGGATTTCAGTAACTAATGAATAATAAAAACATTGATTGGGGGTGCTATTTTTATGCTGACAGTTTGGAATCCTAGAGAGCTGTGTAGAAAACCCTGTACCTCTCCCCAGTAAGTCATGGCAAAGGTCCTTTCATGTTGAAGGGTCACCCTGACCTGCAAAATCATTAATTAAAGCCTTCTAGCTTCTCGTACATTCTAATTCCATAGCTATTAAAGAGTCATCATTGCCATTTCTTTCTTTGCCTGTGGATGACTAAAGAATGATTGAGAGAATAAACACCCGTTGATTTATCTACATTAAATAATACCCTGCTCGTTCCCAGGAGCTGATAAACTTGGTGGCCTTTAGAAACCAGTCACACGACAGCAACCTAGCAACCTCCCTCTGAAGTCGGGCTCATGGGTGGGGTGGGCGGGGTGGGCAGGGTGGGTAGGGTGGGGGTGATGATAAGTACAGAAGAGTGGCAGCTAACACACATTCTTTTCTGCTGAATCAACACATTGTGTTTTGGGAGAGGGTATATGACAGTATACCCTTCATTTAACCTTTAATAGCCTGTGTTATCTCTTGTAATGTTAGGTTTACTGTTAATTAATGCTTCATTTGTCTATGCCGTCTCTCTTCTCAGAGTGTGAGCTCTTTAAGTGCTAGACTGGTGTCTTCATTCATTCATGTGTTCATTTATGGAACAAATATTTAATGCATTGCTGCCACATGTGGATCCTTCGCTAAGCCCTGGGGGATGTAAAGATGAATAAGACATATTCCTTGCTTTCAAGTCACTCACAGTCTACTAGTCTCTTCACAGTCTACTAGTCTCTTCACAGTCTAATAGTCTCATTCAGATTTGTATCTCCCAAAGTTACTGACACAGAAATGTTTAACAAATGTTGAGAAATTGAGAAACTGCTCATGCTATGAACCCAGGACCGTGCCGTGATACTGCGGGTGCACATTAAATTTCTACTGATGAGATTTCAGTAAATCACCAATTTCTTGAGACCTCTTCAATAATAACATTTAGAAACACAATTTCTTCCATAGGTCAGACACTTCTAGACCTGGGAACGAATGCTTTTAGGGCTGGCATTGAGGACAACAATTATTCTAACCCAACAATAACCAGGGCTATAACCTCCTGAGGAAGTGGGTTCATTTTCACATGGACAAACAGCTACAGTAACAAAGAGCACAGGAAGAGGGAAGGCGATCGGGGAAGCTGACATTTCCTGAGTGCTCACTCACAGCCTGAAACTCCACGTGCTTCACTGCATTTAGTGAACAAGACCCGAGGAACACAGTAATACTGATATGGAGAATAAGAAATGAGTGTTTTCAATATTGGCCTGGGGTTAGTAGGTCACAGATATATTTGTAGGTATGTATACATGTACTTATAACTTAAAATTAAATATTTACCAAGCACTCTTCTAGGTGCTGGGTGCCTAAAGAGGTATAAGCCATAGTCTGTGCCCTCAATTAGGCAAATGATATAAAGAAACACATACAAAGTTAAATAACCACATGAAAATTATATAACAGTACCCGAGAGGATTTTAGAGCTGCTGGATCCATAGTGAACATTTAATCCAGAGTTTGCTAAAATGGTGTGTGCACCTCACAGGTGGCCTGCAAGCTGATTTAGATATTATAAAAATATTTTAAAATTTCATTAGGTATTTATTTAAACATGTGTTAGAAAAATCTATAATTACCATATCCAACCCTTGACTATACAGATATTCCCTCTTACTGTGAGGCTACATATGAAAGTGAGTTGATTTGAAGATTATCTGAAGGAAAATATCAAGTAAGAGCCAGGATGTGATTCGGGGATATGGTAATGATTCTACAAGTGTTATCTGAATAACCTGAGTTTGGAAAATGCAGATCAAGTCCAATTTCTGGGCTGCAGAGAGGTTAATGAGTTCTCCAAGGTCAGAAAGTCAGTAAAGAACACAGACCAGAATCTGGTCACCTGACTGGTCCTCTGCTCCCACATCCTCATTCAATCACTGCTTCCTATTTTGCAGATGACGAAACTACAGCACTGAATTACATGTCCTCTTTTGGTGCAACAACTCACATGAGAATCTGCAATGTAGAAAGGATAGAACTGGTCCCATGAAAAATCAAAATTGACATATTTCTAGAGTACTCAACTGTGCATGCCAGTATTATAAAAATATCATACTTACTAATTTATGGTCATCCCCAAACCACCCTGTGAGATATACTTAGCTATTTCTACCATCCCTCTTTTCATAGGGGGAAATTAAGGAACAAAGATCAAATACCTTTCCTAAGATTATAACTTGCAAAGCTGGGATCTGAACGTACATCGTTCAGCTCCAGAATTTATTCTTTTAACCACCACACACAGAGTTCACCAATAAGTGAAGAGGTGGAAGAAGCAACCTCTCTCCCTGGTGAAATGGGAAAGAGTCTGCTCAGACAATATATTACTCCCTGTTTCAAATTCCGTAGTTAGCCCCTGGTTCACCTCATGGAACATATTGTTTCTTCTAACCATCACTTTTTAAAGTGCAGAAACTCCCAGGAGGAAACAGTGATTACCAAAAGCAACACTTGTATAAGAATAATTTGTTAGATCACTACGATAAGAACTATAAAGAAATAGCCCCACCCCAAAAGGGAGGAGAGGGAGAGAGTCACTGGGAGGTGAATGGAGAGAGGGATAGTTTGGGGACACTGTGGGGCTGAGAGCGACCCGGGAGAGGAGGTCCCTGAAGGACTCACGTGCACCGCAGGGGGCCACCGGGTGCTGTGAAAGCCCTGCCTGGTGCCCAGAGCTCTGCACAGCACCTGGCACAGAGCAGGGGCTCAAAAGCTTTGTGGAGTGAGTGGAAGCCTGGATGGAAACAAAAGCCAAGCCGGGAGGCAGGCACGGGTACAGTGATTGGAGGTGAGAGGGCATCAAACCCGCACCACACCTGCTTTATAGCTCTGCTCCAGGTGGGCTCGAGGAGAGCACATGATGAATCTGTCATCAGACAAAGGGGCTGTGTGCTGACCATTTAACAGTGCTCCTGGCGTGTCTAGGATGCCTTGCCCTATCAAAGCAGCCCCAGTTCAATCTTCTGGCCTAGACTTCCTTAGATAAAAAGTCCTCATTCCCCCTCACGGCAGGGTGCTTCAGGGTAGACCGAGGCCATCTAGGGACCAGAGCCAGCCTTCTCTGTGCTGCCGCCAAAGAGGGATCAGCCCCTGCTCGTCTCCGCCTCACCGGCAGGTGCCAACACCTAAGCCGTTTCACGCGCCTTTGGGACAAAGAACTGCCGCAAACCAGAGCCAAGTTCGGAGCCTGAAAATTCCTCCGAAGGATGCGAGGAGAAGCCTGAGGGCGCGCTCATGCATTACATAAGCTGTGGGTTCGTGGAGCCCCGCTGGTGCATGGAGCCCTGGGCCTCTCGGAATTGCACAACGCTTACGCAGAAGCACTTGTTAAGTGTTGCAACATGACTCCACATCTTTATCAAAAATGTGAAACATCCACCCAGCACACACTTAGAAAACACTAAAGCTCTTCACCAGGTGGTTAAGGCTGCTTGATCCAGCTGACAGGAGAGGAGCAGCCCGGGCGGGAGTCGGTGGGGGGTGTGTGTGTGTGTGTGTGTGTGTGGTACTTACTGTAGCTCTTGGCCCAGGAAGCTGAACACGCAGTACCTTGTACCCCACTAGCCTTGGGCAGCGCAGGCTTCTGATAAAATGTACTTTTTTGTGTGTTTGTTTTTCCTGGCAGTCTCATTTTGGGTTATAAATGGCTCATTATTTCCATCCCATAGATCCATTCTTGCCTCTGTTGTGTTCTCTTCTTGCTTCCGAAATAACTGAAAGGTTGGTAAAATCATCATTGGTGGTTTTAGAACTGCCTGTTCTGACCTTGAGCAGAGGCTGAATTTCCAAATTGCTCAATGCTGTCTACAGTTGCTCCAATGCGGGAGCGGTTGGCTGGAAAGGCCCCCTGAAAGCAGGGGATATCATTCTATTTACACTAAAGCACTTGGTGCCCTTCAGTGCCAGGAATCGGTGTGGACTTTCGTTTGCTCCAGTCCTGCAATCTTTTTAGAGGACAATCGGGCAATCGTCGGAGGTTACAAAGTTGGTACAGCATTCCCCCCAGATAGGTCATTTTCCCTGCAGGACAGCCTGAAGGCAAATTTTATTAAGTATCACGTAGCTGACCCAAAGCATTATAAATAGCGAGAGAGCATATGACAAACTCAGAATTGAATGTGGTTAAACCCCAGGCTGAATACGTGTAATGTGTTTACTGTCATCGGCACCTGCATGGAGATGTTTGCCCAGCAACCATCCAGGAAAGGTGTTGAACCATAGAAATGGTTCAGTCTTAGAAAAATAATTTTATCCCTACTTTTGAAAGCTTGCTGACTATAGAGTTATCCCAGGGAAGGCACCTGCAGATAGGCTGAATGTGTTTTTTTATAGATAAAGACTGACCCTTATAAAACTCCCAAGTTCATCCAGGTAAGAGCCAGGGAAAAGGGATGGAAGCCTAGTTTATAATGGGTAGGAACCGTAGGAAGTCATTATCAGGCAAAATGGACCCCAAAATGAGAATTTTTCAAGGGAAACCTGAGGAGAATTTTAATTCCCTGTTTTCCCCCGTTGTTCCCTATCTTTATTTTAAGGAAGCAACACAGTATAAACCATGCTCTAATGGATTGATCAGACCACAGATGATTGAGTGGTGAGAGGCCTCTGAGCTTTCCAAGGCCAGTTTCCTAAACAGGCTGCTTTGTCCAGTTCTGTCCCTACTGGCTGGAGCTGTTGACATTCCAGAAGATAATCTTGTGTTCTTATAATGATGGAAGGAAGCTCTAGGAAGGCATAGTGTAAGACTGATGTACAATGAAATTTGTTGAATGTTTCTACTCAGAGACAACAAATTTCCAAGGCCTCCCTGGTCTTTCCTGCAACTGCAGTTTCCAGTATCCCTCGTAAGGAAAGACTTCTGCATCATAGGATCAAAACTCCAAAACTATTCTGAAGGGCGGCAGCACTGTTAGGGTCTAACCCCTTTGAAGAAGATAGTAGCATCCTGAATATATCAATTCTTGTGTGTTAAAATCGGTATCTTGGGGCTTCCCTGGTGGCGCAGTGGTTGAGAATCTGCCTGCTAATGCAGGGAACACGGGTTCGAGCCCTGGTCTGGGAAGATCCCACATGCCGCGGGGCGGCTGGGCCCGTGAGCCACAATTACTGAGCCTGTGCGTCTGGAGTCTGTGCTCCGCAACAGGAGGGGCCGCGATAGTGAGAGGCCCGCGCACCGTGATGAAGAGCGGCCCCCGCTTGCCGCAACTGGAGAAAGCCCTCGCACAGTAAACGAAGACCCAGCACAGCCATAAATAAATAAAAAATTAAAAAGAAAAAAGAAACATTTCTTTAAAAAAAAAAAAAAATCGGTATCTTTACTTTGTATCTAGAACCGAGGCAAAAAGAGCCATAGGTGTTCAGAGGCCAGAGTGACCATGAGGGGCTGATGTAGTTAAGAAATGCTGCACGGAGGGTGTGGAGCCTGGATGAGGCCTTGTCCTTTTCCCAGGCTCACTCTGACTCCTGCAACGACTGTCGGCTCTTTAGCCAATATTCTCATTTCTTCCTTAGTAAAACAGCTCTGTGCCTGGCTGAAGACTGCATTTCCCAGCCTCCCTTACAGTAGGGGTGGCTAATGAGACCTAAAGAGTTGTTGTTGGGAGGGCAGCATTGCCAGATAAGATATTAGTTTCCCAGTTAAATTTGAATTTCAGATAAACAATGTATAATTTTTAATGAGTATGTCTCATGTAATATATTAGTATTTTCATTTACCAAATTGGCAACTCTATGGATGAGGCTTCTGGGAAACAAGCTCGAACACTCCTTTTGCCCTTTTCCCCCTTTCTCTTCTTTCCCCTTTCTTGGGATATGGATGGGATATCTGGGACTTCAGCAACCATCTTGGATCATATGGTTAAGGATGGCAGAAGACAGAGAGGGAAGTCTTGGGTCCCTAATGATTGAACACCTTCCAACTTGATGTGTAAGAATAAACCACTGACTTGCTTTAGCCACTAATAGTACCTCTGTTATTTGCATCCAATTGCTATTCCTAACTGATATAGTCATAAAAACAAGTGCACTGTTAATTTTGGTGTTAAGTCTGTTTACCATGTGTCATCTCTGATAAACCACTCCACTTTCACTTACTGTATTTTTTTAGGAGCCCAAGAGGGATGGATGGTGCTCCTTATACCCTTTAAAATGACAGCCCTCAGCATGAGTTTCTACATGGCATTATTGCCTATTTTGCAAATAGCATTTAGGTATTTTGAGTACTTGCTTCAGGTGATTAATAATAGTATTTCTAAAGCAGAACAGTTCTTATCTCTGCACAAAGATTTGGTCGTCTGAAAACTCAAGTCCCATAAAATGATACTCTGAAACTCCAGAACCATTATTTCAAAACAGTAAAATCACTTTTGAGTTTTGACCTTCTGCTTTGAGAAAAAAAAAAAATTATATAGTTTAAGTCTTCATTGGCCCTTACATTGACAGCCTTTCTTCTATGTGGTAAAGATCAGCTGAGGATAGTCACGTGCACAGGTAAAGCTGATTTGCAAAGCTCCATCAGTAATTCAGGAATGATGTAAAACCTAACTCCTCCAGCCTTGTTAGCAAGTCAACTTCTTTGAATGTTCACTGTGAGGCATGCAGGGAAATGCAGAGGGTCATAGGATTGGCCTCTTTATGTATAAGACCAAGCTAAATAGCTTAGCTCGGCTGGGTATGCAGAGGAAAAGACGTTCCTGGGCTGTGAACTGTATAAATACCTGCCCTTCCTTTTGCAGTGGAATCTTTCGAAGGTTAAGTAATAGTAAATAATCAACTAAGATTTCTCAGATTGGCTGCGTTAACCTTTCTCTGAAAAAAAATTTTCCCCATGAAGACAAAGCAACTTTGGAGTGAGAGCAATATTTCCTTTTAGGCCTCCCTACTTCAGGCATTCAGGGAACAAGATCAGGCCTGGCCTGGCTGGCAGAGGCTGCCTGGGGCAGACAGCTAGACTTGCCATGTGGGTGAGGGGAGGTGAGTTAGAATTTAACAGAAGGGAGGGAAAGAAAACTCCCATGTCATGTTATAAGTTTCTGCACCCGCCTTTCAGAGGTGAGCAGAGTCTTGTCCCTCATCCATCATTGGGGGTAAATGATCAACTCCTGAAATCTGAGTTCTATATATATTTTGTAAGATATACATTGATGTATATAATTTTATATATATATATATATATATATATGTGTGTGTGTGTGTGTATATCTCTCTCTCACACAAAGGAACAAGTAATACACAAATGGAGTAAGACTGACCTAGAAGATCTGGCCTTCGTGTTTGGTGACAGGTCACGATGTCATGAGTGTTAGCTCAGAAGAATTGACAGATGAGCCTATCTGTATACATCCATACTACAGATGCAAATAAAAGTTGCACTGATGTGAGCTGGGGAAAATTTAAAAGCAAACCTGTTTATTAGTATTATCTACACAATGTTAAGGGGGAAAGAATTTATTTTTTTGGTTCAGAGCACATTGATTTCTATTTTGTCCACAGTATACTGATTATATTTATATTGAATACCCATTCAGCAAGCATTCATTGAGTGCCTGCTATGTGCCCGGCACAGTGCTAGGTGCTGGGAATGCACCCAGTTGTATAGTGCTGATAGCAGAAAGGATAATAATGCCTTTGAACTTCACAGGTAGGTTAGAATTTTACAAGGCCCCTCTATTCTCTTCCCCTAACAAGAGCACAGCCAGAGCCAGCCATCCACCTCGTTCTGTGACCTCTTAAGATAATGACAATTGCTGTTTAAAACAAAAGTGCACAATGGGCATATTTGCAATTTTTCCCTTTCTTTTAATAGCCTTATTAGAAGCCCTGTAGTAAAAAAATTAAAAGACCAAAAATTAGAATCCCTTTTTATGTTAGAAATCTTTTCTCTGCTAGTGAATAATAACAACTTTGGTCAAGTTTTTAAATTTCTCTGGGACTAACTTTAAATATTTATAAAATGAGATGGTAGAAAGTAGGACTAGGTTGAGTTAATGATTCAGTTTTAGGATAAGCAATAAGAGTAGGTTACTAGCCTCTAACAAACTGTATGATCTCAGGGTAGTTACTCAAACCTCTTAAAGTCTCAGTTTCCTTATCTGAGAAATGGGGATAATGTGCTATTGTTGTTAGGATGAAATGGATTAACAGGTAACACACCTGGTTCAGTGTAAGGCATAGCAGAAATCCACCTGTGAATGTAGCTATTTTTATCCTACTAAAAAATTATTTGACTCTTGGTCTATTGTAGGTATGTATGTATGTATGTATCTCTCTCTCTCTCTCTCTCTCTCTCTCTCTCTCTGTATTTATCATCTATCATCACTGATATACTAGTAAGTGGTTAACTGAAGGATGTCAACATATTAGGGCACAAATGTGTAATGGATTCTTTTTTTTTCCCAATCAGTACTTTCAACGATGTTGTATCTAATTCCTTTTTCTATCCTTCAACAAAATCTAGAGCAGACTGTAGAAATTTACAGCTTAAAAAGCTAGGTCCATATAGTTGGAATCTTATTCTGGTTCCCAGCTTCTCTCCTCCACCCTTTCCTAGGCTCGGGCTCCTCCAGTGCATTGGGCAGGGAGGAGGGAGAGAGGAAGGGACCAGCACCTCTTAGCTGCGCACCCACGCCTGTGGTTCTCTCACCACGGTGGGTACCGTGTCTCAGGCTACCCCTGCTGGCACGTCGCTGCCCAAAGCTGGCAGCACACTGTGGGTCTTTGGAGGCCCTTTGGGGGTTCTGACTGTGTAGATCGGTGACCTGCAAGACCTGGCCCTGAATGGACTTCCTCCACTCCTCAGCTCCCGCCCTGGCTGTTACCCTCCCAGACTCTTCCGCTACGGCGCTATCGTCGCTCCAGCGTCTAGCGAGTAGTCTCCACGCTCGGGCGTGATTTCGTTGGTATTTGAACTGTGTTGCAAGAATGTAATTTTTGCCCTTTAGATGCTTAGAGCTCCCATGGGTATCTACTTCTGGCTGAGACACAGTTAATTGAATAAGGGCATGAGGGGTTACATTGTGGTCTTGATTTAATCCCAGTGATGTACTTGTCTTTCATTGGTTTGGATTCAAAGTCCTTTATTAAAAACAAGGGAGTTAGGACTTCCCTGGTAGCGCAGTGGTTAAGAATCCACCTGCTAATGCAGGGGACGCAGGTTCGAGCCCTAGTCCGGGAAGATCCCACATGCCATGGAGCAACTAAGCCCGTGTGCCACAACTACTGAGCCTGAGCTCCAGAGGCCGCAAGCCACGGCTACTGAGCCCACGTGCCACAGCTACTGAAGCCTGCGCGCCTAGAGCCCATGCTGTGCAACAAGAGAAGCCACGACAATGAGAAGCCCGCGCACTGCAACAAAGAATAGACCCCGCTCTCCGCAACTAGAGAAAGCCCGCACACAGCAACGAAGACCCAACACAGCCAAAAGAAAAAAAAAAACAAAAAAAAAAACAAAACAGTGATCCCAAAGAGGCGGAGTAGGAAAAAAGGGATGCGACAGGGAAAGAGGGAAACCCAATACAAGGATGAGTTGTTGGTTTGACCACTACTGCAGACAACTCTGTTCTATCTCACTGGAACCTTCTGAGGAGCCTTATGAATTGTGTCTCAAAAATGCCTGCCTGGAAGACAAAAAAAAGGAACTATGTATTCATTAGTTTCTGTCATCTATTGGTCAATGGTGGGCCCATGGCATTATTGACCCTCTTACTTCTGGGTTGCAATGTGGTAGTGCCAGTATTCCCCTTGGTGTATTGCACCTGGCATAAGAGAAGCCCTGGGATGGGAAGCAAGAGGTGTGTGATGGAGGCACATGTGAGACACTATCAGATTTACACCCATGGGAAGCTGGACAAAGACTCCATGGAACTCGATGCTGCAGCGGTGGGCTGTAGTAGGAGATGGGGCTGAGAGGATGTGAAGTGGTGTGTGACAGGTATCCAGTACACACACCATGAATGTTTTGGTAGTGTAGACCAGATTGGGAAACAGTTTCCAGTAACATGCCTCTTCTTGTAGCAGAGATTTCAGCCTGAACCCAGGCCTTTTCTTTTGCTGGAGTTCATGTTCAGGCATGTTTGGCAAACTAGTAGGGCAGACCTGAGAGAGTCTATTTGTATGCATCACTATGGAAGAGCCTAGAAAGAGACATTAAGAGATGGAGGGAATCAGATGGTATCCCATGACAAGGTCTGAACTCTATGGAAAAAGGGGCTCAGGCAGAAAGGGCAGGATCTGTTTTAAGAGGGATCCAATACCTTCATAGCCAGCAGTATAAACTCTGCAAAGGCCCTGGTGATAAACCAGTAGGGAAGCTGAGCATTATTCCCACTTCTGCATGGTTCCACAGGGAAGATCAAATGTTTATAATGCAATAAACATGGTTTGGGTGCTTCCAAGAATGCTTTTCCATGTGGCCCTGTATGTTTAGGGACTGAGAAAGTTTTTTTAGAGATGTTAGTAGCTGTCATAACTGGGGATTGGCCAGTGGGTGTGGAACTCAGAGTCTGAACCAGCCTCCAGAGATAGCACAGGGTTGGTCCAACCAGTAGGCAATAGGAAGAAGGCTTGACAAGTGAGTAGAGAGCGGTATTTGGTTGCAGACAGCTCTAGTACAGGTGGCTATTCAACGAAAGAGTGGAGACCCAGTCATGGGAACGTGGTAAGAAGGTTACACCAGGGTTTTTCCAGGCCCAGAGGAAGTAGCACGCAGGGTGCTAATCTAAGATGCAACTCAGCAAGGCATGAAGAGGAATCAAATAGAATCCCAAATGGGCTGAATCCAGTCACCAGAAATAATGAGCCTTGAGACTGACCGGCCCATGGCTCCATTTCGTTCATCTTCCTGGGGTTTGTCTGAATGCCCAGAGGGAAGTAAAGAGGCTGCTTACTAGCTAAACAGGCAAGTGGGCAGCAGGGGCAGTGAGTCAAGCTGCTCTTCACGGTTGAATTATCGATAAGCTCTGTGTGTCTGAATCCACCAGGATTCATTAAGCAGGGCCCAATTTGTGAAAGCCTGTTTGCAACAGGCCTTATAAAAGAAGACTTGTTTTCCCCTGTCTAGAATCCCTTCTCCTCTTCTTCTTCCAGCAGAGCTACTTTTTTTCCTTTATAATTGGAAATACAGCACTGTATAAGTTTAAGGTGTACAGCATAATGATTTCACTTACATACATCATGAAATGATTATCACCATAAGTTTAGTGAATTCCATCATCTCACATAAATACAAAACTGAAGAAATAGAAAAAACATTTTTTTGTACTGAGAACTCTTAGGATTGACTCTCTTAACAGCTTTCATATACAACATACAGCAGTGTCAATTACATTTATCATGTACATTACATCCCTAGCACATACTTATCTTTTAACTGGAAGTTTGTAAACTTTTGACTGCCTTCATCCAATTCCCCCTTCCCCCATCCCACCTCTGGTAACCACAAGTCTCATCTCTTTTTCTGTGAGTTTCTTTGTTTGTTTGTTGTTGAAGTATAATTGACCTACAACACTATGCTAGTTGCTATTACACAGCATAGTGTTTTGATATTTCTATACCTTTCAAAATGATCACCATGATAAGTCTAGTTATAATATATCACTATACAAAGATATTACATAGTTATTGACTGTTTTCCCCACACTGTACATTTCATACCCATGAATCATTTATTTTGTAACTGGAAGTTTGTACCTCTTAATTTCCCCTGCTATTTCAATCCTCCCCCCAACCCCCTCCCTCCTGGCAACCGTTTGTTCTCAGTATCTATAACTCTGTTTCTATTTTGTTATGTTTGTTCATTTGTTTGTTTTTTAGATTCCACATACAGTATTTGTCTTTCTCTGTCTGACTTATTTCATTTAGCATAATACCCTCTGGGTCCATCCATGTTGTTGCAAATGGCAAGATTTCATTCTTTTTTATGGCTGAGTAGTATTCTATTCTGTGTGTGTATGTATACATACATATGTCACATCTTCTTTATCCATTCATCTATTGATGGACCCTTAGGTTGATTCCATATCTTGCCTATTGTAAATAATGCTGCAATGAACATAAGTATGCATATAACTTTTCAAATTAGTGTTTTCATTTTCTTTGGATAAATACCCAGGACTGGAATTGCTGGATCATATGGTAGTTCTAATTTTAATTTTTTCTTTTTAATAAATTTATTTATTATTTTATTTTATTTTTGGCTGCGTTGGGTCTTCGTTGCTGCATGTGGGCTTTCTCTAGTTGTGGCAATCGGGGGGCTACTCTTCGTTGTGGTGCATGGGCTTCTCATTGCAGTGGCTTCTCTTGTTGCAGAGCACGGGCTCTAGGCGCGCGGGCTTCAGTAGTTGCAGCACGCGGGCTCAGTAGTTGTGGCTCGCGGGCTCTAGAGCGCAGGCTCAGTAGCTGTGGTGCATGGGCTTAGTTGCTCCACGGCATGTGGAATCTTCCCGGACCAGGGCTCGAACCCGTGTCCCCTGCATTGGCAGGTGGATTCTCAACCACTGCACCACCAGGGAAGCCCTAATTTTAATTTTTTGAGGAATCTACATACTGTTTTCCATTGTGGCTGCACCAATTTTCAATCCCACCAACCATGTACAAAGTTGGTGGAAATGTACACGTATTCCCTTTTCTCTGCATCCTTGCCAACACTTGTAATTTGTTGTCTTTTTGGTAATAGCCATTCTGACAGGTGTGAGGTGATAGCTCATTGTGGTTTTGATCTGCATTTCCCTGATGATTAATGATGTTGAGCATCCTTTCATGTACCTGTTGGCCACCTGTATGTCTTCTTTGGAAAAATGTCTATTCAGATCCTCTGCCCATTTTTCAATCAGGTTTTTTGTTTTTCTGATGTTGAGTTGTATGAGTTCTTTGTATATTTTGGACATTAACCCCTTATCAGATATATTGTTTGCAAATATCTTCTCTCATTCAGTAGATGGCCTTTTTAATTTGCTGATAGTTTCCTTTGCTATTCAAAAGCTTTTTAATTTGATGTGATCCCATTTATTTTTGCTTTTGTGTCCCTTGCTTGAAGAGACAGACATATCCAAAAAAAAAAAAAAAAATCAACAAAACCTATGTCAAAGAGAGTACTACCTATGTTTTCTTCTAGAAGTTTTATGGTTTCAGGTCTTAACATTTATGTCTTTAGTTGATTTTGAATTTATTTTTGTGCATGGTGTGAGAGAGTAATCCAGATTGACTCTTTTGCATGTAGCTGAAACATGACCTAAGCCCAGCCAATCAGAGTGCTTTCTTTATTCCCTTGGTTTGGGGAAAGGCAGGAAACCTAGAAAGGCCAATCAAATTCTTCCTTGAGATTTGATATTCAGGAGCTTAGACAGAGAGCAGAGCTCTCTCTCAGTCTTGGGATCACAAGCTGTAAAGATGATGTAGATGGGAGTTATTTTCTGTCACCTTTCCTGGGTGCATGAGGAAAACCATCTACAGTTAGAGAGAATGAGTTCAGCATTCAAAGAAAATAAGAATGAAGAGAGATGAGAGAGAGGTAGAGAGAGACAGGGTCCTAAGGACGTTACTTGGGCTCTGAATCCAGCCATGCCTGAAGCAAAAGCAATCCCTGCTCTTTCATGCACCAATAAGTTCTCTTCTACTTAAACTAGTTTCTAGCCTGTTTCAGTCGGGGTTCTGTCATTTGCCACATACGGGAATGAGACTAATTTATGTGTTTATTCACTGCTTCATAGCAGGTACATATCTATTGCCTTCATTCATAGCTAGCCAGAAATTTAGAGTTTGGACAGCAAATACTTACTCAAGTCTGGCCTCCATTGCTCTTCACAAGGACACACTGACCACTTGGGTGAACATATAGCTAATACTTCCTATCTGGCAAAATCTCTGTGATATCATATCTTTGTCATTGCCCAGCACTGCTTTTGACATTTGCTTGTTCTTTGGAGTTCACTCCTCCCTTTTTGCCCTTGGTCTTCTCTAACTGTGGATGAAATCCTCAGCCCTTTCCACTTTGAATCTTCCTTTTTGCCCATGAGTTTAAACCTACAACTCAAATCCTGACCTTTCTCCTGAAACCAGATACCTGTTTTTAATTTCTATTTGTGGGTTCAATGATCAGCTCACACTCAACAAGTCTGAGACAGAGGTCAGCAGTCTCCTGGTAGTATTGATGGCACCACCATTGCACCTATCATCTGCTCCTGACAAGCCCGAAATTATCTGGGCAGGACTTCTTTCTCTCATCCTCATGTGCACTGAGTCAAGGAGACACCCTTCATGATGTCTGTGTGTGCCAGGAGCTGCGTGAGGTGCTGTAGGGAGAAGAAAAACATTCAGTCATGGTCCCTGACCTGAAGAGTTTGCCTTCTAGTAGAGGAGTAATCCAAGACAGAAAGTGCTGAGTGCCAGAATAGCAGCAGCAAAGAAAGGATGGAGTCAGCCTGACAGAAGGCAGCGTTCATGTCTTCTACTGGGGAAGAATTTCCACAGTCCATGAAGGGACAAGGACGTCACAAGAAAAGGGAGCCATGAGAGCAATTGATTGAAGTGCTCTTGGAATGATGACTTGTGTTTGCTGGTTCATGGGGGTGGCTGGGGAAAGCATTGGGGAACCATGGTTGAGGTCAACAGTGTGAGTGTGGCACAGAAAAGCCAGTCAGAGCCCCCTTCTGTCTTGTCTTCCCATATTATGGAGCTAGAAAACTGAAATACCAGCTTCCCTTGCAATTATGCATGACCAACTAGTGGCCAAAGAGAGTAAAGAGAGTGTAAGCTGGTGGAAGTCGTGGGAAAGCATTTAAAAAGTAGACAGGCTGTGCTGGCATACTCATCTTGGGCTTCCTCTCCCCACTTCTTCCTACTTAGGAGCACACATCATTATTTGTGGGTACAGCAGCCATCCTGGCACCATGAGACCCTCCAAGAATGAGGATATGTTTGCAGGATGGCAGAGGAGAAAGACAGAAATATCCTGCTTTCTCAATGACATCATCTAGCTACTGTTTTCCCCCACATGCCTTGTGTATTAATAAAAAAAAAAAAAAAAAAGTCCCGGGACTTCCCTGGTGGCACAGTGGTTAAGAATCCGCCTGCCAATGCAGGGGACACAGGTTTGAGCCCTGGGCCAGGAAGATCCCACATGCCACAGAGCAGCTAAGCCCGTGAGCCACAACTACTGAAGCCTGCACACCACAACTACTGAAGCCCACGCACCTAGAGCCCGTGCTCCGCAGCAAGAGAAGCCACTGCAATGAGAAGACTGCGCACCACAACGAAGAGTAGCCCCCGCTCACAGCAACTAGAGAAAGCCTGTGTGCAACAAGGAAGACCCAACACAGCCAAAAATAAATAAATAAATAAATTTTAAAAAATCCTTATTTGAGTAAAATCACTGTTAGTCAGATTTTCTTTTGCTCACAGCTGAATAAAAATGCTAACTTATAAGCCATATGTTAGAAATACTGCATGCCATTCTAGAGAAAGTTTATTCTATAAGCAAGGAAGAGGCAGAAAGCTCTTTACATAGAAGTTAGGGGGATGCCATTAACAGAAACCCCTCTCCTTTTGCCGTTCACTGTTCATACCCTTCAAAGCTGAGGTCAGTCTCCTCCTATTCATGGAAGCTTCTGTCTCTTGTCTTAGCCACATTTATCCTCACTCCCTGCTGGGCAATTATCAAGTGTAGCTCAGTGACATGTACTGTTACTGATTCTTCGTGGATGTATGTTATGCATGCCCAGTAGGACTGTCAGTACCTTGCAGGTAGAGGCCACGTTTTATCCTTTCTCTCTTGAAGTGCCCAGGCTGGAAAAAAAATCACACGTTGGTTAGGTGCTCAGGCACTGGAGTCTCGGGTTTGAATCCTGACTCCATCATGTAGATCATAGGCAAAATTTTTAACCTCTCTAGGCCTCAGTTTCCTCATCTGGGGAACAAAGACTGATAGTAGAACTTACTCACAGGGTTATTGTGAGGCTCAGATGAAATATTTTCACTAATTCCTTAGCATCATTTTAGTCATCGTTACATACGTAGTCGATGGATTGCGTTAATGACCTCCCTGTGTCCATGTGTGTTCCAGTGTGACTTTACTGCTCTTCCCATCATGAGGTGGACTCCACTTCCCTGCCCTTGAATCTGGACTGGCCTTATGACATTCTTTGGCCAGTAGAATGTGGCAGAAGTGAGGCTGTGCTAGTTCTCAGTCTAGGCCTCAAGAGGCCTGGCACATCTCCACTCTCCCTTTCAGTGCCCCTGACTTTACCATAAGAACAAGCCCGGGGGGCTGCTGGAATTGAGACACCTCATGCATTAGACTTGGGTCTTCCCAGAGGAGCCCTTCTAGACCAGCCAGTCTGCCATTTAGCTATATACACATGAGAGAGTCCAGCCAAGATCAGAAAAACCACTCGGGAAACCCATACACTTATGAAAAATAATAAATGCTAATTGTTTTAAGCCAGTCAGTTTGGGGGAGGTTTGTTATACAGCAAAGCCAGCTGATATAAGTTATCTAAGAGATGTGGGACTTTGCCTGTTTCATTCACTACTGTATTTCCAACACCTAGAACAGTGTATCACACAATCAGGTGCTCAATAAACGTGTTGAATAAATTCTTGAATGTATTTATGATTATTATGATTATTATTATTATCTTAAAGGATCATAGTGACAAGTAAATGAGATGATGCAGGAAGAGCATTTAGCATTGTTTCTGGCGCGCAGTGACTTCTCAATAAATGTTAGCTATTAATGGGTGGTCAACAATGACTGATCAATTGACGAACACATTTTGTATTAACTAAGACTAGCTGATGAGTAATGCGGTCCTAAGCCCAGTGAATGAAGCAGTCCTCTGTCTTTCAGAAAACCTAACACGAGCCACAGTAGGGTCTTTAACTTGTAACTTTAAATAGCTAGATGATAGATAAATAGATAGGTAGATAGATAGACAGGTAATAAATTAACTGCCCCAGGCCACGATGTGTTGAGTTCCCAACTCTTATCAGTATGCTGCTTCTTCCCCCCAGATACTGGGGAACTCTCTCCCCTGCAGCACTGCTGGTGACCATGGGGGTAGGTGGTGTGTGTGGGGCGGGTCGGATGGGAGGTGGGGCGTGAAGCCTGGGGTAATTCCTCTGTAACTGTGCTAAGGGGCTGGTCCTGCTTGCTAGCTCTGCTTTGCTATTGTGAAAAGAGGCCTTTTCTTCCTCACCAAGCAAAGGTTCACACTTTGTAATCACTCAGTGACCTCCCTAGTTCCCAAATTACATTTGGCCGCTAGAAAGATGAACACGTTGTACCCTCTCTGTGGGACTCATTATTTCCATTCTGGAGACTGTCATTTATGAAATTCTGACATTTTTTTCATTTTGTATTTACACTAGACAAGGCTAAGAATATTGTAATTGTCTGCAGTGTTTTGAAAACACTTGTCACAAACCGAAGCCAAATGCTGATTAATGTTAAAGTGTTTTGAAGAACCAAGCTTTTGGCTCATTAACTGGACTTGAATGGCATTACCCATCAGCTTCAAGTTCTGATAATTGCTCATCACAGATTGGTGCTAATTTAGTAATAATGGTGCTGACAGATTTGTATATTTTGCCCACACTGAACATTATGTACGTATAAAGGCTAGTGTGAATGCCAGACCCAGGGTGAGAAGACCCGGTCCCAGATTTGCCACAATATAAATGTGAGCAAGTCAGCTGACCTATTCTGTCTCCATTTCCTTATGTAAAATAAGGGACTTAGAGGAGATGATCTTCAATATCCTTCTTACCAAGATTCAGTGGTGTCAATATTATGTGGTTTGGTCTTGAGTCAAACAATAAATACAGATTCATTTTAGGAAAGGCACAAACATGGGGCTAAACTGATATACACAGAATATGGGCAAGGATGTCAGTTTATTTCCTTTCTGCTCTGCATCTTTTCTATATTAAGAGGGAAAGAAATGTTCCCTGTTGGGCTTGCAGGATAAGCCCTTAATCAAATGTTACATACCATCTGTTTGAGACAGTATTTGGTAAGTCAACTTAAGTAGCTATAATCACTGTGGAATCTGAAACTGTTTCCTGTTATCCTGTCTATTTTCTAAAGCAGAGGGAGGTAATCTAGTTTCTTAAGCCAGCACAAAACAGTAATATTCCAAGGAAGAAAGACACTTATTTTGAGCTTCATATTAATACTTTGGAACTGCTTATTGAATTTGCCTTTCCTTTTCTCCCTCTTCTCCCATTTATTTACGCTGCTTCTTCCCCTCACCCTTCTGTATCAAAGTTATCGACCCCCTCAGTGCGACTCACTGTCTTCCTCTCTATTCCCATTCCTTGGCATAATCCTTGGGGATTTAATGTACTTGTTGATAATTCTTGCCCTGACATTAGAAGAGGGCCAGGTTCAGAGATGTTAATGGTTGGGTCAAGATGGCATCTCTGGTTCATGCCAAAGGATGGTAGATTGCCATAAAGATTAATTCAGTGTATATTGAGTGTTTCATGGAGTGTGGGCCCACAGCATGCTCCCCAGGTGTTAGAATCACAGAAATACAGAGCTTAGTCAGGCCTCAGAGTTGTTCTCTGTAACTCTGTGCTCCGGGAATTTATTTCTCTACTTTAAAGATTAGGGAAGTAGCTTCAAAATCTGCCTTATTTTTCCTTCCAACAACTGACATATTTTCTTAAAGGCCCTCTTTCTCTTCTACTGGCTGGATAACATGTAACATACTACCCTTTTCTATTTGAAAGCCTGGGGTCATCCTCTGGAGTCATTGGCTATTTCCTGCCGGTTGGGGTGATGGTGACAGCCAAGTAAATGGTGGAGATCATCTTGAGTTTACCACTGGTCCAAGTCCATGGGGTTGGGTTACCTGGGTATGGGCATCCCCATAAGTCCAGTGCCTTCCAGGATATTAAATGTCATGTAAACACAGCCTCACCACTGCTGCCCATGATAGTCTGTTGTCATCTGTCAGAAGGCAATGCCATGGGCTGTTTACTTGATGTAGAGACAAGATACCACCTCTTCCTGGGGCTTTTCAAGTTCTTAAATTCTGATCCTGGACAGCAGTAGTGCTGCAATATCTGGAACTACCAAAGAACACTGATGCGAGAATGTGGGATTGTTGAGGACATGACCTCGTAGGAGTTACCGTGCACATTTGGGTGTAACAGGGATGGGTAAAGATTGGGGGTCTGGAGGTACAGATTGCCTTTCCATGGTCAGAGAAAGGTTTTGGGGTTGAGAGAACTTGATGATCTGGTCTTCTGTACCATGTTATGCTGTGCATATGGGGAGAACTACCCTCTATGCTAGTGCCTGCCCCAAGGGCCGTGTCAGCTTTACTTTAAAAACGAACTTAAAATGGTGGATACTAGGCAGACATTGTTACTCCCACTCCAAAGGTGAGAATACTGAAGTCAAGGGTCTGGCCCACGGTCACCCTGCAAGGTCTTATTGAAGGCAGAAATAAGATCTGAGTCTCGACTCCAGATCCGGCTCTCATTGCTCATCCCAGCGTGCCATGGCCAAAGTGACACGACAAGGCATTTAAATGTGAGAGCCAAGTTCTAGGTTCAGGTTATGTCCTTCTGTTCTTTAACTTGGCCTATTGCTGCTGGTTCAGGGCAGCTCTGTGCTCTGACTTACTGGTTTTTTTCCTTAGACTGGAGAGGGTTACCACACTTCCTGGTCTAGACCTCCAATGGGGGAGGATGGGACATAGTGCCAGCATTTAGATCATACTTGACTCAAGTGACTGCTCCAAACTATGAGAGCAGGGAATTTGAGTCTTTGTCTTTTAACCCTATCAAGCAAAACTGGTCTTTAGTGCATGATTTGCAATAATGAAGGTGACTCAGACAACCATCACCTGTCATAGGTCCTTGCTGGGGAGGCATCAAGAGGTTAGGACCCAAACTTTGAGGGCAGAGTACCCTGGATTCAAATCCCAACTCTATTGTTTCCTGGCTGTGTGATCTTGGACAAGTCTCTTAACCTCTCTGTAGCTCAATTTCCTGGTCTGTAAAATGGATTTAAAAAATCTGTTAGGATGAGATAATCTTTCCAAAGTCTCTGTCACATAAAAGATTTCAGGAACTCTTGGTTTCTTCACTCCTCCTCACCTCACATACATGTTGAATACAGTAGCCGTATTTTGAACCTCACATTAAAAGAATAAGTGTTATGCCTAGGGAAGCTAAATGACTTAAGGGCTAGCAAAAATTAGGTCTTTGGGGTTAGCTATGCCACATGCCACGTATAGATTTCCTGTTAATGAGCTTTAAATATATTACTGAGAGAATGCTTGTACTCCTCAGATGGTATCACAATATTTTGTGCCACTGGTATCCATGAGGAAGTACTGAGACAAATGGATCCCCATAAGTTGTGCAGTGTGAGTGAACTGAACCCTTTTTTTTCTAATATCACCAAGGCATTTGATCTCAAAGGGTGAAAACGTACAAATGTGTGCCATACAATTGTAATGTATTGCCTGCAATTGTAATTACTGATGACTCAAATTGAGGCACAGCCTTTTACATAGGAGGTTTATGATCAACAATTAAGAAATTTAAAAATATTAAACCATAGGATATACTATTACCTTTAAACATAATCAATTTGAAATGACTTCAATACTTTAAAAAATTGGGGGGCATTAAATTCTGCTGTAATTCTCTCTTTTTCCTCCTGAAATCAAAAAACAGGTCTGTCTTACCTACTTTATGGCCCACGATATACGTTTAATTAAAATCCCTCTATTTGTAACACACTTAGATTGGCAGTGGGCAAGTGGACAGATGCAAAGCTATGTGGCTTAATTTTGCCCTCAAGGAGCTTACACTCTGGTCAGTCCTTTGGGAAATAGCCCAAGTAAACCTAGCCAGAGCAATTGCAGGGAAGTAGGCTGTTCTCTTTCTGTATCCATCTGTTGGTCTCTCGTTCTCCCTCTCTGTAAAATTGGACATAAGTAGTGAATGGAGAAGCCAGCTAATGTTCACCCTCAAACTGAATCCTAGATTATTGAAAATAACTAGGCTTTTATCCCAGAAGCCAGAAAAGAAATAAAAGTGCAATAATTATTTTAAAATTATACATTAGGACAAAGCAGCTAAAATTCTAAATAATCATTATACATACCTTTTAGGTAGAAAACAGTAGATATTCATTTCTGTATCTACTGGAAAAGTAGGGCTGCCCTTCCAGGCTATGACATTCCAAATTCTCATTTGTATACAGGCAGGTACAATGAATGCCCTTCTAGTTCCAGGTGTGGAAGGTGTTGGTGGGCCCATCAACCATGTCAGTGGATATACTAAAGAATCATCTGGGCGTATATAAGTAACAGGCATTCCTTCCAGCCAGACTACGCAGCTCATATTCATAAAAAGAGGAAGAGGATATTTCCAATGTGCTGTCAATAGGGCATGAACTCCTAGTTGTTTTTCTTTTATTCAATTACTTATTGACTCATTCATTCATTCACTCACTCATTCAACCAAGGTGTTCCAAGCCCTATACTAGGTGCTGAGCTTCAGAGATGAATGTGATACCATAGCCATCCTAGGTGAACTAATAGTTAAATAAGAGTCCTTGCCCTGTGGTCCATAGATACCCAGGGTCAAAGCTGGGCTTTAGGGGATCAAGAAATCCCTGGAAATTAAATGCAGTCATTTGTCTGAATGTGTGAATATAAATTTTTCTGGGACAGGAGCCCATATCTTTCATCAGATAATGAAAGGGCTTGAGATCCAAAAAAAAGTTAAAGAATAACTGGCCTAGAAGGGAAGAAAACCCAGCCCAGCTCCAACAAACAACTATCAGCTCTGTAACCCTGGCTGGAAGCCAGGTAGGAGGTTTCCCTTGTCCCCTGCTCTGGGGCTCTACCATCAATGTGTCTCCATCCATTGATCTCTCTTCTAGTTCCGAAGCTACCCTCTCCTTATATCTTCACTTTGAATTCCTAATAAGGAACATTTGATCAGCCCCATAAATTCCCATCATTTCTATTAGGGCAGAGCCTTCTTGCCAGGACGCCTCAAAGGTTTTTGGCTGCTAATTGACTGCCTTTGGGTCAAGCACCAAAATGGCTCTAATCAGTTATGCCAGGTTGGGTGGGGGAGTGTCACTGGGAACAGATCATGGCCACTGCTCTCTAAGCCCTTGTCAGGAATCCTCCCCGGAGAGCTAGTAGATGAGGACATTCCCTGAGAAGTTAGCTGTAGGTGTGACAGTCCCTGCTCTCAGGTATATGGAATCCTAAATCCATCCATAAAAAAGGTATGGTTAGATAAGTTGGATCAAGCTATCCATTAACTTGCCAGATCCCTGTTGGGATTGGTTAGTAAGATGATTAGTCGTATTCCATTGTATGGCTATGGAATACAAGAAAGCTAACTGGGCTATGCATATTTAAAACCTGGAATTTTGGCCTTCTTAGTCTTAGCTCAACCCAGCTAACTGGTAATAGTAACTGTGAAAAGCACAGACACTAGAACCAAGTGTCTTTATTTCAGGTCCACCATAAACTCGTACTTGTCCCAAGTCAGGGATCCAAAACCAAATAGGATTTGCAACCTGTCCTTGCAGGGATCACATAAGAATAGAAGTTATATTGTTTGGTATAAATAGCTGAATTGAAATGGCCATGGGCTGGGGGCCAGAGGGCCGGAATTCTGGTGCCAACTTTGCCACTTACTGGTTGCATAGGCTTGGCTCTACTATTTGAATGCTCTGAACCGTAGTTTTCTTACTTTAAAATGGGCATAATGAAACTCACTCTGCTTGGCTCTATGGTTATCTGGGGAACTCAATAAGATAATATATGTGAAAATGCTTTACTCTAAATTGCCAAAGCAAAACAAGGCTTTAAAAAATTATTGTCTTCGTTTTGGGTATTGTTGGCAGAACCGAACCATTCATTACTGGCGCCATGCTAGCTCCTATCATTAAACACATTCTTTGTCCTCTCAAGGTCTTTGCAAATAGGTTTAAAAGACATCTGATCACGTTGGAAACATGTGTATTTTAGTGGTGTGCATTTGGTTTCAAAGAACATCTGATAAAGGCTTTAAAAGTTTAAAAGTACAAACTGAATATTAAAACACCAGTTAAAGTTAATGAAGCAGGGCTCATAAGGAAAAAGAAGCTGTTTGCTGAGGGTGAGACAGTGCCACTGTCTTTTGCAAGAAGTTTCAAACTCTCAGAACTGTGCTAGAAATTTCCAAAGGGATTGATTGGATTCCAGTCGTATTAAATTTCATAGAAGACTTTTTGACCATGGCACCCAAAGTTCCGGAACAATTATGGCTCTGAGTGGTTTATTTATGCTGAATAAAGTATATGAACAAGAGTTCCTTTTCTGATTTTAGTCTGGTAGGATGAGGTCTGTGAATTGGTCATTCACATAGCAAAGTAGCAAGTGCTTTGTTTTGAGGACTTTTGATTGTCCACATATTCTTTGTACTGTCTGGGCCACTGAGGGCTTAAATTGTTTATGTTCTTGAGTATGACTGAACTTTCTGTTTTCAGTATCCCCAGTGGGAGAGTGAGATCCTTGGGGACAGGAACTGTATTATATCCCTAAAAATACTTAAAGTACTATACTGGATATCACATTAAGAGAGCATAAGCCTTGTCGAGGCAAAATTCTGAACAGGAGATAGTTATCTATTTTTGCCCTTTCTGAGTTTCCAGAGTCTTACTGAAAATAGTTAGATATGGTTTGCTGGATCAGGTATCTGTATGTAATAGCACCTGAAGTGGTTTCTTAACTTTGGGTTTAATGAAGCCAACAAAAGGATCTCTGGAAATGACTACATCTACCCATTGAAGTGAGGACTGTACATAGTTTACTAGTCATATTTAGAAACAGGGAACTAAAAAAATACCCATAGTGTGGTGGTATTCATCACCAGTTAACCCTTTATTAAGGACTGGCTGTCATGATCAACCAGCATTGGGGTTAAAGAACTTAGGGCCTGGAGTCAAGCAGACTTGAGTTTGAATTTCAGCTCCACCACCAATTAGCTGTGGCCTTGGTCAACTTACTTAATTCCTCTAAGCCTCTGTGTTGCCATCAGTAAAATGAGGACAATAATAGTGCATTCTTATTAAGAGCTGTTGGGAAGATTAAATGAGGTGATATATGCCGAAGTGCTCAGCAGTGTGCTTGGCACAGAAGATGTGATTAATGCCTGGTAGCTATTACTATTAGCCAAGAAATTAGTCTTTGAGCTGGTCCAGGTTATAGCCCATTTAATGTGCTCCTAATTGTCCTTGTCTCAAGGGTTCTGTGCTTGGGCTTCTATTCTTGCTTCTTCCTTTATTAGTCACTACATATTATTCTTCTCTTTGTGTTTGAACCCTGGGAATGGCTGAACAATGAAAGATCTCTCCCTACCCTGAGTTAGGATTGGACATGTCTCATCTACTGACTGCCTGCCTGGTCAGCAGTGAGATCATATGCCATTGTGATTGGAGGAGGACTTAAACCCCTGTAGGCCAAAAGGAGTCACTTTCCACTGGGAATGTAAACTGAAAACAAATTCCCCTTCAACTCAGGGTTGGCGATGTATAGCACCATTAAATAACCCAGGAGCAGAGGCTCTGGACATGATAGTTTAATCACTTCATGCCCAAAGCCATATGGTGGCAGAAAGCAGCTCAACACTGGATACTGAAACTGCTCCATTAAACCAATGCCTTTTAATTGAATAATTATGAGCATTACATAGTTGCTGACTTCAAGTATGGACTTGAGAGAGAGGTGAAATCTGGAATGCTTTTTAAAGTTCTTTGGAGATAAGCTTCTGTCTGAATTGACATCTCTTGAGCTAGCCCAGAGTGAGTGTACTTTTTGGCTTTAAGGATCGTTTACCTCATAGAAAACCTGGTTGCTTACTGGGCTAGTGTGCCACTGCTGTGAGCTGGATGTCAGAATCTCACTATGGGCTCTGAAGTTTATGCCAGACCTGGTTAGTTTGACCAGGAAGAATGTTAAGAGAGAAGATGTGAGTCATCTCAAGTAAGCTTGTGATGGGTTGATACAGCTCTGCTGTGGGAAAAACCTAATCCCAGGAACATGGTATCTTACCCTAGACCTGTTGAATTAGAGGAAAGCAGAGCCCTCTTTCTATGAATTTATGCCTGTTCTTTGCTGAAGTACCAGACTTCTCCCAGTCTTCCCTGTGCTTTCTCTCCCAGCACTATAGGCAGACTGAAGGCTTCTAGATTCAGATCAAGGAATCATAGTTACATCTTGCCCACTAGGTTTGTGTTACAAATGTGTCAGCTAATCGGAACCCTTAAGCATGGAGGAATGATGACGGTCCCTGAGAATTTTAATATAGTATGAAAATGTAATAAGGTCTGTGATGTTGCCAGATGGTTTCCAAAGAGTCTAGTTCTGACTAAACTGACAGAGTGAGGACTGCTTTCGGTGTTTGTATTGGCCACATCTAGGCAATGGCAGACCCGCTATACATGTTTATTGAATGGATGGATGGAGCTTCTGTAATGTGCTAATAAAGGTACTGTAGTTTACATTTGATGGAAGAAGCAGCATGGAAAGGAATGAAATGGCTTTCCAGAAGGACATTAAGTACCAACAAAGCAACATGGAAGTATTCAGGGAAGATGAAGAGAAGGCAGTGAGGCCAAAAAGAGTAAGTCTGAGAAAATAGAAAGTCACAACTAAAGACTGAGAGAGAAAGTTCCCTTCTAAACAAAAAGTAAAGCCTATTTTTCATTTTAAAGAAATACTCTAACGTGACTGAGGTTCCTTTCTTGAGTCAAAATGTTTTTGTTTCTGTTTCAGAATAATTCCCTTATTTCTATACTGCATTTTGAGCATATTTTTATCCTTTTATGAAGGAAGAGGGTGAGAAAAATGTTCTTTCTGCAGAAAAAAGACTCACCTTTTCTCATCCGTTCATTAAAAGCAGGATTTCCAAAGTGACATATTGAGACTATCCCATAACAGTTTCCTCTAGAAGCAAACATGCAAAGGAAGGTTTGAGGTGAATTTAGTTCTTGAATCCCACAAATTCTACTGTTCTTGTAAATATTTTACTACACTCTAATAAAATTCCTCTGTTTTCCTAGGATGAAAGATAGCATATGTTTCCTCTTTGCTTTCAGCAGCCTCTCTAAGAACATACGAGGCATTAAACCTCAATACATTGACAGAGGCTACTGAAGATTTAGTTTTGAAACCATCAACTACTCTCAGCCCCACCTTAGAAGTATTAAGTGAAAGCCATCCTGTAAAGTTATAATTAGAGATTGAAAATGCTGACCAGGAAGCTCATAGCCCTTTTTAAGTTGCTCCCAGGAGCGTGCTCCATTTCAAAAGGCTATTGGAAGAACATCATTAAAGTCAACAAGGGAAAAAAATGCTCTAAGATTTTCAGGGTGGGAGAAGGGTAGCAGCCAGAAGTAATATTGATTAGAAACTTATCCCCACAGCCTTCCTGTGAGACCACCAATGAAAAGTGCTACAACATAAGACTGAAGGACATCCAGAGTTTCTTTCTGTATCAAACCTTTTGGATGCAGACTTAGGCAGCTTCATTCTACTGTGTGGAAGAGCCGAAAGACTAGTGCCCATATGGGAATTATTTATGGTATGAGGAATTAGAGAGAGCAGGGCCCAAGCACATGCCTAAGAACTTGGGGAAAATTTGCTACAACCCCGAATAAGGGGTCTGTGATTTTCAGCACACTTGGTCAATAATTTAACTCATAAATGCATACAGAGGCCCTACTGTGTGCTAGGAGAGGCCCTACTGTGTGTCAAGCACCAGGATGGCATGAGGACAAAAAGGCTGGCCTTGCCCTCAAGGAGCTCATTGTCTAATGAAGGGAGGAAGACAAGTAAATAGGAAAGTGACTGAGATGAACGTAAGATGTTTAGAGAGGGGCAAGTACAGGGAGATAAAGAGATGGTTCTGTTTGTGTGGAAAGTGGCTGCCCTCTGATGGCAACACCATTGGAAAGAACCTGAAATACCACACTTAGTCACTTGTAACCCTTACTCTCCCAGTGAGAGGCCTGCACATACCTTGCTTCCTAATTCTTTATCTAGAGCCTAGGGCCAGGATTGGGAGTGCTGCCTACTGGACTGTGTTAGAAAGAATGGAAGAAGAGTGTAGTAATCAATTACTGATGTCTGCCAAGGGTGTAGGAAATGGTGGGTGGCAGTATGTGTGCTATGCATTTGCCAACCCTGGACTAGGGCATATTCTCAGTGAGCTATGTTTGCAGTGTAACTGTAGCATATAAAGCTAAAATTCATTCAGTTGTAACTTGAGCTAATAACGGTTTTGGTGATTTTCACTGACTTTACCAGCGCTTTGTAACTGTGACAGATACACTTTAGTAGATAGTAACAGTCTTGGGATGAGATAGATACACTCCATTGTGGAACAGGGATGGTTCATTTGGATTGTTTATATCCTGGAGAATGCTTCTTTCAAGACCTTTAAATTTCCTGTGTTCGGGTTTGATACTCAACAAATACCCTTCTCATTGCTAATCTGATTCTTTGTTTCTGGAAAGGAAGGATCCTGGTTGGTTGGAAGCAATGTTATTGTTACTTGGAAAGCTATTTCTCAAAGGGGAACCATAACAGTATCTCCTTGAAAATAGTTGGCATTTGGGGTTATATGCCATTTCTTTCTAAGTGTAAATTTTAAGGGGATTGATCACTCTTGGGGGTTTGGTTAATTAAGTTTCTCAGTTTGGTTCTCCCAACCACAAGACTCCCACCCCAGGAATACTCTCTCCCATAGAACTCTAACTTCAACAGCAGTAGGGGCTGGTTTGCTTGCTTGTTGGTGATTGAAAGCTGATCAGTGTTCTCAACAGCGTTGTTAAAATGCTTGTCACTGCTACTCTTAATAGTAGATGATCTTATAATTGGCGGCAAAATGATTCAATTACATTGATAGTAATATATTTTTTTTGATAATATATTTTTTAGTTCATCAGCTTTTTTGGTTAAAAATGTGATTGCAGGAAGAGTCAGATTTGGGGTGTGGCCAAAATTTTGTTATTAGTGAATTTTAATGGTCCCTCAAAAACATTTTTAATGAGGAAACATCATTATTAATGTTGGAAATTAATTACCTTTTCGTGTTTAGCAGCAGAGTAAATGAAAAGAAGTATGACAACAATAACTTTATATTCTAGAGTGTATAATCTAGTTGGAGACATAAAAGACAAAGACAATAATAAAACAAGGTAGTATATACTTTATTGCATATATAATTAAATATGCATGCTGGAGCTGCTCATACTGGCTTGCAAGGAGCCAGTTGCTAAATTTTCCAGAGTTTTGAGAGCTGGTTGCTAAACTCAGCCATTATTAAAAATTAAATTATATAAACTTATGATTAAATAAATTATATTAAAAACAAAGGTAATAAAGAAGTGAAACTCATCACTTCCTAATCGTTCTACTACATTTTACTGTCATCTCTGATCTTGAGGTCATTTATATCTACTGTGTCTATATGGTATGCCACGTGCATTTCTTCCAACTGTGTTGGGTGATGTCACGTTGGTGGCTTGAACTCAGCCATGGTGGGAGTATTTACTCCATAGAAATTAACAAGCACTGCAAACCAAGACTTCCTCCCTCCACCTCCCACCCCCAGCCAGTTGTTAAATATTTACCAGCACACCACTGGATATAAACACCAAATAGGGAGAATAGACTCTAAGAACTATCACTGGGCAGAGGAGGGTGAGGTCACTTCAGGTTTGGGGGTCAGCCAGGTAAGTTTTTGAAGTTGGCTCTGAAGCCAACTTGTATGTATATGTATGGGTCAGGGCCACCCTCAGGGGCATTTAGAACCAGGACAAATCACAGAATGCCCACATGTCCCTGAACATTTCCATATAGATGAAACCAGGTTAACATGAATATTAAAAACCTCTTTGAAGACAAAACAAAGTAAAAAAAACTCAACAGTCAGCTTGAGGGGTGTGTGTGCGTGTGTGTGTGTGTGTGTGTGTATGTATGTGTGTGTGTAAGGCTGTAAGGCATGTACGGCAGTCTTGCCTGTTCTGGCTGAGGGGTCGTGAGATGGTTAGATAACCACAGTGATAGCCAGTAAAGAGTTAAATGGCTTTCTGTGCTTCTCTTCCTGCCAGGAGCTGACACCCCAGAGACAAGGTATTCCCTTTCATCTTGCTGTATAATAGAAAAAAAGAAATTTAAATTAAAAAAAAATGGTAGTCTAATAGAGTATATTTAGGTGGCTTCCTGCAAGTGGGGGAGGGACACTCTTTGAACTAGCATCCTGGATCACTGTTCTCTTCTACCCCCACGTCTTTGCAGACCTCTACATGCCTCCTGGGAGAGAACAGTTACTCATTTTCAATCAATGGAAGTTTTTCTTGATGTAAAGAAAAAGAAGCTTAAGGAAAAAAACGTAAAGAGTAATAATAGTAGGAACAAGATGGTGATGGTGAGCCTTAAGGAGTTTTGGAAAGGAAAAAAGAAAAAAAAAAAGCTTGTCTTAACAACAGGCCATGGAGTAGGCCAGTGTGAGGCGTTAGCTGTGCAGCCAGCCCTGGGGGGACCATGGTGGAGCACAGGAAGGAAGAGACAGAGGAAGAAGAAGATTCCAGGGACACGGATAGGAACCATTCACCACTTGGGGCTACAGCTGATGTCAGGTGAGGAGAGGCTATTGATTGCATGCAATCCTCATTTCAAGAATACAGGTGCTATATTTCACCACTGTTGAAGTGCCCTTTTTCTTACAATTTAACAATTTTGAAATCAGGATGCACCTTATAATTGATGGTGTCAACATCACTGTTGGTCAGGTGGCAGATGTGACAATGTGGTCATTGCTGTGCACGTGGAAACTTGGTATAGATGTTTGTATTGTGGTCATGTGTTGTTTTAAAAACACATATCTATATCAAATAAATTTAGCGTAACAGAAAATGAAAATTTCTAATAAGAAAGCATGGTGTCATGGTTCAATGGGCATTTTTTTTCTCCATGACAGATTAAATAATGGTGTGTCTTACGATTAGTGGCACCTTAGATTCAGCGAAATACAAGTTAATTTGCTGTTTAGATATCTAAATTAACTCTTTATGAAATTGTGTTCCATTTACACACAGTCTTAGGTCTTCACTGAATACCTCTGTTGAACCAGAAATGTGTGAGTTAGGTTGATCAAAATAATCACCCAGAGGTCACTATTCTGTGTACAGATTTGGCCAACCATTTACTGAATTTGGTTGTTCATTTGTAACAATGCATGTACAAGTAGGAACTATTTGGCTTGGTACTGCTGGATGCTAAAAGTTATAATTACATGGAGATAGGTGAGTTTCTGGGGTTTTTGCTTAGCATCAAAGAGTTGAGCCAACCTCTTGTCTGTCCTCTTTATGGCAGTGAACTGCCACTTACTACATCAGACCAGTGTCCTCCAATGTGGGTGGCTGGGAGAAATTGTCTTCATTTTGTATCCACTCCAAAATGACTCTGCAAGCAGGCTGAAGGATGTAGTGATCAGAAAGTGAAAATTGTGTTTGGTAGATGGTGGGTCGATCATTTGCCTGGAGTGGATTGGGTTTGTATGGGAGAAGGGTTACAGGTAAAGATGGTGAGTTAGACTGGTTCTGTGTATTGGACTAGGTGAGAATCTCTGGATACGATGTGCGCTGACATTCACCCACAAATCAGCACACAGCAAATGTTTTGTTAAGCAGAAGGAGCAGGCTAATGAGGGAAGAGAAAGCTGCAAGGCAGTGATGCAAAATTCTTGGCAATCTTTGTCAAAAATGAGGGCTTCTATTCCAGGTGCAAAGTTGCAGGGCATAATCCATTTCACAGCTGGTGGCTGTTTTATTTTTCAGAAGGGATTGGAGAAGGGGAGGTGGGGAACCTCTCCCCTGATGGCACAGCAGAGGTGGGAAGGAGGGGATCCAGCTCATTTATTTCCCTTTCATTAGGCCCCTGCAAAATTAACGATGAAGGATTTAATTGCACTGTTTGCTTCTATCTCTAGAAAAGCTGAATTAGTAATTGCATTAACTTGTTACTATGCCTTGCTCTTACAGGGTAATAAAATTTTAACTATTGCTTACTAATTACAGGGTTTTCATTATTCTGAAAATCCCATTCAGCATGTGTTCCATTTTCACTTTTATGAAGTGGAAAAATGGGGGCTGCATCTTTGAAAGACCCAAGCTGAGTTGAAGCTGTGACTTGCCTAAAGCCATTCCTGACTATGAAGAGCAGGGTACGACTGTGATTTTTATCCTCCTTTGATGAATAGCGCTGTTGGCAGAGAACATATGTGCTGTCGCGCTCTGGAGTCCCATGGCACTGCACAGCAGAGGGATTATCACATGGAGCCAGTGATGGTTTTTGTTGGGTGGTAGTAATGGCAGAAGTAATGGCAGTCATTAAAATCATGCTGCCAGTGGTGTTGGGCCTTCAGACCACAGTTAATTCAGGACACGTCAAGGACAGGTCGCTCCCAAAAGCTCTCTGGAAGGGATTGCCCATCATGCCTTGTTCTTTCCATGGAGAGCTTTGCATCTGAGAATTACAAAGCTCGCAGGGGCAGTGATAGGCTTTGAGTCTTGGCCATCTCTTGCATCTACACTGTGGTGCTTTTGATGTTTCCTGAAGATCTTCCTTAGGTGAGAATCAAAGTGGACTCATACAAACCTGAGTTCATTCATAGAAAGGTAGCAGGAAATATCCTTGGGATGTCCCACTCCAAATTCAACAAATACAAATTTTGCAATACTGGAATGCATATGCAGTGCTAAAAGCTATGATGGATTTGAAGATTAGAATGGTTACTGTTCTCTGGGACCTACTCTCTGGGGATGGAGGGATCTATTCACAAGGAACTCTAATGCAAAGCAACATATGATATCATATATGTGTTACAAGAGAACTGGATTAGTGGCGGGGGGTGTGAATTGGTTCAGACTACAGTGATTTGAGAAGGTATATGTGGGGTACAGGGGGAAAAATACCTGAGTTAAATTTTTCTGCAAATTTCACAAAGGTGACCTCGAACAAATCATTTAATCTCTTGTTTGTCAGTTTTGTCATCTTTAAAAAGGAAGTAGCTATCTTAAAGATTATTGGTAGGGCAAAGAACCACTCAATGCCTCCCACCGAAAATTTGATTTTAACAAAGCTCTGAATTCTAGGTAGGATTGGACAGGTAGAAATGGGAGGAAAAGGAATTCCAGGTGACGGGGACAGCATGGATAAGGGCCCAGTGGTAGGAAGGTGCTTTTCTGGTTGTAGCATAGGGTTTGTGTTGATATTTGTGTCTATGTGTGTCTATGTTGTGTGTGTGTGTCTCCTTTCTTTGTGAGGATAATCTTCCTTTACCCTCTTCCTTTACAACAGCACCTTTAAAATATTAAGAAACCCTAAGACAGAAGCAAGTTATTTCTTAAATTATATCTGCAGAGATATTTGCACAAAAAGGAAAAAATGAATAAATAGATAATTCTTAGATTTCTTGACTCATACAGTTATGCTTAGATGATGACTCAGGGACAAACTGAAAATGTATTGCTCTTATCTTAACAAAGGGAAAACATTGTTTATAGTAGATAGTCTGAGGTCCAACAAATGCATTTTTATAGTATGGTTCTAACCCACAGAATTCTGCCTGTAGGAGCACAAACACCTGTAAAAGATTGTAGGAAAATAATAAGATTTATCATAAAAATTAGAATAAATAGAATTTTATAAATAATATTACCTTACATTTATTTGGTGGTTTTTCATTTACAAAGTGCTTTCTTCATTATCTAATTTTATGCTCACCACAAATCTGGAAGAGGAGTGTTTCTGATATTACTCTGCCCATTTTCCAGATGTGGAAACTAAGTTTCCATGAAATTGTGTGACTTTTTGTGAATTTTACACCTAACAAGTGCTAGAACTAGAACTTAAACTTTGGACTCTTGCTCTAGGACTCTTTCTAGCACATTATGTTGTCTTAGGATGATGCAGTCAGCCCACTCCTCATTTTTTTTTTTTTTTTTTTTTGAGTAAATAGGTCCAGAGGGTTGAAGTGATGCACTCAAGATCACATAGTTGATGGCTGCATTGGACCTTAAGCCCAAATTTCCTAACTTCTTGCCCAGAGCTCATTTCATAACACAGGCTATAGAGGACACAGGTTCACACTAAAAGCACTGCAGAATCCTTCCACGCAGTATGGATCCCATAGGACAGTGTCTCTGTAAATGTCAGGTGGTAAAGTTCCTACAGGTAATTTCAAGGAAAATAAATAAGAGCTGGAATATATGACACACTATGCACGGAGCTCTTGAATTACTTTACATTAACTCATTTAATCCTCCCAAATACCCTCTGAGGTAACTGTGGTTATTATTTTCATTTTTTTCATTAGAGAAACTGAGGTACAGAGAGGTTAAGTAATCTGACCAGGGGTACATAGCCAGAAAATGGTAGGTGGGAATGCAGAGTTAGGCAGTAAGGCCCTGGAACCTGACTCTTAGGCACTCAGCTATTAAGCCAAAATGCACCAATAGTTGGAATTCAAACAGGTGCTGAAATGAAGTCACATTTGCTTAGGAAGCCCTTTTAACAAATTGAGCAAATTAATCATGAAAAAACAGTGTAGGGTAAGTGTTCAGACCAATTAAGCATACAAGTAACTAATGTCAATTATCCATCATCTTACCTAGTCACTAGCTAAATACATCTACTACTTGGTTCCTAAGATCATAGCATGTTTGGAAGCTATATGCTGTTGCACTTTTATGTTTATTTTTTAAATTGAGATATAATTGGCATGCAACACTGTATAAATTTGAGGTGTACAGCGTAATGATTTGACTTACATACATCATGAAATGATTACCACAGTAGGTTTAGTGAACATCCGTCTCATATTTCTCATTAAAGAAATAGAAAAAAAAATTTTCCCTGTGATAACTCTTAGTGATAACTAAGTGATAACTCTCTTAACTTTCATGTATAACATACAGCAGTGTTAATTATATTTATCATGTTGCACATTACATCCCTAGTAACTGTTTATCTTATAACTGAAAGTTTGTACCTTTTGACTGCCTTCTTCCAATTTCCCCAACCCCAATCCCCCACTTCTGGTAACCACAAATCAGATCTCTTTTCCTATGAGTTGGTTTGTTTTTGAAGTATAATTGACCTACAGGTACTATGTTAGTTCTTGTTACACAACATAGAGGTTCAATATTTCTACACATTTCAAAAATGGTCACCACTGTAAGTCTAGTTGCCATTTGTCACCACACAAAGATATTACATAACTATCAACTATATGCCCCACACTGTACCTTCATACCTGTGACTCATTTATTTTACAACTGGAAGTTTGTACCGCTTAATTTCCCCCTCCTATTTCACTCATCCCTCCACCCTCTTCTCTCTGGCAACCACCTGTTTGTTCTCTGTATCGGTGACTCTGTTTCTGTTTAGTTATGTTTGTTTATTTGTTTTGTTTGTTAGATTCTGCATGTAAGTGAAATCATATGGTATTTGTCTTTGTCTTATTTCACTTACCCTTTAGGTCTATCCGTGTTGTTTCAAATGGCAAGATTTTATTCTTTTTTATAGCTGAGTAATATTTCATTGTATACCATATCTTCTTTATTCATTCATCTATTGATGGACACTTAGGTTGTTTCCATATCTTGGCTATTGTAAATAATGCTGCAATGAACATAGGGGTGCATACATCTTTTCGAATTAGTGTTTTTGCTTTCTTTGGATAAATGCCCAGGAGTGGAATTGCTGATTGTATGCTAGTTCCATTTTTAATTTTTTGAGGAATGTCCATGTTGTTTTCCACTGCTGTTGCATATTTTAAAACACAGTCTATGCATTGCATTTGTGCTCATTCAAATCAGCATTTCTATTATTAGTCTGACCTACTGAAGTTTCCTATCCATTCTACACTTGACTTCATTATCAGATAGTAACAATACCTTGGGGTTATAAAGAATTTTCTTCTAAGGACCATGGATTATTTAATTTATGGTACATCAGAACAGTTAAGATTGCATGGGCTGTTTCTCTCTGTGTGTCAGAGATGGGGAAATTGAGTGAGGGTGCTTCAGACGCCCTGGAGTGAAATGGTCAGAGGAGAGAAGCAGGGTAACTGCTCCTGTCTCTAGGATGCTGCTCCAGGGTTCGGTGGAGAGAGCAGCGGGAGCCTCATTTCTGGAGTCACACAGGCAGCCGGTCATGTTATCTTCTGTTCCCTGCGATGAACTCAGCTGCTATCTATAGATTCTGCGGCCAGTACAAACACTCACAGAATTCCTCTGGGCTTTGTATGTTCTGAGGCTGGAGAGATGTAGTCCCCTTGCTAGAAAATTTTACTAACTCAACCGAGATTATGCACAGTGAGTGAACAGACACCTCTGATGTCCATAAAGCATTGCATTTCCACGTGATACACCACCCAGGAAACCTCTCTGCATTTTCAAAGGTTAGCTCCTTCCTGAAGATGTGCAGCTTGTGGAGAGCTGATTACTCAAGAGTCCCTGGGGGAATGCACATATAGAGCCAGCTAGAATCACGACAAAGGAAAAGAGCCCTCATTTTTCCCCTCTTTTTTGTCCCCTTATTTCCATAAGTGCAAATTCTACCAATAACTTTAGTAGTTTAGCAGTTCCTGAATTACAGGAAAGCCAAAAGCCATCGATTCTGCTTATTACTTATAAAAAGCAATAAAAATTTGAGGGGTGTCTAGATTTTATGGCTACATTTGTCTTGTCTTTACAAATAAAGTTAAATGGCTAATAATAATAAGTTAATTTCTTATTTAGTCCTTGCAATGTGGCAGACACTATAGAACCATGGTCTCACTTACTCCTTAGCACAACCAGAAGTGGCTCCTTGGACTTAGAACTGAGATCACTTGTACCAATATGATTTAGTTATTGTTCCGTGAAAACTTTTCCTGGGAAAGGTGAGACTGAAAACCAATAAATAAGTTCTCTGTTTGCTTCAGGAAATTTCTGCAGATCAGTTTATCTGAGATAACAGTCTGCTCGTCATGGGCAGACTTCCTGTTCTCATTAAACCACAGTTACCTATCAAGACTTGCTTTAAGACTCTCACCTCCCTGTATGCATCAATCCTAAACAATTATGTCAGGATCTTAGCCCAATTTTAGGCTGTTCCCTTCTTGAAACACCTGCTTGAAGTCATTTGAACCCGGAGCCTAAACCCTATAAAGATCCTCCCCTGACTTCCCTTTTCTGAGATACTATTAAGACTTTGTCCTAGGAGTGCCTCCTTTATTCAGTTGTCTGGTAATATTTTGGAGAGTTCAATAATCCTTATTTTACAATTGAGGGAAGAGAAGCCCAGAGAGTTTCAGTAATTTGTCCAAATTCACCCACTTAAGAGGTTCCGATCCAGGACTATCTGACCCCATCTCATGTTCCTCATCACTCTGCTATTCTGCCCTTCAGTTAGAATTAAAGTCTAATTTTTCAGTTTTACCCCTGAAATTATTTGACTTTCTAAGATTAAAAATATATATATATATATCTATATATATATATATAAAATGTGTCAATGATACCTCAGTTTTTAAAAATGCTCATTTTCAAAAGGTAATGAAAAACTATCATTAAGCAGTATTGCAAGAAAGATCAGCAGCAAAACGTTAACTGGTGGGAGATCTGATTTATTGCTTATCTTATAAAACAAAACTAAACGAAATTTGCTACAAGTTCATAATCTCTGTTACATTAATTAATTCTGCTATTCACTAATGAACTCTAATATTAATAAATTAACTTATATATAATTTAAAAAACTAAGTCATTATCTTGGTAACTGCTAAATAAAAGGAAATATTAAGCAAAAGAAAAAAAAAAATCCAAACAATGGTCTAGTTTACAGTACCAAGAGAGGCAGTCTCTGTGTGCCCTTATGCATTTAAGTAGCCGCAGAAATTTAAGACTCAATTTCAAAATAAATTCCAGCAATGGTAACTCACCAACATTCTCTAAATGAAGAATATGAGTCAAACAAGAGCTAGGAGAACCAAGCTTATAATTGGTGTGACTTTTTTAAACTATTAGTGAATTATTCAGCTGGTATATTCATTTCCTAGGGCTACCGCAAAATTGGTGACTTAAAACAACAGAAATTTATTCTTTCACAGTTCTGAAGGCCTGTGTCAACAAAATCAAGGTGTCAACATCAAGGTGTCAACAAGGCCATGTTCCCTCTAGAGGTTCTGAGGGACAATCCGTTCCATGCCTCTCTCCTAGCTTCTGGCAGCTCCTGGCAACCCTTGACATTCCTTGTTTTGGGGCTCGTAATTCCAATCTCTGTTTCTGTCCTCATGTGACCTCCTCTCCTTTCTGTCTCTTATAAGGACACTTGTCGTTGGATTTAAGGCTCAGTCTAATCCAGGATGATCTCATCTTGAGACCCTTATCTTAATTACATCTGCAAAGACCCATATTCCAAATAAGGTCAGGTTCTGAGGTTCCAAGTGGACACATCCTTTGTGGGCCACAATTTAACCCACTACAGCTGGTAACGTTTATTACTGACCTGTGTTATCATCAACATTATCATGTCTAAAATAAAAATGCCAACCAAAAATAATACAAGGAATAACATAACAATATCTCCTTTACATATATGCACTCTTTGAAAAAATTGATGTTAAAGTACTTTCTATGGGGTATTCCAGTGATCATATGATGTTTGATTATGGAAATGCATATATGGAATTTTTAAATACCTTATTCATATCACTGATTGTGATGTAGATACAATGACTTTGTGAACAGATCATTTTTCAGAAATGTATCAAATGTTTATCTAGAGCCTTTGGTGTTCCAGGCACTAGAGAGGTACCTCAATGATTACAGTATCGTCAAGGCTCTTGCCTTCTGCAGTTTGCAAAAAAGAGAAAAGTGAAAAGGAAGATGATGAAGTGGTAACTTGGTCCCAACTTTAAAACATCAGTGGAAGAAAATAGTAATGCTCAAAATATGATTCCTGTAGATGTTAACAAAATTATTTATAAAAACTCTACTGTATTTTCTTCATTTTTCACCTCCACATTGGCAGTATAACAGGGTAATTTCTGAACCACAGAATTTAGTCAATCAGAATTTTGCAAACTGTTTGACCCTGTAGAAATACATTTTACATTGTGATCAAGTATATGTATCACTGAAATCAGTTTCACGAAACAATATTTACTGTTATAACCATGATGCCTTCTGATATTTTCTATTCCATTGTATTTCATTAGTGATCTAAATTCAAAACTAATGGGTAACCACAGTTTATTAAATAACATTACCCCCTCCTCTCCATATCTACCCAACACACACATATTAACAAGACTTGGTAACGAGTGGCATTCTTGCATTTTGTGCAGTAAATATTTAGACGTAGCCTCATTCACATGACTTTGGTAGGAATGATATTTCTGGGGACTTTAAAGACACAGTTAAATAGTTGAAAAAACCCCACATTAGGTGATTGTACATTACCTTGCATATTGTTAGAACACATTTTTTCCTGAATATATTAAAGCCTTCACATCATTAATAAATAACACTCTGCATCTTTCCTCCACAAACCAAGTTTTGCAACTGCCCTATAGTAGCTTCAGCTTGCTCACAGCTTTGGGTTGCCATGGCACTGACTCTTGCTATCTCTGGGTGAGCTTATAATTCTCCAGCTCTCTGCTGGCTCAGTCACTCAGAGCTTCTGTGACTCTATTCCAAATTGTTAGCAGAGAGCCTCTGGGTTGTTCACCGTGGTCAGCTGCTCATATCTGGTGTGGTCAGCAGTGACCTGATTGAGGGGCTCATGTAGGACCAGTGGTGGCTTTTCCCCGGGTCTCTAAGAGGGTAGGTAGCAGTCAGGGTCCCAGCAGAAGTAGATGAGGCACTGAAATTGGGAAAATTGGGGTAGATTTTAATAAAAATGTGATTTACAAAGGTCCTTGCAGGGTGTAAGAAAACCACAAGAAACAACGAGGGAGATTAGTACAGTGTCTTTAGGTTAGTAATTATGGGGTGCCACTACCATGACTTGACCCAAAGGGGCAATGGGAGGGAGCAGTTACAGAACTTGGGGAAAGAGAGATCTGGGTGGAGAGGTCTGCTCCACAGTAATTGTGACCTTTGGTCAAGTGACCCCACAGGGAGGGCACTCAACCTCACTCTCTTTCCCTCTTCCAGTTTCCTGCTGGTTCTCCCCCTATTATAAGTCCAACAGGACTGGAAGCCACAGGGCAAGAAGGAGCACATTGCTGTGGGTCAGGATCCAGAAGCAGAGAGCAGGAAGGAGCAGGGCTCTAGAAGAACAAATGCAAAGTATCTTGAAGCATAGGAGGTACGGACAAGGAGGGAATGATTGGCATCTCAAGTGCAGGGGGAGGTCAGGAAGGTTTCTAGAGGTTCTGGCACCTTTAATTTTATATACTGCCGCTAAAGATTTAGGGAACCCCCACCCCCACCCAGTGTCAGGTACCATCCTAAGAGCATCATCTGTTTTAACTTTTTCCAGTCTCCACCACCCTCAGTGGTAACTACTATCCTGGTTTCTAATGCCAGGAATGATTTTTTTGTTTTGTTTTGGCTGCGTTGGGTCTTCGTTGCTGTGCGCGGGCTTCCTCTAGTTGCGGTGAGCGGGGGCTGCTCTTTGTTGTGGTGCGCGGGCTTCTCATTGCAGTGGCTTCTCTTGTTGCAGAGCACGGGCTCTAGGCACGCAGGCTTCAGTAGTTGTGGCGTGCGGGCTTCAGTAGTTGTGGCTCGTGGGCCCTAGAACGCAGGCTCAGTAGTTGTGGCTCACGGGCTTAGTTGATCTGCGGCATGTGGGATCTTCCCGGACCAGGGCTCGAACCTGTGTCCCCTGCATTGGCAGGCAGATTCTTAACCACGGCGCCACCAGGGAAGCCCTGCCAGGAACAATTTTTGCCTGTGTTTGACCTTTATGTATTGACATCATACAGCACTAATTCTTTTGTGTGATCTCTTTGCACAATATTACTTTTGCAACAACAGCCTTATTTTTTTATGGGAGTAAAATACACATAACATAAAATTTACCATTTTAACCATTTTTCCAGCTTTAATGAGGTATAATTGACAAAAATTGTATGTACTTTAGTTGCACAACTTGATGTTTTGATATACATATACATTGTGAAATAATCACCACAATCAAGCTAATTAACATGTTCCATTATCTCATATAGTTATCATTTTCTTTTTTTCATTTTGACTGTTTTTAAGTATACAGTTCAGTGGCGTTAAGTACATTAACAATATCATGCATCGATCTCCTCTATCCATCTCCATTACTTTTTCATCATCTCAAACTGAAACTCTCTACCCATTAAACAATACCTTGCCCCCATTCTCTCCTCCCTCCAGCCCCTGGAGAAAGCTCTATTCTACTCTGTCTCTATGAATTTGCCTGTTCTAGGTTCTATGAATTTGCTTGTTCTAGGTACTTCAGATGAGTGAGATAATACAATATTCATCCTCTTATGTCTAGGTTTTTTCATTTAGCATAATGTTTTCCAGTTCTAAATTGTGATCTTCATTTTATAGATGAGGAAACTGAGGTGCAGAATCATTAAGGAAGCAAATGGTGAACCCAGGCTATGAACCCAGGCAATCTGGCTCCAGAGCCTGAGTACTTAGTGCTTCATTAGGCTGTTCATCAGTGGATCTTGTTTTCACAGTCAGTGATAGCTGTTTAAATCATGGGCTAGCTGGATGGCTCTGACTACTTCTGAGTCTACCCACCCAAAGTCAGACAACTTGAAATCCACCTTTTCTCTCCTGTGTTACAAAAGGAAGAGTTTCCCTTTGTTGCCTGTGTCTGGTTAAAAGGGCAAACCTTTCCTTCTAATCGCAGACTCTTAGTAGACTACTTCTGCAGTCCTGGCCATTTGTCAGTTTCTAGGATTACTCTGCTCTCATCCCTAGTCTGGTTTCCCACTCCAGAGCCGACATTTGGTTGTCTCAACTCCCCATTGGGTAGAAGTCATCTTCCCACCACTCATAACTGCATACAATTTGCTCAAATTAGTTTGGTGCAGAACCTGCTGTTCACATGAGAACCAGATCAATCCCTTTTGAAGCCAAAGATGCCAGTCTGGCTACTGTTAGGAATGAGGGAGCCCAGTTGGCAGACACCAATCTGTCTCATCCAAAGTGAATTCAGGGGCCAACAGAGCCCGAGTCCAAGCTCCTCCCTGTCTTTGTGCAGTCAAACCACAGAGAGCTCATGCGAATTTACAAACAGCCCACACATGTCTGACTTTTCCTTGCCAAACCCCTCGAATTCCCACATCTTAGAATGCTGGATGCCGAGAAAAGGCAGGTAGCCATAACTATCTTGGATGGCATGACCCAGCATGCAAGGGAGCTCTCCAGCAAAGAGGTGCTGTCCTTTCAATACAGGGAAAATGCAACAGCACCATGTCATAAGTGTATTTTTTAATTTGGGAATTTTCAAACATAAAGCCCCCTATATACCTATCCCCCAGATTAAAAAATTACCAATATTCTGACAACAGATTTTCTTCGGTAATGGAATGAATTACATTATCTTTCTGGTCCCATTTGTTATCAAAGACAAGTGACGATCTAACTGAAATGCTGTAGCATCCTCCTATATCGGGTCTTTATTACAGTGTTTTGTGGCTCAGTCCTCCTCTCTACACTCTCCTCTTGTGTGATCTCATCCAAGTACGGGCTTTAAGTGATGCTTGGACTTGTCAGAAATCACTTGGCTGCAAGTAACAGAAACTCAACTCAACTATCCGAAGCAAAAATGGGAATTCATTGATTCACATGATCACGAACTTCATTTCTGGAATAACAGCATCAAGGGACTCAATGCTACATCAGCATATTGCCCATCACCCTTGGTCACTTGAATCTGTTTTTTGCTGTGTTGACCTCATTCTCATTAGGCTATGACCCCAAGGTGGTAAAAAAAAAAAAAAAAAAAAAAAAGCCCTTGTGTCTCTAAGCTTTTACTGTACCAGTTTAGCAATCCTGCCAGAAAGAGGACAGGACTTCTGTTCCTGATTATTTCATCAAAAATCTTTTGGCTAATTCTTATTGAATTGACCTAATTCATTTGAACATCCCTTAAGAATCACTGTGACCAGGTGGATGACATATGCTGACTGTCTAGTCTTGCTACTTGGCCAGAGGAGGGCTTGGCACTTTGATTAACAGCCCCATCAAGATTATTAACCAAGAAAGAGGAATATTTCCCCAAAAGAAAATCAGGATACTTTTAGCAAAAGACATGGGACATTATGCTAGACACCACTATTCCATCGCCATGTTGATAACTCCCAAATTTATTTCTCCTTATCCTAGGCTTCAACCCTGAGCTCCAGGTGCAAATACCCAACAGGCCCCTTGACATATCTCACAGACATCTCAAACTTGACCTGTTCAACATGTATCTCCTGGTTTTGAGCACCCTGCTCCCACTCTGTCTCCTTCCTGTATGCCCTTTGGTTACAACAAGAACTGGCAGAGGGAATGTATTGGAAGGCTTTGGGACTCACAGAATTGATTGGAGGCTGGAGTCCTGGGCTTGGGCAATAGGAAGCACAGCAGCTGCCTTATGAAGGAAAATTTTGTTAGGAAGCTGAATTACCATATAATCCAGCAATTCCATTTCTTCATACGTACACAAAAGAATTGAAAGCAAGGACACGAACAGATATTTGTACACCAATGTTTACAGCAGCATATTGACAATTGTGAAAAGGTGGAAGAAACTCAAAAGTCCACAGATGAATGGATAAACAAAATGTGGTATATACATACAATGGAAAATTATGCAGCCTTTAAAAGGAAATTCTGATACATGCTACAATATGAATGAAACTTGAAAACATTACGCTGAATGAAATGTCAGACACAAGAAAACAAATACTATGTAATTTCACTATATAGGGTGCCTAGAACAGACAAATTCATAGAGACAGGAAGTAGAATGCTGGTTGCCAGGGGCTGTGGGGAAAATGGGGAGTTACTGTATAATGGGTACACAGTTTCATCTTGGGATAATAGAAAAGTTCTGGAAATGAATGGAGGTGATGGTTGCACAGCAATGTGAAGGTATTAATGTCACTCAATTGTATACTCAGAAAAAGCTAAAATAATAAATTTTATGTTATATATATTTTACTGCAGTAAAAAACAATAATGGCTTTCTCACAGGGTAGTTTCAAGCATGAGCGAGATGATGCATGTCATCACTTACCATAGCTGGTATTCAGTTAAATTGGCGTGAAATGAGTGGCAAACAAGGAGAAGCTTTTAGCCTTGACACATTTCTCAGCAGGGACATGATGTGCTCACAGGACATAGTGAACAGCATCCCGGTAAAAAGTATTAATGGATGTACTGTGTACCTGGTGGCCTTTACCAACATCCATTCTGCCATAGCCTGACCCAGGTTGAGTGGAGGGAAGTCTTTCCCCTGAGAGCACACTGGATCCTTCTCACTGTTTTACTCTAAAGCAGGCTAACAGACCTGGGAAATAAACTGACTTTGAGAGTAGTGACCAAATGCTGGGGTGTCCCCCACAGTCAACAACAGAGGCCTTCACCATCTTCTTACATGGGTGGTGGTGGTGGGCTCAGGGTTGGGATTGGGCTTCTCTGGACTTTCTTCTGCGAATGCAGCCCTGCCTGCAGCCTCTTCTGTAATTCCCCTTCTTGGCAAAGAAACGTCACCCACCCAGCCCTTGAAGTGGAAGAAACTGATCCTTAACTCCAGTGCGAGCAGTCTCAGGGAATGACCAGTTCACAATATGTAATAACAGGGACTCTGAATTTAGAGAACTGATGCTTTGCCTCCCAATGGTGCCTCTGCTTCCAAAAAAGCCTCTCGATTTTCCTATCAGCTTGAGCTCTCTTGCTCCCATTCCCCAGGTCCTAGAGAAAACCACACTCTTCCTGGCAGGTTCTAGGCTCATGTCCTGGTTTAGATAAAACTGTTCTTTGATTAGCTTCCTGTGTACCATCCAGAACTGATGCTCTTCCTCTTGGGTCCCCAAACCAGTTCTTCCCAACTAGTCTGGTGTTTATGTGTCCAGCTTAACCCTCCAAAGCTTCTCCTGCTGCCCCCCATGCCTTTGTTCACTGAATCACTTCAGGTCTGAACACCACCTCACGGGCTTTTCCATTCACGGTTTCATCGCTAATCATTTCTTTTACTTGTTAGCTTAGGGATGACTTCTCTACCTTCTGGTACATTTTTGCTGTTGACTTCAGTCAGGTCTCTTGCAAGCCTTGGTAGATTGCATGTAGAGCAGGGGAAGAACCCTAATCACTCACAAATATAACCCATGTGAAACTGAAGCATCTCACTTCCCCATCTCAAGGCTGTGTGAGTAGAGGACGGAGAGCATCATCGCCTAACAGTACAGGCTCTGGGGCTAGCCTGTCACTCATAAATTGGGTACCTTGGGCACATCTCATCTTTCTGTGCCTCAGCCTTCCTCTCTGAAAACAGAAATCATAGTAAGAGTACCCATTTCATGGGACTGTGGTGAGGATTGTGTTAATATATGGAAAGTACTTAGAATAGACCTGGCACATAGTAAGTCCTCGATAAATATGGCTTCATCAAAAAATTTACAGAGATCTGTCCTTAACTGTTTTGAGGCAGTGGCAATGGAAGGGTGGGGGACACATTCACCCGTATTGCACAACACGTAACCAAATCTCTTGTATTCGGACTCTTTTGGTTACAAGTGACAGAAACTCAGTTTAAATCATCTTAAGGAAAAAAGGGAAAGGAAGAATTGATACTTTTAATTGATACTTTTACTCTAGTAAACATACTAGAGCAGCTCAAGGAAAAGCTTTAGGAATCTTTGTTTCAAAAACTGGGATTTTCTTTCTCCCCTCTGTCTCTATCTCTACTCCTTATGTTTTCTCCTACTGCAGATGGCATAGGCTTTTCTGCATCACAAGGACTATGTCTGCTGACCAACCGAGCATAGCCATGTCAGCAGGAAAAATGTTCCTCCTCTATGCTGTATTAGTTAAAACAGGCCAGGATGATGTAACAAACATACCCAACAATGTGGATGTGTTCACAGTATGCCTCAGGGTGGGTTCTCCAAGAAGCAGACTCTGAAAGTTTGGTGTGTAGGATGTTTATTAGAGAGTATTCTTAGATTTAAAATCTGTAGAAAAGAAGGAAATGAAGCAGGATTGGGCAAGACAGAAGCTGAGCTCAAGTCAGGCCTGGTGACAACCTTGGTCATCCCCACAGAAGCCCTGGAGCTGAGGTGGCTTGTTAGTGATGCCCCGAGTTAGACTGCAGTGGCTGTACATGCACTCTTGTGTCGGTTGATCTCTGGGTGTAGGCTTTCCCTGAAGGGTATGACCTTGGGTGAGGCAACTCTCCTAGAGCTGAGGCAGTCCCTGAAGGGGCTGACTGCGCTCCCTCAGTTGGGATAATAAGTCATTGAAATGGAACCTGGGTGGCGGGTCGCAGTGTCCATCATACAGTAGAAATTTACCTCTTGCTCATATTAGAGTCCTGGCAGGTGTTCAGCTAGGCAAGTAGGCTGTCTTCCATGCAGTTATTCAAGAACCCAGGCTCCTTCCATCTGTGGCATCACCAAAACATAGAACCTCATTGTCATCTGTATCCAGCTGCAAGAAGACGGTAAAATGTGGAGGAGCACGTGGTGGAGGATTATATAGGCCAGGTCTAAAAGTGGCACACATCACTTCTGTTCATATTTTTTTGACATAGTAACGCTAACTGCAAGGGAGTCTGCGTACCAAGAAGAAGAGGAAATGGATCTTGGTGAACAGCTATCAGTCTCTACCCTCCCCATCATTCACTGGCTTCTGACACCAGACCTTCTCACTACATAAAACCTCCTAGAAAATGGTTGCTTCTCCCATGGGCCTCCTGCTCATCACCTGCTCCAAATCCTGATGAACATGATTCTCTCATTACTGATTTATGTCCTCCAGATCCTGTTGGTTTACTTTTCACACTGAAGACTTTAAGTCTTCTTCAGAGTAGGTAGAATCCCTTGATAATGCTTCTCCCATAAGCCCCATCATCCTCCTCTCCTGGGAGCCTTTCCAATCTGGCAGCTCCCCAATGTTCTCTTCTTCTCCCTCCTTCTCTCAAGTTAAGACATGGAACTCACACAGACACACACACACACACACACACACACACACACACACACACACACACACACCCTTGTCACCGACTCCTGAAACTTGCCTTCCTCTTGACTGTGCTTAAGACACTGAACTCTCATGGGTTTCCCCTTTTTTTAAAAAAATTTTTGCTATGTTCTGTCTGACTTAATGTTCAACTGCTTTCTATATCTGGTTTTAAGGGTCCAACTGGAAGGGAATCTGAGCCTTTTGCACAGGTCCTAAAAGATAGGCATTAAGTAAGTTCTTCCCTCCATTTCTCCCTCCCGTCCTTCCTCCCTCTCCTTGTGGCAGAGGTAGCTCACTGACTACCAAAGGCTCACACTCTCTTTCCATTGTGTGGGTTCTTATGACTAAGCAGTGCCATGAAACTAGTTTGGGCCAATGGAATGAGGGCAGAAGTCATTTGTGTCACTTCCAGCCAAGGTAGACTGTGCCTTCCCCGTGCTCTGTTTCCTGTTTGCAGCACCCTTAGAGACAGACCACGTGTTGAAGATGGCAGTGTCACAGGTCAGAAGAAGGCTGGATCCCTGGGTTACCACTCAGAGGAGAGTTGCCCAACCAGGCACACCTGCTTCAGACTTTGCATGAGTCTTTGCATAAATTGCGCTTGTTACTGGACTTGCATTTAGCCTACTCTAATACACACTCTTTCCTTTATTTCTTAGCCCCTACTATTTGTCAAGCACTATGCTGGGTATTAAGGGTGCAAAGATAAGTAAAACATAGTCCCTGCACTCAAGGATCTCACAATTTAGGGGGAGAAATCAATGTATACTTAGATATTGATGTAACACTGTATTAAGTCCTGCATTTCCGATATGTACAGAGTATTATGGGAGAGTGGAGTAAGATATCTAAGTCAGCCTGCATGGGGACGGTAGTGGGCATGGAAAGGATGGCTAGAGGTCAGCTAGGTGACAGGTATTCCAAAGAGATGGGCATGAACAAAGGCGGAAGCCGGGAAAGCAAGTTCATGGGTATGTATGTGTGGTCGGGAAAAGGGGTAAGAGGATAAAAAAATCAGGAAATTTTCACTAGGATGTGCTATTAGTGTGATTCTAAAGGAGGAGAATTTTACTCAGCGGAGACAATTGTAACAAATTCTCAAATTTAATTAAAGCTTTACTTAAAAGTAATAGTTGTCCTGTGGGACCACAATACCTCTGACTTTCCAGGGGAAAACGTTACTGGGACTCAACTTCAGAGGTTTATTTTCACATAATCCTTAAACTCTAATGAGTGCTTGATTCCAGTGGAGCATAACTCTACTCAAAGGGAATCAAACTGCTGTTTTAGAGACGGACAATTACATATGTTTTTTATTTCCTGTGTGCTTAGCAAACCTGCTTTTTATGGGGTATCACCTGTTCATGCTGCTTTCCAGAGAGTTCTAGTAGCCAATGGATGACACAAGCCTAGCTTAAGTCCTGGTTCTACTGATTGTATTACATTGAACTATATGAGATGGTCAGTAGTTGACCATTTTGTACCTAAAAGTTGACAGTTTCATAAGGTTCTACCTGATATAACCATGGGTGGGGTGGAAGGTTGAATTCTCGGTCTTAATTCTTTATTCCTTGTAGTAATATTATACATTCATGTACACATTTATATATATATATATATATGGCACATAATATTTTGCAGTCATATAGTCCAATAATAGGAGCAGTATACTTCCCCACTCCCTGACTTAGGGTCTTGCCTTGGAGTTTGCTTTGGGCAATGGAATGTTAGCAGATGTGATGTAAGCAGAGGCTTGAAATGTGCTTGTGTAGTTGGACTTTTCTCGTGCTTCTGTATCACTCAGAGAGGTATTTGTTCCCAGGTAGCCCCTGTGCCTTCATGCTGGGCCTAGAAGGAGGGAAGTTTTATCTTGATTCTAAAAAGGGAGCCAAGACAGGGATATTCCTTTTCTACCTCTCGTGGTAATCATCTGCATGTTGATTGAATGTGGGGCAGCCGTCTTGGGACCATTACAGGAAACTGCCTTAAGAAGATAAGCCATTGTACAGAGGACGGTAGAGAGGCAATACGGGAGAAATATCTGTCATGGTAAAGCCACTGAGCTACTGGATTCACCAACCCTGAAACCGCCCTGTCTCCACACTCTTGCTATATGAGGTGATAAACATTCCCATTTTCTAAACCACTTTGCTTGCGTTTTCTCTTCCTTGTAGCTGGTAGCATCCCGACTGATCACTCAAGAATCATCATCATGACTTTTAAGTGCTAAAGATGTTTGAGGTTGTAAAAGGTCATAAGTAAAAAATTGAATAATTATCTCCACCTTACAGATGGAGGTCCTTGTCAGCCTTGGTTAGAAGATGATACTAGAAAATGCCCTTTGATGGAAATGTAAATTGATACAGCCACTATGGGGAACAGTATGGAGGTTCCTTAAAAAACTACAAATAGAACTACCATACGACCCAGCAATCCCACTACTGGGCATAGACCCTGAGAAAACCATAGTTCAAAAAGAGTCATGTACCAAAATGTTCATTGCAGCTCTATTTACAATAGCCAGGACATGGAGGCAACCTAAATGTCCATCGACAGATGAATGGATAAAGAAGATGTGGCACACATATACAATGGAATATTACTCAGCCATAAAAAGAAATGAAATGGAGGTATTTGTAATGAGGTGGATGGAGTTAGAGTCTGTCATACAGAGTGAAGTAAGTCAGAAAGAGAAAAACAAATACAGTATGCTAACACATATATACGGAATCTAAGGGAAAAAAAAAAAAAAAAGGCCATGAAGAACCTAGTGGCAAGATGGGAATAAAGACACAGACCTACTAGAGAATGGACTTGAGGATATGGGGAGGGGGTGGGGTGAGATGTGACAGGGTGAGAGAGTGTCATGGGCATATATACACTACCAAATGTAAAATAGATAGCTAGTGGGAAGCAGCCGCATAGCACAGGGAGATCAGCTCGGTGCTTTGTGACCACCTAGAGGGGTGGGATGGGGAGGGTGGGAGGGAGGGAGATGCAAGAGGGAAGAGAAATGGGAACATATTGTATATGTATAACTGATTCACTTTGTTATAAAGCAGAAGCTAACACACCATTGTAAGGCAATTATACTTCAATAAAGATGTTTAAACAAAAAAAAAAAAAGAAAATGACCTTTGAGTGTTGGATCAAGTCTGACTTCTTTTGGCCTGAACCAGTCATTTTGGTTCATCATCAAATTCTGTCTGGTGTTATCATTTCCACTCTTTTTTAAAGTCCAATTTCCTTAAAGGAACGAAACAGGTCTAAGGGTCTAGAAGTTGTGTATCATATATTTTGTTGGTCTAGAGCTTAACAAGTGAAGCTAATTCATGATTAACGTTCACGCACAGCTTTCACCCCTCTGGTCCCCACCTTAGGGAAAAGGTAACACTGCATAGTTGAAGGAGCAGAGTATTTGGAGTTCATTAGCTCTGAATTCAAGTCTTGGCTAGTTGGAATGATCTTGTGCAAGTCACTTAATGTCTTTAAGTCTCAGTCTCATTTGTAAAACAGGGATAATTATATGGACTTTTAAGTTTGGGGAATAAAATATAAAGTATAAAGTACATAATAGGTGCTCTGTAAATGATCATTGTCTTCCTCCTCCCCGTCTCCCACAGCAAAATATTTCTTTGATTATAAAGAAGACAAGCCTAAACATCATGAGTGGCTGGACTTGGAAAAGCCCATGCCTTACTGCTAAAGTCAGTAACAATCATTTTTGTAAACCAGGAACAAGAAAGAGCCATCCTTCTAGAAAGCACTGTATGCTCTCAGGAAGAAAGATGGAACACTAACAGAAGGAGGTATTATAGCTGCCCTCACTTCTGTCCCCCAAACCATGTATTTATTTTTAATGTAAAATATATGACAACCTGGACATTTTTTAATATGGCAATTTAAAAAAGATTATTCTGCCATTCAAACTCAGGATGTATGCTTGTTTTCCCCAGAACTATTCTAAATGTCAGGACATTTAGAATTTTTTCTCAGGACATCCCTCCCAGTTAGGCTAAGATTATTTTTTAGTTGTCTGGAATTTGGGAGAGTGAATGCTCTCGTGCGTGTGTGCACATACACATACACACATACATCCTTCAAAGCTATGTGGAGGAATTCAAGCTTTGTGGACCAAAGTGATATTTCCTGTCCTCTGTGGAATCCCTGACACTATCTCCTGCTGGTTTCTTTGTACCTTTTCTTTCATCCCCCAACACTGCCTGAAAATCAGGAATTGCCCTTGGGCTACAGGAGCTAATGCTGTAGCCCAACAGGTTAGGCAGCTCATGATGTCAAGTGCAGAGTTCAAAAGCTGGGATAGGGCCTCTGGGTGGAGAATAAACTGAGGTCGAATTATCAACTCACAGACTTTTTCCAGAGGGAAAATTAAGCATAAAGAGGTAAAAATGACTGTCTAATCTCAAGCTGTCCAATGTCCATGAAAGGCAAGATGATTGTAAAGGTTTTGTAAGATCCCTCATCACACATTTATTGTGTGTCAATTACCATTACAGGCAGGAGGGATACAGAGGTGAGCAAAATCCTATCTTTAAGAAACTTACATTCTAGGGAAGAGAGACAGATAATAAAGAAAGAAAATAAGTAAGAGGTACAGCACAAGGGCTTTGGAAAACAAATAAAGCAGAAAAGGGGCTAGGAGTAAGTACGAAGAGAGTTTTGCCATTTTTTTAAAAAATTAATTAATTTATTTATTTTTGGCTGTGTTGGGTCTTCGTTTCTGTGCGAGGGCTTTCTCCAGTTGCGGCAAGCGGGGGCCACTCTTCATCGCGGCGCGCGGGCCTCTCACTATCGCGGCCTCTCGTGTTGCGGAGCACAGGCTCCAGACGCGCAAGCTCAGCAGTTGTGGCTCACGGGCCCAGTTGCTCCGCGGCATGTGGGATCTTCCCAGACCAGGGCTCGAACCTGTGTCCCCTGCATTGGCAGGCAGATTCTCAACCACTGCGCCACCAGGCAAGCCCGAGTTTTGCCATTTTAAGTGGGGTAGTTTGGTAAGCCTCACCCAGGTAACATTTGACAAAAGACTTAAGAGGGTGAGATCTAGGGGACAAGCATTCCAGGCAGAAGGAACAGCCAGTGCAAAAGCCTTGAAGTGGGAACGTACCTGGAATGCGCAAGAGAAAGCAAAGAGGTCTGTGAGGCTGAAGCAGAGTGAGCAAAGGGGTATCATCTGATAGACTCAGGGAGAGGATGTGGTCCTGGTGTGGGGCTTGTAACACTGTAGGAAGCACAGTGTTTTTACTCCAAGTAGAATGGGAAACTGTTGGCTGATTTTGAGCAGTGGAGTGACATGATTTGATTCACATGTTATAAAGATCCCTCTGGCTGCTGTAGTAAACACAGATTATAAAGTGAGGAAACCATGGCAAAAATCTGAGTGAGACGTGAGGGTGGCCTGGACCAGGCAGGTGGCAGTAGAGGTGGAAAGAAGTAGAGACATTCTGGGTTACATTTTGAAAGTAGAACTAACAGGATCTCTTGACAGATTGGGCAAAGGGTGAGAGAGCCATAGAGGAGTCAAATATGACTCCAAGTCTTTTGGCTTGAGCACTTGGAATGACAGAGTTGCCATCAGCTGGCATTGGGAGGACTGTGGGTGGAACAGGAGTTTGGGGGGAAGAGCAGAAGCTCAGTTTGGGATGAGTTTGAGATGCCTTTAGACATCCAAGTGAGGATTTTGGGTGGGCAGCTGCTTATATGGATCTGGAGCTCAAAGGTCCTGAATACGAAGTCCCCAGCCCAGTGTCCAGATGCTCAGTAAGTGGCAGTTCCCACATCCCCAGTGTCCAGATTTGGTTCATAAATACTGCATGGAAGAGAAGACTCCCAAGCCAGTGCTGATTGTCACACTATGTGGCTTCTCTTACCTGCCCAAGCCTGGGGTTGCTTTATAATAAAAAAATGTCTTGGGCTTCCCTGGTGGCGCAGTGGTTGAGAATCTGCCTGCTAATGCAGGGGACACGGGTTCGAGCCCTGGTCTGGGAAGATCCCACATGCCACGGAGCAACTGGGCCCGTGAGCCACAATTACTGAGCCTGCGCACCTGGAGCCTGTGCTCCGCAACACGAGAGGCCGCGATAGTGAGAGGCCCGCGCACCGCGATGAAGAGTGGCCCCCGCTTGCCGCAACTGGAGAAAGCCCTCGCACAGAAACGAAGACCCAACACAGCCAAAAATAAATAAATAAATAAAGTAAAAAATAATAATAATAAAATAAAATTTAAACAAACAAACAAAAAATGTCTTGATCCAAGGAACCAGTTTTTCTCTTCAACCTCATCTTTATAAAGAGGATGACATAATTATAGATGAAATTCCTTTTCCTGCCTTCCAAAGGAGTAGTCAGCAAAAAATTTCAACACCCTTACTCAGTGTTCTCTGTACATCTCTCTCTAGCCCTTACGCACATACCTTGTGCCAGGGGGACGATTTCCTCTCTGGATCCCTCAAAACAGCTGTCCTTCATTTTCTGCTTTCCCCCTTGCCCCAGTCAGTAGTTTTGGTTTCTTCTTTCTTGCCTTGAAATAACCTTCCTCTTAGCCCTCTCCTTTCTCTACTGCTCCCCACTTTCCCTAAACCTAGGATTTAGTCATCCTTTGGGGTTCCTATTTCCATAGTCTTCTTTGGATATTGAGTCCTGATTTCCTTGGACCAAGTGGTAAGGGATTTTTAAAAAATTCTTCTGGAATTGACTGCTGAGGGCAGAGCTGCTAGAGGAGTCTCAGATTGTCCAGTGGCCTCTGGGCATTTGAGTGGTGAAGGTGGTCCTAAGAGACTGTGTTTCTGTTCCCAGGGACAGCTCCCACCCTGCAGGTCCTTTTGGTTTGCAGATGCTGGTCACCAACCAAGAGGTAGATACCATTCAGCTTAGAGAAGTATTTCACCAGCATTTACTTTGGGGTGGAAAGTTTTACCAGGAGGTCAGCTCCTCTGGAGTTTCAGGCTGTGAAGATGGTCCTTGAAGTGTGGGGAAAAGACACTAGTGTAGGAGGAGTTATGAGGGGGCACATCTGGAGGCAGCAAAGCCCTCTTACCTCCTGACTTCTCCTGTCTGTGCAAATGGGGGAGGTGTTGCAGGAGGCCAAGGACCCCATGGCTTTTCTCCCCACTTTCATGCTTGGTACCATCTCAGAAAAGTCCTTGTTTCCAGGGTCAGCTCCAAACAGGAGGCACAGGTTGTTTCCTGAATGGCTCATTGGGTTTTACTTGACAGGTGTGTCCCGTGGCAGGAACAACAGCTCAAGTGTGGCTGAGCCTTGTCAAGAGGGCTTCTCGGCTTGGTCCTCCCTTCTGTTTCAGCTGATCCTTGGCTCCGTGCTTTTGAGCATCTGGGAAACTGGGCATGGAAGTAATCCCACACTTTGTTCAATGACTAGCAGACACACAGGCGAGACAAGCCAGGAGCCCAGCCAATTCCCTTAGGAGTGTGAGCAGAGACCACACCAGTGGGAGGAGCAGGGGGACGGGCCCTCAGCGCTGCCACCGGTGCACCCAGCCAAGCTGGCAGCCTCAGCATCTGGCATGGGCTCCGAGTCTCTGACCCCCATCTTATTCCATCCTTCCTGAGGATTCATTAAGGGGAACACAGAAGGCTTTTTATAGGCATCCTGGTTCAGCTTCGGTAGGGTTGCTGAGAACAAAAAATATTTCTGGAGTGGACAGATCTTTAGAAACGTCCTTGCCAAAGTATTTTATTTAAATCTTCATCATGAGACATATTGATGCAAGGAGGATTTTCCTAACACCTTCAGAGCTCGGAGGGGTATTGTGTGCATGAGTTGTTTGTGTGTCAAGGAGACAGAGGAGCCCAGGGGAGGGAGGTCTTGGCTTCAGCTCTGACACTTTTAAACCGGTGGAGATCTCTGGAATCACCAAGCCAGGTCCTGTGGGGATCCTCAGACACACTCATCATGGCCGTGGAAACAATAGAGATTTCTGATATAAAATAGAAGGCAATCTCTGGTCATCACCCTTAAAAAGAACAAAGGTCTGGTTTTCATCTCTGCTCCTTGAGCTGGGGCCAGCCTTTCCTGTTCTCTCCGTTATGGACTTTGGAATAAGGAGCTGAAGGAAAACTCCTAAATGGGAAAAAGACTTTCTCTCTGAGTCCAGACAGGAGTGAGTGAACCAGTTTCAAAGTAGCAAGTTTTAACTAGCAGCTTCACTCCAGAACGTTGGAGACCCTACACTGAACTTGATTTTAAGTGGGCCTCTGAGTTTTTCTTCCTGTTTTTCGTGTAACTGTCTGGGCTTCTAAATTACAGGGGGAACAGCCCAGGAACAGAAAAGCTGCTCTCATCTGCTTTCAGGCCTGCCGCAGATGAGAGAGAAGCTGTGAGTACCTTGAAATTTCCAGTGTGGCCTCTCAGACCTGCTGGTTGGAATAATCCTGACGAGATTTGGAGAATGGGCACAGGCACATGAGCATTTATACGCACTGAGTAGAATCTTTATCCCTTTCGGGTTCATCGGACTGTCACTGTCACTACTGATAAATCAAGTGTGTCATCCTTTCCACTATCTCAGCGCCTCACGTAGAGAGCACGATGTAATGGAAGGACCCCTGCAGCTGGGGTCAGTCATGGCTTCTGCTCCCAGTTCTGCCTCTGTGAGCTGTGTGACCGTGCATGAGTCTGTTACCTTCTCTGGGCTTTACTTTATTCATCATTAAATTGTGTATGTTTGGGGGGTTACTAGATTATTCTTTTTTCTTCTTTCTTTTTTTAATCGTGGTAAAAAACACAACATAAAATTTACCATCTTAATCATTTTTAAGTGTACAGTTCAGTTGTGTTAAGTATATTCGCATTTTTGTGAAACAGATCTCCAGAACTTCTTCATCTTGAAAACTGAACTCTATACGATTGAACAGCAACTCCCCTTTCCCCACTCCTCCCAGCCCCTGGTAACCACCGTTCTACTTTCTGTACTGTGAAGCTGACTATTTTAGATACCTCATATAAGTGGGATCATACGATATCTATTTGTTTTTTGTGACTGTCTATTTCATTTAAATAATGCCTTCAAGGTTCATCTATGTTGTGGCATGTGTCAGAATTTCCTTTTCTTTCAAAGGCTGAATTATATTCCTTTGTATGCAGATATCATTTTTTGTTTATCCATTCATCTGTTGACAGACATTTGGGTTGTTTCCACCTCTTGGCTATTGTGAATCATGCCGCTATGAACATTGGTGTTCAAGTGTCTGTTCAAGTCCCTGCTTTCTTTTGAGGAACTGTCATAACGTTTTCTAAGGTGGCCGCTCATTTTACATTCCCACTAGCTGAGCACAAGGGTTCCAATTTATCTACATCCTCATTAACACTTGCTATTTTCTGGTTTTTTGATAGTTGACATTTTAGTGGGTGTGAGGTGGTAACTCATTGTGGCTTTGATTTGCATTTCTCTGATGATTAATGATGTTGAGCATCTTTTCATGGGCTTATTGTCCATTTGTGTATCATCTTTGGAAAAATGTCTATCCAAGTCCTTTGCCCATTTTTTAATCCAGTTATTTGATTTTTGTTGTTGTTGAGTTGTATATTAGATAACGATTGACTATCTTTAACATTTATAACTCTACATTCTTACTGTCTTCAACCAACTTTTTTCATTCTCTTTCCTTCCTTTCAAGGGACAGATAATGGTTAATTGTCATATCATATGTTTGTAAGAAATTGAATCCATCAGTGACTGACAGATTTTTTTTTTTTTGCATACTTGGATTTTTTGCTGAATGTAAGTGACAGGAAGTGAAGGTGCATTGTTTAAGGTTAGATATAGCTAGATGTCCTTTGTGAAAGGGAAACTGTGGCATGGGAATCTTTTTCCTTCTGAAGGAAATGCTTCTTCAGGACTGACTATATGCTGATCAATATTCTAAGTATTTTACATACATTAACGCATTTAATCCTCACAGCAACAACAAATTTATGAGGTAAATAACCAGTATCATCCTCATTTTACAATGATGAAACTAAAGCACAGAGAGAACAAGTAACTCACCTAAGGTCACACAGCTAGTAAGTTGAGGTCAGCGGTCTCTCTGCCTCCTGTCCCTCTCATCCTTAGCTGTTGCCTTGAATACAGACCTCTTTAGTCTTTGTTCTATTATACAGTATCATCCCCCGATGCTTTTTGTCTTTATCCCCTGCCTCTCTCCCTCAACTTTCCAACCATGTCCTCTGGAACCCTATTCAATGATAAACAGAGTCCCTGTATCCTTAACATTTCTACGACATGTTTCCCCTAGGACTTCCCTGGTGGCACAGTGGTTAAGAACCCACCTGCCAATGCAGGGGACACGGGCTCCATCCCTGGTCTGGGAAGATCCCACATGCCGTGGAGCAACTAAGCCCGTACTCCACAACTACTGAGCCTGTGCTCTAGAGCCCGCGAGCCACAACTACTGAAGCCTGCACACCTAGAGCCCACACTCCACAACAAGTGAAGCCACTGCAATGAGAAGCCTGCGCCCCGCAACCAAGAGTAGCCCCCTGCTCCACGCAGCTAGAGAAAGCCCGCGCCCAGCAACAAAAACCCAACACAGCCCACCCCCCAAAGAAAGGTTTCTGATATTTTCTGTTGTCAGCTGAGACCTGAGTCTCTCCTGAGGTTCCTGCTTTTCTTTTACCCTTTTCAAGGGAAGGGGGCTCACTCTTACCTACCCTCTGCCCCTCAGGCTGGGAGTTGGGAATTAATGTCTCCTTTGCTCTCCAAAGCCGTTGCCAGGCTGCATTTCCACCCCTCTTACAGAAAATTCCCTTTGGCTTCGAGGCTCACCTCTCATCCCCATGTCGTCCCTGTCATGTGTCAATCTGCTGATCGGTCTCTGTGTTCACAGAGGATTTTGGCAGCTGGCCCATGACCTCTCTGTCCCCCAGCTTCTGCCAACTACCAACTCCAGTGTCCAAAAGATGACCCTCCTGAACCCACTGGCTCCTCTGATCTTTAGCTTCAAACCCAGTGTTTTCCACTTGGCCTCTACTTCACCATGCTGGTCTTTCAGCAGCCCTACCCTGCTGTGTCATCACTCAGGATGGCCCTATCCCGAAATCTCAAACTCCAGTGTCCTTCTAGCTCATCATTCCCTCACCCCTATTAGTTAGCTCATGAGGGTGTTTAGAGCCTGGACCATCATGTCCACCCAGGCTCTATCCCCTTCCTCACTTAACCCTGACCCTAGGGTGATCATCTGAACCGTTTTCTCATTAACAGCCTCAACAGCATTAGTCCCCATCTCTGCCTTCTTTCCTCCTGTTTTCCTCTCATTTCTTCAAATTTAATACTTCAACCTGTGTCCCCTGCCGCTTCTCTGGGGTCCTGCTCTGTCAGTCATTCCCTCTCTGCCATGCATCTTCACCCTCTTCCTTTTCCCTGTGAACATGCTCAACTCTCTCCATTCCCCATCCTTCCCCTGACCCTGCATCCCTACCCCAGCTTCTGTTCAATCTCACGCCTTCCCCTTCTCTAAATTTCTGGAAAGAGAGTCCCTACTTACTCATCTCCTTTTCAACTCTCTGTCCATCAAAATTTGACTTCTGTTCGCAGGGTATTTGGGTCCATGTGAGGCTGGGTTAGAAATCTGAAGTAGTGAATGGCTGATTACTTCCATTGACCTGATGGAGGGCGAGGCCACACCGATGCAAGACAAGGTGGCGGGCAAACCCGAGGAGCATGGGAACATCTACTGTGTGCCTGTCGGAGGGGGAAAGAGGGTAGAAAAGGGCTATGACGTGCCACTCTGTGCATCTTAATTGAAGGTTCACTTGCACAGTGCTTGGAACATAGAGGCTATTCAGTAAAGGAGCTCCCCCTCTTGTCCCCTTTCTTTGGAACTCAGTTATCTTTGTACAGTGTGGGGTTGGACCAAATGATCATCAAACACCTTCCAGCTCTGTCTTCATACAACAGAATTTCTCCTAGCAATGTCTTGAGTTTGTAACTGCCTTGGAGACAAGCCTTTCAGAAACGGCTTATGAAAAGATCTCTGTTCTTTCCACAGAGCATTCTAAACAAATATCAACAAAAAATGTTTTTAAGAGACATTGAAACTCATTGCCTAATCGCCTATTACCTCATCATGCTTCTTCTTGAGTAATCTAAACCAATGTGTGTGTGGTGACAGTGGTGTTATGAGGATTAAAGCTGTGATGTGATTTCCATCCAAGTAAGTATATATGCATTTCAACCCTTTGGGTCTAGCACATCAACCTTAAGGAGAAAATATGATTCAGTTAAATTTTGGACTAAATAAAGAAAGGCTGATGCTTTTTAGACAGATCGGGGCTTTTGTGGACAGAGCTGGACAAAAAGAATATGAAAAGAATGCAGAATTCAATCAGGCAGTAAAGAGATTGATTGAATCCAGCCTAGACTAGGGGTTGCTGAATTCCATCTACCCAAATTAAGCTTCTCTAAAAAGGGCCAGTATGTTTGCTATTTCAAGAGAATGTAGCATACTCGTATCCTCAAAGCCTGTCACTGTGATCTCAATATAAAATGGGTAACATTTTAATCTTGAGATTCTGAGTTGAAAGGTATATGAGATGTTGATCGAGTTTGTAAACAGAACTGAAATATTTGAGAACTCAATTTATTATATATATATATATATATTTAAATAAATTTATTTATTTATTTTTGGCTGCGTTGGGTCTTTGTTGCTGCGCGCTGGCTTTCTCTAGTTGCGGCGAGCCGGGATTACTTTTTGATGCGGTGCGCGGGCTTCTCATTGCAGTGGCTTCTCTTGTTATGGAGCACAGGCTCTAGGTGTGCGGGCTCAGTAGTTGTGGCGCACGGGCTTAGTTGCTCCGCGGCATGTGGGATCTTCCCAGACCAGGGCTCGAACCCGTGTCCCCTGCCTTGACAGGTGGATTCTTAACCACTGCGCCACCAGGGAAGACCTCAATTTATTATATTTTTGAGTTTATTTGATTAGAGTTGCAACAAGAGAGCTTTAAATGCTAAGGAAGCTTGTTTTTGTTACGGTCATAAATTTGTCCTGTAAGACATTGGAGGCACATAAAAATTAGTTTGAGTATATTACATTTATAAATGCAGTTTAAAATTAAGACTATTTAATTGATGAAGTTTGTAGATAGAACTGATTATCTAAGCAGTTTAGTCTGTCAAGAAGAGTTTCTGGAAACTTGTCAGAGAAAATTTGAAAGTGATTTTCTTATTTTACTAGTTTTATAGAGTCGTAGTTTGGACTGAAAGTAATGAAAACCAGGTTTTTACATTTGTAATTTGGGAACTTGAATATTAATTTAGAGTAAAGTAACTGAAAACCCTTTCTGTGAAAAAGGTCCCCATTAGGAATAGGATAAGCCAAGACAGGAAGGCTGAAAAGGTCTGGAGTATATGGACAAGGAGAGCTGTTTGGGGCTGCAAGAAAGTGGGCACCCCAGGGATGTAATGGCAGATATAATGGGGAATACTGGAGTGTACTACGGCTTGTGGCCTGAAATATTTTCTCTTAATACGAATACCTTTTTAAAATTTATTTTATTTTATTTTTTTAGCCACGCCGCACAGCATGTGGGATCTTAACTTCCTGACCAGGGATCCAATCCGCACCCCCTGCATTGGAAGCACAGACTCTTAACCATTGGACCGCCAGGGAAGTCCCAATAATGTAAATACTTATAAGAATGCTCCAGTTCTAATTTTTATCTTTGCATGCCCTTTTTTGACATGATATTTGATATTTAACAGATTAAGATTAAATCAGAAGAAGGTAACACTCAAAATTGGATGACACACTAACTCCATGGGGAGTATTGATTGGTTTCTCAGTAGTTCACATACAATATTACCTCACTATTAAATGATTTTCTTATTTTGACTCTTCTAGAAATTGGGGACCAAAAAGAGGTTAAGAAGAAATGAGCAAAAGTTTTTAAGTAACCAGCTGATAAAGTAGAATTTGTACTCATTTCTGGCTCTCCCAACTGACTTGGACCAAATGGTGAGGGAGCAGAAGCAATTGTCTTTGAGATACTCCAGGTTTCCCATTCTCTTTCCCCACGTAAAGTTGTGCTTTTGTCTTCTCCACTCATCAGATTCCATTCTCAGGGAGAATTGGCCTATTGGTTGATATTTTAATGTGAATTTAAGATCAAGAGGTAGTTTTTCTCTAAGTCTTGTCTTTAGTCATAGAATGAAAGAAACGCTACAACAAGGTCATCACTGTTGGGTGAATTAAGTGACGACCACCTTCACTGAGAGCACCTTAAGGGAGGGTGAGGTACATGAAGGGGAGCACATAATGTTCATCTCTGCAGAGAGATTTTTGTAAGAGAAGGGGGATCTGGTAATAATTATTCTGGGACTGTCCTGGTAGATGAGAGAGATGGTGGTCCTATGTACAGGCCAGTAGTTCCTAAACCTGGCTAGCCATCATAATTACTTGAAGAGATGTTTTTAAAACATTCTAGGCCTGGCATTCCTCATTCAGATTCTTATTCAGTTACTCTGGGGTGCGTTTGTGGTCAACCCTGTGGAGGGACAGCTATTATAAAACCGGTGATGAGTTTACTATCCTATAACAGTTACTTAAAGAAGTGGGTGTATACTCCATTGCTTTCTTTTTTTTTTTTTAATCTTTATTGGAGTATAATTGCTTTACAATGTTGTGTTAGCTTCTGCTGTAGAGCAAAGTGAATCAGCTATTATGTATACATATATCCCCATATCTCCTCCCTCTTGCGTCTCCCTCCCACCCTCCCTATCCCACCCCTCAAGGTGGTCACAAAGCACCAAGCTGACCTCCCTGTGCTATGCGGCTGCTTCCCACTAGCTATCTATTTTACATTTGGTAGTGTATATATGTCCGTGCCACTCTCTCACTTCGTCCCAGCTTACCCTTCCCCCTCCCTGTGTCCTCAAGTCCATTCTCTACGTGTGCATCTTTATTCCTGTCCTGCCCCTAGGTTCTTTAGAACGTTTTTTTTTTTTAGATTCCATATATATGTGTTAGCATACGGTATTTGTTTTTCTCTTTCTGACTTACTTCACTCTGTATGACAGACTCTAGGTTCATCCACCTCACTACAAATAACTCAATTTTGTTTCCTTTTATGGCTGAGTAATATTCCACTGTACATGTGTGCCACAGCTTCTTTATCCATTCATCTGTCGATGGACACTTAGGTAGCTTCCGTGTCCTGGCTATTGTAGATAGTGTTATAACAGCACAGTTACACTTTAGGGGCACAGATTTCCTCCACTCTTACTCATAAGCAAGCAGAAGCCCTAACTATTATAGATTCTGATGATCTCTAAGCTGTTTCTGTCTTGCCTTTTCTCTCTCTTTATGTCTGTTTCTCTGATCTTTCTCTTTTCCCCCTTGTGTTTTTCTATAACACACTTATAGGCTGCCTGAGGCTCTTTTTACTGGCTCTCTGCTCATATTGTTTTTCTATTCTTCAAAATAAATAAAGCTGAATATATCCCTATTATTTATCCAGAAAAAGGGGCTAATAATCTTATCTTCCCCTCTTAGATGAAGTGATAGGACTACTTACTATACACCAGACCCAAGACCAGCAGTTTTACATATATACCACTTCATTTCATCCTCAGCACAACCCTGGAAGACAGGAGCTATATTCAAAACAGTTAACTCTATTGCCCAAAATGACTCTGCCCAGGAATGACTAATTTTAGTTTCTTCATCACCAGCAAACATTGATTGAGCACCTAGCACAGGAGGGGATCCTAACACAGGAGACCAGCCTAGGCTGTTCTGAGCTTGCTAATTAGATCATGCTGCTCTCTCCTTGGTACACTGTGTCTTGTGGTATTGATTAAAACCAACACATTAAAAATAAAACTTGACGTAGAGAATGGACTTGAGGACACGGGGAGGGGGAGGGGTATGCTGGGATGAAGTGAGAGAGTGGTATGGACTTATATATAATACCAAATGTAAAATAGATAGCTAGTGGTAAGCAGCTGCATAGCACAGGGAGATCAGCTCCGTGCTTTGTGTCCACCTAGAGGAGTGGGATAGGGAGCGTGGGAGGGAGACGCAAGAGGGAGGAGATATGGGGATATATGTATATGTATAGCTGATTCACTTTGTTATACAGCAGAAACTAACACACCATTGTAAAGCAATTAAACTCCAGTAAAGATGTTAAAAAATAAATAAATAAATAAAACTTGAAAATTTAACTCTTTGCTTAGCTTTTAAAAATCATTATTAATATCATATTCCCTTCAATCCCACAAATGCTACAATTTGAAAAAAAAAAACATACACACACAAGGGAAAATCTAAAGATCACCAATAATTCTATTAATCAGAGGAAATTACTGTTAACTTTTTTGTGTATCACGACCTGTGTTTTGCTAAATACATGTGCACACACATTTATAGCATCCTTATACTTTAAAAATACAAATTTGATCATGCTAGGTTTTATGTATCATTTTATATTTTTCCACAGTGATTGTAGCATGTACAATGGCTGTATAAACCAGGATTCCATTATTTAACTGAGCATAATTTATCTCTTTATCCAAACCGTGATTGTTGCTTACTCAAGTTGTTTCCATTTCCACTTTTAAAAACAAGGCTGTGTTGGACTTCCTTGGCGGTCCAGTGGTTAACACTCCGTGCTTCCACTGCAGGCGGCACGGGTTCGATCCCTGGTCAGGGAAGATCCTGCATGCCAGACAGTGTGACCCAAAAAAAAAAAAAAACCAACAGGCTGTGTTATCTAGCCCAGCAGTTCTTTAAATATCAAGACTACAGGCAGATAGCTTTAAAGATGTGAGAAATCAGAATATATATAATCATGATCCCATCCTAAGAAATCTCCCGGGTGATGACCTGTATCCTATCAAGAGATGACTGGGGAAACAGCAGCAAAAGCACTGATAATGAGCACTGATTACACTTAAATGTAGGTCTAAGACTTAAATACAGATGGGGAAAAAGTGGAAGAATAGCATGTAAATATTAAACATTCTGATAAATTAGAAATAACACAACTAAAGGCAATGGAGAAGAGAAAGGGAAGGTAAGACCATTGATTGGCATGCAGGTAATGCATAATATAAGTGGGAGTCAAAAGATACCAGTTAAAAGTCTAAAGCAATTGTAGAAGTCCATGTAAGGAAAAAGGGGATTATGACCATTAAAAATACAAAATATTAATATAAAGGTAACCACCACAGTAAAAATATAAACTTTCTTAAATTTCAAAATATATAACAATGATAAAAAAGGGAAAATAGTTTCTTATATTTGCAAAAATACATATGTTAAGGATAATCTACAAGCTCATAAAAATAGCCACCTAGGAGGGTTACAGGTGATAAGGGTAGAAAGGATAGGAATGGAAGTGAGATTTCTCTGAGTTTACCTTTTTATACAGTTTTGACTTTTGAACCATGTAAAAATTATGCATATTTTAAAAATAAAATCAAATCCTTTAAGTCCAAAGAATAAAAAAAGGCAAACATTAAAACTGAGTGTGAACAGAAACAAATGAACCTAATTGTATATCAAATTGTACATCAAGGGAGTTCCCTGATGGTCTAGTGGTTAGGACTTGGTGCTTTCACTGCCTTGGCCCGGGTTCAATCCCTGGTTGGGGAACTGAGATCCCACAATCTGTGCAGCACAGCCAAAAAAATAAATAAATAAAAAATTTTAAAAATTGTACATCAAATATAACTACATAGAAAATGGAATTAATTCAAGTACATTTTTAATATACCTTCATAGAGTATATTCTATGAACAGAAAGAACTTTAAATAAATATTTTATTTTACTTAGTTTTTATTTATGTAGTAAGTAATACTAAGATTATTTTGTATGTGTTGAAGCATATAGCAAATGAGAAAATATCTTAACCTTTTTGGAAACTAGAGTTCTCACTCTGTGAGAAGATAAAAACATGAAATGGAGAAAGAGAGGAAGATTTCTATGATATTGGATTTGAATTGGAGGTATTAGTATGAACTCATGATTTCTTGAAAAATTACACTTCTTGGCTCTGTGCACTGAAAGTGTCTAGAAATAGTGACATCCCATTAGCAATGAGTACAACTAGAAGCCAGATACTGGTTTCTAAATATAATTTTTCATTTAGAAGAACCAGGGTTCCTTGGAGAAATAGCTGATTCTAGGTCTGAGACAGAAAAAGTACAAGGTGAGCCTAGAACCACTTGTGCCACAAAGTAAGGAAGTACTCAAAGATCAATGGGACAATGTCAAAATTATGCAGAAACCAGACTATAGGGGCTCCCATTGGACAAATCTGGGACAATTTCAGCATCTAAAAGAATAATGGTGGTGATGGGGGGAAAGAATACAAAAGAATGCCAGCTAATAAATGTAGAAAGAAGGAGAGAAATAGAAAATTACCAGACATGATAACACTGCAATGCATATACCTTAATAGAATTCTGGATTTAAAAATATATATTATAAAGATCATTCTGGGGAAAACTGGGAAAATTTTTCTTGAATTCTGTATTAAATGATATTGCAACAATGTTAAATGTATTGAATGCAGTGATTGTGGCTATGAGGAGGATGTCCTTGTTATTAGGAGACACAGGCTCAAGTGTTTAACAGTGAAGTATCATAATGTCTGTAATCTAATTGGAATGAAACAGCAAAAAATAAGTATGTAGAATGAGAGTGATAAAGCAAATGTGGCAAAATGTTAGCAACTGGTGAATCTAAGTGAGCATGTATGGGTGTTCATTACATTGTAACTTTGACATTTTTCAAAATAAGAAGCAAGGTGGTAGACGAAAATTGCTTTATTATAGAAGAAACAGATCTAATAAAACAATGTTATTATACAATTACAACATCACCATTTAAAAATCTCTAATGAAATAGTGGATCTAGGCAGTGATCACCAATCACTACTAAAACCATTAGGTGAAAAGTCGATGAGAAAGTATAAATTTGGGAGATTAGGCTAAGAGAATTTGAATCCACTAAGCAATGTAAATATCACTAAAAGTGGGGTAAACAGGCTTTATGTGCATTTGCTGTGATACAATATGAAGTGTACAGAGCCACCTATAAAACAAATTTTGGCAAATTCTTGCCAAAAAAGAAAAAGAAAAAAAAAGAAAGGATCTGAATTCAACCAAGACTCTAGCTCTGACTTCCAGTTTTGAGGAGATAGAGGAACATAATAAATGATACAATCAGCCAAGTCCAGAATATAAGAAATTCTACAGGACAAAATAGCCTGATTTTTTCAACAAATAAATGAATAATACAAAGTGAAGAAATTGTTATAGATTATAGAGAATAGAAATAACTAAATCTACTATATAGAACTTTTTTGATGCAGATTTGAACAAACTGTTAAAGATATTCTGAAATTATATGTGAATGGGCATCAGATGATATTAACAAATTACTGCTAACTTGGATAGGTGAAAGAATGATATGAGGGTAATGTTAATTTTTTAAATCCTTATTTTTTAGATATTCAGACAGATATATTTAAGAGTCAAATGCCAGGGATTTGCTTTAAAATATTTCAATGACAGCAGCAACAACAAAGAATGGTGGGGATAAATGAAACAAGAACTGGGCAAAATGTTGATAATCAAGAGATCTGGGTGGTGGATGTATGGTGGTTTGTTATTATTTTTACTTTTGTGTATGTTTGAAAATTTACATTATAAAAGTTTTTAAGCTCTAACAGAGTTTGAAGTACATGTATCTTTGTACACCTTTTTGATTATTTATTAAATTCTGAAAGTAGAATTTTGAGGCCAGAGAGTATGCATGTTTTGAAAACTTTTGATATCTATTGCCTAATTGAAAAAAAAGGCTGTCTTTTAATCAAAATTATATAGTAGTTTCTTCAGAAATATGTGATTCCTCTAAAGAAAACTCAATAATCAATGAGCACATGAGAGAGTTTTGTTTTTTTGTTTTGTTATTTGCCAAGGGAAAATTGTCTGCGTCTCTTGTGATGACTGTCCCTATCTTTATAGAATTATTCCTCATTACTGCCTTGTGGATGCTGAATTGGTGGCAAGTCTGAGTAGGTGCTTTCACCAAATGACGCTTCTGTTCAGATCCGGAGCAAGAAACAGAGTTGGCTCTCTTAAGTCTGCTTTTTTATAGTTAAGAGAATTTAAGTTTTTGTTTCTTAAACCATACAGATCAGGAATATTTCATTCTATAATGTGGGAATCATTGAACTGTGACTCATTTCCTAAGGGAATCTGAGAAGACTCAACACAGGTGGAAGTTATGCCTGGGGAAAAACAAAAGGATCAAAAAGCCGTTAAGAGGATGAAAAAAACTTAACGGGAGAGGGCCTCCAGGTGTCTTAGATAAAGTATGATAGAACTCTAAGAAATAGGGAAAGGGAAAAAAAGCAGCTCTTCTTGGTTCCTATGTGTCAATGATTTGCCAACTTTGGCCAACACAAAAGATATCTTAGTTGCAAGAGGGAAAAACAAAATTCTCAACAATTTCCCTGCCTACTTCACTACTGTCCATCTCCACCTGCCCCTCACCTACCAGTACTGCTCTTCCATCTAAGATTGAAACTGGGGGTTTTGGAAAAGCGTCACCGGGATTTGTTCAGGCACTGTTTTTCGGTAAGTATGTCAAAACGACTGTCATCATGCTCTTCTTAACAGCCATAGGGTACAAAGTGAGAAAAACACATGCATATTGGGAAACAGTTTTGTCCCAAAACTGAAGTACAAAAGTTCGTGTGAACACTCACTGTTAAATGTGATTTTGAAAGGCAATTTCTACCCTGCAGATGCATTGTCTTATGTAGACTCCAAACGTTGTATGGAGAAACTTTGTGGCATAAGGGGGTTGTGGATACCCCCGAATATTCCCACTTGTCATTTGAGCTGGTGTTGCCTCATTGTACTAGAGGTTAGTTCCTGTCTCATAGTTCCTTCTGGGGGGATCTTGATTAAAAGGAGACCTGTGATCTGGCAGTGGAGTCTTCATAGGAGCTTTAATGCCCCTGCAGATTAGAGGTCAGAATGGTAAGGAAATCAGCCTGCAGTAACCCCAATTTCGAACCCTCCAAAATATCTGGCAGCATGCAGAGGGCTTGGTGCTCTCTCTTCACCTGAGATTCCCCTAAGGCCTGGCTTTCTTGGAGTTGTCAGAGCACAAGATATTATCATCATTTGCCTCGATAGGAAACTCAGGGACAAATTTATTTGGATTCAAGATTCTGCTTGAAATGAATTAAAACCAATTAAAGCCAACTTCCATAAAATTTAAAAGAAGAAGAACGGAAGGAGCAAGGAAGGGAGGGAGGGAAGTAGGGAGCCATTTTATAAAGACACAGGGATTTCTCACAGAGATCAAGGGCGTATTTACACCTGAGCATCAGGAAGGAATTGGGATCCAGGAATTTGAAAGCCAGGGAACTCAATCTTTTTCTCTCATCTACTTCATTGTTTTTCAGTAGACCATTCTTCTGAGTTCCCATGTTACAAGTATAGCCACCCAGTCTTACGGGCTCAGCTTTAATCATGTTAACTTCTGGCCAATCTTACGAAGTCAGCTTGAATCACATGTTAACTTCTGGCCCAATCATTGATGGCCAGAAAGGAGGGTACATACTGCAAATATGGCCACCATGCCCAGTGCCCAGAAAGGAAAGAATGGTAGTAAGCAGGGCAGAAGTACTAAAAAGTTATCTACTCATCTTGTGCAGTGTTATAATCTGGATGTGCTTACCCACCATTCTAGGCCATCCTTTTTCATTTGCCAACTATGTCTTAAGTACCTATGATGGGCATGGTAATGAGTTAGTTGCCACGAAAACACAAAGAAGAGTCAGACATGTCTCATCAACTTGGGAAAACAGGACACTTAGAAATTAAACTAGAAATTTAAACTTTAAAAAACTAATAATTTAACAATATTAAATAAGATATACATATAGAAATTAAATTAGAAATAATAAAAATTATATTAATATATTTATATAATATATTGTATTACTATTGATCTATAAAGTTAATGAAATAATGTATTAATTATATTAGTAAAATTAATATTAATAAAATTAAAATAGAAATTACATTGCATTCCAAGGCATTCATCAGAAATGACCATAGTATAAAACTAACACAGGTCAGTTTGCAGAGGCTGTAATCAGAGGATCACAGCATATCTTAGAAGTCATCTGCATAATTTTCCTTTCAACTGCGGAATCTCTTCTGCAATACTGGTGGCAGACACTGGGTCTGCCAGACTCTGCTCTAATGCATTCAGAATGCTTTGTGAGTCAGAGAACCCTTTGCGTTGTTGCACAATGTTAATTATTAGATTGTTCTTCCTTATAATAAAACAAAATAAGCCTCCTTATAATTTCTCAGCATTGATTCTACCTCTGCGCAAACTTTACACGTACCAGCTTAGTCAATATTTGAAGGTTTATAATGGCTTCCCCAACTCTCCTACCCCAAAGAGTTGACTATATTCCACCCCCAATCTTCCCAAGTTCTTCAATGGCTATTTATAAGACCTATTTTGATTCTTCCTGAACCTCATTCCCCTCATCTGAATATTTTATCTATATCCTTCTTAAATTAGGGAGCCAGACCTCTATACTATATAGAGTTTAACCTAGGCAGACTATAGAGTAAATCCAATGAGATATTTCCATGGTGGTGCATAAGAAAGTAGGATGGCTTTTGGAGATGGAGGATCTGAGGCTTCCAGAAAATAAGGTTTTTTAAAAAATCAGACTTCTGCCCAAATGATAGCTAATCCTGTGCTCTCTCATGAAATGTTCATAGACAACCTCTGTTCAAATTAATTGAGATTATGTGTTAAAAATGAAGAATGAGGGCTCCTACCCTAGCTATGAAATCGGAATTTCTGGATGTGGAGTCTGGGAATCTACATTTTAACTAATCTATCCTGATATTTCTTACATACACGAAATTTCAGAACCATCAATATGATGATTAGGAATACAGGATTTTCCAACATCTAGCTGTGTGACTGTGGGCAATTTACTTGACTTCTTTTTTTTTTTTTAAGTATTTGTTTATTTATTTATTTATGGCTGTGTTGGGTCTTCGTTTCTGTGCGAGGGCTTTCTCTAGTTGTGGCAAGCGGGGGACACTCTTCATCGCGGTGCACGGGCCTCTCACTATCGCGGCCTCTCTTGTTGCGGAGCACAGGCTCCAGACGTGCAGGCTCAGTAGTTGTGGCTCACAGGCCCAGCTGCTCCGCGGCACATGGGATCTTCCCAGACCAGGGCTCGAACCTGTGTCCCCTGCATTGGCAGGCAGATTCTCAACCACTGCGCCACCAGGGAAGCCCCTACTTGACTTCTTTGAGCTTCAGTTTCCTCATCTATAAAATGAGGATAATAACTCCTTAGAGGCTGATTTATTAAAATAATAATGTATGTGTTGCAGACACTGCTGCTTTTCTACCTGATTGCCATTTTCCAGCCCATCCTCCTCTTCTTTGGCCATGGAGCCCAGTTGTGTTTGAGTAGGGTGTGCTCCATGTGTTCAAGGAAGGTGAGCCAGAGGTGACTGTGATTGGTCTAAGATGATATTGGCAGTTTCATTCCCCTTGTCATTGACTGGTTTAGTTTTCTGTAAGTGATTTGATCCCAGACAATGAGATGTGAGGGAAATCTGTAGAGACCTTCTGGGGTAGGTCTATTTCTATTTTCCCAACCAATAGAAAGAGACATGTGGAGGTGTAGTTTTCTAGATGTTGAGATTTGTGTGTGGCACCTGGAATCATTTCAGCCATTGTGCAACCACAAGAGGAGATGTTGCCCATGTGCCAAGAATGGCAGTGTAGGAGGATGGAACCTCCAGGATGTCATTTTGCTGCTCAGTCAGCCAACCCTGGAATCAGTCACTCCTCACCAATGGTTATGAGATAAGAAACCCCTACTGCTTAAGCCCGTTTTAGTTAGGTGCTCTTACAGCCGAAAGCATTCTGACGGACATGGCAAGTAATGCCGTTAGCATAGTGCCTAACACATAATATTTACACACTAAAAGGCATCTATCATTATCATCATCATCATCATTATTATTAACAGAAACGCTGGACTTCTTATCTATTAAATGTAGAGCAGGGATTATAGTGCCAATCCTATTACAAGACATATATACTCAAAAATATTTACTGAAAGTTTGCATTAATTCTCCTTGGTTTCCATTCTTTGTTTCAGCTATTGAAATAATGGTGGTTCTATTATATGATGTATATCAGCTCTCCTTCCTAGCCTTGAGTTTGTCACATATTTGACAAATTTTTCAGCCTTTAAAATTTTCACTTAAATTTGGCCTCCCTTGAAAGATGGTTATGACTTGAATAGGAGAGACAGGCTTCCATGTTGGTGGTAGGAGCACACCACGACTGAGAATTATTCAGGGAACAAGCCTAGTTTCATGATTTGTCATGGGTGGTCCCAAGGTAATCACTGTAAAGGCATTTGGAGGGCAGCTTGTGGAGTGTAAGGATTTGGGAATTTGTCCCATAAATACCTGGAGGTTTTTGTCTAGTGAGGCATCTGGGACAGTTAGCTGAAGTTAGGTACCCTGCCCAAGGTCATTCAACGGTGGTGTGAACAAAGAGGGATTAGAATTCACAGTCACAGTGCCTGGAATTCCTGTGCGTGACTGGACTCTGCTACGTGATGTTACTTGGGGTCAACAGCAATTATTGTGGCAACAGTATCTCTGGAGAACAAGGGGAGGGACAATGGTGGAGTCAGACTCATTGACTCATAGAATGGTACAACTGGAAGAAATCTCAGGAACTGTCTGGTCCAACACTGTCATTTTATAGAGGAGGAGGTTGACATCCGTAGAGGTCGAGTGATGTTTCCAAGGTTACATGGCCAACAAGTGGCAGAGCAGAGATGAGGACTTTGGTCTTATGATGCTTGGCTTCCTTCTTTTTCCCTGTATCATTTCTGCTGAACTTATTTAAAAACACTCTAGAGTTTCATGACATGAGGACTACAAGCACGTGGCAACATTGTAAACAGACTGCATTCTCTTATTAGAGCCACTGCTTAATTTTAATTTATTTTACTGTCTAGTTTTATCAGAACTTCCTGTATTTCTTTTGAATTCCTAGCAGATGTGCTAGGCAAGTACTTACTTTCATGACTGGTTTATCAAGCCATATTTGTGAAGTGTGTCCATAATGTAGAGGTGACTCTTTTGTGGCTCTAGAACCTAGTGTTGTTACTTTATATTCAAATAACAGGTATGAAAATTGGGGAACTATTTCTTATGACTGAACTATCATTATGGAGCACCAATTATGTGTTAAGAATTGATTTTTTTTTTAAGAAATGGCCTTTGATTTATTAATTAATTTATTTATTTTTGGCTGCGTTGGGTCCTCATTGATGCGTGAGGGCTTTCTCTAGTTCTGGCGAGCAGGGGCTAGCTACTCTTTGTGGCAGTGCCCGGGCTTCTCTTTGCGGTGGTTTCTCTTGTCGAGGAGCACGGGCTCTAGGCACACGGGCTTCAGTAGCTGTGGCATGCAGGCTCAGTAGTTGTGGCTCGTAGGCTCTAGAGTGCAGGCTCAGTAGTTGTGGTGCATGGGTTTAGTTGCTCCACAGCATGTGGGATCTTCCTGGACCAGGGATTGAACCCGTGTCCCCTGCATTGGCAGGCAGATTCTTAACCACTGCACCACCAGGGAAGTCCAAGAATTGATCTTGAAACCAACAAGAACTTACTTATAGAACAGGGAATTCTACTCAATGCTCTATGGTGACCTAAATGGGAAGGAAATCCAAAAAAGAGGGGATATATGTATATGTGTAGCTGATTGACTTTGCTGTACAGCAGAAACTAACACAGCATTGTAAAACAACTATACTCCAATAAAAATTATTAAAAAAAGAGAATTGGGGTTTCCCTGGTGGTGCAGTGGTTGAGAGTCTGCCTGCCAATGCAGGGGACAAGGGTTCGAGCCCTGGTTTGGGAAGATCCCACATGCCATGGAGCAACTAGGCCCGTGAGCCACAATTACTGAGCCTGCGCGTCTGGAGCCTGTGCTCCGCAACAAGAGAGGCCACGATAGTGAGAGGCCCGCGCACCGCGATGAAGAGTGTCCCCCGCTCGCCACAACTAGAGAAAGCCCTCGCACAGAAACGAAGACCCAACACAGCCATAAATAAATAAACAAATAATAAAAAATTAAATTAAAAAAAAAAAAGAGAGAATTGATCTTGATACAGCACACATGATGATATGTCATTTTTATCCCTATAAAAATAGCGGAGGAAGTTTGTGCTACCATGGCAGTTTCACAGATGAGAGAAGTGGGGATCAAGATCACACAGCTAAAAACAGTACAGGTAGAATTAGAAGCCTGATCCATTTGAATCCAGAACCCTTGATGGATTTGGAAAACAGAGGGAATGGTAATTTTGTCAGAGAAGTAATTTGGGGTCTAAGGCACAGACACAAGGGACAGTATCTGGAGTAGAGTCATCTGGGGATTTCCCTGGCAGTCCAGTGGTTAGGACTTCACACTTCCACTGCCGGGGGCCAGGGTTTGATCCCTGGTCAGGGAACTAAGTTCTCACAAGCCGACAGTGCGGGGGAAAAAAAACCAAAAAAAACAACCTCTGGAGTAGAGTCATCTGGGTCAACTGCAGAGGCAATGAGAGCACTGAATTCCAGGAAAAGCAATCACCAGAAATCAAGAGGTTTGCCTGTTTCACAATATTGGCTCTGGTTCTGAATATCTACCAAAAATATGTTTGGTTTGGAAGGCAACCTGGCACCATCCCCCAGCAAGTTGGAGATGCCAACTAGGGGTTGAGGTTTTTCAGACTGACATTTCATTAGCAAAGGAATTGTGCTCTTGATTCTGCATCCTGAGGGAGAAGGAGACTCATTCAGCTTTGGCAGATGCAGCAGAGGGTGGGGGTTTAGAGCACGGGCTGTGGATTTAGCCTTGGCCTATCTAGTGCCAGGTCACCAGTTACCAGGTGTGTAACCTTGGACCAGTGACCTTCATCTCTGAATTCTCACCTCTAAAATGGGATAATAATAGCACTTACCTCATAGTCTTGTGCAATTTCAGTGAGATGATGCGTGTAAAACACTGGGCACAGAGCCAGGCATTCAGTAAGTAAATGTTCACAGTTACCATCGTCATCTGAGTTGTTATTCTGGTGGCTCCACCTGGGGAATAAGGAGAGCAGGGCTCTACTTTTTCACTTCTTCTACAGATCTACATTCCTGCTTTCTTCAGGAGGTCACAAAAGTTTTCTGGACTTTAGTGTCATGATAGAAAGTCAACGAGTGTGTGTGCTTCCTGATGCATCACTGTGCCACATCAGAAATAAGGCAGAGAGGGACTTCCCTGGTGGGCCAGTGGGTAAGACTCCATGCTCCCAATGCAGGGGGCCTGGGTTCGATCCCTGGTCAGGGAACTAGACCCCGCACACCTCAAGTAAGAGATTCCTGCATACCACAACTAAGAAGTCTACATGCCACAACTAGGAGTCCGCATGCCACAGCTAAGAGTCTGAATGCTGCAACTAAGAAGCCCATGTGCTGCAACGGAGATCCTATGTGCCACAAGTAAGACCCGGTGCAGCCTAAATAAATAAATAAATAAATAAATAGAAATAAGGCAGAGAGGAAGAGAGAATGCCTGGTTGCCATCCTGGGCTGTGTGTTGTAGTCACTCATGATGCTTTTGTAAAAGTAGATTGTCTCTGAGCCAGACTTGAAGCCAAGCTCTCACGTTTCTAAAAATGACAACAGAAGTTCATTATCTTGTTTGTGCTTATTTTAATTCATGAAAGTGACTGAATGATGACACGGAGATGCCGACACCATTGAAAAACGAATTTATTACTTACATTTCCTGAAAGGAGTGGCCATGCCATGTCACACAGGTCCACATAGGGAGCACCAGGTTTGGTCAGGAGGCAGAAAGGAGCCAGAGGAAAGCCTAGGCCAGAGCCTTGATTGGGGTTTCTGCAGAAAAGACACAGCAAGGCAGAGTAAACAACTAAAATGGGCTAGTTTGACCAATTCTGACGGGCTTTGGGTTATAGGGGTGATCTCCAGTTGCCTGGTACCTGGGCCTGGGATGATTTAGGGCAGAGGAAGTATTGGCTTGGTGTGTGAGAGTTAGATAAAGGAGCTGGTTGGGGGATGGGGGCTGAGGATTGGTTAGTTTGCGTATGAAAGCTGTGTCCATGGGTAAGGTGTTATCTTTAGGAATTAGCTAGTCCTGAAAGGGGCACACTTTCTCTCCAGGTGTGTAAGGTCCCCCAAATCTCAAAGCACCCTTAGATACACACACACAAAGACATAATTAATACAACCATTCATCTGGTCCCTACTGTCATTCCCTGGTCCTTCAAACTTCAGCGTCCTCTGAAAAATAGATGAAGTCATAGGCATCAAGGCCAAGTGCACAGGTCAAGCATTTTTTGGTAAAAAAGCAAATCTTGTATGCTCTGGTAGGTGATGCTAAAAGTAGCCTTGCATTGTCTCTCAGGTTCTGTGGTGCCACAAAATTCACCATCTGTTTATAGCCTGCATGGAGAAAAGAAAAAAGAAAGGCAAAGACAAAGACAAAGAGTTCAAAGAAAACCTACTGCAGCCCACCATATCTTTTGGTTGTGCTACCGGGCAACCAGCAAGTTCGTATCAGCCCTGCAGCTGCCTGTTAATGGTTTAGAATCTTCAGTTTGCATTTTGGAAAGGAGTCTATGTTATAACTGCAGATTTCACCATATAAAATGAGACAAAGGCAAACACCACTTAACTCCCACCTGCACAACAGCATTCACGTGAATTATTCACTGGGTCTGATTTTCTTTTATGGCAGCGATTTTTGTAGAAGGTGTAGGAGATTTAAAAGACTGAATCAAATCTCATAGTGCAGGCTTTTACAGCGACTCATTAACTGATGCACATATTCCCAAGCCTTGAGCATATTATAGAATTATGTTGCATATCCACACTTATTGCCAAATAAACTGGAAACCCAGGCTTTGGGCCTGTTTTATTATCACAGACTCATACTTAGTCTCCAAGATGCTATTTCCACTGTAGTTTATCTTGCATGTGTTCATGGGTGACTTGCTGACATAGGTCATCAGGTTTTTGATGCAGTAAAACAAATCTTGAGACCAGAGTGTTGACAGGATTACATTTATTCTCAACCCTGCACAAGAGCAGTTTCATTTTTTCTAACAATACTACTCATATATGTTGCTTTGGTCTTTAATATATAACATGATCTTTCTTATTTATTGAGCACTTAATAGATTGTAAGGGCAGTTCATATTTTTTATATACTTCTCACAAGCAGTTAGTTGTAGTTGGCACATACTGGAAGCTAAAATGAGTACTTGATTAGGTAATTGTCTTACTACAATGTTTCTCAAGGTGTTCTTCATGGTCCACCTAAGGTCTGAAGGGATTCACCCGATGGGCATTGAATGAATTAATCAAACAATACAAGACCTTTCTATTCTAGAGTTCCTGGATTTTCACTATTACATACTACGGCCTATTTATTAGTAAATAAGTGAGTTTATTAAAGGTTTCTAAAATTAGGTATTCATATTTTTATTGAGTTTGTTGGGTATCCCACTAGAGAATTCTAGAGTAGATTGCATATTCTGCTAACATAGCTTGCTCATGTGTAATACTTCTCAACATTGCAAACTCCCATTGTGTGCACACAGATGCAGGCAGGTGGTTGGACTCCCCATTTTATTTGGGAAAGGTTTTTGTTATCAGTGCCTCACAGATTCTGCCTTGAGTTGATCATGCTTTTCAATTGCTATTATCCTGGATTTAACTAATGTTTTCAAATTTTTGCTTTTGTAGTCTTTGTATTATTGAGTTTTTTCCACTGGAAAGGGGAACTGAGTAGAATATGCAGACTGTAGAAACTAAGCTGTCCCCAGTCAAAAAATGTGGAGAGCTACTGCTCTAGACCTGAGTTTCTCATGTCATAATTGATGTGATTAACTGTGAGGTACAGTGCAAAAAATTCATTACTGCTAATAAGTGAAATACCAAGTTTGTGAATGATTTATATTTCTGTATAAGTTAATGAGGACTCAGGGTTAATCATGGAATAATCCTATTCTTTTTTTTTTTTAACATCTTTATTGGAGTATAATTGCTTTACAATGGTGTGTTAGTTTCTGCTTTATAACAAAGTGAATCAGTTATACATATACATATGTTCCCATATCTCTTCCCTCTTGCGTCTCCCTCCCTCCCACCCTCCCTATCCCACCCCTCTAGGTGGTCACAAAGCACTGAGCTGATCTCCCTGTGCTATGCGGCTGCTTCCTACTAGCTATTTTACGTTTGGTAGTGTATATATGTCCATGCCACTCTCTCACTTTGTCACAGCTTACCCTTCCCCCTCCCCATATCCTCAAGTCCATTCTCTAGTAGGTCTGTGTCTTTATTCTTGCTTACTGCCTTTTATAGGCTTTCTTGAATGGGAAAGAAAGGGGAGAGAATTATAAAACTGGAAATTGTATCTATTATAACTGAAACTACCTTCTCAAAGCCACATCCTGCAGTGAGTGACTTGCCGATATTCATAGTAGTGGCAATTACCAATTATTGAAGTGCTTATGAGCTTTATGCCTTTTTCAGGTTTTTAAAAAAAGTCTTTCTCCCTGAGTATGAGATGTGAGTTATTGAGGGCTTCAAGAATGTTCCCATCACCTTAGCTGTATTGTAAATTTCATTTTGGCTTGTGTGCTCACTAACACAGTGCTCCATTTTCTTTTTAATTCTGTCCATGGACAAATATGTAATAAAGAAGAAGGCAAGGGAACTATGGTGATTTCCTAGAACTGAACAGTCATGAGCAGCAAACTACAGGCATCCAGAATGAGCCTGTTCCTGAAAATTCACACCACCATTTTATTATTTCTCAAAAATCTGTACATTGTAAATGTTCAGTTTTAAACAGTGATTTTTTTTTTAAAGAAATTCACGTTCTTTTATTTATTTATTTATTTATTTATTTATTTATTTATTTATTTATTTATGACTGTGTTGAGTCTTCGTTTCTGTGCGAGGGCTTTCTCTAGTTGCGGCAAGCGGGGGCCACTCTTCATCGCGGCGCGCGGGCCTCTCACCATCGCGGCCTCTCTTGTTGCGGAGCACAGGCTCCAGACGCGCAGGCTCAGTAGTTGTGGCTCACGGGCCCAGTTGCTCCGTGGCATGTGGGATCTTCCCAGACCAGGGCTCGAACCCGTGTCCCCTGCATTGGCAGGCAGATTCTCAACCACTGCGCCACCAGGGAAGCCCTAAACAGTGATTTTTATATGCTTATTTTAAAATATAACTTACATCATTAACTGATTTAACAAATTTTGATGCACACATTATGTGCTAGATGTAAAACGGCCAACAAGGCAGACATGGGCTTGTCTCTCCTGATGCTTGTATATGCTGGAAGGTTGGGGTGGCGTGGGGACAACAAAGTGAGGTGGGAGTGAGGGGTGGGGCCAGGGATATAGATAAGGAAACAGGCAACTGCAATATAAGAGCCTTGGTAGGGTACATTTGGGATCCCATGGGGGCACATGGGGAGGGACATATAACCCCAAGTGAGGGAGTCACAGGGAAGCTTTTAAGAGGGAAGTTATACCTAAATTGAGATGCAAAAAATGGAAGCAAATTGACTTCTGATATTACCTATCAGAGTAGAAGTCTAGAAAAAAAATCAAGGTTCTTTTTCCAAAATATAGTTTAAAAATTTGAAATTTGATTTGCTATTTTCTTGTAAGATATATTTTCCCTTATAAGAGCTTTATAAGGGATCTTTAAATGGCTGATTTCATCATTCATATGTTTGTAAAATGCTTCTGAATTCCATGCTCCATTGCCATCCATATCAAAATGGCACCATTTGTTTTATTTGCCAGAAAATTAGTTTTAGGATTTGCCTGATCTGTATATCCCCCATGGGAGTGTGCCCTGCTTGAGAACAACACTATCATGTGTATCACAGTGAGAAAAGAAGACTGAGATTTGTTCACTCTATACTGACTATTTATTGAGCACTTACTATGCACCAGGCAGCGTTCTATGGGCTGGAGACCAATGCAATGTCTAAGCCCTCATAGTACTCACATCTAGTGTGGAAGATAGAGAAAAATAATTTAATGTATAAAATGTCAGGTAGGGATGAGTATCATTCTTAAAAAAAGGCAGATAGGGAGTGATGGGGTGAGAAGAGGCCATTTTTGATAGAGTAATTGGAGAATCTCCTATAATGAGGTGACAACTTAGCAGAGACCTGAATGAAGTGGAGGGGTGAGCCACACAGTTCTCTGGAGAGTGTTCCAAGTAGAAGGAACAGCAAGTGCAAAGGCTCTGAGGTAGGAATATTCTGTATTTAAAACTGACTGCCCAGAGGACGGTTGGAAAGTGATGTGGTGGAACAAGGAATAACATTCAACCTGGCATTTTTAGGAGAAGAGAGAAAGATTTGAGTAGTCTTATCTTTCAAAGTTCTGTAAAGAAGCTTCAAAATTATGCTTTAAAGAAAGTAACAGTTCTGTCCAGAGTCTAGATCGTTGGTTCAGATACCCCAGAGTATTTTTATTTCTATTTCTGATGTTTTATATACCTAAAATAGCCTTTACCTAAAATACGTTTACCTTCTTCTGTTTGTTTGGATGTGTGTCCGAAAACAGGAGGATAGGCATTTTTCTTATAGTCACTGGTCTCCTTCTCACATTATCTACACATATACTAATCCTACCTAACTCTTCAGCCTAGCTGGAGTTTACCACCCACTTTCCACACTTTTCATAGGTCAGGAACCCAAGGCTCAGAGTTGTTAGGCAACCTGTCTTAATCAGCTCAGGGGCTGCAATATCAAAGTACCATAGACTAGGTGGCTTAAACAACAGAATTTTATTTTTTCACGGTTCAGGGTGCCTGCATGGTGGGTTTCTGGTGAGAATCCTTCATGGCTTGCAGATGGCTGCGTTCATGCTGCCTCATGTCCTTACATGATAGAGACAGAGAGAAAGCTCTCCAGTGTCTCTTCTTATAAGGACACTTATCCCATCATGAGGGCCCCACCCTCATGACCTTCTCTAAACTTTATTACCTCCCAGAGGTCCCATCTTCAGATTTCTTTATAATGTGGATTAGGGCTTCAACATATGAATTTGGGGGTGGGGGAACACAGTTCAGTCCATGGCATTGACCAAAGCATATGGTGAGTAAGTAGTGAGCCCAAGACTCAAACTTGGGTCTTTAGTCCTCATGCTCAGTGCTCTTATCACATTGCATGTTTTTACAAAACAGGCAGTTTGATGATTAGTGGAGCTGATTCAGTTTACTATGAAATACTAGATGAAGCAGTACCTTATGCCTAAATGTTAGTTGCTAATCAAAATATTTCTGTGGCTTTTTCTTTCCACTGCTCTCATCCCACTGTCCCTTACATCTTGCTGTCAGAGGGACTCATAATGCAGCCCCTGGATAATATACCATCAACTTGAGTAGTTCCTCTGTCTGTGAATTGCAGCAAGTAATTATGGAAGAAACAAATTCACAGTAGTAACAAGTGGTAATACTGACCATAGTTACTCAACAGAGAACACTTGTTCAATAAGAAAAATGCTTAGGTCACCTGTTGATGTTTTCTCAGCAACTGGACCAACAATGTAGTCAGCTTTTTAAAAATTAATTTTTATTGAAATATAGTTGATATACAATATTGTTAGTTTCAGGTATGTTACATAGTGATTTGACATTTGCATGCATTATGAAATGATCACCACAATAAGTCTAGTAACCATCTGTCCTCACACAAAGTATTACAATGCTATTGACCATATTCCTTATGCTGTATATTACATCCCTGTGGCTTATTTAATTTATAACTGGAGGTTTGTACCTGTTAGTCCCCTTCACCTATTTCGACCCCCACCCTGAGCCCCCTTCCCTCTGGCAACCACTGATTTGTTCTTTGTATCTATGAGTCTATTTTCACTTTGTTTTGTTTGTTTTGTTTTTTAGATTCCACATATAAGTGTTTGTCCTTCTCTGTAAAACTTACTTCACTTAGCATACCTTCTAGATCTATCCTTGTTGTTGCAAATTGCAAGATTCATTTTTTATGGCTGAGTAATATTCCTGTGTGTGTGTGTGTGTGTGTGTGTGTGTGTGTGTGTGTGTAGGCATATACCACATCTTCTTTATCCATTCATCTATCAATGGGCACTTAGGCTGCTTCTGTATCTCGGCTTTTGCAAATAATGCTGCAATGAACGTAGGGGTGCATATATCTTTTTCAGTTAGTGTTTTTGTTTTCTTTGGATAAATACTCAGGAGTGGAATTTCTGGATCATATGGTAGTTTAATTTTTAATTTTTTGAGGAACCTCCATACCATTTTCCATGGTGGCTGCACTAATTTACAATCTCACCAACAGTGCAGAAGGGTTCCCTTTTCTCTACATCCTCACCAACACTTGTTATATGTTGCCTTTTTGATGATAGTCATTCTGACAGGTGTGAGATGGTATCTCATTGTGGTTTTGATTTGCATTTCCCTGATGATTAGTGATGTTGAGCATCTTTTCATGTGTCTGATGGCCATCTGCATGTCTTCTTTGGAAAAATGTTTATTCAGGTCCTCTGCCTGAAAAGACATTTTTTAATCGAGTTTTTTTTTTTATGTTAATTTATATGAGTTCTTTGTATATTTTTTGATATTAACCCCTTATCAGATATATCATTTTACAAATATCTTCTCCCATCTAGTAGGCTATCTTTTTATTTTGTTGATAGTTCCTTCACTGTGCAAAAGCCTTTTAGTTTGACATAGTCCCATTTGTTTTTCTTTTGTTTCCCTTGCCTGAGGAGACAAATCAAAAATATATATATATATTGCTAAGACTAATGTCAAAGAGCATACTACCTATATCTTCTTCTAGGAGTCTTGTGGTTTCAGGTCTTACATTTAAGTCTTTAATCCATTTTGAGTTTATTTTTGTATACTGTATGAGAAAGTAGTCCAGTTTGATTCCTTTGCATGTAGCTGTCAAGTTTTCCCAACTCCATTTATTGAAGAGGCTGTCTTTCCCCATTGTACATTCTTGCCTCCTTTGTTATAGATTAATTGATCATATAAGTGTGAGCTTATTTCTGGGCTCTCTACGCTGTTCCATTGATATGTGCCTGCTTTTGTTCCAGTACCATACTGTTTTGATTACTGTAACTTTGTAGTATAGTTTGAAATCAAGCAACATGATACCTCCAGCTTTGTTCTTCTTTCTCAAAATTACTTTGGCTATTTCGGGTCATTTGTGTTTCCATGCAAATTTCAGAATTCTTTGTTCTAATTCTGTGAAAAACAGTGTAGTCAATTTTAATATAAAAGATCATGCAGAAACTTTTTTGGAACTATAGGAAAAGAGAATATGTCTTCTACCTAGAGCTGTTGAGAGGGTAAAATGTAACTCAAGAGCCAATAGACACTGTTTTGTCATCATAAGAGAAGTACTACCTGAGAATGGAGTGAACCCAGAGGAGAGCGGAGCTGTGACATTGGTTGAGAACCTGGATCTGGCCATATGTGCCTCTCCTTGGTCTTTTCATTTATATGAGCCAAAGAATTTTGGCTCATATAAATGAGCCAAATGTAAATTTTGATCAAAATTTACATTTTTCTGTGTTTAAAATTTTTTCTTTACTTGGGAAAATTAGGTTGGGTTACTGTCATTTGCAAGTGAAAGAGTATCATTCATTTGACTCCCTGCTGGCATGTCCCAACAGGATACTATACCATCCAAAGAATGAGAGGGAATGAGGGGAGACCTGTACCCCTCAATTGCAAAGATGAAAAATGTAAATGGTGGAGATATTATAGGATCATCCAAAGCACATGAACCAGTTAGGTCAGTTTTGTGAGTTATCACGTTGTTCTTTTTGCTCTACTACTACTACTGGAATAGAACAAAATTCCTCCACAATCATGTCTAATCTGAGCCCTGATCTCTAAAACTTTTTACTCTTGCAAAGCCAGTGTTAAAAATATATCCTCCAGAGAAAATACATACATTGGACTTTATTAAAAGTAAAACGTTTGTGTATCAAAGGACACTATCAACAGAGTGGAAAGACAACATATTGAATGGAAGAAAATATTTGCAAATCATATATATGATAAGAGATTAATATCAAGTACATGTAGGGACTTCCCTGGTGGTTCAGTGGTTAAGAATCCACCTACCTATAATGTTTCGTCTATCTGTCATATATCTTTCTATCACTGGCATGAATAATTAAGACTACAGTTTTCTCTTTAAACCAAAATGTCTTACTAGTTTTATAGTGAGAAAAGGCTTATCTTTAGAGAAATGAGGAGACAGAAGCAGAAGGGAGTATGATGGGTTTGGAAGTAACATTTACCCAACACCTGTTATATGTTAAGCTCTGCGTGAGGCACTGTGCACAAGTGAGAAAGGAATTCTTATTCCCACTAGATACATGGCAAAACTGAGGCTCAGAAGATTTAAGTTCAGTAACTAGTGCAGGTTTAGTTACCCAGCTACTAATGAAGAAGCAAGTATTTGAACTTGGGCCAAAGCCCATTCCTTTCCTCTATACAAGACTGTCTGTGAAATGCAAATCTAATAGTAAAGCCTTTTCAACAACTGAAAAAAAAAAAAAAAAAAGAATCCACCTACCAATGCACGAGACATGGGTTCAATACCTGGTCCGGGAAGATCCCACATGCCGCAGAGCAACAAAGCCCATGCGCCACAACTTCTGAGCCCGCGCGCCACAACTACGGAAGCCCGGACGCCTGGAGCCCATGCTCTGCAACAAGAGAAGCCAGTGCAATGAGAAGCCCGCGCACCGCAACGAAGAGCAGCCCCTGCTCGCCGCAACTAGAGAAAGCCAGCACACAGCAATGAAGACCCAACACAGCCAAAAAATTAATTAATTAATTAATTAATTAAAAAAAAAGAATATGTAAAGAACTCCTACAAGTCAACAACATAAAAAGTCAACCCAACCAGAAAAATGGGCAAAGGACTTAAATAGGCATTTCTCCAAAGAAGATATACAAATGACCAATAAACACATAAAATGTGCTCAACATCAGTAATCATTAGAGAAATGCAAATCAAAACCACAATGAGATACCACTTCACACCTATTAGGATGACTATTATTAAAAAAACAAACAAACAGAAAATAAGTGTTGGTGAGGACATGGAGAAATTTATATGCATTTGTATACAAATACTTGCCTTAAGCAAGTAATTACAAATATGATGCATATTACCAAGAAGACAATCTCATTTGGAGAACGTGACATTTAAGCTGAGAACTGAGAAAGTGAATCAGATACAAGAGATGTCGGTCAGGCCTCTCACCTGCAGATTTGGGAGCAAGCTGAGGCAAGGCCGTGTATGCCTTCTTGGATTCCTCCAGCAGTACTTAGCATCTTGCCCCGAACAAAGTCTGCATTAACAAGTATTTCTTCACTCAGTTGAAATAAAGGTACTTAATTTCTTCCCTATTGCTGACTGCTTCTGGTAGAAATCTTCCTTAGTAATTGTAAATCAAAGTCTTCACAGTGCCTGTGAGGTCACAGAACAAAATTCTCCTCTCAGTTACCTGAAACTGACAGCCTAAACTAATTTCAGTGGAAGCCACGTGTATTTACTTGAAGGGAGAATTTGGTCGATGGGATATTGCAGAGTAATTCATGACAATTCTAATCCCTTCAAATGCACATTTCATATCTGTAATCATTGTTTAAGAAGATTACATGCCACATGAATTAGAGGTTGTGGAGTCTGAGCCACCTTCACATTTTGGTAGCTGTACATTCCTTATCCTGTTCCTTTCTTTCTCAGATTAACTCCATGCTGTTATTATTTTTTCTGACACCTTATTTTCCAGGTTTAAAGACAAGAACTAAAGCTTAAGGGATTTTTCAAAGATGGAAGTCCTTTCTGAATTAAATTATAGGGGAAAAAATACCCTGCCAAATATTGCTGCCTGAAGATCTTTCCAAATTGGAAGGATGGTCCATCCAGAATGGCCCAGCTGGGGTCTGTCAGCCGTGGACCCCAGGGATCCATTCTGGCACTGTGAATCCGTTCTGTATTTTCTTAGCACCATGCTCAGGAAGGAAATGTTGTTGTTGCCTGCTTGGGCTGTGGTTTGGGATCTGTGAATCATCTGGGTATCTCTCTGTGTGTTAAAAAGTATTTCAAACAAAGAATGAACTTGTAAATGTTTAGTGACAGGAAGTTACAGGCTATGGCTGCAATGTATCAAAACAAAAACCTTTTAAAAAAAATCCTCTAGTAATATTCTTATATACCTCCTATTCCATTTACCTTTTTTTTCCCCTTTACCTTCTCTGTCTCCTCCACTCATATTGTATGATGGAAAAATATTAAGTGAAGAGTTTGAAAACAGAAGTTCTGGGATGCAGTTCTGCTACTGGCTTTGGTATAAGAGACAAGTCACTGAACTTCTTTTGGGCCTGATTCCTTCTTCTGTTCAACAAATATTTGTTGAAAACCTACCATAAGCGCTGTTTTACTGGGTTTTCAGTGGTGAATAAAATATACACAGTCCCTGCTCTTGCGAAGCTGACATTCCAGTAGGAAAGTGAGACGTGACCACGAAAAGACAGGAAACCCAACCTTGTAATGTAAAGTCAGATAAATTGTCCAAACTTCTATGTGTCTGTGGCTTTTTTGTCTATAAAACTGTGTAACATTATATAACATTAAAGCATTATTGAAAATGCCGCACTTCAAAGGATCTAGAATGGCCAAGACAATATTTAAAAAGAACGAAGCTGGAGGACTTATTCTACCTGATTTTAGGATTTACCATAAAAGGTACAATAATCAAGACAGTGTGGTAGTGGCATAAGGATAGACATATGGATTAATGCAACAGAGTTGAGAGTCCAGAAATATACCCACACTGACATGGTCAACTGAGTTTTCATAAAGTTATCAAGGTAAGAAATAGTCTTCAACAAATCATGCTGGAATAACTGGATATCAACATTAAGAAAGGTACCTAAACCTTTTCCTCACAATATACACAAACTTTAAGTCAAAACAGATCATGGGCCTAAATCTAAGAGCTAACACCATAAACCTTCTAGAAGAATTTAGGAGAAAATCTTTGTGACCTTAAATCAAGTAAAATTTCTAACATAGAATACAAAAAGCATGAGTCATAAAAGAAAAATTAGTAAGTTGGACTTCATAAAGACTAAAACATTAGCTTATCAAAAACACAAGAAATGAAAAGGTAAGCCACTGATAAAGAGAAAATACCTGTAAGGCATATATTTGAAAAAGGACTTGTATGCAGACAACATACAGTTCCCTTACAACTCAATAATAAGAAAACAATCCAATAATAAAATGAGAAAAATACTTGAATAGATACCACACAAAGGAAAATACATGGATGGTCAAAAAGCACATGAAAAGATTCTCAGCGTCCTTGGTGATCAGAGAAATGCAACTTAAAACCACAGTGAGATGCCACTACACCTCACCGGAATAGCTAAGATTTAAAAGACTGAAAATAACAAGAATTGGTGACAATGTGGAACAACTAGAAATCTCATACACTGCTGGTGGGAATGCAAAACTATACAACAATTTCAAAAAATGAAGTTTCTTAAAATGTTAAAATACACTTACCATGACCCAACAATTCCACCCTTAGGTATCTACCTGAGAGAAATGAAAATATATGTATACGGAAAGACTTACACATGAATGTTCATAGTATCATTGTTTCATGATACTCCCAAACTGGAAACAATCCAAATGCCCATCAACTGATGTACAGATAAAAAGAAAATGATGATATACAATGGATTAGTAAAAACTAAAAAGAACGGAGTGCTGATACAGCAACATGGATGAATCTCAAAAGTATCATACTAAGTAAAAAAATCCAGAAAAAAATTATATATAGTGTTCTGTATGGTTCCACTTACATGAAATTCTAGAAAAGGCAAAACTATAGCGACAACAAGCACATCAGTGGTTTCCTGGGGCATGGGGTAGGGATGAGGATTAATTACAGAGGGGCTTGAGGAAAATTTGGTGGTGACGGAAGTGTTCTAAAATGTGATTGTGGTGGTAGTTACATGACTATACATTTACTAAAATTCATTCACAGTTAATATTGGTGAATTTTGTTGCATATAAATTATATCTCAATAAAACTTTAGAAACTGTTAATTCAGAATAAATTCTTGGAAGTTATAGAAAGCAGCACATTCTACACGGTAATATTTTGGCAGTTACAGAGGACAAGGGAGAAGTTAATATGCAATAGGAGAATTTTTGAGGTTCGTTCAGAAGAAATTTCCATTTGTAATGGAACCTCAGAAGTTCTAGGCAATATAGCACCGGGCTTGGGATACTGTCTGGAAGCACAGGCAGAAATGTCAGGCACCAGAAATAGGTTTCTTATCACCCACATAGAAATCTCTGTCAGAGACCACAGGCTGTGGCTTCACTGCTTTATCTGGCTAGATAAACCCTCAAGGGTTTCTCCCCATCTGCTCCCTGGAGGCCTGAAGGTGAGAAGGCAGAAAGTGTGGAACTGCCATGTCTTCCTGTTCTGGGTTGGACTCACTGACATGTAATGTGTCCTCTTAACTGTGGACTTTCTGCAGCCTCCAGCCACTCATGCTGTTTCTTTGTGGAATGCCACATTTTGTAGGATTCTGTCACTGCATGTTCTATCTGAGTTAGATGTATCCTGTGGTGCTGATTTCTTGAAGGCATCAACATCCCAAGCAGCAGACAACAAAGGTTTCGCTGAGTATAATTAACACAAGGGTTTTCTAAGGAGACCCTCCAAACTTGAGCTCGTTTCCCCCTCCTCCATTCCTCAAACCAATTCTCTGCTCTTCTCCCAACTTTCTTCTCTTCCGCTGTTCAGTTGGTGGTGATCTCTCCCAGGAAGTGTTGGTGAAGGACATAATTTCTCCCTAAAACTCTCCTTACCTGAACAAGCACCTGAGAAACTCATTTCTTCTTTCCACATACATAGATCCATAATATCACAAATTATTGGAATCTAAAAAGACTTTACAGGAAATCTGGGCCACTGTTTTCCAAAATGTCTTCCTTAGAAGTGAGAGGTATTAATAGAAACGCTCAGTGGAAAATAGATTTTATGATCAATACATTTAGGCAATGCCAATTAAAAACAGGTTTACATATACTGAATACCACAAGAAGTCTCAATATGCTTACTTTTTTTTTTTAACATCTTTATTGGAGTATAATTGCTTTACAATGTTGTGTTAGTTTCTGCTGTATAACAAAGTGAATCAGCTATATGTATACAAATATCCCATATCCCCTCCCTCTTGCGTCTCCCTCCCACCCTCCCCATCCCACCCCTCTAGGTGGTCACAAAGCACTAAGCTGGTCTCCCTGTACGATACAGCTGCCTCCCACTACCTATCTATTTTACATTTGGTAGTGTATATATGTAAATGCTCTCTCTCACTTCGTCCCAGCTTACCTTTCCCCCTCCCTGTGTGCTCAACTCCATTCTCTACGTCTGCGTCTTTATTCCTGTCCTGCACCTAGATTCATCAGAACCACTTTTTTTTGTTTGTTTTAGATTCCATATATATGTGTTAGAATATGGTATTTGTTTTTCTCTTTCTGACTTCCTTCACTCTGTATGACAGACTCTAGGTCCATCTACCTCATTACAAATAACTCAATTTTGTTTCTTTATGGCTGAGTAATATTCCATTGTATATATGTGCCACATCTTCTTTATCCATTCATCTGTTGATGGACACTTAGGTTGCTTCCATGTCCTGGCTATTGTAAATAGTGCTGCAATGAACATTGTGGTACATGACTCTTTTTGAATTATGGTTTTCTCAGGGTATATGCCCAGTAGTGGGATTGCTGGGTCATATGGTAGTTCTATTTTTAGTTTTTTAAGGAACCTCCATACTGTTCTCCATAGTGGCTGTATCAATTTACGTTCCCATCAACAGTGCAAGAGGGTTCCCTTTTCTCCACACCCTCTCCAGCATTTATTGTTTGTAGATGTTTTGATGATGGCCATTCTGACCAGTGTGAGGTGATACCTCATTGTAGTTTTGATTTGCATTTCTCTAATGATTGGTGACGTTGAGCATCCTTTCATGTGTTTGTTGGCAATCTGTATATCTTCTTTGGAGAAATGTCTATTTATATCTTCTGCCCATTTGTGGATTGGGCTGTTTGTTTTTTGATATTGAGCTGCATGAGCTGCTTGTGTATTTTGGAGATTAATCCTTTGCTGGTTGCTTTGTTTGCAAATATTTTCTCCAATACTGAGGGTTGTCTTTTTGTCTTGTTTATGTTTTCCTTTGCTGTGCAAAAGTTTTAAGTTTCATTAGGTCCCATTTGTTTATTTTTCTTTTTATTTCCATTTCTCTAGGAGGTGGGTCAAAAAGGATTTTGTTGTGATTTATGTCAAAGGGTGTTCTTCCTACGTTTTTCTCTAAGAGTTTTATAGTGTCTGGCCTTACATTTAGGTCTTTAATCCATTTTGAGTTTATTTTTGTGTATGGTGTTAGGAAGTGTTCTAATTTCATTCTTTTACATGTAGCTGTCCAGTTTTCCCAGCGCCACTTACCGAAGAGACTGTCTTTTCTCCATTGTATATTCTTGCCTACTTTATCAAAGATAAGGTGACTATATGTGCATGGGTTTATCTCTGGACTTTCCATCCTGTTCCATTGATCTATATTTCTGTTTTTGTGCCAGTACCATACTGTCTTGATTACTGTAGCTTTGTAGTATAGTCTGAAGTCCAGGAGCCTGATTCCTCCAGCTCCATTTTTCTTTCTCAAGATTGCTTTGGCTATTCAGGGTCTTCTGTGTTTCCATACAAATTGTGAAAATTTTTGTTCTAGTTCTGTGAAAAATGCCATTGGTAGTTTGATAGGGATGGCATGGAATCTGTAGATTGCTTTGGGCAGTATAGTCATTTTCACAATGTTGATTCTTCCAATCCAAGAACATGGTATATCTCTACATCTGTTTGTATCATCTTTAATTTCTTTCATCAGTGTCTTATAGTTTTCTGCATACAGGTCTTTTGTCTCCTTAGGTAGGTTTATGCCTAGGTATTTTATTCTTTTTGTTGCAGTGGTAAATGGGAGTGTTTCCTTAATTTCTCTTTCAGATTTTTCATCATTAGTGTATAGGAATGCCAGAGATTTCTGTGCATTAATTTTGTATCCTGATACTTTACCAGATTCATTGATTAGCTCTACTAGTTTTCTGGTAGTATCTTTAGGATTCTCTGTGTATAGTATCATGTCATCTGCAAACAGTGACAGCTTTACTTCTTTTCTAATTTGGATTCCTTTTATTTCTTTTTCTTCTCTGATTGCTGTGGCTAAAACTTCCAAAACTATGCTGAAGAATAGTGGTGAGGACGAACGGGCAACCTTGTCTTGTTCCTGATCTTAGAAGAAATGGTTTCAGTTTTTCACCATTGAGAGCAATGTTGGCTGTGGGTTTGTCATATATGGCCTTTATGTTGAAGTAGGTTTCCTCTATGCTACTTTCTGGAGAATTTTTTATCATAAATGGGTTTTGAATTTTGTTGAAAGCTTTTTCTGCATCTATTGAGATTATCATATGGTTTTTATCCTTCAATTTGTTAATATGGTGTATCACATTGATTGATTTGTGTACATTGAAGAATCCTTGCATTCCTGGGATAAACCCCACTTGATCATGATGTATGATCCTTTAATGTAGTGTTGGATTCTGTTTGCTAGTATTTTGTTGAGGATTTTTGCATCTATGTTCATCAGTGATATTGATCTGTAGTTCTCTTTTTTTGTGACATCTTTGTCTGGTTGTGGTATCAGGGTGATGGTGGCCTTGTAGAATGAGTTTGGGAGTTTTCCTCCCTCTGCTATATCTTGGAAGAGTTTGAGAAAGATAGGTGTTAGCTCTTCTCTAAATGTTTGATAGAATTCACCTGTGAAGCCATCTGGTCCTAGGCTTTTGTTTGTTGGAAGATTTTAAATCACAGTTTCAATTTCAGTGCTTGTGACTGGTCTGTTTATATTTTCTATTTCTTCCTGGTTCAGTCTCAGAAGGTTGTGCTTTTCTAAGAATTTTTCCATTTCTTCCAGGTTGTCCATTTTATTGGCATACAGTTGCTTGTAGTAATCTCTCATGATTCTTTGTATTTCTGCAATGTCAGTTGTTACTTCTCCTTTTTCATTTCTAATTCTGTTGATTTGAGTCATCTGTTTTTTTCTTGATGAGTCTGGCTAGTGGTTTATCAATTTTGTTTATCTTCTCAAAGAACCAGCTTTTAGTTTTATTGATCTTTGCTATTGTTTCCTTCATTTCTTTTTCATTTATTTCTGATCTGATCTTTATGATTTCTTTCCTTCTGCTAACTTTGGGATGCTTTTTTTCTTCTTTCTCTAATTGCTTTAGGTGTAAGGTTAGGTTATATATTTGAGATTTTTCTTGTTTCTTGAGGTAGGATTGTATTGCTATAAACTTCCCTCTTAGAACTGCTTTTGCTGCATCCCATAAGTTTTGGGTCGTCGTGTTTTCATTGTCATTTGTTTCTAGGTATTTTTTGATTTCCTCTTTGATTTCTTCAGTGATCTCTTGGTTACTTAGTAGTGTATTGTTTAGCCTCCATGTGTTTGTATTTTTTACAGTTTTTTTCCTGTAATTGATATCTAGTTTCATAGCGTTGTGGTTAGAAAAGATATTTGATACCATTTCAATTTTATTAAATTTACCAAGGCTTGATTTGTGACACAAGATATGATCTATCCTGGAGAATGTTCCATGAGCACTTGAGAAGAAAGTGTATTCTGTTGTTTTTGGATGGAATGTCCTATAAATATCAATTAGGTCCATCTTGTTTCATGTGTCATTTAAAGCTGTGTTTCCTTATTTATTTTCATTTTGGTTGATCTGTCCATTGGTGAAAGTGGGGTGTTAAAGTCCCCTACTATTATTGTGTTACTGTCGATTTCCCCTTTTATGGCTGTTAGCATTTGCCTTATGTATTGAGGTGCTCCTATGTTGGGTGCACAAATATTTACAATTGTTATATCTTCTTCTTGGATTGATCCCTTGATCATTATGTAGTATCCTTCTTTGTCTCTTTATTTTAAAGTCTATTTTGTCTGATATGAGAATTGCTACTCCAGCTTTCTTTTATTTCCATTTGCATAGAATATCTTTTTCCATCCCTGCACTTTCAGTCTGTATGTGTTCCTAGATCTGAAGTGGGTCTCTTGTAGACAGCATATGTATGGGTCTTGTTTTTGTATCCATTCAGCCAGTCTATGTCTTTTGTTTGGAGCATTTAAATTCATTTACATTTAAGGTAATTTTCGATATGTATGTTCCTATTACCATTTTCTTAATTGTTTTGTGTTTGTTATTGTAGGTCTTTTCCTTCACTTGTGTTTCCTGCCTAGAGAAGTTCCTTTAGCATTTGTAGTAAAACTGGTTTGGTGGTGCTGAATTCTCTTAGCTTTTGCTTGTCTGTAAAGGTTTTAATTTCTCCATCGAATCTGAATGAGTTCCTTGCTGGGTAGAATAATCTTGGTTGTAGGTTTTTCCCTTTCATCAGTTTAAATATGTCCTGCCACTCCCTTCTAGCTTGCAGAATTTCTGCTGAAAGATCAGCTGTTAACCTTATGGGGATTCCCTTGTATGTTATTTGTTGCTTTTCCCATGCTGCATTTAATATTTTTTCTTTGTATATAATTTTTCATAGTTTGATTAATATGTGTCTTGGCATGTTTCTCCTTGGATTTATCCTGTATGGGACGCTCTGAGCTTCCTGCACTTGATTATTTCCTTTCCCATGTTAAGGAAGTGTTCAACTATAATCTCTTCAAATATTTTCTCTGACCCTTTCTTTTTCTCTTCTTCTTCTGGAACCCCTATAATTGGAATGTTTGTGCATTTAATGTTGTTCCAGAGGTCTCTGAGACTGTCCTCAATTCTTTTCATTCTTTTTTCTTTATTCTGCTCTGTGGTAGTTATTTTCACTATTTTATCTTCCAAGTCACTTATCCATTCTTCTGCCTCAGTTATTCTGCTATTGATTCCTTTTAGAGAATTTTTTATTTCATTTATTGCGTTGTTCATCATTGTTTGTTTGCTCTTCAGTTCTTCTAGGTCCTTGTTAAACGTTTCTTGTATTTTCTCCATTCTATTTCCAAGACTTTGGATCATCTTTACTATCATTACTCTGAATTCTTTTTCAGGTAGACTGCCTATTTCATCTTCATTTGTTTGGTCTGGTGGGTTTTTACATTGCTCCTTCATCTGCTGCATGTTTCTGTCTTATCATTTTGCTTAATTTACTGTGTTTGAGGTCTCCTTTCCGCAGGCTGCAGGTTCGTAGTTCCTGATGCTTTTGGTGTCTGCCCCCAGTGGGTAAGGTTGGTTCAGTGGCTTGTGTAGGCTTCCTGGTGGAAGGGACTCGTGCCTATGTTCTGGTGGGTGGGGCTGGATCTTGTCTTTCTAGTGGGCAGGGCTGCGTCTGGTAGTGTGTTTTGGGGTGTCTGTGAACTTACTATGATTTTAGGCAGCTTCTCTGCTAATGGGTGGGGTTGTGTTCCTGTCTTGCTAGTTGTTTGGCATGGGACGTCCGGCACTGGAGCTTGCTGGCTATTGGGTGGAGCTGGGTCTTAGCGTTGAGATGGACATCTCTGGGAGAGCTCTCACCAATTGATATTACGTGGGACCAGGAAGTCTCTGGTGGTCCAATGTCCTGAACTCCGCTCTCCCACCTCCGAGGCTCAGGCCTGACACCAGGCCGGAGCACCTAGACCCTGTCAGCCACATGGCTTCTGTTTAGCTGCTATATTGCAAAGGACTGGCATGTCTTTTTCTAAATTAGAGAGCTCCCAGCGCAGGTCAGGCGGTTCTTTCCGAAGCACTGGGAAGATGGCCACCTCAATATGCTCACTTTGATAATGAGCATCATGTCATGGGATGGGCATGGGGAGGGTGGAGGTGGGGTTGTGATATACCGTGATGTGATCAGAGAGATTTTTTTCTTCTCTCTGATTGTAGAGTTGCACTGTCAAACAGAAATACCCTGCAAACCATATCTGTAGTTACATACACAATTTTCAATGTCCTGGTAGCCACATTTTTAAAAGTAAAAAGAAATGGGTTGGCCTACTTTTTTATATAAAGTTTTGATTTATCTAGCATTGTTTAGAGCTATTTTAGATTCACAGCAGAATTGAGCAGAAAGTACTGCGAGTTCCCATGTGCACCCTGCCCCCACAACAACAACAGCCTCCCATTCTATCCTAATTTTAATAACATATTTTATTTAAGCCAATATAAAAAACTATTAATTCAACATTAATCATATAAAAATTATTGAGATACCTTACATTTTTTTTTCTGTACACTGACCTAGTTTTTACACTTTAAAATGTGGCCCCAGCTACTTTTCGAGTGCTCGACAGCCACATGTGGCTAGTAGCCACCCTATTAGTGCAGAAGAGGTCAAATGTCCCAAGGCACATAGTTTAGGAAATACTGATCTAGCCACACCCACCCATCGTACAGATGAAGTTGAAGAGCCCTGAAAGTTTGATGTGACTTTCCTGAGTTACAGACCCAGTTAGTATCAGAGGTGAGATCAGTACACAGGTTTCCTGACCCTCACAAGGTAGTTCTTTCCACTCCATCATGACTCAAACACAAATCTTTTCCTTTGTAGGAGGGAGAATTCAACTTCCTTTCTTTGCTCTGCAGGAGAACTGTCTTCTATTCCTTCTGGAGTGAATTAGAATGGATCTTAGTCTAGGAACAGAGATGGCCTGAGTTTGCAGTGACTATCCACAGCCTTTCATTCTACTGCATGCTTCTAGGAATCTGCACTGTCTCTTCTTAGGATTTGCACAGTATCCATTCTTATTCATATCAGGGGCTCTTTCAGGCCATAGTGCACTAGGATCCCTTACCTTGGGATCATGGTGATGGCCCCTGGGCACTGGGGCCCTGGATTGAGAAAGATAGAAGGAGTCTTTCATTCATCATTGATTCAACAAATACTTATTGAACACCTACCATGTGCCAGGCCCTGTTCTTGGTGCTGGTGACACATCAATGGACAAACCAAGTTGTTGGCCTCTGGAGTTTAGATTCTAGTGGTGGGAGACAGACAAAACAAATATGTAAATATATGACATCTTAAGTGGGAATTAGTGTTATTGAGAGAAGATAAAACAAAATAAGGGGAAAAGGGAGTAAGGAATAGAGGTAGGTTGAAGAATGGGAGTTTTTTTTTTATTCTCTAGTCATTGTGCTTATAGATGGAAAGGGGAAATTGATTTAAGGAAAACATTCTTCTTAGCCTATATTATTAATGTGTGTTTAAATGCCTTCAACCTTTATGAACATGTAGGTCCTCTTAAGTAAATAATGAGAATATTTATTAACAACTAAAGCACATGCTATTCACTAGGCACTGTGCTGAGTACATGACATGGGTTTAGCAGTATAATGAGAAATCAAGGGTCTTTGCTGTCTTAGTATTCATTCTCTAAATTTCTGTAGTTAAGAGGTGTCAGGAAAGCAAAAATTGTCATAGTGAGCTGGCCATTTATTAAAATCAGTCTTCATTCAAAGATCTCTTCCTGTTTTACTCTAGCATCTATCCTGACCAGTGGATCAGTCACCTTTGTTGGTCACTGCTTCATTGTCAGATATTTATAACATGAGACTGTACAATGAAACTACAAAGCAGATGAATTGCAAATGGAAAAATCACAATTTGCCAAACATTTAGAATTTCATGAAGTTGATGAAAGTGATACAGGAGAACTACTAGAATTACCTGCAAAGCCATTGGCAAATGTGGATTTGGCATGATTTGTGCTTCAAAAGGGAGGATTCAACACCAAAGGAACAGGAAAAGTTGTAGGAAGCCAATTAAGCCCCAGAATAGTTTTGCAAAATGTATATCCTGTTCCTCTTTCTTTGAAGGTCAAATATGAAATGAAGGATGTATAGTGCTATCGTGCAGTTTCGTTTGAAAATTTTAACAAAAATCTCCTAAGTAATTTATTTGTCATTTTTCTGAAAATAAGTATAGAGTTGAAACTTTAAATTTGGTTAAATGTAAGACAATTTTATAATTTGTATAATTTTAAGTTCATTTTTCAAGGAAATGCTCTAATAACACCTATTTTTTTCAGTGACATTTTGGTGCACTTATTGTCAGTGATGTTTCCCAGGTACCAGTTACCCCTGAATGATAGGAAATACTCTGCAGGTGCTATTAGTATGTCTATTTTTCAGGTGAAGAAACCGAGATATGAAGAATTTTAGTAATTTTCTCAAGGTCACATAGGTAGTAAAGGTAGAGTTTACTGGAAACCTAGCTGAGCTGAATCCAGACCACATCTCCACTGCACAGCGCTGCCTCCTAGAGGGGTCACATTGGTTTAGCTTATTCTGGACAAAACTCAAACTAAAAGCCTTGCATAAAAAGACGTTTAGTACCCATTTCTTGTGGACCTCACAGGTAGGAATGATTCTACATTAAAATTTCATCTCGAGGTGGTTTTGAGCAGTAAATGAGCACATTGTCTGTTGTCTCGTGATCATAGTTCATACTGTCTAAAAGGTTTGAAGTCTAAACCTCCTAACTGCTAGATAAAGTCTATTATCTTTGTGTTTGCCTAACCTCTGCAGGACATATCAAGGAAGTTCAACACATCTGTTATAAAAGTTGGGTATCTAATTGCCTTACATTATAGCTCAGCCAGAAGGCAGACCCTAAATAAAGAAAATCACCCGTCTCACAATGACATACTGTCTTTGTACATCTTTTAAGCAGAGGAGAGATAATGGCCATGTATGATTTTAGGCAAGACTGCTGATTTGCAGTCTCTTCAGGAAATTGTAGTGTTTCCGAGCACAATATTCCTAGTCAAAATAGATTAAGCCTGAAGCCAAAGTGATGACCACAGTCAAAGTAAATGATACTGTGTGTTTGGTTGGAAACAACTGGAGGAAAAACAAATTATCATAGCAGACGATTCACCTTATAATCCCTCTTTACTCTCTGGTCCTTATCACCAGTGGGGTGGAAGAAAGTAAAGTTTTTGTAGATAGGGCAGAAAAGCCCTTCACTGTGATGAAATTGAGTCTAGGATAGGAGGAGATATGTTTTAGTGGAAGACTTGCTCTTACCCAGTTTCAAATTTTTAAAGACTGCAAGGCAATCCTACAACATTGTCCTAGATACAGAGAAGGAGGATGGTGTCTGCTCTCTGGTAGCCACAGACACAGCAGCTTGACAGAGGAGACAGGAGAGGAAGGCTTCTCTCATAAAGCTGAGGAATGGTCAAGATTAGTAGACCACCAGCAATTCCACTTCTGGGAATATACTCACAAGAACTATAAACAAGAACTCAAGAGATATTTGAACACTCATGTTCATAGCAGCACTATTCACAATAGCCGAAATGTGGAAACAACTTAAAATGTCCATTTACTGATGAACGGATAACAAAATACAGTACATACATACAATGGAATATTATTCAGCCTTAAAAAGGAAGGAAATTCTGACCCATGCTATAACATGGATGAATCTTGAGGACACTGTGTTAAGTGAAATAAGCTAGTCACAAAAGGGCAAATACTATATATCCATTCATGTGAAGTACTTAGAGTAGTCAAATGCATAGAGACAGAAAGTGGAATGGTGGTTGCCAGGGTCTGGGGGGAAGCAGGAGAAAGGAAGTTGTTTAATGATTTTGGGGTTTTAATTAGGGAGGTTGAAAAAAGTTCTGGAGATGAATGGTGGTGATGGGACACAAAAGTGTGACTGTACTTAATGTCACTGAACTGTACACTTAAAATGGTTAAAATGGAACATTTTGTGCTATTAATATATATAAAAAATATAAATATAATATATAATTAATACATATATATATTAGTGGGCCAAAGAGTGGTGAAGGTGGTGCTATCAAAGGTGATGGGGGTGAAGGTAATAAGAAGGAGCGAAGAAACACAGCTCTAAGATTTTTCCAACTATGTTATGGCATGAAAATGATTTAAAAGTAAAGGGAAGTCTCACTAGGTGCTAATAGTAATACTTTATTGAGTGCTCACTCAAGGATTACACTAAGGGCTTTACATGCATTAACTCATTTATTCTTCACAATGACCCCACGGGGTTGGAAACTACTGTTAAACTCTTTTGGGATTTAGCAAAAGTAACCACCTGATTAAGCCATGGAGGCCAAAAGAGCTAGTATTTGAACCCAGATTGTCTGATGAGCCCAGTGGTTCTCAAACATTAGTGGACATTAGAATCACCTGTAGGACTTGTTAAACCATAGATTGCTGGGCTCTGCCTGCAGAGTTTCACTGGTTCTGGGGTGGGGCCCAAAGATATGCATTTTTAACAAGTTCCCAGATGATAATACTCATGTTGCTAGTTGGGTACTGCACTTTGAAAATCAGTGTAGTAGCTTATCTTCTTAACCACTACAAGGTAATAGTAGAAGGACTTGTTCTGTCCAAGAGGAATCCAGGGGAATGACACAAGCTAATTGATGTGTTGGAAGGAGTAGATCGGGGGGATAAGGAGCAGAGTTCACTACACTTTCTCAGCTGTGCCTCCCTCTTTGTTATAACACAGGGGCAGCTGCTAATGTCCATTACCAAGGTATGAGTTTTAAGGTGTTTTTCCCTGGAAAGAATAGACAAAGACTGCTAGAGTCATACATTCTCATGAGTCTCCTTCCTCTAGTCTATCTAAATATTCTACATCCTTCAAGCTCAGGATTAAATCCGATCTAAGGTTGATCTCTTGGTTTTCACAGCTCAGATTGTTTTTAGATTCAGTGTCACACAGGTTAGAGATGATTAATCTCTAATTGACTTACGTGCTTTTGTCTTTCTTCTCCAGTTAGTTTAAAAGTTTTCTGAGGTCAAGGATAGTGGCTTATATTTATCTAGGACTTCCAATATGGGTAGAACAGTCTTAGACTAGCTATATAATTGACGATTATTGAAAAAAATGGTTTAGTAGTGAGAGATTACCATTATGTCAATATTAATACAAATTACAATGAAATATATTAGAATATAATGAAAATATTGCAGAGTACTAAATGTTGATTAGGTGCTGGCAGTCCTGCTATTAATCCCAATGATGACCTTGGAGGAAATAGATAGAGGCACCTCTATTCAAGACACTTAACTGGCATCCATACAAATCTAAGAAGCCTGCAAGGGGACGGTGAATCCTGGAGTTGTGCAATATATATCTTGCACAACTCTAAGACATGCCCTGTGTATTGGGTGAATCATACAGGTTCACCACTCCATTCCAAAGCAGGTGATGGTCTTAATAAATATTAGCCCAACAGCTCTCCCATTATATGTGGTGCATATATCTTAACTGGATTCACACTAGTCTACAATTTTCTAATCCTTGGTCTTTCTCCATTATATTAATGAGAGTCCTAAGGGTAAGGACTGTGTCTTTGTATCCCTAGTGTCTAGGGAAGTATACTGCATGTCATAGACCCTCACAATAAATGTTTGTTGAATGAAGTAAAAAGTGAATAAATATAAATTGTTATTGTCAGTTTATTTGAAGCTCTAATTATGATTATATTGTGAAATGCTTTGAAATTGCTTGGAGAAATAGCAAGACGATAGGCAAGTTCAAGGGAGAAAAGATTAATGGTGCCATCTGAGTTTTGGTGGTTTACCTTTGCTGAGTCCTACAATGAGTTTTCTTAGCATTCTCACCAATGATCTAGATGGCAGATGAATAGTTTCTTCCTCTGCTTACAGATGAGAAAATTGCTCTTGTCTCAGTTATATAAATTCCACAAATTTTTGGTATTATTTTTCCTTGATGATGTTGTCAGATCAGGACACCTGTTTCTTCAAACAATTGTGATGTTCATGTTGAAGGTCTTTATGGGATTATTCCATCTGAGAAATTACTGTGGAAATACAGCAAAGCTCCTAAGTGCTTTATTCTCTTGAACATACTCCTTCACGTGACATCCTAAAAATTCCTACTTTTCCCTTGGCCTTTGTGTTAGTCATCAGTGCTGTTCACCAGCTGTTGTCAGTACCCCATCCGCCCTTATCAGCATATGGCCAGATTGTGCTTCCCTGTCCCCGTGGAAGTTAGGTAGGCCATGTGACCTTCTCTGGCCAATGAAATATGAGTGGGAGGGTATATAAGTCACTTCCAGGTGGAAGCTTTAGGAGCCATGTGCGATTCCCTACTTCATCCTTCCCACTGTGCTGACAATGGGTCAAACTGAAGCCTCCATCAGCCCGAGGTTTCTGAGTAATTTCTGTGAGTAATATCTTCACATTTATTATGAATGAGAAGTCAAAATGATCAAAGGAAGTGTTTCTTTGAAGTGCCTTAGTGAAATAACTGGCTTAGACGTGTATGTTTCAATTTTCCCCTTTTGCTTTGAAGACGTTACTTCATAGTGCATTATGATCTGTGTGAGCAAGGGCGGCTTCAAAGGCCTATGCAGGGTCAGCGGTCCTTCCCAGAGTAAACACAAGTCTGCTGTGTCTTTGATTAGTGCCCTTCACAGCCATCAGTCCCTGTCACTGTTAGGGACCCCAGACTCACTGTCAGAATTACAAGCTTTGCTCAAAAGAAAGGCATTTATAAAATTTTATTTTATTGAAATATAGTTGATTTACAATATTGTGTTAATTGCTGCTGTACAACAAAATGATTCAGTTATACATATATGTACATTCTTTTCCATTATGGTTTATCACAGGATATTGAATATAGTTCCCTATGCTATACAGTAGAACCTTGTTGTTTATCCATTCTATATATAATAGTTTGCATCTGCTAACCCCAAACTCCCAATCCTTCCCTTTCCCTCCCCTGCCCCTCCTTGGCAACCACAAGTCTTTTCTCTATGTCTGTGAGTCTGTTAAAAGAAAGACATTTATTCCTCAGTCCAAAGAGTTGTCTGAGAGTTATCTCTGTTCCCTAGTCCTTCATACTAGGTCATCTTTTGTTTCTCTTTTGTCCTTGATTTTTCCACATTAGCTCCCTGAACAGAGACCACTGCTATCTTTTATTTGCCCGTATCCAGAGCTGGGCTGTGAAAGGAAAGATACCCCTAAAGTACAGGTGACTGGCTAACCATTGGACTTTGTGGCTGCTAATCTTGCCTTTTCCCCTTGGGTGTGGAGCCAGGGCTAAGCTTGGACAAAGTATTAAGTAGGTTAACTTTGTTCTCAGGCTCACACAACCCTGTTCAAACTTGGGTGACAAGATTGCATTAGGCTACTGGGGATTGAATCTTGCACTACGCTTACCAGCAGTATGATCTTGAGCAGATAAAATCTCTAAACCTCAGTTTCCTGATCTCTTAAATGCTGGTATTAGTCCTGATCTCAAGAGGTGGTTGTAAAGGTTAAATAATGTAATACATATAAATGCTTAGCACACTGTAATCTCTCAATATATTTTGCCTTTTATTAGTAGTAGTATTAGTATTATTGAGATTCAAATGACTGACAAGGCATAGATGTGCACCTCTTGGGCTGTGAGGAGCCTGGTGTGCAGGAGGCCATGTGTCTCCAGGGAGAGTACGAGTGACAAGAGAGCACGGACACCTCCTCTGAAATAGTAAACATGTCATTCCTTTGTGAAAACAAAGTTTTAAAAAGGATATCAGCTGGTGCCAGTGATATGAATAAAGGAAAAGTAATGAGCTCTGAGAAAGTGATGAAAAGTAATGAAAGTGATGAAAAGTAATGAGCTCTGAGAAAGTTCTTAGCCAGAAAATTGTCAGAAGTTTGGGATAAATGTAAAGTGGAACATTCAGCTGGGCCGTGCCCAACACTGATGAAGGGATTAGTCCACCACACACACTCTGTAAAAAAAAAAAAAAAAGGAAAACATGGTTTGTGGAACTGTTTTAGTAAGGACTCCTGCTAGCACAAAAATTGCTTATTATGTGACACACTAAACTGTAGCAAAAGCTGGAAACTCGAAAGTGGTGTGAGACTCTGTGCAGGAACTATGAGTCTTGACGGAACTGAGAAGTGGGAGAAAGCACTTTCTTAACATTTGTGTTCACAGACTGAGGGATTCGTGTAGGTGTCAGGTATGCTCCTGTCCAAAGTCAAGGGTCAGTTTTACTTTGTTGGCTTATGTCTGCTTCCGCGTTGGCCAATGGGCTGCTGGAGGGGAGGGTTCTGTATTCATCGCTGTTCTCTCTCCAAAACTAGCCCGGTGCCTGGCGCATGGTAGGTGTTGAGTATTGAATGTGTTCAGTGAGTGAATAATTGAGTGGATCCATCTCAGGAACCAGGTTCCAAGGACTAAGCAGGACAAGCAGATAGGAAGTTTGTGGTCAATTATGAACAGGGTGAGTGAAGGCACCTGGAGTGAGGGGAGCCCTCCCTGAGGCATTCCAGGTGAGAAGTTTGGAGTTCTGCAGGGACCTTGAATCCAGCATTGCAAAGGCTTACTGGTTCCATTGATGAAGATGCAGGAGAAGGTGGACTAAAGACCCCTGGCTGAGCCAGCCAGGAGGTTAGAGGACACCCACAGCTCTGTGGGAAGCATGGAGGCAAACCGGTGCCAAACCCTCTCAGACCTCAGAAGGGCACCCCCCCACCCCCACCCCCGCTTTGGGGATTAAGTTCTCTGTATTTAGAGCACACTGTAAAAATCCTTGGATGAGGTACCCAAGGCTCTTGCCTGGATATGACAGTGACCACTTATTGAGCACTTCCATTATGCTAAGTGTTTTCTTTACTGAATTTAATTCTCACAAAGGTGGGTAATAATAACCCCATTATTCTTGTTTTAAACATGAGAACTGAGGGTTACTAAAGATAACTACTACACCATAGATCAGGGATTCAAATCCAGGGCTATATAACTGCAAAATTTCATGCCATCAACCATTAAGAAAAATTCCTAACTTTATTTTTAGGTTAGGGTGTGTGAGTATGTGCATAAATATAAAATACCCTCCCTCATTTTATGGTTCTCCTACAGATGTTTGCTTCTATAACTCCTTAGCCATACCCTTAAATTCCTAGGGCCACAGAGATATGGACTGAAGCAGAGAAGCTTTATGGTGGCCCCCATGATCTCTGCTTCCTGATGTTCACACCCTCATATAATCCCTTCCCCTTGAGTGTAGGTAAGACCTGTGACTTGCTTCTAACCAATGGACTATGGCAAATAGGCTGGAGTGTCACTCCCATGATTGTGTTAGGTTATGTAAGTTCATCTTCCCAGTAGACTCACACTGAAGTCTCTTTCTCTCTCTGTTGCTGACTTTGAAGAAGCAAGTTGCCATGAATCCTACAGTGGCAAGGAAATAAATTCAACAATCTGAGGGAATTTGGAAGCTGATCTGTCCCCAGTCAAGCCTCTGATGAGAACTCAGCCTTGACCAATAACTTGATGCAGCCTCATGAGACCCTGAGCAGAGGACCCAGCTCAGCTGTGTCCAGGCTCCTGACCCACAAGAACTATAAGATAATAAATGTGTGTTGTTTTAAGTCACTAAGTTTGTGTTAATTTGATACACAGCATAGAAAACTAACACAGAGATCATAGCTTAGGGAAAAAAATCCCTGATATTTGATGACCAGGCAGACATGTACATAGGGTTCAGAGGATGATGCAAAGCCATTCTTGGTCTTTTTCCATTGATGGAAATAAGTCCATCATTCCATAAGAATCCTCCTTTTTGGTGGGCGACAGGGGCCTTTGTCTGTATTCTACCTCCCTTTGTTCTCAGTTGGCCCTCTCCTTCTCAGTGGTCCCTCTGGAGACCTAGCTCTCAAGCCCTCAGTAGAGATGGGCAGTGGAGGGAGGGTTCAAGTTTCTTCCATTTTGCCCACTGAAGGGTCATAAGAGAAAATGGTTTACCTGGTTCAGCCTCAGGGTGGAGCATCTCCAAGATGAACATCTTTAATCATTTCTAACCATGCATTTTTCTGCATTATTATGCTCGGGAGATTCTCTTCCTTTCTCCCATGTTACCAAAGACCCCTTTCTATTTTAGTTGGCATAAAACAGAGTCCAAAGGAGTTGTGAGTTAATTCCCTCAGCCCCAGGGGAAAGAAGAAAATTCCATCAGGCTTCCCTTCTTGTCCAGAAAAAAGGTTTATATTACTGAGAGTAGGCAAACTGCAGGTTAAAGGCTAAATTCTTTTGGCTATAATGTAATAATAAAGCTTTTTTTTTTTTTTTTTTAAGAATCAAACAAAGCCTGTGCTTAAACCAATAGCAGGTGCAAATACAATCACTATCCCTCTTGCTGTGACATGTTTGTGCTGGCTAGGTCTGAAGTATTCTAAGATTGAACTGCACGGGGGTTTGGGTGGAGGGCTGATCCTGAGCAGAGAGGGCAGGTGACCTACTGACTGCCTTCAAATTTCCTCCCTGCAAGCAAAACAATGGTGCCATCGTCATTCCTCCATCTGCCCCCTCGAGGGGCAGTGGGAGAGTATGTTTTGCCTGCTTTGTTGCAAGGAGGAAAGGGAGGGTTGCTCTATCCTAGATAAGGAGGCAAAGGTGGCATTCCTATATTTTTGTTGGATCTCTTTGCATGAACAACCTCACCTGTCAAAACATGATGAAAAATGGAATTGGAACAAAGGAGAAAAAGGCAGCAACCAGTGAGAAGATGGATTGAGCCAACCAAGGCCTTAAAACACCATCTGTAATTTCATTTTATAGCTGCTAATCTTACCATTTTTAGCAAAATTGTGTTTGTGTATGTGCATGTGTGTTCATATATTTATCTTTTATGACAAACAATAGAATCGTTGTCTCTAAGCCAGTGGATATCGTAACATACTGTTGTGGGTGTGTAGATGTCATCATACATGAGTAACTTCTAGACAATGAGGATCAAACATATTAACTTGAGTTGTACAATGTCTTTTGTCACCTAACTATATGTATCTAATAATTCCCAGATCTTTAAAATGCAGTTTTGTAAACAAATTATTTTCACAGTTATCTCATTTAGTGACCTGGACATGTGCTTACCCTCTTCTTCTCTGAGGATGCCCCAGAACTGCTTCTCTTAACTTCCAGGCCCAGTCCAACACCTGTGTATCCCTTAGAATTTCATGATGTCTGAGTCTGTCTGTCCCTTGGGCTCTGCTCTCCATTTGGACTCCAAGTTCTTCCCACTCCCAGCACTTCTGGGACTCTGCAGCTGCCCTCCTGCCCCTTGCTCTGTGAGCAGCTAATGCAACATTTTCTCCAAATATTCCCTTCCCCCATTTGCCTTAACAGAAACCCAGAAGTCTCCTGAGAACGTTTCTTCCCCTCTTCAAGTTTTTCATTTCATTTGTTGTTTTTTGTTTCACTTATTGTTTTTTATCTTTCTCATGCCCCCTTGTACCTTAAGACTGAGAAGTAGAAAAAGCATCCTCCTGGCTCCCCATGGTGACTGCAAGGCATTTCTCTTCCATCTCTCCTGAAAATACCCTCTCTTGCCCCTTTCTCCCACCTTGGACCTGTGATTTCCTTGACTCATTCAAGGAATTTACTTGAGCCCCTGACCTACACACTTCCTCTCCACCCACTCCTGCCGTCATCCTGCGACTCAGCTCTCACAGGTAACCTTCTCTATACCCAGCTCCTTAACCCCATCACCCACCTCCACTCCAGCTACACACCCTCTTGGCAGCCCCTGAACCTTTATTCACATCACAAGTAACTGCTTCCTTTCTGAAATCTCCAGCTACTACCTCCTTCCTGGTAATCAGCTGACTTGCTTTGTAGCTACTTATTTTACCTTATGAGTAGAATCTGCCACTTAGAAAGAATTATTTGTAATCATCCTCTCATCTCCATTTTCTTCTTCATCCACCTTAGAGTCCATATCCATTGATATCACTTCCTTGAAAATATTCTTGGCTCATTGGGCATTCATAGTCAGAAATAAACCTTCACCTAAACCTCACACCTTATACAAAAATTAACTCAAAATGGAGCATAGATTTAAGTGTAAGATGTAAACCTATAAAATTTTTATAAGATGACATAGAAGAGAGTCTTTGGGACATAGGACTTGATAAAGAGTTCTTCGATATGATACCAAAAGCACAACCCATAAAACAAAAAATAGAAAAATCAAACTTCATCAGAATTTTAAAGTTTTGCTCTGCAAAATCCCCTATTGAGGATGGAAAGACAAGCTGAAGATTGGGAAAAATATTTGTAAAACACATATCTAACAATGGACTAGTATCTAGAATATATAAGGAGCTCTCAAACTCAACATTTAAAAAATTCCAACTTGAAAACTGGCAAAGAACATGCAGAGACTTTTCACTAGACAGGATATATGGATGACAAATAAGCAGTTGAAAATATATTCAATATCATCGGCCATTAAGGGAAATGCAAATTAAGACCATCGCTCTACACATACTAGAACAGCTAAAATTAAAAAGTGACAACCTACTGATATAAATAAATGGTTGAATAAATAAATGAAGAGAATAAATAAATCTGCCATCCAAATATCCAAATAATTTATGTAAGTATTCCACCCTACAGGAGATGGTAAGTGTGGTCTACACATAGTGACTTCCTTCCAAAGATCACAGTATGGAAAGGGGGGGAGGCGGGGAGTGGAGAATAACTTTACAATGGAGAATTAACAAACAAGTCTCAGCCAGGTGATCAAGGTCAATATGAGCCAGAATAAAGTTATGTTGATAGTAGGTACCCTTGATGGATGTGATGAGAATAGCCCTTTACCTGTTCTTGCCAAAACCATAACCCCAGACTAAGCATCAGAAAACATCAGGAAATCAAATAAATGATTTGAATACAGACTTGAACCCAGTGTTTCTGCCCCTAAAGCTTTTTCTACTTTGCTTAATTTACAAATGGAAAGGTGCTTTATGGTGGATGTCAACTCAACCTACAACTATACCTACACTCGGACTGCTTTGGACCACATGACATTCAGAGATTCAAAGACTAAGTGCCCCACAGCAGTGGTCCCCAACCTGATCAGGGACAAAGTTTGTACTTGCCCTTAGAACCCCTATTGTAGAAATGTCCAGCTTCCCTCTGTAAGGTAGGGAGGGCCATAATGGTTCTGTCCTAAGAGTGAGGAGCAGTGACTGGGGAGCATCCTTGGCTTACTTCCTGTGGCCCCAGCCACTCACCTAGTCTTCCTACCTGCCCATTGTGGGCAAGGTGGAAGAAAGGGCTTAGCAATGTGGGCGCTGTTGTTCTTAGAATCTTGGTTTGCCTGGACTATTTCAAATTAATTGAAACACTTTTAAGACGGATGATTTCATTTTTTAAATTCATTTTATTGAAACACAGTTGATTTACAATGTTGTGTCACTTCTGCCAAGTGATTCAGTTATACATATATATACATTCTTTTTCATATTTTTTCATTATGGTTTATCATAGGATATTGAATATAGTTCCCTGTGCTATACAGTAGGACCTTGTTGTTTATCCATTCTGTATATAATAGGTTGCATGATGATTTCATTTTTGCTCATATCAGTGTGAAATGGAATTTTTTTTTATAAATTTATTTATTTATTTATGGCTGTGTTGGGTCTTCGTTGCTGCGCGCAGGCTTTCTCTAGTTGCGGTGAACGGGGGTTACTCTTCGTTGCGGTGTGCGGGCTTCTCATTGTCGTGGCTTCTCTTGTTGCGGAGCAGGGGCTCTAGGCGCGCAGGCTTCAGTAGTTGTGGCACATGGGCTCAGTAGTTGTGGCTTGCGGGTTCTAGAGCTCAGGCTCAGTAGTTGTGGTTCACTGGCTTAGTTGCTCCGCGGCATGTGGGATCTTCCCAGGCCAGGGCTCGAACCCTGTCCCTTGCATTGGCAGGTGGATTCTTAACCACTGTGCCACCAGGGAAGCCCTGAAATGGAATTTTTGATAGTGGTAGTAATAAAAATGAAACACCAAAACACGTTGCATGTTATAGCTCTTCCTCATGGGTGAAATCAAATACAAATGTATCAAATACATATAGTGCTACCAAATTAAAAGAAAACTTATACCAAGGAAACGTAACATACATTGTATTATAAAATAAATTTGAATGTTGTAAATGTTTCTGTATTTTCATATAACTAGAAATATATCCTTTTAAAATAATCTCTGGCTAACAAATAGTGTTTCTTGGGAAGAGCTTTCTTTTGTTCTGAAATTATGAATTTCCTATGTTTTTGGTGTTGAAATTTCCTTTCCTTTTTGAAAGGATGGAAAGGTAGCTTTTTGTGATTGTTGTTGTTGGCAAAGTGAACAGTTTGGCAACTCTGTGTTAGCTCTCAGTTGCTTTGGGAGGTTTTACTTTCCTGAGAAAGTTAAGTCTGGGAACCACTAACCTAAAAATGCTATCATTATAAAATACAGGAGGAATAAAAAGACAAAAATAAAAAGAATTCTATGTAAATTAAGAATTCAGAAAATTTGGCTGGTTTCATAAGTTTGTGTTTCACGTAATACACTGTGTAAAATTTCACTTTCTTCTGCCACTTCTTTACTAGGTTATTTTTATAAACAGCAAGTCTTAAAAAGACTTAAATGGTAGAAACTGGAATATAGTATAGCTACAGAGTATATCACAATTCTTTAGAATATATATTTTTCAAGGATTAATATGTTATAAAGGTTTACTGTGGTTGTTTTCATTTGTTGCTGGTCTGTGTGTTTGCTTTGATAGTTCTGCTCTTGCTGTCACATGAATCCTATGCAATAGTGAAGATTGCAAAATGTTCTCTATGATGGTCACAGTGGTTTCTTATGTTTGTATCAAAAAAACTAAGCTGATGAAAAAAATGGAAATGTGCTTCTGAGGTTAGTCATTTTCCCCCCTTTACACTGTACAGTATAAGCAATATGGCCATTCCATGAATATTGAAAATAATTTCCTCATGAATTTCGTATCCTACTTGGGAAATTTTGAGTATGGGTGTACTTTTGCTCTGCTCAGGTGCTCAAAGACTTTGTAAGGATGTAATAAATGGGGTACTTATTGGATTTTCTGTCCATGCCCCAGTTCAAATGAATCACATTTTGCCTCATTAGAAAGCAGATCCCTTTACTCCATCCCATTCCATCTCCATTTCAATGAGCTGTAGAAGGAAAACACAATTTCCACGACACCTGTCGTTTCAGAATGAGATCATTTGCAGAGCCTGTTTCACCCACATCAGGTAGTTTTACATTAACCTGGTGTTAATAGCAAAGTTGGAAAAGGTACTTTGTGAGCGGTTCCCTGCTCAAGCTGGAGACGGAAATGTGCAGCATTGTGCCCTCTATTTTTTTTAAAAATTCATTCCCCTTTAGATTAGCTGGGCATTCCAAAATTTACTTGGACTGTAGTTTTTACTGTTGTTATTTAGAAACAGCTTAACAATGGCTACTTAGAAATAGCATGTTGCAGTTACCACAATTTAATTACAATTTAATTTTTATTACAAATATGTAGATGAAAAGATGTAAGGTCTTAATTTGGGTAGCTCCTTATATCCAAGTAGACAGAGAGCAAATTCTTTATTGGTGTCAACTTCTTTCAAATATTGAAATATCTGATGGATATTTCTTTGTAAAAAAAAAAAGTGATTTAGGAAATATGGAAATATTGGTGAGGTTGAGGACAGCAAGAAAAGATTAAGATCTCAATGATAATGAATACATGAAAATATAAGATCAAGAACATTTGGAGGGAGATCAAGTTTGGAGATGGGAAATAAATTTGTAGAAAATCACTGTAGGACACCAAAATTCCCAAACATTTTAACCTAAAATTATGTATATGTATTAAGTTCTTGCTAAAGAATAGAAGAGGTTAATATTTTTAGCAGGAAAGAAACCTTAATGGATTCACAAATTATACTTTTATTTATTCTTCCATTGTGAAGGATACACATTTGTTGGCTTAAGTAAGATCTCCTGCCTTATACAGTTTCACTGTGGAAAAAATAATATTGACCAAGCCTCTGATCCTGCCTGACATGAAATTGATATAGACTTAGAATTATGGAATTTTTCAGCTGGAAAGTACCTTTGGATGAGATTTAAAGGCATTAAATAACTTGTGACCTTCACCACAGTTATCATTTACAAGAAATAACAATAAACATCATAAAGATAGAAAGTTTAAAATAATTATACTGGACAATAGCACAAACGGGGTCCTAGTTAATGAACTTGCGAGTTCTCTTTCCTACAACTGGGTAAAACCCTTGCACAGAGTTCTAAACTTTTTGAAGTGGGCAACACTTTGGAGATGACAGTCTGGCTGTGCACAGAGAAGGAAACTGAGGAAAGAGAAAGGACAGTTGACAACACAAAATCTCAGAGCCACTTAGTGATAAAGCCAAGTTCAGCAGAAGGAAAGACCACAGACTTTCTGCCAATGGAGAATGAGGGCCCCTATTTCAGGGAAGCAGCATTCTGCATAGACCAGGGTAGCCTCTGAGGAGGGTGGGACATACTGAAGAACTCGAATAAACCAAGAGGTGAGGAACCCAGCCCAGACCTAACCATACTTTGAAAGGCTCTTTGTTGATCATCTCCTTGGTGAGAAAAACTGTTAACTTATATCAGAAACTGCCAGAGTATGATTTATAACTTGCAGTATATAAAGGAACTTAAATTAGCTGTTGGAAGCCCGGAGATAGTGTACTTAAGTGGTCAGGACCTTGGGCCCTGAATGTCAGCTGTTTGGGTTTGTCTGTAGGGTGAGAGAGAGAGGAATCGCCGTGCTAGTCTCTGTAAGTCATGCCGAAGATTTTTGGTTTTAAAATCCTAACAGCATTGAGAAATCATTTCAAACCGAGAGTGTGAAATGGAGAAGAGTGTGTGTGAATTTGTACTTGAAAAGCGTATGTGACTCCGACCACTGTCCATTACTAGTTGTGTGAATTAGATATTGATCTTGTCTGTGCCTTGGATTCTCCATCTGTAAACCGGCACTCACCTTTTACTGTTGTTATGAGGATTAAAGGAGACCATGCTTTAGTGCCTAAAACAATGCCTGGGACACGGCAGGCACTCAAAGGATGATAATGGCATTCCGCTTGGTCCACATTAGGACCAAGTGGTCCTAATAGGTGGGGAAAAGAAAAAGACCCAAGGGGAACAAAAAAGTTAATGATAGAACAAGAAGAAGAGAGGACATTAGTTATAAGTGGGAAACTTAGAGGGGGAGTTGCTCTGGGTTTTGAAACTGGACTTCAGAGAACTCTCACCTTTTATCCACAGCCCTTGGAAATACTGAGTCATCCATTAAGAGCATGTTTGCTCTTCAGTGCTGATAAATTTTCAGCAGCTCTACTTTGAATTGGGCTGTTTGCTTGGAATGTCTAGTGCCCAGTTTATTCTCTGAACTACAAGAACAGTAAGCATAGAACTCACGTGGAGGAAAGACTAGGTTTGGCATGTGAAGCTCACTGTAACCCAGGCCCAACCTGAATCCAATTCCTACAGCCCTCTCAACCTAAGGAATGCTTAACATATTGCACTTCAGTGGCTCAACATTAAGCCGAGGCTCCCAACATGAAGCCATCAGGACCCTTCCCATCCAGCCTCTGCCTATGTCTTCCGTGTCATCTCACACACTCTCACAGCGACACTAAAGGACCAGTAGGTTCTGTTCTTTCCCCCTACATGAGAGCATCTTCTAACCTGTGCTTTTGCTCAGAAGGGTCCTGCCCTCCCTGCCTGCCCATTCTGGCCCAGGTGACTCCTATTCCTACTTTTCTCCCCTCCCCCACCCTGGGAAGGCTTCTCTGATGCCTGTGACTGGGAAAGGTACCCCTCCCCTCATATCCTGCTCTCACAAATCGCACTCCTGGTTCCTCCTGTTGGCTTTGAGCTCTTGGTATCAATTGTATTCAGTGCCTGGCTTATAGAAGTCTTTGTTACAATGAGTGAGCCCTTTGCTCCATGCCTAATGGCTCACTCTCTGTCCCTGGGCTTATTCCTCTTGTTGGGGTAAATTTCATTTTCAGAATTACTGAAACTCTTGCTCTGTATATTATGTGCCTCTTTGTATTGCTGTTTATTTCACTATCTGTAAATTAGGCTTTTCCCATAAACCAAGTATTTGGAGAAAGACAGCAGCTTGTACATCTCTTTATCCCAATAACTTTAATTTAATATCTAACCCATGGGGTGCTTGGTAAATAGTGGTCAGTGATGAAGACGCCGGTTTCTGTCTTCACTCTGGTTTCTGTCCTCCAGCCACTAAATCCCACTCATCCTTAAAGTCTTCCTCTTCCATGGATATCTGCAGTGTCTACTGCTTTTATTTTTCTTTGGAACACTTAATCATTCACTGTTGTTTACTTTTATTTAGCTACTCTGTGTATCTCTTGTATCTCATACAAGTGTTGTTGTTATTGTTGTTGTTGTTTTTACCAGAATTGGGTCTGCGCCTCATATTCTTTTTGTAACACTTCCCTCCCCTAATATGTAAAATCTTTCTTGTTAACCTCATTACATTGAGATGAGCAGGAAAGGAAATGATTAAAAAAACAGGTGAATGCCTTGTGTATACATATGTTTGGGAGAATATGATGTGTGGGTCTGGTTGGTTTGGGAATGATAATGGGCAACTAAAAGGACTTTTTATAGATCTATATCTAAGGATTAGTTGCTTAAATAATTGTTGTATTCATTAATGAAATGTTGAAAACACTTCAGAAAAGTGGAATTAAATTGGTCAAAGTTAAGAAGCATAAACCATTAGTTTGGTTAGAGAAAGCAGTGACACGTGGTGGGTAGAGCTTGGGCTTTTGCATCAATCTGGGTTCGATTCCTTGCTCCCCCATTCACTGTGGGACTCAGGCAAGTAATGCAATCGCTCCAAACCTCAGCTCCTTTCCTGTATAATAGAACTGAGAGTACCTGCCACACAGGATTATTGTAACAATTAAATGAGCTAATGCATACCGAGCAGTTAATTTGAGACCTGGGACAAATTAGCTATTAATTATGATGATAAGGATGAAAGATAAGGTTAAGGATGCCAGAGATTGAAGGGTAGAATTATTGCTGGTTGGAAATTAAGGATGCAGGAAGCTTTTCATGGGGCCTAAGGAAGGGTATGAATGAAACTCGAGGCAATGGGGGAAAAAAGATGAATGAAACAGTGAAGAGCTGCTCACTAAAGGAGCAAGCGCCTAGGGGAAGAAAAATTAAAGGAAAGAAGATCAAGATGTGAAAAGTTAAAAGTGGGGCTTATTAGAAAGGAGTATAAAGAGAAAAGGGAGAAGCAATGAACTACGGTATGAGAAAATATCCGAACTACCTAGAACAACATTGCCACTCATTCAGGAAACACGCAGGGGGCTCTGCCCTTGGTCAGGCAGCATGAAAACCAGCTGATCCAGAGAGAGGTAATCCAACAAGGACAGTGAGTCATGTTGCTATGGAGACTGTGGTCAGGGAGGCAGAGAGGCAGAAGAGATCTCAAAGGTTATGCCGTGGCTCACCGGGCTCTGCCCTCTTAGCTCCAGATCTATGCTCCATGTCTATATAAATAAATATTTCTCGTCCAGCAATTTACCTACCAACACCCAAAGAAACAGCATGTGGACAACACCTCAAATTCTTCATATCCAAAACAAAGCCCATTATCATCTCTCCAAAACTCTTTGGCACCACCTCCTTCTCTATCTTGGTTAATGCTGCCAATCCCACTAAACTCTAGGCTAGAAAAGTTGTCTTCATCTTCCATCTCTCCTTCTCTCGCATGTTTTGGCATCAGGTCAATTGCCTCTGCAGTAACTCTTGCATTCATCTTCTTTTCCTCTCTCATGGCAACTGCCTTAGTCCAGGCCTGCATTCGTCTAGAACTTCAGAGCTGGAAGAGACTTCATTTAACAGAGATTCAAAGTGGTGAAGTGAGTTGCCCAAAGTCACACAGGCAGCCAGTGGGCCAGTCAGACCAGTACGATGAGCCTATGGGTCAATCAATCTCTCTTCCAATTCCTGATGTTTGAGGTGCATAAGGATATGCGCACAGCAGAAGTGAGTTAGTAGACCTCAGAGTCTCCAAGAGCAAGCTCATGGCTTTAACTTGTACCTCTCAGCAAGTGACTGCCAAATCTATCCTCCATCCTAAATCTTTTCCTGAGCTTAGTTTCACATTTCCTATAACCTGCTGGACATCTTCAATCAAAAGTCCTGCCAACACTTAAAACTCAGTATGCCTAAATGGAAATTCCTCACTTTCCTCCCTCCCACCCAGAAAGGCAGAGGGTAGCGATGAATTAAAAATTGGGATGTGGATTTTTATCTCATCTCTGCCATTTACTAAATTCACCCCATGAAGCCTCAGTTTCTTTAGTTATAAAATGGAAATAACAATAGTACTTACTTAATAGAACTACTGGGAGAAATAAGAGACCCAATAATTATATTAAGCACTTAGCATGGTGTCCATAATGCAGTAATTGCTCAATAATATTGAGAAAAACACAACATTATCTTCAATTCTTCTTTCTTGCTTCCCAAATCCAATCAGTTGCTGAGTCCCATGACTCTAGCCCTGGGTATTCCTTTCATTCAGCTACTCCTCTCTATTCTTACTCCCAGAGAAATGAGAACCTTGGCTGATAATTTATGGACCTACAAATAATCATACCTTGACTGCCACAAAAATAACTTTCTTCTCCACCCAGTTTTTCCCTCCCCTCCTGTAGTTTTCTCTAGGAGGACTTGGGTTGCTCAGGTCGAAGTTATATGGATTATATTTCATTTGAATAGCTTACCGTGTAGCACAGTAATGTCTCTGCACATGATTAAATGAGTCAGGTCAACTTTTCTGCAAGTTTTCTTCCATTGCAGCAGTAACATCCACATTTAATTTGTTGCCTTATATAACACAATTTCCTGCTTTCAGCCTAAAATAAATAAAAAGGAACACTGCCAGCAAAAAACCAGTTAGCCCAACCTGCTTTGCTTTGCCCAACCCCACATTATAGGTCAATTGTTTCATTATAGTTTGTTTACAGGGAAGCTGCCAGTGTCTAAGATGTAAGGCGTTCAGAAAATTGTTCAAACAATGGATTCGCAGTACCTAGAATCCCTGTGACTCAGTTTTCCACAAATGTGCTATTAGGGGAAATGCTCACAGATCAGCAACTGTGCACTTTTGCTGGCAGCACAGACATTGCTGATGTGCACAATTCCAAACTGCAAGCAGTTTCCCCAGTGGAAACAATGAGAACAGAATCATAGCATTAAACAGTTGGCAGGGAATTTTAGAGATAACTTAATCTACCCCTTTGTTTTGGACACAATCCTGCTTTAAACTATTTTGAACAGATAAAAATCCATGCTATTGTAATGGGTTTTCTTCAGTAACTGTCTTCAGATACCCCCACCCTCCAAATTAGGGAGTAATTCCTTCTGTTTGGAGCAGACAGTATGGTTGCCTAGGCAAGAGCCTTTGCCCACGTTCTCCTACTTGGTAAAGAGCCAATTTGAAGGGGTTGCCCATCCCTTCCCTGTGTGTCTCAGGGTTAAATTCTGATCAGTCTGAGCTTGCCAGTGATTGCTTTGGAAAGGGCAGGTGCCCAGTTCTGTGCAATAAAATGTAACGAGAGGCCAGTGAAAGCAAGCTTCTGGGAATGGTTTCCTTGCTCCTAGAAGAACACTTCCAGGAAAATCAGTCCTTCTTTTTGGCTGGGCATGATACTCAGAGCTGTGGGAGCTCCCTTGCATCCATGAAGGGAGCCAGCCAAGGGCAAGGCCACATAGTGATAACGGCAGACCAGAGATATGGAGAGACTCTGGGTCTTTGATAATATCATTGAGCTGCTAAATCAATGAACCTGGGGGTCAGTCTACCCCAGGATTTCTTGTTATATGAGATAGTCAATTTTCCTTATTGTTTATACATTGGTGACTATAAATTGGTGGCTTTGTTGTCCAGAATTTTGTGGGAGATGGACATTCAAATCTCCATATCCAGATAAAAGTCATTCCAGAGAATGGAACAATATTTCAAATGCAAGCATTTAGAGAAACTAATGGTATAAACAGTAGGATCTACTTTGACCAAGCGTGCCAAGCTGAAATTATTTCTTTTTTTTGATAAAATTACTAGATAGTAAATTACATATCAGAGAAAGTCATGAAAATATTTGATTTTAGTAAATAAACATCAGATAAAACTGTTTATAATATTTTGGTCAAGAAAATGGGAAAATATTGGGGAAAGATGCAGATGTTGAAGAAATTCAAAATGCTGCAGGAAGACAAGATTGATTGATTGGCAGGTCATGGCACTTTAAGGGTACCGTGACAGCAAATAGATAATGGTACAGGCAGGCAATCAGCAGGGAGGAGGCTGACAAGTGTCCAATACAAATGGTGGGGCATACTAAAAGATGGACAGTGTACTGGGAATAGGGTGCAAATGGTAATTGGAAACCTAGGTAGGCAAGAGTTGGGGGCATACTAAAAGATGGACAGTGTACTGGGAATAGGGTACAAATGGTAATTGGAAACCTAGGTAGGCAAGAGTTGGGGGCATACTAAAAGATGGACAGTGTACTGGGAATAGGGTGTAAATGGTAATTGTAAACCTAGGTAGGCAAGAATTGGCAGCACAGAAAAACGGACAGGTTACAGGCTTCCAATTTTTGTGTTGGATTTTAGGAGGAAAAAAGTTCTTGTATGGGGACTTAGAGGAAGCAGATGAAAAGAACCCAAGTTTAGGGACTTCCCCAGTGGTCCAGTGGGTAAGACTCCGCGCTCCCAATGCAGGGGGCCCAGGTTCGGTCCCTGGTCAGGGAACTAGGTCTCACATGTAAGCCACAACTAAAGATCCCGTGTGCCGCAACGAAGATCCCGCAATGAAGACCCAGTGCAGCCAAAATAAATTAAATAAAAACAAACAAACAAACAAACAAAACTCTCCAAAAAAAAGAGAACCCAAGTTTAACTATTTTTTTAAAATGGAACTGCTCTAATCATAGGATAACAGGGGTTAAAAAGCAGCTCATCAAGACAGTAATTTAAGAATAGGCCACATGGCAGAAGCCTAGCTGTTACACCTTGGATGAGAGCCAATACTATACTAGGAGGAAACATGACCCAACTCTAAGTTCTAGAGTTTAATTCTGGAGACCTTCAAATTCCTGGGATTGTTCCTAGACATATGGGCAGGCCAAGCCCATAGATGGAAATCTCTATAGCCTCAGCTATAGAGAGAGTAGATATACAGAGAGAGGGAATCAGGAAGGGCCTTACCCAAACACTGTTGATTAATTAATGGATCCATATCAGTTTTGTGGAAAATCTCTTAATTATTTGTCTGAGACCTTTGTCCATGACCCTGACCTGTTCAAATATTTTTATTATGAACTTAAATGAAAACAAAGAAGATATAAAAATCAGATTTGTGGACAACACAAAGTTGGAAAAAACTGCTAAAATTTTGTAGTCAATAATCAAAAAGTTGAGTGTAGTTGAACCTGCATCTGGTTAGTAGCTGTTACGTGGCTCTTAGCAATGTTGCAATAAAATACTTAAAACGACAGAAAAATCTTGAAAACTCACAATGCAGTATACTGGGATTATGTCCAAGGACTGGTTCACTGTGAGAAATTCTCAGAGGAATTTCCATGAATTACAAGACAAAGAGAAAGTAATTGAAGGAGGTCAGTGGTAGATCCCATGTACTCATGTGGTGAGCTATTCTGATCGAAAGGGTTTGTCTCCCATCTGCTCTGTCTCAGAATCAGAAGGCCAAGATCAATCCCATCCAGAAACATACATAGTTCATTGCAGGTCTCTCGCTCTGTGTGTGTGTGTGTGTGTGTGTGTGTGTGTGTGTGTGTGTGTGTGTGTGTGTGTGTGTGCGCGTGTGTATTAGACTATAGCTTTATCCTATCATATGGTGAGCCATTTTTCTCCACACCATTTACCAAAACAGTTTATCTTTTCCCTACTAGGTTTTGATGCCACCTCTTTCATGGATCAAAATCTTATGGTCTGTTTCTGGACTCTATATTCTATTGTCCTATTGTCTGTTCCTGTGCCACTACCAAATTGTGTTTTTTAATTACCTTGGTTTTGTAATATGTCTTAATATATGGTAGGGGAATTCCCTCCCCCACTTTGTTCTTCTTTTTTTCTTGAGAAAAAATCTTTAATTTTTTTTTCATGTAAATTGAGCAAATACTCCCTAGCCCCCAAATTTTACTGAGCTCTTGGTGGGAATTATATTAAAATCATAGATTAGTTTGAAGAGAATTAGAACCTTTATCATGGTTAGGTTTCTCCACCTGAGCATGCCCTATATTTCCATTTATTCTTTAACTGCTTAAGTACTGTGATACTCAAAGTGTGGTCCATGGATCAGCTCCATGAGCCTCACCTGGGAGGTTTTGAAATGCTCACTCTTAGGCTCCGCCCAAAAACTACCAAATCAAAATCTGCTTTTTAAACAAGCTCACCAGGTGATTTGTATGTAATTAAAGTTAGAAAAATACTACTTTAGTAGAATTTTAAAGATTTCTCCAAGAGATTTTGTGCATATTTGTTAGGTTAATTCCTAGATTAACATACCAACAGTTCTAAATAGTTTTTCTATTGACTCTCTTTCGAGTTTTCTGTGACTATTTATATCACCTGAAATAATGACAGTTGAGCCTCTTGACTCTCTTTTCCTTCCTATCTTTATATTTCTTTCTTTCTCTTGATTTATTTTAGTGGCCAAGTCTTCCAATATCACATGGAAAGTAAGGGTGAGAAAAGGCACCCTAGTTTTGTTCTTAGCCTTAAAGGAAATACTTCTAATATTTCATCAATAAATACTAAATTTGCTGCTGAGTTTTAGTGGATAACCTTATCAGGTTATGGGACTTCTCTATTCTTTGTTTTCTACAAAGCTTTTTCAAAAGTTTGAAATTGATTTAAACTTTATTTTCTGCATATATAAGAGAAAATCATGTGATTTTTGTCCTTTCACCCATTAACATGAATTACACTGCTATAATTCCTGTCTTTGAACTAGCCTTACATTCCTGGAATAAATAATATACTGTTATAATTCACCCTTCACTCTCTCTTTTATTAGATAATGTAGAATAAAGCATGTTGCTCTTCACATTAATTAAATTATAAGAGTTAAAGTGCAATTGAACTTAATTTTGGTGACTGAAAAAATAATTTGTTCTTATTTTCTGCCTCTTTAATCAAAAGAACATGGGTGAAGGCAGACACATAAAACTTCTCAGGGAGAAAAATAACTCTTGTTTGTGACCTCGATAAATATTTGGAAGAAAGGAATGAATATAATTGCTGTCTTTTTCCCATGGTTTTTTGGTTCAATAACCTGGATAAACTTGGAGATTGATTCATAGAGATGAATGTTCTCATGTGCTGCTATTTCCACACTATAACAGGGCAGTTACCTTGTGGTCAAGCTCCTCCTTTCCTCTCTGTATCAAAAGATGACGCTCTTAATTTCAATTACCATCTCTGTATAGGTGTGGCACAGAAGACCCAAGACACAACCATTTGATATACTGCTCCTACAAGGTCTTTTCTCTACGGCTAAAACTTCTGATTAATAAAGTCCAGTTAAGCGTAGAGTGGACTGAGGCCTCCACACCAAAAGCCACCCCACTGCTGATGTGTAACATGCTAGGCCAGGGTGGTCTGTTCTCTTGATGCAAAATAGCTGAGCAAGGCCCTTGCAAGTCAGGCATCAGTGGGATCTTCTCTGTTGGCTGATTATAACAGTGCTTCTCCTCTCTTCCCAGTTTATGAGTGTCTGCTTTGAGCAGGAGTTCTTAATCTTTCAAGAATCCTCTGGAAGCTCTTTCCAGAAAATTGAAAAAAAGAAAAGAAACACATTATTTCTGGAAGTTCATAGCCATGGTTTCAAAGCCATGGTCTGAGTAGGGGGTCTGTGGACTATAATTTAAAACCCCTGAGATAGAGCAAGCGTAGAAAAAAGGCTAAAAACATCACAGTGGAGTCGACTTTTAGTTTCAGAGAGCCACTCAAAGGATATGCTCATTTTCTTGACAGTTCCGGTTTTGTAGGTGAATAGCTCAGCTAAACTGAACAGCAGCTTGCCATGGATTTTGTGTTTGCGACGTGGTAGTGTGTAAGGAGTGCAAAGTTGCACAAAATCTTATCAGGCCTTCAGGCACTTTGAGGAATAGTGCTAACAGCCAAAAACATCCATAACTTTTTGCGGATTTACTTTGGTACAATCTTCTGGACAATAGTTATCATGGATTACTCCTGGAAGACCGGACAAAGGCCGTGGCTGACACTCAGCCTTCCCAGAACTGGGCATTGATTCTAACACCAGTTTTCTAGTCATTTGTCATATCCTGGGTTATGGCCATCTTCATTCATCTGCTGACTCATACAGTCCATTCATTTATAAAATATTTAATTGGCATCACCATAAATCCAACCGTGCCTATTAAGGGTGAATATTCATCTTCTTCTTTGCCAGGAAGTGTACAATGAAAAAATACCCTTTGGGGTAAAAACAGGCTAAAGAGAAAGGAATATTATTTTCATTTAATTGATTTAACTGCTATAGCCTGAGTCTTCATTCAGAAAGTAGACAAGTACTGCAGCAAAGCGGGGCGTGTAAGAAAAGTAGGATGAAAGGTCTGCGATTCATTTTTTATGTCTGGCATGTTGTGGCGGGAAGGACAAAATAACAGTGATAAAGTGACTTTACACCTAATCCTAATCTTAGATTTTAGATATTGAGCACTTGTATAAATTTTAAACGAAGCCAAAAAATATACCAAGGGAGAAATGCACATCTTTAAATTTTTGGAGAAATAATAGAAGTGCCAAAACATATGCCCTTGATCAGATTCTAATAAATCAAATTACACTTTAATCAAATCCATTTTTTGTTTCAAAGATCTAAAATAATTAAAACCATTGAATAAGATACCCTACTATTTACAGCCTAATGATTTATACTTTTAATTAACTTCAGAACGTGTAGTTATTTTATTTGGGTTCTGAAGCGTTTTCCCACCCTGGATCTAGAATAAAAGCACTGCTAGAAACCACCGTTGATTACATAATAGAAAATCCAGCAAGGTACAAATCTGATTTTTACTTTGATTTGGTTTTGGTTTGTATGTTTGTTTTTAAATTAAAATCACATATAATTTTTGAATTGAGATTAACTTTTTTTTTTTCATTTTGGAAAGCTATTAGTAAAAGCTTTTTCAGGACTAAAGTATGAAGGAATTTTGAAAAGGACTGACCTTTTTTCCCTGCTCTGGAACCTTCAAGAATATAAAACTGAGATATTATACCCTCAATTAAGCTATTAATTCTACCAGTTGCTAAAATGTAATACTGTTTTTGTTGAATTTCTTCAATCATAGAAAGTACTGAACAAGATAGTTTTTATATAAGAAAAAAAAGGGGAGATTAGAAATGATGTGTACACTAGAACAATACTACATGTCCTTCTCTTAGACCTGCTCTATCTAATACTGTAGCCACTAGCCATAAGTGGTATTGAGCACTTGAAATGTAGTATCAGGAAGGAAAAACTTCCTCCATCCTTTAAGGTTCAGTGACTGGGGACCTGCAAGATAAACTAACAGAAGACAGATTAATAAGAGAAAAGGCACAATTTTTACTACTATTGATGTGTACAGAAGTTCACAAAAAGGAAGTGAAATTCAAAGAAGTGGTTAGATTTGGGGGCTTATATACCATTTAAACAAAGGAAAGGAAGTTTGGATTTCAAGGGATAATAAATCATGGGGAAATGACTAGGAAATATATGGGGGAACTAATGGAAGATAAGGGTTATCTAGTAAGGCCCATTGATGCAAATTCATCTCTGAATCTCCAGTGATGAGTTGCTCTTCCCTTCCTGGTGCAGGAAGAGGAGCACCTTCACAAAGGAAAGTGTATGCTCTGCTTTTAGGCAGATTATGGGAGGGCAGAGAACTCATCCTGCATCTGCTGATTCTCAGTTAGTCCACTTCAGTTCAAAATCATTCTTATGCCAAAGTGGCATATTTTGGGATGGCATATCTTAATCCCCTTCAGTAGGAAATCTGAATTCAGATGTGACTTAAGTATAAAATACACACTAGATTTTGAAGACTTAGTATAAAGAAAAAAAGAATGTAAAATATCTCATTAATTTTTTATATTGATTACTGGCTGAAATGAATATTTTTAATATTTTTTATATACTGGGCTAAATGAAATGTATTATTAAGTTAATTTCATCTGTTTTTTTTCTCTCTTTTTTTAATGTGTCTACTACAACATTTACAGTGGCATGTGGCTTGCATTCTATTACTGGGAGACAGTGCTGTCCTGGACATTAAATAAATGACTCAAGTTGAGGATATATTTGGTTTTTAATAGAGTGGCCTTCATTGCCAGATGTACAGCAGATGTTAGCTAATTTACTAACATTTGTTAGAATGATAGCAATTTAAACTCAAAAATGACTTTAACAATGGGAAGACCTGCTGGCATGCTCAAAACAATGGAAGGCATTTGTGTTATTGTGTTTGTTGTTTTAAACTTTCAGTGATATATGGGTAGTCTATTTGGGGTGACACTTTTCATGTCCACTTCAAAGACAGCCCTCTGTTCTTTAGACTGTAAGACAAGGGCAATAAATCCTGAGTTGAATTGTAGGGATGAGATCAAGTTAAACAGAAGGAAGATCTGATGAAATGAAATGTTAATTGAAGGGCATTCCCTGGTGGCTTGCATCCCTACAGAGAACGTGACCATTTATACAAACGTAATGTTGCAAACTTTATCTTCCAGGTCACATCAACCTGAGATAGAGTGAGAAAGCAAGATAATAGTAATTAAAAGAAAAACTGTTATTTCACACAAGCCCCCCATCAGCTGATTCCTGGAACTTTTCTGAGTCTTTCTCAATGTCTCATGATGGCTGTGGGGATGGCTGTGAGTAAAACCCAAGGGGTCCTTAGGTCCCACACGTTCTCTTGGCTTCCCAATCCTGAAATGGCTCCCAATCATTTCAAGGGTATTTTGGGACCAGAGTTCACCACACCTATGACCTGCCAGTTCTGCACCTGCTCCCTTGGCAGTGGTGGAGCTGATGCCACTCCTCCCAGTTGCTGCCTTCAGCCAACGATGCCGGCCTCTGTGTGCCCGGAGCCAGCAGGCGGGAGCCTCCACACTCTACAATAGCTCGCCCCTCTCCAGAGGAAACCGGGACCTTCCTAGCTTCTTTCTGTCCCTCCTTCTATGGGGAAAGTCGACCTTGGACTTAACTAGTTTGGGCCTTGGCAACAGGCCTATCTCACTCTCAGCCTTTGTCTTGTGCTTATGTTTGGACAATGTTGAATTTTACCTGAAGGTTGAGAAAAACCTTTGCCCTTTTGTGTTCTGGAAAATGGCTTACTGCAAGAAACCACCTTTCTCAATATCACTTAAGACTCACGAAGGCCCCCCTGGCTTACCTGTGACAAGGCAAGACACAGACTCCAAATTCCCACTCTTTGCCTCATAAGTGACTGGTTGGACTGCCTGCCGCCACCAATCAGTCCGGGCAAAGTGTTTGTCAACCTAGCTTTGCTTAAACTTCTCTCCTAATCCTAGGTCCCTGAACTTTGGCCCACCCTCAGCGGGAGCCAGCCTACACCCACTCCTTGAGGGTCCTCCTTAAAATAGGCTGGCCTCAGGGTGAAACCTCCCCTGACCTGCTATCCCATCATGCCCTCCTTTCATCCCACTTCCCCACACCCAGTTCTTGTTTATTGCTCTCCCTATCAAAGAAAACCCCGTTTTACTCACTCTGTAGACACTTGAGGACCTTGTGATCAAGGCTTCTCCCTACTACCATAGTCCCTTTCTTCCCCTTGCAATAATCCTTCTGAACAAAGCCCTTCTTACTAAATCCAGATTTGGTTTTTATTTGATGATTTTTACAGTCAGAGGAAAGAATGCCTCAGAGGAGCCCCAGCCTGAAGTTCCACTCCCTCCAGAAACCCGTGCTTACTTGCCTTAGTATGAGGTAAACCCTGAAGTTGAATCAATGTGCTGTAATTTTTAAAAAAGGATTTTGCTCTGTTTGCATATATTAAAAGGACTTCACAGATGTAACCCATCAGCAGAGGGTTAGTATCTAAGAATGGTGTAGTCAGGAAGTCTTGGGCTCTGGGAAACACGCGCCTGTCTTGAGTGTCACCTGCCAGCTGTGCAGCGGGGTGACATCACCTTCCTGAGACATATATTCACCCCGCTACCAAACATTGTTGAGTGGCAGTACCTGGGCCAGGTTCAGCCCCAGGTTTCCTTTATGTGGTTCACACAGTATTGAAAACATTTCTTTTAATTATTTAGCACCATTTTAAAAAATCAGGAGACGTCACATAAATCTACTGGCTTCTCTTGAAAAATGGGACCCAGAAACATTGTTTGCACCTCCCCATAGGGAACAAGCCCTCATAACTGGCCTGCTTTGCTCGTTGACATGACTGTCTGGCCTGTGGCCTTACATTGTTAACCCTGACCATGGCATGGAGCAAACGGTACTTTCGTCATTTAGTTGTTTTGGGGTCAAAATAAAGTGCAAAGTGGCCCCCCAGTAAGACCTCTGTGACCTCAATAATTGCTACTTCATCCTCACCTGCTGGTGTTTAGGCTCATGGGCTTACATTGAGTTTCAAGCATTTATATAGACTTTCTACTTTGAGTACATGGCTAATGGTTAAAAATAACAACAAAAGAAAGGTTAGAAGTGCATTTGAGAGGAAACAAATCCTTAGGGAAAAAGAAGCCAACTTCAGAATCTTGAAAATGTGTTTGAAAGATAAACATGCTTTTTTAAGATTAAAATCTTAGACTGTAGCTATGTCTTCCAAATGAATCATTTAATCAATGAGATAGTTCATTGGGAAAATAGACGTTTTCCCTACACTGTGCCAAAGAAAAACCTGATTTAATTGATTTTTACGATTAAATTGAGGGAGGTGGCTGATTGTTTTTGCAAACTCATTCATGCCCTTTATTGATTTGGTTTAAAGTTTAGCCATTGAACATTAAAGTGATTAATCTACCTTGAACTGACAAAGGCAAGGACAGTCACCAACTGAAAGCACCATACATAATAAGCTGTGTCACAGCTGTTATGGATTTTTGAGTTCAGATTTCCTTGAAAATTTGTATCTGATCACTGGAATACGAAGGCTAGAGTACTAGGATTATGAATCTCTGCCTCAAGGTTAGCTCTGGACTACCCAAGCTGCCTCAACTGTTTCTTCATTCTAAGAGGGTTCAAAAGTTTTCACAGAGAACTAACTTGCTGGTCCCATTTCCTCTCTGAAGATTTTTTAGTGGATCCAAACCTTGAAGAGGCTTCTCCCTCTTACCAGGCTCCCTTGCGGTTCCCACTAAGCCTACTGTGACCAAGTACCTATTTCAAAACTCTCAAGGGGCTCTTTGTCCCCCCAGGCCTTGTTGAACCCTGAAATCCAGGGTCAGTTTTAAGAATGTTGTGCTCAGTTAAACAGCTTAGGAAGAATACTCCCATCTTGACAGTCTACAGGCATCTCTCCCCAGGCCTTAAAACCCTCGTTTCTCAGCATGAAGTGCAGGGTGGGGTTTGGCAGAGGTCTGCCAGCCTCTCCTCCAAGACTTGCAACTTCTCCCAGCCTCAGGCTTCTCTTTCACAACATGCACAATATTCTCTACTTCTGGATGCTTCCCTGGCTTCTCTTCTTTAAAAACGATGCCACTTCTTTTCCCCGGTGGAGGTCTTTGAATGCTTCTGGCATTTTCACAGATTGCTTTCTTTTTTTTTTTTTTTTCCTTAAACTTTGGTTATGAAGCCAAATGTGGCAAATTTAAGCATTTCATTAGTTGTTACTAAGCTGCTTCCCTGCTTGCTTTGTAAACTCTTTCCAGGACCCAACGAAAGTTTAGTCACTTATATTAGTTTTTTGAAGTGAACTAGCACCCTCTGTAGGCCAACCTTTTTATGAGTATGAGATGCCACACCTCACATAGAGTGTTAAGTTTCTAATGCCTAAGGCAAAAAAGTAACAGTGTCAAAATTATTCCTGAAAAATCCCTGAAATTATCAGGCAGCATAAAAGCCATGAATTAGCTTCTCTTTTTTTTTGTCTTTTAATGTGCTGGTTGCCTCCCTTTTTCTAGAGCAGTGGAACTTCAGTGGGGGAAGGAAGATAGGTTAAATAAAGAGATGGTCTCTTTCTCAACTCCTCTTATCTCTCCTCCCCTCTGCTTACTTGGAGAAGCTCATGCAGTATATTCATTCAGCAATGTTTATTGATTGTCTACTGCGCGTCAACTACCATTATAGTTTCTAACACCTAGAGATCCCTGCTCTTATGGAGCTTGTATTCTAACAAGGAGATGAAGATTAAAGTCTAGATTTTGAAAAGAGATGCTTTTTTTTCTGAGAGTGAGACGTATTCTGAGGATAATAAAACAGGAGCATGGCTTAGAGAGTGGTGGGGGCAGCCGGTTTTAAATAGTTATCCCAAGCTTCCAGGAAGAGGTGACTTTAAGCAGAGATTTGGATGAAGAAACAGGTGTATTAGCTTGATGACTGTTGCAAACAGTGGGGAGGGGAGTTGATAAAACTATTCCTCAAGCACTTTAGCTACCTTGTCTCTGAACTTAGTGGTTTGAGTTTGTTTGTTTATTGAACATCTTCTTCAGGTTTGTTGAATAGCTTTTCATTTAGCGTAACACATTGTTGGTAACCATAAACAGATTGTTCTTATTTATTTTAAATAATAGGATGTAGTTAATAATTCCGAGCTATTCTTATCTGTAGGAAGTGAGGCTGCAGGAGTTAAGAAACAGGAAGAGCATGCCATTTCAGGATACACCTGCTACTTTAAACCTTCAGGGTGAAACAGCAAGTCTTCCTTTCATCATCATTTGTCCCCCATCCTGGGAGCACTTCCTCAGGGTAATGTCCTGCCTTAGCCATTCTTCTCTGAGGGGACTCTTCTAGGACAGCGTAACAATGCTGTTCTGACCTTGAAGGACCCAGGGAATAGGAAAAGTAGCAACTGACTGCTGGTGGTCATTTGCAGGTCTGTTCCAAATTGTGTCTCTCCAACAGTGAAGAATAGAACTCCCTACTAGAGTGAGAATGAAGCTCCAGTCCCAAGGAGGGAAGTGGCAAAAGAAGAGAAAATGTTTAAGAGGGGAAGTAGAAATAAAACCATCAGAAATAAAAACATTGCCAAGTCCATCAAGAGGTCTTCTGCGATGGTACAATCCTCAAGCCCATATTCCCTGCCCCTAAGGCTGCTGTCAGACCACCCAGGGCTCTCTTAGTTTGGGATGTACCTTGCCTTAGACACCTCTTCCTATTCCACCTTATTCTTCCACCAAACATTGGCAGAGAGAACAGAGTGATTGATTGACAGTATGGGCTTTGGAATCCAAGGGTCTCGCATTCGATTTCTGACTTTGCCACTTACTGGATACCTGACAGACAAAACTTTCCATGCCTTAGTGCTCTCATCTCAACAATGGGGATTAAAAACGACTTCACAGAATTTTCATGCAGACTAAATGAGTTAATTATGTACAAGGCTGAGCCAACTATTTGGCCCAGAGTGAATCTGGTAGGCTTAATAATGACCCCCAAAGATATCCAGGTCTTAATTCCTTAACTTATGAATGTTACCTTATATGGCAGAAGCATTCTGCAGATGTGATCATCTCCTCTTGAGATCGGGAGATTATCTTGGATTATCTAGGTGGGTTCTAAATGTAACCATAACTATCCCTATATGAGGGAAACAGAGGGAGATTTGACTACAGAAGGGTCAGATAGAAGGCAATGCAATGATGGAAGCAGAGAGAGATTTGAAGATGATATGCTACTAACTTTGAAGATAGAGGAAGGGGCTATAAGCCAATGAATGCATGGAATACAGCTAGAGAAGCTACAAAAGACAGGGAAATAAACTTTCCCCTAGAGCCTGCAGAAGGAACCAGCCTTGCCAGCATCTTGACTTTAGCCCAATGAAACTGATTTCAGACCTCTGGACTCCAGAAATGAAAGAAAATAAAGTTTTATTAATTTAAGCCACTAAATTTGTGGTAATTTATTATAGCACCAATAAGCAATGAGCCCAGTAAATATTTGATAAATCGTAGGTATTCAATAAATGCCTATAAAAGGCAAACATGTCCCAGAGAAATATTAATAATTGTGATTTTTGAGAACTTACTATGATCTATGTACTAAGTACTTTATTCTAAGTGCTCTACATAAATTAAGCCATTTAATCCTTACAAAAACCCTGTGTTAAATACTATTATTATCCCCTTTCTAACATATGAAGAAACTGGGGCACAGAGAGCTTAAGTAATTTGGCCAAGGTTACACAGCTACAACCTTGACTGAGCTGGAATATGACCTCAAGAAGTCTAGTCCCTAAATTTTGACTCCCAATCTCTATGCCTACTGCCTCCTACATGTTGTATGTTGAGCCATACCACATGGATCCCATAAAAGAAGAGGTCATGAGGGACCAAGGGTAGGGTGGGAGGAATGAGAATTAAAACATTTGGCAGATCAAATTGGTCTCTTCAAGGGCTTGCTTCCAGGTTGAGAGTTGCTCATGGTAGTCATAGGGCAAAATGATAGACTGATGCCCAAAAAGAAATGGTTTCTGGAAAGACATGATGATAGATATCACATGACAAGTGATCAATAAATGGTTAATGAAGAAGTATGAAAAGCAATTGGGGTCAGATAGAGTATCTGAATTATGCCATGCCATGGCTCACAATTTCTTAAGGTACTTTGAAATTGCTTTTTCAATGGTCAAGTGAGAGGTTTGCAGTGGGTTGAAATTGTGTGTGACCAGAGCAAAAAGCTGCCTGTGAGATTTTTCAAGGTCTTAACTATGTCTATAAGGTGTTTTCATTTGGGTTTTCTTCCCCCATACTTGAAAACACATTGTGTGTGAGATATTATTCTTTTTTGAGTTCCTGTCTTTCTTGGTGACATCTATATTCCAAATTACCTAGTTTGGGTCAATTTGGTAATTGATTGCTATTAATGAATAGTAAATTTCATATTATGGAATAGGCTGTCACATGCCATTTAATTACCTAAATTCATGTCTGTCTATCTATCTATCTATCTATCTATCTATTTATCTATCTATCTATCTATGCGCAAGTCCTCAGCTCTGCTAAGAAGTGACTTGTATTCCTGATTTCGATGTTCTGGTTTTCTGGAGGCCTTTCATGAGCATATTTGTTCAATATTTGTAGTTTTTCAGGAGCACAACTGAACCTAAAATTCTGGTTTTACAGATTAAGAGCCTTGATTATTTGTAAGTAGACCATCTTAAATATAATTTATGAATGTATGAGAAACACAAATTGATGACAGTCTTCTCAGCTAAAGTCAACACTTCTCACTCTCTCTTGCAGCTGGCTGTGGCTATGTGGCTAGTTTCTTGCTAATGGGATGTGAATAGGTGTTGTATGCCATTTCCAGATCATGCCCTTAAAAGGCGTTCCCTTGGGACTGGACTCAGTTTACACAACTATGCAGATTCACCTACCTTCCCACTCTAGACCTTGCTATTTACCCTACTTCTGATGTGTTTCATTCCTGTGGCTGTCAGTGCCCATTTCTCATTTTCTAAGACCAATGGTTGCTTCAGCCTCCCAGGCTCTGTTGTCTCCATAGCTTTAGGAGCATCCTTAGCACCCAGATCCAGAAAGGCTAGGCTTCCTCAGTGGCTGCTTGAAGGGGAAGTAATACAACTCAGAAATATAGGGGAGTGTTAACACCCCACTAGATGAACCTAACCAGTGAGAGACAAAAAATCAGAAATTGCCGCCAGGTAAATTGCTCGCCTCTCCTACCCCTGACAGGCTGTTCTAAGACCTTAGCTACATTGCCTTCATCTGGTAGCTTACTAGAAATGCAGAAACTCAAGCCAAACCACAGACCTATTGAATCAAATCTGTATTTTAATAGGCTCCCTGGGAGAGTCATTTGCACACTAAGTTTTGAAAAGCATTGCTCTAAGACACAGCTGTTCCACAAACAAAACAAACCGAGCACCTAGACACATCATAGTCAAACCACTGAAAACCAAGGATAAAGAGAAATTTCTAAGGCAGCCAGAGAAAAAAAGACCTATTACAGAGGAACAAAGATGAGAGTTACAGCAGTCTTCTTGTCAGAAGCTATGCCAGTCAGAACACAATAGAGTGATATCTTTAATGTACTGAAAGAAAAAAAAAAAACTGTCAGAAATATCTTTTGAAAATGAAATATAAAGACTTTTTCCAACAAACGAAAACTGAGAGAATGAATTATAAAGCAATCCTGCACTCCTAGAAATGTTAAAGAAATTTCTTCAGACCGAAACAATATTATATCAGACAGAAACTTGGATCTGCCTAGAGAAATCAACAGTGCTAGAAATGGCAAAAGTGAAGGTAAAAACAAAAAATTTTTAAAGTTTTATTTTCTCTAGAAAGATTGATGATTTGCTAAAGCAAAAATAGTATCACTGTAGTATGTGTATATAGCACACATAAAATGAAACATAGCACAAGAGTAGCACAAAAATGGGAGGTAGGAACTAGGAGTATACTGTTGAAGACATAATATTATTTGAAGGTAGACTATAACTAACTAAAGATCAACCAACTTGACCTAAGTGACATTTGTAGAACACTCCATCCCAAAAGAGAATACAAAAATATGCTTTTGAGGCACATCATAAATAAACTAGATGTTAATAACAGAAAGATATCTGGAAAATCCTTAAATATTTGGAAATTAAACAACACTCTGCTAAATAACGTATGGGCCAAAAAAGGAAGTCACAAGGGCAATTCGAAAAATATTTTGTATTAAATGAAAATGAAAAATATTGGTGACATACAATCACTGTTAAAGGGAAATGATTGAATTATGGATTCCACCCATTATCAAGGCCCTCCTGTTGGTTTCTAGATCATTTCCTAGGTTCTTCTTTGTTATGTAGAATCCAGGTAATAGGGTAAAGAAAAAAGAAAACTAAAAAATTCAAGGAAGTTCAGCTGATATCCATAAAAGTGAACTGAGGACAAGTTAAAGAATGTGTCAAGTAGAATTTTCTGAAATAGAGGGAGACAGCAGAGAGCATGACTTTGGTGGAAGCCACTGCAGAGCACATAAGAAAACTTGATCATGAGAAAGGTGTCTAAACCCTAAAGTATATTTCAAAGAGTTTTGCTGCATATTAAAAATATACCCCAACTTCAATATTTTATCAAAAGACTGAGCAAAGATCTAAATGTCTTTTGATTTAATTTTTTTGGAGACAGCTGTTTCTTTGACTGTGAGTCTAAGACCGAATCTCATGAGGCCCAGAAATAGCCCTGTTCATTACTTCTTTCCTTCATCCATTTCATGGAAGAGTACTTCCATCTTTTACATTCTTCTTAGACTTCAGGTTGTTCTTTTGTAATTTATGTTTTTCCTGAATGCCTTCTGGATATTCACTTTAGTTTCCTTTTTTTTTTAAACAAGGAAAAGCCTTCATAAGGGAGAGACCCCATGCACTCCCCTGCCTAGGAAGGATTAAATCCCCCAAACCTTCTAGGAGTGGCCCTTGACGTCTCACACATACTTTGAGAATATACAACCTTTTGTTTTCATCAGGCATCTGGATGACTTGAGCATTTTGAAGTCCCATACATCCTCCTCTCACACCCCCAACCTACCCCCACCCCTGCCAGCAAAATGATGAGGACATGACTCAAAGGGACCCAGGAATTTGAATCTAGGACATACAGACACACAGATGGAAGATGACTGGGGCTGAGTCATTTTGTTGGCAGTCTCCAAAATGTACTATTCCAGGAATTCATGGTACTGAGATCCCTGGAGCTGCCCTAGTCTGGCTCTTTCTGAGACTGGTTTTCTTCTTCAATTCTGCATTTTCTTGTATCATTTCAATCAGTTATTTAGTGCTTGAGTTAGCCAGAATCAGTTATGTTGTTTGCAAGCAAAGGACCATAACGGAGACAAATGACCACATAAAAATGGTACTGAGTGCTGTGCCAGATTCTTCTGAGTTGAGCCTGCTTGTGTTGATGTGGCTGTGTGATGACTCAGTGCTCCTACAAGTTTCTCTACTTATTCTGCCGTGAAACCTCTGATCTTACAGTGGACAATATGTTGAGACATCATTTGTCCTTCACTTGGTGCAAAAACATTATGTTTTAAGTCCACGTTTATTCTTATTGGTCTGTGTGTCGAGTAGTGCTACTTGATATCATAAGAAACCATTTGGGCCATAAAAATAAATAGCATCCCTCAGTTATAAAGTGGCCATTTAAATGATCCAGAATATGTTTATATATTTTTTGACATTATCATTGAAATGAAAGTACATTACCTAAAAAACATAAAAAAGTGTGCTGTGGTAGACCCATACTTTATGTTGTATTTCACAGACTTCATTCTTCTCCCTGATACTTCAGAAGGGATCAGATTCAGCCTTGACAAATGTGTAGTTGAGTACCATAAGCTTAAAAAGTTAACATGAAAGGACATGCATAGAAAATTCACAAAAAAGCACATACAAAATGTCAATAGGCATAGGAAAATGTGTTCAATCTCATTAAGATCCAAGATGTTTAATGCATCAGTCAGGATGGTCTAGGTAATCCTGTAGTAACAGTCAACACCAAATCTCAGTGGCTTAAAACAACAGAAAGGTTTATTTTTTGCTCACATCTGGCATGGCTTAGCTGGGGGCTTTGTTCCATGGAATTAACATGGCATGTCCCTGGGCCATGGGACCCAGGCCACCTTCAGGAATATCGCTGGTAACCAATAGCCAAAGCAAAGGAGAGCTCTGTAGGATCTTGCGCTGCCAATGAAATACTCAGCTCAGAGAAATACATGTTATTTCTAGTCACGATTCAATGACTAGAACAGGTCACATGGCCCCACCGAATATCAAATGCCATGAAATTCAATCCTACTATATGCTCAGGAGGTGACAAGTCAGAAATATTTGGTGGGCAGCATTAATGACTACATCATGAAATTTTTTTTCACAAAAAATCATATAATTTGCTTCATCATGTAATTAAAACAATAATAAGCTATTATTTTTCAGCTATCAGACTGACAACTTTGTAAAGATAATGAAACCTTGTCTCAGCTAGTGTGTAATAATAGGCACTATTCTACATCAGGAATGAGGATTCCTACATCATCTCTGGGGGCAGTTTGACAGTATACACAAACAAACACACACACGTGTGAGCACAAACACACACACAGTGTGTATATATATACTCTACCCTACAATTTCACTGCTAGGAATTTAACCTAAAGAGATACTCACAATTGTGAAAAGACAGGTTTATAAAAACATTCATTACAGCATTGTATATAACAGTGGGAAATGGGAACAACCCATAAAGGCAAGGGCAGAACTATGGCTGAACAGCTCATGTTACAACTGTTTGAGTAAATATTATGGATCCATTAAAATTTTGCTCACGAAGAATTTGTAACTAAATTCTTTACTTTATAATGTTAAATGACAAAGCAGCATATACACATTCAGAACTTCTCACTGCTCTCTGCAAGTGGAGAGCGACACCTCAGAGTTCTCCCTGATCTATCTGCCAACAATTACAGCTCCTTCAGCAAAACCTGTATATACCCTATTAGGGACCCCAATCAAGGCTGTCCTTCCGTGGGTGACTCTTATGCTCTTTTAGAGCTCAACTGTTCAGCATCCACAGAAGCTATGCTTGGAGCAGGATGGTGGGTGCAGTCTGTTCACAGAGTGGCCTCCATTTCCCTGGAGGCTCATTTGTGCTCAGGACTAGGGAAGAGATGGAAATCCTGACTCCATTCCCAGAGTCTTTATAGTTGACTTTTCCTTTCCTAAAGAGCCACCCCTGCTCTCCAGGGATTAGCAGAGTACCCTGATCTTCTCACTTAGCTCTTTTCTTTCTTCCTTCCTCCTCACCTGCCTCCCTCCTTCCCTCCTTCCCCCTCCCTCCCTCCCCTCCTTCCTTCCTTCCTTTCCTTCCTTCTTTTCCTTCCTTCTTGTTTCCTTGAAAGAAACATTTATTGAGCAGTTTTAAATTCGGGGCACTGTGCCCAGTACTGGGAATACCACAGTGAACAAGATACTCTCTCTGCCCCCATGGAACATTCTATTTATCCATTGGGGAAAAGAAGGGAAAGAAGCAATTGCAATATATCCCTGTGCTAGGAAGCTCTAAGATATCCCATGACCCCTGCCTCCCGGTATTCATGCCCTATGTAATCCCCTCTCCTGAGTGTTGGCTGGACTTAGCAAGTTGCTTCTAACAAATAGAATATGCCAGAGCAATGGGATGTCACTTCTGAGATTAGGTAATAAAAAGGCCCTGGCTTTGATCATGGGTTTTCCCCACCACCATCACTCCCCCATCTCTCTCCCCTGGCTCTGGGGGAAGCAAGCTGCCATGTGCTTCACCACTGTGCTACACAACCAGTGTCATTTGTTAGAAAGAGAAGGTAATTGTAAGTACAATCACAAGAAAAATAAAACAATGCTGTTAAATCCTAACAAAACAAGATTGTCCCCTGAAAGCTCTAAATCTAAGATCTCCTTGTTCCCTCTCTCTGTGTTACTCTTCAGAAGAGAGGTGATTAAAAACTTAGTACTAAGGATTTCCCTAGCAGTCCAGTTGTTGAGACTCTGCGCTTCCAATGCAAGGGGTGTGGGTTCGATCCCTGGTCAAGGAACTAGGATCCCACATGCCATGTGGTGTGGCAAAAAAAGTAATAAAAAAAAAACAACTTAGTACTAAACTGAATTTTTCTCTTTGAGGTGACATGAAGGATTAGAGAATTAAAAAAGGAATCATATGATTCTATTTTAGTTACTGCTGTTGTTCACATATGACTAAAATTCATCTCTTATTCATGAAGCACTTTTACAACACTACCCTACCCTAGTCAGCTGAGACCGTAAGCCACAAAATATGGGTCAGTACTCAAACAGAGAAAGCTGTTTTTTTTTTAACTGAAGTATAGTTAATTTACAATGTTGTGTTAGTTTCTGGTGTACAGCAAAGTGATTCCATTATGTATATATATAATTTTTCATATTCTTTTCCATTATAGTTTATAAGATATTGAATATATTTCCCTGTGCTATACGGTAGGACCTTGTTGTCTGGCAATTTTATTCACAGTAGCTTTGCATCTGCCAATCGCAAACCCCTAGTTTATGCCACCTCCCCCACTTTCCCCTTTGGTAACCAGCAGTTTGTTTTCTATGTCTGTGAGTCTATTTCTGTTTTATAAATAAGTTAATTTGCATCATATTTTAGATTCTATATGTGATATCATATGATGTTTGTCTTTCTCTGTCTGACTTATTTCACTTAGTTTGATAATTTCTAGGTCTATTCATGTTGCTGTAAATGGCATTACCTCATTCTTTTTTATGGCTGAATAGTATTCCATATATAGATACACCACATCTTCTTTATCCATTCATCTGCCAATGGACATTTAGGTTGCTTCCATGTCTTGGCTGTTGTAAATAGTGAAAGCTGTTTTGTTTTGTTTTGTTTTTACGCCAAACCTAAAGCCGTAGTTCTGTATCTGGGTGCACAGAAGAGTGGTGTTCCGTGTATTTTCATTGTTTGTTACCAGATTTTGATCAATATATAAAATTGATTTCCTCCCTCCAGCTGATGATACACATTTTTATGTATGTGTGACAGGAGACTATGCAAAGTGAGTTGGGCAATGTGTATCCCACTCTCCATACTTGAGAAATATCACTTCTCCCTGGGAACCAGGAATTGGAACACTTGTCAGATCTATAACTACTCAAAGGCTACATAGCAATAAAGGGTGAACCAGGAAATAGTAAAATAACTCTAGAAAGGCGTTTCAATTTTCCAAAACTTGCTTTTTAAAAATCATCATTCGTCTTTTAATGTTTTTGAGCACACTGAACAGACTTCTAGAATTCCAAAGTGTGGCTAATCCTTCCACTTTAGAGTTGAGAGGCTCAACCCTAAAGTATGAAAAGGGTTATTGCTTAGAGGTCAAAGGCAGAATCCTTCCACTAGCAACCATGTCAAATTTCAGAATTTTTGCAATAAGGGTTGTGCTTTTATGGGAACAAATACTTCCTATTCATTTGTTCTGTCAAGCAATAAAATATGACTAGTGATTTGCAGAGATAAAATTCTCTCTGAAATGCTTCTTAACCTGCAACTTAATCTCTTTTTTTCTAAGATATATTATGAGAAACACTTTGAGCTTGTAAATGATTTGTTCCAAGTGACAACAGAGAATAAAATTTCCTAAAGGTACAGTGTTTTCCTTTCTCAGAATGTTGGAATCTGCCTGATATATTTCTAAATAAATGGGATCAAACAGTATAGTCAATACCCCAGAAGTGCAGAGGTGGGGGAAGAGGAGGTGCAGGGCAAGAGTTGGGGATACAGTTTTGTGCATAAGAACAGAAGAAGGTACAGGGTTAGAGAATTGTTATTATTTCTCCTCCAGTGCAGAAATGGGTCATGTTTAGGTGCCTGGAGTGAGCTTGGCAGAAAATCACTTGCTTCCTCATGCTGTTATGTTCCACAGGACTTTCTGTCCACATTACTGTCTTAGTGAATGGCCTATTTTGTAAACTAAATACCACAGTAGTTCCACATATCCAAATTAGAAGAAATATGTTGACCTGAAATATGAAAATCATTGAGATGTCAGACTTGATTTTTTCCTTGTTTAAATTTTAAAAGAGATACTTGCCTAACATCCCCCAAATGATTTTAAATTAATGTCTAACTTGGATTAAAATCTTTGAGTCCCAGACAGGGAAGAAATAAAAATAAGTCACAAGAAGAGATTGAATAAGTACCACTTCCTTTCTGAAGGAAGATGTATGACTCCCCCGTCACCATTTTCTGGCCTCTAAGAAGGAGTTTTCACAGAGCAAAGTAAGTTCTATTTGCTTATAAGGTCAAATCAATAATAGGGCTTCCCTGGTGGTGCAGTGGTTAAGAATCCACCTGCCAATGCAGGGGACACGGGTTCGATGCCTGGTCTGGGAAGATCCCACATGCCGTGGAGCAACTAAGCCCGTGTGCCGCAACTACTGAGCCCGCGTGCCACAACTACTGAAGCCTGTGTGCCTAGAGCCCGTGCTCCGCAACAAGAAAAGTCACCACAATGAGAAGGCCGTGCACCACAACGAAGAGTAGCCCCCGCTCGCCACAACTAGAGAAAGCCCCTGTGCAGCAGTGAAGACCCAACACAGCCAAAAATAAAAAATAAAAATTGAAAAAAAAAGTTCAAATCAATAATAGTTATATTTAATTGGGACATAACTGAGGAAAAAGGACAGATTGTCATACTCTAGCAGGTCAGCCTTAGGGCATGCAGGACCTCGCTGACTGGCTGGTGGGGAGGAGGTGGAGGCTGGACCCAAGCTCAAGAATCATAATATGGCTGTGGCTCTGACCCAAAGACACTGGGTGATGGTCCACGTTGATGTTCAAAGAGGAGGTATAAATGCTGATATCTCAGGGGGTCCAGTTTACAGATGGAGCATGTCAGCAAAGGTCTCCATACCCAGGTGAAGCTTCACGTTAACAGGGAACTAATATCATGCTTACAAATGGTTCATCTTTTTAGAGTATAACTACAGCCAGCAATTTGAGGGTCAGTGGAGTGCCTCCAGTACCCCAGGAAGGGGAATGGTGAGACTTGCCAGTGCTCTAGCAGAGTAGAGCTGGGCTCTATTCATCAGAGAAACTGAGGCAGAAGTCTAATCACACAAAACAGACCCCCACCGTGAGATTTAGGAAAGTGTTATAACTCAGTGAACCCACCACAGGCATCACAGATACTGGGTATACAGAAAGACAACTATTTCTAGAACCTACCCACTTGCAAATGTGGGTCTCAGTGATGCCAGCTTTGAAGGTAGGAACCGACATTAGTGTTAGGAAACCAAGCAACTTTTCTATGGCAAGGAGGATCATCAGTACCCATTGAGAGTGTGGTCAGTGATAGCCCTGTGCTACATTTCATGGAAAGGAAGTGTAAAAGAATTTATAGAATCCCAAATGGCCAATGAACAAATGAAAGATACCCAACCTCAATGGCAATCCGGGAAATGCAAGTTAAAACCACAACTGGTACCATTTCACACCCATCAGGTATACATAAGGATGTTACTGCAGCATTGTGAAAAAACTACAGTTACCTAAACATTCATCAATAGAATGGATATTTGATTTAGTAACAAATATTTATTGTAATTTAAATTTTGTATTATATTTTGCAATGGAATGCTATAAAAATGCTATAAAGCAGTGAACATGGATGAACATGAGCTAGTAAAGAAAACTGAAGGCACATTTATGAAATGATATATATCTAGCGTAACACAAGCTTAAGTTATAGAGTATATCTAATACCTAAATTAATGCATAAAAGCACTTTGTTCCTACTCCTAACATAACACTCTCTAGGTTATATTGGAAATTTTTATTTAGATGCCCAGTGACCCAATACGACAGTAAGTTCTTTGAAGGCAGGAACCAAGCAGAATTCCATAATAGAGTAGGTGCTCCATAATATTAGCTGAAATCTTGCCATTTGTGACAACATGGATAGACCTTGAGGGTATTTTGCTAAGTGAGATAAGTCAAATGGAGAAAGACAAATACCATATTATTTCACTCATATTTGGAATATTTTTAAAATTTTAATTAATGAATTAATAATAAATAAGCCAAGCCAAACAAAAACGAATACATGGATACAGAGAACAGAGTAGTGGTTACCAGAGGGGAAACTGGGTGGGGGAGGGTAAAATGGGTAAAGGGGGTCAACTGTAGGGTGATGGATGGAAACTAAACCTTTGCTGATGAGCATGCTATAGTGTAGACAGAAGTTGAAATACAACGTTGTACATGTAAAACTTAAATAATGTTATAGACCAGTAAAAAATAATACTGTTAGTTGAATGAATTAGTAAGTGAATGAAGACTTAAAAGACACAATTGTGTCAGTTGCTTAACTGTCATTATTTGGACCAAGGTCAAAGCCATCATTGCTATTCCTTGGCCCCTGCTCCTCCTCCTTCCAACCTGGTCTTTTTTTGAACCCCTGACCTTCTCTCTTTACACATTTGTTGGACCAGTCAGGGAAGTTGGGAAAGAGATGCTCTGTCCCCATAGCTCACTTTCTATCCACACTTCCCATCTCAACTTGGACAGTTTGCGACTACCCCAAGGAGAATCATATGTCTTGGAGGTGATCGAAGAATAGACCATTTTTTGTATGATATGTATTCATGTATATATGTGTGTTCTCACATGTATGTGCATAAAAGACCGGCAAGGGCTGAATGTTGAGCTTTCCCTCTACCATATTACCCCGAATTTTAAGGACACTCCAGAGACTCACACACAGAAAAGTAAATAAAACACTGTGGCTGCTCTCAGAGCACCTTGATGGGCCTTTACAGTAAGAGGCAAGTCAAGGATATACCTAGAATAAATCCAAAGAGTAGCATGTGCCAGGAGGCCTTTACAAATTCTAAAAAAGGCAATACCTAAAAGAATGTTCAACCTGTATTTGAAGCAGGAGAAACAAAAAAAGGGATAAACCCACTGCCAAGGGAACATGATGCAATGTTAACAGATGGCACAGAGAACATGGAAAAACCTCATTTTCATTTTGCTTTGATTTTCAAAAACAGCCTTTCCCAAAGTGGGTTCCCCAGAATGCTTGTTCTTTAATGGGTTTTGCAGAAAGAAGAGTTGCATGACCAAATACATTTGAGAAACATTAGGAAAATACACAGATTTCTTTACTGCAGGACTTTTCAGATGCTTTAAGATGCTACAATGTTCTTTGAAACCCTAAAAGAGGGGTAGCGTCTTCACTGCTATTCAGACATATGTAATAATTGACACTTTTTATCTGGAAGCACCTCATGGGACTAGTGTTTGGTGGAACATGCTTGGAAAACAAGGAGAATGGTCTCTAACAAAAACATGTGGAATAAATAGTGCAAAGACAAAGGAAACTATAGTTCTGTCTTTGAGGAAATTTGAGAGAGAGGAAAAGATTACTTAACTAGTTTCAAGGATTTCAAATCTTTCAGCCCGGAAGGTACATTCCAACTACTAAAATCAGTTTTGAGAAGTAAAAGAAAATGTTAAGGTTTCCATCAGATTGGAAATAAGCAAGTAATATATCCAAAGAAATGTTTTTAAAACTTGAGACCAAAATGTGATCCCCATTTAGAGCTAAAACAGATTTTCATTCCACTATGATTCTTCTATTGCAAGTGACAGAAATGAATGCTGACTATTTTAAGGAAAAAGTGAATGCACTGGTGGGACTTTTACTGGGAGGAAAGATGAGAAACTAGAGACTCAGGCTTAAAACCAGGGCAGGAACCAAGGAAGCCATGGGCACTGGAGCCTCAGTTGCAGTGGCTGAACTGAGTTCCTTCAAGCATTTTTCTTCTCTATCAGTTATTTTACCAAAGATTCTAAGTCCCAGAAGAGGGAGTCAGGTTGGAACAGCTTTTTTCTCATGCCAGCCTCTTCGCCAAGGGAGAGCCAGGCATCAAGAATGCACACAATGGGGAGATATATTACCTAAAATTAAGAGGGGGGTTGGTAGAAAGGGAAAATAAATGGTGAGTGCCTGAAAATCAACAAATTCCCATTATGTGTTTCCTAAGAACCGGCTATATCAAATTAATCTAATTGCCTGAGGTTGGTAAAACTCCAAAATGGCGTAGAAGAACGCTATTCATTATGTTTAATTCATCCATTTATTTGTAAATCTTCAATACCCAGCAAGTAAACACAAGGCACCACGGTATACAAATCACATTAGCCCCCTGCTTAAAGCCTTCAGTGGTTTACAACTTAGGATAAAACACAAAATCCCAAGGCCCCACGGTGTCTGGACCCCTGACTCTCTCCCATCCCTCTCCCCTTGCCCGTCCGTCCCAGCCGCAGTGCGCCAGGCTTCCCACACGCTGCTGTGTCTGCTGGACATGCTTTTTTCAGTCAAGCCTGAATAAGCTGAATAACCCCTAGTTATAGTGGGCCTCCAGTTAAATGTTGGTTCCTCAGAGAAGTCTTGCTAAACGCTCAGTTCCATTCTGTCTCTCCTTTTGTTCCGGCCCCTGCCTCCCTGGTTTCTTCCTTCATGACACAATTTACAATCTCCTATTTTGCTTGTTGATTTATGTAATGACTCTCTTCCTCAGTAGATGACACACCTCCAAAATCCAAGGACTGCATCTATTTTGTTCAATTCTAAATGCAACATGTAACACAGACCTTGACCAGTGTTGGCACACAAGAAATACTGTTTAGTGGAGATTCAGAAATGAATATGAACTCTATTTATATGGAGTCTGTATTCCAGAGACAAGAAATTATAATGATCACTGTGGTGAGCTCAATACTAGAGGCTTGTAGAGAGTACCAAAGGAACACCCTGAAGGGAAGGGTTACTTTGTCCATGAGACAATTTCACAAAGTCTCCCTGGTGTTCTTGTAGATTTCTCCAAGAGGATGCATGAGGGTGGATGACAATACCAGGTGGCAAATGCACAGAGGGAGAGAGAAGAGGGAGGGAAGTTTGAGGGTACACCTTTAGGTGAGTGTGACAGGATCTGGGCTTTGACCCTCTCTGCAGCATTTGTATCCAAGATTCACATGAAAACAGAATAATTATGAAATCTGCACATGACACAGAATTGGGAAGAATGACTAATGTGCTGTCTTATCCTGCTATTCTATTTCATCAGGTTGGCTTTAAACGTTCATTCTACATTGCATTCCTGAATGGAACAGTTGCTTCCTATTAAGTGGTAGTGTCTTTGTGTTTAAATATATTTGTAATTTAATTCAAATGACTTGGAAAATGGGGTTTCTAAAAGAACAAGTCAATGACTTGATAGTCTGGAATGTTAAATATGTTACAAAGTTAATTCATGATGGCCACAGTTAAACGCAAAAACATAAAAACCAAACGTTTAACATTCCTTTTTCAAATGCATGTGCTGTCAGCCTTTCAATTATTACCATAACATGATTTTTATTAAACTCTTACTTTTCTTTCAGTTGCACAATTAGGCCTAAATTCAACGTTTTAACCACACCATGAAAAGGCCATTAGTCAATTTATGCTTACTCAGTTGTTAAAATGAGGTAATAAAAACCAATTTCCTGGGCTGGTCTACCCTCCTTCTCTCCCTCCCCCTTCCTTCCTCCCTCTTTCCCTCTTTCACTTCCTCCCTCCCATCTCCCTTCCTTCCTCCTTCTACAAGCATTTATTAAGATCCTAATGTGAGCCTGGAGCCCTGCTAGGAGCACATATTTTGAATATATAATACTTGGATTCAGGCATATTTAACCAGCTACATCCAGAGTGAGTTTAACATGATTCGATTAGCCCATTACAGTACATCTCCAGAAGCATCTCATACATTTTTAAACTCCTTATTTCAGCCCAATTTGATGTAATAGTGTTGGCCTCCCCCTATACCCCACACATTCACATATTCATCCATAGATACTGATTCACCACCATGCTGTTCTTGGTTAGTTTATTGTTTACTCCAACTTTGGCGGAGAGCAAAATAAAAATGTACTCAGCTGACTCTTTGGTGAGTCAGTAAGCCTTCTTTTCATTTCCTAATTCAAGTTCTAGTTAAGGCTGGAATAAGCAGCTCTCCACCCAGCAATTGTAATTAAACCCATTTATTTAAAAAATATACACGGATCTTAACACATCAATTAAAATGGTTATAGGTTGTATCTAATATAACATGGGAATCAAACAAGCACACAGTTCTACATATGACATAGACTGGGTGAATTTAATTTAGCTGATATATCGCTGTGGACCCGCTTCATTGTCCTCTGCTGTTTTTGGACATGTTTCCCTTTTCTTGCTTTGTTGTTGTTGGTATTTAGTAGACTACCCAGGTCTCCCTGAGTAAGGATAGAAGACAAGAATGTGTTTGCCTTGTGCATGGTGTTCCCCAACATCACAGTGATACATGAAAAAATGTCCTGCAGAGTGTTGAGTTTCTCCAAATCATTCATTTTAAAATAAACTAGAAAAATAAATAAATAAATAAAATAAAATAAAATAAAATAAACTAGGAGGGAAGGAAATCCAAAAAGGAGGTGAGGAGGTGGGGGGGCGGTATATGTATACATATAGCTGATTCACTTTGCTGTACAGCAGAAACTAACACAACATTGTAAAGCAACTATACTCCAATAAAAATTTTTTAAAAAATAAAATAAAATAGGAAATTCCATATATTTAGCAGAATTACTTTACAAAGTTAAATCAAGGGTAAATCTTAGTAGACTTGTATGGATGTAGATTGGGATTTTCCTGTTGATAAGAGTAAGATACAACCTCAGAGGTGTAAACAATAGGTAAGAAGCAGCCCCTTATTTTAAAGAAGGGCCCTCAACACATGTGCACAGGTCTCACTATGAAATGGACTTTCTGGTCCAGCAATCATCACTCCCACAGCCTTTAGCAGAGAAAGATGGGCAGATGCATCTTTAGGGGGACTTCCCAAGAGGAGTGAGCATGGTGGCATTTCTTCCCTGGTCTGAATGGGCCATTGCTTTTCCCACTGGAACCAAGTGAAGGGAGGCAGCGAGAGAGCCCCTCAGCACTCTGGAGTGCCAGCCAGAAAGGGGTGTGGGGCTTTCAATCCCTGGCCAGATGCTTGCTTGGCTGGAGGAATGTGTACGTTTACCCTGTGCTATTACAGGAGTGCAAGATGAGCAAGTTTTTGGAAGAATCTGACAAGGGTTCTTTGGAGTTTGAGGGATATAGAGAAATCTGCACACTAAAGTCTGGCTAGAGCTGCCCCTAGTGGCTGGGTGAGGACGAAGGGTTGCAAGTTACACTTCCACCATTTGTCTGGGCAAGAATGCACAATGTTTCCCAGGGACTGGAGGGTCCCAGTGGAGACTGTCTACCCAATGGAGTGAAAGGAAAGGCCATGCTTGGCAGCTGTAATAGGAGAGGGGGGAAGGAGGGAGATTTGGAATGGATGAGAAATTAAAGTTTAATTTACACTTGACTGGAATTTTCCGTAGCTGAAAATGAGACTCTTCTCACATCTGAGAGTGGCCCCAAAGGTCAAGGATCTGCCTGAAATGTCACCGGGGACAGCGAAGGGAGATCTGCTTGTTTGAAGGCAGTGGTGGGAGAAGACAAAGCAGTTTACTGATTATAATCACTGATTTAGCACATTTAATAAATCAGTTACACAATTTATTTAAAAAGTCAGCTATTACACCACCTATGGAGTGTTCTTGCCAAAATTTAAAAAAAAAATTTTTTTGAGCCTAATTTAATCAGATCTCTTGAACTAACTAACAGCTTCCAGGACAGACAGGAGATGGAAGAAGAACCTGTTAATGACACTAGGAGGGTACCCTTAGCCAAATCCAGAAGGTTAGATATTCCACAGGACAAAAGCCCCCTTTTTCTTCAACAAACACATGGCATCGAGGAAGAAAGAGAAGGGAAACTGTCATAAGTTAAAAGAAACTTGAGAATATCTGACATATGTCAGATATTGAATTTTTATTTGAACTGTAAAAAGATATTTCTGAGACAATCAGGAAATATTGAACTTGGATTGGATATTAAATATATTAAGGAATTGTTATTAATTTGGGGGCATGATAATGTTATGATGTTATTTTTTTCTTTTAGGTTCTTATGCACTAGAGAAATATACTGAGGTATTTATAGGTGAAGGTTTGTTTTAAAATACTCCAGGATAAAATAATAAAAAATAAGTGTAAATTATCAGAATAACAAACAACCCAATCCAAAAAGGGGCAGAAGAGCCAAATAGACATATCTCCAAAGAAGACATACAGATGGCCAAAAAGCACATGAAAAAATGCTCAACATCATTAATTATTAGAGAAATGCAAATCAAAACTACAATGAGGTATCACCTCACACCAGTCAGAATGGCCATCACCACAAAATCTGCAAACAACCAATGCTGGAGAGAGGGAACCCTCCTACACTGTTGGTGGGAATGTAAATTGGTACAGCCACTATGGAGAACAGTATGGAGGTTCCTTAAAAAACTAAAAGTAGAGCTATCATATCCTCCTCCTAGGCATATACCCAGAGAAAACCATAATTAGAAAAGATACATGTACCCCAATGTTCATTGCAGCACTATTTACAATAGCCAGGACATGGAACCAACCTAAATGTCCACTGACAGAGGAATGGATAAAGAAGATGTGATACGTATATACAATGCAATATTACTCAGCCATAAAAAAGAACGAAATAATGCCATTGCAGCAACATGGATGGACCTAGAGATTGTCATGCTGAGTGAAGTAAGTCAGACAGAGAAAGACAAATATCATATGATATCACTTATATGTGGAATCTAAAAAAAGGGTACAAATGAACTTATTTACAAAACAAGTAGAGTCACAGATGTAGAAAAGAAATCTGTGGTTATCAGGGGGTAAGGGGGGGTGGGATAAATTGGGAGATTGGGATTGACATATACACACTACTATATATAAAATAGATGACTAATAAGGACCTACTGTATAGCACAGGGAACTCTACTCAATACTCTGTAATGGCCTATATGGGAAAAGAATCTAAAAAAAGAGTGGATATATGTATATGTATAACTGATTCACTTTGCTATATACCTGACACTAACACAACATTGTAAATCAACTACACTCCAATAAAAATTTAAAAATAAAAAATAAAACAAACATAAATTTCTAGAAAAGAAAAATAAATTAAATAAAATATACTCCAGGCTAAAAGAAAATAAAGTGTGAATTTGGAGAGAGGACTGATGAAAAAAGGATGGTGGAATGGGAATAATTGTTGAATTTAGGTGATGGGTACCATGAGGCTTTATTATACCATTCTTTTTATTTTTGTAAGTGTGAAATTTTCTCATAAGATACAGCCTCAGATAAATAAATAATAAATGTTAAAAAATAGAAGTTAAATTAAAAGGCTGTTCAGATAGCAAATATCTTTTTTATTTTTTAAGGTCTGGGGATGGTATGGTATAATGGTTAACAGCTCAAGTGCTGAAATTAAACTTAGTTTTGAATGTTGACTACAACCATTATCAGTTATGTGACCTTCGGAAAATCACTTAACTTTATAAGCCCCATTTTCCCCATCTGCAAGATGAGAATAATAATAATGCCTATTATTGTTGCTACAAGGGTTTAATGTGATAATACGTGTAAAATATTAACAAAGCACAGAGTTGTTGCAACTATTAATCAGTAATCTCTGCAAGTAGGCACAAAGTAAGTGCAACTATTAGCTTAGTCAAATTTAATTTTCACTTCTCTCTCTGTTTCCATTTTAAGCCACTATTTTTGATGCTATTGCTGTCTTGTTACCTTAAGTCTCAAAACTGTAATGCAGAAGTGCACATTTGCTTAGACAGAGATCCTCAGGGGTGGGAAACCGATTTTTTAATCTCCTCACCTTGGAATGCATCCAGACTTGAGCTTTGATCAGTTAAAGTTCTATAATTGCTAGTTGCACAAACCAATTCTAAACAACTTAAGGGGGAAAAAAAAGGATATCTTACAGAATCAAGGAAAATTTGAATCTGTGAAGGCAGACTCAGGGCAAGCTCAAGAGCCAGAAAACTCTAGAGATCTAAGTAGCATGAAGCCATATGTTTAGTTTTTTCAGGTTACCACAATCAAGATGAATGAACTTCAACCATTTGAAGTTTCTATGTCACTTTGCGTAAGATTTCAGTTTCAGAGAGTGTCTGAGTGGCTCAGTTTGGGTCACATGCCCATTCCTTGGTTGGAATGGGGAGAGGAATTGGGTACCTCTAGTGACAGTCCTACCAAGACTATATCCAAAGATTGTTATCTCTAACAATAGTGCCTATCTAGGGAACTAGTTGTTCCCTAATGTTCATTCTTCCCTTCTTCCATGGTAATAGGGTTTTAGCTGACCAAATACCTGCCCAGAAAAAGGCTACATTTCCAAGCCTCCCTAGAAGTTCTATGTGGCCCTGTGACTAAGTTATGGCCATGAGCTATAAGCAGAAGTAATATGTGACACATCCAGGTTCTGCCCTTAATAGAATTGGTTGCATGCTCCTCAAGTCTCCTTAACCCCTTCCCCCTGGCTGAGAGAAGGCTAGAACCTTGGACCAACAATAGAAGTAAGACTGTGCAATTTAGCAAATAAAAATACAGGACGTTCAATTACATTCGAATTTCAGATAGACAAGGAATACTTAAAAAAAAAAAAAAGTATGTTCCATGCAATATTTGAACACAGAGAGGCTCAATGTATACAGTTAAGTGAGAACAGAGCAAGGGACTGAATAGTATATATTCATTGGTTAATGATCTATATGCTAGTGTATGTTTAGGAAAAAATCTAGTTTATGTTTGAATATGACCATTTTGTCTGTGGTAAGAACAGTGATTTGGAGAGGAAGGAGAGGAAGGCAAGAGACAATGGTGGCCCAGACCAGGTGGCAGCATTAAGAATGGAAAAGAGTAGACAATTGATGTTACATACTGACTATCAATACATGTGTTATGAAGATACACTAAATTGTTATCAGTGGTTTTCGCAGGGTGGGCAGAGTGTAAAAATATGTGGGACTTTCACATTCTAAATCATATATTTCTACAATATTTAAATAGGAAAGACTGATATTTTTTACTTCCTAGAAATAAGAAAAGTTCTGTATATTTAAAAGTACCATGATAAAAAAGAGTGGATACATGTATATGCATAACTGATTCACTTTGCTATACAGCAGAAAGTAACACAACATTGTAAGTCAACTATACTCCAATAAAAAATAAAAAATAAAATAAAATAAAAGCACCATGAGAAGCAATGAATGAAAACTTGGGAAAATTATTTTCAAAATACATGCTGCACAAAGGGTTGATATTCCTAATATATAAAGTGCTCTTACAAATTCAAAAGACAGAGATTAACATACCAGTAGAAAATGGGCAGAAGCCATGAAGAGGAAAGTGACAAAAGAAACACCTATTTCCAATAAACTGAAAACATTCTACCTCCTAAATCAGAAGAGAAATACATATGACAACTAGATAGTATTTTCCTCCTAAATTGGCAGTTTTTTAAAAGGAACAATCCTAATATTGGCTGTGCAAGTTCCGTGAGTAAGGTTGTTATCAGAGAGTGGGATTTGGGAGTTTAGTTCGTCATCAGTGAAGCAGCTTTCAGTGATGACAGATTCAAAGGAATTATGAGATCATGGTGTCAAGTGGGTTATCAATATTGTTCAACACAAATAACAACATTAACCATTTGTTACTGGGTATTTAAAATGTACCAGGCAAATGCTAAATGCTCACAAAATACTATTGAAGGAGGTGCTACTGTTCGCCACATTATACCAGTAAAAAAACTAAGTCTTAGAGTGGTTAAGTAGCGTAGCTAGCCTTTCTACATTTACATGGGTGGCATATCTGAGATTTAAATGACTCAGAAACACCTCATTCTTAACCACTGTGCTCTATACTTCATTCAGGCATGCAATATGCATTAATCAATTAAACATCAAGTATTAGGCACTAAACCAGGAACGGTGGATACAATAGTGAACAAAATCTTTATCTTTGTGTAGCTGATAAGCCAGAAGGAAATAGAGATAAGTAAGTAGGCAATTATAATACAGAGCCATATGTTGTCTACAAGAGACACACCTGAAACAAGCAGGGTACTGCTTTGTTTGAAGCCAGTATTTAGCAATCGGACACCAGGAGACTCCTAACTAGAAACATTGTTCTGGAATCTCATCTGTGAATGGTATCAGCCTTGGTCATCATGTCCTAGTGTTGTCTGGTTTGCAAGTATAGTTCTGTGCTTTAGGAGGTGTCAACAATCTCTGTCAGTCTTGGAGGGTCTCCTGAGGAGGCAGGGGGTCGGCTGTGGCTCACTATGGGGGCAAGGACACTGGTGGCAGAGGCCCCAGGGACTATCCCTTGGTTTGACCTCCGCCAGAGCTTACCATTTTGGCAACAAGACGGCAAATATGTTTTAAAATAAGTGTGGGGCTTCCCTGGTGGCGCAGTGGCTGAGAATCTGCCTGCCAATGCAGGGGACACGGGTTCGGGCCCTGGTCTGGGAGGATCCCACATGCCGCGGAGCAACTAGGCCCGTGAGCCACAACTACTGAGCCTGCGCGTCTGGAGCCTGTGCTCCGCAACAAGAGAGGCTGCGATAGTGAGAGGCCCGTGCACCGCGATGAAGAGTGGCCCCCGCTTGCCACAACTAGACAAAGCCCTTGCACAGAAACAAAGACCCAACACAGCCATAAATAAATAAATAAATAAATAAAATAAAATTAAACAAAGTAAGTGTGTTCCATGTACTATTTGGGACATACTTATATTAAAAATAATTCATTGTTTATCTGCAATTCAGATTTAACTGGGCAGCCTGTATTTTATCTGGCAGTCTCAGGTGGCAGTATTGAGACAACAGAAATCAGTAAATTCTGCAAATCAGACTCTACCTTGCCTTCCCAGAGAGCTGGTTGTTAAGCATTTGCCAGCACACCACTGCCTAAACCATTAAAAAAAGAGATTAAAATTCAAAGGATGTAAAACTCGTATGCTAAACAAATACTAACCAAAATCAAGGTGGTATGACTATATTCATATTAGACTTTAAAATAGACTTTAAAACAAAAAAATAATACTGTAATAAGGTAAAAACATTGATAGAAGATTCACTTCATCACAATTTAATAATTCTAAAGTTGTATAGGCCGCATAGCACAGCTTTAAAATACATAAAGTAAAAGTTGCCAGAATTATAAGAAAAATCAACAAATCCCCCAGCAGAGTGGGAGATTTTGATATATCATATCAATAATTAATTGACCAATCATAAAATATATTAGTAGGAATATAGATGATTTGAAAAATGCAACAAACTTCATGTAATGGACACATATAGACCCCTAGACCTGACAACTGGATTACATACATTCCTGTCAGGTGCCCCTAAAGCATTTATGTGAAAACTGTTCAGGTATATGGCCAAAAAGCAAGTTTGAATAAGTTATTAAAAGAACTGGCATACACAGACCATTTTCTTTAAACACAGTGCAATTGAATTAGAAATGCATTTTAAAAGATTTTTTAAAACAGTGTATGTCTGAAAATTTTAAAACATACTTCTTGGAGAGGAAAATGCATGTTCTCAATGCTTATATTAGAAAGAAAAGTATACCTGAAAGTAAATAAGCTAAGCTTCAAATCTAAGAGATTACAAGAGAAAACAAAAGAATAAAACCAGGGTACTTCCCTGGTGGTCCAGTGGCTAAGACTCTGTGCTCCCAATGCAGGGGGCCCGGGGTTCGATCCCTGGTCAGGGAACTAGATCCCGCATGCATGCTGCAACTAACAAGTCCGCATGCCGCAGCTAAAGATCCCGCTTGCCGCAACTAAGACCCGGTGCAGCCAAAATGAATAAATAAATAAATAAATAAATAAAAAAGAATAAAACCAAAGATAGTGGAAAAAAGGGCAAAATAACGATAAACAGAAATTAAAAGGACGGAACACACAAATGAACAAATTTAGGAAAAATTGTTAAAATTGTAAAAAAATTGAATCAGTATTTAAAAATCTTCTCATGCATGCAAAGAAAACCCACCAGGCCCAGATAATTTTATAGGTGAGTTTTAACACACTTTCAAGGAATATAAGATGGGGGTAGGGGAGAAGAAACACTCTTGGACTCATTTTCAGAAGTTGGGTATGTAAAATTAATAAACAGAAACCTCCAATAAGTAGAGTCAGGAGACCAGAAGGGGGAGCTCCTACACCCTGCCACGATAGTAAAGCCCAAGGCGAGGAAGAAAGACACTGCTTTCCTGGCAAGGACCCAGCCAATGAAGAGCCACGGACTCTCTGTTCACTACAGCCCTCCCAGCTTCCTTTTCCTCTCTCTAAAGGCATTCTCCTCCCCTCGCTGTGCCAGCACTTGTACCTGTCTTGCCATGGTTGCAGACCCCAAATTGCAATTCTCCGCTGATCAGGAATAAACCCGTCTTTGCTGGAGAAATATCCAGCAGTCTACTTATTTCAGGTTAACAGGTATAATGGTGATATTAAAACCAAACAATTTCAGTGTAAGAAATGCAAGTTATAGATTCTCTCAGTTTTGAATATAGATGTCAACATCCTAAAACAAATATTGGCAAACTGAATACCATAAGACATAGAAAAAGACCATACAGCCTTGCCAAGTTGAGTTGATTATAAGGATGCAGAATTGGTTTAACGTTAGAAAATCACTTAGTGTGTTGTGATTCACTACATCAAGAGATTAATGGCAATATGATCATCTCAGTAGATTAAAAATTCAATAAGGTTCAGCAGCAATTTGTGGTTTAAAAAGCAACCTTAACCTGATAATTTTAAAAAAAGGCCTAGAGCAAACATATTTTAATGAAGTATTAAAGTCATACTTTTAAAACCAAGAACAATACCAGGATGCTTCTTATCACTGTTTCTATATGACGTTGCAAGGAAAGTCTTATCCAAAGCAAGCCACAAGATAAAGAGATAATGACTGGAAATACATTTTAAAAACTGTCATTATTCACAAAGGATATAATAGCCTACAAAGAAAACACAAATGTATATCTTGACTTACTTTCGGAAATAGAGTGTAACAGGATCATAAAATTTAAGTTCAAAATATAAAAGGTTAATTATATTTTGATACAGCATCTACAGTTAGAAAATGCAACAAAAATATATCTAGGAATAATTTTAATAAAAATATGTAAGACCCTTTTGTAATAAAGTGTAAGACTACTGAATGGTATTAAAGAAGATCTAAATAAATGGAGAGACAAAACATATTTATGAATTAGAGGACTCTATAATTGAATATTTAATTCTTCCAAAATTGATGAAATTGTTTCTAATCAATTTCAATTAAAATCTCAACAGAATTTTTTATGTGGAATTTGTCAAAATGTTTCTAAAATCTATATGAAAAGCAAAAGGCCAAGACTAGCAAAGTTAGACTAAAAAAGAACAAAGCTACAATAAGATAAGATAATATGAAACTGGCAAGAGATAGATAGACAGATCAATAAAATAGAATAGAAAACCACCCACCCAAATTACATTTATGTTTATTGAAAAACCTGATATCTGACAGAGCTGGAAATGGATATCAGTGGGAGAAAGCAGGTACAACTGGTTATCCATGTGGAAAAATAAAAGGATGTTTAGTTTACACCATTTATAAAATCAATTTCAGATAGACTAAAGAATTAAATGTGAAAGACAAAATATTTATAAAGCTGTATAATATTTTTATGACATCAGCATATTAAAGGATTTCTCAAACAACACATAAAGGGAAATATTGATACATTTAAGTTCATTAAGATTAAGAAGTCCATTTATTAACAAATAAAACAAAGACAGTGAAAGGACAAGCCACAATCTGGAAGAAGATATTTATAACACAAATGACAGACAAAATACTAATATCTAGAATATGCAAATGGACAAAAGATAAAAATAGGAGTTTCACAGAAGAAGAAACTTAAATGTCAAATAAAACATGGAAAAATGCTCAGCCTCCCTAGGAAGTCAACAGAGACCATATGACCTGCAAAGCCTAAAATATATACTCTCTGGTCCTGTATAGAGGAAGTTCTCCAGTTCCTGCTATATAGTTCAGAAATGTCTTATAACAGTTAAAAATAAGGTCATATAAAAATATTAACATTAAAAAAGTTATTTGCATTACTACCTTACTTTAGCAGATGCCTCTAGACTAGAGATTTGAATCTACAATAACAAGCTTCTATGTTAAAGACCAAATAAAATACCCTATATGTATGGTATTTTTGAGGATGCAAGGAACAATTTAAAAGCCGAATTTTCTCTAGTGTGATGTGAAATAAGTCTCTGATTGAGACAGCAAAATGTTCGCACATTAAAAGGATCGTCAATTTGGATTTATCTCAATAAAGTCCTTCTTTTCACCTAATTATCAAATGGTTTGAACAGAATTGAGTTAATATATTACTGTTAAAGTGATTAAAGACTATTTAGGTGATAGCCTTAAAGATATCATGTCAAAAATATGACCATATTTGCAGAGTAGATGCTGACAAGGGAGGTCAAGTGGCTGGAAAATGTGTGGGAGGAAAAGTCTTTTCCCTCTCTCTTCTTAGGTTCAGTGGCTGGGGCCATGCAAATTGAACTGGCAAAAGACAGATTAACAGAAGAAGATTTATTAAATGTGCCTATCAGAGGCCTTACAGAAATGAAGTGAAAACCCTAAAGAAGCCAGCAAACCCAAAGTCTTATATACCATTTCAACAAAGAGCAATACTACATTTGTGAAGTGCAAGACAAAGGAAAAGGGGTTTGAGTTTCTGGGAAGATGGAAGATAAGGGTACTTGTAAGGTCTGTCATTTAGATGGCTCTCGGTACCATCTCTGGGCTTGTAAAAGTCCGGAGCTATCTCCAGTGATTAAGATGGGGAATGATAGGTTTCTCTTCCTGGTACAGGAGAGGGAGACACTTTTACAAATGGAAATGTATGTTTTGCTTTTGGCCAGATCGGGGGATGGCAGACAGTTTTTTTTTTCCCCCCATGCCTGCTGTTTCTTAATTGCCTTCAGCTCAAAATAATCCTTATGTCAGAGTAGCATATTTCAGTTTTTTCAGTAACAAGTGGCTTCTTGAGGTGGAATTTATTTCGTTGAGTTTTACAATCTGGATCTGGTTCCTCCCCCTTACCCCACACCCCCTCACCCCAGCTCTCTTCAGAGAGCACACAGTTGTTTCTTCTCTACTTTCACCTTGAGAATGAGAGGGTAACAGATTTTCTACAGGTGCTGCTTGTTTTTCCATCTCATCATATGTCATTTCTATTAATCTCTCTGCATAAAGTTAGGCTGGAAATTTCCTCTATTCAGGCATCAATATGAGAGTTTGGCTCTCCTTTAGGATTTAGTTTACTTCTTAATTTACTTTGGACTTGGTTACTTTACATTTTTTCCTCTTAATATGGCTTATGTTTTTATTTTTTTTTAATTTTAGCATTTTATTTATTTTTTTATATAGCAGGTTCTTATTAGTTATCCATTTTATATGTATTAGTGTATATATGTCAATCCCAATCTCCCAATTCATCACACCGCCACCCCTTCCCCGCCACTTTCCCCCCTTGGATGGCCTATGTTTTTAAAGTTAAAGTCAACCATATCATTTTTTGTTTTTACTCATTTATTCATTCGACACATATGATGAGTGCCTACTCTGGAACAGGCACTATTTTAGGTATTGGGGATACCGCAATGCACAAAAGAGGAGAAAAGTTCTGCCTTTATATTCTAACGGTGGGAGGAAACAATAAACAAGGTAAACATGTAAAATACATAATATGATAGTGATAAATGGTAAAAATGATTCTGTAGTAGTAGATGTTAAATTGTAGAAAACCAGACAGTGATTGATGCAAATAAATGTGTTTCAGCAATGCAAATAGCTTTGTCTCATAGGGATGCAAATGATTTGTGTCCAGTAGAAGACATTGGGTTGTAACCCAAATATTAGTTTTATTGCCCTATGGGGCATTAACCAATTTTTATGTAATTTAGTAATCTTATTCCAGCATTATTTTCCCTTTCAGTGACTATAAATACCTTTGTCTTCTTATGTCCCATTTGAACCAGGTTTATTATTCTGCTAGTTCTCTCATTAATGAGGTAAACAACAATGAGAATCATAGTTTTTAACTTTTTGAAAATGACATATTAACATATAGAATGTGATTTATGTAATTCTGATATGCTAAACATCTTTAATGAACAAACCAAAAAAAGATATAAATATATAACATAATAGAAATTTTTTTTTAAAAAACATTGTGGGTTGATTTTTAACATTCTAATGTTGATTGAATACTAGGCATTAGAAATGAAAATTATGAAGACCATACAGTTATAGGAGATAAAAGTTTATGAGAATGTTTTTAAAATATATAGTGTTACAAGGTAAACTGAGACCTATTAACATTTTTAAGAGTTTATTTGAGCAAAAATCTATTTTAATCAGGCAATACCAAACTAGAAGTGGTTAGGAGCACTCTACCAATAGGAGCTTTTATAGGGAAGAAGCAGAAGCCAAGCAAAGAAATTATTCGATTAGCCATAGCTTAAGTGTTTGCATTATTTTGAAAAGCCTAGTTGGATGTTTGTGATAGGTCGTCCTTAGATTTTGATTTCTTAACCTTAAGGTATTTCAGGCTTAGGTGTTGGTTTGCTTAGATAGGCTACTAAGATATTAGAACCACCTCAGTCTAATGGGCTCCTTATTTAATTAATTTCACAATAGATAAATAAAACAATTAAACTCCTAGAATGATATTGCCTATTTTACTGGTCTACTAGGTATTCAAGTATTTGAAATCATTAAGAGAATAGGCTTTGGAATCAGACTACCTGGCTTCAAATCCTGGCTCAACCACTTCTTGGGCTGGGCAATTGTTCTTTTTTTTGTTTAATCTAAGCCTCAGTACCTTTTATCTTATCAGATTATTGTGAGGAATAAATGAAATAATATAAGTAAGTTCAGAAAACTGCTGGTAAGTGCTTGATACATTTTAGCTACCAGGTTTCTGTTTATTTTGTTCTTGCAATGAAAAATTTACAATATACAAGGTAATGTAGAGCAAGTAAGTAACCACTGCAACTTCATATCGTTATGTAAATGACTTTAAAAACAACACACAGCTCTTTCCTGGTAGTGCAGTGGTTAAGAATCCACCTGCCAATGCAGGGGACAAGGGTTTGAGCCCTGGCCCGGGAAGATCCCACATGTCGCAGAGCAACTAAGCCCGAGCACCACACCTACTGAGCCTGCACTCTAGAGCCTGCAAGCCACAACTACTGAGCCCACGTGCAGCAGCTACTGAAGCCCGCACACCTAGAGCTAGTGCTCTGCAACAAGAGAAGCCACCTCAATGAGAAGCCCGCGCACCAAAACAAGGAGTAGCCCCTGCTCACCACAACTAGAGATAGCCTGTGCACAGCAAAGAAGACCCGATGCAGCCAAATAAATATATAAATAAAAATAATTTAAATAAATAAATAAATAAATAAATAAATAAAAACAACACACAATGTTTGCAATATTTAATAGAACAACATTATTCAATGTTGAAAAGTTTTACTTACTGGAGAGCTTCTTTCAAATAAAAAGGGATTAATTCTTATCCACCAACATAGTACTGTATTTTATTTCTATTTTATGGAACATTTTACAACCACAAGTAAGTTTGGTTTTCTAGTCAAAGCTGTGTCTCAACAATTAGTACTTCATTTGCATGAAAGAGAAACTTCTAAACTGACTGTTGCTTGAGTAAGCAATTGACAATACAAAGAAAATACCTTGCAGACATTTCTTTAGAGGGTTTACGAGTAAATCCACTTCTTCCAAACTTTAGCAGTTATTAATTTTCCAAATAAAAGAAACAAACAAGCCAAAAAAATTAAATACAATAAAAGGAAACAAAACAAAAACAGATATAGTTCCTTTTAAACTGTTGGCACAATTATTCAAGCCAACTTTCTAATCAGGGTCAGCAAACACTATGCAGGCTTAAAAAATGAGTTGGTCTTTCCAAATGTCTTCAACTTTCAAAGTCAGAGCAGATGGTACAACGGATTCCTTTATTCTATACTACCTCACAGTATTTTAAATTCACCAAGATTATCAAAATTGAGGGACAGAGATACTGATCTACCTAGAAATACCTTTAAGTTTTCAACTGTAAATTACTCCACTAAATTGGTTGTATGTGTTAAAAACAAACAAACAAAAAAATGAAATTCAACGAAGTAAATTTGAAGATTCTAATTGGCTCTGTTCAACGATTCAGTTACTCAGGAAGCAGCCCATTCTAGCAACTAGAAGGGCACTCTGAGGAGTGGTACAAAATGGTAAGCTTTTATAAAAAGGTAGGTGGGGCAAGGAAGTCATTAGCAGAAGAAAAGAGTTATTTTGGGCCAGGAGATCTTTTTAGGGGGAGGAGAATGGTAACAGTTTTATCATGCAGATTGTCTCTTCTTCCTCTGGGGGCTAGAGGGCCCACATGACAGGTTACCTCACTGGTGATGACCAGGAAATTCCAAACTGGTTGACTAAGATTACATTTCTGAGATCGAGAGCCCAGAAATAAACCCACACATATATGGGCAACTAATTTATGATAAAGGAGCCAAGAACATACCATGGAGAAAGGAAAGTCTCTTCAGTAAATCATGTTGGGAAAATTGCACAGCCACATGCAAAAGATTGAAACTAGACCCCTATCTTCTACCATATACAAAAATTAACTCAAAATGGATTAAAGACTTGAATGTAAGACCTGAAACCATAAAATTCCCAGAAGAAAGCAGGCAGTACACTTTTTGACATGAGCAGGATTCTGTGAGGCTCTCCTTGGTACAAAAACCTTTCTGGGACCCCCATTTCTTGCTTATAGCAAAAGGCTTCGGTCTCCTAGGCCTTCCCTGAGTTCTAAAGAGCAGATTCAACCAATTACTAGTTAGGGAAGTGAGGGAATGCAGAAACAAAGGAAAATCAGTGCAGAAATAAAGGAAAATCAGTCAAGAAAGAATATTTCGGTGATAAAACAGTCCTACTTCCTCCTTGATACATATCTTTGAGTTGTTCTGCAGGAACTAAGACCCCACCCAGGTGGAAAATGGTAACTACATGCTGAGACCCCAGACTGGTTGGAACCAGAAGGTTGATGATTGAGGTTCCTGGAACACCACCCTGTTATATCACCACTGATTAGAAGAAAGTCATGCCCCTGTAGCCCTCACCCCAAATGTTGCCTTTAAAAACTCTTCCCTGAAAGCCATTGGGGAGTTTGGGTCTTTTGAACATAAGCTGCCCACTCTCCTTGCTTGGCCCTTCGATAAACCTTTCTTTGCTCCTAACCCTGATGTTTTGATTTGTTTGGCTTCACTGTGCATGGGGCACATGAACATGGGTTCAACAACAACACAACAACAAGGAAAAACAAACAACCCAATTTAAAAATAGACAGAGGATCTGAACAACATTTTTCCAAAGAAGACACACAGATGGTCAGCAAGCACATGAAAAGATGTTCAGCATCACTAATTATTGGGGAAATGCAAATCAATACCACAGTTAGCTATCACCTCATGTCTGTTAGAATGGCTATTATCAAAAAGACAAGAAATAGCAAGTGTTGGCGAGAATGTGGAGAAAAGGGAATACTCCTGCATTGTTGGTGGGAATATAAGTTGGTGCAGCCACTATGGACTTCTCTCAAAAAATTGAGAACTGTTGACTTAAAAAATGCACAATGTAAAAGCTGTGGGTCAAGTTTATTCAGTGTCTTACTGAGGACTCTAACCCCAGAGACAGACTCTCAGATAGCACTGAGAAACTGTTCCAAAGAGGTAAGGGGGGAGGTCAGTATATATGTTATTTTGGCAAAGGGGGTACGTGCCACCAAGCATATATCTTGGTAGGAGGTTGCCAATAGTCAGGAGGAACAAACATCTTAGTTTATGGTTGTAGTGCTTTTCTAAGTATGGGAAGGTGAAAGAATCCAGGTTTATAAAAAGTCCAGGTTTATTTTCTCCTGAAAATATCTATTTGAAGGCCTGTTCTGCCAGTTTTCCCAGAGCACAGAGTTCCTCATTCCTGATCTCCATCCTGAACTCCTTTCAGGGTGTGTTAAAGGTAAGCTGCTGCAGTGGCTAATGATTCAATGCTTGTAGAACTGAATGGCAAGCAACATTCTTTAGTTGGTAGAACTACCACATGATCTAGCAATTCCATTTCTGGGTATGTATCAAAAGAATATGAAAACACTAATTAGAAAAGATACATTTCAGTATTATTTATAATAGCCAAAATATGGAAGCAACCTAAGTGCCCATCAGTGGATGAATGGATAAAGAAGAAGTTTTATATATATATATATATATATATATATATACACAATAGAATATTATTCAGCCATTAAAAAAAGATGAAATCTTGCCATTTGCAACAGCATGGATGGACCTTGAAGGCATTAAGGTGAAGTAAGTCAGATGGAGAAAGACAAATACCATGTGATTTCACTCATATGTAAAATATAAAAACAAACAAGCAAAACAAAACAAAATGAAAACAAACAGATACAGAGAATAGATTGGTAGTTACTAGAGGGGAAGTGGGGTTGGGTGAGGAATGGGTAAAGAAGGTCAATTGTATGGGCAGATAATACTAGATTTTGGGTTCTAAGAATGCTGTAGTGTATATGGAAGTTGAATTATAATGTTGTACACATGAAATTTATATAGTCATCCCTCTGTATCCATGGGGGATTGGTTCTAGGAGCCCCCATGGATACACACATGCTCGAGTTCCTTATACAAAATGGCATAGTACAATGAATACAGCTGGCCCTCCGTTAACTGTGGGTTTTGCATCCTCAGATTCAACCAACAGTGGATGGAAATTTTGGTTCGTGGTTGGTGGAATCTGCAGATGCGAAGCCTGAGAATAGGGAGGGTTGACCGTATATTTATAGAAAAAAAATCTGCATATAAATGGACCCTCACAGTTCAAACCCATGTTCAAGTTTCAACTATGTAATGTTTAAACCAGAGTTACCTAAAAAAAAAAAAAAAAAAGAAAGAAAGATTACATTCCTGGGGAAGATTAAAACTGCAGGTTGGTATTAAATCTAGGTTTAGTATTTAGCTTTAGCACAAGTGACACCATTTTGGGCTTATAGTTTTTCTTTTTAACATATGCTATCTCAGGATTTTTCTTCAGTATATAAAATGATTTAAAGATGATTTTTGTCACTTATTTTTCATCATAAGACTAAATTATTTATTATTAGCTTTAAATTTCATCCTAAGGTCTTCCAATTCAATTGCGACATATGTAGTAGTTTCTTGAGTGAACTGTAGGGGAGGAAAAATAATTTTGCCTCTACCCTTCTGAGTTATGGGCTGGGACACTCTGTAATAAAAGGCAGATTAGCAAGAGAAAAACAAATAGAATTGTATTAACATGTATACCTCATGTACACATGGGAGATACCCAGGGAAAAATGAATAACACCCTAGGTGGCCTATGCTACCAGCTGAAAGATCATCTTCAGCTAAAGATAAAAGAAAGCTGTGTGAATCTGTGTCTGTGTCTGTGTCTCTGTTGGTGGGAGGAGGCCAGTTATAGGAGGTTGCCAGGAAAAGACTGGTAATGAAGGGTAAAATTTCTTATGCACATTTAAGTTGGTGCCTTCTCCATTATAAGATTCTCTTGTAATTTAGTCATTCAGTTTGTTAATATGGTGTATCACATCGATCGATTTGTGGTTATTGAACCATCCTTGCATCCCCGGGCTAAATCCCACTTGATCATGGTGTATGATCCTTTCAATGTATTGTTGAATTCGGTTTGTTAATATTTTGTTGAGGATTTTTGCATCTATGTTCATATCAGTGATATTGGCCTGCAATTTTCTCTTTTTGTGATATCTTTGTCTGTTTTTGTTGTCAGGGTGATGTTGGTCTCATAGAAGAATTTGGTAGTGTGGCAAATTTAAGTTTTGCCTTTTGGAACCTTCTGGAGTTTCTTTTTTCAAATATTTTCAATCCATGGTTGGTTGAGTCTGCAGATGTGGAACCCATGAATACAGAGGGCCAGTTGAATATTTATGCAGCCAAACCTCAAATGCCAAGCCAACTCCAAGTCTTCTCACCCAAACAAGTTTGACTATATGTCCCTAGCCTATCAGATACTTTTCATTTGTCTCTTCCTTGTTCTTTATTCTTTATCCTATAAAAATGTCTTGCTTTCTACTTCATTTTGCAGTTCTCCAAAAGGAGACTATGAATGTCATGAAGTATTAAAATTTGTTGTATCACCTGAATTGTCTTCTTTTTTTTTTTAAACAGAGTTGCCTACCCTCTTCCTTTCTGCCCAAAAGCAGGGTATACATTTATCCCCTCTGCTGTACGAGGAAGAAGAGAGCTATCCTTATCGCTTGTTCAAAGATAAACTGAGGTATATTAAAAATGATAAGGTTTATTTGAGCAAAAATTGATTTGAATTGGGCAATACCCAACTGGAAGTAGTTAGAAACACTCCACAAACAGGAGCCAGGGGAAAGACTTTCTATAGAGAAGAGGCAGAAGCAAAGCAAGGAAATTATTTGATTAGCTATAGCTTAAGCAGTTGCATTAATTGAGAAAGCCTAGTGGGCTGTTTGTGACAGGTTGTCCTTAGGTTTTGATTTCTTAACCTTGAGGCATTTCAGGCTTAGGTTTTGGTTTGCTTATGTAGGCTGCTAAGGTATTGCCATTAATTTATAACATTGGAGATGGAGAACTGGCACTGAGATGAGTCTGCATAAACAAAACTTACTAAAATAACACTTATCCTCCATTCCTTCTACCCATATATTTTCTTGTCACTTTCCCACAATTTATCTGCCCTAGAAGCCCAAACTCCCTTTCCTTCGTCTAGTTACTTCTCTACAGTATATCACCATTTGTTAAAATGATATATAAGCCCCTGAGTCTAACCACTTCTTTGGATTTTTCACTTCTTTTTTTTTGTGAAGTTATCATGCACATGTAAATATTAATAAAACTTGTATGCCTTTTCTCCTGTTAATCTGTCTTTTGTTAGTTTAATTTGTATCTCCCCAGGTACTTGAGCTAAGAGGGTAGAGGAAAAGATTTTCTTTCCCTACAAGGTAAAAGGGAGAAGAAGGAGACTGTATTTTCCAAAGATTGTTCTTTAATTTTCTTCCCAGATTAATTTGTATGCTTGTTTGTCAACTAAGTATCCATTTTATATATTAACCAAAATCTGTCAAGTAAAATATATTTTTGGATCCCATTTTTAGCGAACTAACCTGTAACAAGCATGGTTCCTAAAACACTTTTAAAAAGTGTACCATCTGTTATTTTTTATGTAATCTTGCAATGCTGACATCAAGTACACTATTGTAATATCATTTACAAGTGATAACATGAATGAGATGATTGCCCTGAGTTATTAGGTAGATTTTTTCCTCCCTTAGCAAAGAAAACATTTTTCTTAATACAGATAGATATAGAGGAGAGAGAGAGGGAGAGAGAGGAGAGAAAAAGAAAGAGAGTCTCTTCCACCTAGAATATTTTTTACACAATAATAATTTAACTATAAATAATAATTATCTTAAGTAAAGTACTTTATCATCTCCCATTCCTCACTCATGCTACCTGTGGTGGCAAGACATTTTCACATTAGTATTTTACGATGGACCATTCATTTGAGCCCTGACCATAATACTCTGCTTTAGATTTTCAGACTATTCTAAGCAGTCTATGGGCTTAAGCAACATACTGTTTGAATTAGATGGCCTCTGGAATCTTCTGTCACTGAGTTTCTGTCAAGTCATAAGGGGAGATGGAAGTGCAATGGGTCTAAATTCTATACCACTCATAATTCTAATTATGCTGCCTAGGGAGGCCAGCTGGCTAGCTGTCAAGAGACCTCAGGAAGTTTATTTACATTGGTAAATTCACTGTGGTACAACCTCCGAATCTTTGCTTTGCAGGCTCAAAACTTGAATTTTTGTCAGCACATTGAAAGTAAAATCTTCTCTTGGCAAACTCATTTTATTCAAGCTTACAGAGACTGAAATGTCATTTTATTAATTTACAATGGGCAATAAAACAGTCGTGTGGACTGTTCTGCTTGCCTCAACAGGATAAGTGCATTTACTCTTTAAAGACAAAACTACCTGGGAAGCCAATTATAATTGAAAATTTGAGGGGTCTGTATTCAGAACAAGAGGAGGTAGTTGAATGATGGACCTCAGGGACAGGCTTTTCATGTAGCCTAGAGTGTTTTGAGTCTGTGATGTTCCCTTCTCACCCTTAATAGGGTTGAGTACGAAATGGAGGTACACATAGGCCATGTAGCTTAGTTTGGGGTGGGGTGAGATTTTGGGATGAGTAGGAACTGGACAGACAAAAGGAGGGTGAACATAGGGAACATTCCAGGCAAGTGGAATAGTATATGTCATGGCCTAGAAGTCAGGGAGAGACTGTGATGAGCCAGAAAACTGCAGTAGTTCAGCATGCCTGAAGCATACAGTGCAAAGAAAATAATGTCAAGTGATAAGCGGGGAGGGGTAGCCGGAGCAAAAGCATGGAAGGTCTTGCAAATCACAGTAAGGAGTTTGGGTTTTTGTCCTCAAAATGATGGGGATGAGTGAGGAATTTTAAGCAGGGGTGTAATGAAGATCGGGTTTGTGCTTTAGTAAGATCACTCTGGCTGCAGGGTAGAAAATGAATTAGATGGATGCAAGACCAAGATCAGAGATGAGTTACTTCTAGGTCAGAAAGGAGTGACTTGAAAATTGGGGCAATGTGAGACGGAATTTACAGGTCTGGGTGATTAATTAAATATGGGCAGAAATAAAAAGAGAATGGACAAAGATGGCAGATTTCTAGCTTGGGCGTGGTGGTGCCAGCAGTGGTATAGGAACCCAAGAGGTCATAGGGAAGTGAGTGAAGGGCAGAAGAGGCCCATGATGAGTCACTTTAGAGTTCAGACATTTTGAATTGAGCTTGAGGATTCTGGGGGATATCGAAATGGGTTTGTTCAGTAGGCTGTTAAATATTTGGGTTTCACATGTAGACGAGAGAGCCAGACTGCAGATTTTAGAATCAACAGCAAATAAATAACATGTAATAGAAACCCTAAGAGTGTCTGGTAACCCAATGAGAGTGTATGGGAGGTGGATAATAATGGTCCTGTAGCTGTAAACCTTGGTGCAATCCACCTTGTTTAGCCAAATTACTAAGATCAGCAACTAATAATACCAGTCACTCTTCTGTATACATTCTGGCAATGTCCTTTCAAAGTTGAGTAGTTCTAGTACATGACTGGGAGCTTAAAGTTTAAGTTTATGACATGATTTTCCAAAGTAGGCAACTTCTTGGAAGGCATACTGAGCTAACAATCACATAATAAAGCATTCCACTTGTATTTGTTAAATAGCTTTGTGCTAGCCTCAGAAGTCACACAGTGACTATTCATTTGAAGCAAATCGCTAAGTCCAGCCTACCTTCAAAGGAAGGCAAATTAAACTCTGCCTTTTGGTGGGAGGAGTGTCAAAGAATTTGCAGATATGTTTTAAAATCGTCAGGGGAAAAAGAGGCTACATTTACGTGTTTTGGAAGGTTTAGCCAGTAAGTTTACTACCAACGACTGGTCTGAAATTTACATTTTCCTTTCTCCCTCCCTCCTTCCAGCCCTTCCTCCCTTCCTTCCTTCCTATCTTTCAAAACTCATTTACAGATATTGACTACACACTGTGTCACAATCAATAAACTCTGAATTCAATGCTATATTGCTCATTGAAAAAAAATTTCTTTTAAAAAAAGCAACACAAATTTGGGAATTCCCTGGCAGTCCAGTGGTTAGGACTCGGAGCTTCCACTGCAGGGGGCATGTGTTCGATCCCTGGTCGGGGAACTAAGGTCCCCATGCCACATGTTGCATCCTAAACAAACAGAAAAACAAACAAACAAAAAACACAAATTTGTCACCTTACAGTTCTGGAGGTCAGAAGGCTGCAATCAGTTTCACTGAGCTTAAGTCAACGTATCTTCAATGGCTGGTTCCTTCTGGAGACTCAAGGGGAGAACGTTTCTAGCTCCTGGAGGCTGCCTGCATTCCTTGGCTCAGGACCTCTTCCCTGCATCATTCCAACTTCTTGCTTCTATTGTCACGCCTTCCACTTCCTCCTCTGTGTTCAATCTCTATCTCCTTTTTTTAAAAAATTGTGATAAAATATACATAACATAAAATTTATCATTTTAATCACTTTTAAGTGTATCCTTCAGTAGCATTAAGTAGATTCACATTGTTGTGGAACTATTCTCCACTATCCATTTCCAGAACTTTGTAGTAGGAAAGAGTTTTAAAATGCTGACCATTATTTTTGTATTTCCCTTCAGTGGAGTTCATGGAAGGAATCACAGCTTTGTAGGCATGGATAAATTCCAAACTTCTGATCCTCAGCAAACTCACCTATGATATTTAACATAGAGCTATAGACAGCAGATATGACATGTCTAGCATCGGGCAGGCTCTTTGCTCTTCATAGCTTAGATCTAGTATATATGAACATACAGAATCTAGTTTATTTTCCAACATTTCTCCAAGGGGAGGATAGCTTGACTCCGATTTAACACAAGGTCTTAACTGCTCTGCCTCTTGAAGCTGAAACTGATCCACTCACTACAGTAAGTCCCCTATATACAAACGAGTTTCATTCCAAGAGCGCGTTTGTAAGTCCAGCTTGTTCATAAGACCAGCAAAGTTAGCCTAGGTACCCAGCTAACAAAATCAGCTATATAGTAATGTACTGTAATAGGTTTATAATACTTTTCACACAAATAATACATAAAAACCAAACAAGCACAAAAAATAAAACATTTTTAATCTTACAGTACAGTACCTTGAAAAGTACAGTCGTACAGTACAACAGCTGGCGCTTCTTACACAGCAGTTACATCACTGCTGCTTTTACGCGTGCTTCTGGACATCCTGGGCTTGAAATAAAGATACTGTGCTACTGTACTCTATACAGTACTGTACAGTAAAGTACACAAAAGCACAACCACTTGTAGAGGATGCACGCATGTGACAATGTACTCCAGACACATGAACTAACATGTGATTGGACATGTGAACGCACGTTTGCATCTTTGAAAGTTCGCAACTTGAAGGTTCGTATGTAGGGGACTTACTACATCCACAAGCTCCCTTGCCTTTTGGCTCCTCATTGAGTTGGGCCAGTGGAAAGCACAAGCAGGAAATCCAGACGTTGGGAAGAGAATGAAGACGGGACATATCGTCCCTTGGTATCCTCTCTTTCACATCTAAGTGTTTTCTAAATACTCCCTACTGAAGGTCACAGCTTCTGTCCTGCAGCTCTCTCTCATAGATCTCTCTGGATTCTGGTTAACTGTTCTCTCTTCTTGCCCCTTCAGGCACTGGTCCAACTAGATATATGGTAACTCCTGCTGCTGCTAATCTAGGTGTGCCTCACCATTTCTTACTGGTTTTCTTAACTTTTGACCATACCTATTTCAGTTGTCCCCTCCTCTAAAATATTCTCAATTATACTTTTGCTTTTGGGCCCCAGAGTGATACTTTACTTTTTTTTGGAAACAAATCTCACTCAGAGCCCCATTATGTAAAACAGGTAAATGTGAAGCTACATCAGCTGATGCAAGGGTGAATAATGTAGGGCCTCAATTGCTTGCTTCTCCCCATCTACTGAGGTGGCCTCTGAGGGACCACTTAGGTCTTGGAGGGACATACTTAGAAAAACACTGGACTGAGCAAATCCAAGGAAATGCTAGCCCTGACCAACGCTCAGATGACATCTCTCTACCCAACTCATTAAATCACTTCACCTGACTTCACAAACACACTTTAGAAACATGTGAGAACAGAACTTCAGGTGTTAGTTGCATTTCTACAATTCGCCTACACCACCACCTTTTGTAGTAGTCCATGTGTTTTTTTCCATTTAGTTAGCTGTGCAGGTAGGGGGTCCACAGGTTGGTCTCAGTTAGAAGACTGATAGGAATGATGATTTGGATTTGATTTAACATCAATTTCATTTTGATTTACTACTGAATTTTTTTTTTCAAATAGGCAAAATAAAGAATCTTCACAAGATCAAAAAGATGAGTTAACCTAGCTCCCCACTGTTTTCGTAGTTCCCCAAATGTGTGGTTTTAGGAAACCCAAGCAGAATGAGGAGTCTTCCAGGTCAGAAAGTCCCAACCATGAACTTTCTGTGTATGACTGGAGGAGTCACATTGGCACTCAAGATTTCACACTGTTATCATAGATGGGAATTTTTTTTCCCTTTTCTTTCTTCCTTCCTTTCTTTCTTTCTTTTAAAAACAGTTTTTTAATTGAAGTATAGTTGATTTACAATGTTGTATTAATTTCAGCTGTACAGCAAAGTGACTCCGTTATACATATATATACATTCTTTTTTTTATACTCTTTTCCATTATGGTTTATCATAGGATACTGAATATAGTTCTCTGTGCTATACAGTAGGACAGTAGGACCTTGTTGTTTATCCATTCCATATATATATATAACAGCTTACATCTGCTAACCCCAATCTCCCACTCCATCCCTCCCACAACCCCCTCCCCCTTGACAACCACAAGTCTGTTCTCTATTTCTGTTTCTGTTTGATAGATAGGTTCCTTTGTGTCATATTTTAGATTCCACATATAAGTGATATCATATGGTATTTGTCTTTCTTTTCTTTTTTTTTGCCGTGCCACACGGCATGTGTAATCTTAGTTCCGCACCCAGGGATCCAACCTGTGCCCCTGCAGTGGAACCACTGGACCGCCAGGGAGTCCTGGTATTTGTCTTTCTCTTTCTGATTTACTTCATTTAGTTTGATAATCTCTAGTTGCATCCATGTTGCTACAAATGGCATTATTTCATTCTTTTTTATGGCTGAGTAGTAGTCCATGTATATATGTACCACATCTTCTTTATCCGTTCATCTGTCGATGGACATTTATGTTGTTTCCATGTCTTGGCTATTGTGAGTAGTGCTGCTATGAACATAGGGGTGCATGTATCTTTCTGGATTGGAGTTTTGTCTGGATATATGCCCAGGAGTGGGATTGTTGGATCATATGGTAATTCTATTTTTAGTTTTCTGAGGAGCCTCCATACTGTTTTTCATAGTGGCTCTACCAACTTATATTAGATGGGAATTTTTGTTGTGCTACCTCTACATGATTCCATGGACTATTTTGTACTCTAACAACTCAACATGTGGTTTGAATGCAATAGGCTTAGCCAGGGCCATATATATATGTGTATATATATATATATGTGTGTGTGTGTGTGTGTGTGTGTGTGTATTCATATACATATACATATATATATGTACATATATATGATTTTTAATAGCTCTTAAAACATAATTATTATTTTGGATCTTCCTTAAACCTGCTTCCAAAGAAACTCAATGGAGACCTGATACTTTTCTTGGAGTTACTCAAGTCAACTTGGAGAAAATCAGTAGGGACTTCTGGAGAATTCATGTATCTCCCCACTCCTTTGAAGTTCTCGTCTTTGCCTCCCTCCTCATCCTTCCCTCACGGGCTGAAAGAAGCACAAATTGATACTAGACTTCAGTTAGTTGGTTCAATGATGTTAACATAATTTGTCAAAAGTGAACAATTCAGTTAAGTTGAGAAAAATAAAAACTAATTGCTGCCAAATAGCTGGTTAGTAGTCCTGTGTGTATTCCTTAGAACCCCTAAACTATCTTTGCTTTACGTATACAGAGCCATCAGCTGCACTTTGCTTGTTGTATTGTGATTTTTCATAGATTTGCTTCTAATTGGAAATGAATTATTTGGTGGTCACACATGAAATTAAGAAGGAGAAAAATGTTCGAATTTACAAAGGTGGAGAATAAGTTGTTTCTCATAAATACTGGGAAAATTTTGAAGAGTCAAGAAACATACACACATATATATTATATCAAAAGAAAAAAGACTGCTGAGTAGGATCAAAAGATGTTGGATCACTCTCAAGATTGTTGGATATGGACTATATCTTCAAAAGTAGGAAGATCTTAGTTTGAGGAACCCTGTAAGGCAACTGTTACAGGAATGATTATATACCCGTCTGTCTTAGTTCAGGCTGCTATAACAAAATTCCACAGACTGGGTGGCAGAAATTTGTTGCTCACAGTCCTGGAGGCTGGAAGTCCAAGACCAGGGTGCCAGCATGGTTGGGTGAGGGGCCTTGTCTGGGTCACAGACCTCTTGTATCCTCACATAGAGGGACTAGAGAGTTCTTTATGGTTTCTTTTATAAGAACACTAATCCCATTCTTGAGAGCTCCACCCTCATGACCTAATCACCTCCTAAAGGCACCACCTACTAATACTGTCAGCTTTGGGGGTTAGGATTTCAACATATGAATTTTAGGTGGGCACAAACATCTAAGCCATAGTACCTTCCTTCCTTTCTTCATTCATTCATCAATAAATATTTATTGCTAACCATGGGTTGAGCATTGTTTTAATTATTGGGGACACACCAGTGAACAAGAGACAAGACCCTTATATTCTTGTTGTGGGGGACGTGAATAGAGAAACAAGAAAAGTCAGAAATGATAGTTTTCTCTGCTATGCAGAGAATTAGAATGGGTGATGTGATAGATTGGAGACTGCTTTAGCACTTTAGATGAGGTGATCCCTGAAGCTATCTCTGAGGAGATGACTTTTAAAGTGCAGTATGAATGCCAAGAAATTAATCACAAGATCTCAGGGAAAGGCATTTCCTAAATAGGAACTGTTTGGTGCAAAGTCAGGAATAAGCTTTGTGCAGCTGAGGAATACATGTTCAAGGAGGGACTTCCCTGGTGGCACAGTGGTTGAGAATCTGCCTGCCAATGCAGGGGACACGGGTTTGAGCCCTGGTCCGGGAAGATCCCACATGCTGCAGAGCAACTAAGCCTGTGTGCCACAACTACTGAGCCTGCACTCTAGAGCCCGCGAGCCACAACTACTGAGCCCATGAGCCACAACTACTGAAGCCTGCGCACCTAGAGCTTGTGCTCCACAACAAGAGAAGCCACCGCAGTGAGAACCTGCGCACCGCAACGAAGACCACAGTCAGAGAAAGCCTGCGCACAGCAACGAAGACCCAACGCAGCCAAATATAAATTAAAAAAAAAAAAAAGTTCAAGGAGGCTGGGGCATAGTAAGCTAAGTGTTTATAAGTGGAAGGCAGAGAAGCAGGCAGGGCCAGATCTACAGGTTGTGTGAGCCAGGATAAGGTATTTGAATTTTATTGTGATTGTGATGGGGAGCTACAATCAAGAAAGGCAGTGACATTCTTTAATTTGCATTTTAAAAAGTTGTTTCTGGCTGCTGTGTAGTGAATGGGCTATAGGGAAGCCAAAGTAAAAGCAGAGAGACCAACCAGGAAACTATTCCAATAGTCTGGACAGGAGATGAAGGTGCTGTGGGCTGAGGTGATAATGGAAAGAAGTGGCAGATTTGGGGTATGTTTTGGAGGTAAACATGTCAGGATTTTCTGATGGATTGGATGGAGGGAGGGGATGTGATGAGATAAAGAGAGAAACCAAAGATAACGTCAAGATTTCTGGTTTGATCCAACTTAGTAGCTGGGGGTAGGACATACTGAGACAGGAGAACTGGTGAAGAAGCAATTCTGAAGATAAAAATGAAACAGTTTTGTTTGGCTCATATTAAGTTTGAGATGCTCATTAGATGCTCATTCATCGAAGAAGAAATATGAAGTAGATGGTTTGTCATACAAGTCTGGAAACCTGGGCAGGTTCAGCACTGGAGATAGAGACTTGGGCAGACAAGTGAATTTACAGCCAGGAGACTGGTTGAGATCACTTCTAGGCCATGTGCCATAGATGAAAGGAGGGGCCTAGAACAGAGTGGGGGGCTCTCTAACGTTAAGATATGCGGTAGAGAAGTCTTCAAACAAGTTTTAGAAGGAATGGTCATTTAGGAGAAAAACCAGAAAGTATAATGTCAAGCAAGTCAAGAGAATAAAATAATTCAAGGAGTGGGGCTTCCCTGGTGGCGCAGTGGTTAAGAATCTGCCTGCCAATGCAGGGGACACGGGTTCGAGCCCTGGTCCGGGAAGGTCCCTCATACCGCGGAGCAACTAAGCCCTTGTGCCACAACTACTGAGCCTGCGCTCTAGAGCCCACGTGCCACAACTAGTGAGCCCACGTGCCACAACTACTGAAGCCCGCATGCCTAGAGCCCGTGTTCCGCAACAAGAGAAGCCACTGCAATGAGAAGCCCGCGCACCGCAACGAAGAGTAGCCCCCGCTCGCCGCAACTAGAGAAAGCCCACGCAGCAATGAAGCCCCAACACAGCCAAAAATAAAATTAAAAAAAAAAAAAATTCAAGGAGAGAGTGGTCTATTGTTCTCAGTGTGAACAAGAGTCAAGTAAAGTAAAAAAAAAATAAACTCATTACTGGATTAGGAAACATGTACGTCATTAGTAATCTTAATATGAGCAGACTCATTGGAGTAGATGAGAAGGAGACTTGATTGGAGTGGGTTAGGAAGAAAATGCAAGGTAAGACAGTGAAAGAACTATAGGTGTGAAAGCCAATTTGGGGATCTAGAGAAAGAAGACAGGAGGAAAGTATAACAGGACTGTTGCTGGACTGTGTTGAGTGCCTGAGATCTGTGGCTGTTAATGTAAAATGAGCCCAGCAGCTCCAGCTGTATACATGTATCTCTAGTGATATTCAGCAGCTCCTGTACAGCACAGAGGAGCTGGGTAGTCAGGTCTGGGTTCTGCTAGACAAAAACAATGGAGGAAGAGAGAGCTGAAGTTAAGCATATTTGCAAAGGGTGGCGGTGCTATAAAGTTGGATCATAGCTTTAAGCTGGGTTTTGACGGAAATGAGGATGCCAGGGAAATGGCCCATAGTAAGAACGTAAGAAGGGCCAATGGACTGGAGGTCTTGACGAAGTCAAAGAATTGATGGAATATTGATGTAAAAGAGTTAAATGGATAGGAATTAACAGCCAGATGGGTAAATAGGAATGTTTTGTGTGGGAAGCTGCTACATTAGTGAAGGATGTTCTTACATGATTATGTCTCACCCACTGCTTATTTTTTTTGGAGTTTTCAGTTCCCTAGTATATTATTCCAATGATGGAGTTATCATAAGCTGCAGGGGAGCACACAGATTTTTGAATAACTCATCTAGCTAAGCAGTAGATGAGAGTCTATTATATTAGTCAAAAGATTCCACTGGAGAATTCCAGTGGAGAAGGCTTTAGCATGTGACATTAATAAGCAGCTTTAAACTAATTTTTGAAAAATAAAAAATAGAAATAAGTGTCACTTTAAAGGGAAAAAACTGCTTCCTTTCTCTACTTACAACACTTACGACACCAAATGTGTGGAGTTTTTTTCCATACCAAGCAATTCTCCAATTCCCTGCACACCGAGTCCTACAATTTAATTCAGTTCTGGCACTAACAACCCAGAGTTAGCACAGACCCCACAGACTAAAGGCTCAGTCCCACCAAGAATGCCCCCTACTTCAGATACCAGTTGAAACTTTCAGGTTGTCACCTGTACTTTGGGCCAACTGGCTATAAATTGGGTGTTCCCACAACACTCTCCCCAGCTTTGATAATTTGCTATAATGGCTCACAGAACTCACAGAAATACTTTACTTACTATTACTGGTTTATTACAAAGGCTACAACTCAGGAACAGCCAAATGGAGGAGATGCATAGGGCAAGGTATGGGGGGAGGGGTGCAAAGCTTCCCTATTCTCTCCAGACACTTCCTCCTCCCAGCATCTTGATGTTCCTCAATCTGGAAGCTCTCCAAACCTCGTTATTTAGGGTTTTTATGGAGGTTCCATTACATAGACATGATTGATTATATCACTGGCCAATGGGGATTAAGTCTTGAAGTTCCTCTTGGCTTCAGGAGGTGGGCCGGAAAATTCCAACCTTCTAATCATGACTCAGCCCCCACCCTAAAGCTATCTAGGGACACCCAACCACTCAGTAGATCAAACATTACAACAAAAGATGCTCTTATCACCCTATCACTCAGGGGCAGAGACCAAATCTATTCAATATATTTATTATGTCACAGTTTTATCACTCTGCTTCAGTGAAAATATTTCCCATACTGTCTGAAAATAAAGTACCTGTGTCTGGAAAGGTGGAAAAGTGTGTGCTTTGCTATGTTTGCCTGGAAGTACTTAAGTGCACTATCATCAATAGTGATTAATAATGTATGAGTTGTAGGCACGACTGTTTTGCTGCACTATAGACACAGACACACATTAAAAAACAGATATGTTTTGGATGGAAACAACATATTACATCATATAATGCTTTATTTACATTTTACAAAACACTTTTACATTAAGTAATTTGAAAATAAGATTTGCTGCATTTTTTTCAGAAGATCTGTGGGTATTTTCTAATAAGCGCTCCATTCATTGCTTGGTAGACTTCAGATCCCCACCCTCCCCTCCCACCCCCAGCAAGGTTAGTTGCATTATTCTCCTCCTCTCCTTTCCTACTTAAACATTATTAAAGGCTTCTCTTTCCCCCTCCTCAAGGTAAAGTCGAACCTCTTGGCTCGTGAATACTGGCAGAATGGTAGGATTCCGCAGCTGTATTTTTGAGTTTAAATAATAACATCGTGCCTGGAAGTCAGGTCCAAGTCCACTTCCAAGTCCACGTCCTTGTTTTGGCACACTGTTTATCTGTGACCTCATTATTTTTTCTTAATCTATGAAACAGACGCATTAAGGTCGATTCACTTCATACATCTATTGTCAGAAGAGGATTTAAAATTCCCTAGGAGAATGGGCCAAGCGTGGGCTTTAGATGGTGCAACATGTTAGCGACATCAGTCCATTATTGTTGCTATAGTCCAAAGATAACAACCCCAAACTTCTCTTACCAACTCAAATTCCAGTTTCTTCCTACCCTTTCTTCCGATTCTTTACTTTCCCTTTGGCTGATATTAGAAGCAGGAAGGGAGTACGGAAAGGCGCCAGGGGTTGGACCAGGGGAGAAAAAAAGCCCATCAGACCGGTTAATCGTGTCTGCGATTCTCTCCTTTGCTTCCAAGCGCTTCCAGCAGAAATGAGGATCCAGTTCAGGAACGGCCAATGCCGGGGTCACAGTGACAAATTTTACAGAGTAATCTGAGGTGCCGTCCCAGGTACCCGCCCAGAGACCCCTTCTTGCGTCGCGGTCAGGGACCCCCTCCAGGTTCCCCTAGAGGGTACGTTGTCTGCGCGCGGGCGCGTCCTCTGACAGAGTGCGGGCGTGCGTTCGGCGCCCGCGTTGTCCCCCAGCCCGCCGGAAGGAGCGGCGGCGCCAGCGTCCTGCCGCCTGTCCGTCACGCAACCGCCCACGCCGCCGCCGCTTCCGATTGGCCGCAGGCGCGGGCCAGGCCCCTTCCAACCCCGCCTCCCGCAGATGGACAGGCCGAGAGGGCGGGGCGGTGGCGGGCGGGTCCGCCTAACTGTCAGTTACGGGGGCGGCCCGGCAGGCTGGCGGGCGGGCGCTCGCTGGCTACCTCTTCGCTCGCTCGCGCGCGCTCCCTCTCGCCGCCTGTGGGGAAGTCGGGGCAGCCCGAGTGGCCGCCGCTACAGCCTCGCCCCGACCTCCTCCCAGTCCTTTCCCGGCTCAGTCCCTCCCTCTCGCGTACCCCCGAGTACTGAGTGGCCCCGCGGAAGGTTCGGAGAGTCACCGGGGCGGCGCCGGGTGGTGTTTAAGCCATGTTAAGGAGGATTTTGCAGAGGGTAAGAGAGTGAAACCGTCTTTCAGGAGCACGTGAGCGGGAGAGCCGGAGCCCAGGGCCGCGGAAGCTGCCGCCTCGCTGAGTAGCCAAGGCGGCGGCGGCGTGGCCGCCCCCTCTTCAGCGCCGGCCCCCTCCTTCTTTAGGCCCCGCAGCCCAGGCGGCGATTAGGCCTCGGTCGTCTGCTCTGGGGGCGGGCCGCGGGGGGGCGGGGGGCAGGGGGCGGGCGGGGCGCTGGCGGGGCAGCAGGCCGGGGCGGGGCCGGGTCCCCCGCGGCCCCCGGCGCACAGGCCCGGGCCCCGCACCCGCGCGGGCTGTCAGTGCGAGCGGGCGGCCGGGCGGGAGGGTGTGGCGCCGGCGCGTTCCTGCCAGATTCTGGAATGGCAGTGAAAATGGAGAGTTAGTGCCCGCGGGTCCGGCCGGCCAGCCGCCCGCCGGGCTGGAGCACGCCGGGTGGGAGACCTCGGGAGGCTAGCTCGGCTCTTCCCCCAGCGCCCCGCCCGGCGTGGCCCGCAACTTTACCCGACACGCACCTGCCTCACGCGGATTCGTAATCTCATCTGGGCAGCACTGCGGGGTAATGTGGTGAAACCAGGCCTAACGTTGGCCCAGTCGCTGTACCGACACTTAACTGGCTAAAGTCCGCTGCGAAGGAAGCTATTACTCACTGTTGGCAACTCCCCTACCCCACACGCCCCCCATTTAAAAATGCGTTTTCCCCTCCCAGCCCAGTACCTTTTTTTGAGCCGTGCAAGTATAGATCCGTTGTCAGCTTGATCCAACGGTACACTCCTTTACTTTCTGCCAGTGCTCTCTCTATGTCAAATCTGGAAAAGCCTGAAGATACAAGGATTAGAGCATTGGAAAGCTGTAGGTGTTTTGTTTAGGAATCTGTTCCTAGAATAACAAAATCTTTTCTGTAGGAGTCACTGTTACTCAACTTTTTGTTTTGGTTAGCTTTTTTTTTTTTTTTTTTTTTTTTCCTTAATTTCTTTTTGAGACCGATGGGGTGCAACAAAATGTAAATGACTGAAAAGTTGGTGCCAAACCCATTAGTTGGTTACTGAGGGAGTAGGATAACTAGTTCCAAGGGCAAAAGGAGTTAGTGAACTCGTAGCATTCAGTCAAGGAATGTACCAAAGAGTTGAGTCATCCACTATGTAGAAAGGGAGTGTCCTTGCTCCTGCATAGCTTTGGGAAATGTTCAAGTCATGTGGAACTTGGTCATATATCAGGGGGAGAAATAGTTAACTTCTGTATCTTCCACCCTGTATTGACATTTGATGATTTTTTGCAATGTTTTGTCGGAGTTTTTTGAAATCTTGATAAGCGCTGATTTTGGCAGTAGCGAGGGCATGCCCTTTACACTGGTCATCAGTTCCTGTGTTCAACATTAAAGACACCTGTGCGTGATTTACTTCCACTACTTAGAGATTTTTTCTCTCGTCAGACCTGAAGGAACTGACTGATTACCTCATGCCTCAGATTGTGTTTCCGTCACATAATTCCACAGCTGAAAATTAGTTCGCCTGTGGTTTGCTTTATAGTTTATAAATAAAGTGTTTACTGACTTAAGAGTAGCTTCTAGTAGTTGTAGATTAGTTTTCAGAAATACGAACTGCTTTCCAGTACTCTCGGTTTAATGTTGTTAAGTGTTACGATTATATAAAGATCATTTTGAGTGTTGGTGCATACACATCGATGGCTACAGAAGTTTCAGCTGAAACCACAAAATTGGAATTTATTCTGGTTATTGCTGAGATATGATAAGGAATCATCACACTTGAGTAAGCCAGTTGACAACTGAGTTTTCTAACCATGGCATTATTGGTATTTGTGACTGGATAGTTCTTGGTTGCTGGGGGCTGTCCTTTGCGCTGTAGGATATTGAGCAGCATCCCTGGCTTCTACCCACTGGATGCAGTAGCACTCCCAAATCCCCTCCCCCCTGTTGTGACAACCAAAAATATCTGAAGACTTTGCCAAATGTCACCTAGGGGCAAAATTGCCCTGGTTGAGACCACTGTCTTAAATTTATATACTCTTTTATAGGAAAGTTTGAATTGTTTCTCATCGTTAACCACTTAACTTTATTTTTTTCAATGTCCTTATATTGAGTGTCAGTAAATGCAAAGCATCTGCTAGGTGCTGGGAACCAGTTAAATAAGATATGGGCCCGCCTTTTAGGACTCACAGCTGGTTGGGGAAGTGGACATTTAAAAGTAATGGCAGTTCTTTGCAATAGAAGAATGAATAGTGCCTGGGGGCCACTTTGTGGGAGGGTTTTAGGGCAATCAGGAAAAGCTTCTGGGAGGAGGGCATATTTGCAGCTCAGAAGAGTGGAGGGCAGGTTGGGCTGAGCGAACCGCAAATACCTAGACAAGAAGTCACAAAATGGGGCAAGTAATGTTAAGGGGAATGTGAACATTTAAGTTTAGGGAGTGAAAAGATATGCAGGGATTGGTGGGAGGTGAGGCTGCAGAGGTAGCTCAGACCAGATCAGGAGAGGACCTAGAGTCACCTGGGAGGAGTTCGGCTCTTATAGATGGGTCACTGTTAATGCTCAGCATTTAATAGGGGCATTTGGATAAAGCCTTAAAGAAATCTTGTAATTTGTATTACTAGTATGAGCTCCACAGGTGCTATTTACTAGCAAGTATAACTTGAATCTTTAAATTATGTAACATGGCAACCATTTTATTTTACCCCACCCTGATAATCTTATTTCTCAGCAGAGGTCATAAGATATAAGATTAAAACTAAGGTTGCTGATTTAGAGATTTATTTGAAATGGCCTTCATGCTTTGAAATTAAGTCGCATACCTTTAGCATTCTGTTTTCACATGACCTTTTCATTTTAACTGTTGTAATTTTCTTCTGAATAGCGTCCTTTATGTTTTATATTTTTTAAATAAATTTATTTATCTATTTTTGGCTGCGTTGGGTCTTCGTTGCTGTGCTTGGGCTTTCTCTAGTCGCTGCGAGCAGGGGCTACTCTTCGTTGTGGTGCGCGGGCTTCTCATTGCGGTGGCTTCTTTGTTGCAGAGCACGGGCTCTAGTTGCTCGGGCTTCAGTAGTTGTGGCACACGGGCTTAGTTGCTCCGCGGCATGTGGGGTCTTCCTGGACCAGGGCTTGAAACTCTGTCCCCTGCATTGGCAGGCGGATTCTTAACCACTGTGCCACCAGGGAAGTCCCTGAATAGTGTCCTTTAAGTAGCATTTTTGAAAGAAGTAACAGACAATGTGCTTATAATCAATTGTAACTCAGCATCTTTGAACATCACCGATAAGGTCCTAGGGTACTTTATAGAACATTTAGTTTCTGGTTCTTTTTCTTTTTTCCCTTAGCTACTAAAAGGTGTTTCTTTGAGGCTTGTAAGAATCTGAAAAAAAAAAAATTGGGGTAGCTCCAATATGTATGTATTGATTATTGTGCTTAATAGGCTTTGAAGAGAAATGTGGATTTAAAGTGCTTCATGGCTGGAAAGACATCAGCATTTAGTACTTTAGGCAGTTTATAAACTTCTTTGCTATTTCTTTCTTAAGGATCTTATTGTGATTTAACAGTAAGTTAAATCACAATAAGATCCTTAAGTGTATTAGATTTCCTTTTATTGGTATATATGAATAATATTGCTAAAGAAAAAAATGGGTTTAATTCTAGAATTGTGGAAATAGAAGGCTTATGGGTAATGAGTCTCTCTGATTTTAAAAATGAGGAAGTAGGAAGTGAGAGATTGAGTGATTTATCTAAGGCAACACAGTAGATGTCAAAGCTGAGGCTAGAGCCAAGTTTTCCCAACTCAATCCATTTCCTTTTTTTAGCACCTTGTTGCCCTTTCCTCCACCGCTCAACTCATATGGTTAGCACTATGCCAGTCATTGTGGAAGATATGGGAAAAATACGAGATCTGACCTCTCTCTCAGGGAACTTATATGATTAAGTGCCAAAGTAAATTATATAGACAGTGAAGGCTGTAGTAGTACAGAGGAGGACCAATCAGAATGAACCTGTTAGAGTGACGCGTCTCCTTGGAGAAAATGGGCAAGAGATGGGGTTTTGAAAAGGTGATTAGGAGAGGAAGAGAGTTACTTTCATTCTAGGAAGGAGTTACAGTATAAACAAAGACTCAGAGGTGGGAATGATTTCATTCTTCCTGCCCTCCCTCCTGCCTTTGCTTGCATATTGCCTTTCAATAAACAAATGTTTATAACTCTGGATATGTGCTAGATACTGGAGGTACAACAGTGAGTAAAACTGCTCCTTACCGTTAAGTAGCTTAAAACCAAGTGACTTAGAGAGAGAGGTCTGCTTAGAGCAGAAAGAAATTGAGAGAGAAACTTACAAAGACAGTGTGACACCTCATTGTGGAGATTCTTGGTCATCTAGCTCTAGTCCAATGCAAATAGCAATCACATATGTAATTTAAAGCTTCTAGTAGCCACATTTTAAAAAAGTGAAAAGAGGTGAAATTACTTTTTAAAATATATTTTCTTTGACCCAATATATCTAAAATATTTGAACATATGGTCAATATAAAAATTATTGAGGGGGCTTCCCTGGTGATGCAGTGGTTACGAATCTGCCTGCCAATGCAGGGGACACGGGTTCGAGCCCTGGTCTGGGAAGATCCCACATGCCGCGGAGCAACTGGGCCCGTGAGCCACAACTACTGAGCCAGCGCGTCTGGAGCCCGTGCTCCGCAACAAGAGAGGCCGCGACAGTGAGAGGCCCGCGCACCGCGATGAAGAGTGGCCCCCGCTTGCCGCAACTGGAGAAAGCCCTCGCACAGAAACGAAGACCCAACATAGCAATCAATCAATCAATAAATGTTTAATTATTTTTTTTAATAAATTTTATTTATTTATTTTTGGCTGTGTTGCGGCAAGCGGGGGCCACTCTTCATCGCGGTGCGCGGGCCTCTCACTGTCGCGGCCTCTCTTGTTGCGGAGCACGGGCTCCAGACGCGCTGGCTCAGTAGTTGTGGCTCACGGGCCCAGTTGCTCCGCGGCATGTGGGATCTTCCCAGACCAGGGCTCGAACCCGTGTCCCCTGCATTGGCAGGCAGATTCGTAACCACTGCATCACCAGGGAAGTCCCCAGAATGTTCTTCTTGTACCTGCTGGTTCTTAAATGCCTTTAATTAAAAATAATCAATATGCCAAAGTGACATATTTTGGGGTGTCGTTCTGGTTTCCTTTAGGCACATAGTAGGAGTTAATATTTTTTGAACAAGTAAAGGAATGTTTTAGGAAGATTAATTTGTCAGTGTTGCATGAGATGTATAAAACCATAAGAGAATATAGGCGGAGATCAGATGAGATTGATTTTAATATTTTTGGCACTAAGTAATTATGATTTGCATTATGATGATGGCAACATGAGCAGAAAAAAGAAGTGATGAATAGGGAAGCCTTTTGGACATATCTACTTCTCAAACATCTATTATGGGTCTACTCTATGCTGAAGCTGCATTGATGAGTAAAATAGACATGAACCCCTGTGGAGCTGAGTATCCAGGGGAGGACAGAGGAACTGTTCAAAGAATCACATAAGTATATGGTCACATCCTTGGGTGAATGTTAGGAAGGAAAGCACAGGGAGCCCCAAGAGTGTACAGCAAGAGGGCCCTGATCTAAACTAAGATGTTAGGGAAGGCGTCCCAGGTTATTTACACATTTAAATTTGATGAAATTATTACTCATTTATTGAAGCGAATTTTAAGAAGTGGAATTTTTTCTTACTGTGTAGATTTATTTTTAGTGTGTTAAGAATAAAAAAGAGATTAAGATATAAAAGAACCAAGGCTGGAACTGTTTCCTTATACTGGTGTCTTTTGCTTGAGCTAAAGAGATAGTATTGAGTTAGCCAAAAAGTGCCTTCGGATTTTAAGTAAAAATAAAAGACACGTTTTTCATTTTCACCAAGAACTTTATTGAATAACGTATTCACCCTTTTGTTCCACTACTTTCTGCCATTTTTCAGGCAACTTCATAATTCCATCTTCCCAAAACTTTTTATCTTTTTGAGCAAAGAACTGTTCCAGGTGCCTTTTACAGTCTTCCACGGAACTGAAATTTTTTCCATTAAGAGAATTTTGTAAAGACCTAAATGGAAATCCGAAGGTGCAATGTCTGGTGAACACGGTGGATGAATCAGAACTTCCCAGCCAAGCTGTAACAGTTTTTGCCTGGTCATGAAAGAAACATGTGGTCTTGTGTTATCCTGATGGAAGATTATGCGTTTTCTGTTGACTAATTCTGGACGCTTTTCGTCGAGTGCTGCTTTCAGTTGGTCTAATTAGGAGCAGTACTTGTTGGAATTAATTTTTTGGTTTTCTGGAAGGAGCTCATAATAGAGGACTCCCTTCCAATCCCACCATATACACAACATCACCTTCTTTGGATGAAGACTGGCCTTTGGTGTGGCTGGTGGTGTTTTATTTCTCTTCCCCACGATCTCTTCCGTTGCACATTATTGTACGGTATCCACTTTTAATCGCCCATCACAATTTGTTTTAAAAAACGGAAAGTTTTCATTACGTTTAAGTAGAGAATGGCTTGTGGAAATATGGTCAAGAAGGTTTTTTCCCCTTAATTTATGTGAACCCAAACATCAAAGCGATTAACATAACCAAGCTGGTGCAAATGATTTTCAACGCTTGGTTTGGATATTTTGAGTATGTCTTTTGAGTATGTCGGCCATCTCCCGCATGGTATAACGTTGATTGTTCTCAGTTAATGTCTCTATTTGATCGCTATCAAATCGCTTCAACTGGTGTACCTGACCCTGAGCATCGTCCAATGAGAAATCTCCAGCACAAAACTTTGCAAACCACTTTTGACATGTTCAGTCACAGTACCTTATCCATACACTGCACAAATCTTTCTTTTTGCATTTCGGTTGCGTTTTTACCTTTCTTGAAATAATAAAGCATAATATGCCGAAATGTTGCTTTTTTTTCTTCCATCTTCAACATTAAAGTAGCTACACAAAAATTCACTGATTTTGATAAGTTTTTTTTTAATGCACGCTGATATGACGGCTGTCACATACAGTCTAACAAAATTGTTTTGAATGAAGTTAAAGATGACTAAGTGCCACTAGAGCCATCTTACGGAAAAAACCGAATGAACCTTTTGGCCAACCCAATATAATTATTGGTAAAAAAACCTGAACTCTGAAAAAAACAACAAACAAAAAAGAACCTGAACTCTGGAGCCAGACTGCCTGGAGTGGCATCTGCACCCTATTTAGTAGCTGGGTAGCTTTGGGCAAGTAACTTGACTTCTCTGTGGCTCATTAAAATAGTCATAATAATAGTACCCTTCTCATAGAGTTGTTGTGAGGATTAAATGAATTAATACATGTGAAGGTTTTACAACTGTATCTGGCACACAGTAAACTCTATAAATGTTATTTGCTGCTAATGTTGGTTTTTTGTTATTACATACTCCAGATTTCTTCAAGGAATGCTTTTCTTATCACTCCCTTGTTATCTTTTTTTTTTTAACTTCATGTGTGTGTGTGTGTGTGTGTGTGTGTGTAGAAAGTCATTTGTCATACTGTTGAACATTTATTCTGTGCTCATTACTGTGCTGGGCTGGCAGGGATTTAATGGGGGAGACAGATACTTAAATAATTACAAAGCAGTGTGATGTGGCAATAGATATACAGAGGAAGAATGTGAGCACAAAAGAAAAAGTAACTAATTCTGTGGTGAAAGGAGGAGGGAGGGAGACGGAATGGAGATGGTTAAAGGCCTTACTGAAGCTGGAGAGACTCAGGCAAGGAGCAACAAGGGAGAGAAGGCATTTGTACAGACAGTGACCAGGCAAATGCAAAAACCTGAAGCAGCCTAGCACAGCATAGGGGAATTGTGAATTTTTCGCATGTGGATGGGGATAGTTATGAGATGAGACTGGAAAGGATTTTGGACTTTATACAGTAGACAATATGGAGCCATGGAAAGTTTTTAAATAATCAAATTTGTAATAAGGAAAACCCTCCAAAAATATTTTCCCCTTATGATCCTTATAAAAAGTGTATCAGGTGAATCAGTCTTCTGTCTAAAATCTGTTGGTGACAACTCAGTGCCCATAGGAGATGTCCAGACTCTTTACCTTGGCATGCAAGGCCGATACTGCTCTGGTTCCTTGGGAAAAAAGATTCCATTTCAGGCTCATCTCCACGTACCTCTGTACATTCACTGACCTTGCCATCCTCACTAACTGTGTTTCGCACAACTTCCCCTGATCTCTCATCCCTTCACATCTCCGTAGAAGCTCTTTATTCTGCTGTGAGTGCCCTACCATTACTTGTCCACGCTGCTCAGTTTAGGGGATACTAGAAGTTAGTTGCTTGCTCTTTTTTCTTTCTCCCAAAGCACCCCATACTAATTAAGAGAATGGGCTTTTGGAATTAGACCATCGTTTAAGACCTGGCCTCCTCTATTCATGAGCGTGAGATCTTGTGCAAGATTTCAAGCTCTTTGAGACCCAGCTGCTTTATCTGCAAAATGAGCATAATATGTACTTTACAGTATTGTAGAAGGATTAAATGAAATAATGTTCATGAAGACTCACCACAGTATCAGCATTCAATAAACACTTAGTGTATAGTAGCTCAGTATACTAAAACACTTAGTATATAGATCTCTGCAAAACTTATTCCATTGTTCTTGTGATACTTGACTTCTCCACTACTAGACTGAGCTCCCTTAGGGTGGGGATTTTGTTTTTCTTTCTTAGTGTGTAGGACCTACATTAATGTTTGATACTTGGTGTATTTTCAGTAATACATGTTGACTTGGTAGCTGTGTAGAGAGGATGGCTCCATAAAGGGAGAGACCAGCTAGAAAGTAATAACGTTTTAGTTCCTAAAATTGTTGCACATTAGAATCATTTGGAATCCTTAAAAAAAGAGAAGAAAAAAAGAAAAAGAAAAAAAAGATTCCCAAGTCCCTCCATTGAATCATAATTTCTGCATCTCTCATTGTCAATCCAGGGGATGATGAAAGCTTGAATCAGACAATGGCTTTGGGGATAGAGAAAGAACAGATTTTCAAGAAAGTTAGGAGAATTAATAGGACTTACTGACTTGTGAGTAGTCTGGGGGGAAGGAACTAAGGTGAAGAATAGAGGAGGAGGAAGAACAGGTTTGGGGAGGAAGACGAGTGTGAACTAGAGGTATGGACATCCCAACAGAGATGTTCACTAGGCAGGTGGAAATATGTAGGTCCAGCACTCAGGAGACAAGTGGAGGCAAGTATTAGATATGTGTGAATGTTGAAGAGATGTCAATTCAAATAAGGACTGAGAAGTATCCACTGAATGGAACAGTTAGGTCATACCTAGTTCAGTTTCAGGAGAGTCATGGCGAGAAATGATTGGCTGGACAGTAAGGGTGTAGAAACAGGGAGTGCAGACTATTCTTCCAAGATATATGGAGGAGAGGAAACAGTAATTAAATATTAAATGCATGAATGTAATCTGTCATCCTTGGACAATATTCTAATGAGTGCTTTTTATTTTCAAGGATTATAAACTTCCTCAAATCAGTCTAAATTGAAAGGAGGATTTATTGTAAGGTTTCAAAGTGATCTAAGAATAAGAATTGCTGTACAGTTGGGTCTCTAGACAGTAGAACCTAGAAAGGTGTCAGGGCAGAGGCAGTGCTCCCCTCTGTCTCACCAATCTCCTGGACCACTGGCATTTTGCCTCTGCATCTCTGTGTCCATCTCCTCGCTGCTCCTTGCTTAGTATGCTCAAGACCTCAAATGGTCATCTGACCACATGATTCTACTTGCTTTTCACCTTACCTTTGCATAGCCAACTGGCCAAATGTCTCAATTTCCAAACCCCAAGAGAAGAATCAAAAATGTCCTCCTCATCTTTTCTTGTTGGGTCACGCGTAGGTCTCTGGCTGGCCAATGATGGAGTTGCTTCCTCTGGGTCAGGTGTCTGCTGCTGGTTTAGTCAGCTGAGGTTGGGAGTGGACTGAGGTCATTTGATTCTTAGGAGTCCTCCTTTTAGGAATTGTGATACCATGAAACACATCTTTTACAGATCATTCTAGGAATAAGCTTTACTGTGGCTCTGAAATAGTGATTATAGTTCTGGTTAGGTTCATTTGGTGCCAGCTAGTTTTCTTACCCTCTATTCTAGTTTTTTCCTTCATAGCTTCTGCATTCTCAAGAGTCAGTGGTCTTTTGAAACTTTGGCTGGGTTATAACTTTGATTTACTTAAGTCCCTCCTGTACTCTTATTTACCTCATGACTTTGATGTGTATCTGTTTAGTGCCAGTTTGTGTGGCTAATTTTTTTTTTTTTTAATATTTATTTATTTATTTGGCTGTGCTGGGTCTTAGTTGCAGCACGTGAGATCTTCGTTGCTGCGTGCAAGATCTTTGTTGCGGCTCATGGGATCTTCGTTGTGGCTCGTGGGATCTTCGTTGTGGCATGTGGGATCTTTTTTTAGTTGTGGCATTCGGGCTCTTTGTTGCGGCACGCGAGATCTAGTTCCCTGACCAGGGATCGAACCTGGGCCCCTGCGTTGGGAGCGTGGAGTCTTAACCATTGGACCACCAGGGAAGTCTCTGTGTAACTAGTCAGTCATTTCTCTTCAAAGTTTGCAGTTTAAAGGCCTAAGCATGGAGCTCAGCAGTAGTTCATTGTTCACACTGGGGTTTGTTTGTCTGTTTTGCCACTGAGCCATTTTATTGGTTGCTAGCTAGCTTGTGAATGGCTGCTTTTGGGTCCAGGTGATCACATTTGGTCGATTGGCAGTAGACATGGGGTCATATACCCTGGCTGTCTTGGACTATGTTCTCAGTATGGGCTGCGGTAGGATAACTTACTTTGGGATAGATCCATGGCCATTGCTTACACTGTGATTGATTGACATATTGAACATGAATAACTTAGTTGCATAGACATCTGTTTAAGTATTGCATGGGTCATAGCAGCAGATGGAATTTAATAAAAACCACATCCTTTCCCTCGTTTCAATGTTTAATATTAGACTATGGTTAAGTTTTACATAAGTATGCTAATATAAAAGTTTTTCTAGCGTCTCAGTGATACTTTATTGGGACTTTATTAGCTAAATAATATTTGGAAAGTGTTTTAAGAATTCCTGACTTTGTGTAGTGTTATGCCAAAACACACTCTGTTGTGGGGGATTGATTAAGAGGTAATCGTATTGAGTTGGACCTCTGATAAGGAAGTATGGGTTTATTTTGTTCTATAAGACATTAATTTTTCTGATAAAACCTTGTTATATCTGTTTGCAACTTCCAAATATTTAAAGCAATGATTTAGTTTTAAAATAGAATATTTAGAAATAATAAAAGAATATATTTCTGGTTATAAAAATAAATCATGTACATCATGGAAATCTGAAAAGTTCAGAAAAGGAAAATTGAGAAGAAGCATAGGGCTTGTAGCATAGTGGATGGTTTAACTTTGAGAGCATTTTGTTTAAGTCAGGTGGAATCTCAGCTCTGTGCATGATTACATTTGTAATCTTAGCTAGCAACCTACTTAGTTTCTTTAACCTTATTTTTCCCCCTTGGTTAAATGGGAACAATTCCTTTGACTTTATCCAAAGGATTGTTGTGATGATTAAATGATATAATGTGAATAAAGATCTTGATGTTGTGCCTGTCACAGAGGTTGTAAGTTAGCTATTATTATTATTAATAGAAAGATATAATATTTCATTTAGCACACTACCAATTGACATTTCTTTAACTAGTATAAAACTCAAGTTTCTTATGTGCCTGATTTTGAAAGTACAAATGATCTAGGAGAAGTTGATATTCTGAGCTTTACAATAAGATTCATGCCTCTGGGTTATTTTGATTTTGTTAAGTTTTTGAATGTAAAGGCACCACATCAAGTAGAGAAATCACTGAATTTGGAATCAAAAGCTTGAGTTCACGTTCTAAATTCTGCTATCAGTGTGATCTTAGGCAAATCATGAGCTTCTCTTGGCTTCACTTTCCTTATCTGTTCAATGAGGGCACCACCTAGGTGATTTCTAAAGTGCTTTTCAGGGTAAAAGTATTAGTTGAAAATCACGGAAGTACCAGGATTTTGAGTCTGCAGACCATTTGCAACCACAAAGTAGCATTTTAAGTGTTACATAACAAATCCTGATACCTTTTACCCTGTTTCCTAGCCTCTTTGCTGAGAAAAAAACACTGTCTTCAGGAAGCAAGGATTCAGTGATAAAATCCCATAGCTCATGTAGCATGACGATCACAGCACCTGCCACATAGTAGGCTCCAGAAGAGAGTAAGTCTCCTTTTCTGTTGAGTTCCCTCCCCCACTCCCTTTCCCCAGTGTATAGCCCTTTACGCGTATCTCAAATGCAAGTAAGGTACATTCATTGTAGTGGATGCTTTGGTGTGGGCCACAGATACCTCTTCAGGATAGAGACATTCTCTTAGTTGCTTGGGATCATGGCTGCCTCACCCAAATTTATGTCCCCTTCCTGGAAGCCGCCTGCATTTCATTCCTGGTTGATGGTGGGGGATGCAAAGAATCATCCTCTTGCCTTGATTAGAGACTAACATGAAGGGTCATTCTAGCTTCAGGACTCCTAGTAGGCTTAGCTGAGGCTGCTCTTGCAACTGTTACTGATCAGTACTGTTCAGCTTCTCCCTTGGCCCAGTCATGCTGCCTCTGTGCCTACACAGGTGTTCTTGAGAGCACTCCCCAGTAAACCTGCTTGCAGATATCAGTCTCAGACTCTGTTTCCTTGGGAACCTGAATTACGAGTCATCTGCTATTTGGATAGTCTTTCTCAGGGATTTTTGCATTGTAAAAGATGATAATATTCAGGATGGAGTTTAATTTTATGAATATTGTGTTCCACTTCTTTGACATTCTACATATCTTTTATAACAGGAATTCATAGCCAGTAGATTAGGATTTTTGTTAGATTCTGGAGTTTTTACATAGTAGGTCTTCAAGCACATTTTGGTATTTTGAGTATGGCCCACAGATTCTCTGTTTAGGACATTTTATTATTAGCACCTTTCCCAGTTCTCTCAAGTGATTTTAAGACTTAAAAAATGAAAAGTGGCGTGTGAGGGAAGGGAGCAGGAGTGTGGGCCATCCTCCCTCAGGGTGGGGTGTAGTCATCGTTTCCACCCCCCCCCAGCCCCCCCCCCCCCGCCCCCGCTCTGAGACAGGTAGGAGGGTTGTGTTGAGCCTTGAAGCCTAGGGTGTGGGCCCAGGTGGAGCCGCTGCAGGTGCAGATCTTGGAGGTAGTAGCAAATATTCAGATGAGAACTTTGAAGGCCAAAGTGGAGAAGGGTTGCATGTGAACAGCAGTTGAACATAGGTCAGTCGGTCCTGAGAGATGGGCAAGCACCTTTTTTTTTTTTTTTAAACTTTTAATTTTATATTGGAGTATAGCCGATTAACAATGTTGTGATAGTTTCAGGTGCACAGCAAAGTGAGTCAGCCCTTCATACACATGTATCCATTCTCCCCCAGATTCTGAATTCTTATTTTGATATATTTTTGTGTCTGTCTCTCCATATTTATTGAATCAAGGCACCTGATAGTCTAAACTTGCTTAAAATATGTGAATCAATTTTAATTATATGTTAGATATTTAATTACATGTTAGATATTTAAAGTGTTAGATATTAAAGTCTTTTATTCTTTCACTTAATATTGAGTTAATTGTATGATGTCTGTAAACCCAATTTAGTTGCTAGTAACTTATCTATAACCCAATTTAGTTGCTAGTAACTTATCTATAATTAGTTGTTTTTTTTTTTAAATTTATTTATTTATGGCCACGTTGGGTTGTCTTTGCTGCACATGGGCTTTCTCAAGTTGTGGCGAGCGGGGGCTACTCTTCGTTGCAGTGCGCGGGCTTCTCATTGCGGTGGCTTCTCTTGTGGAGCATGGGCTCTAGGTACGTGGGCTTCAGTAGTTGTGGTACATGGGCTCAGTAGTTGTGGCTCACAGGCTCTAGAGCGCAGGCTCAGTAGTTGTGGCGCACGGGCTTAGTTGCTCCGTGGTATGTGGAACCTTCCCCGGACCAGGGCTTGAACCCGTGTCCCCTGCATTGGCAGGCAGATTCTTAACCACTGTGCCACCAGGGAAGTCCCTACAATTAGTTTTGATTGTCTCAGTCTCTTATTGACTAGGCTGCTTTTTTTTTTTTCTGACTTGACTGCTTTCATGTACCTATTAATAACCACTAACTAAATTTCAGAGTTTTGAAAGTATACATAAGAAAGCTAAGCATATATAAAGATTGGAAATATATTTGACTTTGTTTCTATGGTCATGCTTTTAAGTTAGCCAGTTTAGGGCCCACATGAATCGTGGAATGAGAATTTTGGAGCTAGAAAGACCCATGATCTTGTCCTGTCCCTGTAGTTTGTCATTGAAGAAGTTGAGATTAGAGAAATTAAGTGTCTTGATGGGTATCAGAGAGATGGCCAAGAAATATTTGAGACAGTAGAGAGGATATTGAATTAGGACTTGGGAAACCTAAGTTTTAATTGCAGCTCTGTTGTTAGATAGCATGCCGTCAGGTAAGCCAGTTGTACTTTCTAGGGCTTTGTTTCCTCATCTATGGAGTGTTACAGTTGGAACATGATTTCTGAGACGTTTTCCAGCTTTTAAATTTTGATTCTACGTCTTTTTTTTAGGAGTGGTGCACTTAGTAATAATGTAAGTATCTACTACTTATAGTATATCTAACAAATGCCAGGTGCCGATTTAAACATTGTATGCATACTATTTCATTTAATCCTCCCAACAGTTCTGTGAGGCTGACATTAGTTCCACTTTACAAATGGGAATTTGGGGCTTACAGAGGTTAAGTACTTTTACAAAGCTTCTAAGTGGGTAAACTGGAAGTTGAATGCAGGTCTGTGTGACTCCAACTACTGTTTTCTGAATCAGTATTCCTAGATTTAGATGTACTTTTGTTTTTGGAACGCTTGACAGGCCCTGCTGAAAACAAGAGCCAATTGCATTTAGATAAGTGTATGCTTCTCACCCCCCTTCTCTGGCATACTGTATTGTATTTATCGTAGTCTATGTCACTAAGTTAGGCAGGGAAGACTTAGGATGCGGAAGTATATTGTGTGCTGGCACTTGAGACATTTTGGAATAGGCTGGAATCAGGTGCAACGGGGGAATATAGCCTCTTAAAAGACACCTTAGAAAGACAAATAGGAATTGCATTCAATTCACCATTAATAATTTAACAACAGGGGTGACTATTTGATGCTTATTAAAGTCGTAGATGGCTCTAGGTTAGGCGGAACTGCTCACATTTAAAAAAATAGGAATTATTTTCAGTTGAAAGCTGATGTAAATTAATTAAGGTTAAATGTGGTATATTTGTAAAGAAGCTTACTATTGTACATGGTTTTATGATGGATAGAAAAGCATCTGTGGAGTTACATGGTGGGTCAAGGTTATACTGTAACAGTCTGAGTTAGCCTTCTACATCAGGATTTGATATAGATCGGGATATATTCAGTTTTAAGAAGAAGGTGGAGAAATGAGAAGGAACTCAGAGGACAAAAAAAAAAAAGTAATTACCAAAAATGAGTTGTAAACAAGTTTAAAGTTGTTAGATTTATAGTGGAGATTAGAACAAAGAGTATTAGTGACCGTTTTCAAGGTTGAAGATTGAGAGCAAGCAGGAAAGGACTTAAGAGACAAATTTTATATGAAGTTTGAGGCTGACAGGAGTTAAGGATTAGGAGTATAGAAGATATAAAGTGAAAAGTAGGTCCTTCCCAGTAATCATTGCTAATAGTTTCTTGTGTATTTTTCCACAAAGTTTTAATGCATATATCCATTAACATTTTACAGTATGATCATACTCTTTATATGAATTTGATCTTTTTCACTTAATATAGTTTGGAGAGCTTTCAGTATCAGCACTTTCAGAACTGCCTCTTATTATTTGTTTATTTTTATTTTTATTTATTTATTTATATATATATATTTTTTATTTTTGGCTGTGTTGGGTCTTCGTTTCTGTGCGAGGGCTTTCTCCAGTTGCGGCGAGCGGGGGCCACTCTTCATCGCGGCGCGCGGGCCTCTCACTGTCGCGGCCCCTCTTGTTGCGGAGCACAGGCTCCAGACGCGCAGGCTCAGTAGTTGTGGCTCACAGGCTTAGTCGCTCCGCGGTATGTTGGATCTTCCCAGACCAGGGCTCGAACCCGTGTCCCCTGCATTGGCAGGCAGATTCTTTTTTTTTTTTTTTTTTTTTTAATAAAGGAGGGTAGGTAGATTGAGAATTCATTCGGTACAAGGGATCACAGTTTTTATTTATTTATTTATTTTTGGCTGTGTTGGGTCTTCGTTTCTGTGCGAGGGCCTTCTTCAGCTGCGGCAAGTGGGGGCCACTCTTCATCGCGGTGCGCGGGCCTCTCACTATCGCAGCCTCTCTTGTTGCGGAGCACAGGCTCCAGACGCGCAGGCTCAGCAATTGTGGGTCACGGGCCTAATCGCTCCGCGGCATGTGGGATCCTCCCAGACCAGGGCCCGAACCCGTGTCCCCTGCATTGGCAGGCAGATTCTCAACCACTGCGCCACCAGGGAAGCCCGGCAGGCAGATTCTTAACCACTGCACCACCAGGGAAGCCCTATTTGTTTATTTTTAATAACTACATTATATTTTATTATATGGATTATTAAAATTTAATCATTTCTCTATTGAAGGACATTTAGTTTGTTTCCAGTTTTGCTAATAAATAACACTGCAGTGAGCATGCTTGTATACATATATAGGTGGTCCTTTAATGAATTTGTCCACTGGGTAATTTCCTAGCAGTGAGTCAGAGAGTATGTACATTTTTTGTATTTAGTTACACTCCCACAAACAATGTTTGAGAGTGTTGGTTTTCCAATACTCTTTCCACCAATGAGTACTGTCAAAGAAAAAAAATTTTTTGATTTTACTCAAATACCCTGAAAACCAGATTGGCAGTTTAGTCTTCTAGTCTCTTGTTTAACTTAGAAAGTTAAAAAAGAAACTATGGAAAATAGAATAATGTAAATCTTGGAGTAGTTACATTAATTCTTTGTAATGTATGAGAAGTATTGTGTGTTAGTTAAACTCAGGGGGTATTTTTATTGTGTCCTTACTAGGAAATTTGACGAATACCTCATTCTTTATAGGGCTCCCATCCTCAGAAAGGTTCCTTTTCTCTCTTGTGGAGAAGATATGACAGTATATCTACTGTATCTAATTGTGTCTATTGCTGCATGATAAACCATCCCCAAACTTTGGCTTTGGCTTAAAACCACCATCATTTTATTTACTCTAGATTCTCTAGATCAACAATTTGGGCTAGGCTAAGCTGAATGGTTCTTCTGCTGGTCTCTCTTGGAGTTACTAATACAGCTGGAGTTATCTGTTGGTTTGATTGTGGTGTTAGTCTAACAGCCTCTCTCAGATTGCTGATAATATTCCTTGGGTCACATGTGTCCAAGGTTAGCCTGGGCTTGTGTGGTGACAGAAGAGTTTCCAGAAATGAGGGAGCAAATCCCATTGTGCACTCTACACTTGTATGCTATCTGCTACTCTACCATCAGCCAAGGCAAGTCTCATGGCCAGAGCCCATGTGGGAGAGGATTACACAGGAGAATTGCAAGGGCATTAAAACATAGGTGTGATTCATTGCTTTAACAATCTACCACCACTTTCTTCTTCCTTGTATTGGTAAGTGTTACAAGAGAAGTATAAATAAGAGATATAACAGTTTAAAGGAGAGAAAGATTTCTTGTCTAAGGAAAGGTTTTATTGATGTCACTTAAGTTAGAAAGACTGATTCCATCAACAGTTGCAAACTGTTGATTTTCCAGATTTTTTATTTCTTCTACAGATATTAACTGACATTTTTCTGTAAAGAATTTTTCAGTTTAAACCAGGGCGATCTGGTTGCCATGAATTTCAGCGTATACTGGATGGTCAGGATAAATGCTTAATTCTTTTTCTTTAATTATGAATTTTCAGAATAAGAATTGATACACTACTCTAGTAGTGATCAATGAAATGAGGCTTACTTATTTGTCTTTTGACTTTCTCTTTCCTTGAGGAAAGAGAACTCATGGATTTTTTTGTTTGTTTGTTTGCCTTTTGATTTTTTAATTACTCAGAAAAACTTCATTTTTTAATTTAGCTTTCTGACTCTGTGCTTGTGCTTTCAACACTTTCACAACGATTTTATGTTCCTCAGTAAGGAAAGTGTGCTTGTTCCTGTCATGGACACATTTAAAACACACATGGAACCACCATAGGCCTGGCTGATATGTTTTTTCGTTTTAGACAACCTTGTAAGGGCTTTAGGTCTCACAGCACAAACTCCTCAAAGTTGGCCTGAGCACACGCCACATGTGGATTTTGGTGCTTTCCCAACCTTCTTGGTATAAAGGTAAACACCAGGAGTTTGAGACAGCCTGGTTTTGTTAGAGGCTGTATTGTAGGATAGCCTATGATGGTGTCTCAAACACTGGACCATCCTGAATGCCTCTAGATACCATCCCCGGAAGAGGAAGAAGCACTCATGGATTTTTAAATATATTTCATTAACTCAAGGATTTATGTATATTTAGTGGGTTTCAGTCAATTGAAGTCAGTGTGATTTTTTGGTATGCAAATTGTCCCATCTTTACCTAGTAGAAGTGCCTTCAAGGTGACTTTTGTCATTTTGACAGGACCCTGTTAGTGTTTGATAACTTCCTTGCTTTGTGGCACAACATGTGCCAGGTTCATCTAGTAAAATTTCTCCTCCAGGCTGGAATCATCCATTTCTCCAAAGAGTCCTGGTTCCTTTTAATGGGGAATGCTATTTAAATACCACTGTCTGGGCACTTAGGGTACTCATTGCTTCTGTGTTGTCATTGCTTTTAAGCATTTAAGATAAGAACTAGGATATATATATATATATATATATACACACATGTACATATGGACAGATTTAAAAAGCAAAACAACATGAGTTCAAATTAAAGTATTTTTTCCTTCTTTGAGTTTATATTTTTAAATTTTATACTGAACATCTTGGCTCTTAACGTTAACATAATTATTTTTTCCTAAAAATATACATACCATAGCTTTAAAATAACAATACTAATATTACTGTTAATAAGCTTACTGAATCAGTTTTACTAATTTTTTTTTTAGCAGTTCTTTTTGTCCTTATACTATAGCTCGCTAAAGCTATAAAGTCAAAACATTGTGTTCTTAAAACACTTGAAATAATTATCTTCTCTGTGTGGCTATAGCATTAACTTGAGATTCAGTTAGGTTTAAAATTTAAAAATTATAACGTAAAGTTTAGCATTTTTATCATTTTAAAGTGTACAGTTTGTTGGCATTAAGTACATTCATATTGTTGTGCAACCATCACAACTATCTATTTCCAGAATGTTTTTATCATTCCCAAACTGAAATTCTGTACCATTAAACAACTCCTTATTCCCCTTACCCCAGCCTTTGGTAACCACTGTTTTACTTTCTGTCTCTATGAAATTGATTATTCTAGGTACTCATATTAGTGGAGTCATATATATTGGTCCTTCTGTGTCTGGCTTATTTCACTTAGACTAATGCTTCCTGGGTTCATCCATGTTGTAGCATGTATTAGAATTTCCTTCCTTTGAAAGGCTGAATAATATTCTACTGTATGCATATACCACATTTTGTTTATCCATACATCCATCGGTGGACATTTGGGTTGTTTCCACCCTTTAGCTATTGTGAATGCTGCGATGAACATTGGTGTACAGATATCAATTCGAGTTCAGTTAGACTTTAGCTGAGGTTTTAAATAAATGACGATTATTATTAACTAAGCTAGAGAACATAGGAGGAAAAGAAAACTTTTTCCCTGGAGTGGTAAAGGGTTGAGATAAGTGGTTTGATTTTGGAAATGATTCATTTGAGGTGCTTTGGGAAATCAATTAGAAAGCAACTGGAAATGTAGTATAGAGATATAGGGTGCTAAATTAAGTCTCTCTTTTGTAGTCCAGGTGAGAGATGATGAAGTCTTGAACTGAGTTAATGGCAAAGGAGATGAAGAAGTGATAGATGCAAAATTTATGTAGGTGATTCAATTAATTTGGTGATTGGATGTGAAGGTTGAGAAAGAGGGGAGTTAAGGGTAATGCTTTAGATTTAAGCAAGATGGGTGTGTGATGTTTCTGTAAGTTCAGGTAGAGAATGCAGATGGATAAAAGTTTTATGAGAACAGATAATGAATTTGGTTTTGATTAAAATGACTTTAGTATGCTTTCATGGCACTCTGGTAGAGATATTTAGCAGGGAAGGAAAATATGAATTTGAAGTTCAGCAGAGATCTGGATTAGATTTAGAATTTTATTTTTGTCTGCATTGGGGGATAATTAAAGTTAAGGGAATAAGTGAGATCACCTAACAGTGTATGGTAAGCTAAGAGGTTGAACATGAAAATTCCCTGGGAAGCCCTGGAATGCTTTCCATGAAATAAGAAAATTGTCATTTGCAAATATACCTTCTCAGTTCATCTGTATGTGCAAAGTTCTTAGTTCTTAATAGTAAGAAAGAGGTAGTGAGGGCCCTAAGAAATCTTTGATTATTCATTTATAGTACAAGGATCAGGTAGTGTATTTAAAGCACCCTTCTTTTTTTTTTTTTTTTTTTTTTTTGATAGATTTGTTTTATTTTTGGCTGCATTGGGTCTTCATTGCTGTGCATGGGCTTTCTCTAGTCGCGGTGAGCGGAGCCTACTGTTCGTTGTGGTGTGTGGGCTTCTCATCGCGGTGGCTTCTCTTGTTGTGGAGCGCGGGCTCTAGGTGTGCAGGCTTCAGTATTTGTGGCACGTGGGCTCAGTAGTTGTGGCTCGTGGGCTCCAGAGCACAGGCTCAGTAGTTGTGGCACGCGGGCTTAGTTGCCCCGCGGCATGTGGAGTCTTCCCAGACCAGGGCTCAAACCCGTGTGCCCTGCATTGGCAGGCGGATTCTTAACCACTGCGCCACCAGGGAAGTCCCAAAAGCACCCTTCTTAAGGTCTGAATATAATAGATGGCTTTTCAAACTTCTTGAATTTGTGAAAATTTTCCTAGTTGGTCTTTATGGTGGGAGGAGGGTGAAACAGAGTGACAAAATCAATGCTGAAAGTTACATTTTATAAGAAATCCTTGTCCATGTCTAAGAGTCTCCAAGGTTTTGAGGTTGTATGTCATTTAATTTCTAATACTTGTATCCTTTCCAGTTTCAGAAATAATTTTGCTAAGTATAAGGTGTGTTTAGTATCTTACAACAATTTTTTTCAAAGATTTTCGTAAAAGCAATATTTTATTTCTAGTCAACTCACCTTTTTCTGGCAATTAATGTGTTACTAACTCAGCTTCTGCTGGTTTGCCTTGTTCCCAGTCTAGTTTCAGCTAGAGTGGTATGGGTTGTGCATTTGCTTATTAAGCATTTACTACATCTCTTCTGTGTGCAAAGACTAGTTATCCTTTTAGTTGGTTTTAGTGCTTTGAAGATAGGTAAGATTTAGAGATGAGGTTCTTTATTTTTAGTAGCAATTAGGTTGTAAAACTGAGTTATGTTCTCAATGAAATTATTGCCCTCTTCCTGCTTGATCTTCTCTGTAGTGAAGTCATATGTAGGGGGAGAGTTATATGTAGGGAGAGTATGTTGAGTTTGGAAGCTCTGACTCAGTATATCACCAGATATTAGAAAAACTTTTGTTATTCATCTATAAAATAGGTGTTTTTTATATGCTACTAGATGTTTGTTTTGATTTTCTTTGCTATTAGATTTTCAGTCATAATTGGAAGACATAGCTATTGGTTGCTTTGGATTACAGCAGTGTAATTATGATTCTCACAAGTAGATTTTTAAAGTTGTATTCAATAAACAACTAGTCTGAAATAGGTAAAAATGCATTTTAAAGAAACTTCATGTTGTTAAAACTTCTTTGATAGTGATACTACCTTTCAAGGTATTGCATACAGTAAACAGTAACTTTTTTTTTCCCAGTTAAGTCCTGTTCTTTCTTCAAAAACTTGTATGTGATTTTTGAAAGTAGTTTTTGGAGAGATTAATGCTGCTTTATGTTGATCTTATAGTTGTTGGTAGTAGGAATGTATTTTTATATTATCAACAACCTAAGGTAGCCAAATATATTGCAGATATCTATTCTTATTTGGTTGAAATAAATACTTTGAATACCATATAACCTTTTTCCCCCATGTTTTCAAATTTTGATCTGTTTGGCTGACACCACTAAGCATTAATGATAGGTGTTTGATAACTCTAATCATTTGGATCTTTTGCTAGCCCAAATATTTTTTAATTAAAAAAAAATCTGAAAATTAAAAAAAAATATGACCACACTAATACAAATTTTTGAGAGGAGATGGGTAGGTGGTTAACTAAATCATCAACACAAATCTTATCCTTTCAGCGACATAGAGGAAAAGTAGTAATAACAACAAAAATAACCCTGATGTAAAACACAACAGTCTTCTGTGACCTTTCAATCTCTGTGTTTATATCTTTACATAATTGAAATCATAATATATCCAAACTTTGTATTTTGCCTGTCTTACAAATTCAACATTATATCACATGTGTTATAATTTCTTTGCACAATCTTCACCCTTGTCACTTTTAAAAACAATTTAAAAAATTAAAAAAATTTTTTGGCTGTGCCGCATGCCGCATGGCATGCGGGACCCTAGTTCCTTGACCAGGGATTGAACCTATGCCCCCTGCAGTGGAAGTGTGGAGTCTTAACTACTGGACCGACAGGGAAGTCCCCTACCCTTGTCATTTTTAATTGTCAGTTTTGTTGAGTTGGGTATGTCACAATTTAGTTAACCTGTTCTTTGTTTTGAACATAGTTTGCTTGTAATTTTTCACTTAAAATTTTTAAGAATTATATGTTTCAGGTGTATAGCATTATGATTTGACATCTGTGTACACTACAAAGTGATCACCACCACAAGTCTAGTTGCTGCCCATCACCATACAGTTGACCCCCTTTACCCATTTTGCCCATTTCCCAACCCCCTTTCCTTCTGGTAACCACTAATCTGTTCTCTGTGTCTATGAGTTCGTTTTAGTTTTATTTTATTTGTTCATTTGTTTTGTTTTTTTTTAGATTCTGTGTATGAGCAAAATCATATGGTATTTGTCTTTCTCTGTCTGACTTATTTCATTTAGCATAATACCTTCAAGGTCCATCCATGTGGTCACAAATGGCAGAATTTCATTCTTTTTTATGGCTGAGGAGTAGTCGTGTGTGTGTGTGTGTGTGTGTGTGTGTGTGTGTGTATATGTATGTGTATGCCATGTCTTCTTTTTTTTTTCCATGTAATGTCTGAAACATTTATATTAACATATTTCCATACATATTTCCATACAAATACAAATATAAGATTTTTAGAAATTTCATGTAATGTCTGAAACATTTATATTAACATATTTCCATACAAATAACCCAATGAAAGTTTAGTATTAGTTGTTTTGTTTGTTTTTTTATACTGCAGGTTCTTATTAGGCATCAATTTTATACACATCAGTGTATACATGTCAATCCCAATCGCCCAATTCAGCATACCACCATCCCCACCTCACCGCAGTTTTCCCCCCTTGGTGTCCCTATGTCCATTCTCTACATCTGTGTCTCAACTTCTGCCCTGCAAACTGGCTCATCTGTACCATTTTTCTAGGTTCCACATACATGCATTAATATACGATATTTGTTTTTCTCTTTCTGACTTACTTCACTCTGTATGACAGTCTCTACATCCATCCACGTCTCAACAAATGACTCAATTTCGTTCCTTTTTATGGCTGAGTAATATTCCATTGTATATATGTACCACATCTTCTTTATCCATTCGTCTGCTGATGGGCATTTAGGTTGCTTCCATGACCTGGCTATTGTAAATAGTGCTGCAATGAACATTCGGGTGCATGTGTCTTTTTGAATTACGGTTTTCTCTGGGTATATGCCCAGTAGTGGGATTGCTGGGTCATATGGTAATTCTATTTTTAGTTTTTTAAGGAACCTCCATATTGTTCTCCATATTGGCTGTATCAGTTTACGTTCCCACCAACAGTGCAAGAGGGTTCCCTTTTCTCCACACCCTCTCCAGCATTTGTTGTTTGTAGATTTTCTGATGATGCCCATTCTAACAGGAGTGAGGTGATACCTCATTGTAGTTTTGATTTGCATTTCTCTAATAATTAGTGATGTTGAGCATCTTTTCATGTGCTTCGTGGCCGTCTGTATGTCTTCTTTGGAGAAATGTCTATTTAGGTCTTCTGCCCATTTTTGGATTGGGGTGTTTGTTTCTTTGATATTGAGCTGAATGAGCTGTTTATATATTTTGGAGATTAATCCTTTGTCCGTTGATTCATTTGCAAATATTTTCTCCCATTCTGAGGGTTGTCTTTTCGTCTTGTTTATGGTTTCCTTTGCTGTGCAAAAGCTTTGAAGTTTCATTAGGTCCCACTTGTTTATTTTTGTTTTCATTTCCATTACTCTAGGAGGTGGATCAAAAAAGATCTTGCTGTGATTTATGTCAAAGAGTGTTCTTCCTATGTTTTCCTCTAAGAGTTTTATAGTGTCCAGTCTTATATTTAGGTCTCTAATCCATTTTGAGTTTATTTTTGTGTATGGTGTTAGGGAGTATTCTAATTTCATTCTTTTACATGTAGCTGTCCAGTTTTCCCAGCACCACTTATTGAAGAGACTGTCTTTTCTCCATTGTATATCTTTGCCTCCTTTGTCATAGATTAGTTGACCATAGGTGCGTGGGTTAATCTCTGGGATTTCTATCTTGTTCCATTGATCTCTGTTTCTGTTTTTGTGCCAGTACCATATTGTCTTGATTACTGTAGCTTTGTAGTATAATCTGAAGTCAGGGAGTCTGATTCCTCCAGCTCCATTTTTTTGCCTCAAGACTGCTTTGGCTATTCAGGGTCTTTTGTGTCTCCATACAAATTTTAAGATGATTTGTTCTAGCTCCGTAAAAAATGCCATTGGTAATTTGATAGGGATTGCATTGAATCTGTAGATTGCTTTGGGTAGTATAGTCATTTTCACAATGTTGATTCTTCCAATCCAAGAACATGGTATATCTCTCCATCTGTTGGTATCATCTTTAATTTCTTTCTGATGAAAGAAATTCATATAGTGTCTTACAGTTTTCTGCATACAGGTCTTTTGTCTTCCTAGGTAGGTTTATTCCTAGGTATTTTATTCTTTTTGTTGCAATGGTAAATGGGAGTGTTTCCATAATTTCTCTTTCAGATTTTTCATCATTAGTGTATAGGAATGCAAGAGATTTCTGTGCATTAATTTTGTATCCTGCAACTTTACCATATTCATTAATTAGCTCTAGCAGTTTTCTGGTGGCAGTTTTAGGATTCTCTATGTATAGTATCATGTCATCCGCAAACAGTGACAGTTTTACTTCTTCTTTTCCAATTTGTATTCCTTTTATTTCTTTTTCTTCTCTGATTGCCATGGCTAGGACTTCCAAAACTATGTTGAATAATAGTGGTGAGAGTGGACATCCTTGTCTCGTTCCTGATCTTAGAGGAAATGCTTTCAGTTTTTCACCATTGAGAATGATGTTTGCTGTGGGTTTGTCATATATGGCCTTTATTATGTTGAGGTAGGTTCCCTCTATGCCCACTTTCTGGAGAGTTTTTATCAGAAATGGGTGTTGAATTTTGTCAAAAGCTTTTTCTGCATCTATTGAGATGATCATATGGTTTTTATTCTTCAATTTGTTAATATGGTGTATCACATTGATTGATTTGCGTATATTGACGAATCCTTGCATCCCTGGGATAAATCCCACTTGATCGTGGTGTATGATCCTTTTAATGTGTTGTTGGATTCTGTTTGCTAGTATTTTGTTGAGGATTTTTGCATCTATATTCATCAGTGATATTGGTCTGTAATTTTCTTTTTTTGTAGTGTCTTTGTCTGGTTTTGGTATCAGGGTGATGGTGGCCTCATAGAATGAGTTTGGGAGTGTTCCTTCCTCTGCAATTTTTTGGAAGAGTTTGAGAAGGATGGGTGTTAGCTCTTCTCTAAATGTTTGATAGAATTCACCTGTGAAGCCATCTGGTCCTGGACTTTTGTTTGTTGGAAGATTTTTAATCACAGTTTCAATTTCATTACTTGTGATTGGTCTGTTCATATTTTCTGTTTCTTCCTGATTCAGTCTTGGAAGGTTATACCTTTCTAAGAATTTGTCCATTTCTTCCAGGTTGTCCATTTTATTGGCATAAAGTTGCTTATAGTAGTCTTTTAGGATGCTTTGTATTTCTGCGGTGTCTGTTGTAACTTCTCCTTTTTCATTTCTGATTTTATTGATTTGAGTCCTCTCCCTCTTTTTCTTGATGAGTCTGGCTAATGGCTTATCAATTTTGTTTATCTTCTCAAAGAACCAACTTTTAGTTTTATTGATCTTTGCTATTGTTTTCTTCATCTCTATTTCATTTATTTCTGCTCTGATCTTTATGATTTCTTTCCTTCTGCTAACTTTGGGTTTTGTTTGTTCTTCTTTCTCTAGTTTCTTTAGGTGTAAGGTTAGATTGTTTATTTGAGATTTTTCTTGTTTCTTTAGGTAGGCTTGTATAGCTATAAACTTCCCTCTTAGAACCGCTTTTGCTGCATCCCATAGGTTTTGGGTCGTCGTGTTTTCATTGTCATTTGTCTCTAGGTATTTTTTTATTTCCTCTTTGATTTCTTCAGTGATCTCTTGGTTATTTAGTAACGTATTGTTTAGCCTCCATGTGTTTGTCTTTTTTACGTTTTTTTCCCTGTAATTCATTTCTAATCTCATAGCGTTGTGGTCAGAAAAGATGCTTGATATGATTTCAATTTTCTTAAATTTACTGAGGCTTGATTTGTGACCCAAGATGTGATCTATCCTGGAGAACGTTCCGTGCGCACTTGAGAAGAACGTGTAATCTGCTGTTTTTGGATGGAATGTCCTATATATATCAATTAAATCTATCTGGTCTATTGTGTCATTTAAAGCTTCTGTTTCCTTATTTATTTTCATTTTGGATGATCTGTCCATTGGTGTAAGTGAAGTGTTAAAGTCCCCCACTATTATTGTGTTACTGTCGATTTCCTCTTTTATAGCTGTTAGCAGTTGCCTTATGTATTGAGGTGCTCCTATGTTGGGTGCATATATATTTATAATTGTTATATCTTCTTCTTGGATTGATCCCTGGATCATTATGTAGTGTCCTTCCTTGTCTCTTGTAACATTCTTTATTTTAAAGTCTATTTTATCTGATATGAGTATAGCTACTCCAGCTTTCTTTTGATTTCCATTTGCATTGAATATCTTTTTCCATCCCCTCACTTTCAGTCTGTATGTGTCCCTAGGTCTAAAGTGGGTCTCTTGTAGACAGCATATATATGGGTCTTGTATTTGTATCCATTCAGCCAGTCTATGTCTTTTGGTTGGGGCATTTAATCCATTCACGTTTAAGGTAATTATCGATATGTATGTTCCTCTGACCATTTTCTTAATTGTTTTGGGTTTGTTTTTGTAGGTCCTTTTCTTCTCTTGTGTTTCCCACTTAGAGAAGTTCCTTTAGCATTTGTTGTAGAGCTGGTTTGGTGGTGCTGAATTCTCTTAGCTTTTGCTTGTCTGTAAAGGTTTTGATTTCTCCATCAAATCTAAGTGAGATCCTTGCTGGGTAGAGTAATGTTGGTTGTAGGCTCTTCCCTTTCATCATTTTAAGTATATCATGCCACTCCCTTCTGGCTTGCAGAGTTTCTGCTGAGAAATCAGCTGTTAACCTTATGGGAGTTCCCTTGTATGTTATTTGTTGTTTTTCCCTTGCTGCTTTCAATAATTTTTCTTTGTCTTTAATTTTTGCCACTTTGATTACTATGTGTCTCGGCGTGTTTCTCCTTGGGTTTATCCTGTATGGGACTCTCTGCGCTTCCTGGACTTGGGTGGCTATTTCCTTTCCCATGTTAGGGAAGTTTTTGACTATAATCTCTTCAAATATTTTCTCTGGTCCTTTCTCTCTCTCTTCTCCTTCTGGGACCCCTATAATGCGAATGTTGTTGCGTTTAATGTTGTCCCAGAGGTGTCTTAAGCTGTCTTCATTTCTTTTCATTCTTTTTTCTTTAGTCTGTTCCGCAGCAGTGAATTCCACCATTTTATCTTCCAGGTCACTTATCCGTTCTTCTGCCTCAGTCATTCTGCTATTGATTCCTTCTAGTGTAGTTTTCATTTCAGTTATTGTATTGGTCATCTCTGTTTGTTTGTTCTTTAATTCTTCTAGGTCTTTGTTAATCATTTCTTGCATCTTCTCAATCTTTGCCTCCATTCTTATTCCGAGGTCCTGGATCATCTTCACTATCATTATTCTGAATTCTTTTTCTGGAAGGTTGCCTATCTCCATTTCATTTAGTTGTTTTTCTGGGGTTTTTTCTTGTTCCTTCATCTGGTACATAGCCCTCTGCCTTTTCATCTTCTCTGTCTTTCTGTAACTGTGGTTTTTGGTCCACAGGCTGCAGGATTGTAGTTTTTCTTGCTTCTGCTGCCTGCCCTCTGGTGGTTGAGGCTATCTGAGAGGCTTGATGGGAGGCTCTGGTGGTGGGTAGAGCTGACTGTTGCTGTGGCGGTCAGAGCTCAGTAAAACCTTAATCCACTTGACTGTTGATGGGTGGGGCTGGGTTCCCTCCCTGTTGCTGTGGCGGTCAGAGCTCAGTAAAACCTTAATCCACTTGACTGTTGATGGGTGGGGCTGGGTTCCCTCCCTGTTGGTTGTTTTCCCTGAGGCAACCCAACACTGGAGCCTACCCGTGCTCTTTGGTGGGGTTAATGGCAGACTCTGGGAGGGCTCACGCCAAGGAGAACTTCCCAGAACCTCTGCTGCCAGTGTCCTTATCCCCATGGTGAAACAGAGCCACCACTCGCCTCTGCAGGAGACCCCCCCAACACCAGCAGGTAGGTCTGGTTCAGTCTCCCCCAGGGTCACTGCTCCTTCCCCTGGGTCCCGATGCACACATTACTTTGTGTGTGCCCTCCAAGAGTGGGGTCTCTGTTTCCCCCAGTCCTGTCAAAGCCCTGCAATCAATTCCCACTAGGCTTCAAAGTCTGATTCTCTAGGAATTCCTCCTCCCGTAGCCGGACCCCCAGGTTGGGAAGCCTGACGTGGGGCTCAGAACCTTCACTCCAGTGGGTGGACTTCTGTGGTATAAGTGTTCGCCAGTCTGTGAGCCACCCACCCAGCAGTTATGGGATTTGATTTTACTCTGATTGCGCCCCTCCTACCATCTCACTGTGGCTTCTCCTCTGTCCTTGGACATGGGGTATCCTCCTTGGTGAAGTCCAGGGTCTTCCTGTCAATGATTGTCCAGCAGCCAGTTGTGATTCTGGTGCTCTCGCAAGAGGGAGTGAGAGCACTTCCTTCTACTCCACCATCTTCGCCATGTCTTCTTTATCCATTCATCCTTAATGGACACTTAGGTTTTTTTTTCATATCTTGGTTGTTGTAAATAATTCTGTAATGTATAGGGGTGCCTATATCTGTTTGAATGAGTGGTTTTGTGTCTTTCAGATAAATAGGCAGAAGTGAAACAGCTGGGTCGTATGGTAGTTCTAGTCTTAATTTTTTGAGGAACCTCCATACTGCTTTTCATAGGGGCTGCACCAATTTATAGTCCCACCAATAGTTCAGGGTTCCTTTTTCTCCACACCCTCTCAAACATTTATTTCTTGTCTTTTCTGACAAGTGTGAGGTGATATCTCATTGTGGTTTTGATTTCCATTTCCCTAATAATTAGTGATCATGAACATCCTTTCATGTGCCTGTTGGCCACCTGTGTGTCTTCTTTGGAAAAATGTCTGTTCAGGTCCTCTGCTCATTTTTTGATTTGGTGGTTTTTTTGTTGTTGAGTTGTATGAGTTTTTTGTAGATTTCAGATATTAACCCCTTATTGGATATATGATTTGCAAATGTCTTCTCCCATACAGTAGGTTGCCTTTTTGTTTTAATGATGGTTTCCTTTGCTGTACAGAAGCTTTTTAGTTTGATATAGTCCCATTTGTTTATTTTTGCTTTTCTTTCGCTTGTCTTTGGAGTCAGAGCCACAGAAACATTGCTGAGACCGATATCAATGAATGTTAACCAGACTTATTGTGGTGCTCATTTTGCAACATATACAAATACTGAATCATTATGTTGTACACCTGAAGCTAATATAATGTTATATGTCAAATATATCTCAAAAATTGTAAAAAAACCTCAATTAAAAAATAAATCATAAAAAACAAAAACAAAATAAAACTCACTGCTTAAATGACAAAAAAAAAAAGACTGATATCTGTGAAGTCTTCTAGAAATTTCATGGTTGCAGGTCTTACATTCAAGTCTTTAATCCATTTTGAGTTACTTGTTTCATTCTTTTGCATGTGGCTGTCTGTTTTCCCCAGCACCATTATTGAATAGACTATCTTTCCTCCATGGTATGTTCTTTGCTCCTTTGTCATAAATTAATTGTCATATATGCATAGGTTTACATTTTTGGACTCTCAGTTCTGTTTCATTGATCTGTGTGTCTGTTTTTGTGCCAGTACCATACTGTTTTATTACTGTAGCTTTATAGTATAGTTTGAAATCAGGGAGTGTGATACCTCCAAGCTTTTTTCTTCTTTCTCAAGATTATTTTGACTATTTGGGATTTTTCTGTGGTTCCATACACATTTTAGAATTATTTGTTCTGGTTCTGTGAAATATGCCATTGGAATTTTGATAGGGATTGCACTGAATCTGTAGATTGCTGTGGGTAGTATGGACATTTTAACAATATTAATTCCTCCAATCCATGAACACAGAATATCTTTCCATTTGGTTGTGTCTTCAACTTCATTCATCAGTGTCTTACAGTTTTCACTGTAACAGGTCTTTCACCTCCTTGGTTGAATTTATTCTTAGGTATTTTACTCTTTTTGATGCAGCCATACATGGGATTGTTTTCTTAATTTCTCTTTCTTTTTCTTTTTCGGCCGTGCCATGACATGTGGGGATCTTAGTTCCCCAACCAGGGATCAAACCCGTGCCCCCTGCAGTGGAAGTGCAGAGTCCTAACTACTGGACTGCCAGGGAAGTCCCTTAACTTCTCTTTGTGATAGTTTGTTGTTGGTGTGGAAATGCCACAGACTTTTGTATGTTGATTTTGTACCCTGTGACTTCACTAAATTCATTTATTATATTATTAGTTCTGACATTTTTTGTGTGTGTGTTTGTGTGTGTGTAGTCTTTAGGGTTTTCTGTATGTATCATGTCATTTGCAAATAGTGACAGTTTTACTTTCTGATTCGGAAGCCTGTTATTTGTATCATGTTGATTGATTTGTGGATGTTGAACCATCCTTTCATCCCTGGAATAAATTCCACTTGATCATGGTGTATGCTTCTTTTAATGCATTGTTGGATTCAGTTTGCTGACATTTTGTTGAGGATTTTTGCATCTGTGTTCATCAATGATATTGGCTTGTAATTTTCTTTTTTTGTGGTCTCCTTGTCTGCTTTTGGTATCAGGTTAACGCTGGCTTCATAAAATGTGTTTGGAAGCCTTCCCTTCTTTTCAGTTTTTTGAAGAATTTGAGAAGGATATTAAATCCTTCTAAAGGTATTAAATCTTTGAATACTTTGTAGAATTCGCCAGTAAATCTGTCTGCTCTGGGCTTTCATTTGTTGGGAGATTTTTGATTACAGTTTCAATCTCCTTACTAGTAATTGGTCTATTCAGATTTTTCTATTTCTTCATGATTGAGTCTTGGAAGATTGTATGTTTTTAAAAAATTTTCTGTTTCTTTTAGGTTGTCCAATTTGTTGGCGTATATTCATAGATCATGAGCAATCCTTTGTATTTCTGTGGTATTAGTTATAACATCTCTTTCATCTCTGATTTTATTTATTTGAGTCCTCTTTTTTTTCCTGGTGAGTCTAGCTAAATGTTCGTCAATTTTTTTTTTTAAATTAATTAATTAATTAATTTGTTTTTGGCTGTGTTGGGTCTTCATTTCTGTGCGAGGGCCCTCTCCAGCTGCGGCGAGCGGGGGCCACTCTTCATCGCGGTGCGTGGGCCTCTCACTGTCGCGGCCTCTCTTGTTGCGGAGCACAGGCTCCAGACGCGCAGGCTCAGCAGTTGTGGCCCACGGGCCTAGCTGCTCCACGGCACGTGGGATCCTCCCAGGCCAGGGCTCGAACCCGTGTCCCCTGCATTGGCAGGCAGACTCTCAACCACTGCGCCACCAGGGAAGCCCTGTTCGTCAATTTTATTTATCTTTTCAAAGAATCCCCTTTTAGTTTCATTGATCTTGTTTTTTTTTCTTTTTTTAGTCTCTGTTTCTGCTCTGATCTTTATTGTTTCCTTCCATCTACCTATTTTGGCATTTGTTCTTTTTCTAGTTCCTTTAGGTGTAAGGTTAGATTGTTTATTGGGGATTTATTGTTTCTTGAGGTAAGACTATTGAACTTAGTCCATTTACATTTAAGGTAATTATTGATAAGTATGTGCTTATTGCCATTTTGTTCATTGTTTTCTGGCTGTTTTTGTAGTTCTCTTCTCTCTTTTCCTTTGTGTTTTGGTGTGGTTTCTTTTAGTGTTATGTTTAGATTTTCTCACTTTGTTTTGTGTATTTACTATAAGTTTTTTCCTTGTGGTTACTGTGAGGTTCACCTGTAACATTCTATGTAAGTAGTAGCCTGTTTTAAGTTGCTAGCAACTTAAATTAGAAATCATTCCAAAGCTTTATCTTTTTACTCCCTCCCTATGTTTCCTACTTTTGATGACACATTTTACTTTTTTTTATTTTATGCATCCTGTAACTAATTGTAATTTTAGTTATTTTTAGTACTTTTGTCTCTTAACCTTTGTGCTTGCTTTATAAGTGATTGATCCTCTGCTTTTATCATACATTTACCTTTAACAGTGAGATTTTTACTTTCATATGTTTTCTTATTATTAATTAGTGCCATTTCTTTTCAGCTTAAAGAAGTCCCATTAATATTTCTTGTTGGGCCAGTTTAGTTGTGATGAATATCTTTAGCTTTTGCTCATCTGGGAAACTCTTGATCTCTTCTTCCATTCTGAATAACTTTGCTGTGTAGAGAATTCTTGGTTGGAAGTTTTTTCTTTCAGCACTTTGAATATGATCTGCCACTCCCTTCTGGCCTGTAAAGGCTCTGCTGAAAAATCTGCTTGTAGAGTTATAGAGTTTTCCTTGTATGTAACAATTTGTTTTTCTCTTGTTGCTTTTAGGATTCTCTCTTAATCCTTTATTTTTACTGTTTTAATTATAGTGTGTCTTGGTGTGTGTCTCTTTGGGTTCATCTTATTTGGAACTCTCTGTGCTTCCTGGACCTGGATGTCTGTTTCCTTCCCCTGATTAAGGATGTTTTCAGCAACTATTTCTTCAAGTAGGTTTTCTGTCCCTTTCACTCTTTCTTTCTGGCACCCCTATAATGCAAATGTTATTCTGCTTGATGTTGCCCCAAAGTTCCCTTAAGGTGTCTTCATTTTTTATCTTTATTTTATTTATTATTTTTAAAAGATATTTATTTATTTGGCTGCGTCGGGTCTTAGTTGTGGCATGCTGGATCTTCGTTGTGGCATGCGGGATCTTTTGTTGTGGTGTGCTGGCTTCTCTCTAGTTGTGGTGCGGGGGCTCCATAGTTGCTGTGCATGGGCTCCAGAGTGCACAGGCTCAGTGATTGCGGCACACGGGCTTAGTTGCCCTGCGGCATGTGGGATCTTAGTTCCCTGACCAGGGATTGAACCCGTGTCCCCTGCCTTGGAAGGCGGATTCTTAACCACTGGACCACCAGGGAAGTCCCTGTCTTCGCTTCTTAAAATACTTGTTTCGTTTTCTGCTCTGTCTGGGTGAGTTCCATTGTTTTATCTTCCTGCTGGCTGATTTGTTCTTCTACTTCACACAGTTTGCTGTTGAACCCCTCTAGCATATTTTTCAGTTCAGTTATAACTTTTGTTTGGTACCTTCATATATTTTCTATCTCTGTTGAAGTTCTCACTGTGCTAATTTTTTCTTCATCTGAGTTTGGTTAGTGTCTTTATGACCATTACTTTGAACTTTTTATCAGGTAGATTGTTTATCTCTGTTTTGTTTAGTTCTTTTTTTTTTGAGGTTCTGACTTACTCTTTTGATTGGAATATCTTCCTCTGTCTCCTCATGTTGCCTAATTCTTTGTGTTTGTTTCTATGTATTAGGTATATCAGCTATCTCTCTTAGTCTTGAAGGAGTGGCTTTATTTAGGAGATGTCCTATGGGGCTCAGAAGCACAATCCTATCTAGCCACCAGAGCCAGGGGCTCAAGGGGTGTCTCCTATGTGGGCTACATGCAGTTTGTGGGGCCACAGCTGCTGTGGGGTGCTGGTGGGTGGGGCTGTTGCTTGGGCAGCTGTGAGGCCCACCTGAGGTGCGGGGGTTGGCAGTGCTCTCTCACCCCTGGTGGGATGTGCCCACTGGTGCTAATAGGTTGGGTGGAGAATTCCAAAGTGGTGCCTTCCAGCACCAGTATTAGCAAGGTAGCCTGAGATCACATAAATGGCTCCTGCCAGTGACTCAGCCCGTGGGGAGCATTCCAACTGGTTCCTGCCTCTCTAGCAGATGCTTCAAGATTAATAGGTGAATCCCCTTCACCTATGGTCTTATGCACTTTTCAATTTAGTGTTTTTGCACTGGTTTTCAGGTCAAGTCAATCTGTGTGCAAGTCCTTTAAGAGCAGGTTTTCTATTCTACTTTAAGAGTAGCTTTCCTGGACATATTTCCCGTTGGTTTGCAAAACCAGGTGTTTTGGAGGCTCATCTCTCTTGTGCAAGATCTAGGGGTTGGGGTGCCTGATGTACTCAAATCCCTCGTTCCTCAGCTAAAGGATTCGTGCCTTTGTGGTCCCTCCCAATAGTGGATTGCTGAAGCTGAGGTGTGGTTTTCATATCTTCTCCTGTCCTATGCATCTTGTTGCTGTCCTTTTATTTTACCCTTTGTTGTGGAGGTTCTGTTCATTCAGTTTTCAAATCCCTTTCTGGGGGAACTGTTCCATATGTGGTTGTACGTTTGTTATGTCTGTAGGAGGAGGTCAGTTCATGATCTTTTTATGCTACCATCTTGAACTCTCCCATAATTTTCCCTTTTGTAAATAATGCTTTGCTTGGAATGCCCATTCATCCCTGCCTGGAAAAGTTTTGATCAAGCTTCAAGCCCAGACACAGTGCTTGTTGGGTTTACAGCTTTAAAAAGTTGTTGTTTATGGCAGGGGGTAGTAGTTTTGGCCAACCTTCTGAGTTGCCACAGTGGGCCTGGCTTCTTGTTACCTATCACATGTAGGGTGTTTTGGTTCCTATTATCTCATTAGAACTTGTTTGCCTCTATCTACTTTAGTTCCCAAACTCTATACTCTGTGTGTTTGTTTTATTTTTTGTCCACTGAGATACTTACCTTGTGTTTGAGCATACGTCTACAATTTTAACATTAAAAAAATTTTAATCAGCTATTGATTTTTGATTGGAGCTGAGGCAGCTTAGTTTCTATGCTAACTGTGAGTGCAATCTGGACTGGAGTTGTGGACACTCTCTCTTTACCATGGCATATTTCAATGCTTTATATCCCTTACCCTATTCCACATTATCAGTTTAACCTAGTTAATAACCTGTTTGTGTGTATATTACTTTATTTCAAACATATGTATTTTTTATCAAATACAGTGTTCTTATTTCTGCCCTGTCTGCTCTTGTGCATTTTTTTCATCTATTTGGAATGATTGTCATTTTATTTAATTAAATTTAACTTCAAGAAATAAGATTTTTTTCAATTACCACAACTTGCATTGATCTCTTCTTTCTCAGAATTCTGCTCACATTCAGAGCTCCGCCCTTTAGCATTTAATTTTTTTCAAATTGTTTCCTATCTCTTTTTTTACACATTAGCTTGGTTTCCCCAGCCAAGTTGTATAGTCTACCTGAAGGCTTGCTCCTTATTTCTCTTACATTGTCCTCATACCCAGTGTCCTCCGTTTGGCATGCAGAGCTTTATAGAATGTCAGGTACTTCATGGGAGATGGATAAATATCTATTGAAGAAACCATAAACAAAGTGAATGTGTTTTGTACCTTTTGGTCACTGTAAAAGATATCTAAATTATGTAATAATTTTCCTAAAAAACACAATTTGGAAGATATTTATCCCCTATCATTTTAAGTTTTTAGCACAAATTATTCTTATCCCATTGTATTTACAAAGTAAAACTTTTTATAAGTGTAAATGTTAGAATGCTTTATATTGTTTCCTCAGGGTCATTGTTACTGTAATTGCACTTCTCATTGAAGTGATGGGATTTTGGCAGCCTAATAATAGAAAAAGAAGTTCTTAGACAATTTAGCAACAATCGGAGGGAATGAGGGAATGTGTGTAAAATATGCACATCAAAAGCATCTCATGATGATTTTATTGTTTCTTCTTTTTTCCCCATGCCTCTTGGACTTACTTAGGTCTGTTTACTAGGATTATTTTAGGCAAATTTAAGGAAGGGTATTTTTGGTGATGATAATAGGATTATGTAGATATTTCTGTGAATTGCTTGTTCTCAGGCAAGGTAAATCTCAGGTGAAAAGCCACCTGGACTCTGGAAAAACTTAGGATACAGAAATGGGGAAAGTGTAGTTCTTGGGAGGTACAGCTTTTGTTTCCAGTGCTTTTGGGGATGGGGTTTTTAAAACCATTATGATGTGAAGCTCTGAAATGTTGATGAGTCAAAAATGAATTTCTAGTTTTATACAGTTATTAAGTATATAATTAAAATGCTCTTTAATTTTTTTACTATTTAGTTACTTTTTTTGTCACATGCATGAGTATATCATCAAACTCAGATAGCAGGCTATTATTTATAAATTCATGTCTCAAGTGTATCATTTTGGGAAAGAATTTTGCTTTGTTTTTTTGGAGGAGGGTAGCTGATAGTTCAAACATGAGAATGTTGTGGATGTTAAGTGAACACAATAAAGACATACTCTGGATAAGTTTAAAAAGTTTTAGAGAGTTATGTTTTGGGAAAATATGATAGGAACGTAGATCATCCAATTTAGACAACTGATTATTTTTAATATCAGAAATTTCTCAATGTAAAAGTAATTTAACTATGAATCTAAAATTCTGAAAAAAATGTAGCAAAAACAAAAACTGAGAAACTAAAGACCAAAAAACCCATAATTGTTTCTTGCTAAAGAAATCATTGTTTGCATTTTGGGATATTTCCTTTGAATCTCTTTTCTTATATAATTAGTTTTTATACATAATTATAATCATAGTACACACGTTATTTCATTTTTTCTATGCAGTTTTTATAATCCTTAATTTAATTGATGAATTTTGAAGTAGTATCAGTTCATCCTTCTTTGGCATTTATGTTGAATATGTAAGTGATGTACAGGGTGTTCATGTTTTGAGACTGATGTTTAGCGATTTGTTCTCAATCTTGGGTGCTTGAGGTATATCTCAGTGGAGATGTCAGGTAGTATGCGTTAATGATTAAGTATCAGACTGCTCAAGTTAAAATCCTTTCTTCCACTTATTAGCCATGTGACTTTGGGCAAGTAACTTAACTTCTACACCTTTATTCTCTCTTGTATAAAGTGGGAATAATGATAGTGTGCACCATAAATGTTTTTGATAAGGATTATTGAGTCAGTTCTTGTGCTCTGAATCTGTCTTTTAGCCAATATTTTACTAGATTTCCAGTTCCTTTAATGTCATACCTAAGTATGATGAATAATAATGTTAGATGATAAATGTTGCAGGAGAGAAAAAAAAAAGGCCTTTAACCCTCCAAACTGTATATTTGATGATGGAATATTAAGTATTGGAAACAGATTGGTAATGGTTGGCATGGGTAGTAGGTGGATGGGTGACTAGATAATGTGGCCTGTGTTGACCTTTTTAGCTCCCCTCAAATCATTGTAGTTCACTTGACGTAGTGGGGAGCAATGCAAGAGGAATTAGAATTTCAGCATTTTAGTTCTGCTTCTTTCTGATTTTTGTTAACAGTAGAATCTTGAGAAGTCCCTTAGCTGCTTTGAATTTGTTTTCTCATCTATGGATATAACATTTTACCTGTCTCTCTCAGAGATGTCATTATGATTAAATAAGATATTCTGTAAAAGTGAGGTGAAGATGATAAAGCACTATATACAAAAGTAAACTTGTTATTAATTTAAAAAGACTAAAGCTGAGAGAAGGCAGATAGAGATCTTGATACAGTATTAGGTCCAGTCAGTCTTTAATAAAGGATAGCTTCTAGTGCTGTTTGTTATTATTGAGAGGACATCTACCTTTATGTGTAAGGCTAGCCCTGATTACTGTTTAGGTTATTAAATAGTTTATGAATATATTGTTGATATTTACTTTGATTTTTTTCCCCCTTTCTGCTTGTGTTTCAGACTCCTGGGAGAGTTGGCTCTCAAGGTTCTGATTTAGATTCATCATCAGCTCCTATAAACACAGTGGATGTCAATAATGAAAGCTCTTCGGAGGTATGAAAATAATAATTTGGCAATAAATATTGTTTTATTTAAGGAAAATATTATTTAAGGAAAAATAACAAATATATGGAGTAACAATTGATAATTTAAACTTTTGTAGGGAAAGAGCTCATAAATCTTTCTTACAAATTGGAATGCAACTTTTGAACCTCACTTGTAGATAGATAATAGTGCTTAGTTGTGAGACTGTGAAAGTGTATATTAAGACTGAAAAATAATATTGACAATTTATCTTTAATGTTAAAGTCATCTCAACTTAATGAAGATTTAAAAATCTGTTTGTAAAGAATTACCAGTTAATTAGTATCTACTTATGTGTTTGTACTGCCATGAATGACTAAGCTAATGAAAAATTAGATGAACTATAACATTTATATATTATTTGTTGTCTTCATTTATGACTCTGTAAGAACTTCTGATAGCTTATTAAAAATTAATGGAGAAAGTAAATAAGTCTAAAAAAGAAATAACTCAAATTTTTTGAGAAGTCAGCCTTAGAAGTTGCTACATTACTATCATTATTTTTAACAAATAATATATACTCATTATAGAAAAAGGAGATAAGGTAAGAGAACATAAAAACCACCCATAACACTGCCCCTAAGAGATCAACACACTCACATTTCTGCTCTGACAGTTTTTGTCAATTGCCCCTTTCTCGGCCCAGCTGTACTACCTACCCAGTCCCCTTTTCCCTATTCTTTCCCATCTCTTGGTTGGTGAGTCTATTATGTGTATGTTTCTAGGTATTTCTCTATCCATTCATTTCTCTGTTTTGTCTCTTTTTGACCATCTGTCTTCATGTATATGTATATTAACCATAACAAGATCGAACAAGGCTGTGAGAGTGAGAAGTAAAGTATCAGTTGAACTTTATTAAGAGCAAGTTTAAGTAAATATCTTTAAGGAAAACATTCCAAACTGTATTTATGATATGATGAGCTCAGAGAGCTAGGTTGTAACCTTGGAAAGGAATTTAGTAGTAATTGTTGACCTCATTCAGACCAAAAACAACAAAAAAATCTCCAGTGGGTAAATGAGCAGTGCCTGATAATCCTGCTATATTTTCTTATTAGGCTCCCTTTTCTACTCTCTGTGATAGTTGTACTCTCTTCTTTGTCCTCAAACCTTCCATGTGTCTTACCTTAGTCCCGCCTTCTCACCGTCACCTTCTATACCATTGAGAAAAGATCAATGTTCTCATTTTGTCCCTAAAACTATACTTGCAACTCTATTCTCTTTATTACTTTAGTACGCGGAAGACAGGTCTCTTTTCCTATCAGATTTCAGTCCTTTCCCTTGTGCTCTGGATTCCATTCTCTCTCACATTCTCAGCTTATCATCTCTCCCTCATGCAACTTTGGTTTTTACCTATGCCACAAATTATTCCCTTCAGCATACAAATACTGCTCTAGAGGTGCCACTAACCTGGGACTCCCTTAAATTAAGTTCGGTACTTGAAATTTTTCAGATTACCCACTAGTGTAAATTTCTAACCTAATTGAGAGCTATTGGTGATTATGAATTCTCAGGGGGTATAGTTTTTTCCATATGCCCAGTGTTAAGGTATTGACTTGTTAAGGTCTCAGTTGATATCTCTCCCCACCTCTCTCAATTTCTCTTTTTCTCTCAATCTTCCCTTTTACCCTGATGTTGGCTTCCCACTTTGAACAAATTCTAGGTTTTATCATTGTGCCCTTAGCATCTATCTAAATGGGGATTTGAAATATCATGGTCTGCAGGATTTTAAAAAAATAGTCAGAAATAAAGCAACACCTTGCTTTAGTGCTCATTTATATCATATTTTATATATTATTATGTATAATAATATATATAATAGTATCTTAGTCAGTATAGGTTATTATAACAAAAGCACTGAGAGGATTAAACAGCAAACATTTATTTCTCACAGTTCTGGAGGCTGGGATGTTCAAGATCAAGGATCTGGCAGATTCTGTGTCTGATGGGGGCTTCCTTTCTGGTTTATAGATGGCTGTCCTCACATGGCAGAAGGGGCAAGAGAGCTCTCTGGGGTCTCTTTTATTATATAAAGGTACCAATCCCATTCATTAGGGCTCCACCCTCATGACTTAATCATCTCCCAACGGCCCCATCACATTGGAGGTTAAGATTTCAACATATGAATTTTGAGGGTACATAGACATTCAGTCTATAACAAATATATAATCTGTATAATACATAATGTAATAAGTGATATCATATCATTTGTTCTCATCAGGACAGTTGTTCAGACTATTTAGTATATTGCATTGCAGAAGCAAATTCTTTGTTCACTCTTTATCCGTTTCTAATCTGGCTTCCATCCTTAGTACCCACTGAAACACACTAATGACCAGCATATTACCAAATCAGAGCTTCATTTTCCTAGTCATTTGGCTAGGGAGAGCAGACTTTTCTTGGGGCTTTTTTGGTCGGTGTCCACTGAAGTTTCCAGGTAGCTGGCTTCTCCAGCAGCCAGTCCAGAATATATGAGATGAAAAGAAAACCCAGAGTACTCACCACTGTCTCAGTCCTTGGCTCCTGAGATCCTCAGCTGGTCTGCCTTCTTCTCTTTACCTTTCAGAGTTTTCTTTTTGTTTTGTTTTATATATAATGCCTCTGGATTTCAGCTGTACTTAGCAGGAAGAATAGAGAAGTGTATCTGTTCCATTTTGTCTGGAACTGGAAATCCGACCATTTTGAAAATTGGAGTATTTATCTTTATTTTAAGGAATTATAAGAGTTCTTTATCCTTTGTCAATGTTTTGATTGCCTCCTATTCATCTGATTAGTGAGGGAAGGATTCCTGTCCTAGGCTTATGGGAATAACTAAACACATAATTAGACAAATGAGACAAATGAGAACAACAGCAGTTTATTAGTCACATATACTCACAGCCCAGAGCAGGAGGACACGGTGTGCCATGCAGGGCCACATGAGGATTGCACTTGGGAACAAAATGAACAACCAGGGGTTGTGAGAGGCAGGCATTGTAGTATCAGGAAGGTAAGGTGCCCCCTGGTTTCTAAAGGAGATGTGATTGGCTTGCTTGAATAATTCCAGGGGCCGGCAGGGAACCTTCTCAGGGATAAGCAGGCCCTGTGCTTGCTGCCTGTGAAGAGGAGGGCTGTTTGGCTAGAACTCCTTATCTGTGAGAGCAGAGTGGGGAGCGGAACTTGCAGTTAGGCCATTTGAAGCCCTCCCAGTTTCACCAGTTGTCAAGGCAACACAAAATATTGGGCCTTAATTTTAGGCCTTACACCACAATCAGAAATATGTGATGTGTTATTTTTTCTCAGTCTGTGGCTTGTTTTTCATTTTGTTAATGTTGTCTTTCAAAGAGAAGAAGTTTTAAATTTTGGTGAAGTGCAGTTTGTCAGCCTTTTCTTTTATGATTTTTGCTTTTTGGGTACTACAAAGTTTTTTGCCTACCCCAAGGTTGCAAAACTTCCTCCTATGCTTGCTTCTGATTAAAAAAAAAAAAAAAATCAAGCTACAAGGATATATTGTACAACACAGAGAATATAGCCAATATTTTATAATAACTATAAATGGAATATAACCTTTAAAAATTGTGAATCACTATATTGTAAACTGTAACTTATATATATTGTACATCCACTATACTTCAATTAAAAAAAAGACAGAAGAATTAAAAAAATTAAAAAATCATTTTAGCATGTACATTTAAATCTATGATTTATTTTAAATTATTGTATATGGTATGAGATAGTGGTTGAGGTTCATTTTTTCCATGTGGATATGGAAACCACATTTTCCCATATGCTTGTTGCAGTACCATTTGCTGAAAATGTTACCTTTTCCCATTGAATTAAATTTTCACTTTTGTGAGAAATCAATTGACCTTATATATGTGGTTATATTTTTTTATGTTCTTTGATCCAGGCATAATGAACTGATTTTAAGGTGTGCCAAGTTTTTTCTTATCTTTGAACTTTTGTATATGCTGATCTCTATGCCTTACCTAGTCTTGCTTTTTCTTTTTTCTTGGTTAGCATCTGATTATCCTTCAAGTCTCATCACAGATAATTTTTCCAATAAACTTTCCTGACTCACATGTTGGATAGATGCTTCTTCCACGTGCTTCTGTGGAAAAGAATTCCCTGTCCTTTTGGTAATGATTATTAGTCTGAGATTCATTTATTTATCAAATATTTATTGTCACCAGACACTGTTCTGGGTGCTGGAGGTATGGCACTGAGTGAAATAGTAAAAAATCTTTATGCTGGTGGAATTTATTTATTTATTTTTAATTAATTTATTTAATTTATTTAATTTTTGGCTGCGTTGGGTCTTTGTTGCTGTGCGCGGGCTTTCTCTAGTTGTGGTACGGGGGCTTCTCATTGCAGTGGCTTCTCTTGTTGCGGAGCACAGGCTCTAGGCACACGGGCTTCAGTAGTTGTGGCACGTGGGCTCACATGCCACAACTACTGAAGATGTGTCTGAGGAGGGGGTAGCTCAGAAAGAACTGAATGAAGTGAGAAATCATGTGGATTTCTGGAGCAAGCATGTTGCAGGCATGTGGAACAAGTCTCTGAGGTGGGAGCATGCCTGGCATATTGAAAAAGCATCCAGGAGGCTAGTGTGGCTCCAGCACAGTGAATGGGGAGAGGTTAGGTTAGTGAGATAATCAGGCCCACCTCATGTAGGGCCTTATAGGCTTTTGCACAGACTTTAGTGTTTTACTCTTGGTGAGATAGGAAGTCATTGGAGAGTTTGGATCAGGGAAAGGACAAAATTTATCTATATTTTTGTAGGATCACTCTAGCTGCTGTGTGGAAAATAAAGCTGTTAATGGGGTAAGGATAGAAGCAGAGAGACTGTTAGAAGGCTTTTACAGTGATCCATGTACACTGTGAGGGTGGCTTGGATCAGGGCAGTAGTGGAGGCCCTGAGGTTCTAAATGTATTTTGAAGGTAGTTCTAGTAGGATTTTCTGATTAGTGGGGTATTTTCTTTTACAGCTCTTTCAAGAAGCATGCAGGGTTATTGAGGATGGGGTCTTTGCTTTATTTTACCATTGCATTCTCAACAACATAGCATAATGACATAGTAATCACACTCAGTAAATACTTTTTAAAAAATTTATTTATTTATTTATTTATGGCGGCCCCAGTCTTAGTTGTGGCATGTGGGATCTTTAGTTGCAGCATGCGGACTTCTTAGTTGTGGCACACGTGCGGGATCTAGTTCCCTGACCAGGGGTTGAACCTGGGCCCCCTGCATTGGGAGCCCGGAGTCTTACCAACTGGACCAGCGGGGAAGTCCCAATACTTTTTGAACGGATGACTGAATGATGATATGTGGAAACTTAAAGTGAAGAAATGAGTAAAGAGGCAGGCAGCATAAAGATATTGTGGTAAAAAACAATGCAACAGTGCATTTAAAAAAATTATTATTCTGTAGTTTTAATACTTGGGCCTGTGGTTGCCTGGAAGACAACCCTTTCATCAGTAAAAAGAAAAAATAAGTGAATTCATGTTCCTCACTTTCATCCCCTGGCTAATCTCCTTAAAGGGTTGTTAACAAGAGGAACAATGATATTAATGATAGCTAACATTTATTGAATGTTTTCTTTGTATCAGATGCTGTGATAAGGACTTAACGTGTATTATTTAATTCTCACGAGACCCCCTCCCCCATATGGAGTAGGTGTTATTGTTACCTCATTTAACAGATGAGGAAATTGAAGGTAATATAAGCTACTAAGAGTGGTGTGAATCCAGGATTCAAGCCCAAGACTAGCTCTTAACTGCTACCCTGTCTTGCCTCTTACTTTGGAACCTTGTTTGTAGTCTTCCTCTTCCTTGCTATGATCCTAACGTACATCAAGGAACTCAAGGAACATCTTAGCCTCCCAGTTCTTAATGTTATCAGTGCCAATGATTTTTATTACTTTTCTTTTCTAGTTACTCAAGCCCATGGCAGTACCTTCCATCTTCTTATCAGGCAGGATAATTTTACCTGACATGTTAAAATCATATCTCTGCATTCCTTACCTCAACTGACTATCCTCTCAAAAACTTTCATAGTCTCACTACTTACCTTCTTTGGCCTTGCTGATTATTTTAGATTTTTAATTTTTATTTTTTCTTCTAGTCTGTCAACCTTTCTTGGCTTCGTTTCCTTTACTCTCTAACCATACATCTAATGACAGTTAATATTTGTTGAACACTTATAATGTCTCAGGCACTGTACTAAGCATTTTATATACTGCACAATAACTCTAGACAAATAGGTGCTAATATTAGTCCCATTTTACAGATGAGGAAACTGACATTTAGCAGGGTAAAGTGAATTTTTTAAAGTCATATAGTCAGTATTGGTTGAGACTCAAACCCACATCTATTTCTGACACCAAAACTCATGACGTTATAACCTTTGTAACCTATTGTCCTTCACCACTGTCTTCATTTAATTTACTTTCTCCCTGATACTCTGAACTCCTTTATTCTCTTATCCTTTTACTGTTCCTATCTGACAAAACCCCAAACCATAGATCAGTGTAACAGCCCACATTTTAAAATACATATATTGTTAGGTATGGGGAATTTGGGAGATTGTTTTAAAATGATTTTATTTGGCTCATAAAATTAGAAGGAAGGGTAACCTACTGGGAATTATGGGTATGGGCAAGAATGGGATCTTAGGCTAGTGGAATATGGTGAAGACTAAAAATTGCTTTCATCATAACAACTTTTTTGTTGAGAACATCATCTACATAAAAGTATTTGTTAAAACTGCCAATCATTTCTTGATCTAAAATAAAAGCTAGCTTGCCAATACTAGCTCTCAGATAAGTAAGGACAAAGTATCATAAACAAAAAGAATAATAATATTCCAGCTAAAGCAACTGGTTACTCAATAAAATTGACCAATGGGAATCTACAGCATAAGGATGGAAACTAATTTCAGAGTCCTACTTTGGATAGGTCTTTCAACCTTTTGTACAGTTACTACTTGAAAATTTCCCTTCCATATACTAAAAAGAGATACACTATTATTATTTTCCTGTTATGTCTATTTTCAATGTTTCTGTTTTGTTTCATAAATAACTTTTTGTGTATATCCTCCTAAAAGTTGTTATTTCACAGGGTTTCATCTGTCCATTATGTATGAAAAGATGTATAACTGCTATTGATTTGTCGGAGCATTACCAGAAAGTGCACGCTGAAAATGAGACAAGAGGACAGGAACTTCTTAATGACTCCAGTGTTACTGTGGGTCCTGAATATTTTGTTTTAGCAGCTTGGTTTTGGGTTGCTCAAAATAGCTTTGTTTTTCCTTGCCTCAGTGTTGCTTAACTTTTTCTGCTATAAGGGAATGTGGATTGCTTTAATTATGCATGCTCTAAGAAGGTTTAATAAGGAAAAGAGGCTCTTGGGAAGTTAGCTGTTCTTACTGTTTGCAGCAGTCTTTTTGTGAATCGTTAAACATATATAAAAGTTTAAGTTTATATTTTTGCATAAATTTTGCCATGAAATTTGAAATATAAAATGAATGTTTTTTATTTCAACCTTTGTAAGTTATATCTTTATTATGTAGTTAATGTTTTATTAATGAATGTTTTAAAATGCTTTAGGTTAAGATGCTTTACTTTTACATAGAAAGAGGACTTTGCATGTGAACTGTTACTGTCTTTATTTGGAAAAATATACAGCATTAGAGTCTGGATCTACCACTGTTTCAGTCTTTGTTTTGATTCCCCAGACCTGTTGGAAGTGACAGAATGATATACACCTGTTATTAATCATGGGTCATCCAAATGTTTCTCTGTAGTATGTGAGGCTGGTGTATGCAGAAGGCTGGGAGTGGGAGCGAGTGAGGGGAAGTGTTGCCCATTTTCAGTCTGGAAAAAATTTCTCAGATGATCTTGATATATCTCCTTCCTTTGAAAATTACTACAGTATTCTAAAAACAAAGAGAGACGTAGCTTTTCAAAAAATTCTTTTACAAATCTTTTAAAAGAATGAAACTTTTTTTTTACCATGAAAGACAAAAAAATCAGACTTACTCTTTCCTATGAGTTAATGATGTATAAGAAAACGATCTCACCAAACTTTCACTTATTTAACATTAATAGAGCACCTCTTTGTGCCAGGAATTTTGGTAGGTACAGGAGATAAAAAGGTAAATAAGATATGGTCTCTATGCCAGGAAGTTTTTATGATAGATATTTGCAAAAAGAGTACAATGTCTGATTCAGCTTGAGGGGAACTGCAGAAGAACTTGAAGAGGGGAACAATTAAACCAGACATTCTCTAGGGTGGTGGGGAAATGAGTGCAAATAGGAGGACACCAGTTAAACTACGGAGGCAGTGTGAGCAAAGATAGAGGCATAAAAGATTCTTGGAACTCTGCTTAGCATTTTACCAGTTGTTTTTTTTCCAGAACATATGGGTCAACTTTTCTTTATGGGTTAGCCAAAATCAAAAGTGACTATCTTACCTACCTGTCACTTAAATAAGAACTTTCCTTTTAACTGAAAGGACACTTGGTACAATAGGGTATCATAAGTATCAAGTTAAGTTCTTAGCTATGGTGGATCTGAGAAAGGATTACAGATAACTGAAAACTAACAGTAAGGAATTTAATGCTTTTAATCTTAAGTCAACACTGTGTGTGTGTGTGTGTGTGTGTGTGTGTGTGTGTGTGTGTGTATGTGAGAGAGAGAGAGAGTGAGTAGGTGAGATATTTGGAATGATTAAGGGAAATAAAATGTAGCTGGCTATTTTGGTGTATTATTGTTTGCTGTTTTACTGTTTGTAAGTTATCTATCTAGCAACCTTAATTCCCTTGAAGATAGTTTACAAAAAATAGAGGAGTCTCTTAATATCCAGAATTAGTATCACAAAGCCCATGAACTCTATTCACGGGACATCCGCAGATATTCATTCTGAGCTTATTTTACTTTAAAAAAAAAAAATTTTTGTTTTTGGCCACGTTGGGTCTTAGTTGTGGCATGTGGGATCTTTTGTTGTAGCATGCAGGCTCAGTAGTTGTGGCGTGCAGGCTCCAGAGCGCATGAGCTCTGTAGTTGTGGCACGCGGGCTTAGTTGCTCCACGGCATGTGGGGTCTTAGTTCCCTGCCCAGAGATCGAACTTCATCCCCTGCATTGGAAGGTGGATTCTTAACCACTGGACCACCAGGGAAGTCCCTTTACTTTTATTTTAAATGAGTGATATGGTTTAATAAACTTTTTTTCCCTTAATCTATCCTTCCTATCCATATCAGGCAAGCATTGCTAGAAATAGCATAGGAATAATTTTTAGAAATGATTGTTGAAAGACAAAACAGTGTGTAAGAAAAACTATAGAATGTGGGTACAGGAATTAAAGAGACTTGCCAGAATTAATAGAGTGGGAGACACCCATTCAGTGATTAATATTTATGCTTCTGGGATATTAAGCAAAGGTTTAATATCATCTGTTTAAGTAGGTGAGGAAGTACATATATGTATTTTAGAATTATTTTCATCAGAATTGTCCCAAAATTGAAGTTTTATTTAAACATGCAAGCTCTAATCACATGGAAAATTTACTTAGGTGGAATATTTCTAAATATGTATTACTGAATTTCTAAAACTTCTCTTTAGGGATGAATCAGTTCTTTCTGGAATATTAACCTGGTAATGTTTAGAAGCTTTAAGAAAGTATGGCATACCCTAATGGGATCATTAGCTTTTTGGCGTCCTTGGGTATCTAGAGCCAAAACCTGGAAGTAAACACAATGGTCAAAAAGCCAAAGTTGTGAAGATTAAATAGCATAATTGGGATGTGGATTCCCTGAGTAACACTGTAATTTGCCTACTAGTTACTAGCAGAAGCTGAGACACGAAAGAGAAATGACAAGCTAAATATTATAGGGGTTTATGTGCTGTTGCACTAAAAGCATGTTAACTAGTGTGGTACAGCAGTTACTGGGCAGAAGTTATAAGAATACCAAATAGAGCTTAATATAGAGCCATTATGAAATATGATGGTAGATAATAGATGGCTTTGAAAAAAGAGCATAATACCAAGTAGATTAACACACAGGCTGGGGGCATTCATTCATTCAGAAGACAGTGCTGAGCATCACATATCTCTGGATCCTAATGGCATTATTCTGATGTCCAAAGGCACATCCTCAGTACTTCTGTCTTTGCTTACTTTAGGAGTTTCATAAGAGATCATTGCATTCATTCACCTGTAGTGCCCCTGCCCTTCACTCTGGCTCTGTGATCAGAACATACCTCTGTTCCCCAAATGCAGCATGGCTGTGTTTCATACCTCTTCCTACATCTTTGTTCATGCTCCTCCATTTGGTTAGAATGCCTTTATTTCTGACAAGTAAACTTCTATTCAGTACCTAATTCCAGTGTCTCATATAGACATATGTCTACATACATGTATATATACATATATACATAGGGGGTGTGTGTGTGTGTGTGTGTGTGTGTGTGTGTGTGTTTATTTTTTGGAAAGTATTAACTGCTGCCGCAGGCAGATTTGGATACTTCTCTTGTGTTCCTATAGTTCTTTATATATATCAATACTTCTGTTATACCATTGTCTGGTAATGTTATGTTCATTGAGCCTTGATTCTGCCATATAATGTGCATAAATGATGTGAGGGTATGTTATTTGTATAGCACCCAACAAAGGAGAAGAAGTTATTTGTTTAGTCTTAGTTTTTATGTGTCCGGAGTACTTATTACTTAGCTCAGTCTATCCTTTGGCAGGTTTTATAATCTGCAAGCTCTTCTGTTTTTTTTGCCAAATTCTGCCCTGCCAGGTTCATTCATATTTCATTAAATAAGTACACTCTGTAGAAAGTATATGGTATGTTCAAAACACTACGCTAGCCATTAGGGAAACAGAGATTAAAAGCTTCAGTGTGTTGTGCATAATAGTGGATGTAGAAACTTGACAAACAGATGATGAGAATGCTGGAGGAAAAAAGGCAATATATGCAAAAGTGTAAACATGTGAGATACTGTGGTGTGTTCAGGGAAACGTAGGTACTTCAGTATAGTTGAAGCATGTTGTATGGAGTAAGGGATGTCCAGAGATCAGATTGGTTAGGTCATTGGGGGACTATACCTGCAGGGCCTTGTATGCCATAACTATATAATAATTCTGGGATTATTTATAAGTTTTTAATATTTTATGGGACTATATATTAATTTTAAGCTCTTATAGTGTTAATCTTAAGTTAGCAAGGAATTTACTGATGAAAATACTTCTCAACCATTGTAGATAGTCTGTGGTAATTATGAGTTATTTATATTACCTTTTTTCTCAATGATCAGAGTGCTTCATGTTCTTAATATTTTGGTTATTCCTTTGCAGTAGATTGGAACAGATATTGTTTTACTAAGGGAGATATCTAGAGGGATGGAGGATATGATGGCAAGTCTTCTCAACTAGACTTCTAGATTAGAACTAACTTCTCAGATTAGAATTCTATACTCTAGCCATTAATTTATTCAACCTAAAAGATGGTTGTAAGGGTTTTAAAAAACATTTTGTAAACTGCAACCAGGATAGGCAGTGATGTACCTTTGCACAATACCAGAATTTGGGCTTAACCCTGTAAATTACAATTTACTTATTGGTATGAATAATACATATGACTGTATTTCATAACATATAAATGGTTATTTTGCAATACTAAATACTATTTTGAAACCTTTTCTACCTCTTTCTGTAGGGTTTCATATGTCCCCAGTGTATGAAATCTCTTGGATCCGCTGATGAACTTTTCAAACACTATGAGGCAGTCCACGATGCTGGTAATGATTCGAGTCATGGAGGGGAAGCTCTGGCTCTGAAGCGGTACAGTATAATAGTTTTGAAGTGTAATGTAGTGAATGCATGTGATATCATTGTTTAATCATGAATACTTAGTTCTCGAAAAGAGTAGTGTTTTTATATTATCTAATTTAAATCTATCTTCTTTTAGCATAGCCTTCACCTTTTATTGTTATAACCAATCCTATCCTTGACCAATAACTATCTATACCAGCATCTACAATATGGTTCACAGGTTTATATTTTTAATAAAGATTGTGATTTTTTAAAAGGTTAAATTATATTTAGCAATTCTGCTTAATAAAGAGTGATATGCTTTGTTTAGAAGATTTTATAGTAAGTTGATAAAATAATGAATTTAGCAAAGAATTAAATTTAATAATTATTAAAAAAACATTTTTTTTGTAATCACCAATATAACAGCAAGCACACATAACACATTCTGCTTCTTGACAATTTTGCCTGACCATTTTAAGAATTAAACTAAAATATAATTAATTGGAACAGCATTCAACAGTATGACTTTGCTTTTCTTCTTCTACTGGTAAGGACTCTTGTCTTATATTCCCACTAAGGAAGAAAACTTGATTTTATTCTACTTGTAAAAAATTGTTTTTCATGTTTTTCTTTAAAAAGAAAAAAGCCTCTCAGTTGGTTAATATGTTATAGCATAAAGAACACCACATTAAGGAAAAGTATTATGACCACGTTATGGTTGATAGATAATGTAGAACTATAAAATATGGTTGTTTTTATTTATTAAAATATGTGGGAAAACCAGAGCTTTTGGGAAATATGAATCTTCCCTTTTACATGACTATTAGTGCTTTTTAGGATTTTTATGTATGAGTCAATAATTTTGTGTACTGTTCTTTTGTCATTTGTTAGGAGGTAGATATAAAATATATCCTTTATATGTAAATGTTTATATATTTAGTGTCAGTTTAACAGAGTTGCTTTCTCAGCTGTGAATTAGTGCCCAATACATGAACTTTCAACATAAAAACATCCATAGTCTACCTGTGTTCTTGCTTCTTAACTTTTCATCCAATGTTTAGCTCACTAAAACCTGGTTTTTGCCCTACCATTCTCCTGAAAATACTTCTTCAAAGGTCAACAGTAAAAAAAAAACCTGGATTATTTTCAGTTTTTATTTTACTTGACCTCTGTTTTGGTCATCTATAACCATGTAATAGTCCACCCCGAACCTAGTGGTTTAAAACTGTAACTCTGTATTACTTCTCATGATTCTTTGATTTAACTGGATGGTTCTGCTTTAAGTTATGTAGAGTTGGGTGCTGGGAAGGCCAGAAGGTCCAAAATGACCTCACATTCATGGCTGGGAGATGATACTGGATGCTGGCAGTCAGCTCAGCTGGGGCTGTATATCAGGGGACTCAGTTCTCCTTCATGTGGACCTCTCTATGCAGCTGCTTGCACTTACAGGCCAGCAGTTGGGTTCTAATAAAGAGCATTACAAGAGGAAAGAAACAGAAGCCGCCAGTTGTCTTAAGGCTTGGCTTAAAAAGTTTCAGAGTGTCACTTCTGCCATATTTTATTGGTCATAGTAGCCACAGGACTGCTCAGGAATCTGAGGGCCAGCTCAGATTGAAGAGGCCAAGAAGTAAGCTCTATCTTTCAGTGGAGGAGTGGCTTCTGTGTATAGGAAGGGAAGAACTTGATGGCAGCCATCTTTGTAGACTATTTATTCTTCTGGCTCTCGTTCCTTCTACTCTTCTGAGACAGCACATCATTGTGATAATTCTTTCTTGATCTGTTTAATGTACTCCCTTCCTCTATATAATGTACTTGGGGTAATATCCATATCCATGACTTCCTCCTAAACTACAACTCCAACCTAGAATTATCTCCCAAGTTGCCTACTAGGTATCTTCTCTTAGAGGTTCCAAAGGAACATCTCCCTGTTGACATTGGAAAACAGGGTTCATTATATTTCCTTCTAAACCTGTTCCTTACCTACGGTTACTTCTTCTGGTTAATGGCAACATCATCTTTCCACCAAGTTACTAAAGCCAGAAAATTGGATTTGCTCATTTTTACACACTTAACCCTCCCCTATTTGATCTGTCACAAAGTTTAGTTAATTCTATCTCCTTAACAGCTCTTATAACCTTTTTTATCTTCCCTGCTATGGCTTTGTTTAGGCTTCCTCATCTCTCACTCAGAAATATTTTTCAGTATTTATAGTTGGCTCTCTCCCTATGTCTTGTACCTCTCTACTTAACTCTCCACATTGCTGCCAGACTAGTATTCTTTGTCTTTTTTTTTTTATAAATTTATTTATTTGATTTTTGGCTGCATTGGGTCTTCGTTGCTGCACGCAGGCTTTCTCTAGTTGCAGCAAGCAGGGGCTACTCTTCGTTGTGGTGTGCGAGCTTCTCATTGCGGTGGCTTCTCTTGTTGCGGAGCATGGACTGTAGGCGCATGGGTTTCAGTAGTTGTGGCACATGGGCTCAGTAGTTGTGGCTCACGGGGTCTAGAGCGCAGGCTCAGTAGTTGTGGCTCACGGGCTTAGTTGCTCTGCGGCATGTGGGATCTTCCCGGACCAGGGATCGAACCCGTGTTCCCTGCATTGGCAGGTGGATTCTTAACCATTGCACTACCAGGGAAGTCCCTATGCCTCTGTTTTTATTTTTATCATAGAACTGAGGGTCTGTTACTCTTACTTCTTTACATGTTTACTTCCCCCATTAAACTGAACAACTTGAGAGTCTGGCATAGACGAGTTCTGTTGAATAATGAATTAATTCTTTACATGTGAATGGCTACCAAAGGTAGAGGACTCATTTCTCCATCTTTTACATTTTTCTTTGTTGGCAGTTTCCTTCTTTTTCTATTATTAACCATGTTTCACAGATGAAGCTGACTCTGTCCATTTGTTCTCTACCCCCACTCCCATCCTAGAGAATAATTCTCCCACCAGTATGTCTCATTATCTTTTACTTTCTGATATGCTTGTGCTGGTGTGGACTTGGTCTTCTGAAACATTAGAACTGATCCTGTTCTGTTCCCTTTGTACTAGAATCAGTTAACTTGAGTATTCCCAATCAGCTCAGTTCAGTTTTGTGTCTTCTACCATGGCAGCCATTGGAGTGGCGTGGAGGAAGGAGAGTCCCTTTTTCTGCTGTTTATAATCCAACAGGGGAAGATATGTTCCTCATATCCACAAGAATAATCCTAAATGTGTTTTCTCATGGAATCTTTTTCCTGCATTAGGACCTTGAGGTGTCTGCTCCATTCTTTGTCAGACTGACAGAGAATTAGGTGCGGTGAACAGAATGTGAGGTTTTGACAGGAAAGAGCATTTCAGACTCAAGAAACAAAAAGAAGCCAGAATTGCTAGAGCTAAAGTAATGAGGGTGAGAGTGGTAAGGCAAGGAGTAGATTGTGCAGATTTTATAGTCCTTGTTAATGAGTTTAGATTTTACACTAACTGCAGTAGGAAGCCATTGATGCTTATTGCTGGTAAATTAATGGGAGATATTTTGCTTTTGGCTCAGGTTCCTGACAGTCAGTTTTATCATTTCCATGAGAAAATGTTCTTCCATTTACAGACAATGTGCTTGAGGAATAAAATTATTTTCCCAAAGATTTTATATATATATATATATATATGCCACTATACATAAAATCTATAGTTTTTTTTTAAGACTTGAGAAAATTAGAATACTAATATGCAGTCACTAGCCATGATTTGTTAAAGAACATTAACTATTAATTCCTGTTTTTTTCAACTTATGCTTAGAGATGACATAACACTACTCAGACAAGAGGTCCAAGACCTACAGGCTTCACTTAAGGTAAGACTAAAAATGATTATACTTGTTTATTTTCAGTGTTTCAGATAAATAAAATCTTTTACAATTTGCTAATTAAAAACCGTTTTCTTTTCTTAGGAGGAAAAATGGTACTCAGAAGAATTAAAGAAAGAATTAGAAAAATTTCAAGGGCTGCAGCAGCAAGTAATTGCTTTTAAATACTTGAAGTGTGTTATTAGTTGTTTATTTTCATTGTTGAAAATCAAGCATAATACTTTTTTGTAAACAGGTGGCCTGATATGAATAACTTCCTAATTTGTTTCTCTGTGTATTAGCCTACATGTATATCCTTTGGTAGTACTAATGAATGCAAACCAATATAACTAATATGTGGGAAGGTCAGATGTAACTCCTTAAAGGTGCTCCATTAAGAATCATTTACGTATGGATTGTTTAAAACATTATTCTTATTTTCTGACAATATACCTAAATGGTTAAGAAATATAGGTTCAAACAACAGTGAAGCTCTTCAAAGCATTTGTGTTTGTGACAAATTGAAAATCACTAAAATGTCTATTAATAAGGACAGAACTATTAGTAGCTGCTTACAGTTTATATTAGTGGAGATTGTTTGAAAACATGGGAAAACTGATGTATTAATGATGTTAAAAAAAATTTGTGTCTTTGTACACACACAGGCACATATGTACTATACAACTTTATATAAAAATAATATATAGGGAAAAGAACAAGAAAATCATTGTGGTATCAAAAGTAGTTATTTTGAGGGATTTCACTTGATATCTCAGATTCTTTATATATATATGTTCTTTATAGCTTAATGTATTTTCTAAACAATGTCTTAACCAATTATGATTTTTATACTAAAATTATTTTGACTTTTATACTAAAATTACATAAAGAATCATAGAATAATGAATTTTACCAAATACATGTATAGTTTTCATTTGTAAGAATAAAACTGACACCCTTTAACTATAGCTCTAATACTTTTATAAAGTAATTAGTGATCCCTGTACACATTATCTTAGCACATTATGACTCCCAGTTGGTCTTTTTGTCTTTTCACCAAAAATTGTGATTTGGACTAGGAAAAAAAACAAATAAATGGATAAAAAGATATCAGTCTTATTACTGCTAAGCTTCTATAATTGAGGTCGCATTAAAGAGGTTTTTAGTAATCTAAAATACTTATAGTTCACTTATGTATGTTTTACATAGATGCCATTAACAATCAGTCAAACATGAGCTGTATTATTTTCTGCACCTGAAAACACAGAGGAAATTGTTTACTACATTTGAGATGGCTATTTTACATTTATAATAAATTAAATACATTCCCACAGTGCAATTGCCTTGATAAGAAATTTACCTTTGGGGGAAAATGTATTTTAAATATTGATGATTATTAGCAATCAGTATGTCTAAATCCAATGTATAGGAAAATAAAAAAGTCAGATGTACTATGAGATAACTTATGAAACTTTTTCAGATATATATAATTCTTTAGAATATGGAAATAATGACTAGGTAGTATATTATTTTATTCCTAATGCATGTGATAAATTAAACCTTATGGAATACATTCTTTATTTCGGCTTCTTTAAAGACAATTTATAATCTGGAATTAAAAATTTATGTTTTTAAAGCCAATTTTTTTAGTAGTGTTAGTTTCATAGCATATTTCAGCTTATGAAAATTTTCAAATATTATAAGATTGAATCTTGTCTGCTAACTTAAGTATTTGCTTTAGAATCTATTTTTATAATTGTGATACTTTATGTTACTTATTACTGTATTTATGGAATTTAAGATGCCATCTTGGCAAGACTCATAAAAATTTAATATATGTTAACATAAAAGAATTCTTAGAATCAGTGAGCTACAGTTAACATTATTATTCCAGACTGCCTAGTCGGACCTTAGAGATCTAGAAGAATGTGAGCAGGCCAAGATTTGATTTTCATCAAAATCTTGCTACTTACCTGACAGAATGTGGATTTCAGAGATTTTTTTCACATTGGTAATTGTAACAGTATTGTCTTTTCCTTTTAATGCATTTGTTTATGTTTTTTGTTTTCATCGAGGAGTCTAAACCTGATGGATTAGTGGCTGATTCATCAGCAGGTAACTTTACTTAAAGCTGTTATTTTTTCATTTTTCTTCCTTCTCATCCTTTTTTACTTCTTTTTTTCTGTGATGCTTGCTACATGAATTTTGTTTTGTGATTATGCTTTATGGCTTTAAAAGAGTGAAGATAACAGTCATATTCTAGGCTGAGAGTGTCTATTACCTGTGAACTTTGTAACTTAATCAGTTAATGAAATCTTAGTCCTTTTTTAGTTCATTATATTCTGAAGTTATAAAGAAACTTCTGAAATATTACATTAATATGGTGGTTAATGAAAATTTAGATCTGTATTAAAGAACGATGCAGTTTTTTCTCTTGAAATAAAAAAATGATGAAACTAGCATCTTTGTAATGGACTTTAGCTGGAGGAATGTGCAATGAATAATCAAAATTATATTTTGAGATTAACTATTGTATTTAATGTCCCTCTGAAATCCCTTTTCTCAATGAGAATGAAGTAGTAGGAGTTGACTGCATATTTTAATTGATTATTTTATTTAAGACCTTGATTGTTCTTAAAACAGTGCTAATTTCATTTCACATTGTGACACATTTCATCAGAGGCGCAGGATATATTCCTTTTTGGTCAGTTGACAGATACAGGAAAATAACTGAGAAACGTGAAGTCAAAATAATCCTTAAATATTTATAAATTATTTGGGTATGATTGCTAAATATTCCTTTCATTTGTTTTACATGTTTGTAAACTATGACTTGAGCCTTAAATGAATTGGCTATGCTTAATTCTTTCTTTTTTTAAAAAAATAAATTTATTTATTTTATTTTTGGCTGCGTTGGGTCTTTGTTGCTGAATGCTGGCTTTCTCTAGTTGCGGCGAGCTGGGGCTACCCTTTGTTGCGATGTGCGGGCTTCTCATCGCAGTGGCTTCTCTTGTTGCGGAGCACAGGCTCTAGGCACACAGGCTTCAGTATTTGCGGCACGTGGGCTCGGTAGTTGTGGCTCACAGGCTCTAGAGTGCAGGCTCAGTAGTTGTGGCGCACGGGTTTACTTGCTCCGAGGCATGTGGGCTCTTCCTGGACCAGGGCTCCAACCCGTGTCCCCTTCATTGACAGGCGGATTCTTAACCAGGGAAGCCCTATGCTTAATTCTTAAAATGTGAAGATACTCTACTTGTAATTGGCTAGTAGACGCATGTTGATTGTCTTTAACTTCTACAATGATTATGATATAAGTAATAACAATTTAGGAAATGTAATTCACATTGTATTTGAATAATTACTGTACTTTTTTGTAGAACTACAGTCTCTGGAACAGAAGTTAGAAGAAGCCCAAACAGAAAATTTTAATATTAAGCAAATGAAAGACTTATTTGAACAGAAAGCAGCCCAACTTGCCACTGAAATTGCAGGTAAATTAAATCACAATTATTTAGCCAATATATCAGTCACATTACAATTTTGCCATTGTATATCCTAGAAATAAACATTGTATTTTACTGTGATAAAGCATTTGTTATAGATTGTGGTGGTGATTACTGGCATTTAATGATAATAGAGTTGCTATATAAGTTATTTTGTTTGTTCTTCCACCTCCTCCCTTCAAAGGACTGATTTTCTCTGTAAAATTCTTCCTGAATTTTAGAGAGGATGAATTTTCTTTTCGGTTATGCTTAAAGATTAACAAGTAACATTTTGAAGAAGTCAAATAATATAGTACAGATTTAACATTTGGTTATGCTAACAATTACATATAATTTTTTTAACTACATATACATGCTTTTAGGTAAAATATTGTATGTGATTAAGTATACATTAAAATGCTAATTAGTAATTTATTGCTGTGTGGAATTTATGTAGACAAAGACATTTGATCATTTAAAGTTTATCATTTAGCACCAGAGGACAGACAGCAGAAGCAAGAAGAACTACAGTCATGCAGCCTGTGGAACAAAAACCACATTCACAGAAAGATAGACAAGATGAAAAGGCAGAGGGCTATGTACCAGATGAAGGAACAAGATAAAACCCCAGAAAAACAACTAAATGAAGTGGAGATAGGCAACCTTCCAGAAAAAGAATTCAGAATAATGATAGTGAAGATGATCCAGGACCTCGGAAAAAGAATGGAGGCAAAGATCGAGAAGATGCAAGAAATGTTTAACAAAGACCTAGAAGAATTAAAGAACAAACAAACAGAGATGAACAATACAATAACTGAAATGAAAACTACACTAGAAGGAATCAATAGCAGAATAACTGAGGCAGAAGAATGGAGAAGTGACCTGGAAGACAGAATGGTGGAATTCACTGCTGCAGAACAAAATAAAGAAAAAAGAATGAAAAGAAATGAAGACAGCCTAAGAGACCTCAGGGACAACATTAAACGCAACAACATTCACATTATAGGGGTCCCAGAAGGAGAAGAGAGAGAGAAAGGACCCAAGAAAATATTTGAAGAGATTATAGTCGAAAAGTTCCCTAACATGGGAAAGGAAATAGCCACCCAAGTCCAGGAAGCGCAGCGAGTCCCATACAGGATAAACCCAAGGAGAAACACACTGAAACACATAGTAATCAAATTGGCAAAAATTAAAGACAAAGAAAAATTATTGAAAGCCACAAGGGAAAAACGACAACATACAAGGCAACTCCCATAAGGTTAACAGCTGATTTCTCAGCAGAAACTCTACAAGCCAGAAGGGAGTGGCATGATATACTTAAAGTGATGAAAGGGAAGAACCTACAACCTAGATTAGTCTACCCGGCAAGGATCTCATTTAGATTCGATGGAGAAATCAAAAGCTTTACAGACAAGCAAAAGCTAAGAGAATTCAGCACCACCAAACCAGCTCTAAAACAAATGCTAAAGGAACTTCCCTAAGTGGGAAACAGAAGAGCAGACAAGGACCTACAAAAACAAACCCAAAACAATTAAGAAAATAGTCATAGGAACATACATATCGATAATTACCTTAAACGTGAATGGATTAAATGCTCCAACCAAAAGACACAGGCTTGCTGAATGGATACAAAAACAAGACCCATATATATGCTGTCTACAAGGGACCCACTTCAGACCTAGGGACACATACAGACTGAAAGTGAGGGGATGGAAAAAGATATTCCATGCAAATGGAAGTCGAAAGAGAGCTGGAGTAGCAATACTCATATCAGATAAAATAGACTTTAAAATAAAGAATGTTCCAAGAGACAAGGAAGGACACTACATAATGATCAAGGGATCAGTCCAAGAAGAAGATATAACAATTATAAATATATATGCACCCAACATAGGAGCACCTCAATACATAAGGCAACTGCTAACAGCTGTAAAAGAGGAAATCGACAGTAACACAATCATAATGGGGGACTTTAGCACCTCACTTACACCAATGGACAGATCATCCAAAATGAAAATAAAGGAAGGAATAAATAAAGGAAACAGAAGCTTTAAATGACACAGTAGACCAGATAGATTTAATTGATATTTATAGGACATTCCATCCAGAAGCAGCAGATTACACTTTCTTCTCAAGTGTGCATGGAACGTTCTCCAAGATAGATCACATCTTGGGTCACAAATCAAGCCTCAGTAAATTGAAGAAAATTGAAATCATATCAGGCATCTTTTCTGAGCACAATGCTATCAGAGTAGAAATGAATTACAGGGGAAAAAACGTAAAAAACACAAACACATGGAGGCTAAACACTGCGTTACTAAATAACCAAGAGATCACTGAAGAAATCAAAGAGGAAATCAAAAAATACCTAGAAACAAATGACAATGAAAACATGACAATCCAAAACTAATGGGATGCAGCAAAAGCAGTTCTAAGCAGGAAGTTTATAGCTATACAAGCCTACCTCAAGAAACAAGAAAAATCTCAAATAAACAATCTAACCTTACACCTAAAGGAACTAGAGAAAGAAGAACAAACAAAACCCAAAGTTAGCAGAAGGGAAGAAATGATAAAGAAAAGAGCAGAAATAAATGAAATAGAAACAAAGAAAACAATAGCAAAGATCAATAAAACTGAAAGCTGGTTCTTTGAGAAGATAAGCAAAATGGATAAACCATTAGCAAGACTCATCAAGAAAAAGAGGGAGAGGACTCAAATCAATAAAATTAGAAATGAAAAAGGAGAAGTTACAACAGACACCGCAGAAATACAAAGCATCCTAAGAGACTGCTACCAGCAACTCTATGCCAGTAAAATGGACAACCTGGAAGAAATGGACAAATTCTTAGAAAAGTATAACCTTCCAAGACTGAACCAGGAAGAAATAGAAAATATGGACAGACCGATCACAAGTAATGAAATTGAAATTGTGATTAAAAATCTTCAAACAAACAAAAGTCCAGGACCAGATGGCTTCACAGATGAATTCTATCAAACATTTAGAGAAGAGCTAACACCCATCCTTCTCAAACTCTTCCAAAAAATTGCAGAGGAAGGAACACTCCCAAACTCATTCTATGAGACCACCATCACCCTGATACCAAAACCAGAGAAAGATACTGCAAAAAAAGAGGATTACAGACCAATATCAGTGATGAATATAGATGCAAATATCCTCAACAAAATACTAGCAAACAGAATCCAACAACACATTAAAAGGATCATATACCATGATCAAGTGGGATTTATCCCAGGGATGCAAGGATTCTTCAATATATGCAAATCAATCAATGTGATACACCATATTAACAATTTGAAGAATAAAAACCATATGATCATCTAAATAGATGCAGAAAAAGCTTTTGACAAAATTCAACACCCATTTATGATAAAAACTCTCCAGAAAGTGGGCATAGAGGGAACCTACCTCAACAGAAAGACCATATATGACAAACCCACAGCAAATATCATTCTCAATGGTGAAAAACTGAAAGCATTCCTCTAAGATCAGGAACAAGACAAGGATGTCCACTCTCACCGCTATTATTCAACATAGTTTTGGAAGTCCTAGCCCCGGCAATCAGAGAAGTAAAAGAAGTGAAAGGAATACAAATTGGAAAAGAAGAAGTAAAACTGTAACTGTTTTCAGATGACATGATACTATACATAGAGAATCCTAAAGATGCCACCAGAAAACTACTAGAGCTAATCAATGAATTTGGTAAAGTTGCAGGGTACACAATTAATGCACAGAACTCTCTTGCATTCCTATACACTAATGATGTTAAATCTGAAAGAGAAATTAAGGAAACACTCCCATTTAACCATTGCAACAAAAAGAATAAAATACCTAGGAATAAACCTTCCTAAGGAGACAAAAGACCTGTATGCAGAAAACTATAAGACACTGATGAAAGAAATTAAAGATGATACCAACAGATGGAGAGATATACCATGTACTTGTTTTGGAAGAATCAATGTTGTGAAAATGACTATACTACCCAAAGCAATCTACAGATTCAATACAATCCCTGTCAAATTACCAATGGCATTTTTTACGGTACTAGAACAAAAAATTTTAAAATTTGTATGGAGACACAAAAGGCCCCGAATAGCCAAAGCAGTCTTGAGGGAAAAAAACGGAGCTGGAGGAATCAGACTCCCTGACTTCAGACTAAACTGCAAAGCTACAGTAATCAAGACAATATGGTACTGGCACAAAAACAGAAACAGAGATCAATGGAACAAGATAGAAATCCCAGAGATAAACCCACGCACCTATGGTCAACTAATCTATGACATAGGAGGTAAGGATATACAGTGGAGAAAAGACAGCCTCTTCAATAAGTGGTACTGGGAAAACTGGGCAGCCACATGTAAAGGAATGAAATTAGAACACTCCCTAACACCATACACAAAAATAAACTCAAAATGGATTCGAGACCTAAATATAAGACCGTACACTATAAAACTCTTAGAGGAAAACATAGGAAAAACACTCTTTGGCATAAATCACAGGAAGATCTTTTTTGATCCACCTCCTAGAGTAATGGAAATAAAAACAAAAATAAACAAATGAGACCTAATGAAACTTAAAAGCTTTTGCACAGCAAAGGAAACCATAAAGAAGACGAAAATACAACTACCAGAATGGGAGAAAATATTTGCAAACGAATCAACAGACAAAGGATTAATCTCCAAAATATATAAACAGCTCTTGTAGCTCAATATTAAAAAAAGAAACAACCCAATCCAAAAATGGGCAGAAGACCTAAATAGATATTTCTCCAAAGAAGACATACAGATGGCCACGAAGCACATGAAAAGCTGCTCAACATCACTAATTATTAGAGAAATGCAAATCAAAACTACAATGAGGTATCACCTCACCCAAGTTAGAATGGGCATCATCAGAAAATCTACAAACAACAAATGCTGGAGAGGGTGTGGAGAAAAGGGAACCCTCTTGCACTGTTGGTGGGAATGTAAACTGATACAGCCACTGTGGAGAACAGTATGGAGGTTCCTTAAAAAACTGAAAATAGCATTACCACATGATCCAGCAATCCCACTACTGGGCATATACACAGAGAAAACCACAATTCAAAAAGACACATGTACCCCAATGTTCATTGCAGCACTATTTACAATAGCCAGGTCATGGAAGCAACCTAACTGCCCATCGACAGACGAATGGATAAAGAAGATGTGGTACATATATACAATGGAATGTTACTCAGCCATAAGAAGGAACAAAATTGAGTCATTTGTTGAGACATGGATGGATCTAGAGACTGTCATACAGAGTGAAGTAAGTCAGAAAGAGAAAAACAAATATCGTATATTAATGCATGTATGTGGAACCTAGAAAAATGGTACAGATGAACCGGTTTGTAGGGCAGAAATTGAGACACAGATGTAGAGAACCAACGTATGGGAACCAAGCGGGGAAAGCGGCGGGGGGGTGGTGGTGGTGGTGGGATGAATTGGGCGATTGAGATTGACATGTATACACTGATGTGTATAAAATTGATGACTAATAAGAACCTGCTGTATAAGAAAATAAATAAAATTAAATTAAAAAATTTAAAAAAGTTTATCATTTAATGTAATCAGAAGTATTTTATTGTATATATTTATGGTTATCAAAGGAATGTGAATTTGAATTAGAGTGATATATAGATATATACTGGAATATACAAGAATTTATAAAACTGTTCTTCCCTAGAGTTAATGTCATGTCATTTGTGTAACTATCCTGAATTAGATATAAAGTCAAAATATGATGAAGAAAGGAGTCTTCGAGAAGCTGCTGAACAAAAAGTGACACATCTAACAGAAGAATTAAACAAAGGAGCAACTATAATTCACGATCTAAAGACTGAACTGGTAATTTAGAAGCCATTTATTAGAATGTACCTTATTTGAAATTGAAAAATGAAATATATACACTGATGAAACGTTTTTGAAAGTACAGCCTGAGTAGAATGGAGGAAAGAAAAAATTCCCTATAGTTTTACCATGTAAATGTATATACTTTATATGATTTTTAAAGTAAAAATGGAATTTTATGACACATAATTTATGACATTAACATTTTTGTTGTTTCTATCTTAGTATCAACTGTCTTTTTTAGTAGTTTCCATATTTGCATCTCTGATCTTACCATCCCTTGAACTTTAGTTTTATAAATCCATACTTTTAGGACACTTCTGATTGCATTTCTAGCTTTCATTTCAAATTCAACAAGTATAACATCAAGTCATCCTATTTCCTCTGTAACTGTATTTCTGTCATTGGTACCATGTATTTTCATCACTCTCCCCAGGCTTAACAACTTTGGATCTGTCCTTGCCTCCTTTCTGTCCTTTATTTAGCACTCAAGAAATATATGAATAAATGAATCAACTGTATTCAACCTGCAACAAACCCAAATTATGCTTATACCTGTTTTTTCTTCATGTTATTGACCAGTTTCGTAGGATAAAAAAATGAAGGAATTTAGCATTTATCAAGTGATTGTTATTACCAGTGGGTGTAGTTTGTGAAGGAAAGGAAAGCAATTAAAGCGCTAAGGATAATTGTGAATTTGCGATTTTGTACCATGAGTGGTAATACTATTAAGTATAAGATAGAGCGGGAAAAGGAGAGGATTGTTGGGGGAAGACATCAGTGTTTGATGTTTGGAATCTAGTAATTGATATTAAAGATTGCTTTATTTTGATTTCTTAGTAGTAAAACTATTTTAAAAATGTGTGTTATTTTAGTTTCACTGTGATTTTTAATAAAAATGTGTTGCTTCACAGCTTCAGAGACCTGGAATAGAAGATGTTGCTGTGCTTAAGAAAGAACTGGTCCAAGTTCAAACGCTAATGGACAACATGACCTTGGAACGTGAGAGAGAATCTGAAAAACTCAAAGATGAATGCAAAAAGTTACAAGCAGAACATGCTCACTCACAGGTAATGAAGTTTAGTGCACTTAAACGAGATTGATGTTAACTTGTTTAGTGTGCACTCTTGAGTGAAGCCAGGATTTTTCTGAGTGACCTATCAAGCAGTATTTGCCTTTCTTTCATCTGGTCTGGGTAATATTTGTATATAGTCAATATGGTCTGATAGACAATATTTTTAATCTTTGCTCTATGAAGCTAGAGACTTAGAGAAGAATGTTTGTATACAAGAGTATTATTCTGTTTAATAAATGATGTATATTGTGTAGAAATTATATTTAAAGTTAAATTTGCTCCAGACTAGTCAGTAAGTAGTAATTAAGTTTATTTCAGTTTGGTAGGGGTAAAGGAAGTATGATTTCATTTTCTTCATTTGTATAACCAGTGTTGTTTAGAAAAAGTATTTAAGACTTATTTTCCATTCGACTTCTTTTTCATTTATCAGCTATTTAATTATGTGGTTGAAAGAAGTCATAAAAATCATCTAGTCTTAACACTCCATCCAGGAATTCCCTTTATAGCATCTCTGATAAGTGATCTACAACTCTTGCTAGGTGACGTAGGGGGTGCATATTTCTTCCTAAGTCAGCCATTCCATTGAGTTGGCATTTGTTTCCCTATGATTTACATGCACTGGTTCCAGTTCTCAGGAATTAAACATAATAAATTGTTCTTTTCCACATGAAATATTTGAAGACTGTTCATATTTACTCTGAGTTTTTTTCTCTTCCAGGATAAACATTCTCAGTTTCTTCTACTATTTCTTGCATGACTTTGGCCTGTAAATCCCTTATATAATTATGTCAGCATATGACAAACTCTAGGATGTGTAGTAAATATACTTGCTTAAAAATGATAGCCTTTGTCCTTCCTACTGTATCATAGGAGGTATTTTGTTATAACTACTACTATGTGTAGTTCTTAAGCTCCCATATATGATACAGACCTCTGTTTTTCATGTTTTCAGTTTAAAACGTTAAGTTATAGTGACATTTCAACTTGCATCTCTTTCTTAGAGTTTTTCAGCTGGTGATCTAAAAGCCACTCTATTCATAATTAGTAACTCATTAATGAGCTATGGAGTATAAATATAGATAACCCATGTCATCCTTTATTTTAGTTCCTCCTATATCTTATTAGTGGAGGAATGGTGAAAGTTTATGGGTACAACATGCATAGGCATGTGAGGCTTTATGATGCCTAACACTTCAGACTTTAAAGTTTATGAACTTCAGGTGCAGATTTCCCAAAAGTGATCTTTGTAGCCCAATGACACATAGTCCCACAAATTTTCAAATAATTCCAGGGAGTTCATGAATTTATCAAAGCCAATAAAAAGCTCCTAATGTGTAATCAAGGAGAGGCTGAATCAAAGAAGTCTCATGAGGTAAAATCCCATCCAAATAATGCTTGAGTACAAATTTCTTTTAACCCTGTAAGTTAAGTATTAAGTTTGTTTTATATTTAAGGAATCTGGGCTCAATGAGGTTAAATAACTTGTTCAAGGTCATGCACCTAACATAAAGAAGCGTGGATTAGAACTCAAGTCCTGTCTGAAGCTCGTGTTCTTTCTATATCATGTTATTTCCCATTTTAGGTGGTCTGGTGATTGCCTTAGAAGTAAATTTGTGCTATTAATCTTGATCTAATACTTATTTTTATTACTTTTTATATCTTGACATATTGTATATTTGTATTGAGTATAGCTTAAAGTACTTTTGAGTTGTGTCTCATACCATTTCCATATGAAAAAAATTACTGTCTAAATATTCCATCTCATTTATTTGTTTATAACTGTTTTTAGCTTCTGCTTACTCCTTGAAAAATGGCATGTATTTTATTAATTTATTAAAATTCATTTCTATTTAGTCTCAGTTAAGTGTGTTAGTGAATTCTATAACTTGAACTTAATAGAAAAAAAACTATTTTATATATTACTGTTTTACTGAACCTAAAACATTGGAATCAGAAACAAAACAGTAAAAGGAATTAAAGAAACTAAAAATGTAATGATTTGTTTGGTATTTCTAGTTGAGGCTCAAGATATACAATCTGGTATTATACATTGTTAAATATGTTCCATTCCTTTCATTAACAATATAACTTATGAATTCATTGACATTTAAAAAAAATCTAGATATTTTAGAAGGCATATAGAAAAATAACTCATTCTAAAACATTTAAAAGTACTTTTTAAATAATTAGCTTTTCTTTAGATCAGAAGTTAAGGTTAATAAAAGTATGATTCATAAAAATCTACATTATTAAAAATATCAAAGCTATAATCAACTTATATTTGGTGTTGTCTTTAATGGAAATGATTTTTTAAGAATTTAATTTTTATTCCAAATATACTTATTTGAATCCCAATTTTTAAAGCTAAAAAGGTTATAAAGAGATGGAATAAGTACGATTACACTCATGCATAATTACTAAAGAGAGCATTTAAGTATCATTTAAACGAATGCTAGTATAAGAGATCAGATTTAGAGGTGTGTTTGGACTTTTTATTGTATGTTCAATGTGTACTTTTGTCAGTCTTGTCTTCCACCTTTCATCCATCATTTTATTTTATTTTTTTCTGCTTTCTAATGGAGATGCTTAAACTTGAGGTAATGTGTTTTTGGAAGGCTTTTTAATATTAGTAGTTTAGTACTACTTTTAATATAGCACCTTCTAGCACCATATGGCAATTTTGTGTTTTAAGGCAATCTCAGAACTTCAAACATATGCTCATTTTTGTTTTATTAATCAAGCAAATTTTTAACCATCTTTAAAATGATTATTTACTAAAACTAGTAGAATATTAGGACAATAATTATAATAAAGCACTAGCAGGAGGTTTGCATGAAATATTTTTCCTTAATTATTTTGTAATTTAAAATTTTGTAGTAAAAATTCGATGTTAAATTCAATAACGTGGCTTCAAGGAAATGCAAACTATATAGGGTCTTACATACTGTTTCCTTGTGTACAAATATCTTGTAACTTCTTGGAGATAGAGTCATTCATCCCTTTAGTGAGTATTTTTTGAACGCCTGAGTGTCAGCAACTATTTTACATGTGGGAAATACAACAGTGAATAAGATACAGTGCCTGCTCTCATAAAGCTTATATTCCTTTGTGGAAACCAAATAATATATAAGTAAACCAAATCATGATAGAAAGTCAGTTAATGCTAAGTGCTATATAGAAAAACAAAGCAGGATATGGACAGTAGTGGGGCTGGCAATAATGTGGGACAATTTTAGATAGAATGATCAGGGAAGGTATCCTCAAAGAGGATACATGGGAGAAGAATGAAGTACGCAAGAAGCAGGGTGAAGAATTAGGAGCAGCATTCCCAGGAAGAGAGAGTGCAAGTGCTAAAGATTTCTAGGCACAGATGAGCTTGTCCCATTAACTAGTGAGGACTGTCTGTGTGACTTGAAGAACCTTCTTTTTGAATTTCACCCATAGTGATATTACTATAGTGAATGTATTTATTTCCTTTGAAATTTTGTCTTTCTTCAGTCTTTATTTTTTTTTAAATAGAAACATATGATCACTGTCAAAAATTAAAATGACTCATAATGTGCAGTAGAGAGAGTGGAAGTGTCCTATAATTCACTCCTGTTCCTCCCCTTCCCCATAACTAAAATGTACCTTTAGGTGTATACTTTTCCCACTTCTTTCTTTTTTCCCCCCTTGAGTAAAGTGAAAAATTTTAAATGCTTGCTTTTATATTTTTAAAAATTCTAGTTTAAAAACATATACATATTTAGTGTACGAAGGATACATTATAAAATTATTTATGTTACTGTATCTAAAAGGATACATTTGCTTTACATTTTCTTTGTTTAGTTCCTTTTATATGTTGGCATTTATCAGCAAGATAGATACTAGATAGATGTTACACATGGCTAATTGTATCTTATAAACTTCAATGTGGAATCGTGGTATTTTAATGAAATATACTCAAAATTTGCATTTTTGTACACTGTTACTTATTTCTGTTTATTATGTGTGAGATATTCTAGTAATTCCTTTGAAGAGAGAGTTAGAAGTAGGGATTTAAATACGATAATTTATTTTCCTGTGTGATAAGTAGGCATTTGTACTACATGATTAAAACATACTAATTTAAAGTAGCTGGATTGTTCCTAATATTTTTATTAACATCCATAATGTTGCTAATAGAAAGTGATTCTGAGATTCAAAGTTGTTAGACATAGCAAATTGAAATAAACTTCCAATACCTATATCCATTTCAAGGTTACACGACCAGTTCAAGACAGAAAGTGTTTAGGATATACTTTTTACCTGAAAACAGTTAAAAATACATGAATATTTAAACATTTTTCTTCTTTGAAGTATATTTTATATACATGTTTTCCTTAAAAAATCAGGTCATAAACATATCTCAGACGTGCTGTCATTCCCCAAAACATTTTTGAAACCTCTTTTTATTGACTTTAAACCAGTTTGGAAAGCACTCAAAAAACTAGTTTCATTAATTTATGGTTGTTAAAATAAGCCCAAGTGTTTGATCATTCAGTTCAGTTACCTTGTTTACTAGTTTGTTTCTAAAACTTTATACCTTCATCCATTATCCTTATACCTTCATCCACAGTGGATTTGGTTTTATTACAATGAGAATCCTTTAACAAAAAAAAGGGCCACGTATTCTGGAAGGCTTTCCAAAAGAAGCAGCAAAGATCACTTGGCATTATTGTCACAATAAATTAGTAGCCTTCTAAGATTTTTTCCTTGAAGATGAAAGTACTCACTTGTAATATATGATATAGGTAACTGCAATGTGTTCATTTAAAAAAATTAAGAAATTTATTGTATTCATATTACAGTTTATTTACTGATGAAGAATATAGGCAATGAAAATAATCGTAACGTTAAGAATGTAAAAAGTAAAGCCAGTAAGCAGTATTAGAAATGAAAAAGTTCTCCTGTTAATATCACTTGCAGGAAACCATACTTAAAAGGCAGTACTTAGTCTCTCTCTAGTGGTTGAAGCTTTCATGTATAGGAAGCTTGTATTTCCAGGCTCTTTGCTTATCTTTCTCTTACCTTATTTATTAAATGATTAAACCATTGTTTTCATTATAGACATTAATTTTCATTTAAACAATATTAAATGCATTAAAGCAAATTCATACCCAGCTATTCTCCATGATCACAGAGTGATCCAGGTTAATAAAACTATATATAGCTTCTGTTTGATAACTTCTTTGGACAAATACTTTCCATTACAGTCCAAAAGATGATTCACCACTTTCAAAGGTAATTCTATGTTGGTTGTTGCATTTAACATGATTCTGAAGTAAAAAAAAAGGCTGTGCACAGAAACTGGGAGAAAATATAGGCATAACTTGCATATCCTTTTTAAATTCAGGAGGATTAAAGTATAGAATTTAAAGCCAGTAAATTCATGTTTGCAGTTTGGTGCTTACTTCAGACACATAAAATAGGATGTCAACCTTTCATTTCATGTATTATTAAATAAATGAAGTTGTATATTTTGGATAAATTTTAAAAATTAATTTTCAGCCAGAAAAGATGTAGGGGTGGTAAGATAAAGAATCAAGTTGAAATTTCTGAGTTATTTCAGTTCAACAACAATGACAAAAATCTATGTAATCTGAAAACCTTTGGATGCTTCCATTTCCTTTTTTATTTTAGTTTGCTCTAATTTTTTTTTTTCCTTTTAGGCCACAATAAACCAGCTGAGGACTGAACTTGCCAAAGGCCCCCAGGAAGTTGCTGTGTATGTGCAGGAACTACAAAAACTTAAAAGTTCAGTTAATGAATTAACACAAAAAAATCAGGTGAGAATTTAAAAACTACATATAATGGTGAATTGATTTTATAGACCTTAAATTTTAATCTTGTGTATGTTATTTATATATTGGCACAGTACAGTATGACTTGTTCTGTGTGGGTTTTTTTTTAAGTGTTATTTACATTCACATTGTTATGCAACCAATTTCAGAAGTCTTTTCATCTTGTAAAACTAAAACTCAACACTCATTAAACAACTCCTCATTCACTGTCTCCCCTGCCCCAAACCCCTTCTACTTTCTATATCTATGAATTTACTGTTCTAAGTAACTCATATGAGTGGAATCATACAGTATTTGTCTTGTTGTGTTTGGCTTATTTCACATAGGATAATGTCCTCAAGGTTCATTCATGTTATAGCATGTGTCAGAATTTCCTACCTTTTTAAGGTTATATTACATTGTATGTATATATTGTATTATCTATCATCTGTTGCTTCCTTCTTTTGGCTAGTTCTGTTGTCAATAGTGCTGCTTTCAACGTGGGTATACAAATACCTATTTGTGATCCTGCTTTCATTTTTTTTTTGGGGGAGATACCCAGAATTGGAATTGCTGGATCGTATTGGTAATTCTATTTTCAGTTTTTTGAAGAAATCACCATACTGTTTTCCATAGTGGCGATATCCTTTTAAATTCTCATCAACAGTGCACAAGGATTCAACAGTTTCTTCACATCCTTGCCAACATTTGTTATTTTCTGTGATTTTTATTTGTCTGTTTTTTTATAGTAACCATCCTAATGAGTGTTAAGGTGGTATCTCCTCATGGTTGATTTGCATTTCCCTAATGATTAAGATGTTGAGCATCTTTTCATATGCTTGTTGGCTATGTAATTTTCTTTGGGTTGTTTGTGTTTTTGTGTTGAGTTGTAGGAATTCTTTATATGTTTTTTGATATTAACCCCTTATCAGATATATGATTTGCAAATATTTTCTCTTAGGTTGCCTTTTCACTCTGTTGATTGTATCTTTTTATAAAGGAAAAGCGCTCCTCTGTGTCTGTACTCTCAATACTGTACTACAGCTTCACTTCTGACATCAGATGTGAGGGTGTTCTGTATATTAACGGTTCTCAACACCAGCTGGGTGTCCTACAGTTTAGCTCAACTCTTACACTGCTTACCTGGAGCTAGCATCAGATTCCACAGATGAAGGGTGCAGTCCTGCAGGGCTGTGCCTGAGCACCCCAACCCCACCTCCCCCACGCACCCCAATTCAGACACCAACTGAAAGTCCAGCTTGTTACTTGTACTTCTGACCAACTGGCTATAAATGGGAGGTTCCCAATCCCCTGCCTCCAGTGTGATTAATTTGCTAGAGTAACTCACAAAATTTGGGAAGACATTTTACTTGCTAGATTACTGGCTTATTATAGATGACTGTAACATAAGAACAGTGAGATGGAAGAGGTGCATCGGGCGAGATATGTGTGAAAGGGTTTGAAGCTTCGCTGCTTTCTCTGGGTGCTCTCCACGTGTTCACCAACTCAGAGTCTCTCAAAACCCTTTCCTTCCTACACGGGCATGATTGATTAAATCATTGACCACTGGTGATTAATTTAACCTTTAGCCCCTCTTCCCTCCCTGGAGGTCGGGGTGGGACTGAAAGTTCCAACCTTTTCTTCAAGGTTGGTTCCCCTGGCAACCAACCCCCATCCTTAGGGCTTTCTAAAAAATCACTTCATGACTACGAACTCATAGGTGGTTGAAAGGGGCTTGTTAGGAATAACAAAGGATATCTTTATTGCTCTTATCACAGGGAATTCCTGGGGTTTTAGGAGCCTGGTTCCAGGAATGGGGACCAAGACCAAATGTATGTTTTACAATATCACACCTTTGATGCACGGAAGTTTTAAATTTGAGAGAATTCAATTTATCTATTTTTATTTTTGTTGCTATGCTTTTGGTGCCATATCCAAGAAATCATTGCTAAGTTCAGCGTCATGAAGCTTTTCACCTATGTTTTCTTCTAATAGTTTTATAGTTTTAGGTCTTTGATTCATTTTGAATTATTTTTTTTAATAGTGTAAGGTAAGGGTCCAGTTTCATTCTTTTGCATATGGAAATCCAGTTTTCCCAGCACCATTTGTTGAAAGGACTGTCCTTTTCCTATTGAATGGTCCTGGAGCCCTTGTTGAAAATCATTTGACCATGTATGTGAGTGTTTATTTCTGGGCTCTCTAGTCTTCCTCTGTTGGTCTATATGTCTTTACGCCAGTACCACATTGTTTTGACTACTGAATGTTTCAATCAGTTTTGAAATCAGAAAGTATGAGACCTCCAACTTTGTTCTTCTTCTGTATTCTGTAATGTTAATATTTTCTGCCTTGGTTCTTTAAAGATGAGCAACAGATTATATTTAGTTTTGGGATAGGGCAGGTATTGGTATCAGTACTTTTTTTTCCCATGTCTTTACTTTTTTGGTGGTGGAGGAATAGGAAGTTATTAAATCTTTTTACTCAAAGGTATGGTGAATTTGTTGGCTTTGCTTTAGTGACTTAATTAATTCTCATATCTGCTTTTACATTTAATCTGTTGTGATATGTTTGAAGCGTGTGAAGAAAATTTAGTCTCACAGATGTGTAGTTGGAAAACGGAGGACTATCTTAATAGCCTTTTCAGATAATTGTAGCTATTTTTATTTGATATTAAACTGAAACTAAAGTATAGTTTCTCAAAAGTTAATTACAGTGTAGAATCTGAAACCATAGTAATGCAATTTTTCTACTTCGTAACAATAAAATTTTTTCCTCTGTCTTGCGTTTTGAATGGGTCTTTCCTGTGCATGATTTTGTAACATTATGCATTAGTCATGTGGAAAATATTGGTTCACTGAGTTATGCAGATTTTTTTTCCAAATATTGACACATTTCATTGTACAATATAAAACTAATCACATTTGTCAATATCACCATCAATCTTAGAATACCTTATACATATGAGGAAGTGTCAAGCTCATGGTAGTGGATACAAGTTTTCCAAAATTCTAAGCTTCATTTGGAAGCTTGAATTTTATCATTGGCAACCAATACTATCAGTTCTATCCTTTGAAGTGACAGATTTTCTTCCTCCCCAAATCTGAATAGTCATAGTTTGTCTGTCATTCTTAAAAATGGTGTTTCATGGAAAAAAGCAACTAGCTCAGTTTATAATTCAATCACATAAATGCTCTTCTGTATGACAGTTATATTATTTGGTATGCAGCAGAAGTGACCCATATATACTTCCTATTTTTTCACAGTTTTTCTTTTTTCTTGCTATTTCAAATATTGCGGCTATGAACATTCACATACAAATCTCATGCATTTGTGTAAGAATTTCTCTATTATGTAGTCTCACGGGAAATTGCTGGGTTATAGGCTATATACATAATCAAATTTACTAGGTGATCCCAAACTATTTTTCAGAGTAATTATACCAGTTTACCATTGTCCATTTTTCCGTATACTCCTGGTGCTGACTGGTTTTTAAAATTTAATCTTTTTTATGTTTTATGAAAACCTCTGTGTCTCCCTACCCCCCTTTTTTCCCTCCTGTCAAGCTATATGTAGAAAACTTCCACGTATACTCTAGTTTTATCTTTGTCCCTCAGTTTGATTTTTAATTTCTTTGAGCTCAGAGTTGACCTTCTACCTCTTGGAAATTTACCAGAGGTGTACACACAATGGATGTTTATGATCAGTGTAATTTATTTTGTCTTTTTGAAACATTAAACTATTAATAAGGGATAATGAAGCACAGGTTGCGTGTGTGTGTGTGTGTGTGTGTGTGTGTGTGTGTGTGTATATATATATATTCACACATGCATGTATACATTCACGCTATTAAAGGAAGTACTATTTTTTTTTTATGAATAATACATAGACTCAAGATGGTAAAATTAGAATATTTTTGATTAGGGAATAATAGGATTTTCTACTAATCTTACTAATAGTAAGACTTCAAATTTTTTTTTGAAGTTTTTTCCTGTTTAGGATTTTTTTCTCCAGTTAGAGCAAGCACAGATGTGCATCTACCTTTTTTTATTATCCTTGCTCCCCGACCTCTCCTCACCCAAGTCCTTGGCAAACCATGATTGTTGACAGTGGTGATATCCAAGTGTTATGAATTTGGAAATCTCTGTGCCTGGTCTTTTGAAGGCTATTAATGAAATGCGTTGGGCAGCTTTTGTGGGTCATAGGCAGCATCAAGGTTGATAGATAACATTATAAAATATAATGAATTGAAAAAATAGTTGCTTTTGTGTTAATGTCAAGATTTTCAGCATTAAACCAGTGTTTTTTAATCACTGGCTCTGAAAACTTAAAAACAAGCCAGGAATCTTGAAGAAATTTCCTTTTTAGTTTCTAATAAGAATCATATGCTGACATTTAAACAAAATTCTGCAGCTCAATTTAATTAACTATTTCCATATAAATTCTGAACAAAATCATATGCTTATTTAAAGCTACTAATTGATCAGTATAGGTCATTGTAAGAGACTGAGTTATTATTTGGGTCTCACCTCTTACCCATTTTCCATCCTTCATTGCTCTCCGCTTTCCAACAGTCTCAGTATTAAGATGCTCATAGGCCAAAGCAGAAGCCAGATATGGCAAGTAGTTGTATTGCTGTGTATTACCACTGTATTGCAAAGTGGTATATTGAGATGAGCAGCATAGTACAGTGGTCAAAGGCATGTTTAAATCCCAGCTTTGTCACTGACTGGCTGTAACACAGAGCCTCTCAAAGTCTCTTTCCTCTTCTGCTAAGAAGTACTGTTATACTTATTTGCCTCTTAGGATTGATATGAGTATTAAAAAAATTAATAGATGTTGAAGTGCTTAGACCACTGCCTGGCTTAGAGTAAGCACCTCAGTGAATGTTTGTTGTTACTGTTTTTATTTACTGTAAGTTTTGTGATGCAGAGTTGAGTCAAGACCAAGGTGGATGTTTTCCTAAATTACTGCCTAGTAAATCAGGAAAGACTCTTGTTGCAGACATAACCTTTTAGCTTAGTCTTTTTTTTTTTTTTAATTAATTAATTAATTTTTGGCTGTGTTGGGTCGTCGTTGCTGTGTGCGGGCTTTCTCTAGTTGTGGTGCGCGGGGTCTGCTCTTCGTTGCGGTGTGCGGGCTTCTCATTGAGGTGGCTTCTCTTGTTGCGGAGCACAGGCTCTTGGCGCACAGTCTTAGTAGTTGTGGTGCTCGGGCGCGGGCTTAGTTGCTCCGCGGCATGTGGGAGCTTCCCGGACCAGGGATTGAACCTGTGTCCCCTACATTGGCAGGCGGATTCTTAACCACTGCACCACTAGGGAAGTCCCTTTAGCTTAGTCTTTAAGGATGCTTAGGAGCATGTCACATGGCAGAGGGGTTAATGGCATTTCATTTTGAGAGCTAGATACAGAAGGCATGGGGACATGTAAGAGCACAAAATATAAGATGTTGGAGAGGTACAAGTAGTTCAGTTTGTTCTTTCTCACAAAGCTGTTTTGAGGAACAAACGAGATGAGATCCTTGAAACCACTTTGTAAGCTATCAAGCAATAAAAAATGCCATTCTTTTTGCATTTCTTCTCATTACCTGGGCTAGTAACAAGTGAATAACAGAGTCTAATACAGGGAAATTGTCTCTGTAAGGAAATATGTTGAAAGAACAATTGGTGAGGAAGTCAAAAGAGGACTAGACGTTCGGAAGGAAAGAATTTTGCTGACTCAAATGATAATTATGTTATGAGTTAAGCTTAACATTCATTTTATAATTTAAACTTGAATAGTGTATGCTTTGGGAAGCCTGAATTGACTCACTGAGTGTCTGAATTGTGTTGTGAAAACTTTATTGGACTTAGAATCATCATATGTGACTCTGCTACCTGGCCAAGTCATATCAGGTTCTTTCAGCTTTAGCTTCTTCATCCACAGAATGGGGATGATAATGTCTGTCTCATCTTTTGTTGTAAGGATTAATATGGAGAAGTGAAAGTGCAATTACTGTTTTCTTTAATGGATTCTACTGTACTTAAAAAAAAATCAATCTTCAAAAACCATGTATTCACTAGACTTTTTGCTTCAGATTCCATGAGAAGACCATAATAAGAATAAAAAGTTTGTGATACTAAATATAGTAAGCCTTTTGCATATAAAAATATATATAATGTGAGTGGATTAGGTTATTTAAAAAGAAAGTAGTTTAGGTTCTTTTAAATAAAATTTAATTATCTCATCTGTGCAATAAAGCAGGAAGATTTTGATTAATTTTTTAGGATAAGTGAATTTTAAAGTGAATGGTTGTAATGTATTTTTGCTTGTTAAAGAGTAAAGCTGTCTGATGGATCCTTTATGTATAGAACTAGTAGGATTACTTGGGCACTTTATGAGTAAGCCTATGAGGAAGGCTCACTACCTCATTACTAGCCTTAATTTTTGTAGCATGTTTTAAAATTATATCCCACCGAAGTATTTGTGAGCATGGTTGCATTCATAAAATTTAGTAACTTAGAATTTTCTTTGAAAAGATGCAAGGCATTTATAATGATCAATGAATAGTCTTAATTTAGCTTATGAATTCTAAAATAAATATTATTTTCTTCAAAGAAAAAGTATGAAATCAAGTCAAGAAAGATGTGGAGTTACTAATGAGTAAGACAAAAAAATGTTTATCAAAAGAGAACTTTCCTAACAGGTAGTTTGACTCAAAATTATTATTGTTTTTCTCTAGTCTTTTGGCTCTACCTCTTTTGTTCTGTGTCTGTTGGTTAGTCAAGACACATTTCTTTGCTAATTTTGCTGAAAACTTCTGGGTGCTCTTTTTACTTTGTCTCCCATTTTGTCTTTCTTACATATACTTATATCTTTTTGACACTGCTTTTTCTATAGTATATTTCTACTTGATAATTTACATTAATGAACTTTTTCTCAGACACGTGTTTAAGAACCATTACTGCTGCCTTTCCCACTCTATTATCTAAACTTATTACTCCCCAGTGTCCCCACTTGCAACTTGTTGTCTGTTCCTTTGTGTCTTTTTGTATAGAGCAGATGGCATGAGTCATGTATACCTAGTCCTTAACTCCTCTCACTACTTTACCAAGTTCAAACTTTGTTTTCAGGTGATTGTAACTTACTAGTTAGCCCCACCTGACTTTGCTCTTTTCATTTTTAAAAAAATTGTGCACTTGAGAAATTTAACACAGCTTTTGTATTAATCTGTGTTTTTTGTGCATTATGTTTTAACTTAGAAAAAAATGTTAAAATGTGTTTCATTTAGATTATAGTCTGTTTAAAGGCCAGAAGTTTTGCTTGCCCTCCACTATTTCTGTATTATCCCCTTCTAGCACACTGTATATAAAAATGAGTATAATAAATGTCCATGGTTGACTCATCAGCTGCTTATAGTGGCTTCTTTTCCTGGCTATCTTTCTTACAGAGTTGAGTCAAAATTCTGATCCATATCTTGTGTGTAAATATCTTGACTAAAAATGTTCCATATTAGTCGTAAAAACTCCACTGAGCCCAGACTTTAACATTTGATTAGGCTGGTTGATCCAGATCTTTGATTGGAGGTGTCATTTTTATATTTTGTACTTGATAGTATTGGATAAAATAACAAATATAAGGCAGGTAAGTGATATTTTTAGATCACTGTTTTATACACCTAGAAAGAAATTTGAGTAAGTCTTAAACTTGTGACTCTTAAAAATGATGTTTGTCAAGAAGAGCGAAAATGAGGAATCAGTAGAATCAGGCATACTAGAGCAGTAAATGGTATTGTTATTGCTAAAGCTCTTACCAATTATGAAATTGCAAAGCCAAAAATCAGAATTGCCATATTGTTACTTAAAGTAATTTTTGATAATAGAGGGGTAGTTTCAATTTTTAACTCAAATGGGAGATTATAAATATGTTGCATAGCCTAAAGAATCTAGTTAGTAGATTTTAGTGTTTTCATTTTATGTCAAAATTTTGTTGGTAATTTAAAAATTATATTAATAGAGCTTAGTCAAGTAGACCAATAATAAAACCATAAGTTAGTATATAACAATTTAATTCTTCTTGGTTAAAATATTTTCACTGTTTTTATATTTTAATATTTACTAAAACATTTAGTAGGAAATGATATTGCTGTAAAGATTATTTGAATAATTAGAATAATTAAAAATATTAGGAAAAGAAAATTGTTAAATTGATATTTCAGAATTTGACTGAAAAGTTGCAGAAGAAAGAACTGGACTATACTCAGTTAGAGGAGAAACATAATGAAGAATGTATGAGTAAAAAGAATATACAAGCAAGCCTTCATCAAAAAGACCTAGATTGTCAACAGCTTCAGTCAAGGTTATCTGCATCTGAAACCTCACTGCAGAGAATACAGGCAGAGCTAGGTGAAAAGGGAGAGGCTACTCAAAAGCTCAAAGAAGAATTATCAGAAGTGGAGACCAAGTACCAGCATCTTAAGGCAGAGTTTAAACAGCTACAACAACAGAGAGAAGAAAAGGAACAGCATGGATTACAACTCCAAAGTGAAATTAATCAAGTAAGAGCTGTTAACTTTTATTTATTGTAATTCCCCCTATGGTTTCTTCTTAGTGTGTTTGATGGTTGTTTGATCATAATATAGTTCATTTAAAAAGTTGTCATTTAAAAAAAATAACTCTTAATTTTCACAACCTATAGTATTGAGTCAGATCTCATTTCTGTTAATTTCAATTTCCCTTAAAATGATAGTATCTATCATATAGTATTATTGTGAAGTGTTTATGAATTAATACATATGAATTGCTTAGAATGGTACCTGGTACATGGTAGGTGCTCAGCAGGTATTAGCTATTATAATAATTCAAATTGTTGATCATTCTTTTATTTAAAAATTCTTATCTTTTTTCTTTTCTTGTTACTAAATTTTAAAATATAATTGCTGTTAAACCAATAATATAAAAATTAGATATTTTAAAAGAAGAAAACAAATTAGTCCTAACAACTGTTTTTTATAGGTAAATAATATCTATCAGAAGAAGATTCATGGAAGTTTTGACTTTGCCATTAACTTAATTTTTGAATTCTCTATTCTGATTATTTCTTATAGATAACATTAAAGTTGGTAGAAAAATGGAAATTTGGGGGAGATTAAAGTCCTCAGCCACGTTTTTTTTGATAATTTTCAACTATTTTCATTTATAGGGCAGTGATACTTGGCTTTTGTGGCATCAGTCCTCTGTCTTCTTAGCCTGAGATACTCTTCCTATTTCTCTTCTCCCTGATAAATACAACTTACTCCACTTGTCACTTTTCCAGAAATCTTTTTCTGCATATTGCCACTTCTCACCACCACCCCCTCCAGATATGGCTTAAGCATTTACACATCTTGATTGTTTTACTTATCACAGTATAGTATATTATCATAACTTATGTATCTTTCTTCACTAGACTCTGAACTCTTCAGGTGCAGGGACCATGTCTTATTCATTTTTTATCCCAACTACCTGGCATTTTGCTTATTAATCAGCAGATGTTTTAGTAAGTAAGTGAATGAACAAATGCAGGCATTCATAATCGAAGGAAACAGAGGCTTGGGGATATCAATGAATAACTTAAATATAACTTAGATATTTGCCTTTCAGTTCAAATGAACAAATGGGGCATTTATGGTTTCTAAAAGACACTATGCCTTGTTTATTAGGAGATACAGAAATGAAAAAGGAAACAGTACCTACCTTAAATGATTATGTAAATCTCATTGAGGATGAGGCAAGTACTATCCTATACCAATGAATGTGAGAATTAAAATAAAATGATCTCATATACCATGGGAATTTGGAAGAGTTCCTCTCCTGTTTTCTTCCCCCCCATAGTACTTCATACTGTATAATTATTTTGTCCTGTTAATGTGATCAAGAAAAGCTTTGTGTGAGAGAGAGGTGGTGCTTGAAATTGTGAATATTGGATGGGTTTCGACAAGTAGCAGTTTGAAGGCAGGAGGGTCTTCCAGGCAGAAAAGTAAACTAGAGGCAGGGAAGTATTACAAGAACCAGGGAGGGACATGCATTTGCTTTGAGGATAGGGTATGTGTAATAGTAGTGGACTATTTTGAATCCAAAGAGCATTTGGAAGTTTATTATGCAGGCTTTTGAATAGCAGGCTGAGGAATTTGGGTTTCATTTGGTTGTCAGTGGGTGGAGGGGCATCAGGAATTTTTGAGAACCTACTCAAACAATATTTTTATTCAAAGACTTGAATGTACATAATTATTTGGTTTAGTCACAATTCTGTACAAAATAAAGAGGTTGTACTGAAGACCTTGAAGTGATACCATTTATCTTCTTCTCTTCAGCATGCTGTCTGGATTCTACCTTCAAAGCATGACTCAAATCTGTCCACTTCTCTTCATCTATACTGCTACCACCCTTAATCTCAGCTGCTGCCGTTGCTCACCTGGGCTACTGTGTTAGCCTTTCTACAGGTTTCCTTTTTCTAGAGACCTCCTTAGTCTATTCTCTGTATGGAAGCTAGAGGCCTTGTTTTAAAATGTGAAGGATATCACTTTATTCCTCTGCTTAACAACCTCAGTGGCTTTGCTTACACTTTGAATTGAATCCAAATATCTTACTTGGTCATGTAAGCACTTGTGTGTAGTATGGTCCACACTATGTCTGTTTTCAAGCTTGTCTCCAACATGTGAAGCAGCCATACTGATCTCCTTTCAGTTCCTCAAACACTCCAACACTTCAAAGCACTTTCCTGCCTTAGGTCCTTTGCCCATGTATTTTTCTTAGAGTGTTCTTGATTTCAGTTCTTCATAAGGCTTGCTCAGGTATTGTTTCCTCAATAAAGCCTTTCTGGACCATTCTATTTCAATAGCTTATTTTCCATTTATTCTGGACCCTACTTTATTCCAGCAAGCTTCTTCTTTATAATACTTTATATTGTATAGCTAGTTTACTTGCGTATTATCTACCATTCCCTTTGGACGGTGAGCTACTTAATTTGAGGAATCTGTTTTATTCTGTACTCTATCAGCCTCTACACTTAGAACTTTCAGTAAGTATTTATTGGAAGAATGGAAGTGAACCTCACCTTAAACCTTCTTTCAGCGTCCTGAAAGAGTGTAGGGATGAACTGGGTTTGTTTTGCTCTCCACTGTGTCCTCAGCTCCCATTTCAGTGCTGACAAAAATAGATAGCTGTCAATTGTCAACAAAGGACTTGAAAGCAAAGTACCCCATATTCTTCATATTTGTGTTCGTGAGCACTTTTAAAATAGCCACAGATGTGCAGATAATGATGTTATATAATTAAACAATTAGGCATCAATTTACTTTTTTTAATTTTTAAAAAATTTTATACAATTTTTAAAGGTTTCTTTTTCTTTACAGTTATTATGAAATATTGGCTGTATTCCCCATGTTGTACGGTATGTCCTTGAGCCTGTCTAACCCAGTAGTTTGTATCTCCCACTCCCCAACCCATATATCCAACTTAATTTAAAAAGATTATCTAACGTGCCATCTCAAATAGCATAGTGGTTTATGAGTGTGGATTTAAGAACCAGCTTTCTGAGTTCCAGTTCTGTGGCCTACAAGCTGTGTGAGCTTGGACGAGTTATTTAATTTGTACCTCAGTTTGCTCATCTGTCAAAAAGAGGATAAGAATGGAACTGTCTTCATAGCGTTATTAAGGATTAAATTAGTTAATATTTGTGAAGCATTTGGAATAGGGCCTGGCACTTAGCAAACATTAATTGGAACTTAATGAATAAAGAATTATGTATATAAGTTTACAAAACTAAATTTCTCAGAGAACATATACATGTATGTATATCTCAAAATGTAACTTTAGGATAGACCATTCTATTAATAACTCAAGGATGTATTATTTTTACTCTTAGTTTATCCTTTTTTTCCCTTAATATATTTACTGTAAAATGGTATAGGAGGGAAGAGATATGGGAACATATGTATATGTATAACTGATTCACTTTGTTATAAAGCAGAAACTAACACACCATTGTAAAGCAATTATACTCCAATAAAGATGTTAAAAGAAAAATTAAAAAATAAATAAAATGGTATAGGCATTATGGCTTAAGGGATTTTGGCCTGCTTACACCCTTGGGCAGCTTTGATTTGAGATTCATCTCTTTATTAAAGATCAGGGATTTATCAGGATTGTACAGTAAAGAATGACAGTTATTTATAATATATAATATCTCTTTTTTCACCCCTTTAGTAAATCTTCGCTTCAGAGCAACAGTTATCTTTATTTATTTAATAAAAAATTTTTACTGGAGTATAGTCGACCCACAATACCATGTCAGTTCCAGGTGCACAGAAAAGTGAATCAGCCACACACATCCACACATCCACTCTTTTCTAGACTCCTTTCCCATATAGGCCACCAGAGGAGTATTGAGTAGAGCTCCCCATGCTACACAGTAGGTCCTCACTAGCCATCCATTCCATATATAGTAGTGTGTACATGTCAATCCCAATCTCCCAATTTATTATCCCCCCCACCCCCCACCTCACCCGCTGGGAACCATAAGTTTGTTTTCTACATCCAGAGCAACACTTATCTTTAATTTGGTGGTTCTTCACTCTGTCTGCACACCAGAATCACCTGGGGAAATTTAAGAAATTACCAATATCAAGGCCTCACCCTCCACTCAGTTATGCCATAATCTCCGGCGTAGGCCTGGGCATTGGTGTATTTAAATGTTTCCCCTGTGATTGTACTCTGTAGTTGAGATTGAAAACTGCTGCTTTTTAAAGTGTCGCTTTTTGGCAAATGATTCCTGAAACTAAATAGCATCTGATTCTTGTTATGAAAACATGGATTTCTGGGCTTCAGCTCAAATGTACTAAATCTAAACTTCTAGGGCAGAAGTCTGATTATCTTTGTGTTAATAATGATATTGGGTGATTCTTATCCAACAAGTTCAGGAACTAGACGTAGGTGATGCCTGTTTGTAAGAGATCAAGCACTTAGATGCTTGAAGTATGAATTACTTTGAAGACCTCCTTTGCTTTCACATACCAGGATTGGATCTACTTCTTGTAGTGAGAAGGAGAGGGTTTGGGTAGTTACTACAGTGCTAATTCACTGCATTTTAAGAAGAAGAAGAAGAAAACGGAGAGATGTCAGGTTGCTGGCTTAGGACAAGAGTAAAATAAATGTCTTCTCTTTAACTATTACTGATTCCTGTTTTAGTTAGGTTGAAGCATGCTTTACTTTAGAAATCCACTTCGGTTTTCTTTATTGAGGATAGGATATATTTTGACAGCCGCAGGTTGCTTCATAGCATAAGAAAATAGTGGGTGTCCACTCTTCTGATAGAACTTTATTTTTTCCTTGCCAACTGTGAATTTTTATGGAGAAATATGCAAGTATAGAGCATATAAGTGTATCTATGACACAAAGGCTATAGATTCTTAGTATTTTCAGATTTAACATGAATAGGTTTGATTGAAAGCAATTGTATAGAATGCTTGTTATTAATTTCCAGTTTTGCTGAGGCACATGCTGAGATTTGATTTAACGTGTTATGAGGCTGGGGTATAGAAGTACTCTTAGTGTGTAAGCCTTGCCGAATGTCTTGCATCCTTATCTCCATGCCACTCTTTTTTTGTTCTGTACTCCCAGCACTTGTGCAGTAATTCTAAAATTAATACAAACTTTTTTTTTTTTTTTTTTAATGAACCCACCCCCAGCCAATCCCACAAGAGAAACCAGCTGTTATTTCTGGTAGTATTAGCGAAAATAAGGAATTTGAGAAAGTGATAGTTCTAGCACCAAGACAAATTTCTCCTTTAGTTTTAGCTAGGTGGCAATTTTAAAGTTAATGAATGAGAATCACCTAATATTTTGAGAAACTATTCTTTCCTCTCTTTTATTTAGAAATTGTGTGCCAGTTTGAGGACTTGAGAATGCTTTGTGCTCTATTCAGTACCCAAATATAAGAAGTCAGTTGTGGTGGTTCATAATTATGGGAAAACAACAAGAATCACTTTGGGATTCTAAAAACTACAGTGGAATAGGTCTGAATGTGCCTTAAAGTGTCTTAATTTTTAAGTTTTGTTTTATTTAAGTTCTTCAAGTGATTACAACACATATCTAAACAAAAGCCTCAGGTTTGCTGTTTGTTTGTTTTTTTTTTAAAGAGTGCAAAAACCCTGAAACCTGTGATGTTTGGTTACAGTTTTATGTGAGTCATAATTTATGTGATTAAAATTCAGTTGGATATTAGGTTCCTCTAAAGTATCATGAAAATTAATATATTATGTTTATATTGGTGAAAAATAAAATATTGTTTGGAAAGTAGGTGGTAGTAGTAATGGTGGTGATTGTAGGTGTGTTTATACATATGTACTTACTTTTTTTTCCTTTTCTAAAGTTACATAGCAAACTTCTGGAGACAGAGCGCCAACTAGGGGAAGCTCATGGTAGACTGAAGGAACAGAGACAGCTTTCAAGTGAAAAGCTGATGGATAAAGAACAACAAGTGGCTGATCTACAGCTCAAACTTTCTCGTTTAGAAGAAGAGGTAAGCTCGCATTTCAAATGAGTTTACATTAGTACATTTATTGATAGATTTGAGGCACCTTAAATATTGTGTTTATTTTTTTTATGGTCAAGAGCTTTAATTGGATTTTTTTAACTTTAAGTTGGGACTTTTATTTCTCCCCAATTAAAACGTCCTATTTATTGACTACATTAAGTTATTTTGTTGTGATTGTATTCCCTAAAGTTCTCAGCAAAAATGTGCAAAGAAGGCTACTCTTCAGCTTTAGGCAGGATAAATTCTCCGGGTGAACCTGTCAGGCTGCTCAAGAAGAGTCTTCCTATCCAGGAAGGACCAATTCCTAATGACTCTGAAAAATGAATAGTTGCTGAGGGCATTAATGACATGTAGTTGGCGCATATAAACTTTGAGTTTGCATTTAAGGATTTTCTCTTTTAAAAATTAAACATAAGATTGTATGCTATCCTAATTTAAGCTGTAGTTGGCAAAAATGGTAACTGCTATTTGGTTAAAGTAAAAGTTATAATTAAAGTACGTCTTTTATTAGACTTGAACAAACCCTGAGAGTTAAAATCTGTAGCTTCAGCAAAAGATTTTCTTCTAGACCCCAAATCTTAGTGTGGTAGATCATGCTGTTGTTTCCCAATAAGTGATAATTATGATTGTTGTGAAAAAAGTAAAACAAATATTGATAATGTTACAAATATAATTAATTAAAAATAAATATATAATTAATTATATATAATTAATTCCTTGATCATATTAGTATATAAAAACAGTAATAAACTAAATGCCAACCTGGAGAAAGAATTTTATACTTTTCAGGATGAGAATCAATTCTTGAGGAATAATTTCTTAATCATGAGATTACGATTCTATAAGTAATGAGATATTGCTTTTAAAGTTGATTTTTATCTGTTGTTTGAATTGAATTTTCTCTTCAGATTTGAGAATTGTGAGATCTGAAGTACTACCAGATATTTATATGATAGCATTATGCCTTTAAGTTGGCAACTGATAGTCTTCATTTTTTTTTTTTTTAAGTTGAAGGAAAAAGTAACAAATTCCACAGAATTGCAGCATCAGTTAGATAAAACAAAGCAACAGCATCAAGAACAACAAGCTCTTCAGCAAAGCACTACAGCAAAACTTCGTGAAGCTCAGGTAAATAGTATTTGAATTTTTAGCCTTTTAAACAAAAATTAACCAAATCATTATCCTTTTGTTGTGGTGAAATTAGATAATGCAAAGTACTTGATTATGAAGAGTTTTGATTATTTTCAGTATCTGGATAATCAGAAAATCTTTTCTTTTGATTGCTCTGTTGAAAATTTTTTCTAAAATATTAAAAAAATATTTATTATAAATAGATTTGTTACTTATTATAAATTTATTTATATAAAAATTTAAAATTTATTAAATTTCTGTTAAAGAAATTTACTAAATTTATTTAAATAAAATATATTATTTATTTAAATTGTTATTTATACATAATAAATTATTTATTTATTATTGTTTATTAAAAATACCTTATTTTAGAAATTAAAAATGCAAATAAAATTTCTCAGTTTAGTTTACCTCAGTAAAAAAATAACATTTTGTATTTCCTACAATAGAACTTACTGTTTATTGGTCATGTCTTTCCCTGTTTCAGAACTATCATATGAACATTGGAATTGTAGGTATAGAAAATGTGACTGAGTTAAATTTGTACAGATTCTATAGTATAGCTCAGAAGATTGAAATAAGTTAAATTTTTTTTTTGTTACGGTGAGCAGAAGACAGTACCCAGATGTTTGAAATGAATTTGAATTTGACATTCATTTATTCCTTCGGTCTTTCATTAATTCGTTGAATATTATTGAGCACTGTGTGTCAGGCCCAGTGGTAAGCACTGAAATTAGAGAGCTGAGTAAGACACAGTGCCTGCCTTCTAGGAAATGGCAATCTAATGATATACACACAGAAGCAATGTTGGAGTTGAAAGGAGACAGTAAGTAATATGCCTTTCTTTCCCTTCTGAGTTTGGATAGTGGCATGGGAGTCAGGTGGTTAGAGATCCAAATATTGTATTCATTTATTTGTTCTTTCATTCAGTCAGTCAACAAATATATATTAATGTCTAATCTTAGCCAAGGAAGTGATTTTGTGGATATGGCAGCAAAGAAAATAGACAAAGATGTCTGCTCTCATGGAGCTTAGTGAGGAAGACAAACACTAGCCAAGGTAAATAGGCAAATTAGATAATGCAAAGTACTTGATTATGTGTGTTAGATGGTGGAAGTGCTATGGAGATGAAAAAAGGGACGGGGAGTAGGAAGTATCTGGGGATCTGGAGGTGGGACTGCAATGTTAGATATGGTTGCCAGGGAAGGCATCTTTGAGAAGATCTAAAGGAAGGGAAGGTGTACAAGAACATCAAGAAGCCAGTGTGTGGAGTGGTGTGAGTGATAAGAGAGTTAAAAGCCATAGGAATCACAGCCATAGAGATCACAGAGGATCAGAACATGTCGAGCTTTATAGGTAATTTTAAGGATTTTACTGTGAGATGAGAAATCATTGGAGGATTCTGAGCAATGGAGTAGCATGATCGGACTTATAATTTCGTAGGATTACTCTGGCTACTGTATTGAGAGTAGGCCGTAGGGGCACATAAGTAGAAACAAAGAAATTAGCTAAGAGACTACTATAATAATTGAGACAAGAATGATACAGCTTGGATCAGAGTGGAAACAGTGCAGGTAGTGAAAAATGGTCAGATTCTAGATATACTTTAAAGGTAAAGCTGACAGATTTACCGATAGATTGATATGGGGCATTGGCAGAGAAGTCAAGGATGATTCCAAGGATTTTGGCTCGGGTAGTTGGAAGGATGGAGGTCAAACAAGATGAAGACTGGAAATCCTATTGGATTTGGCAACATGAGGTCACTGATGACATTGGTAAGAGCAATTTGTAAAGAGAAGGAGGGGCAAAAGCCTGATGGAGAGGGTTCAAAAGAAAATGGGAAGAGAGAAGTTTGATGCAATGAATATAGATAACTCTAGGAGTTTTATTATAAAGAGTAGCAAAAAAATAGAGTAGTAAAGATGAGGTAGAGAATTTGGCATAGATTGCAGGCAAGTGGACTTTCTTATAATGTACCGCAGAATTAAATTTATTCATCCAGTCACAGACAAAGCTGGAAATGACAGCCTTTTACCTTCTTATAGGCAGGTTGTCTCTTAGACTGAGGGGAGAGCAAGGGGCTGAGTTAAACATTCTTGATTCCTTATTCCAAGCTTTCCAGTTAGTTAAATTCTCAATCTCTGGGGAGGAATAAGAAAAGGATGGCAAAGAGGCCAGGCAAAGTCTCTCATTATGAAAAGTCCTAAAAACTAATTAAAGAGATGTGATGAGTATAGTTCTAGGTATATATATGTGTATAAAATTATTATGATAGCATAGAGAAGACAGTTATGTAGCTCGGATATAATTTGGAAAAGAGCAGTTACAGAAAATTTCCTTAGAAGGGGCAATCTGTTGCAAAGTTTGTGTAGATGTTTCTGGGTTGCAAAGATGGTGATAGTGAGTAGTATACTCCAAGTAGAAGTTACAAGGAAAAGAATAGTGAAGCTGGTATGAACTAAACTGTTAGGTTTTGCTGGAGCTTAAGGTGTAATTTAGAGATGAGTTGGAGAAGAGCCTAGAGCATTAGACATGGGTAAGTTTATGGAAGGCCTTTCTATCTATGCTTGAAGATAGAAAGGTATTGAAGGTCTTAAGATAGAAGTGCCATTGCCAGATTTGATTTTTAAATAGATTATTCTCATGGTTTTGTAAAACATGAATTTTGGAGAGAATATTCTGAAACAGGAGATCAGTTAAAAGCCTAATATATGCAGTAGTTTAGGTGAAAAATAATGATGGTCTTTTTTTTATCAATTTATTTTTATTTATTTATTATTTTTGGCTGTGTTGGGTCTTCGTTGCTGCACGCAGGCTTTCTCCAGTTGTGGCGAGCGGGGGCTACTCTTTGCGGTGCACGGGCTTCTCATTGCAGTGGCTTCTCTTGTTGTGGAGCACGGGCTCTAGAGTGCCCCGGCTTCAGTAGATGCGGCACGTGGGCTCAGGAGTTGTGGCTTGCGGGTTCTAGAGCGCAGGCTCAGTAGTTGTGGCGGGCAGGCTTGGTTGCTCCGCGGTGTGTGGGATCTTCCCGGACCAGGGCTCAAACCCGTGTCCGCTGCATTGGCAGGAGGATTATTAACCACTGCGCCACCAGGGAAGCCTAATAATGATGGTCTTAGTTTAAGCAATTGCTAAAAAATATCATAGGGACAAATATGAATACTACTTTGGAGGTAAAATAAATACTACTTTGGAGGTAAAATACTACTTTGGAGAAATATGAATACTACTTTGGAAGTAAATTAATAGTTGTAGGGAATGACAGAGAAAGGGAATGGCTTGCAGACTGATAACATTGGGTACATGGTAAAGGGAGGTATCATCAGCTGTGTTAATGAACTTGAGAAAGACGGCCAGTGCGGTGAGTTCAGTTTTGGACAAGGCCTGAGGCACCTATGGGATGTATTAATTTAAAGCCTGAAGGAGAGGACCATGCTATATATTAGCCGTGAGAAACAGTATTTATGGGGTAAATGGAATTATTAGAATAAATGTGATCAACCAGGGAGAGAGTGTAATGAGAAAAATAGACAACTGGTAACACAAGACTTCTGGGAAACACTAACATTTAAGGGATGAATGAGTAGAGGAAGAACAGCTCAAAGAAAGAATGATCAGAGCAATTAAGGAGACCTTGCAGAGTGAAAGCCAAAGGACTAGGGAGAGTCAAAAGTTGGGAGTAAGCAGCAACTTCAAATGTGGGTGTGTGGTGAGGACGCCCAGTATGATAAATGAAAAATATTCATTAGGTTAAGTAGTTAAGAATTAGTGACTTTGTGAAACATAATTTCAATAAAGTGATAGACATGAATGTCTGATTTTTGATTGATGAGTGAATGAGAGATGAGGGAGTTGGGAAAGTAAATATGCATTACTTTTGAAATTAAAATGTGAATTGCATAAAGACTGGGCAGAAACTGGAGTGGGACTTGGTCTAGGAAGTGGTTTTGAGAACCAGAGATACCTGAATATGTTTATTATGTAGGACAAAGGGACTAGTAGAGAGGGAATAATTGAGGATATTGGAGAAGGGGAGGTGACTGAAGGAATAAGGTATTCATAAGCTATGATGTCACTGATACAGTGGGTGGTGGTAAATTCAGACTTATCCTGTGAAGGATATCCTTTGAAGAAAGGATGTGTGTGTGTGTGTGTGTGTGTGTGTGTGTGTGTATTTAAATATATTTTACTTTATTATTTATTTTTATTGAAGTATAGTTGATTTACAATATTATGTTAGTTTCAGGTATACAGCAAAATGATTCAGTGATACATAATACATACATACATATGCATATGTGTGTGTGTGTATATATATATATATTTATATATATATATATTCTTTTTCAGATTCTTTTCTTTTACAGTTACAAAATATTGAGTACAGTTCCCTGTGCTATATAGTAGGTCCTTGTTGGTTATCTATTTTACATATAGTAGTGTGTAAATATTTTTGAATTATATATGTCTATATATAATTTTATAGGTAAGAGGAAGAAAAATCATGGTAGGTCATTCCTGAAGATAATATTAGCACCACCCACCCCCCAGGTTAAGTTTGAATAGTAATAGCTGAATGTCCAGTGGACAGAGATTAAGAATTTGGAGATTAAGATTAAGCTTTTAAATGGTTATTTAGGGGAATATTTGAGGATGAGAACCCCACTCAAGTGACAGGAGTGAAAAGATGATTCTGAGTATATAATAGAGGTTGGAGTCTAGAAATTTGTGGTGGCACCAATCTATGGAGGTTTGTGATTTTGCTCTAATAGTGCTCAGAAATGTAGGTGTGGAGAAAGCAGATTGCACCATTGATCTAGGATTGGGTTTTTTTTGGAGTGGCTGTATTGGAAATTTGGGGGGTAAAAGGAAATGGAGAATGTAGATGAAAGAATAGTTAAGGTTAGTTCATATCCATATATGAGGTTCAGGAAGAAAAGCTAGGTGTATGCTAAATAAGCTAGAATAAAATTGAGGTTAATGTCTCTTTAACATTGAAGAGCAGAAATGAGGTCATGAAATTGGAAGACGGTCAGGAAGTTGTGGTCACAGAGTAAGATAATTGACATTTTTTTAATCTAGAACAATTTCAGGTGATCACAAGATCCTGCATGTGAGTGATTGAATAGAATGAATAAAGGTCCAGGAATTAAGATGATATGAATGTTGAGGCTGTACTCTTAATTCTCTATGTATTTTGTATTTCCCAGGAAATTGGCAGAAATTGGGATTGAGAGAAAGACTAAATCAGGTCTCAAGTCTTCAGTGAATGAGGTAGGGATTTATAGATGATAGCAACACAGCATAGAGGGTAGAATAAATGAATACATAATTCCCAAAGCAGCATAAACCTTTTACTTGAGGGAGAGAGTAATGGCAGTGAAGAAATCTAGAAAAAGTCAACCTCTCCTGCTTGCCCAACAGAACAGTCCTTACATATCAGAGAGGGCTGATGGGGAATCAGCATCTGTACAGGGAGCACCAAACTTCAGTTAGACTTGGAAATAGAGTGATAGTTCTAGAAAAAGCTTAGCCCTGAAACTGTGTTTCCAGAAGATTGGTAGAATGTGCAGAGCGGGTTCTTAGTGGCAGGAACAGAGGATGAGAGCAGAGAGATTAGGTTGCTTTTCATCGTTTTGTGATTGAAACTTAGAGGGATGAGAAGCATGTTTGGAAGTGACTGATCTCACATATTTTAATATTGGCACACTTCGTTGAGGGTACCAGGGGGTTGCTGGCTCTGTCTCAGGAAGGTGGTGTGGGCTGCTATAAAGTTTGCATAAGGGCTTGTTAGGGCCTTGTTCTGGGTAGAGGCTCTCTGGCTCTCTTAGAATGATTGAGGCAGAGGCAAAGGCTGTGGGTCAGATAGCTCTCAACATTAATGAATGTTGCTCTGGATGTGGGCTCTTGCATGTGCTCTGTGTAACATGACGGTCCTTGGTGAAGTAAAGAAGAGGGATCCCTTGATGTAGTGACAGAAAAGTCCTATTGGGGTATTGAAATGATCTTTCATGAGTGTATGTGCGTTAGAGTACAATCACTTACTTTTCTGTTCATTCAGTAAATATCTTAGAACATACAGGTCTTGGATACCTCGATGAATAAAACAGATAAAAATCTTCACCTTCTTGGAGCCTACATTCTTGTGAGGGGGCAGAGGGAGGCACATAAACATGAAAGATAAGTAAATTATTTAGTGTTAGAAGATAAGTGCTATGGAAAGAAAAAATATTCAGGAGAGGGAGTATTTGGAAAGGCTGCAATTTTAAATGTAATGATCAGGGTAGGCATGATTGAGAAGGTGGCATTTGAGCAAACATTGGAAGGAGAGGGAATGAGCCATGTGACTTTGTGAGGAAGTGTGCCAGGCAGAAGAGACAATTGGTGCGAAGGCTCTGAGGTGGGCATGTGCCTGGTGTGATTAGGAATAATGAGGAGTCCCACGTGTCTGAAATGGAGTAAACAAGAGTTGTCGTAGGTGGTGAGCTCAGAGTGTGAGAGTAAGAATGTGGTTAATTGAAGGGGTATTTTGGTTAAATTCTAGTTTATTATCAATAATATAGGTTTATATTGTGAAGTATATAGTTCTAATTATTTAATTAAATTTGCCATGTTAAGATGTAATGATTAGTAAAAAATGTGTAAGACTAAGAGTTTGAGGCTTAAAATTTATTTATTATCATTTTGTTTGAGGAATAACTTTTTAAGTTCTCTATCATTAAGATAGTAGTTTTCAATTCTTTACAGAATGATTTGGAACAAGTACTACGTCAAATTGGTGATAAGGACCAAAAGATCCAGAACCTTGAAGCCTTATTACAGAAGAGTAAAGAAAATATTTCTTTACTAGAAAAGGAAAGAGAAGACCTTTATGCAAAAATTCAGGCTGGTGAGGGAGAGACTGCTGTTCTTAACCAGTTACAAGAAAAAAACCATACATTACAAGAACACGTAAGCTTGTCAAGTGTATTCTATTTCTAAAATTTACTTTTATCTCTCTAAATCTTACTAAGTGCTTTATCTAAATGATTCTTCTGTTATTTTTAGTACTTTAAAAATTATTATGTATTTCTGACAAATACCATCTCATTTACCTTAGAGGTGGGTTGCTATTGTAGTGAAAATAAGTTAACATGATTTGATGAAGGAACTCTCAGTTCATGTCCCAGGATGTAACTTATTACCTGTGATGACCATGAGCAAATCATTTTACCTTGTTAGCTCATTTGAAAAGTATAGTTAGCTCATATTGAAAAGTAATTAATAATATATACTTGCCTCATGACATTTTGTGATGTTTTGAAAAAAGTAAATAACAAAATATATTTATAAACTAAAACCACTAATCAAGTGTTAGTTGTTACTATGTATTGGTTAATAACCAGGCTTAGTGGTTACCTGTATTTTGATATTGTATATGTGTTTGGAATACATAGCTAATAATAATTTTGGTAAGTTGCCTTATCGTTCTAACATCTGTGTGTTAGTTTAAGTGAAACTTATAAAATTTAGTTTAATACATTTTCAAACTGTAAAGAATGTATAGTCACTTTTGGGAAGAATTGTCCAATAAGAGAATTCTAATTATCTAAACGAGAAAGTATTAAAGTATAAGTAAGTCATATCACTTTTCTAATTTGGGTGTTAGAATATAACACAAATTTTTCCCCCAAATTTCAAAGTTAGCCTAGGTTACCAGTTTTTATGAAGAATTATTTAGACTAGTTTTTATAGTTAAAAGTTGCATACAACTTGACATTGCTTATTATACAAATATGATCTGAAACGCATATACAATTTTGAAAAAAGAATAAATAAAAGTAAATTTATGTACTTCTGCTTCTGGCAGTGTTGGAGTAACTGATACCTATTAAGTCCTCCCACCGTAAACAACTAGAAAAGTAGAAAAACTGTGTAAAACCACTGTTTTCAGACATTGTACAACAAGCAGGTTTTCATCCCTGAGAGAAGAGAAGCAAGTGAAGTAAGCCTTTTGACCATTCCAACTTTTGACCCAGAGACATTTTTCAGACTGGTGCAGGTCGGGGGAATCCAAGGAAAGCACAGTGGTCTCACGAACTAAGACATGAGAGGTTTGAAGTTCAGGGAGGTTGAACTCAAATTTGCAGAGCAGAATGTCAGAGAGGAGGGAACAATGTAGAGAAAAAGCTCCAGAAATCTGCTTAGGGATACACTTGAACCTTTCAATGAATGCTAATCTTTACACTCATAAGGAGAGATTCCATGAGGCCAGGCAGTGAACAATTATTAGGAGCTGCAGCTGAAAAATGATTAGAACTCACAGAGCTGGGAAACATTCAAGTTCTAGCCAGTCAGAGCAGAAAGACATGGTTGAACACTTGGGGGCATTCAGTAGAAACCCCAGAAATGTCACCCCTTCGGAGTAAAGCTAAACTATCCCTAGGCTGAAAGCTAGCCTACACCTGACCTAAGAAGCATAGGAAGAAGCCTGGAAAGGGTCCAGCTGAACCACAAGTATATTAACTGTCAGCTGGAGTAAAATTCAACATTCTTTGAAAGAAGACAGCAAAATCCAGACTTGTCACAACAAATATTAAAAAAAATTAGTAGACACACAAAGAAGCAGAAAACATGTGAGCTGTAAGCAGGAGAAAAATGATTCAATGGAGATAGAACCTGAAATGAGAGAGGATAGAGTCATCAGACAAGTACTTTAACACAGCTTTAAAAATATACTTATATAGCACTTGTGTTTGTTTTTGTTTAATTTGTGGACAAAGACTTATAGACAGGTGCAAAAATAAATCCTCTTTTGCAACCCAGAACTCAGTGTTCAGTATGAGTTTTTCGGTTTTTTAAAAAAATTAATTAATTAATTAATTTTTGGCTGTGTTGGGTCTTCGTTTCTGTGCGAGGGCTTTCTCTAGTTGCGGCAAGCAGGGGCCACTCTTCATCGCGGCACGCGGGCCTTTCACTGTCGCAGCCTCTCTTGTTGTCGGGTGCAGGCTCCAGACGTGCAGGCTCAGTAGTTGTGGCTCACGGGCCCAGCTGCTCCGCGGCACGTGGAATTCCCCCAGACCAGGGCTCGAACCCGTGTCTCCTGCATTGGCAGGCAGATTCTCAACTACTGCGCCACCAGGGGAAGCCCCAGTATGAGTTTTGATACAGATAAGAAGGAACATGATACCTGAAAGAGAATCAAATGATGGGGGTGTATTGATAAACATAAAGATTGCTTCCAGGATTATAGAGCTGATAATTTCCCTCATATCTTAAGCTTTTAAATTATCAGCTGCATTGATTTAGTACTCTAATTTTAATGTTGACATGAAACAAAGATGGCTTCTTTTTTTAGGCTTTTATCTTGAACACAGTGTCTGGATTTTAAAAAGGTATTGGTGGGCTTCCCTGGTGGCGCAGTGGTTAAGAACCCACCCGCTAATGCAGGGGATACGGGTTCGAGCCCTGGTCCGGGAAGATCCCCCATGCCATCGAGCAGCTAAGCCTGTGCGCCACAACTACTGAGCCTGCACTCTAGAGTCTGTGAGCCACAACTGCTGAGCCGCATGCCACAACTACTGAAGCCTGCACACCTATAGCCCATGCTCCACAACAAGAGAAGCCACCGCAATGAGAAGCCCATGCACCACAACAAAGACCCAATGGAACCAAAAATAAATAATAAATAAATTAATTAATTAAAAAAATCATATTAAAAAGGTATTGGCATATCCCAACGATCTGTATTGTTCTAGGGTGTGATGGCTTAGGAGTGAATATGATTTGAGCCTAATACATTTTTAGAGGGTGTCAAATTCAAAACCAGGCAGATCCGTCTCCTGACCCTAAACGTGGTCCTAAAGTAAATTGCTTGAGGAAATTGGATCCCAAAGATTACAGGTGGGGAATTTTGAAGTGTGTTCGTATTCCACTGGAGATCGAAGAAGCCCAACTAAAAGAATTGTGGGCTGACTCACATGACAACTTTCTGAAAGGGCTATTTTATCTTGAAGATTTTGAGTTTGGAGGAACTAAGGTGATTGGCAGTGGAAAGAATCAGAACTTGTGAAATTCCTTAAAAATTTATTGACTTAAATAATTTTGCCAGGACTTCCCTGGTGGCACAGTGGTTAAGAGTCTGCCTGCCAATGCAGGCAACATGGGTTCGAGCCCCGGTCTGGGAAGATCCCACATGCCCCAGAGCAACTAAGCCCATGTGCCACAACTGCTGAGCCTGCACTCTAGAGCCCGTGAGCCACAACTACTGAGCACTTGTGCCACAACTACTGAAGCCAGCGCGCCGAGAGCCCGTGCTCCACAACAAGAGAAGCCACCACAATCAGAGAAGCCCGCGCACTGCAACGAAGAGTAGCCGCCGCTCGCCGCAACTAGAGAAAGCCCGTGGGCAGCAACGAAGACCCAACGCAGCCAAAAATAAATAAATAAAATAAATAAATAAATAAAATAATTTTGCCTATGTTACACATAATTTAAAAAAAACCCTTTACACTTAAAAAAATAAAATATACTTATGGATATAAAGAAAACACTATAATAATGGAAATAGAAGTGGAAAGAATGAAAATTAGAACTTCTAGAGATTAAAAAAAATCTGAAATGAAAATTTCACTGGATGAATATAATAGATTAAGCAAATGGAAAACAGTGTCAGTGACCATTAAGACAAGGTAATTGAAACTGTCCACAATGAAGCACAGAGAGAAAAAAGGCTGGAAAAAAAATGAATAGTGCCTTAATGACCTGTGGGATAGTATCATGTAATCTAGCATACATATAATGAGTGTCAAAGAAGAGTGGGGAGGAGGAAAATATTTATAGAAATAATGACTGAAAAAATTATAAATTTGATTAAAAATATGAAACCACAGATCTAAGAAACTCAATGAATTCTAACCAGAGTACCCCAAAGAAACATCAGATGAATTGGATTTCACCTAAATGAAAAATGAATGCTCTTCAAAAGATACCATTACAAAAAGAAAAGCCAAGACAGACTGGGAGAAAATATGTGTAGTACCTATATCTGACAATTCAGAAACATCCAGGATATATAAGGAACTCTTATTACTCAATCAGATCAGTGATTGTCTGGGGCCAGAGATGAGCGGAGGGTACTGAGTGCACAGGAGCATGAGGAAACTTTTGGGGGTAATCGGAATGTTCTCTTGCTTGATTGTGGTGATGGTTAAATGAATGTATGTATTTATCAGCTCTCCTCAAACTGTACAATTGAATTGGGTGAATTTTATTACATCTAAATTATAGTTCAGTAGAGTTGGTTTTAAAAATAATAGGAATCTCTGAATTTGATGTTATTCTTATGATTTTGAGAGATTATGTTTACTTATTTTTGGAAAGATGTGAATAATGTTTCTCGAAAAAAAGTTAAGATAATCTATCGTAGAGCACTTTAACATTCTCATGGTGCTTAAATTTGGGTTTCTAGTTACATCATTTGTGACCTTCATAATTAGAGTCTTGCTTGTATGGTAGGTAACTCAACTAACAGAGAAGCTGAAGAATCAGTCAGAAAGTCATAAACAAGCCCAGGAGAATTTGCATGACCAGGTGCAAGAGCAGAAGGCACATCTCAGAGCTGCACAAGACCGCGTCCTTTCCCTAGAATCCAGCATTAATGAATTAAGTAGTCAGTTAAATGAAAGCAAGGAGAAGGTCTCCCAGCTTGATATACAGGTAATATCGAATTATGTAACTTAATATGAGTTTGCATGAATAAAACACCAATTTTAGGCCATCACATATTTTAAATTGTTTCTCTCTCCCTCCCCACCCCCTGCCTTACTTATTAATGGAAAAAAAAAATTAGGAATAGGAATTAAATAAAGGTTGTATTTAGACAGTTTGTTGAGCTTTCCTGTTTGCCTTTCTCTCTTTCCCTCCGTCTCTCTCTCTCTCTCTCCCAGCAAATTACTCTTCCTGAAACTACCAGATCTTTTCACTTTTTTTTTTCATGAAGCCCTTATTATTGTTTCCTAAGTTCAAAGTTGTTTGATATTATTATACCATTAGATTTCTGTTACATATATTTGAATTATTTTGAATTTGATTTTTTTAAATGTTTGGTTAAAAAAAAAAAACTTTAGGGAATTCCCTGGTGGTCCAGTGGTCAGGACTTGGCGCTTTCACTGCTGAGGGCCCAGGTTCAGCCCCTGGCTGGGGAACTGAGATCCTGCAAGCCTAGAGCACGGCCAAAAAAAAAAAAAAGCCCAACTTTGTATGGTACCATTATGTATTTTAATGTGTTTTCTTTCAGAGGCCAATATGGAAGCCTTGCTCAGTGAGTCAATCATGGTGTGGGAATTAGGACATATTTCTTTCTTCATTCTCATCATTCATTTTTTATTCTATACTATAGTAGAGAAAGTTATAGAAACATTTCTAAGCCTTAATTTTCTTTATTTGAGGAGAATAATTCCATTGAAAATCAGAAATAATATAATAAAATAACAAGTATACTATTAGAATTTGGAAAAAGAGGATACACATTTCTTTCTTTTAAAAATATATTTATTAGATGAGTTACAGATAATTCAATATGTGGATGTCCAGTTTTAGAGAGGGATAAGTGTTTTGCTGTTATATAGGGACATCTTTTTATCATTTATTTAAGCATTATTAGGAGTATTCTCTCCTACTCATTCCTGTTTGGGGGATTATCACATACTTATTTTTTAATGTCTAAATCTTTATGTTTTCTGCCAAAAGATTTAATTTTTTAAAATTATTTAGTGACAAAAGTAATGTAGACTGAAGCAAGGGGAAATCAAGAACTAAATACAAATTAAATGACTTGTAAATTTTGTTACAGATTAAAGCCAAAACTGAATTATTGCTGTCAGCAGAAGCAGCAAAAACTGCTCAAAGAGCAGATCTTCAAAATCATTTGGACACAGCCCAAAACGCATTACAAGATAAACAGCAGGTAGGAGAACCTGATGCAATTTCTTACCATAACCTAATGTTTTGGTAGATAAATTAACTGGAAACATGTAAAAATGATACTCAGTTTTATATAATATTGTGATTGACTTGCTTATTCTCCTTAATTTCTCCCTGAGTTCAGAACCAGTTGAGTGGTAGATGCAAGAGTCAGACAGATGGAGATAAAAGTATCATCTTTGGGAATTCCCTGGCAGTCCAGTGGTTAGGACTTGGTGCTTTTACCATGGTGGCCCGGGTTTAATCCCTGGTTGGGGAACTAAGAATTCCACAAGACAAGAGGCGTGGCAAAAAAAAAAAAAAAAAATCATCTTTGTTTTTGATAAAGCTCAACTTGTGCAGCTATGGTTGAGCTTCTTAATATTGTATTTCTCCCATAATATAGACCTTGGTGTGGAGCTGAAATAATTACTCCTAATTGTTGAATTGTTGCTTCATCCCATCAAGTGCCAATGACTGGGAAAGAGGCAGATTTCCACAACTGTTTTAAGTAGGTAATCAGGCCGTGACCCAGATATACTTCCCACTTGGAAGCAGGAAAAGAGCACCATGTATTCTATCTCAATAGTAAGAGTTACTCTCTTTTCTTGGGGGTAGGAGTAAGTAGGGCTGGAAAAAATACACAAGTTACTCTTCTCAACACTTCTGGTAGAATAAAAGCTTCCTCCTTTAGGGCCAAGGTCAAAATGCTGGTAGATTTTTCTTACCTTTGACCAGGTAGGAATTTTTAAAGTTTACTTTTTGTTTGAGAAGTAATACTGGTTGTTGGTCCAAACATTTTTTTATAGTCGTGTATCAAGTTAACAAAACAAAATCATTTTCTATATTTACCCTTAACCCCAATCCATTTTTTCTCCTTATATGGAAATTTTGCTTTTATATTTGTATGTATCCTTCCAGACTTATATAAACATTGAACAAAAATATATGTGTGTGTGTATATACACACACACAGATCTTTTTGTTTTATACATATACTATCATTATATATGTTGTTCTACAACTTGCTTTTTACTTTACATTGTTATTTACATTATTGCTAAATACATCTGTAAAGTATTTTCTAAGTATTAGGTCAGTGCCAGGAACTATAGTGGAAAAAGTATTTATAAGAATAATCACATAAAAGTTTAAAATTTACCTGCCAAAAATATTACAAAATTCTAAAGCAAGTAGCAAAAGAATAAAACATTTTCTGAAGTATGTCTGATGAAGGGTTAATATTTTTGATCTTTAAAACACTTATACATAAGAAATAAGTGACTACAAAAAAAAGTAAATGATCAAAACTATATTAGCAAATCCTCAAGTTCATTAAGAACCAATTGCAAATTAAGACAGTAATGGAATATGCCCTTATTAAGGTAAAATGTTTGTGTGTATGTGTTTAACACTGGAAGGATTGGACATGGTGTAGAAGAACAGGCCACTTCCATACATTGCTTGCAATAGTATACATTAGTTCAACCTTTTGATGGTGGTAGGGGAAGCTGGTTGGCAATATATTTATTTTAAGACCTTTAGGATTTTTCATATTCATTAGCTCACTTTTAGTCCTTTACCCTAAGGAAATAATCGCAGTTTTAAGTATGCAGTTTGCATATCTGCAGAAAGGTTTGTAGCAATTTAAGAATATAAAATAGGACATTTGGCTAAAAAATGGTCTGTATCGATAAAATAGAAATTTACACAGTCATGTATAATGATATTTTAGAAAATAATGTCACAGTTTCATGATGCATTGTTATGTAAAAACAGAGGAGGTTACAGTAAAACAGTATGTAAAGCAACCTCCTTTATTTTAAAAGTACAAATCAAAAAGTAGAAACTAACATACAGAAAAGACTAGAAGGAGAGTTATCAAAACATTAATAGTAATTATCTGTGTGTAGTGGATTTACTAGTAATTTTTATTTTGTTTTTTTCTGTGCAACTAGATATTCCAAATGAATTGTTCAAGTATCATAATGTAATCCCTGTAATTAAAAAAATTATATTAAAAAATGGTGCTTTGAACACTGAAAACATTTATAGTATAAAAGTTTATTTTACTATTAGCCTGTTTAATATTCTGTTGTATCTTTTGGCTCCTAAAATAACTCTTCCTAGAAAAAGTTATTGAGCTCTTATGTATGTAAACGTAGTATCTCAGACTATGTACAACTTCAGTTCAGGTCCTTTCCATTGGTGGGTAAATATAACCTCTGATATATTATTAGACTTATCTATGGTCTTACTCAAAATAGTTTCTTAAATAAAGTTAGAGTTTTCTGCTTTACTTTGACCAAACATTTGGGCATTACAGCAAAGTAAACCTTACCAAAGTTATCTTTAATTGTACTTTTTATAGGAGTTAAATAAGATCACTACTCAGTTGGATCAGGTCACTACAAAGTTGCAGGATAAGCAAGAACATTGCAGTCAGCTGGAAAGTCATCTTAAAGAATATAAAGAGAAATACCTCTCTTTAGAACAGAAAACTGAAGAATTAGAAGGTCAAATTAAGGTTTGTATAAAGGAAACTGTAGCCATATTTTCTACTGCTGTAGCAATGGGAATTGATGACCTAGAAGGAATCAAAGATTTTAAATTTGCAAACAAATGTGAAGTTGTGATATACCAATTTAAAAAATTACTTGTAGTTTTTTCATGTCTTAATTTTGAATTCCACCTTTACTTTTAATTTCTTCACTAATAGATGGCTTTTACAAATAGCAGTTTACATATATACTGGTTGCATTGTAATGTGTAAGTGTTTTAAAGAGACAACCAACCAAGGATCTACTCTATAATTACAAGGAACTTAGTTTTTTATTGTTGTGAAGTCTCTTCTGCCCTATCATTCCTGTCTCCTTCCCTCCTTATTCCAATGTAATATTCCAGTATGGTATATTTCTTCCTTTTTTTACATTTTACATTTATACCCTTTGGATTTTGTTTCTAATTTAATATTATTAAAACTATTATAATTTACACTATGGTAAATTGCTTCTTTCTTTAACACAACTTCAAGTGAGAGTATTGATTTATACTAAAGAGATTAAATGACTACACATATTAGAGAAGGATTTGACCTGAGTCCTTTGTCCTTTAAATTAGAACTTCTATAAGTTAAAGAAAAATTTCTCAAGTTACTATGTATGTAACTTATACCTTCACAGTCAGATGAAGCACTTCTGTACAATTATAGAATCATGGGCTATGTATATTTCTATATGTGCATCTATACCAACATAACATGGAAGAAGAAAATTACATTTACAATTCTATTTATGGGTTCCCTTTTCTTTATGGTCAGTGATAATGGTATGATCAATTACATGATGTAATGGTTGAAAAGAACAGAAAAACTTTTTTTTGGTCTCTTTTTTTAGATGAAAGGCATCTAATGAGAATTCTATTTGAGTATCTTTTAAAAATAGTTATTTAGGGACTTCTCTGGTGGTCCAGTGGTTAAGACTCCACGCTTCCACTGCGGGGCGGGTACGGGTTTGATCCCTGGTCAAGGAACTAAGATCCCACATGCCTCGTGGTGTGCCCCCCCCGCCCCCCCCCCCAAAGAAAAGATATTTAGAACCACTAGTGTCTATTGTGATCTATGACAATATCGGATATTTAACATTTTTTAATTATTATTTTAGGAAGTATTCCACCTGTTTTATATATATATGTGTGTGTTTGTGTATATATGTAGTTAATAGAATTAACATAGTTACATCGAATATCCAGTGTAAGTGTTGAGTAAGAGCCACAGGTACCTAAATTGGCTTATAAAATAGTATGCAAAATTTTTACAACTATACAAGAAAAGCATTGCTTATAGACGTTCAAACTATATATTTAACAATTTGATTTTGTAAATTTGTAAAAATACATACAGTTATATGTATATGTATGAGATAGAAACCACAGTGTGAAGAATAATAATCTCTAGACCAAGAGATTAAAGAAGCAAAATCAGAAGTTTAATTGGCTTTATATTTAGGGTCAATAGGTGTTAATGAGAAGGATGACGTGACAACTCCATTTTAGTTTTGAATATTTATAATTATATAACATCAGTGTTGTTAACTGAATATAAAGGATTATATATTTTATTTATCTATTTATTTTAAAATAAATTTACTGATTTTTGGCTGCATTGGGTCTTCGTTGCTGTGTGTGGGCTTTCTTTAGTTGTGGCGAGCGGGGGCTACTCTTCATTGCTGTGCGTGTGCTTTTCATTGTGGTGGCTTCTCTTATTGCAGAGCACGGGCTCTAGGTATGCGGGGTCAGTAGTTGTGGCTCGTGGGCTCTAGAGCACAGGCTTAGTAGTTGTAGCGCATGGGCTTAGTTGCTCCGTGGCATGTGGGATCTTCCCAGACCAAGGCTTGAACCCTTGTCCCCTGCATTGGCAGGTGGATTCTTAACCGCTGCTCTACCAGGGAAGTCCCAGGATTATATATATTAAGTGGGCCCATGTGTGAACCTGTTACTTAGTTTTTTCATACTTGAGTTAATAACTTTTACTCAAGTAATAAATATAATTAAATTTATTCTCTTATTCAGAGTTCATTTTAAAAAGTAAAAACTTAGTGACTGCCTCTCATATATAAAGCCAGCTGCTAGGTCTTCTGAAAGATTCCAAGATAAATGGCTTCTTTATTCAGTGATGGCTTGAGAATGTGTTTTTTATTATAACATAAATATTTTTGGTTATTTTTGTGTGTTATGTCAACACCAATTTGAGTGTAAATAAATGTTATAATGTTTAATAGATAATCATTGACGTTAAAATGGTTTTATATTATATTTCTGCCATAGAAACTAGAAGCTGATACTCTTGAAGTTAAAGCAAGCAAGGAGCAAGCTTTGCAGGATCTACAAGAGCAAAGACAGCTGAACACAGATTTAGAGCTTAGAGCCACAGAATTGAGTAAACAACTTGAAAAGGAGAAAGAAACGTAAGCTAAACTACTTAAGGGAGAGGATTATAAACTAAGTTTCATAAGATTTCAATTTTGCTATCACAGTGCTTAAAGATTTATTTGATTCTGTAAAGTACTGATACTAATGTGAATGAAAAATAAAGCCATCACAATATGGTTAAATAGGAGGGCTTGTGACCAGTCACATTTCAGTAGACTTTGTCTTTAAAGGCCAAATACACCACTCTGACTGAGTTGGCAGACTGGATCTGTGTCAGGATGGTGAGGGTTTTTGACTCTCAGTAGTAAAGATGGAAGCTGAGAGCCTGGGAAAGGTATTCAGTACCTTTCAGGGAAATGAAATAAAACCCATCAAAGTTGATGATAGTTAAATTGTTTTATACCTTCATGGTTTCATCCTTTTTTTGGGAGTGATGACAAAACGTTTTTGTTCTCACATCTAGTAAATTGGGTCCTGATATTGTGAACTTGAGGATATACAGATGTATTTTGTGCCTCAAGTGGCATTCTTCTCTTAACATCGTCGTTTCCAGTGCCTAGGTATTTGGGGAGTACATCTGATCCTTTGTATCACCCACTGAGTGATTTGTCACCTCTGGAACCCAGTCATGTGTCTGTGAAGATGACCTTTGAGTTGGTTCTTGTTCTCTTTCCCAAGGCCCCCTATGGGCCCAGTGGTTCTTTCCATTTCTACTAAGGTTTTTAAAATTTTTGCCTTTATACTTTATGCAAACATTTCTTATGTGGGGTCCTGCATTTCTAGAGTACTACCTAAGAAAGAAGGGCTGGGTAAACACATCTGAGGTTTGACTAAACCTCACCCCTTGTCATAGGACTCAGCCCAAATAACAGGGTACAGGGCTCCCCTTTCTCAAGGGCCACCTTCACTCTGCATGCAACTCTTTCCCTCCAAATTCCATCTTATAATGTATTTTCATTACTCTGCAGTTTAATGTATTTTCAAATATCGTTTGTGATTTCTTTGATTTACGGGTTACTTAGGAGTATATTGTTTACTTTTCAAATATTTAGGACTCTTCTAGATATCTTACTGTTATTCGTTTCTAATTTAATTCCATTTTGGTCAGAGAACATACTCAGTAAAATTCAGACATTTCAAATTTTCATTTAGGGCACAGTGTATGGTTTATCTTGGTTAAGTTTCCATGTGCACATATATGTGTTTTTGGGTAAAGTGTTCTATAAATATCAGTTAGGTTAAGGTGGTTGATAATGTTGTTCTAATCTTCTATATCCTTGCCAATTTTTTTCTCTGGTCATTTCTGTCAGTTTCTGAGAAAGGGGTGTTAAGGTTTCCCAGATTGTGGATTTATTTATTACTTCCTTAAGTGACTTTTTAAAAAATAAACTAAGTTTTACAGTCACTATGAAAGCCTTTATTTCTGTTTGCCTTCTTCGATTCACCTAGTCTTATGATTTTATAATAATTACTTATGGGAACGTTAAGTAGCATAGTAAATATATCATGTCCCAATTTTAGGGTTGCTTGACAGGGATTTTAACTATATTAAATGGTAAAGTAATATTAGTACAATGACTTTTCTATTTAGACCTTTAAAAACCCATGAGGTACAGGATCCTGTGAATGTACCTTCATATGTTCTAGCTACTTTTTCAAAAGTAAAAGTAAGTTTCTGGGACTAAAAGTTAGAAAACTTCAAGTTATAGATGCAGTTCTGGTATTGTATTAATACCCAACTTCAATTATGTGGCTGGTACATTTTTTAATAACCTCTCTTTAACATATTGTTGAATTTATAATAAAATACATTGATAGTAAAGTACATTGGAAATAGTATGCATTCTAGAAATATTACTTTGCACCTAGTTTCATTTTCACTTTAAAAAATGGTTGATCTTTAATGTGTTCTTTTCTTTTGATATGTAATATGCATAATTTTATTCATTTTATGAAAGCAAAGTCTTTAGTTTAACTTTCTTAAAACAATATTTTCATTTCCTCATTCTTATAACTTTTTTTTTTCCTGTTTTAAAAAATTGAAGTATAGTTGATTTACAGTATTGTGCTAGTTTCAGGTTCTTGTAACTTTTTAATTCATTCTGGTGTAGAAAACTTATATTAAAGGACAAATGATAACAAATCTTTTATATAATCTGCTAAGCTCTAGGATTAAAGTAAATCTTTTGTCTTTCCTCCATGTTTGAAATGAAATATTTCTTCTATTTTTTAACTTTATTTTTCCTGGTTACCTTATGTGTTTTGAAGTTTAGGACCTGGCAAACACATAATGTGTTTTAGTTTTTCAAGGAAAGAGGCAGAGTTCTCTGTGCATGGGGGCTAACATAATAAATAGGTTCTTTAGGGTACATGGGAAAACATTTCTGGCTGTCATAGACTAGAGGGTTTGCTATATGCACAGATTTATTTGGGGATACATTGTGGTCAGCAAGACTGGATTAAGTCATGGGCTTAGATGGTCTTGGCTTTACCACTAATTTATTTGACTTGAGGAAAATCATCTTCATCTGTTAAATGATTGGATCAGATGTTCTAAGGCATTTTTCGGTTGTGTGGTTTTACGACATTAAATTATTATTTTTACTTCTTAACTACACAAGAAAGTTTCAAAACTCAATAATTTATTAATTTGAATGGTAAATTATACATTATTAAAGAAATTGTTTCTTAAATATTTAGGGTATCCAATACAAAGTTGGATCTACAGAAGAAATCTGAAGCGCTTGAAAATATTAAGCAAATGCTTACCAAGCAAGAAGAAGAAAAAAAAGTCCTTAAACAAGAAATTGAAAATTTAAGTCAAGATGCAAAGATGCAGCACAAGGAATTGAATGGCAAAATTCACACGGCAGTAACAGAACTACAAAAAGTGAAGATGGAGAAAGAAACTCTAGTAGCAGAGCTTTCTGCAGCAAAAGAGAAATTATCAAAAGTTTCTGATTCTTTGAAGAACTCCAAAAGTGAATTTGAAAAGGAAAATCAGAAAGGAAAAGCTGCTGTATTAGATTTGGTTAGTTGTTTATGTTTACTTTCTTAGGTAGAAGTGATTTTTATTTAAAATGTAGTGACTTTTCTGCTTAATTCACTGTTGACTTTTCACCTTGCATTTAAGTGATTTTAAGTGTTCTTAGAGGAAAGGAATTGGGATTACTTAACCTGAGAAAAAGATATTGGTGTTTGTGTGTGTAATTTTCCAATGGCCCAGAAAATTTTCAGTTGAGTATATAGTCTTTCTCTATTCTGGGTCTGGTGCTAGATTTGGGAAGGACTGCAGCATGTTTGTCCTCAGGGACACTTCCACAGAGAATATAGCTATTAGTTGAAATGTTTTTCACTTGACTGTAAAAAAAAAAAAAAAAAAAAAAAAGAAAGAAGACCAGAAAGATCTTAATGACTTTTAACTGTGGTGCTATAAACTTTCTTTATTCAATTTTCTAAAACTCTAGATAATACCATGTCTTAGAGATACTGTAAAAAATATTTAAACTATAGAGAAAAAAAATCTGAGTCTCAGGAAATGCGTAAAGAGGAATGTATTCTCAGAAATATTTTAACCCAGAATAACACAGAATAATAGCAAAAGTAAAATTCTTTTGTTCTCAATATGAAGGTCAGTGAAAGTGTTGAGTAGCATAAAAAACATGGTTATCGTATGTTACTTTTATGTTCCTTTCTGTTTGGAGGAAACATCTATCTGTACATCTTCCCTCTTAAGTTATATGTGATTATTTTTATTTGTTGTTTCAATACTTTAAAAAAATTTGCTTCCATTTTTTGAAGCCCATTATTCTACTTTTAAAATAGTATGTTAATTAATTAATTCTGTGACATAAAAATGTGTTTTCCAAAGTATTCTAAAATCTTGTCTAAATATTATCTGAAGTATTTATTGTGACTATGGGCTGATAATAGAAACTCTTAGCCTTTTCCTCTCCCTCCCCATTTACTGCTATAATATTTGCCTGTTTTTTTTATTGAAATGGATGATTTTGTCCCATCTTAAATCATCAGTGATTCTGGTTTATTTCCTTGTGTGGATCTTACTGAGATTGTAAACCAAAATTCTTAAATTCACTACAGGTATTTTCTGCATAATGTAGTTTCCATTTTTTTAGGAGAAAACGTGCAAAGAATTAAAGCAACAACTTCAAGTACAGACAGAAAGCACGCATAAGGAACAGAATGAACTGAAAAAGTCACTTGAAAAAGAGAAGGAGGTAAGATTTTTTTTCTATAACAAAAAATATGTAAAGCCTAATAAGGTCTTTATATTTTCAAAATATTTTCACAATACTTAAGTCAAAAGAAGGTTTTTTCATTTGTGTTCTACCTACTACTAAAAAGATTTAAGCTAGTTTAATAAAAGGCCCAAAATAAAGGATTATAATTAATAAAGGTAGAAAATTGAGTCAACTAACTATAGAGTTGTAATTAGATAATCTAGATTAAGGTACATTACTATGGATAAAAAAAGTCAATAGATTTTCCATAGAAATGACATTTTAAGGGCTCTTTATTTCATGGACATTTATATTAATGGCATATTTGATAATGGTTCTATAACAATTAAGAGATTTTTCTATGGTTAATGCTTCTATTGTTCTCCATCAAAACAAACAAGCAAACGAGTAAATAAATGGGTATAATATATATTGTTATTCTCTGAAGACATACCTCTAGCAGCTAGAGTCCAGACATGTAGTTTTCTAGAGATCGGATTTGATAAAGCAGCAAAACATAGTCCTGACAAGTCTTTAGTGTGATTGTGTTCTGGTTGTTGATTGAAAGAAGACACCTGTGCTTTATATGCCAGCCATGTAAGTGGCAAAATTATGGAGGTTTAATGCCCAAGCTGTGAATCCAGATTGTGCAAATTTATATCCTGACTGCCAATTATTAGCTATGCTGTTTTGCCTTGTCTTAGGCAGATGACTTGCTCTCTCTGTGCTCCAGTTTCCTTGGCAGTAAGATGGGGCTAATAGTAGAATCTGTGTCATAGGATTATTGTGAGAAATAAATGGCTTAATATATTTCAAAGTGCTCAGAATACTAACTGTAACAAAATAAATGGTCAAATGTTAGCTATTTATCATTGGTTATCATAACATAATCATCATTATTAACACTACCTGACTCCTGTTTTGCACAAAAATATTTCCCTTTGTATTGAAGATAAGCTGAAGCATCCATATATAGCACTGAAACTTTTTCAAAAGTAACTTTGAATGGTCAGATGCTCAAATTAGGTTCTTAATGAAATATGCATAAAATATGAAAACATGACTTTGGCTGGAAGGGTGAGAGTTAGTGTAGTTCACCTTGGCCACAGAGGAACCTCAGTGTGACTTCTATATGATATCTAATTTTGAACAGAAATATGTCCTAGTAGATTGTTAAAATAAGGTGGTAGCAAAATATGCCTCAAATCTCTAAATGAGGAAACTATTGTTTAGTTTAGTGTTATCAGACAGATACTAAATGTATTTGCCAAAAATTATTTTGGTTTTATCACAGTTAATATGAAGCTATCCTTTCTGATTCACTGTGGCCAACAGGCTCATTTATCATTTTTTAAAAAAAAATATTTATTTTATTGTTTTTGGCCCCACTGTGCTGCTTGCAGGGATCTTAGTTCCCCAACCAGGGGTCGAACCCAGGCCTGGCAGTGAAAGCACCGAGTCCTAACCACTGGACCGTCAGGGAATGCAGTTAGCATTTTGAGAATATTCAAAACAGTAGACATTTCAGCAATCTAAAGATCGATGTTGATTTTCCCTTTTTCTATGATATAAGGGAATACTAATCTAATTCATTTGCAAGCTCTATCCAAATGTATAATTATAAGTTAAAAAGGAAGGGAAGATTAAACAAATATTGAAGATTAATCCAGCATGTCATCCAGTAGTGAATACTGTCAGTTATGAAAGCTCCATGAGGGTAGGGATTTTTCTTTTGGGTTTACTACTGATTATTTGTGGCCGATAGACTCAGTAGTTTCTACTTAGAGTAGTGCTTGGCATGAATAAGTACTCAATAAATGTGTGTTGCATGGATAAATGAATGCTAAACAGGTTTTATTTTCTTTTAGACTTCTCATCAGCTGAAGCTGGAGCTCAGTTCAATGCAGGGACAAGTCATACAGGCCCAGAATAGTTTAACACAAAAGGAAAAAGAAGAACAACAACTTCAGAGTAACATAAATGAGCTAAAGCAATTGACTGAACAGAAGAAAAAGCAAATTGAAGCACTCCAAGGAGAGGTTAAAATTGCTGTTTCACAGAAGGTAGTGATATATTTGTTTACTTTTTATGGGAAGAAAAACTTTGCAGTTAAAATAACAGTATGATAGTAACACTGATGAGTTACAACAAAGAAAATTTTACATATGCTCAAATTTTTTTCTAAGTTAAATGTATAAATGCACTTAATTATATGATTAAATATCTATGTCTGGATTTCCATTCACTATAACCATGTTGTTAGATAATTCTTATTTGAAATTCTAGCACTAATCATTTGTCTGATAGGCATAAAACTAGCTTTTTGTAAAATAACATATAACTAACTATGTTAAGAGAATAATTTATACATTTCTAGTGTATTAGAAAATTTTAAAGGAATTTAAAAATAAATTATCATCATTAAGGGAATATAATCAAGAACAAAAATCAAAAATTGAGATATATTTAAATATTCAGTAGTATAGGTTTCATATAGTTATAATTGTTTGGTTTTTTAAGTTATATCATAATGGTTTCCATTTCCAAACCTATCCTGATTTATTATTAAGCATCCGTTCTTCATCCTTAAGTAAGTTTTAATACTTGTCCAGACTAAGACTTGATAAAAGTGGATTGAACTTAATATTTGAACAAAACAAGGTTTTCCCCACTGTTGGTGTGTGCATATTAATTAGTTCATGGAGAAGAAAGATATAAGATCCCTAGTATGTAAAACAAACAAAATATGTCATGTTATTAATAGTTGGCTTGTCACATCACTAGAGAAAAAAACCCCACAAATACATATTTTATGTTGACCACTATTTTTATAACTATTATTATGGCCATTTTACAAAAGAGTAATTTTCTAATAACACGAACAAGAGTAGACAAATTTGTCTATCCTTTTTTTGGATGTGTTATATATAATCATACATCAGGATATAATTATCATAGTATGTATTTTGTTCTATGATTTGATATCTTGAGGTCATTTTTTCCCAAAATCTATTAGCCTCATATTCAAGTTTTCCTTAGATCTTCATTTTTATAACATCATGACTTAGTAAATTAAAAAAAACCCAACAACTATTTTTAGCACATTTTCTTTTTTATTAAATTATTAGTTATAATAAGATTTCTTCCAGATTTATGATTAATATATATTGCCTGTACTTTGCATGGCTTTACTAGATGACACCTTAAGGATTTTGAGATTCAGAGGAAATGTTCTTATTGGTAGTTGTCTTACTTGGGACTGTTATAACAAAAATACCATAGACTAGGTGGTTTAAAAAATAAGCATTTATTTCTCACAGTTCTGCAGGCTGGGAAGTTTAAGATAAAGGCACTGGCATATTGAGCGTCTGGTGAGGGCCCACTTTCTGGCTTGCAGACAGCTGTCTTCTTGCTGTATCCTTATATGACTGAGAGAGATTATCTCTTGTGTTTCTTCTTATAAGGGCACTAATCCCATTCACGAGGGCTCCACCCTCATGACCTAATGACCTCCCAAAGACTCCACATCCAAATACCATCACATTTGATCTAGGCTTCAACATGAATTTGGGGGGGGGTGTCACAAATATTCATAGCAGTAGTTCACTTGTGTCAGTGTATGAATGCTAGAAAAAGGAACACCTTTAACCTTGGGGAGGACAGCATTTTGTGGGAGTGTTGGGTGGATAGCCAGTCTCTATAAATTAGACTTGGAATTTGGAGTACCTAGAGAATCACTGAAAGGCAAGAATTGTTTGGTTTTATTGAGGAGCAGTGTACTATCATGGAAAGAAGATAAATTTTAGAGCCAGGCAAATTTGAATTTAAATTCTGTGTGACGCACATTAGGTTTATGGTCACAGGAAAGTGATACATCTTTCTGAGCTAAATAAAATAGGGTCATAGAGTTGTAAAGGTTGAGATAATTTGAAGCAATTATACTTCAGTTAAGATCTATTAAAAAAAAAAGATTGCGATAATGTATTTAAAGTACCTAGTACTGTGTGTGCCCAGTGCCATGTGGAAGCAAAATAGTTGTTGGATATTATATATAAGTGTAGCAAACTATGATCTAAGAGTGTCATTGTGCATGGTAAACCATACAGTGATGGTCTCTGGAAACTTTTCACTGGGCCACAGTGAAATAGGAAAACAAGGATAAAGTTTAAATGGGTATAGATGTGTATGTGTACACACACACACACACCCCATATATATCTATATCTATCTATATGAAACACACTTATACATACATTTTTTTTTTCACACACACACACTGTATTTTATTTTTACAAGAGATAAATAGACTGACACCAAGCATTGTACATGGATGACCACAACAAAAGCAACAATGATTGCAATTACCAAACATGAAACACACTCATACTATGTCATAATATTGACATTCAGTCCAGTAATCCTCCACTGTAACAGCTCCTTTACTTTGCAGTGAAAATTGGTTTGTATATGCTTTGCCTCTGAGTCCTTGTGGGATTTTTTTTTTTTTTAAATTCAGACAGAAAGTCACAAAAATTATACTCATCCTCATCAGTTCACTCAGTCCCATGTAATTAATTGTTTTTTTTCATCTTGATCTTTTGTTAGCACTTTTATGAGTTCATCAGTTTTTCATCAGAGTTCTGAAAATGCTTATTCATTCAGTTCAGCAGTACAGTCAGTTACCAGAAACCTGTACTTGTCAGAGTCTTTTCCATGAATTTCTTGAAGATGAAACCCTTTTATAGGAACATATTTGCAAAATCATCAGAGTACACCCAGAACTGTCTGTAAATGACAAAAGACTTAAAAATGACCACGGTTAAAGATTTGATGAAAGTTCATAATAATGCAGTTGACAAGAAAATTAGTTATTTCTGAGATATACATTTTAAAGTAATAACTAGGATTATGACTTATAACATTATACCAGAACATATAAGATTTTTAGAAATTTCATGTAATGTCTGAAACATTTATATTAACATATTTCCATACATATTTCCATACAAATACAAATATAAGATTTTTAGAAATTTCATGTAATGTCTGAAACATTTATATTAACATATTTCCATACAAATAACCCAATGAAAGTTTAGTATTAGTTCTTTTGTTTGTTTTTTTATACTGCAGGTTCTTATTAGGCATCAATTTTATACACATCAGTGTATACATGTCAATCCCAATCGCCCAATTCAGCACACCACCATCCCCACCTCACCGCAGTTTTCCCCCCTTGGTGTCCATATGTCCATTCTCTACATCTGTGTCTCAACTTCTGCCCTGCAAACTGGCTCCTCTGTACCATTTTTCTAGGTTCCACATACATGCATTAATATATGATATTTGTTTCTCTCTTTCTGACTTACTTCACTCTGTATGACAGTCTCTAGATCCATCCACGTCTCAACAAATGACTCAATTTCGTTCCTTTTTATGGCTGAGTATATTCCATTGTATATATGTACCACAACTTCTTTATCCATTCGTCTGTTGATGGGCATTTAGGTTGCTTCCATGACCTGGCTATTGTAAATAGTGCTGCAATGAACATTTGGGTGCATGTGTCTTTTTGAATTACGGTTTTCTCTGGGTATATGCCCAGTAGTGGGATTGCTGGGTCATATGGTAATTCTATTTTTAGTTTTTTAAGGAACCTCCATATTGTTCTCCATAGTGGCTGTATCAATTTACATTCCCACCAACAGTGCAAGAGGGTTCCCTTTTCTCCACACCCTCTCCAGCATTTGTTGTTTGTAGATTTTCTGATGATGCCCATTCTAACAGGAGTGAGGTGATACCTCATTGTAGTTTTGATTTGCATTTCTCTAATAATTAGTGATGTTGAGCATCTTTTCATGTGCTTCGTGGCCGTCTGTATGTCTTCTTTGGAGAAATGTCTATTTAGGTCTTCTGCCCATTTTTGGATTCGGGTGTTTGTTTCTTTGATATTGAGCTGAATGAGCTGTTTATATATTTTGGAGATTAATCCTTTGTCCGTTGATTCGTTTGCAAATATTTTCTCCCATTCTGAGGGTTGTCTTTTCGTCTTGTTTATGGTTTCCTTTGCTGTGCAAAAGCTTTGAAGTTTCATTAGGTCCCACTTGTTTATTTTTGTTTTTATTTCCATTACTCTAGGAGGTGGATCAAAAAAGATCTTGCTGTGATTTATGTCAAAGAGTGTTCTTCCTATGTTTTCCTCTAAGAGTTTTATAGTGTCCAGTCTTATATTTAGGTCTCTAATCCATTTTGAGTTTATTTTTGTGTATGGTGTTAGGGAGTATTCTAATTTCATTCTTTTACATGTAGCTGTCCAGTTTTCCCAGCACCACTTATTGAAGAGACTGTCTTTCCTCCATTGTATATCTTTGCCTCCTTTGTCATAGATTAGTTGACCATAGGTGCGTGGGTTAATCTCTGGGCTTTCTATCTTGTTCCATTGATCTATGTTTCTGTTTTTGTGCCAGTACCATATTGTCTTGATTACTGTAGCTTTGTAGTATAGTCTGAAATCAGGGAGTCTGATTCCTCCAGCTCCATTTTTTTGCCTCAAGACTGCTTTGGCTATTCGGGGTCTTTTGTGTCTCCATACAAATTTTAAGATGATTTGTTCTAGCTCCGTAAAAAATGCCATTGGTAATTTGATAGGGATTGCATTGAATCTGTAGATTGCTTTAGGTAGTATACTCATTTTCACAATGTTGATTCTTCCAATCCAAGAACATGGTATATCTCTCCATCTGTTGGTATCATCTTTAATTTCTTTCATCAGTGTCTTATAGTTTTCTGCATACAGGTCTTTTGTCTCCCTAGGTAGGTTTATTCCTAGGTATTTTATTCTTTTTGTTGCAATGGTAAATGGGAGTGTTTCCATAATTTCTCTTTCAGATTTTTCATCATTAGTGTATAGGAATGCAAGAGATTTCTGTGCATTAATTTTGTATCCTGCAACTTTACCATATTCATTAATTAGCTCTAGCAGTTTTCTGGTGGCAGTTTTAGGATTCTCTATGTATAGTATCATGTCATCCGCAAACAGTGACAGTTTTACTTCCTCTTTTCCAATTTGTATTCCTTTTATTTCTTTTTCTTCTCTGATTGCCGTGGCTAGGACTTCATGTTGAATAATAATGGTGAGAGTGGACATCCTTGTCTCGTTCCTGATCTTAGAGGAAATGCTTTCAGTTTTTCACCATTGAGAATGATGTTTGCTGTGGGTTTGTCATATATGGTCTTTATTATGTTGAGGTAGATTCCCTCTATGCCCACTTTCTGGAGAGTTTTTATCAGAAATGGGTGTTGAATTTTGTCAAAAGCTTTTTCTGCATCTATTGAGATGATCATATGGTTTTTATTCTTCAATTTGTTAATATGGTGTATCACATTGATTGATTTGCGTATATTGACGAATCCTTGCATCCCTGGGATAAATCCCACTTGATCGTGGTGTATGATCCTTTTAATGTGTTGTTGGATTCTGTTTGCTAGTATTTTGTTGAGGATTTTTGCATCTATATTCATCAGTGATATTGGTCTGTAATTTTCTTTTTTTGTAGTGTCTTTGTCTGGTTTTGGTATCAGGGTGATGGTGGCCTCATAGAATGAGTTTGGGAGTGTTCCTTCCTCTGCAATTTTTTGGAAGAGTTTGAGAAGGATGGGTGTTAGCTCTTCTCTAAATGTTTGATAGAATTCACCTGTGAAGCCATCTGGTCCTGGACTTTTGTTTGTTGGAAGATTTTTAATCACAGTTTCAATTTCATTACTTGTGATTGCTCTGTTCATATTTTCTGTTTCTTCCTGATTCAGTCTTGGAAGGTTATACCTTTCTAAGAATTTGTCCATTTCTTCCAGGTTGTCCATTTTATTGGCATAAAGTTGCTTATAGTAGTCTCTTAGGATGTTTTGTATTTCTGCAGTGTCTGTTGTAACTTCTCCTTTTTCATTTCTGATTTTATTGATTTGAGTCCTCTCCCTCTTTTTCCTGATGAGTCTGGCTAATGGCTTATCAATTTTGTTTATCTTCTCAAAGAACCAACTTTTAGTTTTATTGATCTTTGCTATTGTTTTCTTTGTTTCTATTTCATTTATTTCTGCTCTGATCTTTATGATTTCTTTCCTTCTGCTAACTTTGGGTTTTGTTTGTTCTTCTTTCTCTAGTTTCTTTAGGTGTAAGGTTAGATTGTTTACTTGAGATTTTTCTTGTTTCTTTAGGTAGGCTTGTATAGCTATAAACTTCCCTCTTAGAACCGCTTTTGCTGCATCCCATAGGTTTTGGGTCGTCGTGTTTTCATTGTCATTTGTCTCTAGGTATTTTTTTATTTCCTCTTTGATTTCTTCAGTGATCTCTTGGTTATTTAGTAACGTATTTTTTAGCCTCCATGTGTTTGTCTTTTTTACGTTTTTTTCCCTGTAATTCACTTCTAATCTCATAGCGTTGTGGTCAGAAAAGATGCTTGGTATGATTTCAATTTTCTTAAATTTACTGAGGCTTGATTTGTGACCCAAGATGTGATCTATCCTGGAGAACGTTCCGTGCGCACTTGAGAAGAACGTGTAATCTGCTGTTTTTGGATGGAATGTCCTATATATATCAATTAAATCTATCTGGTCTATTGTGTCATTTAAAGCTTCTGTTTCCTTATTTATTTTCATTTTTGGATGATCTGTCCATTGGTGTAAGTGAAGTGTTAAAGTCCCCCACTATTATTGTGTTACTGTCGATTTCCTCTTTTATAGCTGTTAGCAGTTGCCTTATGTATTGAGGTGCTCCTATGTTGGGTGCATATATATTTATAATTGTTATATCTTCTTCTTGGATTGATCCCTGGATCATTATGTAGTGTCCTTCCTTGTCTCTTGTAACATTCTTTATTTTAAAGTCTATTTTATCTGATATGAGTATAGCTACTCCAGCTTTCTTTTGATTTCCATTTGCATGGAATATCTTTTTCCATCCCCTCACTTTCAGTCTGTATGTGTCCCTAGGTCTAAAGTGGGTATCTTGTAGACAGCATATATATGGGTCTTGTTTTTGTATCCATTCAGCCAGTCTATGTCTTTTGGTTGGGGCGTTTAATCCATTCACGTTTAAGGTAATTATCAATATGTATGTTCCTATGACCATTTTCTTAATTGTTTTGGGTTTGTTTTTGTAGGTCCTTTTCTTCTCTTGTGTTTCCCACTTAGAGAAGTTCCTTTAGCATTTGTTGTAGAGCTGGTTTGGTGGTGCTGAATTCTCTTAGCTTTTGCTTGTCTGTAAAGCTTTTGATTTCTCCATCAAATCTAAATGAGATCCTTGCCGGGTAGAGTAATCTTGGTTGTAGGTTCTTCCCTTTCATCACTTTAAGTATATCATGCCACTCCCTTCTGGCTTGCAGAGTTTCTGCTGAGAAATCAGCTGTTAACCTTATGGGAGTTCCCTTGTATGTTATTTGTTGTTTTTCCCTTGCTGCTTTCAATAATTTTTCTTTGTCTTTAATTTTTGCCACTTTGATTACTATGTGTCTCGGCGTGTTTCTCCTTGGGTTTATCCTGTATGGGACTCTCTGCGCTTCCTGGACTTGGGTGGCTATTTCCTTTCCCATGTTAGGGAAGTTTTCGACTATAATCTCTTCAAATATTTTCTCTGGTCCTTTCTCTCTCTCTTCTCCTTCTGGGACCCCTATAATGCGAATGTTGTTGCGTTTAATGTTGTCCCAGATGTCTCTTAGGCTGTCTTCATTTCTTTTCATTCTTTTTTCTTTAGTCTGTTCCGCAGCAGTGAATTCCACCATTCTGTCTTCCAGGTCACTTATCCGTTCTTCTGCCTCAGTTATTCTGCTATTGATTCCTTCTAGTGTAGTTTTCATTTCAGTTATTGTATTGGTCATCTCTGTTTGTTTGTTCTTTAATTCTTCTAGGTCTTTGTTAATCATTTCTTGCATCTTCTCGATCTTTGCCTCCATTCTTATTCCGAGGTCCTGGATCATCTTCACTATCATTATTCTGAATTCTTTCTCTGGAAGGTTGCCTATCTCCACTTCATTTAGTTGTTTTTCTGGGGTTTTTTCTTGTTCCTTCATCTGGTACATAGCCCTCTGCCTTTTCATCTTCTCTGTCTTTCTGTAACTGTGGTTTTTGGTCCACAGGCTGCAGGATTGTAGTTTTTCTTGCTTCTGTTGTCTGCCCTCTGGTGGTTGAGGCTATCTAAGAGGCTTGATGGGAGGCTCTGGTGGTGGGTAGAGCTGACTGTTGCTGTGGCGGTCAGAGCTCAGTAAAACCTTAATCCACTTGACTGTTGATGGGTGGGGCTGGGTTCCCTCCCTGTTGCTGTGGCGGTCAGAGCTCAGTAAAACCTTAATCCACTTGACTGTTGATGGGTGGGGCTGGGTTCCCTCCCTGTTGGTTGTTTTGCCTGAGGCAACCCAACACTGGAGCCTACCCGTGCTCTTTGATGGGGTTAATGGCAGACTCTGGGAGGGCTCACGCCAAGGAGAACTTCCCAGAACCTCTGCTGCCAGTGTCCTTATCCCCATGGTGAAACAGAGCCACCACTCGCCTCTGCAGGAGACCCCCCAACACCAGCAGGTAGGTCTGGTTCAGTCTCCCCCAGGGTCACTGCTCCTTCCCCTGGGTCCCGATGCACACATTACTTTGTGTGTGCCCTCCAAGAGTGGGGTCTCTGTTTCCCCCAGTCCTGTCAAAGCCCTGCAATCAATTCCCACTAGGCTTCAAAGTCTGATTCTCTAGGAATTCCTCCTCCCGTAGCCGGACCCCCAGGTTGGGAAGCCTGACGTGGGGCTCAGAACCTTCACTCCAGTGGGTGGACTTCTGTGGTATAAGTGTTCGCCAGTCTGTGAGTCACCCACCCAGCAGTTATGGGATTTGATTTTACTCTGATTGCGCCCCTCCTACCGTCTCACTGTGGCTTCTCCTCTGTCCTTGGACGTGGGGTATCCTCCTTGGTGAAGTCCAGGGTCTTCCTGTCAATGATTGTCCAGCAGCCAGTTTTGATTCTGGTGCTCTCGCAAGAGGGAGTGAGAGCACGTCCTTCTACGCCGCCATCTTGGTTAATCCTCTCTACATACATTTTTTAAATGTGATTGTGATTGTTTGGGAGTCACAGATAAAGGATCCAGCAAGGCTATATAAGTCATCAGTTCCTGTACCAACCTTATTTGAAACCTAATGTGGGAATACAGAATGAATAGGAAATGGCCCCTATTCTCAAGTAGCCTATAATTTAATGAGGAATCAGGTATGTAAGGAAAAAGAAAACTGTAGTAAGAAGGAGAATGAGAAAAATTAGAACTTAATGGAAATTTCGACTGGCTTTTTAGAGGAGCTAGCATTTGAACTGTGTCTTTGAAGACTATCCTAATTTTGAAAGGTTAAAAAAAGAGGAAATTAGATATTTCAAAGGAGAGGAAACAATATTAGCAAAGTTTGCGAAACTTAAAAAAATGTCATTATAGAAGATTTGCTGTTGGAATACCTCGTAAGTGGAGAAGTGAGGGGAGATAAGGCTACAGAATCGGATGAAGTCAGATCACAGTAGATGTTGTATAGTTGTTTTCACTTTAAATTTTTAATATTGGAAGACTAAAGGTAAAAATCTTTAGAAGGGAGAAATGTAGTCAGACCTGTTTTAGAGCAAAAACTGATAAGCTTGTGAAGGATAAATTGTAAATGACTGACCCTCCTGTATTCTCCTTTGGAACTTTGGGTTTACTTCTGTTAAACCCATTATCAAGCTGTTACATTGATCTTTTTATTTTTTTAAATTTTCTTTTATTTACCTTACCCACTAATAGATTTGAATTCCTCAAAGTCAGAGAACTGTGTTTTCTAACAAATAAGCTATCAATGATTTTTTAAAAAATGAATGAATGAATGAGCCTGTCATTTAGAGTAAGCAAAATGAAGGCCCAAATATGAACCCAGAGTGCAATTATGATCAGTGTTGAGACTTTGTAGAGGGCTTATTTGAGCCATAAAGGTGATTGAAGAGAAAGAAAACTAGATTTGTGGGAGCGAAAATGTTAAAGAAAAGAAGTAGTATTCTACCAAAAAAAAAAAAAAAACGCAGTGTAGTCTTCAACACAAAAAACAATGTCCAGGAATTCTTCGTCGTGAAGACTCTAAATTGGAGGTAATGTGGGATGTTATCAGATAATGTGTGGGGTGATGAACCCCCTTTCCTCCATAGGCAGTTAGCACTACCTCCTGGCAATCTGCCTCCGAGCTCTCTTGAATCTATCCCCTTTTCTTATTTCCCAGCTGCCACAGTCTTAGTCCAGGCTATTTTTTTCTCTTATGTGGACTATTATAAAAGTCTCTTAATGGATGTCCTGGGCTCTATTTGTCCACCTCCCATCTATTTGTCATTCATTTATTCAAGAAATATTACTAGGCACCTATTCTGTGCCATGGGCACAGTTCTAGGTGTTGGAGGTGTAGCTGTGAACAGACGAGGAACCTATTCTCATGGACTTGAACTTTCTTGGGGGGAAGAAACTTAAACAGGGTGATGTGAAAGACAGTGATGGGACAGAGTCCTACTAAAAGGTTGGGTGATCAAAGAAGCCCCTCTGAGGAGATTTGAGCTGATACATGAAATACAAGAGCTATCCATATAGTGGTCGGGGCGGGACAACTAGTGCAAAGATCTTAAGGCTAGAACAAGCTTGGTATTTTCTAAAAACGGAGACCAGTATAGGTTAAGTATAGTGGAGAGAGGAAGAGTAATATGAGATGAGCTCAGAGAAGTAGACAGGGGTAAAAGCATAAACATACAAAGTTGAAGATTATAAGATAGCAGAGAATGATGTATTTTGTTCAAAGGATAATTAGAATCGATAAGGAGATTTTGAGCAGAGAATGGTGGGATCTGACTAAAGGGACATAAAGGAGCAAGCAGGAAAGGCATTGAAAAACTATTGCAGTAGTCTAGAAAGTACAAGATGATGGCGTAAACTAAAGTGTTAGCAGTGGATGATTTGGGAATATCTTTTGTAAGCTGAGTCATCAGGACTTGCTGATAGGTTAGATGGTGAGAGATGATGGAAGGAGGAGTCTAGAATAATTCTAGGTTTGTGGCTTGTGCAAGTGGATAGATGGCCATTGGATAGATGGCCATATTTATTGGGGGAAGTAGCATGTTTTTGAGGAGCAGGGTTGCTGTCAGGAATCAAGATTTCTACTTGAGATAGGTATCTGTCAATCACTCAAGTGAAGATGTCAGGGAAGTACTTGGATATAATGAGCCCAGAGTTCAGGCAGAGAGGTTGGAGCTAGAGACATAAATTCAGGAGTCAATTGTAAATAAACAATATTTTTAAAAATATGTATTTTTTAACTTAACAAGGATTTATTCACAGGAATACCTGTAAGTAGAGAAAAATAACAGAAAAGCTAAACAAATGAAATGAAGAGGATCCAAACCAACTTTCACTCTGTAGCTTTTTACTTGCACCCTGTGTGCATATATCTAGGGCACAGAGGGCCACCAACATGTGCCAAGACAGTGTAGGAACCCTGCATTACATCCATTAACTTAAACATATCTTTAAGATCATGCTTTGAACAACAAAAGAAAGCTTAGAAGGCAATATGTTGAGTGGGAATAAACATTGAAATATAGCAATCATGTCTTCAACTTCTACAATTGTCTTTATGTGCCAACTAACATTTATGCAACCTCTTACAGATCTTTTACCATGTAATTTAAGTTTTAGAAGTTTTGATAAAATCACTAGTAGTATATAACCATGCAGAAAGCACATCACACTGACAGCACAGAGGCAAAGATTTTGCACAGATATATCTGCTTTCCACATTGTGCAGGTTACACACAATATAATATCAATCTTATTCCTAACAGATCCTAAAAAGATATTTCAAGGCCTAGCTACTGTAAACTACAGTACTTTATATCTATATTCTTAATAAAAATGAGTCTAGTTGGGATCTTCTAAATAGAGACTGTATATAGAATAAAAGTGGGCTAGAGACTGAACCCTGGGGTCATACAGTATTGAGAGATCAAACAAAAGAGGAGGAGCTAGTAAAAGATTTTAAGATGGAATGACCAGTGAGGTAGGAGGAGAATCTAAAACACAGGATGTCCTTGAAACCAGGTTGAAGAATGTTTCTAGGAGGGGGCATCATCAACTGTTTGAAGGACTGCTGGGATGTCAATAAGATGTGGACAAGGACATGAATATTGTATTTTGGAACAAGGGGGTCGCTGATGACTTCAACAGCAGTTTCATTGAAGTGTATTTATTTTAAAAGCCAAGTGCTTCTTTTCATGCTATGCTTACATATATTTTATTTATGTCATAATTTGTGCATATCTCCTGAATCTTCTTAAAGACTGAAGGTTTAGAGTTTAGAGGAGTTGTACCTTTGCAACATTTTCTTCTCTTTTTCTGCCTTGATGTTAATAAAGATGACCTGTAGAAATTTCTTGTTATTCTTGAATTTCAAGGAGTAGAAACAATATACTTCAGCTTAGTAATGGCTTTTTAATTATTTCATGTAGAACTTTCCCATAGTTCAACCTTAAATTATATCATCTTTTAAAGCATACAGCACTGTATCTTCCATCAGAATGTAGTTGTTACTTTCAGTCTCCTGAGACCTTGGTACTTGGGAATTCTCAGTGAAATTTTTTTTTCTTTATTTAATTGCTTTTTCATTTTTTGTCATTTAAATTGGGACTTGTTGAATTTTGTAATTCTTTAATTTTGTAACTATAAGGTAAGTTACACTTTATTAAAGTAAAATTTTAGGGCATAACTACAATTCAGTTTGTTCTTAGGAATCTTAGTTGTGTGGATTTCATTCTATATTTGTAACTGGTTTTTGGTATGCATACTGTTTTAAATAACTATTGTATGTTTCAGACAGAACTTGAGAATAAACTACAGCAGCAGTCAACACAAGCAGCACAGGAACTTGCAGCAGAGAAACAGAAAATATCAGTGTTACAAAATACCTATGAAAAAAGTCAGGAAAGTCTAAAACAGCTTCAGTCTGATTTCTATGGGAAGGAATCTGAACTTCTTGCCACAAGGCAAGATCTTAAGGTATAGTGAACTATATTATATCATAAAAACCAATAAGTTGTTTATAGACATTCATTAAATGATTGATTTGAACCCAAATGGGCATGGGAATGTTAGTGTTTATGGAATATCATGCTTGTTTTCTGTTGAATTATTATATTTGGAGAAACATGCTTTTTAAATTGTTTTATATAACAAAATATATATGTAAATATAGGATTTAAAAATAACATCTTTAATAGAAATAATTTGGAAATTGTTAATTGCTACATTGGCTTATCTAAGGACTTTGCTGCCTTTATGTAAAAAAAATAACTTTTAAAACGGACTGCTGTTAAAAAATCTAAGGAGTTTTAAATGTAAACCACTTGTGAAAATGCAAGCAATTTTACTGTTGCTTGTCAAGCAATATTAACTTTAGTTTTATATATTAGTCAACTTCCCAAGACTACTGGAATGCATAATGATTAAAATTAGGAGATTATAGCTCAAAGTAAACTTAACCTTAATTATCTAAACATATATGGATATTTTGTCCTTGGCAATACTGTTTGATTAAAGTATCATTTTTACTAAAATGAAGACTATGGAAAAAGGGTAAACAATTTTTATGTAGCATTAAGGTATCAGTTCTCTAAGGGAAATGGAACATTTGTATTCTCTCACAGAAGAGTTAGCCATTTCTCTTTTTTGTCATAGTGAAATAGTATGCTTTTTGATTCTTTCTTATGTTTGGATTTTTGTTTCTTTACTTAATTTAAAATGCTTTATTGAAAAATTCTGTTGAAAATCACAGAATATTTTTATATATAATATACATAAATATACTATGTCTATACTTTATTCATAGGCTGCTATAGGGAAGGCTTTATGAAGGAGGTAGGACTTGACCAGGTCCTGAAGGATATAAGAATTTGAATACACAGAGAGTCCTGAGAAAGATCAGTTCACTCAGGGGCACATTTGAGAAAAGGTGCAGCAGTGGGAACCAGCAAAGCCAGGAGGCAGTCACCATAATTGTCTTGCTAGAGTGCTGGTTTGTGTTTGGAAGTTAAAGTTAAAAAGGTTGGGATCAAACTGTGAGGTATCTTAGATGCCTAGCAAGGACGACTGACTGGACTTTATATTGGGTTGGCGGTGGGCGGGGGAGGGGGGGATGAAGAGTCTAAGCAGAGGAATAAAATGAAGAAGATATATTTTAGGCAACAACCTGGAACTGGTTTATAGATAGCAGCTTGGTTTGGATCTGGCGTAAACTAGTGCTGGGGAGATTAGTTAAGAGGCCATCTCCCTTCCTTCCTCCGTAAACTCCAGTAATCTAGCTGTGAGCTGATTAGAACTGGAGTTAAAGAGGATGGAACAGAAGAGATTAATGGGAGAGAGAATATGAAACAAAAGGGCTGAATAACGTACAGGGTGCAAGGAAGTGAAGGAATCAGTGGTGACTAATGATCTGACAAAGAAACAGGAGATTGGGTAAAAGAATTTTCATAGGGCCAACAGTAGATATTTTATATATATAAAGTTCACAATTAGCAAGAGTTCTTTTAAAAAAATACCACCTGACATTTAGAAAGTATCTTAACTTGCTATATTCTCTAAGTAGCTTTAAATTATTATTAGTTTTCCTTTACAATACTGTTGAAAGTCAGGGAGGGTTTGTGGAAGAGTTTGGACTTTATCCTAAAGGCAGGAGGGAACCACTGAAAGGATTTGCTCGGATTTGTATTTTAGGCCAATAACTGGCTGCAGGAGAAGGAATGGATTGTAGGGGAACATGGCTGAACGTTGGGATGAGAGAGGAGACTTTGTGGTAGTCCAAGTGCGGATGGTGGCGGCTCGGGCTGGTAGTAGTAAGGATGCAGAATGTGCATGAATTCAAAGGACATTGAGGTGGTAGAGAAGATGAAACCTAATGACTGATTGTAGAAGTTCTGTAGAAATCACGTTTTTTCTTCATATGGATGTATTATTTACCCAAGAGCATAACACAGTAATAAGACTTAGATCTTTTAAATCAGTATGTTTTTCATTAAGCCAACAATTATTTTTATTATGCCCGAAAGCTACATCATGTTCTAATTTTATACACGGAAGAAAAATTCAAATGTAAACATGGGCAAGAAGAGAAAGACAGAGGGATAAGGCTGTTGTGGAGTTTAACAACTGTTGAGAGACCGTGGATAGACTCTCTCTTCCAAAGCTTCCTTTTGCAGATGAAATTGAGGCCCTGCTTGGTTAGTGACAGGCCTAGTGTTTGCACAATAACAGAACGATGATTGGATCTCAGCTCTTCTGATTCATAGCCCTTTATTCTTTTTTTTTTTTAAATTAATTAATTAATTTGGCTGCATTGGGTCTTCGTTGCTGCGTGCAGGCTTTTCTCTAGTTGCGGTGAGTGGGGGCTACTCTTCCTTGCGATGCGCGGGCTTCTCATTGCGGTGGCTTCTCTTGTTGCAGAGCACGGGCTCTAGGCACTTGGGCTTCAGTAGTTGTGGCACACGGGCTCAGCAGTTGTGGCCCTCAGTCTCTAGAGCGCAGGCTCAGTAGTTGTGGTGCACAGGCTTAGTTGCTGTGCGGCATGTGGGATCTTCCCGGACCAGGGCTCGAACCTATGTCCTCTGCATTGGCAGGCGGATTCTTAACCACTATGCCACTGGGGAAGACCAGTAGCCCTTTATTCTTTTACCATCATTTCACTAGAATTTTTTTAATAAAATAGGATATTGAATTTTTTTAATAAAATAGGATGTTGACAAATTTTTATAAAATAGGATATTGACAAAATATCCTATTTTATTTTTTTATAAAATAGGATATTTGGAAGTTAATTCTTCCAAAATGACAGGTATCTGAACTACTTAAGTTAATATTTAAAAAAAGAAAGAAATTCCTAGGAAAGTTCAAATAATATTTATAGGCCAGAATAAGGGATCAGCCATTCTTTTTCTTTTGCTTCAGTGATTATTATATGACCTTATGTATAAGAGAGAAAGGGAGAGGTTCAGAACCTTGTAACATGACACCTAAGTCAAGGCTGCCATCTGTGGGCTGATGGTGTATACCAAGACACCAGTAGAATGGAAGCTGGGCTGGCTTGATCTATGCCTTTAGCCCCATCTGCTGGATTACTTCTGAAATACTAAAATTTGTTGACTGGATATTTCAAACTGGCTATGCTGTGTGCTATTCTTTGTTTTCCAGGAAAGGTAGAAGTGGTGTTTAACTGTAAATTTTGCACCCTCAGTGAAGTGAAAATTCTAGGATAAAAAGTTTAGAATTAAATATAAATCTTCTTAGCCTATTACTGTTCTCTATGTCATTTCATCAGACATCAAGAAAAATAACTAAAAATTTTAAAGTTTTATTTTGAAAGAAAAAGGAAAAATTGTTGAACAGACCCTCCCAAAAAAACCAAAAAACCAATAGCTACCACAGAACAGTGCAGAAAATCTTTTTTTGCTACATTACTATAATGTGATTGGGGTATTCAGGATCAGGGTTGGTACTTGATCTACTCAGGGATTTGCTTATTCCAGTGGCAGTGGGTGGGTTAAAGATAGCCCCAGTAAACCATCTAATGGGAGAGGGAGTTCTCCAAGGGAAAAGATGCTGAGCAGATGAAACTAATATAGTCTGAAGCAAGAAAGATAAAAGGAAATTTTGAAACAGCAGTATACTGCTGAATGACATAGATGAATATTCAGAGGCAAGGTTGAACAACATGTTTTGGCTCAGAAAACAGTGCAGATTTTGAACTTGACTTTAAAGATTTAGTCACTAGGATTTTGTGAGTTCAGAATTTTATAGGCTGTTATTTAAACCATGGGCATTTTGGAATTCTGTGGTCAGAGATTGGGGGTATTCTTGCTTTTAGGCTCTAGCAAGTGTTGGTATTCTTTAGCATTAGATCAGGACCTCTGTTACCTAATTACAATTGCTATAGACAGTATGGGCTAGGCTTTGTCAAATTTTATTCTTTTTCTCTGAAATCACTCTCAACTTTTGTGATACTTAGGTCAGTTCCCACATGCCCACAAAGCCTTCTTTAAACATTCCACAGAGAACACTCACACTCGTTTTTCTGTGCATTTGGCATATAGCAAATGCTCTAATACCCTGTACAACTTCCATTTTATACCCTGGTTCTGTTTTCCAGGCTGTATGGTCAGCTTCTTTAAGTCCAGGACCATCTTTTATCCTCCTACCTTAGTAGTATACTCAATTAAAGCTTAGCTGCTTGATTAGTAAAGGACTAGATGACTTTAAGTCTTTTCCAAAAAGGAAGTCTTACAGTTCTTAGTGTTCTAGTGGAAGCCATTGAAAATGGAAATTTGATTTACATCAGAAAAGACTTCTGAACTGGGTTATTTGTAAGGAATAATCTCTTTCAGGAAGCTTAAGTAAAGCCCTTTAAATAAGGTTTTCGTTTATTCATTTAGTTTTCATCGATTCTTTATCAAATGCTTACTATAGCCAAGCCTAGGTAGCAGTGATTCCTCCTGAATTGTATCTTCTGCCTTTTTTTCAAAGAAACTGTATCTCCAGAATAAGAAACATAAACTTCTTCTAGATGGTGGAAGAGCATCTTAGAGTTATTTCCCTTAGCAGCTGAGCGTGGCAAGGTTCCTGCCATTTTCCATTCCCCACCTGTTACCATATCCACCTCCAAATCAAAACCTAATGAGTCGAAAAGTTGCTCTTTCCCCCAGCTTCAGCTTCTTGAAATATTTGGGCCTTCGAACAGTTAGTAACTATGGACTGTGTCAACTGACAGCGCTACTTCTACCACATAGATGAGAAGTTAAGAGGATGGGGGTGATGGCCTTGTTAGAAGTAGAGCCTCAGATGTCTGGTTGACTTTCCTCTTTTAGTTCACTTAATCAGGTTGGCAGATTTGAAATACATTTTTTCCCCTAAGACAAAAACCCCTTTCTATTTATTAAATAAACCTTTTAGCATGTCAAGGGCCATCATAGATCCTACAAAACATATATGCATATATAATGTCATGTTTATCTCTTTTTAAATTGCTTTTTTCCCATGTCTCCCCATATCTTCTCATTATGTATATGTTCTCTGAGTGTGTTTGATATGGTTCCTACTTATTTGATATTCTTCGTATCGCTTAGCTAGTAAATACTTACAGATTATTTCTAGAAGCTTTGGAATTGCTTCAGTTTTATTATTTTATACTTGCCTATGCAAAATACTACAAGTATTTTGCATAGGCAAGAGAGTTATCTAGCATTCTTTCTCTTTTACATCATCTTACTGAAGGGCATAACATACTATCTTTTTTAATTTAACTTTTTTAACATCTTTATTGGAGTATAATTGCTTTACAATGTTGTGTTAGTTTCTGCTGTATAACAAAGTGAATCAGCTATATGTATACATATATCCCCATACTCCTCCCTCTTGCACCTCCCTCCCACCCTCCCCTCTAGGTGGTCACAAAGCACCGAGCTGATCTCCCTGTGCTATGCTGCTGCTTCCCACTAGCTAGCTAGTTTACATTTGGTAGGTGTATGTATGTCACTGCCACTCTCTCACTTCGTCTCAGCTTTCCCTTCCCCCCACCGCCGTGTCCTCAAGTTCATTCTCTACGTCTGTGTCTTTATTCCTGTCCTGCCCCTAGGTTCATCAGAACTATTTTTTTTTAGATGCCATATATATGTGTTAGCATACGGTATTTATTTTTCTCTTTTTGACTTCACTTTGTATGACAGACTCTAGGTCCATCCACCTCACTACAAATAACTCAATTTTGTTTCTTTTTATGGCTAATATTCCATTGTATGTATGTGCCACATCTTATTTATCCATTCCTCTGTCGATGGACACTTAGGTTGCTTCCATGTCCTGGCTATTCTAAACAGTGCTGTAACGAACATTGTGGTACATGTCTCTTTTTGAATTATGGTTTTCTCAGGGTATATGCTCAGTAGTGGGATTGCTGGGTCATATGGTAGTTCTATTTTTAGTTTTTTAAGGAACCTCCATACTGTTCTCCATAGTGGCTGTATCAATTTACATTCCCACCAACAGTGCAAGCGGGTTCCCTTTTCTCCACACCCTCTCCAGCATTTATTGTTTGTAGATTTTATGATGATGGCCATTCTGACCGGTGTGAGGTGATACCTCATTGTGGTTTTGATTTGCATTTCTCTAATGATTAGTGGTGTTGAGCATCCTTTCATGTGTTTATTGGCAATCTGTATATCTTCTTTGGAGAAATGTCTATTTAGGTCTTCCGCCCATTTACTATCTTTTTAAAGTATATTACTTTCCACTGTGCTTACGCATAACTGTTATGTATAACTGTTAACTATTATGTTTCTGTTGAAATTTGCCAAAAAATGACATATAATAATTTGGGGAAATTGTTTTTATAAGTCTGTAGAAGAGAAGCTTTCTCTAGCACAGGAGGACTTGATTTCAAATAGAAATCAAATTGGAAACCAAAATAAATTGATTCAAGAACTGAAGACCACCAAGGCTACTTTGGAGCAAGATTTAGCAAAGAAAGAACAGCAATTGAAGGAGCAGAGTAAAGCACTGCAAGATATACAGAAAGAAAAGGTATTTTATTTTCTGACTAAATCTAGAATCTTAGCATTTAAAATTAAGAACCAGCTTTTTCTAAGGGTAAGTAGGGGTGTATTTTATATAAATGATGCTAAGTTATAAAGTTGAAAGCATTGTATTATGACCAGTACGTTTAAAGATCAGTTAAAATTTTATATGAATGAGAAATTCAAATTCTAGGAAACATTGTATTTTTGGTTTCATAATTGAAATTTTATATTTCCATCAGCTGATATTATTCTGAAGTGTACAATTCCTGAAGTTCTTGGTATATTTTATTTGTGCAGTTCCTGAATTACGTTTTTTTTTTGTTTTTTGTTTTGGCTGCACTGTGTGGCTTGTGGGATCTTAGTGCTCTGACCAAGGATCAAACCCAGGCCCTCGCCAGTGACAGCGTGGAGTCCTAACCACTGGACCGCCAGGGAATTACCTCTGAATTATCTTTAATTTAAAAATTGGTGGATGTTTTTGTAGCGATGGCGCTGGTGAGGCTGGAATGAAATTTATGATTTGTACCTCAAGGTTAGAAAATTCTGGCAGAACTATAGTTTAGAGGCCTTTAATTACAAGGGCTTTAGATCAGGCAGATCTTGTTTTAGTTTTATGGTTCCACTTTTAATAGCTTATTTAACTTCTCTAAGTCTTTGTTCCTTTACCTATAAAATGAGGATTAAAAAGAGCTACCTAGCATAGAGATTAAATTAGATAATGTATAATACTCCTCCCTAGGTGCCCTATATAAAGATAGTGATGATGATGATAATCATAAGCATAAGATGGTAGCTTTAGCTAAACTTTAGCCAGGCACTATTCATTTTAATAGTTACTGTAACTATTTAATCCTTGTAACGATCTTATTGTTCATATTGTATAAATAAGGACACAGAGGCAAGAGAAGGTAAATAATTTGCTCAAGTTAACTAAGGTGGAAGGGGCAGAGACAGTCATAAATAGTAGCAGTCATTTTTGTTACATTACTTTTAAGTATTTACTTTAAAACTTTTTTAAATAAATCATTTTTTCTATAGTCACTGAAAGAAAAAGAACTAGTAAATGAAAAATGTAAATTGGCAGAGATAGAGGAAATTAAATGTAGACAAGAAAAAGAAATTGCTAAATTGAGTGAAGAACTCAAGTCTCACAAGCAAGAAAGCATAAAGGTATGTGAAGATAATCATTGTTTTCCTTTTGTATTGTATTAGTGTTGTTAAAAAGATTTGTGTATATATACGTATGTGTGTGTATGTGTGTAGACACACATACACTTTATTTATTTTAGGACATACTATGTGCCAGGCACATTGTTTTGCTGTTTTTTGACAAATACTCTCACTCTCACAGTGCTCTTGGGTTGCATAATACCTATACACATACTGAAACTATGTTACCTTTGTTTTCAAATTACTGAATAAAAGCAAAGTAACCCTAAAAGTTTAGATTTTGTTGAGGTGATAATCGACAAGAGCTATCCGTTATGCTTATAGATGGTAAACTTCAAAATATGTAAGAGTTTAGAATTAAGATTTTAAGGGATTGTTTTTTTAATGGTTTTTCTTCCTAAAATCCTTTAATAATCTGTTGTTTAGAACATTTTTCCTATCATTAGCATGGCTGGCATGCCACCTGAAAATATTAACTGCTTATAATTTGCTTTGTAAAATGTTTGTAAAATGTCATTTTCTTAGAGAAAGGTTGGATTTTTCCCTTGAGTGCTCTCATAATACCTCTTATGTCTATCAGTATACTTGCCATTTTGCTTTATAATTACTTACCTCTTTATGTCATTATGTTCTTCCAGACTGACTTCCTTAAAGCAGGGAATATATATAATTCATCTTTATATATATCCCTAGAACCTAACACAGTGTGTGATGCCTAAATGTTGAACCAATAAATGCTTCCTAAATGAAGGGAAAATAGGGGGTAGAAATTTTTCACATAATTTAATCAAAACATATGCATGCAAGGCATCACTTGAATTTAAATGATTGTTGAGCAGGAAGTACATAATATTTCACCTTTTTAATCAACTGTTTGAAATACTGAACTTTAAGACTCTCATAAGAGGCTAAAACTCTTTGTTTATATTGTAATAAGTTGCATAAATTTCAGCTACATTTTTTTTTTTTTTTTTACTATAAAGGATGATTTATTTTGGCCTTACTTTCTCATAGGAGGTAACAAATCTCAAGGATGCCAAACAGCTTTTGATTCAGCAGAAATTAGAGCTTCAAGGGAAAGTAGATTCCCTGAAGGCAACCCTTGAACAGGAGAAGAAAACCCAGCAAATGCTAAAAGAGCAGATGAAAAAGGAAGAAGATGAGCTGAAGAAAGAATTTATGGAGAAGGAAGCTAAACTGGTAAGTTAGTGGTGGGAGGTGTGTTTTGTAATTGATTTTGTAAATTAATCCAGTAAGAGAGGATTTTTCTACTTAAAAGTTATGATTCAAATGCTCACCTAACATTTAATTTTTGATTTAAGACATCTGTTTAAATAGCTGACATGTGATTGGAAATATTTTATTCTATGATTATATTTTGGTTTATATAAGTGAAAATTCAATAAAACATGATGGGGGGGACACTTTTAGTGCCAGAAAAACAAACAAACCTATAACTATGTAGATTGAGGTAAATGGCATGAATGCTAATCACGTTAAACTCATTTGTTTGGTCAAACTGAATGTTGATAAGGGGGAAAGGAAACTTCAGTTTGGAATTACAATGACCAAAGTCTACTTTTCCTTCCCTAACTTGTGCATGCCAAATGGGAAGCATCTGGCTTTCCTCTGTTGAATTAAGTCCAAATATCCCCAGATAAATTGACTGCTGAATGTTTTCGTTGAAGAATTGCAATTTCAAGTTCACACAGTGATTTGAAGTATTGTTTTTTTGGCAGGTTGATAGACACAAAAGGATGCATTTGGAATTTGAGACATAAGAAAATGCCAGCTTTGTCTCCAGGGCACCTTGCTTTCCCTAACTATGTGTTCTTCCCCTGCTCTAGTGGAAAAAAGGAAAATCTCAAATTGCTTTACTTTAGTTTGATTTTATAAGAGGCTTGCTGATCACCATTTCAGTGTCATGACCATTGTCAGTTCAAATTACAGAGATGTTTGTGGAATCAGTTTTATTAGTGCCTTCTTCGCTGAAGAAGTAATATTATTTATGTTGCCAATATTTAAAATTCAACAACTTAAATTTTGCACTACTTTTGTAATAGGTTTTTTACCCACTGTTTTTCCTTTTCTCAGCTTTCCGAAATAAAAGAAAAAGAAGTAGGAATGAAGCAGCATGAAGAAAACGAGGCTAAACTTACCATGCAGATTACAGCATTAAATGAAAACTTGGGCACCATAAAGAAGGAGTGGCAGTCCAGTCAACGGAGAGTCAGTGAGCTTGAGAAACAGACGGACGACTTACGGGGTGAAATTGCAGTATTGGAAGCAACGGTTCAGAATAATCAAGATGAAAGGAGGGCACTACTAGAAAGGTGGTTGATGTCTAGTAAAATTAGTTTATTTCCATGCTAAGTGATAAAAAGGTTGTTGTATTCCACATTTAAAAAAATAGAAGTCTTGAGAAAAGTGCTCCAGCAGGTATTTAAGTAGTCATTGAAAAATTAACCCTTACAACAGAGTTGAAATTAATGTATTATGCTTAAAGTTACTAAAGTAGTTCATTATCTGTGTTCAGAGAGGGTCTTTAATGATTTTTTAAAAATGAATTGTTTTTGCAATCTATTCCAGGTGTCTTAAAGGAGAAGGTGAAATAGAAAAGCTTCAAACCAAAGTACTAGAATTGCAAAGAAAGCTGGATAATACAACTGCAGCAGTGCAGGAACTGGGCAGAGAGAATCAGTCCCTTCAAGTAAGTCACCTGGTGTATGAGGCAGTTTTTTAGTCTAGAATTTACCTCTTAGTGAAAAGCATATTTTCAACATTTAAAAAAAATCTCATATTTAATAATACTTTTGAATGGCTACTGCCCGTGTAGCAGTATTGCAGGTGTTACGGGTAATTAAATATAAGATTTAAAGAACTTATCTGAGACCCCAGTGATTAGAGAGCCACGTCACTCATAAATTGTCATTATTGGGAAAAGTCAAGAACACAAAAGGAATGAATGAGTTGCTACGTGATAAAGAAGTGATCTGATTATATGCTCAGAGTTCCAAGGAAGGATTGATCCTTAGGGTTAGAATGAATGGGAAATCACCAAAGGTTAGAAATTACCAATGCCTTTGAGGAATAAAACTTGCTTTGCTTTATTTATTTATTTATTGTCATTCAGACTTAATTATGTAACAACTTTTGATAATGGAAGTTGACCAAAGTATTTCTGATTTTTAAAATTTTATCCATTTTAAAACTTGGCCACCAAATTAGAAATTATCAATCATTCTTTACAGCATTGAATATTATGTTTTTTTTTTTTAATAGATCAAACATACACAAGCGTTGAATAGAAAGTGGGCTGAAGACAATGAAGTACAAAACTGTATGGCCTGTGGGAAAGGCTTTTCAGTAACAGTGAGACGGGTAAATGGTTTTGTTATATTGCTATAGTTCTTGATTTTATTCCTCAGTGACAATGTTTTAACCATCGAAATTGTCCTGCATTTGACAGATTTTAAAAGTTCTGCCATTTATTAACTTTAATTTACAACTACATAGAATAATTAAGTTTCATGAAATCTTGTTCCTGGTTAGTGTGTTTCAATTTTAGTTTTAAATTCAGTTATTACCTTTCTACTGAGTTACTCTCTTGGATAATCATTTTCTGAACCAGTGCATCAGTATTAAACTCATACGTTTTAGTCATCATTAGGTTCTCTTAAAGGAAGAAAAAGCAGAGATAAAAAAATCATTTAAAATAATGCCATTATGTGATGTTTCAAGTTTATATTCCTATTGAAGAAATTATGCCTGAAACATTTTGCAAATAGGAAAAGTTTTTCACCTGATAGAAGTGCTTTATTAAGCACTTTATTAAGCACTTTATTAAGGCATTAAAATGCCTCCTAAGGTTCTTCTGAGAATTCCAAGATAAATTCCATATTAAATGTTTAGTACAGTATCTGATTAAATAGGAAGCATTCAAATTAACTAAGGGATTAAATCGACATACTGAGATTTTATATTATTAAATGCTTATCACTTGAAAGTTAGTATACCTTCACAGTGAAGTTTGCTGTATTCTTGTAGTCTCATTAATACTTTTGGTATAGTTTTTATGCTTAAAAATGTTTAATTTTTGTCATTTACAGCATCACTGCAGACAATGTGGAAATATCTTCTGTGCTGAGTGTTCAGCCAAAAATGCCTTAACTCCTTCTTCCAAGAAGCCTGTTCGTGTCTGTGATGCATGTTTCAATGACTTGCAAGGATAATGGGTTATCGCAACTTCAGAGTAATATTACACTAACATTAGATTTTTAATAAATACACTTAATAGAGATCTTGGACTACTACTATTCGGTTTGGACAGTGGTTGCAATACTAAACCAAATTAGAATTCATATATTTTGGAATGTTATCAATATCAAGTAAAACTCTTCTATTTTTGTGAGACTCGAGCCCATCTTTCATTACTTTTTTCCATTTACCCTGGAACAGCTTTCATGCCAAGTTTAGAAGTAGCCAATGAAATGTAAATAAATTTTGGACGGAAAATAGCAATGTATTTTTTTAAATATAATTTCATTGTTCAGAAATGACATGAATGCACTTCCATAGCTTACTTCTTCTTTCTCCCCCATTTAGTGTCAAGAAATGTACAGGGGTGATGTTACCATATCAGATATGTTGCACAGTAACACTCTAATTATATTAAATATTCTCATTGTGAAATGCATAGAACTATAAAGCTTTTTTTCCCTTATACACAGGTCCATAGCTCAGTTGCATTGTTATGTTACAAATTTACTAAAGTGTTCCAAATACAGATTATATTTAAATATTAACCATGAATTCAAACATGGTTTTTATTTTAACAATATTGATTAAATTCTCTTGGGTGGATTTTATGAAAACCTCTGGAAAATTAATTTGCTTATTTTATGGTTATCCTTGGGTTGTATTTTAAAGATTAGGGTTAATTTTTCTTTTTGTCTTTTTCTGTTTCATTTTTAAACTCCCATGTAGTCTTAATTAAGAATCCTACAAAACTTCCCACCCTCATCCCCAGTTGGAAGGTGAATAATAGAAGTTGTATAATGGTCCTATTCTCTGTTTAAGTGGGAAGTCTTCTGAGATTAGCCTTCATTTTATATCCTCATTTTGTCTCTCCAGCATCTTCAAGAATCTGAATTTGCTTTTTTAATGGATCTGCTTTTTTCAAGGTAATTTGGTTTAACCTTCTCAAGCATAGCTCAGCTTCACTGTAATTGTTCTATAGATTTTGCATCTTAAAGCTAGTAACTGATATTGCTATAGTCTTAGCTGTGAAAACAAATATAAAATGCTAAGGAGACATTAAATATTCTGCTTTATATTCTCTTCTTACCTAATAGGGAAGAATTTTTTAAAGTTTTAAATTTGACTTAAATTTTAAAAGGTTCAGAATTTGGGGTTCCATATCAACTGTGTATCTGTTTACTTTGCAAAAATAATGCTATGAAATTACCTTGAAATAACAGTTGGATAATAGAGTATTGCCAAAAACAGATGTATTTAGGAATCCCCAAATTATAACTAGAACTGAAACAGAATGGCAAATTGAGGGTAATTAAAAATTAGTTTATTTGGATGCTGAACAATGGAATTGAACTTTAATTTATCATAGTCTTATTAATTTGGAAAATTGGAGAACATCTGAAGAGAAAACTCATTAATATTGGTTTATTGCTCTAAGAAGAAATGTAAAGATATATATTCATTCAGTGCAATCATTTGGTAATAGGGAAGGATGGGAGCTAATATTTCATTTACAATACATAGTTTATAATGTACACTTGCTTTCAAATATCATGCTGAAATCACATTATCATGTTTATGCTCTTCCTATAATACATACAAACAAAGAGATTGCCATATATTCATTTAATTATTTAAAAAACCCATTTAAGTAAACTCTGTTGTCAGTAGCTACTAAGGACCCTGACTGAGTCCCTGGACTCGGATAAACATATATCCTTGAGCATACAGAATGAAGAAATACAGTGGATCTTTATTAAAAATAAGTTGGATAACAAAAATTGAGCTAAAATCATTTATGCATTTTCATATAAATTCTTTCAAATAGTCTTAATTCTACACTTATAAGTAAATTAATAAGCATGTTGGAAAAACATATTCACAGCACCATTGTTATTTTTTTATGATATGAAACTTCACGGGAATTCTGGCTTAGAATATCTGTTCACTCATCTCCTAATTGGGTGCACTGAAGGCCTTTCCCTGCCTTGTCCCCCCACCCACATATTCATAAAAATTTGTGGGGACAACAAATACAACCATATGTATTTGAGTGATTTTCTACTTTTCATCTAGCTAATCTCACTTCCTAGGCCCCAAATAATTAGGCTATTATATTTAGAAATGAAACTTAATATTTTGCTATTAATTTCACCAATAAGGTGTTTTGGAAACAAAAATTAAAGAGTTTTCTGTTTCTTTTAATTAAAAAGTCATCTTCTGAGTGCTTATTGGTTCTACATTTTAGATGTCTGCTGGTACTATTTGTCAGTGATTTACAGCTGGCACGTATGGAGTTCCAGCTCTAATGCAAAGCCTATTGGCATCGCGTGTTAGTAAATTCTAAACCCAAGCACAGAAACGTGAGTTAAAATCAAGTCTTGCTGGGTTAGTGTACAATAAACTATACCTACAGAATTTTTAGTAGAAAGAAGACAAGCTGCTGGTATAGGATTTGTTTATTTTGAAGAAAAGAGGGAAACAAACACAAAAACCTCAATGCAGTGTATAATTTTGTTCAACTACCTCTTAACGTGGAATTAGCTAGTTTAATAGTTTCTTCACAGTAATGTTACATAGTAACTGCCAAATTTGTTAGTTCGCCATCTCTCTTGAAAAGGCTTTATGATTATTTTATAGTTTTGGGAACTTTAAAGCCACTTTTTTTTAACCTTGCATTTGCATAAAGATGTTTAGCTTTTAAGTGGAAAGCGAATTATGATCATATATTTTGATATTCATGACCTATTTGACTATAGCAGTTTTTTTTAAATGCACTTTGGCTATGAAACCATGGATGATTTGATCCATAAAATTTAAACGTGCCATCAATTTAGTGTTCCTAGACAAGAGCTTGATGAATGGTATTCTGTAATTATATAACGTACCACACATTATTGTCTTAATTGCCCTTTGCCTGAATTTTAATGATCAGTTATTGTTGCAAATGTGAATACTGTGCATAAACTTACTAAATTTATGTAAAATTGTATAAAATAGAATTGGAAATAGCTAGGTTCTCTCCCTGTAGAAGTAGTGAATTTATTGTAACATGATGCAGTTATGTATATGACATTCTGTACTTCTTGAACTGGATCATATATTCATAACTTATGTAGATACTTTTGCATGAATATTTTGTTTAGTTTTTGGATTCATTGTATTTACTACTTGTGATCATGTAGTTGTGCCTTATTTGTGAGAGAGTTTAGCTCAGTAAATACTGTGGTTTCTAAACTCAGTGAGTGGAAGGTTATTGATTATATATGTAACTGATAAATTATATAACATTTGAATCTGTATAAAGAAGAATGGAAGAATCCTTTATTGAATTGTTGCTTTTTTAAAAAATATGCTAAAGATATTAAAAATAATTTCTAGTAGATATATTCTGTGACTAAATTATTTTGTCTATTTAAAAGAGGTAAGATATTAGCCATTTTACATTAATTTATTTACAGATTTAGAACTTCGCACTTGGATATAGACAATGGGTGTGCTGTATTTTTTTAAATTAATTTTTATTGGAGTATAGTTGCTTTACAATGTTGTGTTAGTTTCTAGTGTACAGCGAAGTGAATCAGCTATACGTATACATATATCCCCTTTTTGGATTTTCTTCCCATTTAGGTCACCACAGAGCACTGAATAGAGTTCCCTGTGCTATACAGTAGGTTCTCATTAGTTAGTTATCTATTTTATACATACTATCAATAGTGTGTGTATATATATGTCAATCCCAACCTCACAATGGGTGTGCTTTAATGTTCAACTAAGAATAGTAATTAAGTTCATATTTCAAGAGAAATTACTAATGCTATTTTGCTCGAGACATCCCCTTCTCATTTCATTCATTGAGAAAAATTAGCAAAACTAAAAAATATTAAACAATATTAATCTCTTCTTTCATTGTACATTTAATACCCAGGTGACCATTTCAAGGCTCAATGTACCATTGCTTTTTACTGATTTTTTTCCCCTGGAAACCAAAGTTCCAGAAGTGATTTTTCATTTTACTCTAATGTGTTTCCCTCTGAAGAGAATAATGTGTATATCCTCAAGCACTTAATATATTATATATTAGATATGCTCTTTTATGAGCTTTATAGAATTTCACTTTAAGTACATAGTATATTCTTTTAAGTTTTATCTTATTGTGGTAAGAACAGTTAACATGAGATCTACTCATTGTAAAAGTAGTACAACTACTTTTGTCGAGAGTAGTACAACTCTCGACAACTCTTGTAAAAGTGTACAGTACAGCAGATCTCCCGAGCTTACTCATTTTGCTTAACTGGAACTTTATGCCCATTGATTAGTAACTCCCCATTTCCCCCTACCCCCAGCCTCTGGCAACTACCATTCCACTCTTTTTGATTCTATGAATTTGAGTATTTTAGAAATCTCATATAAGTGGAATCATGCAGTATTTGTCTTTCTGTGACTGACTTATTTCCCTTAGCATAATGTCCTCAAGGTTCATCTATGTTGTTTCATATTTTTCAAGGCTGAATAGAATTCCACTGTATGTACGTACCAGGGTTTCTTGATCCACTCATCTGTTGGTGAACATTAAGGTTTTTTCCACATCTTGGCTATTACGACTAGTGCTGCAGTGAACACAGAAGTGCTAATATTTCTTTGCATATTTTAAAGCTGTTTTACATCTTAACTAATTAAATTTACATGTTAATTTAGTCAATCTTTTTCTCCCTTTAATGAGATTTAAGGGAGAAAATAGTTTTATACCTATAAACAAATATATGTTTACTGGACTCGGACTAAAAGGAATTTTGGGAGATCACCTAGTCCATTGCCCTTTTCCTAAGTTGGCTGATATCTAGAAATCCTTGCAAGACAATTGTTATTTTTTTTCTAAAAAAATACATATTTTTCATCTCTAAGAACTCACTTGAAATTTGTTCTCCTGTACTTTGCCTTTTTTTCTCATTTATTCTTAGGCATTGACCATAGTTACTGCTTTCCTGATTTTCCTTTCATTTTCACTTACTCCTAATAAATATGACATTATTATACAGGGGCTGTGACCCTCCATTCTAATGGTGCTTGGCCCTTAAAAAGAACTGTTATGCTGCACTTGTCTATACTGCCTGGTTTACATGGTGAAATCACATTTTTCTCAGAGAATTAACTGTGCACGTGACTTCCCCAAGCATCATCCTTTCTATCCCATACTCCAGCTTAAGGAGATCAGTTAAGGTACCATTTGTCTTGCAGTCCAAGTTGATAAATTTACTACTTCCATTTTGGAAACTGCAAAAGATACCATGTCTGAAATTGAAATCTGTGGATTTCCTTTTGATATAATCTGACTATAAGAACTAGTTCCTTACATGCAGTTAACAGTATATTCCACCATGATAATAGTTCAAGCTGTCTTTCTTAAGAAATTCTAATGATGTTTCAAGTCCTGCCAAATAAGACGAAGTAACTGTACTGTGCTCACACACACACACACACACACACACACACACACACACACACACATACACATTCAAAACCAGAAAGAAGTTTTATGACAAACTCCACTGTTCTTCAAAAAGTGAGATTTAGAGAAAGATATCCTACTATTTCTATGACATTTCCCAAGTAAAACTGTTAACTGGTGAAACTGGAACAGATATTTGCTTTTTCTTTCTTAAAACAATGGAATTTAGTCTTTGGGATTTTCTCCTTCCATGTTAAGACTTATATAAAGTATACCTGAGATAAATAAACTGTTGGCGACTAGGAATTTAAAAACTGCTAAGATGGAGACCTTATTATTCATTGCTTAGTATGTTAAAAGAGCAATCAAACTTTGTATGAGGTAGGACTGTAGAGCAGTAAGGCTGATTTATAAGTCATGTAGGAAACTTGGTTTCATTACAGATATACATAGTAAGATGCTAGAATTCATATCAGATGCAAGCAGTGGGCATTGTTTTCCTCCTGATACTGCATTTACCTGATCATTCACCTTTTACGAATTATAATAGCATCATACTTCCCTCGCCCCTCTTGCAAGCCTGACTGAAGCACTATAACATAGTCTGGATATCAGCATGTATACACTTACCAAGAAATTCCTTCCGGTTCAAATTTGTTGCAGCCATTATTACTCTACCCTGAGGAATTTCCTAGCTTAAATTCTGGAACTTCTTTAAAATGCACATTTTCTTTTAGCTCATTACTAGGTAAGTGTTACAAGTTTGAATGAAAGAATACCTTAATCCCTAATGTCTAAAAAGGTGTGCCACTTGTTTTAGGTCCCTAAATTTCCGAGGATTCTGCAGGCAAAGTGAATAAGGACATCTTCTTGGTTTCCTGACTCTTGGTGAAGCAAGAGATTGCTGCTGTTAATTGTGCAATCCATGTTTTCTGTTAAGAAAGAAAAAAGAAATATATAGAGAGAAGAGACTGTTAAATTTCTCACATATTTGGATTAATATTTCCCTTTGTATTTGTTGACTCGCTCTTTAAAACTGAAGACTGATTAAACATTTGCATGTTTCCCATTTTCTCTCTTAAATCGAATATATCATAAATATCTCTAATCACATATGAAAATGCAAATGGATTAGATGAGTATGGTATGCAAGTTGGATAAACAGTTGTGAGTAATCAAGAAACCATAATAGTCAATGATGGCTAATTACAAAGATGAATACTGGGAATATAAGTAGTTTGAAAGCTGAATTTCTTGAATTTCCACTTTGTGTGGAAACAGAAGTTATTAATCAGTGGCATAACTTGAAAAACAGACTGAGGGAAGAAATTGACTCCTTGAAAATAATGTAGTCTTCCATTAATTGTCTGGCCACATTGCTGCCCTGATGAAAGCCTACTAGAGGAAAGACAAAAATGGAAACTTCTAAGATAAAGAAACCAGAGTCAGATAGGCAGCTGCTCTTCAGCTCCATAGCTGTAAAAACAGTAGCATAGTTTCAAAGGGTAAAGAGAAGACTTGACACAGTTCATTTCTGCAGGAGCCCCTCACTTAAGCTGGCATCATACTGTTTGCATACTGGGGCTTTGGAAATTGATCGGAGCATCTTAAAAATCAAGCATGCAATCCAAAGCAGTTCTTCCCCCATTTCCTACAGACCCCCCCAGAAGTCAGAGGCAGCTCTTGAGCTTCTGCCACAGGAGAAAATGAGGGAGGCTGTGTCAACACTGGGGACGTAAGAAGATGGTCAGTTCTGAGGTCTCTGAGCCTGATATGGTCTAGATATTCATATCCTTCCCCTCCTTCCAACCTACCCCCTTCCCAAAGCAGGAGAGGAAAATACACAAAACTTTCCATTCACTGTTCCTTAATGAGCTTGGGGTGTGATTTTTTTCCTTAAGTCTGAAGAATCAAAACCTACAAAATTGAAATACATACCTTGATGTTTTCTGTTTGGGCTTGTAATAAGAATGCTGCTATACACTGTCGATAGCTGTTTTCATGTTGTATGAGGAAAGAATTTCTCAGCCCAAAGACTAGAAAAACATTAAAGACAAAGAGCCAAAGCATTTAATATGAAATCCACAGTTTCTCAGTACAAGAACCTGGATTTTTGTTTGTTTATTAATGAGTGTGGGAGGTTTATGTCAATTAAAAAAGAATCTGATTCCAAGACCAAGACTTCACTGCTATGTCCAAAGAGAGCCCACTTAAATATGAAAACCTTTTCTTCCTTAGCCAATGACTTCTGGGGCTTGAGGAAATAAATGCATTTATGGCTTAAGTGATGGAAAATGTGTTCCTTCCCAAGGAAAAAGCTTAGCATAATAGGTAGATTTTGTGTGTGTAAAATATAAATACAAATACGAAAAATAATACAATCATTGTTTCTTTGACCTCCACCACTCCTTTTAAAAATGTTTTATTTTGGTACTTAAAGGGAAGTCACATCAAAACAACAGTTAAACAAATTAAGATGTAGCAAAAATACAAAACCACCTGAATGCTTCACAGCAGTCCAAGAAAAGCCAAAAAAATGGACTCAAATAAAATCCAGCATCCACCAAATTATGTGAAATGTAAAACAAACAAAAAAAATGTTGGCATGGTTTCTGTGTTTGAAAAGAAACAGTCTGTTCTGTCATTTCCTAGCTGGTGTCTTAAAGAAATGATAGGAGATACTAGGAGAGCAGATTTTCCTTTTTTTATACAGCTGGAGCTCTTAAAATGAAAGTCTCTTCCTTGAATTATTTATACAGCACCAGGAATAAAATTTTGCAGCCTATACATTCTTTCTACAGTCAATTTATGTTTAGGAACAAACAAAACCAAACCAGGGCTGGCTCCGGGTCAAACCAAGTACTTCAGAGAGGAGGAGGAGAACACTGACTCTTCCTGGATGATCGTTACGCTGATGCTTGCTCACGGTCATTATTTCTGTTCCTTGAAGTTGGTGGGTTTAATTCAGACTCACTGAGGCAAGTTGGGCCTCATTTCAGAATCGAAGCAAATGTGAGACTTTTATTTTCTTAACTGCAAGAACTACTTCACTATTACAGATTGTAATAGTCTAAACCTCGTAATTCCTAAACTCTACACAACAAAGGCTGTCAAGGTCATGAAATTCTGTCCAGCTTCTCTGGGGTGAGAGGACTTAAACCTATTAAAATGACTTTCTGGAAAAAAGATCTGGCTGTTTTTGTTTTACTCCCTGATTTTTCTCCTTATAAATTCCCTGTAGTAAGTGAGGCTTTAAAGATCAGGTTGTTGTTCTTGGCTGGATTTCAGAATCCATGTTCCTCAAAATTGTAACTGTAGTTCTCAGTTATTTAAGGTATCCCTCATCTGTTTCGTTTGTAATATGGCTACTAAGGGCTTAATAAACAAAATAGCTAGGCTTAGAAAATAAAATAAGGAGATAATAAATGGTCAGGAATAGCTTTTTTCTCCCTGATGTTCTAATATAATGATTAACAATTAATAGTTGACATCATTTATTCAGCACTTACTATGTACTAGGCACAGTGCTATGTATTTTTTTTCCTTTTTGTGTCATTTAAACCACACAGCAACTGTATAAGATAGGTCAACTAACCCCAAATAGCCAAAACAATCTTGAGAAAGAAGAATGGAGCTGGAGGGATCACACTCCCTGACTTAAGACTATACTGCAAAGCTGCAGTATGGCACCAGCACAAAAACAGATACAAAGATCAGTGGAACAGGATAGAAAGCCCAGAAATAAACCCACGCACTTACGGTCAATTAACCTACAACAAAGGAGGCAAGAATATACAATGGAGAAAAGACTGTCTCTTCAATAAGTTGTGCTGGGTAAACTGGACAGTTATTGTAAAAGAATGAAATTAGAATGTTCTCTAACACCATACAGAAAAATAAACTCAAAATGGATTAAAGACCTAAAAGTAAGACCAGATACTATAAAACTCCTAGAGGAAAACATAAGCAGGACACTCTCTGACATAAATTAAGGAGATATTTTAAGCAGCAGTAAGCAGCAATATTTCTTTGGATCCATCTCCTAGAGTAATGAAAACAAAAGCAAAAATAAACAAATGGGACCTAATTAAACTTAAAAGCTTTTGCACAGCAAAGGAAACCATAAAACAAAAAGACAACCTACAGAATAGGAGAAAATATTTGCAAATGATGCGACCGACAAGGGATTAATTTCCAAAATATACCAAGAGCTTATAAAACAACCCATCAAAAAATGGGCAGAAGACCTAAATAGACATTTCTCCAAAGAAGATACACAGATGGCTACAGGCACATGAAAAGATGCTCAACATCACAAATTATCAGAGAAATGCAAATAAAAACTACAATGAGGTATCACCTCACCCTGGTCAGAATGGCCATTATCAAAACATCTACAAATAATAAGCTGGAGAGGGTGTAGAGAAAAGGGAATCCTCTTACACTGTTGGTGGGAATGTAAACTGGTGCAGCCACTATGGAGAACAGTATGGACGTTCATTAAAAAACTAAAAATAGCGTTACCATATGATCCAGCAATCCTACTTCTGGGCATATATCTGGAAAAGATAAAAACTATGATTTGTAAAGCTACATGCACCCCCAGTGTTCATAGCAGCACTATTTACAGTAGCCAAGACATGGAAACAACCTAAATGTCCATCGACAGATGAATGGATAAGGATGATGTGGTGTGTGATGTGTATACACACACACATACACACACACACACACACACACACTGGAATATTAGCCGTAAAAAAGAATGAAATAATGCCATTTACAGCAACATGGACGGACCTAGAGATTATCATATAAAGTGAAGTAAGTCTGAGAAATACAAATATCATATGATACCACTTATATGTGGTAATCTAAAAAAGAGATACAAATGAACTTATTTATAAAACAGAAATAGACTCACAGACATGGAAAACAAATTTATGGTTACCAAAGAGGAAAGGTGGGGGAGGGATAAATTAGGAATTTGGGATTAACAGGTACACACTACTATATATAGAATAAACAACAAGGACCTACTGTGTAGCACAGGGAACTAAGCTCAATATCTTGTAATAACCTATAATGGAAAAGAATCTGAAAAAGAATATATATGTATGTATAACTGAATCATTTTGTTGTATACTTGGAACACTGTAAATCCACTATACTTCAATTAAAAAAAAAAAAGGTCAACTAATTCCCACTTACAAATGAGGGCACAGATTAGGTGAATTTTTCTAAGGTCACACAGCTTGTGAATAATATAGCCAGGATTTGAAACTAGGTCTCTGTCACTGCAAAGCACAATCTCTTCTTTTTTCAGACTTTACTCTGTCTCACTCTACAGCTATTCTACCTCATGCACTGTATCTGAACAGTTAAAATAACCACCAGAGCAATGAGAAAAATATTTAAAAAAAAGAAATGAAATGGTAGTGACAAGTCAAAAAGTAACAAAAGATGGTGGAAGTATGGTTTTTAAAAAGGTATTGATTTTATTAAAAAAAAAAAAAAAGAACAAGGAATACAGGAGAGAAAACATGTGTCTCCCAAGGGAATCCTGTGATGTCAGATTTCCCATAAAGTCCAGCTGGCTGCCAGGGCTGTGGCTGACCTGAGCCCACGCTGCTTCCCTCTCTTGCTTGGGGGATCTGACACCTTCCTCCACTCACATCCATTTATCATGGCAGAATCTTCTAACTATGGCCACTGTAGTAAGAAGGTTGTGCTCCTCTGAGATGCCCCTTTTTAGGCTTGCTCGGGAAAGCTCTCTGGTTTATGCAGACTTTGGCCTGTGACAGTGATTGGTCCGTGCCAAATCTGATCTAAGAGGCCTTAAGGCCTGACCAGTTGCTTTTCAGCAAATCTTAGCAGACACAGAAAGAACAGACAAAGGAGGCAGAAGGCTCTAGTTCTGGATACAGGTTCCCCTCATTGGCGCCCTGCTGCTCTTGGGGAGAGAGTTTGCATCCATTCATGAGTTAAACATTTAAATATACAACTTAGTTACATAACTTAATGATGCGAATTTTTGCTATGATTATCATTCATCGGTGTATTCACTGTGTAATGTGGCTCTGCTGAGTACAGGCGGGTCCTGTGCTAATGACGGGTGCTCTGGGCTTGGCTGCTGGGGTGGGAACTGCAGGACATGGACAGTGCTCCCTCTCTTCCTGCTCCTCCCTTGGGACAGGAAGGCACTCCCCTCCTGCCTGGCTTTGCTGGTCTTCTAGCAGCCTGTCCCCAGGAAAGAATGACGGATGCTTCCTTCTGAACACTGCTGCCACCCACCCAGTACTAAGTAGGCCAGAATGTCCTTCAAGTCCCTCCGAGGCCCAGGGCTTTCCTGACAGGATTTATTGATCTTTCGTTGTTCTGAGAGCTCCATCTTTGTAACTCCAGGGCACTTACAGAGTGCCTGGTTCACAGGAGACACTCAGGAAATGCTTGAAAAATAAAAATATACATTTCTGATCTATACACATGACATATATGTGTATATGTATGTACATATACATATTTATATATTTATTTCTGGCATTTTTCTATAGAGCAATTGCAATAAAATATCTTAGGATTGCATAGCATGTCATGGTTTACCAGTGCTTTAACAATAGCAATAGTACTAAAAATGGTTAACAGAATAACAATCCTAATAATAGCTGTCATTTATTGAGTGCTTTACCTGCATTATTTCATTTAATTCTCATGACAGCTCACTGGGGTAGATATTATCCTGATTTTACCAAGATGAATCTGTGGCTTAGAAAATTTAAGTACCTTGCACACAGGGTCACACAGCTAGCAAGTGGCAGAGCTGGGTCATCCAAGCACTGGAAGCAAGTCCAATACTCTTTCCATAACTAGCCTGTAGAGTGAGTGATACTTAGCTACACAGGAACCCAGTATTATCTTTCATGAAGATTTGAATTAGATTCATGTCCTGTTACCAAAAAAGGCCAACATAAAACTCTGGGATAGCAAACAGATGAGCTGAATGATGAAAATAGACACATACCTGACATGTGGAGTGGATCGAGACCTCTGACAACCAATCTGTCTAGTGGAATGGGCTGATCGAGTACCATACATGAACCACCTTCTTTGATTACTGTTTGTAGCTCAGGAATAAGTGAAGGGCACATTAAACCAGGGTCTGAGCCTCCAAGTTTCTAAAATTAAGGAGGAAAATAATGCAATAAGTAGGAAGTAAATATTGATGCACATACTTAAGGTACATCCTTAAGTAAACTGATTTTTAGAAACAACTGCTTGAAATCTAGCTTACTATTCTTTCTGGATCTTGAAAAGCATTTCCCAAAGTACACAGTGATTTAAAGCATAGTGTTTCTGATCCCCAAGTTTAATTACCTGAATAAATAAAAGGGTAATTTCATAGCTGGGAAACATTTAAATCATTATCACATCAATGGGAAGATCTTCATTTCCACAGTATCCCTCTATGGTACTGAGTTAAATGAACAAGAAAGAGAAGCCTCATGTTGGCTAACTCTGTCCATGGGATCTTATACTAAAATCTACATAAATAAATTCCATGCTCTATGATCTGTAAATAACTGAAATTGTTTTGAATATATAAAATACTGAATTTTTTTAAAAAAGGGTGTCAAAGATTGGGATGTACGTGAAGTAATTTGTGCATTAAATAGTGAAGAGAAATTTAAAACAGATAACATTCCTTATTTCTTTTTCCAAAAAAATAAATGAAACCTGGTGTCTTCTCTGGGTGGTTCTCTCAGATTTATCAGACGGAAGAATTTAAAGAGGAATTTAAAACAGATAACATTACTTATTTTGGAATCAAGTTGTGAAGCATGAAACCAGAATATTATCTTATAATATGGCCAATAATGGGCTGCCACTAGTTCGTGGGCTCTGATTTGTGCCATTATGTAAAGAGAAGGTAAGCTGTGCTTAACGTCAGGTTTTTGAAGGGGACAGAGATTTTTCAGAGCTTGCCTGTTCAGACATGCTAGCCTGGGTAGCTGAAAATAAGAGGCCATCCAAGTCTCAAAACTGTGACTTAATATTCTCCAACACACATTCCCTCCTCAACCACTGATCAACTATGCACGGATTGATTAATGGGTGTCTATTTTATTGCTTAAAGACCCTTAAATTATTTAGCTCAACTAACCAACATGCCATCTAGAAGCTTAGGTTATTAAAAGATCTGAGAGATCTAGTCTCATAATCTTACATCTGTGTAAGGCTAGTCGGTTAGTAAAGAAGTGAGTGGGTTAGAACAACATTAGTTATCTCTGACAGCCAAAAACATACTGCACAGCCTCTTCCCATCTCTAAGGGCAGGTGTCTGAGAGCTGCAGAGGAGGCCTCTTCCTGAAAGCACTCACACACACCAGTCAGGGAACAACTGTGAAATGGGACATTAGATAGAAAGCCTTTGGTGGACCATGAGACCCATGGCTTATCGGGGAGTAACGACAGTAATGGTAACCATTAATACTTAAGGGAGAAATCCCTATTCTTAGAAGAGATTTTGTGGCTCTAGCCCCTGGTGACTCGTTTTTTTTCTGTGATGCCAACTGTACATTTGTTTGGCTTCTGCAGTTCTTAATTACAGGCAGACACTGAGAGACCAGGGCTCCTTCCCACCTGCAGCCCCCAAAGCATCATTTCTCAGGAAGAACGTGAGAACGGGTGGTAGATACCACCTCAGCACTTGGCAGCAGACGGTTTAGAGAGGCCCCCTGCTCTGGCAGCTTTTGTTGTGGTAGTCAATTTGGATGAGGAAAAGGCGGATATGGACAAAAGTATCTTAATTTCATTTGCTGAGACAGGCCGGGCATAAAGCCCTGTGGCTTCTGGGACTCACCTCAGAAGTATACAGACTAAGTCATTCTAAAAATATACACACGCTTTGACATCCTTAAGAAATGGGACTTGCTTTTGTTACTGTTGTTTTTCAGTCCAGCACTCTACGATGGAAAAAGCCAATATTTTTAAATGCCTCCATTTTTTAGAGGGTAAAGTCCGATTTGATGTATAAGAATCTTTTCTCTTTTTAACTCAACTTATTCAGAAATATTTCTAAACTCATTTAGCAGAATTATTTAGAGACAACAGCATTTTACCTTTTTGTTGCGCTTAGTTTTCGTAACTAAGAGGAAATCATCAAAGAGAAACAGATAAACATCTAGGAATCTTGTGCTTTCTGAGGAAAGAAAGAAGATGAAATTGGGGCTGGAAACAGTAAGCAGAGGTTTTTTTTTTTTTCTTTTTAAATCAAAGAATCCCTTAGAAAACAACACAGGCCAGGGATCAGGGCACACGAGGCTTGCAGCTCAGGGGGCTCTAATCACGTGGGTCAGAAAACTGCATTATGGTTGAATTGACTTCTCCCTAAGGCAGGGACTTGATGTGAGCCCACCCTTCCAACTTTAAAGACATTGTATTTGTAAGGCATTTCATGTGGACCTAAGGTTACTTGGATATTTGTCGTGGTTTCAGCTGAGCCTAGGACACATCTATTGACTAACAGAACTCCAGCATTTTGGCCTCTTGACTCATCTGTGTGGTCATTGGCAAAGGTATACATTACCAGAAAAAAAGGCACTTCGTCGTAGCTGTGGACTGAATTGCATCTCCCCCCAAATTCTATGTGGAAGCCCTACCCCCCTCCCCACTGTGTATTTGGAATAAGGAAGTAATTAAGATTAAATGAAAGCTTAAGGGAGGACCCCTGATCTGACAGGGTGAATGTCATCCCCAGAGCATGCTCTCTCTCTCTCTCTCTGCCACGCGTGGACACTGAGAAAGCTGGAAAGAGAGCTTTCACCAGAAACTGAATCAGCTGGCAACTTGACCTTGAACTCCCAGCCTCCAGAACTGTGAGAAATAAATGTCTGTTGTTTAAGCCACCCAGTCTGTGGTATTTTGTTATGGTAGCCCTAGCTGATTAAGACAGTCACTAAAACAATTTGTTTCTTAAGTTTTACAATGTGTCTATACAAGCTTTAAATAATCTTCATGGGGCTTCCCTGGTGGCGCAGTGGTTGAGAATCTGCCTGCCAATGCAGGGGACACGGGTTCGAGCCCTGGTCTGGGAGGATCCCACATGCCGTGGAGCAACTAAGCCCGTGAGCCACAACTACTGAGCCTGCGCGTCTGGAGCCTGTGCTCCGCAATGGGAGAGGCCACGACAGTGAAAGGCCCGCGCACCGCAATGAAGAGTGGCCCCCACTTCCCACAACTAGAGAAAGCCCTCGCACAGAAACGAAGACCCAACACAGCCAAAAATAAATATTAAAAAAAAAAAAATAATAATCTTCATGAAGCTTTATATTTACAAATATATTTCTGATATCACTTTTGATAATAACTGAAGGCAAATAGGCTTTTCTACTTTTCCCTAAGAAGGGGATACTCGTAGAAGAGAAATAAAATATTAGAATGAGATATTCCCCTCTCAATTTAACTCTATCCCTTAGAAATTAGAAAAAGAAATGGTTAGTGAAGTCAGAAAGAGAAAAACAAATATCGTATATTAACGCATATATGTGGAACCTAGAAAAATGGTACAGATGAACCGGTTTGCAGGGCAGAAATTGAGACACAGATGTAGAGAACAAACGTATGGACGCTGGGGGGGAAAGTGGCGGGGCATTGGTGGTAGTGGTGGGATGAATTGGGAGACTGGGATTGACATATATACACTAATATGTATAAAATAGATAACTAATAAGAACCTGCTGTATAAAAAAATAAATAAAATTCAAAAATTAAACAAAGAAAAAATTTTAATTTTTTAAATTAGAATTTTTTAAAATTAAAAATTTAAATTAATTTTTAATTTAAAATTAATCTGACAAAAGTTACCCTTTCCAAAAGTTCCCAAAATAGTAATTTATATTCACATACCAAAAAAAAAAAAAAAAAAAAGAAATGGTTAAATTTAAATGATTTTAGAGGAATAGGCCGTCCTTGAGGGGGATGTGACAGGCACTTAAAGTAAATATAAGAAAAATCAGTAAATATTTTTTATTATTCTATTTTATTTATTTATATTTCTCTAGAAGTTCTTTCTCATATACATTTACCTGTGGAAACGAGATGCCTAAGGTTAAATTAATAAATAAAATATCTGGGATTCATTTTTAGTCTAAGTTTACAGGAAAGATACTTCCTATATCTGCATAGAAATTAGATATTTTATTCAATCTTGAATTGTCCTTGAATAGTTTTTTTTAATGTTTTCTATCACTACTAGAAACTCCTTTTTGCAAATTGGGCTGCAGTAAAGACTGCTGGTTGTCCCTTAAAAACCATTCTTCCCTTCTTTTGTAGTAATGAAATTTCCAAGTTTTAGTGGGTAGATGTTCACTGTGAATAAATACTACATCTCCCAGCTTTCCTTGTAGCTAAATATGACCAAGTGACTAAATTCTGACCAATGGAATACGAGCTAGAATGTAGGCAAATTGGTGACTCACCTTGGGGCCACAGAAGAAAGCAGTCTCTAGGATGGCAGAGCAAAAGGACATAAGAAATCCAGATCCCTTGTGGCTTCATGGAGTAAAGCTGTCATATAGCTCAGAATTTTACGTGTGAGATAAATAAACCGGTCTGTCTCCAAGAGCTGGCTTAATATCCTAACTAACACATAGGGTGAGGAATGGGACATTTGGACAATGCTAGACCTTTAAGACCTGTTAAATATTGCTTTCCCCACCCTCTGCCACTCCTATCTGAATTAGGTGAATGATCATTGTCAAAATGAAATAGCTTTGTTTTCTCCTTCTAACTTCAAGTATTTTAACAAACAGGTATGAGCATCTTCTATGTCCTAGACTTCATTCTAGGAAATGATGATTATTTTAGCTACCGTTTATTGAGGCCCTAGTTTTCCACCAAGCAGTCAACAAATACTGAGCACCTCCTATGCATCAATGATTAAGACAAAATCTCTCCTTCAAAGAGCTTTAATTATAGTGGGAGCAGATACATAATAAACACAAACACGATTTAAGGTAAATTCAAGAACTGATAGTGCTAAAGTAAATATGGGATTACGAAAAAGGATGACTAAGGAGGAAGACTGTAGGCATAAAGTTAGAGTATTCACATTTATCATCCCAGGAGTTTGAAGCTATGTGCCACACAACCAGATACGAGACTTAACAAACTTGTGCGGTTCTAACTCGATTAGGTATTTATTTTTTCTCAAACAGTCTGGCCTGTGGGGTTTTCATCACACTGCTAGAGAACAGAGCAGCGTCACTGACTTATTCTAGTTCTGCAGCAGCTTGAACAACGTGTGTTCTCTAGGTGCTACAGCTGCTGGGCCATCCTATTTGCCTGAACTTTACCTCTTTTTCTATTTAGAAATACCAGTCTGTGGGGAGCATGCTGGCATGAATTCCAGTGGGAAGCTGGTTATGCTCCAAAAGTTATAAAAACTTGGACCTTCTGGGAATGAGAAAATGCACTTAATTTCAACACTACAGTTTTTAAGGCTAGAAGAAATTTTGGAACATAATATATTAGTGGTGGATACCATCGTCATCATGGTTATCACCATCACCATCATCATCATCATCAATATTTACAGAAGAGATTAAGAGAATTTAAACAATTTCCCCAAAGCCCACAGTTGGGGCTAGACCCCCTAATTCTTGGTCCAATGCTTTTTCCATTCAAAATGATGTCCTGTTTCTTCTAACACTATTACCCCCACCGACACCATATCTCTATGCCAACTCCGAGCCAAAGTCCCAGTGACTTTAAACTTGATTTGACACTACTATATGACACACCCCTCTCTGGTGAAATCTGACTAACAGCATGTGCTGTCAGACAGGAGCCTGGTGTTAGTAATGCTTACGTAGGTCATCGCCATTCTACCACATTTGACTCTACAAGAAACTTTTCCTGAAAAGTTGGGTTGAACCATAACGACTCCTTCTTAGGCCAGTCTCCCACCCATGCTTCCATGACAAGCACCCCCATCCCACTTGATATGAGTACACATATGACGCGGCTTTTCACCAAGAGATTTTTCATGGTCACGTTCATCCAGCCTCTACGTGGCCTCCCATCACGTCCACACCTGAACCCTAAAACTGACTCCCTGACCCACTCCCTGCGTCACCCTCAGGGTCATCTACCAACCTTTCAGGCAGATAGATAAGCACACTTGAAGGTGTTCGACTCATTTCCTCTTCATCCATTTTATCAATCATAAAGTCCTCCTGTTTTTGCCTTTGAAATAGCTCTCACATTTATCCTTTTTGATCCACGCCCATTTCTAACATTTTAGGATAGGCTGGTGCGTCTCACAGTTGGGAATTTGGTAGATAGGGGGAAGAGGTGAAATAAAATCTCTCATGATTCCAGGTGGAGGCCAATTTTGCAGGGAAAGGCAAAGGATTGCACGCAGAACTGTGTTTTGCTTCATTACTTTTGGTTTTGGTTGGATTTGGCTTTGTCACAATGATATAATTATTTTTGAAATTGTAAAAGAAAGGGTAAGATTGTTATCTTTCCAAATGAAAGTGGGAGGGGAGTGGTCTACGGGTGGAGAATGGTTGAGAAACACAGGCCCAGGCTCTTCCCACCCCATCCTGCTTCACTGCGGCGCCTTCAGGCTGGTCTCTCTGCTTTGGTCCCCTCCTCTAGCCATTTTGTGTACTGCTTCCCATAACTCTTTCTTCAACACCCTTTTAAGCCTCTCATGTCCCTGAGCACTCAGTGGCTTCTTGTTGCCTGCAACTTCCTGGCTGGGTCCCTCTGGCTTTCAAGGCGGTGGCTATGATTCTGGAAGCCTGCTAGGGTGAGGCAGCCTGACTTGGGTCTGGATGCTGCCATTAACTTGCCACCAAGTGACCTTGAGCATGACACAGAACCTCCCCGAGTCTCACCTGTGACATGGGATTAAATGTAACTTCTCTGCATAACTCACTGGGAGGAAAAAAATGCATGAAAAAGCCCTTTGATGTAAAAAGCTGGGCATGTCTATGTTTCGAGTTGGCGGGTGCCTGCGGGGGTTATGTCCCAAGCTGACATCTGGCGCTATCCCTACAATAGAGCAGGTTCTCAACAGGTGTGTACTGAATAAGGAATTACTGCCTGGCACCCCCCAAAAGATCTCAGGCAACCTCACATCCCACAGGCCTTCACACACCGTAGGTGCTCAATCAAGATTTTGTGAAGAAACGAATCAATGAATGAATGCAAATCTTATTTCAGTCGGGCAGCCCTTTCTGATAGTATTTACTGAGCACTGACTCTCCGCCAACCATCCTTTCAAGTGCTTATACATCCATGAGCTCATTTAATCCTCACAACAAAGAGGGGACACTGCAGCACGGGAGACGGCTGTAAGCGGCCCAGGTCACACAGGCAGCGAAGGCTGAGCTGGGAAGCGAATCTGGCCGGCAGCCTCGCGGATCACCCTCCTAACCTCGCCGCCGTGAGCCTCTTCCCGCGAGCGGCTTCTGCCTCCCAGCCTTTTCGCTTGCTGTGCTTTTCCTCTGGGATGTCCTCCCTCCTGTCCGTTCACTGAACTACACCCTTCTGTCCCCCCAAAGCCCGCCTCCAGTCCCATGGACCACATGAAGCCTTTCCTGGGTACTCCAGCATCAGACTCTCTTCTGGACTTCGACTGCAGGTCTGCTCATTATGGCAGCGCCTCCCAACTAGAGGGAAAGGATTATCCAGAATGATGACTTTTCTATCCTCCAATGGTACCTACACAATGCAACACGTGTTACATAATAGGCTCTCAGTCAACACTGAGAGTATGATTGCCCAGCTCACTGGGGGAGTAAAATGAGGGTGGTGACGGCTGGCACTGAGTGGTTCCTATATTCCAGACCTTGAGCTAAGCTCTTCACATATGTGACTTCACTTTAACATTGAGCTTATAAGACAGATATCGTTACCCCATTTTACAGAGAGAAAACGGAGGGCGTGTGGCCAGTTACGTCGTGGTTTGATCAAGCTGGAGTCTGCGTGACTCCATAGGATGCTCTCTGATTCACATCTTCCATCGCCTTGGCCATAAGTAAATACAATTCTTGCCACCCTTCGATAAGCAACAGTTGGACAAGTTACAAGGTAGCAAAGATGTTGGGTTTGTAAAGGAAGCAGTTATTTACCTGCAAGAGTTAATTTTCCTTCATAGAGAAGGTGTCTGTTGGTTGGTGACAGGATGTTTTCTGCCATGTGTTCTTTAAAAATGTGTTTCAGGCACTGGCAAAACAAGGGAGGAAATCAAAGAGATGTTGTTAGTGATTGGAGGACAGCATATTCTAGAAGCTGGGGCAATGTACTCTGTCTAGAAAGTTCCTGACATTTGGAAATGCCAGTAAATGAACATGGGAATGGGAAAGAATGGGAAAAATGCTTAGAAGGACCAGTTCAGGAACGGCATGAGGAGGTCAGCCTCCCCACACACAATGCCATGTGGATGAGGCTTTACTTCTTGCCAGATTTATAATTCTAGTGGGCAGCTGGGGACTTTGTGAGACTAGTATACTTCCACTTGAATGCCAAACGTTTAGAAAGGGACATAGGTTCTAATTGATCCTTTCTGTACCTCTGGAATGAAAAACCTTTTATCTCTATCCCAAAGTGGAGGCCACACTATAATCTCCTGTAGATGTCTGCATTTTTGAAAATTGTCAAGCCACTTCACTTTTCCTTCAAGATCCCCTGAAAGACAAGACACATTCAATATATTTTTAAATGCATGAGACATTACAGCATAAAATTTAACCAAGATCCACAGGAATCATTTAGAGATACTGACCGCCCCTGGAGCCAAACCATATCTTAGGTTCATTTAACATATTTCTTGCTGTTTAAATGCCTTAGAAAAACTCACTAATTTGAAATCAGCCTCTTGCAGAGAAAAATGAAGCTGAACTAATTTAACTCAGTAAGTTGGAAATGTATTGTGCATTTTTATTTCAATAATACTAACAGTTCCTTTAGTAGCTTTCTCATATTCCCTACATCACACAGCTTGTGATTACAGGAAGGAAAAAAAAATCAGACTAACAAGGACAAACATATCCTTTTGTCTTAATCATAAAACATACATTCACTTTATGGTAAGGCTGATTATTTCTTTTGGTAAGAACTCATTTTCTCTTTGAAGGTCTATATTAATTCTCCAAGGTTTTTTAATAACATATTGCTATTGAGGTTTTGAAATGATTTTTGAAAACATGGAGGGCAAGTCGTAGACCCACAGAATCACACGGTTAGGGAATCCTTGAGAATTCACCATCTTTAAGCTTTAAAGGAAGGCCACAGGATCTCTTTCCCCAACAATGAGAATTCATTTTATTGAGAAATTCCTAGAAGAGATGTTATCCCCCTCACAAACTTATCAAAATGAGTAATAATCTTCAAAATTACTTTAAAAGTTAAAAAAAGTCTGTCTTTAACTGAATTTTTTGTTTTAATCACTTGATAAGCTGAATTCTAGTTCCTTGGGTTATTTTAGAATTTCAACAAAAAATTTTAAAAAAGGAAAGAAACTCCTAGGTGAATGGTCATTTTATTTTTAAACATGCAAAAGAAAAAAAATATATCATTTCTGTACAGCTGATAATCATCATTTTGAATTGTTCCCTTTTGATGCTCCCCAGGAAATCTTGGTTTATGGACATATATCACGAACTTCTTTATTTGAATGTGATTATACAGAGCTACCCAAATAAACTTAAGTCATCACAGGGCTTTCTCTTTTCCTATTCCCAAATTTCGGGTCTAATGATTGCAGTTGGCATTATATTTAGATTGGCCCTGGATTTCAGTGACCTAAAAAAAATGACCGATGGTAATTTATTCTCCGGAAAGGCTTCCCATGCTGTTTACTCCCATTTGCTTTGTGTGTGGGTTCAGTATGGATGTTAAAAACAAAGTGCCTTCATCATCTGGGAAATAGAACTTTTCCTGCCTGAACTCACATCTGAAAGCCTTGGAGACGGGGCCATGTCCTGCGTGAACTTGGAGTTAAGAGTTCTCATAGGGTTCGCCAGGATGTGACTGGAGCCCATTGTTTTGAGTGTGTTTGATTTACAATGCAAACTCAAACTCGAATCCACATTTCGGAAAGCCATGACCTCAAGGCAATGGAATTACCTCCTAGGATGGAAGCCCAAATGGTTCCCAAGAGCCAGAGGGTCCCCCAACTCTTTGATTAAAGCTGACACTGGAGCTCTGGGTCACTCGTCTCAGGGACTTACAGATTGACTTTTCCACCTTTTCCTTGATGGAGTAGATCATGATTTTCTCCGTAGAGTCTGTACTCCTTTTCCAGATGTTCTTCAGCAACAAGGGATATCGAGTCAGCCTGTGTAGTGGGGCCACTAGCAGCTCAGGCAGGTGAAGGCGTCTGCACTGTTCATTTTGCTCACACCACTGGGGGAGGCAAAAGCAGGTGGATCAGAACATCGCGTCTCCTATCAAGGCCCTGAGAAGTCCTGACACAAGAAACCCTTAGAGAGTTCACTCAGTAATGACATGACACACCTGTGAGCTTGCTAGGAAAATTTATAAGCCATGGACTAGACTTTGCTTTTGAAAATTCCATATTAAATTGTCTTAGCAAGCATCTATCTACCAGTACTAAATTCAGGGTCTGAAATGGGTTTTTTCAATGTGCTTAAGAAGTATTGAATATTACTGACTGAAACACTGCTGCTTTCCAATTAAAGAAATAAAAGAATCTTTCTTCAGATGTCTTGCCTTCCCAGCAATGGTGATGAAGGAAGAGGTCATCAGCATCACCTATAACACCACCCCCTCAATCCTCCTAAATGGGAAAACTGATGTCAAGATTTGAATGCACAGGAAAAGTTTGAATTTTGTTAAATTCCCTAGAAATTGCATACTCCATCAGTGGCCGTGTAAGATGTATTAATACACATATTTCAGCCTTGTTTACCCTTGACACTGAAGAGTTTAGTTTTGCCCCTTGCCTTCTCCTTTTCCCTGGCCCTTGGGGGAGACTTCTGGTTTTGCCAACTCTGCTCCCACTCTTGCTGCAATGCAGTTAGGAGAACTGAGAGTCAACACTACACACGTAGACAGGAAAAGGAAGGATTTTTGCTTGTTGGGTCAGTTCCTTGACTCTCCTTTGTTGGAGGGAATCAGGATAATGAAGAGAAAATGAAAACAGAAGTTGAAGACGCTAAATTGATCTACATGATATAGAAAAGAGAGGAGAGGGAAAAAGACGTAGACAATTGTCAATAGGGAGAGTTTGTTCAAAGAGGCAGTTGCCAGGAGTACACACAATGGGGAATACATGAAAGGAAACTTCAGTAAGTATTGCTATGGGATATACATTGGATTTCCATAAATGGTATTTTGAGAAATGCAAGCAACATAAGAATAGCTCCTACATTTGTTTCATCTGCTGGACTGTTTCTTTTTTTTTTTTTTTTTTTTTTTGGACTGTTTCTTTGAATGTGACACCGTTTGAACCTGAGGGGTCCCAGTCTTTGTGCAGGTGACACATGACGCCTGGAGCCAGGTCTGTGGCTACTGCACACACAGGTACATCAAGAAGTATTATTAAGGGTGTGTTCACTTCCCTTACACTTCTCTCCTCCCACCTGCTCACACCATACTTGTCCTGAGTTCAGCTCTAAATGGATCCTGTCCTCACACTAAATATTTTTCTTGCTGCGGGCTCTCGCCTCTTCCCTCTTTCATGCTCACTCCAGGCCCAGGTTAAGTCCTGACCCTCATGACCCAGACCCTCAAGACCAGCCTCAGGTGGGTCAAGGTACAGTCGGTTCTACTATCTGTAGGTTCTGCATTCTCAAATTCAACCAACTGTGAACTGAAAATATTTGGGAAAAAAAATTCCAGAAAGTTCCAAAAAGCCTGAATTTGCGGCACAGCAGCAACCATTTACATAGCATTTACACTGTATTTACAATATTTACATAGAACTTACCTTGTATTAGGTATTATGAGTAATCTAGAGATGATTTAAAGTATACGGGAGGATGTGCATTGGTTATATGCAAATACTATACCATTTTATATACTGGACTTGCGCATCCTCGGATTTTGGTATCTGTCGGGGTTCTGGAACCAATACCCTGTGGATATAAAGGGACGACTGTGCACTGCGGAAGGCTCCCTCTGCTTCCCCAAAGATATCTTCATATGTCTTTATGCCCAGATGTCAGCCCTTGCATTTCAGAGAGGTTGGCTCAAACCTCCAACAAGTCCAAAACTCTCCCTTAGATATTTGTAAAGAGATATTCCAATGGCTTCTTCTGGCCCCTGGACTCCTGTTTGTACACATTCTGTTTCTTCGCTGAACAGCATGGGCCAAATGCCACACTTAGCCCTTTGGTAGGTTTCCTGTGTTGGTTTCCACTGTAAACCCACTCATGCCAAACATTTTATGAGTGTATGTGTTTATTTTACTGAAGATTTCAGATTATGGGGAGGGCTCACAGCCCACAGTCACCACCCACCACCCCATTTTGCTGGCGCCATTCTCTTCTTTGAAAGGAGAGAGCTCTTTTTCTCTCTTCCCCTCTCCAACTTTCCCCTTTTTCTCTCCTAGCCTCGTGCTTTGCAATTTGTCCTGGTCTTTCATAACCTGACCACATCCCTGGAGGGTACCTTCCTACACTAGCAGCTTTATCACATTTCTTTTAAAAACATCCGGGACTCTTCCTTACGGGAATTCTGCCGGGCGTGATCTTTCCCACTTCCCCACCTACAGATGGCAGGTCAGAAAGGTGAGCCCAGAAAGGTCAGAGAGGTGCATGGAGGATGGAGCTCTAGGGGGCAGGCTTCAAGGCTGAGGGACCACCTCCCCGTCTCTGCACCTCAGATTATTCTTTAAAATGGGGGAAGGTACTAGATGACCTCCCAGTTCTCATCCAGCTCAAAATGGCTGTGATTCTCATTGGGGCTGGAAGGGATGAAGGAAGCAGGGACTGCAGACGTGGAAAGGCTGGGAGTGGGGAGGAGTGGAAAGAGGAGGTGTGGAGAGGCTGTAGTCTGTGGCCTTAGTGGCTGATTTCCATGCTGAGTCATTAGCAGCAGCATTCCAGCACTACCTGCTGGTCCTTGTGGGGGGCTGGGGAGCTCCAGTAACTGATTTCTCAGCAGCAGTTAGGGATTCCCTCAAAACACACAGCCCTGGGCCACTGCTCCAAACTTCCATGTTGTAGGGAACAGCTCTGGCTGCCAGTACCCACTGGTGTTCAGGGTAAATATAAAAACACCTAATCTCCCCCAGATATCAATCAGAAAAGAAACACCAGTGGTAAATAATTCAGACAGAGATCCAGGCAGAGATACTGGAAGCTTTTAGCGTTTTGGAAGGTCTCAGAAGAGCAAAAAAAAAAATATTTGATGATTCTAAAAGTAAAACTATAAGTTTTTTTTTTCATCTCTCTATTGGCTTTACTTTTCAGAAACATTAGGGAAAGAAAAACAATTCTCTGTCACGAGAGAGTGGACATAAAAGTCCTTTTCATGGATGGGTCTAGATCAATGGAATCTGCTTCAGTTTTATAATAAATAAATTTATAGGTGGGAGATCAAGATGGCGGAATAGAAGGACATGGAGCTCAATGACGCCCACAAATACATCAGAAATACATCTACATGTGGAACAGCTCTCACAGAACACCTACTGAACGCCGGCAGAAGACCTCATACAGCCAATGCTGCAAGAAAGATCACCGTGTAACCAGGTAGGACAAAAGAAAAAAAAGAAATCGGGATGGGACCTGCACCCCTGGGAGGGAGCTGTGAAAGAGGAAAGGTTCCCTCACCCTGGGAACTCCCTTCACCGGCTGGGAGATCAGCTGGGACAGAAAGGGAGCTTCAGAGGCTCAGAGGAGAGTGCAGCAACCAGCTTACAGCTGGCAGAAGAGAGAGAGACCAGCACATCTGGTCCTGGCCACCTTGCTGCACTCCCCAGCCCAAGATACGTATCTCCTGGTATGAGTGGGGGCTGGGTGCTGAAACTTGGGCTTCAGTGGACAGACCTGGGGAGAGGACTGGCGGTGGCTCTGCGGAGAAGCTGGAGGGGCTGGAGTGTGGCCTGGGCTGCAACTGGGGCTGTGTGCAGGATGAAGCCTGGGTCCGCCAAAGAAGCCCCACTGTTAACAAGCCCTTGAAGGGAGGAGTGGGGCCCCGCCAGAGCAGCCTCACCCTCACAGTGCTCAAAGTGGGCAGGGCTCCGCCTCTACGAGTTCTGGGGGCACGCCAGTGCCTGCAGGTGCCCACACACAGAGCTGGGGCTGAAATCTGAGCACCGTCGGGAGACTTTGTGACTTTGGTGGATTTACGCTGCTGGCGCCTTTGTAAGCTAAACAACTGTGGGACATCCGAGCAGATGCTGGTACTCCTGGGGCTGGCGCGGGGCTAGAGTTAGCAGCTGCGAACTTTGTGGATGCATGAACGTGGAGGTGGGGCCAGGGTCTGTGCCGATTCCGTAGCTCCCACAGCGGGTCTAGGTACACGACTACGGGCAACTAAGGAAGGTCCCGGTGCCTGTCTTCAGGGATCTGTGCCAATGGATCGGCGCTGGCGGCTTTGTGAGCACCGCACCTGAGGGACACCCAGGCTGACTGCCTGCATCCCCATGGCTGAGGAGGGCCTGAGGGCAGTGCCAACAATGGTGTACTTTGTGAGCCCGCACAATGGGTGACAGAGGACACCACAGAGCACACCTGCCGGTGGACAGCTCCTGAGGAGGAACACTCAGTGACTCCCAGTGGGAGTGCCCCAGTCCTGCCTACCTCATACCACAGCTCAGAAACAGACCTGGGGGCTTCTACTCCAACAACTGGCGAGCAGACCCTGTCCCAACAAGGCTGTGACAAGCACAGAGCAAAGAGGAGGGCCACTCAACTTCCAGTGCAGGCTCTGGTCAGCACAAAAACAATCACACCCCCATCAAGGGGATAACAATCAGCATACATGGAGGAAAGACGTGGCAGGCATCCACACTAAAAACAGCCCTCGCACCAAAACTATGAGACTCACACAGACTACAAAGGGATGCTTCCACATAAAAACAGCCCTTCAAGACCACAGTAGATAACTGTTTCTCCTAAATTCATAGAGTCAAAGAAATATAAGCAAAACAAAGAAGGAGAGGAGAATCATTGACAGAAAGACACTGGAACTCACCAAAAAAAGATACCCCACATCCAAAGAAAGGACAAACCACAGTGAGACGGCAGGAGGGGCACAATCACAATAAAATCAAATCCTATAACTGCTTGGTCGGTGACACACACTGGAGAACACTTATAGCACAGAAATCCACCCACTGGAGTGAAGGTTCTGAGCCCCATGTCAGGCTTCCCAACCTGGGTGTCCAGCAACGGGAGGAGGAATTCCTAGAGAATCAGACTTTGAAGGCTAGCAGGATTTGATTGCAGGACTTCGACAGGACTGGGGGAAACAGAGACTCCACTCTTGGAGGGCACACGCAAAGTAGTGTATGCATCAGGACCCAGGGGAAGGAGCTGTGACCCCATAGGAGACTGATACAGACCTACCTGCTAGTGTTGGAGGGTTTCCTGCAGAGGCGGGGGGTGGCTGTGTCTCACCGTGAGGATAAGAACACTGGCAGCAGAAGTTCTGGGAAGTATTCCTTGGCATGAACCCTCCTGAGAGTCTGCCATTAGCCCCACCAAAGAGCCCAGGTAGGCTCCAGTGTTGGGTTGCCTCAGGCCAAACAAACAACAGGGAGGGAACCCATCAGCAGTCAAATGGATTAAAGTTTTACTGAGCTCTACCCACCAGAGCAACACCAAGCTCTACCCACCACCAGTCCCTCCCATCAGGAAACTTGCACAAGCCTCTTAGATAGCCTCATCCACCAGAGGGCAGACATCAGAAGAAGAACTACAATCCTGCAGCCTGTGGAACAAAAACCACATACACAGAAAGACAGACAAGATGAAAAGGCAGAGGGCTATGTACCAGAAGAAGGAACAAGATAAAACCCCAGAAAAACAACTAAATGAAGTGGAGATAGGCAACCTTCCAGAAAAAGAATTCAGAATAATGATAGTGAAGATGATCCAGGACCTTGGAATAAGAATGGAGGCAAAGATTGAGAAGATGCAAGAAATGTTTAACAAAGACCTACAAGAATTAAAGAACAAACAAACAGAGATGACCAATACAATAACTGAAATGAAAATAAACCAGAAGGAATCAATAGCAGAATAACTGAGGCAGAAGAACGGATAAGTGACCTGGAAGACAGAATGGTGGAATTCACTGCTGCAGAACAAAATAAAGAAAAAAGAAAGAAAAGAAATGAAGACAGCCTAAGAGACCTCTGGGACAACATTAAACACAACATTTGAATTATAAAGGTGCCAGAAGGAGAAGAGAGAGAGAAAGGACCTGAGAAAATATCTGAAAAGATTATAGTTAAAAACTTCCCAAACATCAGAAAGGAAATAGCTACCCAAGTCCAGGAAGTGCAGAGAGTCCCATACAGGATAAACCGAAGGAGAAACATGCCGAGACACACAGTAATCAAATTGGCAAAAATTAAAGACAAAGAAAAATTATTGAAAGCAGCAAGGGAAAAATGACAAATAACATACAAGGCAACTCCCATAAGGTTAACAGCTGATTTCTCAGCAGAAACTCTACAAGCCAGAAGGGAGAGGCATGAGATACTTAAAGTGATGAAAGGGAAGAACCTACAACCAAGATTACTGTACCCAGCAAGGATCTCATTTAGATTTGATGGAGAAATCAAAAGCTTTACAGACAAGCAAAAGCTAAGAGAGTTCAGCTCCACCAAACCAGCTCTACAACAAATGCTAAAGGAACTTCTCTAAGTGGGAAACACAAGAGAACAAAAGGACCTACAAAAACAAGCCAAAACGATTAAGAAAATGGTAATAGGAACATACATATCGATAATTACCTTAAATGTGAATGGATTAAATGCTCCAACCAAAAGACACAGGCTTGCTGAATGGATACAAAAACAAGACCCATATATATGCTGTCTACAGGAGACCCACTTCAGACCTAGGGACACATACAGACTGAAAGTGAGGGGATGGAAAAAGATATTCCATGCAAATGGAAATCAAAAGAAAGCTGGAGTAGCTATACTCATATCAGATAAAACAGACTTTGAAATAAAGAATGTTACAAGAGACAAGGAAGGACACTACATAATGATCAAGGAATCAATCCAAAAAGAAGATATAACAATTATAAATATATATGCACCCAACATAGGAGCACCGCAATACATAAGGCAACTGCTAACAGCTACAAAAGAGGAAATAGACAGTAACACAATAATAGTGGGAGACTTTAACACCACACTTACACCAATGGACAGATCATCCAACCAGAAAATTAATAAGGAAACACAAGCTTTAAATGACACTATACAGCAGACAGATTAAATTATATTTATAGGACATTGCATCCAAAAATAGCAGATTACACTTTATTCTCAAGTGCACACGGAACATTCTGCAGGATAGATCATATCTTGGGTCACAAATCAAGCCACAGGAAATTTAAGAAAACTGAAATGATATCAAGCTGCTTTTCTGACCACAACGCTATGAGATTAGAAATCAATTACAGGAAAAAAACTGTAAAAAACACAAACACATGGAGGCTAAACAATACATTACTAAATAACCAAGAGATCACTGAAAAAAATCAAAGAGGAAATCAAAAATACCTAGAGACAAATGACAACGAAAACACGATGATCCAAAACCTGTGGGGTGCAGCAAGAGCAGTTCTAAGAGGGAAGTTTATAGCAATACAAGCCTACCTCAAGAAACAAGAAAAATCTCAAATAAACAACCTAACCTTACACCTAAAGGAACTAGAGAAAGAAGAACAAACAAAACCCAAAGTTAGCAGAAGGAAAGAAATCATAAAGATCAGAGCAGAAATAAATGAAAGAGAAACAAAGAAGACAGTAGCAAAGATCAATAAAACTAAAAGCTGGTTCTTTGAGAAGATAAACAAAATTGAACAACCATTAGACAGACTCATCAAAAAAAGGAGGGAGAGGACTCAAATCAATAAAATTAGAAATGAGAGGGAGAAGAGCTTCAAGATGGCAGAAGAGTAAGACGTGGAGATCACCTTCATCCCCACAAATACATCAGAAATACATGTACATGTGGAACAACTCCTACAGAACACCTACTGAACGCTGGCAGAAGACCTCAGACCTCCCAAAAGGCAAGAAACTCCCCACGTACCTGGGTAGGGCAAAAGAAAAAAGAAAAAACAGAGACAAAAGAATAGGGATGGGACCTGCACCAGTAGGAGGGAGATGTGAAGGAGGAAACGTTTCCACACACTAGGAAGCCCCTTCACGGGCAGAGACTGCGGGTGGCGGAGGGGGGAAGCTTCGGAGCCGCGGAGGACAGCGCAGCCACAGGGGTGAAGAGGGCAAAGCAGAGAGATTCCCGCACAGAGGAATGGTGCCGACCAGCACTCACCAGCCCAAGAGGCTTGTCTGCTCACCCGCCGGGGTGGGCAGGGGCTGGGAGCTGAGACTCGGGCTTCGGAGGTCAGATCCGAGGGACAGGACTGGGGTTGGCAGTGAGAACACAGCCTGAACCGGGCTAGTGCGCCCCAGCTGCCTGGGAGGCAGTCTGGGAAAAAGTCTGGAGCTGCTGAAGAGGCAAGAGACTTTTTCTTGCCTCTTTGTTTCCTGGTGCGTGAGGAGAAGGGATGAAGAGCGCCGCTTAAAGGAGATCCAGAGACGGGTGCGAGCCGCGGCTATCAGCATGGACCACAGAGACGGGCATGAGATGCTAAGGCTGCTGCTGCCGCCACCAAGAAGCCTCTGTGCAAACACAGGTCACTCTCCACGCCGCCCCTCCCGGGAGCCTGTGCTGCCCACCACTGCCAGGGTCCCATGATCCAGGGACAACTTCCCCAGAAGAACACATGGCGTGCCTCACACTGGTGTAATGTCATGCTGGCCTCTGCCGCCGCAGGCTCGCCCCGCATCATTACCCCTCCCTCCCCCTGGCCTGAGTGAGCTAGAGCCCCTGAATCAGCTGCTCCTTTAACCCTGTCCTGTCTGAGCAAAGAACAGACACCCTCAGGCGACCTACACGCAGAGGCGGGGCCAAATCCAAAGCTGAACCCCAGGAGCTGTGCATACAAAGAAGAGAAAGGGAAATCTCTCCCAGCAGCCTCAGGGGCAGCGGATTAAATCTCCACAATCAACTTGATGTACCTGCATCTGTGGAATACCTGAGTAGACAACGAATCATCCCAAATTGAGGAGGTGGGCTTTGGGAGCAACGATATATATATTTTTTTCCCTTTTTGTGTGTGTATGCGTATGTTTCTGTGTGTGATTTTTGTCTGTATAGCTTTGCTTTTACCATTTTTCCTAGGATTCTGTCTGTCCATTTTATTGCTGTTGTTTTTTGCTTTTGTTTTTTTTAGCGCTTGTTATCATTGGTGGATTTGTTTTTTGGTTTAGTTGCTCTCTTCTTCCTTTCTTTTTTCTGATAACTCAAAATACTTTTTTGAAAAAATTATATTTATTTTTTATTTTAATAACTTTATTTTATTTTATCTTCCTCTTTCTTTCTTTCTTTTTTTTTCTACCTTTTATTCCGAGCCTTGGGGAAGACAGGCTCTTGGTGCTCCAGCCAGGTTTCAGGGCTGTGCCTCTGAGGTGGGAGAGCCAACTTCAGGACACTGGTCCACAAGAGACCTCCCAGCTCCACATGATATCAAACGGCAAAAATCTCCCAGAGATCTCCATCTCAAAGCCAAGACCCAGCTCCACTCAACGACCAGCAAGCTACAGTGCTAGACACCCTATGCCAAACAACTAGCAAGACAGGAACACAACCCCACCCATTAGCAGAGAGGCTGCCGAAAATCATAATAAGGCCACAGACACACCAAAACACACCACCAGACGTGGAGTTGCCCACCAGAAAGACAAGATCCAGCCTCATCCACCAGAACACAGGCACCAGTCCCCTCCACCAGGAAGCCTACACAACCCACTGAACCAACCTTAGCCACTGGGGGCAGACACTAAAAACAACGGGAACTACGAACCTGCAGCCTAAGAAAAGGAGACCCAAAAAACAGTAGGTTAAGCAAAAAGAGAAGACGGAGAAACACACAGCAGATAAAGGAGCAAGGTATAAATGCACAAGACCAAACAAATGAAGAGGAAATGGGCAGTCTATGTGCAAAAGAATTCAGAGTAATGATAGTAAAGATGATCCAAAATCTTGGAAATCAAATGGAGAAAATACAAGAAACGTTTAACAAGGACCTACAAGAACTAAAGAGCAAACAAACAGTGACGAACAACACAATAAATGGAATTAAAAATTCTCTAGAAGGGATCAATAGCAGAATAACTAAGGCAGAAGAACGGATAGGTGACTGGGAAGATAAAATAGTGGAAATAACTACTGCAGAGCAGAATAAAGAAAAAAAGATGAAAAGAATTGAGGACAGTCTCAGAGACCTCTGGGACAACATTAAATGCACCAACATTCGAAGTATAGGGGTCCCAGAAGAAGAAGAGGAAAAGAAAGGGACTGAGAAGATATTTGAAGAGATTATACTTGAAAACTTCCCTAATATGGGAAAGGAAATAGTTAATTAAGTCCAGGAAGCACAGAGAGTCTCATACAGGATAAATCTTAAGGAGAAACACGCCAAGACATGTATTAATCAAACTATCAAAAATTAAATACAATGAAAAATATTAAAAGCAGCAAGGGAAAAACAACAAATAACACACAAGGGAATCCCCATAAGGTTAACAGCTGATCTTTCAGCAGAAACTCTGCAAGCCAGAAGGGAGTGGCAGGACATATTTACAGTAATGAAGGAGAAAAAACCTACAACCAAGATTACTCTACCCAGCAAGGATCTCATTCAGATTTGACAGAGAAATTAAAACCTTTACAGACAAGCAAAAGCTAAGAGAATTCAGCACCACCAAACCAGCTTTACAACAAATGCTAAAGGAACTTCCCTAGGCAGGAAACACAAGAGAAGGAAAAGATCTACAATAACAAACCCAAAACAATTAAGAAAATGGTAATAGGAACATACATATAGATAACTACTTTAAATGTAAATGGAAAAATGCTCCAATCAAAAGACATAGACTGGCTGAATGAATACAAAAACAAGACCCGTACATATGCTGTCTACAAGAAACCCACTTCAGACCCAGGGACACATACAGACTGAAAGTGAGGGGATGGAAAAAGATATTCCATGTAAATGGAAATCAAAAGAAAGCTGGAGTAGCAATTCTCATATCAGACAAAACAGACTTTAAAACAAAGACTATTATAAGAGGCAAAAAAGGACACTACATAATGATCAAGGGATCAATACAAAAAGAAGACAACAATTGTAAATATTTATGCACCCAACATAGAAGCACCTCAATACATAAGGCAAATACTAACAGCCATAAAAGGGGAAATCGACAGTAACACAATCATAGTAAGTGACTTTAACACCCCACTTTCACCAATGGACAGATCATCCAAAATTAAAATAAATAAGGAAGCACAAGCTTTAAATAATACATTAAACAAGATGGACTTAACTGATATTTACAGGACATTCCGTCCAAAAACAACAGAATACACGTTTTTCTCAACTGCTCATGGAACATTCTCCAGGATAGATCGTATCTTGGCTCACAAATCAGGCTTGGTAAATTTAAGAAAACTGAAATCGTATCAAGTATCTTTTCTGACCACAACGCTATGAGACTAGATATCAATTACAGGAAAAAATCTGTAAAATATACAAACATATGGAGGCTAAACAATACACTACTTAATAACCAAGAGAGCACTGAAGATATTAAAGAGGCAATCAAAAAATACCTAGAAACAAATGACAATGAAAACACGACGACCCAAAACCTACGGGATGCAGCAAAAGCAGTTCTAAGAGGGAAGTTTATAGCAATACAATCCTACCTTAAGAAACAAGAAACATCTAAAATAAACAACCTAACTGTACACCTAATGCAATGAGAGAAAGAAGACCAAAAAAATCCCAAAGTTAGCAGAAGGAAAGAAATTATAAAGATCAGATCAGAAATAAATGAAAAAGAAATGAAGGAAACTATAGCAAAGATCAATAAAACTAAAAGCTGGTTCTTAGAGAAGATAAACAAAATTGATCAACCATTAGCCAGACTGATCAAGAAAAAAAGGGAGAAGACTCAAATCAATAGAATTAGAAATGAAAAAGGAGAAGTAACAATTGACACTGCAGAAATAAAAAGTATCATGAGAGATTACTAAAAGCAACTATAGGCTAATAAAATGGACAACCTGGAAGAAATGGACAAATTCTTAGAAATGCACAACCTTCCGAGACTGAACCAGGAAGAAATAGAAAATCTGAACAGACCAATCAGAAGCACTGAAATTAAAACTGATTAAAAATCTTCTAACAAAAAAAAGCCCAGGACCAGATGGCTTCACAGGCGAATTCTGTCAAACATTTAGAGAAGAGCTAACACCTATCCTTCTCAAACTCCTCCAAAATATAGCAGAGGGAGGAACACTCCCAAACTCATTCTACGAGGCCACCATCACCCTGATACCAAAACCAGACAAAGATATCACAAAGAAAGAAAACTACAGGCCAATATCACTGATGAACATAGATGCAAAAATCCTCAACAAAATACTAGCAAACAGAATCCAACAGCACATTAAAAGGATCATACACCATGACCAAGTGGGGTTTATCCCAGGAATGCAAGGATTCTTCAGTATATGCAAATCAATCAATGTGATACACCATATTAATAAATTGAAGGAGAAAAACCATATGATCATCTCAGTAGATGCAGAAAAAGGTTGTGACAAAATTCAACAACAATTTATGATAAAAACTCTCCAGAAAGTAGGCACAGAAGTAACTTTCCTCAACATAATAAAGGCCATATATGACAAACCCACAGACAACACCGTCCTCAATGGTGGAAAACTGAAACCATTTCCACGAAGATCAGGAACAAGACAAGGTTGCCCATTCTCACGACTAGTATTCAACGTAGTTTTGGAAGTTTTAAACACAGCAATCAGAGAAGAAAAAGAAATAAAAGGGATCCAAATCGGAAAAAAAGAAGTAAAGATGTCACTGTTTGGAGATGACATGATACTACACATAGAGAATGCTAAAGATGCTACCAGAAAACTACTGTAGCTAATCAATGAATTTTGTAACGTAGCAGGATACAAAATTAATGCACAGAAATCTCTTGCATTCCTATACACTTATGTTGAAAAAACAGAAAGTAAAATTAAGAAAACATTCCCATTTACCATTGCAACAAAAAGAATAAAATACCTAGGAATAAACTTACGTAAGGAGACAAAAGACCTGTATGCAGAAAACTATAAGACACTGATGAAAGGAATTAAAGATGATACAAATAGATGGAGAGATAAACCGTGTTCTTGGATAGGAAGAATCAACATTGTGAAAATGACTCTACTACCCAAAGCAATCTAGAGATTCAATGCAATCCCTATCAAACTACCACTGGCATTTTTCACAGACCTAGAACAAAAAGTTTCACAATTTGTATGGAAACACAAAAGACACGGTATAGCCAAAGCAATCTTGAGAAAGATAAACGGAGCTGGAGGAATCAGGCTCCCGGACTTCAGACTATCCTACAAAGCTACAGTAATCAAGACAGTATGGTACTGGCACAAAAACAGAAACATAGATCAATGGAACAGGATAGATAGCCCAGAGATAAGCCCATGCACATATGGTCACCTTATCTTTGATAAGGGAGGCAAGCATATACAGTGGAGAAAAGACAGCCTCTTCAATAAGTAGTGCTGGGAAAACTGGACAGCTACATGTAAAAGAATGAAATTAGAACACTCCCTAACACCATAAACAAAACAAAACAAAACTCAAAATGGATTAAAGACCTAAATGTAAGGCCAGGCACTATTAAACTCTTAGAGGAAAACATAGGCAGCACACTCCATGACATAAATCACAGCAAGATCCTTTTTGACCCACCTCCTAGAGAAATGGAAATAAAAACAAAAATAAACAAATGGGACCTAATGAAACTTAAAAGCTTTTGCACAGTAAAGGAAACCATAAACAAGATGAAAAGAGAACCTTCAGAATGGGACAAAATATTTGCAAATGAAGCAATTGACAAAGCATCTATCTCCAAAATTTACAAGCAGCTCATGCAGCTCAGTATCAAAAAAACAAAAAAACCGAATTGAAAATTGGGCAGAAGACCTAAATAGACATTTCTCCAAAGAAGATATACAGATTGCCAACAAACACATGAAAGGATGCTCGACATCACTAATCATTAGAGAAATGCAAATCAAAACTACAATGAGATATCACCTCACCCAAGTTAGAATGGGCATCATCAAAAATCTACAAACAATAAATGCTGGAGAGGGTGTGGAGAAAAGCGAACCCTCTTGCACTGTTGGTGGGAATGTAAACTGATACAGCCACTATGGAGAATAGTATGGAGGTTCCTTAAAAAACTAAAAATAGAACTACCATACGACCCAGCAATCACACTACTGGGCATATACCCTGAGAAAACCATAATTCAAAAAGAGTCAGGTACCACAATGTTCACTGCAGCTCTATTTACAATAGCCAGGACATGGAAGCAACCTAAGTGTCCATCGACAGATGAATGGATAAAGAAGATGTGGCACATACATACAATGGAATATTACTCAGCCATAAAAAGGAATGAAACTGAGTTATTTGTAATGAGGTGGATGGATCTAGAGTCTGTCATAAAAAGTGAAGTAAGTCAAAAAGAGAAAAACAAATACTGTATGCTAACACATATATATGGCACCTAAAAAAAATAGTTCTGATGAAACTATGGGCAGGACAGGAATGAAGACAAAGACGTAGAGAATGGACTTGAGGACACAGGGGTGGGGGGAAGGGTAAGCTGGGACGAACTGAGAGCGTGGCAGCGACATATATACACCTAACAAATGTAAAATAGACACCTAGTGGGAAGCAGCTGCATAGCACAGGGAGATCAGCTCGGTGCTTTGTGACCACCTAGAGGGGTGAGACAGGGAGGGTGGGAGGGAGGGACACGCAAGAGGGAACAGATATGGGGATATATGTATATGTATAATTGATTTTGTTATAAAGCAGAAACTAACACACCATTGTAAAGCAATTATACCCCAATAAAGATGTTAAAAAATAAATAAATAAAACGGGAAAAAAAATAAAATTAGAAATGAAAAAGGAGAAGTTACAACAGACACCGCAGAAATACAAAGCATCCTAAGAGACTACTACAAGCAACTCTATGCCAATAAAATGGACAAACTGGAAGAAATGGACAAATTCTTAGAAAGGTATAATCTTCCAAGACTGAACCAGGAAGAAGTAGAAAATATGAACAGACCAATCACAAGTAATGAAATTGAAACTGTGATTAAAATCTTCCAACAAACAAAAGTCCAGGACCAGATGGCTTCACAGGCAAATTCTATCAAACATTTAGAGAAGAGCTAACACCCATCCTTCTCAAACTCTTCCAAAAAAATGCAGAGCAAGGAAAACTCCCAAACTCATTCTATGAGGCCACCATCACCCTGATACCAAAACCGAACAAAGATACTACAAAAAAAGAAAATTATACACCAATATTACCAATGAATATAGATGCAAAAATCCTCAACAAAATACTAGGAAACAGAATCCAACAACACATTAAAAGGATCATACACCATGACCAAGTGAGATTTATCCCAGGGATGCAAGGATTCTTCAATATAAGCAAATCAATTAATGTGATACACCATATTAACAAACCGAAGAAGAAAAACAATATGATCATCTCAATAGATGCAGAAAAAGCTTTTGACAAAATTCAACACCCGTTTATGATAAAAACTCTCCATAAAGTGGACATAGAGGGAACCTACCTCAACATAATAAAGGCCATATATGACAAACACACAGCAAACATCATTCTCAATGGTGAAAAAGTGAAAGCATTCCCTCCAAGATCAGGAAGAAGACAAGGATGTCCACTCTCACCTCTATTATTCAACATAGTTTTGGAAGTCCTAGCCATGGCAATCAGAGAAGAAAAAGAAATGAAAGGAATACAAATTGGAAAAGAAGGAGTAAAACTGTCACTGTTTGCAGATGACATGATACTATACATAGAGAATCCTAAAGATGTCACCAGAAAACTACTACAGCTAATCAATGAATTTGGTAAAGTTGCAGGATACAAAATTAATGCACAGAACTCTCTTGCATTTCTATACACTAATGAGGAGAAATCTGAAATAGAAATTAAGGAAACACTCCCATTTATAACTGCAACAAAAAGAATAAAATACCGAGGAATAAACCTACCTAGGGAGACAAAAGACCTGTATGCAGAAAACTATAAGAGACTGATGAAAGAAATTAAAGATGATACAAACAGATGGACAGCTATACTATGTCCTTGGATTGGAAGAATGAATATTGTGAAAATGACTATACTATCCAAAGCAATCTACAGATTGAATGCAATCCCTATGAAATTACCAAAGGCAATTTTTACAGAACTAGAACAAAAAATCTTAAAATTTTTATGGAGACACAAAAGACCCAGAATAACCAAAGCAGTCCTGAGGGAAAAAAACAGAGCTGAAGGAATAAGGCTCCCTGACTTCAGACTATACTACAAAGCTACAGTAATCAAGACAATATGGTACTGGCACAAAAACAGAAATACAGATCAATGGAACAGGATAGAAAGCCCAGAGATAAACCCACGCACCTATGGTCACTGTAGTTTTGATAAAGAAGCAAGAATATACAATGGAGAGATGACAGCCTCTTCAATAAGTAGTGCTGGGAAACCTGGAGAGCTACATGTAAAAGAATGAAATTAGAACACTCCCTAACACCATACAGAAAAATAAACTCAAAATGGACATAAATCACAGCAAGATCTTTTTTGATCCACCTCCTAGAGTAATGGAAATAAAACAAGAATAAACATATGGGACCTAATGAAACTTAAAAGCTTTTGCACAGCAAAGGAAACTACAAACAAGATGAAAAGACAACCCTCAGAATGGGAGAAAATATTTGTAAACGAATCAATGGACAAAGGATTAATCTCCAAAGTATATAAACAGCTCATGCAGCTCAATATTAAAAAAACAAACAACCCAATCCAAAAATGGGCAGAAGACCTAAATAGACATTTCTCCAAAGAAGATATACAGATGGCCAAGAAGCACATGAAAAGGTGCCCAACATCATTAATTATTAGAGAAATGCAAATCAAAACTACAATGAGGTATCACCTCACACCAGTTAGAATGGGCATCATCAGAAAATCTACAAACAACAAATGCTGGAGAGGGTGTGGAGAAAAGGGAACACCCTTGCACTGCTGGTGGGAATGTAAATTGATACAGCCACTATGGAGAACAGTATGGAGGGTCCTTAAAATCTAGACATAGAATTACCATATGACCCAGCAATCCCACTACTGGGCATATACCCAGAGAAAACTATAATTCAAAAAGACACATGCACCCCAATGTTCATTTCAGCACTATTTACAATGGCCAGGACATGGAAGCAACCTAAATGCCCATCGACAGATGAATGGATAAAGAAGTTGTGGTACATATATACAATGAAATATTACTCAGCCATAAAAAGGAACGAAATTGAGTCATTTGTAGAGATGTGGATGGATCTAGAGAGTGTCATACAGAGTTAAGTAAGTCAGAAAGAGAAAAACAAATAATGTACATTAACGGATATATGTGGAACCTAGAAAAATGGTACAGATGAACCGGTCTGCAGGGCAGAGACCGAGACAAAGATGTATAGAACAAACGTATGGACACCAAGGGGGGAATGTGTGTGGGGTGGTGGTGGTGTGATGAATTGGGAGATTGGGATTGAGATATATACACCAATATGTATAAAATGTATAACTAATAAGAACCTGCTCTATAAAAAAATAAAATTAAAAAAAAAGCAGAGGAATCACTCCCAATTTACAGAACAAGAGATATCCCCTGAAAGACCAACAAACAATGAAACAGACCAGTCTATAATACTAGATTCCAAGTTCAAAAAGGAGGTAATAAAAAGAAAACTGTAGAAATTAAGAAAGTCTATTGAGAGGAATGAAGATCACTGTAACAAGGAATTGGAAACTATAAAGAGGAGCCAATTAAAATTAGAAAACTCATTTGCCGAGACAAAAGCCAAGCTAAAGGCAATAAATAGGAAGCTAAACAATGCAGAGGAACAAATAAGTGATCTAGAAAATAGAATAATGGAAATCATGCAATCAGAACAGCAGACAGAAGGACAAATGTGAAAAAATGAAAGCAATATACGAGACTTATGGGATAATATAAAGCAAGCCAATATACACATAATAGGGATCCCAGAAGGAGAAGAGAAATGGGAATCAAAAATATATTTGAAGAAATTGTGGTTGAAAAATTCCCAAACTAAAGAAGGAAACAGATATCCAGGTACAGGAAAGTCCCAAACAAGATGAACACAAACAGACTTACATGAAGATGTATTAAAATTAAAATAGCAAAAGTTAAAGAGAGGATTCTAAAGAGAAAAACAAAGAGTTAGTTAAAACGGAACCCACATAAGGCATTCAGCTGATTTCTCTACAGAAAATGTTGTAGGCCAGAGGGGAGTGGCAAGATATGTTCAAAGTCCAGAAAGGGGAAAACCTGCAACTTAGGATATTCTACCCAGCAAGAATATCATTTAGAATAGAAGGAGAGATAAAGAATTTCTCAAACAAAACTAACAAAACAAAAAGAAACGAAAACTAAAAGAACACAGCAATACTAAACTATCCTAAAAGAAATATTGAAAGGTCTTCTCTAAATAGAAAAGAAGAATCTATAGGAAAGAGAAAATCACAATTGGAAAATAAATCACTTAAATAAGTCAGTATATAGATTACAATTATTTTGTGTGTGTGTGAAAGCGATGATAACTACAATAAAGAGCAAAGTGATAAACATGAAGATATAAAAGAGGACATCAAAATCATAAAATGTGGGGGGAGGGGTAAGAAAATGTAGACTTTTTTCAGAATATGTTTGAACCTATATGACTATGAGTCTAATGCAAGTAGATATAGTAATGGGTTAACATACTTGTAAAGCAGGGCAACAAAAAATCAGAAACATACAACAGATTCAGAAAAACCAAAAACAAAAGAACTCCAGCATAATACAAAAGAAAATCATCAAACCACAAGAGGAAAAACAAAAAGAAAGGAACAAAGAGGAAATATAAAATCAACTGAAAAATAAGGTTTAAAATGGCAATAAATACATATCTATCAACAATCACCTTAAGTGTCAATGGACAAAATGTTCCAATCTAAAGACACAGAGTGGCAGATTAGATAATAAAACAAGAGCCTACAATATGCTGCCTACAAGAGACCCACTTTAGGGCAAAGGATACACAGATTGAAAGAGAGGGGATGGAAAAAGGTGTATTATGCAAATGGAAATGAGAAGAAAGTGGGAGTAGCAGTACTCGTATGAGACAAAATAGACTTTAAAACAAAGGCCATAAAGAAAGATAAAGAAGGACACTATAAAATGATAAAAGAATCAATGCAAAAAGAGGCCCTTACACTTGTTAACATATATGCACCCAATACAGGAGCTCCTAAATAGAGAAAACAAGTAATAGGAAACATGGTAGGACACAAAGCAAGCCTGAACATATGTAAGAGGACAGAAATTATTTCAAGCATCTTTTCTGATCACAACAGCATGAAACTAGAAATCAACCACAGAAAGAAAAACGAGAAAAAAATGATTACATAGAGACTAAACAACAGGCTACTAAAAAACCAATGGATCAACGATGAAATCAAAGAGGAAATTTAAAAATATCTTGAGACAAATGACAATGAAAACACAACCATACAAAATCTCTGGGATGCAACAAAAGCAGTCCCATGAGGGAAGTTCATAGTGATACAGGCCTTCTTCAAAAAAATAAAAAAAATCTCAAATAACCTAACTTACCACTTAAAAGAATTAGAAAAAGAAGAACAAACAAAGCCTAAAGTCAGCAGAAGGAAGGAAATAATAAAGATCAGAGAGGAAGTAAATAAAATAGAAATTAAAAAAAAATAGAAACAAATCAATAAAATCAAGAGATGATTTTTTGAAAGGGTAAACAAAATCGACAAACCTCTGACCAGGCTCATCAAGAAGAAAAGGGAGGGGACTTCCCTGGTGGTACAGTGGTTAAGAATCTCCCTGCCAATGCAGGGGACACAGGTTCGAGCCCTGGTCTGGGAAGATCCCACATGCTGCAGAGCAACTAAGCCCGTGCACCACAACTACTGAGCCTGCGCTCTAGAGCCCGTGAGCCACAACTACTGAGCCTGTGTGCCACAACTACTGAGCCTGCATGCCTAAAGCCCGTGCTCTGCAACAAGAGAAGCCACCGAATGAGAAGCCCACGCACTGCAACGAAGAGTAGCCCCTGCTTCCCGCAACTAGAGAAAGCCCGCACACAGCAATGAAGACCCAACGCGGCCAAAAACAAACAAATAAATATTAAAAAAAAAATCAGGTGTCTGGGCAAGATGGCGGAAGAGTAAGATGCGGAGATCACCTTCCTTCCCACAGATATATTAGAAATACATCTACACGTGGAACTGCTCCTACAGAACACCCACTGAACGCTGGCAGAAGACGTCAGACCTCCCCAAAGGCAAGAAACTCCCCACGTACTTGGGTAGGGCAAAAGGAAAAAGAAATAACAGAGACAAAAGAATAGGGATGGGACCTGCACCAGTGGGAGGGAGCTGTGAAGGAGGAAAGATTTCCACACACTAGGAAGCCCCTTTGTGGGCGGAGACAGCAGGTGGCAGAGTGGAGAAGCTTCGGAGCCACGGAAGACAGCGCAGCCACAGGGGTGCGGAGGGCAAAGCGGAGAGATTCCCGCACAGAGGATCGGTGCCGAGCAGCACTCACCAGCCCGAGAGGCTTGTCTGCTTACCCACCGGGGCAGGCGGGGCTGGGAGCTGAAGCTTGGGCATCGGTTGGATCGCAGGGAGAGGACTGGGGTTGGCGGCGTGAACACACCCTGAAGGGGTTAGTGCACCACAGCTAGCCGGGAGGGAGTCCGGGAAAAAGTGGAGCTGCCGAAGAGGCAAGAGACTTTTTCTTGCCTCTTTGTTTCGCGGTGCGCAAGGAGAGGGGATTCAGAGCGCCGCCTAAACGAGCTCCAGAGACGGGCGTGAGACGCTAAGGCTGCTGCTGCTGCTGCCACCAAGAAGCCTGTGTGCGAGCACAGGTCACTATCCACACTGCCCATCCCGGGAGCCTGTGCAGCCCACCACTGCCAGCATCCCGTGATCCAGGGACAACTTCCCTGGGAGAATGCACAGCGCGCCTCAGGCTGCTGCAACGTCACGCCGGCCTTTGCCGCCACAGGCTCGCCACACATCTGTACCCTTCCCTCCCCTCCGCCTGAGTGAGCCAGAGCCCCCGAAGCAGCTGTTCCTTTAACCCCGTCCTGTGTGAGCGAAGAACAGACGCCCTCAGGCGACCTACATGCAGAGGTGGGTCCAAATCCAAAGCTGAATCACGGGAGCTGTACGAACAAAGAAGAGAAAGGGAAATTCCTCCCAGCAGCCTCAGAAGCAGCGGATTAAATCTCCACAAACAACTTGATGTACCTGCATCTGTTGAATACCTGAATAGACAATGAATCATCCCAAATTCAGGAGGTGGACTTTGGGAGCAGGATATATTAATTTTTCCCCTTTCCCTTTTTTTGTGAGTGTATATGCGTATGCTTCTGGGTGAGATTTTGTCAGTATAGCTTTGCTTTCACCATTTGTCCTAGGGTTCGGTCCGTCCGATTTTTTTTTAACATCAAAAATTTATTTTTCTTGTTTTCTATTTTTAAAAATTAAAAATTTTTTTCTTAATAAATTTTTTCTTAATTTTTTTCTTACTTTTTTTAATAAAAAATTAATAAATTTATCTTAAAAAAATTTTTTCTTAGTAAGTTTTTTCTTAACAATTTTTTTTCTTATTTTTTATTATAATAGCTTTATTTTATTTTATTTTATTTTATCCTCTTTCTTTCTTTCTATTTTTTTCTCCCTTTTATTCTGAGCCGTGTGGATGAAAGACTCTTGGTGCTCCAGCTAGGCATCAGGGCTGTACCTCTGAGGTGGGAGAGCCAACTTCAGGACACTGGTCCACAAGAGACCTCCCAGCTCCACATAATACCAAATGGCGAAAATCTTTCAGAGATCTCCATCTCAACATCAAGACCCAGCTTCACTCAATGACTAGCAAGCTACAGTGCTGGACACCCTATGCCAAACAACTAGCAAGACAGGAACACAGCCCCATCCATTAGCAGAGAGGCTGCCGAAAATCACAATAAGGCCACAGACACCCCAAAACACACCACCAGACGTGGACGTGCCCACCAGAAAGACAAGATCCAGCCTCAACCACCAGAACACAGGCACTAGTCCCCTCAACCAGGAAGCCTACACAACCCATTGAACCAACCTTAGCCACTGGGGACAGATACCAAAAACAACAGGAACTACAAACCTGCAGCCTGTGAAAAGGAGACCCCAAACACAGTAAGATAAGCAAAATGAGAAGACAGAAAAACACACAGCAGATGAAGGAGCAGGGTCAAAATACACCAGAGCTAACAAATGAAGAGGAAATAGGTAGTCTACCTGAAAAAGAATTCAGAATAATGATAGTAAAGATGATCCAAAATCTTGGAAATAGAATAGACAAAATGCAAGAAATATTTAACAAGGACGTAGAAGAACTAAAGAGGAACCAAGCAACGATGAAAAACACAATAAATGAGATTAAAAATACTCTAGAAGGGATCAATAGCAGAATAACTGAGGCAGAAGAACGGGTAAGTGACCTGGAAGATAAAACAGTGGAAATAACTACTGCAGAGCAGAATAAAGAAAAAAGAATGAAAAGAACTGAGGACAGTCTCAGAGACCTCTGGGACAACATTAAATGCACCAACATTCGAATTATAGGGGTCCCAGAAGAAGAAGAGAAAAAGAAAGGGACTGAGAAAATATTTGAAGAGATTATAGTTGAAAACTCCCTAATATGGGAAAGGAAATAGTTAATCAAGTCCTGGAAGCAGAGAGAGTCCCATACAGGATAAATCCAAGGAGAAACATGCCAAGACACATATTAATCAAACTATCAAAAATTAAATATAAAGAAAACATATTAAAAGCAGCAAGGGAAAAACAACAAATAACACACAAGGGAATCCCCATAAGGTTAACAGCTGATGTTTCAGCAGAAACTCGGCAAGCCAGAAGGGAGTGGCAGGATATACTAAAGTGATGAAGGAGAAAAACCTACAACCAAGATTACTCTACCCAGCAAGGATCTCATTCAGATTTGATGGAGAAATTAAAACCTTTACAGACAAGCAAAAGCTGAGAGAGTTCAGCACCACCAAACCAGCTTTACAACAAATGCTAAAGGAACTTCTCTAAGGCAAGAAACACAAGAGAAGGAAAACACCTACAATAACAAACCCAAAATATTTAAGAAAATGGGAATAGGAACAAACATACAGATAATTACCTTAAATGTAAATGGATTAAATGCTCCAACCAAAAGACACAGACTGGCTGAATGGATACAAAAACAAGACCCATATATATGCTGTCTACAAGAGACCCACTTCAGACCTAGAGACACATACAGACTGAAAGTGAGGGGATGGAAAAAGATATTCCATGCAAATGGAAATCAAAAGAAAGCTGGAGTAGCAATTCTCATATCAGACAAAATAGACTTTAAAATAAAGACTATTACAAGAGACAAAGAAGGACACTATATAATGTTCAAGGGATCGATCGAAGAAGAAGGTATAACAATTGTAAATATTTATGCACCCAACATAGAAGCACCTCAATACATAAGGCAAATACTAACAGCCATAAAAGGGGAAATCGAAGGTAACACAATCATAGCAGGGGACTTTAACACCCCACTTTCACCAATGGACAGATCATCCAAAATGAAAATAAATAAGGAAACACAAGCTTTAAATGATACATTAAACAAGATGCACTTAATTGATATTTACAGGACATTCCATACAAAAACAACAGAATACACGTTCTTCTCAAGTGCTCATGCAACATTCCCCAGGCTAGATCATATCTTGGGTCACAAATCAAGCCCTGGTAAATTTAAGAAAATTGAAATCGTATCAAGTATCTTTTCCGACCACAATGCTATCAGACTAGATATCAATTACAGGAAAAGATCTGTAAAAAAAATACAAACACATGGAGGTTACACAATACACTACTTAATAACGAAGTGATCACTGAAGAAATCAAAGGGGAAATCAAAAAATACCTAGAAACAAATGACAATGGAGAAACGACGACCCAAAACCTATGGGATGCAGCAAAAGCAGTTCTAAGAGGGAAGTTTATAGCAATACAAGCCTACATCAAGAAACAGGAAACATCTTGAAACAACAAACTAACCTTGCACCTAAAGCAATTAGAAAAAGAAGAACAAAAAATCCCCAAAGCTAGGAGAAGGAAAGAAATCATAAAGATCAGATCAGAAATAAATGAAAAAGAAATGAAGGAAACAATAGCAAACATCAATAAAACTAAAAGCCGGTTCTTTGAGAAGATAAACAAAATTGATAAACCATTAGCCAGACTCATCAAGAGAAAAAGGGAGAAGACTCAAATCAATAGAATTAGAAATGAAAAAGGAGAAGTAACAACTGACACTGCAGAAATACAAACGATCATGAGAGATTACTAAAAGCAACTCTCTGCCAATAAAATGGACAACCTGGAAGAAATGGGTAAATTCTTAGAAACGCACAACCTGCCAAGACTGAACCAGGAAGAAATAGAAAATATAAACAGACCAATCACGAGCACTGAAATTGAAACTGTGATTAAAAATCTTCCAACAAACAAAAGCCCAGGACCAGATGTCTTTACAGGCGAATTCTGTCAAACATTTAGAGAAGAGCTAACACCTATCCTTCTCAAACTCTTCCAAAATGTTGCAGAGGAAGGACCACTCCCCAACTCATTCTACGAGGCCACCATCACCCTGATACCAAAACCAGGCAAAGATGTCACAAAGAAAGAAAACTACAGGCCAATATCACTGATGAACATAGATGCAAAAATCCTCAACAAAATACTAGCAAACAGAATCCAACAGCACATTAAAAGGATCATTCACCATGATCAAGTGGGGTTTATTCCAGGAACGCAAGGATTCTTCAATATACGCAAATCAATCAACATGATACATCATATTAACAAATTGAAGGAGAAAAACCATGTGATCATCTCAATAGATGCAGAGAAAGCTTTCGACAAAATTCAACACCCATTTATGATAAAAGCCCTGCAGAAAGTAGGCATAGAGACATAATAAAGGCCATATATGACAAACCCACAGCCAACATTGTCCTCAATGGTGAAAAACTGAAACCATTTCCACGAAGATCAGGAACAAGACAAGGTTGCCCACTCTCACCACTATTATTCAACATAGTTTTGGAAGTGTTAGCCACAGCAATCAGAGAAGAAAAAGAAATAAAAGGAATCCAAACTGGAAAAGAAGAAGTAAAGCTGTCACTGTTTGCAGATGACATGTTACTATACACAGAGAATCCTAAAGACCCTACCAGAAAACTACTAGAGCTAATCAATGAATCTGGTAAAGTAGCAGGATACAAAATTAATGCACAGAAATCTCTTGCATTCCTATACACTAATGATGAAAAATCTGAAAGTGAAATTAAGAAAACACTCCCATTTACCACTGCAACAAAAAGAATAAAATATCTAGGAATAAACCTACCTAAGGAGACAAAAGACCTGTATGCAGAAAACTATAAGACACTGATGAAAGAAATTAAAGATGATACAAAGAGATGGAGAGATATACCATGTTCTTGGATTGGAAGAAGCAACATTGTGAAAATGACTCTACTACCCAAAGCAATCTACAGATTCAATGCAATCCCTATCAAACTACCACTGGCATTTTTCACAGACCTAGAACAAAAAATTTCACAATTTGTATGGAAACACAAAAGACCCCGAATAGCCAAAGCAATCTTGAGAACGAAAAACGGAGCTGGAGGAATCAGACTCCCTGACTTCAGACTATATTACAAAGCTACAGTAATCAAGACAGTTTGGTACTGGCACAAAAACAGAAACACAGATCAATGGAACAGGATAGAAAGCCCAGAAATAAACCCATGCACATATGGTCACCTTATCTTTGATAAAGGAAGCAAGCATATACATTGGAGAAAAGACAGCCTCTTCAATAAGTGGTGCTGGGAAAACTGGACAGGTACATGTAAAAGTATGAAATTAGAACACTCCCTAACACCATACACAAAAATAAACTCAAAATGGATTAAAGACCTAAATGTAAGGCCAGACACTATAAAACTCTTAGAGGAAAACATAAGCAGAACACTCTATGACATAAGTCACAGCAAGATCCTTTTTGACCCAACTCCTAGAGAAATGGAAATAAAAACACAAATAAAGAAGTGGGACCTAATGAAACTTAAAAGCTTTTGCACAGCACAGGAAACCATAAACAAGACCAAAAGACAACCCTCAGAATGGGAGAAAATATTTGCAAATGAAGCAACTGAGAAAGGATTAATCTCCAAAATTTACAAGCAGCTCATGCAGCTCAATATCAAAGAAACAAACAACCCAATCCAAAAATGGGCAGAAGACCTGAACAGACATTTCTCCAAAGAAGATATACAGATTGCCAACAGACACATGAAAGAATGCTCAACATCATTAATCATTAGAGAAATGCAAATCAAAACTACAATGAGATATCATCTCAGACCGGTCAGAATGGCCATCATCAAAAAATGTAGAAACAATAAATGCTGGAGAGGGTGTGGAGAAAAGAGAACACTCTTGCACTGTTGGTGGGAATGTAAATTGATACAGCCACTATGGAGAACAGTATGGAGGTTCCTTAAAAAACTAAAAATAGAACTACCATATGACCCTGCAATCCCACTACTGGGCATATACCCTGAGAAAACCATAATTCAAAGAGTCATGTACCAAAATGTTCATTGCAGCTCTATTTACAATAGCCAGGACATGGAAGCAACCTAAGTGTCCATCATCGGATGAATGGACAAAGAAGATGTGGCACATATATAGAATGGAATATTACTCAGCCATAAGAAGAAACGAAATGGAGGTATTTGTAGTGAGGTGGATGGAGTTAGAGTCTGTCATACAGAGTGAAGTAAGCCAGAAAGAGAAAAACAAATACAGTATGCTAACACATATATATGGAATCTAAGGGGGATAAAAAAAAAAAGGTCATGAAGAACCTAGTGGGAAGATGGGAATAAAGACGCAGACCTAGTAGAGAATGGACTTGAGGATATGGGGAGGGGGAGGGGTAAGATGTGACAGGGTGGGTGAGTGGCATGGACATATATACACTACCAAATGTAAAATAGATACCTAGTGGGAAGCAGCCGCATAGCACAGGGAGATCAGCTCGGTGCTTTGTGACCACCTAGAGGGGTGGGATGGGGAGGGTGGGAGGGAGGGAGACGCAAGAGGGAAGAGATATGGGAACATATGTATATGTATAACTGATTCACTTTGTTATAAAGCAGAAACTAACACACCATTGTAAAGCAATTATACTCCAATAAAGATGTTAAAAAAAAAATCAGTGAGGAAAAGTAGGATAATCCATTAAATTGGACTCAGAGAGGTTGGGTAATTTGCTCAAAGTCACACAGCCCATAAGTGGTGGGTCAGTGATTCTGTCTGACTTTGAGTGTCTGACGTTCTCACTTCACAACTTGCAGTTTTAAACATTTCGCTATCCTTGTCTATCTCTGTACTACCAAGGCTTTGACTGGGCACTGCAAACAGAAGGCATCAATGAATGAGACCACAAAAACATGCAGGGAAAAAAAAAAAAAAAAGAGAAGAAAAGAGAGGACCCAAATAAACAAAATAAGAAATGAAAGAGGAAAAACTGATACCGCAGAAATACCAAAAAAAAAGAGAGAGAGAGAGAATAAGTAAAAAAGTAAGAGAATACTATGAACAAATATATGCCAACAAATTGGACAACCTAGAAGAAATGGACAAGTTTTTAGAAACATACAGCCCACCAAAACAGAATCAAGAATAAATAAATAATTTGAACAGACTGATCACTAGTAGTGCAATAGAATCTGTAATTAAATTCCCTGCAAACAAAAGTCTAGGACCAAATGGGTTCAACTGGGGAATTCTACCAAACCTACAAAGAAGAAATTATACCAATCCTTTTCAAACTCTTCTAAAAGACTGAAGAGGAGGGAACACTCCCAAATTCATTCTATGAAGCCACCATCACCCTGATACCAAAGACCAGAAAAAGACACTATCAAAAAAGAAAATTATAGGCCAATATCTTGATGAATACAGATACAAAAATTCTCAACAAAATATTAGCAAACCAAATCCAACAACACATAAAAAAGATTATACACCATGATCAAGCTGGATTCATCTCAGGGTTACAAGGATGGTTCAACATATGCAAATCAATCAATGTGATATACCACATCAACAAAAGACAAAAACCACATGATCATCTCAACAGATGCAGAAAAAGCATCTGATAAAATCAACATGTATTCATGATAAAAACTCTTACCAAAGTAAGTACATAACTCAACATAATAAAAGCTATTTATGACAAACCCACAGCCAACATAATACTCAACAGTGAAAAGCTGAAAACTTTCCTGCTAAAATCTAGAACAAGAAAAGGATGTCCACTCTTACCACTTATATTTAACATAGTATTGGAAGTCCTAGTCACAGCAACTAGACAAGAAAAAGAAATAAAAGGTATCTGAATTGGAAGGGAAGAGGTAAAACTGTCATTATGGCAGATGATATGATACTATATATAGAAAACCCTAAAGACTCCACACAAAAACTACTAGAACTAAAGACCCCACACAAAAACTACTAGAACTAATAAACAAATTCAGCAAGGTAGCAGGATACAAGACTAACATACAGAAATCTGTTGCATTTCTTTACACTAACAATGAAATATCAGAAAGCGAAAGTTAAAAAAATCCTTTTTAAAATCACATCAAAAAAATAAAACACTTAGGAATAAACCTGACCAAGGAGTAGAGGGAGACAAGATGGCAGAGTAGGAGGACACTGAGCTCACCTGCTCTTATGAGCACACTAAAATCACAACTAACCGCTGAACAACCATTGATAAAAAGGATTGGAACCTACAAAAAAAAGATTCTACATCCAAAGACATAAAAAAGAAAACATGAGACAGTAGGTGGGGTGCACTCATGGTATAATCAAATCCCATACTGCCCGGGTGGGCAACCCACAAACTGGAGAATAATTATATCAGAGAAGTTCTCCCACAGCAGTGAGAGCTCTGAGTCCTGCGTCAGCAGAACATACGGCTTTGCAGGCTAGTAGGGCTTGATTGCAGAAGCTCCACAGGACTGGGGGAAAGAGAGATTCCACTCTTGGAGGGTGCAGACAAGGTCCCATGTGCACCAGGTCTCAGGGCAAAGCAGTGACTCCATAGGAGCCTGGGCCAGACCTACCTGCTGGTCTTGAAGGGTCTCCTAGGAAGGCAGGGGTGGCCATGGATCTCTCTGGAGTCATAAAAGCTGGTAGTGGACATAGCAGGGACCTATGTGAACTCTGGCTGGAGGCAGACATTTTAGGTCCTTGGCACTGAGACCTGGCCCCATCCAACAGGCTGTAAGCTCCAGTGCTGGGATGCCTCAGGCCAAACAACCAACAAGGTGGGAACACAGCCCCAGCCATCAGTAGACAGGCTGCCTAAAGTCATCCTGAGCCCACAGTCACCTCTAGCCACACCCCCTGACACAGCCCTGCCCACCAGAGGGCAAAGACCCAGCTCCAGCCACCAGTGAGCAGGCACCAGCCCCTCCCACCAGGAAGCCTGCATAATGGCTAGAGCAGTGTCAGGGGTCAGACACCAGAAGCAAGGAAACTACGATCCTGCAGCCTGCAGAACTGAGTCCACAAACATAGGTCAGAACCTACCCTGGGACCAGCTGGTCCCTGGCCCTTGACTGATGAGAGGGGAGTGTACTGTTGGGACATATAGGACATTGCCTTCAGAGGATCGCTTATCCAAGGCTGAGAAATGTAACTAAGCTACAGAATAGAAATACAAACAGAAATTTAAACACAGTAAGTTGGCATAGGAATATGTTCCAGACGAAGGAAGAAAATAAAACTCCAGAAGAACAACTAAGCAAAGTGGAGATAGCTACTCTACCCAAGAAAAGAGTTCAGTGTAATGACTGTAAAGATGATACAAGAACTCGGGAAAAGAACGGATGTATAAAGTGAGAAGTTACAAGTTTTTAGCAAGGAGTTAGAAAATATAAAAAATAACCAAACAGAGTTGAAGAATACAATAACTGAAATGAAAAAATACAGTAGAAGGAATCAATAGCAGAATAAGTGATGCAGAAGAATGAATCAATGAGCTGGAAGACAGAGTGGTGGGAATCACTGCTGCAGAACGGAATAAAAAAGAATGAAAAGAAATGAGGACAATTTAAGAGACCTCTGGGACAACGTCAAACACACCAATGTTTGCATTATAGGGGTCCCAGAGGAGGAGAGAGAGAGAAAGGACCTGAGAAAATATTTGAAGAGATAATAACTGAAAACCTCCCTAACACTGGAAAGGAAACAGTCACCCAAGTCCAGTAAGTGCAGAGTCCCTTACAGGATAAACCCAAGGAGGAACACGCCAAGAAACATAGTAATCAAATTGACAAAAATTAAAGACAAAGAGAAAATATTAAATAAATATAAGGGAATCCCCATAAGACTATCAGCTGATTTTTCAGCAGAAGTTCTGAAGGCCAGAAGGGAGTGGCATGATATATTCAAAGTGATGAAAGGGAAAAACCTACAACCAAGAATATTCTACCCAGCAAGGCTCTCATCTGACAGAGAAATCAAAAGCTTTAGAGAGAAGCAAAAGCAGAAAGAATTCACCGTTACCAAACCAGTTTTACAACAAATGCTAAAGGAACTTCTCTAAGTGGAAAAAAGGGCACAATTAGAAAATAGAAAATTAAAAATGGGAGGGCTCACCAAACATTTAGAGAAGAGTTAACACCTATCCTTCTGAAACTATTCCAAAAAATTGCAGAGGAAGGAACACTCCCAAACTCATTCTATGAAGCCACCATCACCCTGATACCAAAACCAGACAAAGATATCACAAAAAAAATTACAGGCCAATATCACTAATGAACATAGACATGAAAATTCTCAACAAAATACTAGGAAACCGAGTCTAACGATACATTAAAAGAATCATACGTCATGGTCAAGTGGGATTTATCCCAGGGCTGCAAGGATTTTTTAACATCTGCAAATCAATCAGTGTGATACACCACATTAACAAATTGTTGAATAAAAACTGTATGATCATCTCAATAGTTGCAGAAAAATCTTTTGATAAAATTCGACATCCATTTATGATAAAAACTCTCCAGAAAGTGGGCATAGAGGGAACCTACCTCAACATAATAAAGGCCATATACAACAAATCCACAGCAAACATCATTCTCAATGGTGAAAAACTGAAAGCATTTCCTCTAAGGTCAGGAACAAGACAAGGATGTCCACTCTCACCACTTTTATTCAACATAGTTTTGGAAGTCCTAGCCACGTCAATCAGAGAAGAAAAAGAAATAAAAGGTATACCAATTGGAAAAGAAGTAAAACTGTCACTGTTTGCAGATGACAGGATACTATACACAGAAAATCCTAAAGACGCTACCAGAAAAATACTAGAGCTCATCAATGAATTTGGTTAAGTTGCAGGACACAAAATTAATACACAGAAATCTGTTCCATTTCTATAAACTAACAGCAAAAGATCAGAAAGAGAAATTAAAGTAACAATCCCATTTACCACTGCATCAAAAAGAGTAAAATACCTAGGATTAAACCTACCTAAGGAGGCAAAAGACCTGTACTCCGAAAACTATAAGATGCTGATGAAAGAAATCAAAGATGACAAACAGATGGAAAGATATACTGTGTTCTTGGACTGGAAGAATCAATACTGTCAAAATGACTGTACTACCCAAGGCAATCTACAGAATCAATGCAATCCCTATCACATTACCAATGGTATTTTTCACAGAACTAGAAAAAAAAAACTTTTTATTTGTATGGAAACACAAAAGACCCCAAATAGCCAAGGCAATCTTGAGAAAGAAAAATGGAGCTGGAGGAAACAGACTCCCTGACTTCAGACTATACTACAAAGCTACAGTCATTAAAACAGTATAGGGCTTCCCTGGTGGTGCAGTGGTTGAGAATCTGCCTGCCAATACAGGGGACACGGGTTCGAGCCCTGGTCTGGGAAGATCCCACATGCCGTGGAGCAACTAGGCCCGTGAGCCACAATTACTGAGCCTGCACGTCTGGAGCCTGTGCTCCGCAACGAGAGAGGCCGCGATAATGAGAGGCCCGCGCACCGCGATGAGGAGTGGCCCCCACTTGCCGCAACTGGAGAAAGCCCTTGCACAGAAACGAAGACCCAACACAGCCATAAATAAATACATAAATAAATAAATAATTAAAAAAAAAAAACAGTATGGTATTGGGACTTCCCTGGGGAGTGGTGGTTAAGAATCTGCCTGCCAATGCAGGGGACGTGGGTTTGAGCCCTGGTCCAGGAAGATCCCACATGTCACAGAGCAACTAAGCCCGTGTGCCACAACTACTGGGACTGCTCTCTAGAGCCCGCGAGCCACAACTACTGAGCCCTCGTGCCACAACTACTGAAGCCCGTGAGCCTAGAGCCATGCTCTGCAATAAGAGAAGCCACCACAATGAGAAGCACGTGCACTGCAATGAAGAGTAGCCCCTGCTCGCTGCAACTAGAGAAAGCCCGCATGCAGCAACGAAAACCTAACACAGCCAAAAATAAATAAATAAAATAAATTAAAAAAAAAAAAGTTGTTTGAGAAAGTGCTTGGCAAAGCATTATGCATTATAAAAGTATCATATGTCATCATTACAACAGTGCATCCTCCATTCTTTTCCCTAAATATCTTTGGATGCTGTATATATTTTATATATAAACATAAACTTCTGTGTCACAGTTGTTATGGGATTTTCCAAAGTTACTTGAAAACAATGTGTGAGCCTTGTTAAATTATTCTCTGCCTTAGCATGGAAGGGAGAGGAATGAACCTGGATTCTCCCTAGTTTGGGGGCTTGGCGAGGGTCTCATCCATAAGCTTCCAGGGAAAACTTTTGCAACAAAATTATTCATACCCTGGAAATCTAATGAGCTTTCAGGTTTGGGTTTGAGTAGCAAAGAAAACACTGAAAGGCTGAAGCTACAAAAATAGAGCCAAGTCTCTTTCCAAGGTCATTCATCCCTTGCCCAGGTTTCCTGGCACATCCTGGCCATGGCAAAGATGCACCGATTCACAGCTAAGTTGTTGGAAACTGTGTGTGGTGGCCTTTCCTCCCACAGCTCTGAGGTGATGCTCTGGCAGGTGCTTCCTGCAGCTGCAGGGAAGAGCTGGTTTTCTGGAAAGGCTTGGACCATTTTCTTGGGTCATGAAAAGGGCTCTGGCATAATACTGAAAGGCTGAAAGGTACGGTTCAGACTAAAGACATGTCAAAAAGGGGTTAAAGGAAGTAGGGAAGTCAAGGAAAATTCTTTTCGGTTTGCTTATCAGCAAACACTGAAGGTCCCTAGCAGAGATTCCTTGTTCTAATAACACTTTGGGACCCATAGCCACCATGCTGAACAACTTCAGGGGCAGTGTTTACACTGTGTGCTTTGACGTCCTCCAGGAAGCACCATTCACACAGAATACAAGGTAAATGGTGCGCCCAGCTTTTGTGCAACAGGACCTTGCTGGGGCCAAATCCTGCAAGAGCCAAACCTCTAGTCACAAACAAAGCCTCAGTTCCTACTCTAGTTTTCTCACCAATTCCTTCCAAAAACAAACAAATGAACAAATAAAGCACTGTAAAGCTCCAGCCGAAATCTCAGGAGGGACATTAGATGATCAGTGTTTCCAGAAGTGCACCATTTAAAATCCTAAGTGTGCAGAGAATGATGTCTTTATAAGGAAAGCAGGTTTGTAGTTAAAATGTATGGTTGATCATTTATTTTCCTTCTTTCCCATTTAATTTGGGTCTAATAATCCCTAGTACCTGTTATATCCAAAGAGTCTCAGGAAAAATATAAAAGAAAAGAAACTGGTACTTTACTTTTAAATAAATTCCGAAGTCCTCTCTCTGCCTCAGACTCTCAAGATAAAAGACAGCAGCTGAGTAATTCAGGCAGTAGGTCTGGTGGCTCTGACACAAGCTTCCTTGGAAATACTGCAAGAGGAGAAGGGCAGAAGGAGAATGAATGGAAGCAAAGAGAGCACAGACAGACTTTCTCTTTCTCTTCACTTTTATCAGCAACTACAACAGGGAAAGTGGAGGAGGCACTATTATCAAGTAGGAGCTATGACTGCATGGATAGTAACAGTTCAAAATAAACATTGTTTAAAAAAACCCCGATATCCCCATAATAATCAGTTAAGTCCTCAATAAGTTGCCTTTTTTTTTTTTTTGCCCATAAAGAAAATTCTGTTTAGGACATCTTGATTTAATTCACCCTTTACTTGCACTTATGCTTTGTTGAGGCCTACACACACCACATGGAACCTGATGACAAACACCGCCTTTGATTTCACTGCTCATGTTGTTGCTGTCAAGCTTGTGTTCGTAGTAAGTGATTAAAGTAACAACATCTGACTTTTCACTAAATCTTCCCCAAAAATATCCGCATACTGAATTCTCCTTCCAGCTTCTAAAAATAGAGAGTCAGATTTGGGGCACCTCTACTAAATGTAGTTTCGTAGCGTGCGTTTTATGTGCTAGTCTTACCCAAGCTAACACTTGCGTTCTTTCTTCATTATGCTTATGTAATGTCTTAAACTTGCTATAATGACTACACATTCGTAAGCCATGTCAAATTTATTTTAAAATGAGGCAAGTGGCCAATTCGTACGTATACATTCATATGTATAATGGTCAAACTGGGCACACCGCACAATGTGCCACCAGCTCAGTTAAGTGTCTGTCTCGGGAATGACAGTTATTCTTTTCTCTTCACCAGTGCTTCTGGCTCCTTACTGGCAGACGCTCTCTTTAGGAATCCATAGTGCCTACCACATTGCTAAGCCTATGTGCTCCTTGATAGGTTTATTAATTAGTATAATGAGTAATGGGTCCCATTAGGGAATTTCCAATAGTGTCATAATGTGGTGAATGGGAGAAGGAAGACACACTTGCTGGTAACATTATAACTGCAGTGAGTAGAGACAGCAGACCAAGCCTAACAGGCCAGTAAAGGAAGTGACAGTAGTAAAGGCAGAGATAACAAAAACCTAGAAAAATATTTTGCTATAGGACCTCAGAGGACAAAACGCTATGGGGGGAAATGTCAAGTTTTGCCTTCAAGAAGAAGTAATTTGAAAGCTGATAATGTGAATTAATTTTTTCCTGGGGGGTTGGTGATAGCTGGGGGCTTGGAAATAAAGAGAAGGTCTTCTCACAGGTCACCTTGAGATGCTTGAGAAAGGCCATTACGAGGAGGCTGCTGTGAAGACCATAAACAGTCAGGCTTAGAAATGCAGCTCTACAACCCACTGGCTGTGTGAACTTGGCCAAGTGATTTAACTTCTCCAAGCCTCAGCTTCCTTCTCAGTGACTTCTCAGATGGCTTTTGTGTGGATAACAAACGTCCCAATCTTCCACTGGTGAGCTTCTTGCGAGACACTGTGGTAGACTGTTATCACTGCTCATCTAGTTCCCTTTCCTGGGGAGGAATATATATGCCCACTCCACTGAGGGTAAGCTTGGCCATGTGACTTTCTTAGGCCGATGAAATGTGAACAGACATGCCAGAAACTTGAAGAGTCAGTGAGAGCTCTGCCTCAGTCTCTTACGTCTTTGCCCTTGAGACTGGTAACATTCCAGGTGGTCGGTGCTCCCTCAGCAGGGGTCCCAGAGCGAGGACTAAGTAGGAGCAGAGCATAAGTGAGGTATAAAACCAAGCCACTGAGATGTGGAGTTTGTTCCTGTGGTATAACTGAAATTAACCTGACTCATGTAGGCCTTTTTAAATTTAGGAGAAACTTTTATAGCCCATCTTTACACATCTGTAACGTAACAGGAAGCATTCATATGTGGGTATTATTATTGACTTTCAGCAAAGAGTCTATGCTTTAGTAGGCTGTAAGTACACTTATGCTATAGTCTGACTATGTGTGTTCCCCTCAAATTCACATGTTGAATCCTAACCCTCAATGTGACAGTATTAGGAGGTGGGCCCTTTAGGAGATGATTAGGTCATAAAGGTGGAGCCCCCATAAGTGAGATTAATGCCCTTGTAAAATAGGCTCCAGAGAGCTGTCTAGCCCCTTCCGCTATGCAAAGGATACAGTAAGAGGTCTTTGACTGGAAGAGCGCCCTCACATGACCTGGGCACCACCCTGATCTCAGACTTCCACCCTCCAGAACTGTGAGAAATTGATATCTGTTGCTTATAAGCTACCCAGTCTGTGGCACTTCCTTACAGCAGCCTGAGCAGACTAAGACAACTTACGTGTTTTGATGAGAAGTTGATATTTCTCCAGACTATTTACTAAAGACTACATTAAAAATAAATTCTAGGATGCCAGGTCTTGGTGCTAATGTCCCAAGCAAGATGTCAGCCTTTAGATGAGTATTCCCGGATATGTTTGCCCCCAGCTTCTATGTCCCAAGCAAGAGCCACAAAATGAAACACCCAATATAATGGGTGTTTATGCTCTTCTGTGCTCCCACCCATTACCATGAGAAGAGGATGACCAGGCTAGTCCACTGATCCAAGGAGATGGATAGAGCCAAGTGGAGCCAAGCCCGCCAGCTGTCCTAGCCTTTGATGGAGTAAGGAAGTTATCAAGAAAACCAAGGGGACTTCAGACCTTGAACCAATGCACATCCAAATATTCATGTCCAGTATGTAACTTACTAAGGGCTCTGCCCCTTTGTCTAACAAAAACAAAAAATGTGTAGCATGTGATGGTCCTAAAAAAAAAGATAATTTCTGACTCTAAAGGAACTGAGAGAGTCTGAGATTTTAGGTAATTCCCAACACTTTACATTCTTTCTCTTGTTTTTCAAAGCTTTTCTTATTCTAATCTGCTTTCAAAGGTCACTTAAAGATCTCCCCACTTTATACCTAATTTTTGCTTGTTTTGCCTTGTTAAACTGTCCTTCTTCTTCATATCTCACCTCAAGCATCATCGCCCCAGGAAGAGTTTCCTGTCTGTAACTACTTCACCATCTGCCCCAACCTAGAAGTTTTCCTTCATAATATCTATGTTCTTTTTTTCCCCAGCATTGATCTCAATTTGATTATATAATCATTAGTGTCATCGCTGGATTAATTTCTTCCCCGCGAGACTGAAAACTCCCCCAAAGCAGGGGATATGCACATAATTCTGCACATTACTGTGCACAGGTTATCAGTCCCACACATAAGTACTTAGTAAGTGCTCAATAAACCTCAATCTATGTTTTTTTAAGTAGATTGTAACAATTTAAATCTTGCTAAATGAGGATAGATAGGGACTGAATTAAAAAGCTCAAAGTAGGGGAAGAGGTTCAAATACCTACTTAAGAAAAAAAATAGCATTTATCAGACCACGGGTACAAGTTTTCCTCTTTTCTCCTCCTTTCACACACAGAAGTCTTATTAAGGGTGTTAATGGATCTGAAGGTTTATTTTGTTCCTTTCAGAGAGCCTGGCACTTCTGTTAGAAGAACAACTGAACCATGTAATTAGCCTGCACAAACTACTGCCATGAATACAGCTTTAAATTGAAGTCATTTGAAAACCAGACTTGGAAATGGCTTTTCCATGCATGCAGATTTTTGTCTTAATAAAACCCACACAGGAGAGATGACAATGGAGAAACAGAATCTGCAAGTTATTTCTGAAAATGTTGATTGGTGGGAAAAGGGATAGTTCCCTTGTGGGAGGGTGCAGGTGGAACCTTCCCAGGAACAACAATAACAATGATCAAGGAGATATAAACGACTATCCTGAGAGGTAGGTGAATTTATCACATAGAAGCTGAGATCTCCCAGAAGGATTTTACCTTTGTGAGCACAGAAATGAAATCCAGCGATGGTAAAGTCTCAGAAGTGTCGACATAGTCCTTGAAGATGTGGAAAAGACTGTTCACAAAACCAAAGCTTGTCTAGGGCCAGAGAGAAAGAAAACAAGAGTAGGTACATTTCCAGGGGTAAGAAATAAAAATCTGATGAACTTCAAATGTCATTCTTATAGATGTTTTCCATTTCAAATTTATCTCCTGGCAAAATTCAAAGATCTATTTTCCTCTACTTTCCAATATATATTTTCTTATAAGTTTTTCTTATAAATGAATTCTTGTTGGTATCTCACTTCCTTTTTTAGAGGAAAGATATTATTTATTTATAATATATGTGAGAAAGAACATTCATTTGAGAATAGACACTTATGGTGATGACAGAGATCTTAGGAATTTTTTTTTGTATTTAACATCATTTATTGAGGAAATTAATGTATTCAACATTACTTATTGAGTCCTCCCATGTACTCGGCACTGTTCAAGGTCTTCTGGATACAGCAGTGAACAAGGTGGGTTCCTGAGCATATTCTAGAAGGTGTTCCAGAGCTTGTATTCTAGAGAAAATATGGAACATTTCCCAAATTTTTGTGTCATCCTTGCATAGGAACCATGCTAATCCTTGTATCGCTCCAATTTTAGTATATGTCCTGCTGAAGTGAGCAATATGTTTACTTTCTTAAATAGCCATAGAAGAATTTTAAAAATGTTACTGAAGGCTAACTAATAACTGCCATCTATTGGAAAGACATCAATGGATGTGTAGGTTTCCTTATTAACCTGAACTCCCGACCATAAGATTAAATGGGGATGAAATATGGAAGAAACCATATTCCATGTTCCAATATGGAATACAAGCCAGAAGAATAGACTAAGCATGAATTTTCATCGTCCTCTGGCGAATTTTAACACATGGGTACTGGAATCTTCCTACTTTGGCTCACCTGACTTAACTCCTCCAGGTTTGCAAAAAGTCTCCATAAATCCACATCCAGGAGATATTCATGAGTCTGTAGGTATTTTAATGTATTCATGAAGATCTTAAAAAAAAATGCACATTACTTTGTTTTTCAATTTTGATATTTGCCCTTTGCAAGAACATTAAACATAAACCTCCTGACTATAATTTTACAAAACAACTTGGAGATCAGTATTTTCAATCGTTAAGAGTTGTGCTAAACACGTATGACATTTAAGCCCCCACAGAACATACGGGAGATGTGCTCTTCTGTATGAAGCTGCTGCCGCTTTGTGAGCCCTAACAACACTCCTGTTGAACATAATCTGTTCAGATGGGCTTTCTCTGCTCCCAGTGCCAAAGAAATCGCCAAGGTTCTCTTCTTGCCAACAGCACTTACTTGAGACCAAAACAACATTCATACTGAGTTCTTATTTATTCCTTTCTCTGCGAAAGACCCAAATGTCCTTTACTTTCAGGAAATTAAAAATAGAGAACTAATGAGTTAATACCTGATAACTGATAAGATGTTTAGATTTGGATAAAGACACTAAATATTAATGAAAACATTGAGAGAGGCTTTATGTCATTACTTGATGTTTTCCTACAAGAGAAAAACTACAGCAAGTCGATCCTCGCAGAATACCTGCCTCTCATGCTATAAACTAGAGAGAGATCAATTTATTGAAATAAGACTACTTTGTATAAATATGATGAAGCATTCAAAGGGACCGAATATTTCAAGAACTGTAGGTGTGAAAAGACTGGACTTTAGACCACCAGCGTTCTCCAATTCCCATTGCCATATTTCTTAATTAATGCAGTAAATGGTTCTTGAACTTGCATCAGAATCATCTAGAGGCCTTGTTAAACGGGAGACTAGCGGGACCTACCCCAAGCCTTTCGGATTCAGTAGGTCTCTGATGGGGTCTGAGAATATGGGTTTCTAACAAGTTCCCAAGTGATTCTGATGCTACTGGTCCAGGGACCACACTTTGAGAACCACTGACTTAGAGTTTCCCCCAGTCCAGGAAGCATCAGTTGTCTGGAAATCTGTCAATATCCAAGCATTTAAAACATGTAATTGTAAGAAACAGAAATCATTAGTTCAGATAAATTGGGAAAATTTAGAAAAAAATCATCTTTGTGCTATAAGATTCTTTTCTTTATAGAAATTTTTGCCGTTTAAGAAAAACATTGAGTCTTTCAGTGAATTTATTATTTGAGTTACAAAATTCCAATTTACAAGCAACTTTGGGAAATTCATATTGATTGTGTAAAGAGAGGTACTTATATACTTTAAATACACTGGGGCATTTGAAAATAAACTCAAATTGGCTTTCTTTTAAGCAGAAAAATGCTAGTTTAAAATGCTTATGTAGCTTATAGTGGGATGGAAAGTTCTGTGCTGTCTATTAGGGCAAGGGAGGTAGCAGAGCTCACAGGGTGAGTCCTCTGCAGTGAACATCTATTGGGTACCACTCAGCTTCAGTGTCCCGCCTTCCTTAATATCATCCCAGTTTTCACCTCAGCATCTACTCTTCCTCATACCTTGAATGTGATCATCTTAAGCCAATGAGCACTTTCCTTCCTTATCCGGGTAGTTGGTTCAGAAGTGGGCATGTGACTTAAGCCAGTCCAATCAGAATGACAATCAAGACTTTGCCTATGAGTGCTAAGAAGAGACTCTCTCTCTCTCTCTCTCTCCCTTCTATCTCTCACTCTCTCCATGGCCTCAAGGACAGCAGCCATTCTGTGACTACAACAGAAGCCAGCCACAGGATGACGCTGATATTGTGGAAGGCAGGGATGAGGGACGAAAAGAAATTTTGCCCTTGGTTTTGAGCCCCTTGATCAAACCAACCTTGAATTCTGTCTCACCTGTGGACTTTAGTCACACAGTCAATAAGGTCAATAAGATCCTTACTTAAGCTAGTTTTCTGTATCCTGATACAGTCTCTAAGTTTTAACTTTCTGAGTGTCTTTGTGGCTTAAATTTTGCTAAAGTACTTAGCAGTATGACTGTCACAATAAACATTACTTACAGAAAAGAACATCTGTATAGCACTTGATAGATTTCAAAGGAAACTAATCTGATCATCTCAATGATCAGATGCTATGAGACAGTCAGAGATGGTACTGTCATCCCTCTTTTATAGCTTAGAACAGGAATTGTCAAACGACAGCCTGTGGGATAAATCAGGTCTGCTACCCATTTTTGTGAATAAGGTGTTACTGTGACACAGCCACACACATTTCTTTACAAATTATCTATGGCTTCTTTTGCACTGCAATGGAGGAGCTGAGTAGTTGCAATAAAGACCACATGGCTGGCAAAGCCTAAAATATTTACTATCTGGACATTTACAGAAAGCACGCGCCAACTTCTGTTTTATGGAATGGAGGACTAGACTTTCCTAAGTTCACATGGCAAGTCAGAGGCAGATCCAGGACTTGAACTCGTGTCTCCCAACACAGTGCCTTTTCCTGTGTAAGGGAGCAGCCAGGATTCAAAAATGCTTATGGGCAGAGGCAACCTTGGGAGCAATGTGGCCCATCCTCCCCTGTGGTCTTAGAAGGCATTTGCTCCCCTCCCATCCTTTGCCCTGTGGTTCTTCTATAAGGAATTCTCTGCTCAGAGCCTCCCCAGATCAGGGCTACTGCACTGTACAACCTCAGGAGCACCATTTACATGACAGACATCGTGAATACACTGTATAATCCACCCCTCCCCACCCACCCCCGCGTTACACGTGGATGGTTGCCCTGGAAATCTGTGGCTCCGTAGCTGATAAAAAGCATTTGCCTGGCACTGTTCATAAGGGAGTATAAGAGCCAAAAGAGGAAGCTGAGTGAAAGTGGGATGGCTGCCTTGAGGGTGGCTGTGAGCTCCCTGACGTGAGGAGTATGTAAGCACAGGGTGAGAATCAGGCAGAAGAGATTCAGACATCACATGGGGAGCTGGAAGGTCTCACCCAATCCTAAGACGCTATGTTTAAGAAAAGCATGAAGAGAAACCAAGTTGCTGATAACCAAAAATAAACAAACAAAATTTCCTTAAGATCCTCTGAAAGAGGGGAGCCCCCCCCCATACTTCCTTCCTTCCTTCCTTCAGCATGCAAGAAAGAAACAAGTCCCTAAAGAACCAATGTTTTCCATCTACTACAAAAATTAAAGCCAGCATTACCATCTTAAGAACTAATAAATGGTCCAAGAAATAAGTGCATTCACTTGTGAAGAGCTCCCATACAGCCTCTTGCTGCTTTCTCAAGTCTAATTGATTAGTAGGAAGTTTTTGATGTGTTTCCACGACTTCATTCCAGGTCTTATCCTGTACGTGGGAGAAAAGAGAGAACAAAACATTTCAATGGGTTGACCTGTTCACCCTTCCTTTGACTTGCAGTACAGCAGGAACAAGCAATCCCCCAAATCACGATTTCTCACTGCAAGCCCCAGGCGTCCCCCTGGGTAGAGTTATCCAAACCACAGTTCTCTCTGCATGGCTTTGGGATATCAATTCCTCCCATGGATGGGATGGACATGCTGTTTTTAGTTTAAAATGAAAACGAGATAACTAGTGGGAAGCAGCCGCATAGCACAGGGAGATCAGCTCGGTGCTTTGTGACCATCTAGAGGGATGGGATGGGGAGGGTGGGAGGGAGGGAGATGCAAGAGGGAAGAGAAATGGGAACATATTGTATATGTATAACTGATTCACTTTGTTATAAAGCAGAAGCTAACACACCATTGTAAGGCAATTATACTTCAATAAAGATGTTAAAAAAAAAAAAAAAATAAAATGAAAACGAATTCAAATTGATATTGTTTTGAACTATGTCTGAGAATTTCATAAGTCCTTTTCAGTTTTTTGGCAAAAAAAAAAAAAAAAAAAAAACAACCCACCAAAAGAACCCCAAACCCAGAACTGGGAAGTCTGATCCAGGTTCCACTGGTAAAACTTGTTGAAATTAATTACTGAAGAATCATGAAATAAGAGACTTAAAGTTTTTAAGAGACCTTCAGAAATTGTCTTATCAAAACCAACTTGTTTTGTAAATGAGGAAACTAAGGCCCAGAGAGGGGAATGGTTGTAACAAATATTAACATTTGTACAGGGCTTCATGGTCTACAAAGTGGTCTCACGTCCATTACCTTACTTAAGGTACAATGACTTTCCCGAGCTTTCAGTGTGCTTTAGAGCAGCGGTCCCCAACCTCTCTGGCACCAGGGACGGATTTTATGGTAGACAATTTTTCCACGGATGGGGCAGGCAGAGGGGAATGCGAGCCAGTTGGGGGATGGTTCAGGCGGTAATGCGAGCCACGGGGAGCGGCAGATGAAGCTTTGCTGGCTCGCTCGCCCGCCGCTCACCTCCCGCTGTGCGGCCCTGTTCCTAACGGGCCTCGGACTGGAAGGGTTGGTGACCCCCGCTTTAGAGAGAGCAGACCTCGGTCTGCCCAGGTCTGGGCTTCTCTCCTGCACTTTGTCGTTATTATGAACAAGCCTGGGCTTCTCTCCTGCACTTTACTGTTATTATGAACAAGCCAATAGTCTGACAACTTAAAATAATGGCTAAAACAAACAAAAAAAGCTATGCCACACAGAAAACAATGCACGAGATACCTTCAGGCTGTGGAACTCATAGTCTCTGAAGTCTGTAATCTTCAAAGAGGAGAGGCAGTCTTTCAGATCAGATATGTGCTTGTGTTTGTCTTTGCCCTGCTTAAAGATTGTTAGAAACAGGATTTTCAATCTTTTAACAACACACCTTTGGTAGCCTCGGCATCTCTGGTTCATTGTCCAACATGCATGAGAACAGAGTGCACATTTTGTATATGAGTCACTAACAGGTGAAACACCATTTCTGAGCCATAGTCTGACCCACGGGACCTCAGAATGTCAGACATGGAGGAGAGAGGCTGGTGAGGATGTCTGATGCAAACCTCTCATTTTACTAATAGAAAAAAAAAAAAAAAAGACAGAGCTCAGAACACTCCTATAGCAAATAGATGGATTTCAGTCTAGCACATACCTTGCGGTCCTAGAGTCCTTCATATTCTAACTTTTCCAAATGTTTGATCATAGATGTTTACCATCAGAAGGGGCCTTGGATGTCTTAGTTCAACCCCTCATTTAGTAGATGACTAAATAAAGCCCAGAGTGTTAAAGCAACTTCTTAACACGGTAATTCACAGCTGGAGAATACCAGGATATGCTAGAAACTCTGGTTTCCTTAGGATGGAACTACTGACTCATTTTTGTTATAATTTTTATTTTAAATAATATTAGTTAAAAAATTGGATTACAAAGGTAATATATGGTTATTACAGAAAATTTGAGAAACAAAACCACAAAGAAAAAAAGTTACACAAAGTTACCTGTAATCTCCACTGCCCCTTCCTCCCCCCGGGGTAACTACTGAAAGCCTTTTTCTGACTGTATTTATAATTAATTTTTAATGGTGTCATATTTATACATCCTTTTGTAACTTGCTTTTGAAACTTTATCATGACCTTTCAATTTTTTTGGACTCATTCAATATCCTGGTGCAGCATCATGAATTACCTGCTTAAAGAGCTCATTTTACCAACTAAACCAGGAAGAAGCTATCAAATAACGAAGTGTGAGGCTTTCTAAAGTCAACTTGGCTGCATTTCAAATGAATATTCAGCACAAATCATTTTTCAACTTGTTCTACTGCCTCAGGGCTCATGACGCTGGTGTGGATCTAAGCAGTTTGGTGGGCGTTTTCCGACTTTAGGTTAAGGAGCCAGAGAAGGCACAGCTTATCTGTTGTGGGGAGGCAGCTCCCTGTGTGTCTGAAAGGAGACCCCGCAATCGGTTCAGAAAGTGCTAAAGGGCTGTGGTTGACTTCTCTGCTAGGGCTACGGCACTGAAAGAAGAAACTTACTGGAGACTTATAGGCTTCACAGTAGCAGAGGAATCTTGGAACTGGTTGGGGACCTCCTACAGCAGCTGGGACGTATTCCTTTTGTTGATGTCTGAAACCACAGTGACTGCATGTTGTGGAAATTAAAAATCAGCAGCCAGCTGGAAAATAAAGAAGCTGAGGCAATGGAAGAGGAACTGGAGCTGTGGGAAAGGGGGGCGCCAGCCCTCTGTCTTGAAGGACACTCACCGTGGCTTTCCAAGGGTCTGAACGACCTCCTGGCCAAAGTGCTTGGTGGATATGATAGTGAGAAGGGAGCGGACAGTCCTCTTGGAGGAAACATTAACTCATTAGAGTTACAGACCCTTTGTTGGAACCTGTGCTGCTTCCACTATGGTGGCATTGACTAGGAGAGGCAATGAGAAGATGTGAAGGGTATCTGAGAGGATATGGAGGATGAAGAAAAGAAGCCAAGGTTAACTCTGGGGCCTCAAATTTAATAACTAAGGGGCGTGTGGAATGGAAATTTGTAGTAGGCACTGGTGACATGGAACTGGAGTAAAATGGATATACAGTCGTCCCTCAGTATCCTAGCAGGATTGGTTCCAGGACCTCTTCGGATACCAAAATCCACAGATGCTAAAGTCCCATTTATAAAATGGATTTGCATATAATCCACATACATCCTCCCATATAGTTTAAATCATCTCTAGATTACTTGTAATATATAATGCAATGTAAATTCTGTGTAAATTGTTGCTGGTGGATGGCAAATTCAAGTTTTGCTTTTTGGAAATTTCTGGAATTTTTTTTCAAATATTTTTCATTTGTAGTTGGTTGAATTCAAGGATGCAGAATGTACAGATACAGAGGGCTGACTGTATGAGAATATATGGATTCTGTAGTGGTTGACCTTGAATTGGCTTTGAATTGGTGAGAAGAGACAAGATCTTTGAGAGCTCTGATGAGATAAAGGAGGGAGGAGTGTCCAGGTCTGGTTATGGAGCCCCTCAGCTGGAGAAGCAATTCAATATTAGGGCTAAAACAGACTCAGAGCCAGACTGCCTGGGACTGCTGGGACAAATGCCCACTCTGCTGCTTAAGAGCTGTGTGACCTCAGGCAAGCTATTCAACCTCTCTGAACCTCAGTTTCCCCATTTGCAAAATGGGGATAATAATGTTACCTACCTTGGTGGGTTGTTTTCAGAATTAATGAGTTAACATATGTAAGCTGTGACATACATAAACAGAAACACATAAACAGAAACAATGCCTGATAACGTGGTAAAAATTATATATGTGTTTGCTTTTATTACAAATACTGTTATTAATGGTTGAGAAGAAAGGAAGGAGAGAAGAAAGAAAGGTAAGGAAAGGAAAAATCTGTGATAGATTGGGGAAACATATTACAATATGGTACTGTTTGATATTGATGTGGATTACCATTTATATATCAATAGATATGAACTGCTTGATAAATAAGACTAAAAAGATGAAGGAGTGAGTAGACACTGATTTTTAAGGGGACCAGACATTGTGTCCTTGTAAAAGTGAGCCTTCAAGAAATGAGTCTCCTTTCATTACTGAGAACATTTGCTGAAACATTTTGTCATTTCACTGATTGTTCTGTCTTTGTGTATCTCCACCACTGCCTACCCACCTCCAACACTGTGCAAGCCATTTATCACGTTTTTTTCCAACTTACATGTCAGTCTGACCTTCTCAACTGTGAGCTGAAAATGAGCATATTGGAATCTTAAGATATCTAGTCCAGTGTTTGGCACATATAGTCACCCGATACATGTGGAACAAATTACTTCTTTATGGGGAAAAAAAATAGATGCATCACAAAAACTTGTAGGTTTTTACCCTTATCCTTCCTTAGGTAAGTCTTCCCTTCTGAAAGCACGTTCTAGCTTCCTGCTCTGGAGGAGCCCTCGGGAGAGCTGGTGGGAGGTGCCCCTTCTCCTGAGACCCTAGACCTGACTGACAACTGACCCTGCTTTCATTTAAATGAGGAAGGAAAAATATACAAGCAGCTCATGCAGCTCAATATCAAAAAAACAAACAACCCAATCCAAACATGGGCAGAACACCTAAATAGACATTTCTCCAAAGAAGATATACAGATTACCAACAAACACATGAAAGAATGCTCAACATCATTAATCATTAGAGAAATGCAAATCAAAACTACAATGAGATATCATCTCACACCGGTCAGAATGGCCATCATCAAAAATCTACAAACAATAAATGCTGGAGAGAAGGTGGAGAAAAGGGAACCCGCTTGCACTGTTGGTGGGAATGTAAATTGATACAGCCACTATGGAGAACAGTATGGAGGTTCCTTAAAAAACTAAAAATGGAACTACCATACAACCCAGCAATCCCACTACTGGGCATATACCCTGAGAAAAACATAATTCAAAAACAGTCATGTACCAAAATGTTCACTGCAGCTCTATTTACAATAGCCAGGACATGGAAGCGACCTAAGTGTCCATCAACAGATGAATGGATAAAGAAGATGTGGCACATATATACAATGGAATATTACTCAGCCATAAAAAGGAATGAAACTGAGTTATTTGTAATGAGGTGGATGGACCTAGGGTCTGTCATACGGAGTGAAGTAAGTCAGAAAGAGAAAAACAAATATCAGATGCTAATGCACATATATGGAATCTAAAAAAACAGTACTGATGAACCTAGTGGCAGGGCAGGAATAAAGATGCAGACGTAGAGGACAGACTTGAGGACGCAGCGGGGACAGGGAAGCTGGGACGAAGTGAGAGAGTAGCACTGACATATATACACTACCAAATGTAAAACGGATGGCTAGTGGGAAGCAGCTGCATAGAGCAGGGAGATCAGCTCGGTGCTTTGTGACCACCTAGAGGGGTGGGATAGGGAGGGCGGGAGGGAGACACAAGAAGGAGGAGATATGGGGATATATGTATAGCTGATTTACTTTGTTGTACAGCAGAAAGTAACACAACATTGTAAAGCAATTATACTCCAATAAAGATATTAAATAAGGAAGGAAGGGAGGGAGGGAGGGAGGCAGGAAGGAAGGAAGGATCCCCAGAGAGGCTGCACCACAGGCCCTGTCTCAGATCTGCCAGGAAAACAGTCAAATCATGTCCCTAAAGAGGGGCAAAATGAGAAAGACTGGTGAGCAACAGCCCTGGTGACAATGGTATCACAATTTTACTAACAGTTTATGATTTGCAACTTGTAATGTTTAGACTGTGTCCCTACGGACTGAATGTTTCTGTCCCCCCAAAATCCATATGTTAAAGCCCTAACCCCACAATGGTATTTGGAGGTGAAACCACTGGAAAGTAATTACACGTAGATGAGGTCATGAGGGTGGGGCCCTCACAATGAGATTAGTACCCTTATAAGAAGAGGAAGAGACACCAGAGCTCTCTCTACACCATGTGAGGACGCAGCGAGAAGACGGCCATCGGTAAGCCAGGAAAAGAGCTCTCACCAAAATCCGACCATGCTGGCACCCCGATCCTGGACTTCCCAGCCTCCAGAACTGTGAGAGATAAATACTGGTTGCTTCAGCCACCCAGTCTGTGGTATTTTACAGCAGCCCAAGGGGAGTAAGACACTCACACCATTTTTTTACCCTTGAAAAAATAATGTGAAAGTCACTCCTATACTTGATTATGGGAACACACAGTTTTCCAAGCCCTGGTTATGAACAACACTAACAATAATATGGCCAGTAACGACTGTTTCAGGCGCCCAGCTCTGGGGTGAGCTTCACACGCATTATTTGACTCACTTGTCACAAGCATCCTAAGAGGCTGCCACTATTACCACCTACTTTTTACAGGGAAGGACTTGAAGCTGAGAGAGACATGGATTCATTTGGCCAAGGTCACAGGGCAGTACATGGAGCAGTTGGGATTGAAACCTCAGAGGGCTTTTAATTTAGCTACAGTAGTTAAGTATCAATGTGTGTGCATCCACAGAACCTCCAAGGTACATGTCGACAACTGATGGCCAACTGCAGAGGCCATGTGGGCAGATTTTTAACAGAAGGAAGTGCAGTAACTACTCCTAAGGCCCTCCTGGTGCTGCTGGCTGTGGCGTGTAGGTACTGTGGGGAGAACACAGTCAGTCCTTCTCCTTCCTCCTCACTCCAGAAGCGAGGAACACTCCTCCCCTCTGCCCCCAGCATGCTTGCGAGAAAGGCTTCACTGTGGCTAACTCCTGACCTAGGCAGGAAAGAATCAGGCACTACTGATTTCAATTTATAACTCTTCAATAATTGAGGGTGAAAGAATGAATTTAAAGAAAACCCGCTAGGTCTAATACAACTGGCTTTCCCAGAAACAGAAGTGTATTTGTGGAATCTGTTTCTGTATTATCTCATTAATTTTTCAATGTTCCCAGTATACTGGGCACTGACTGCAAACTGGGGCATACGCTTGTGCAAGTTTTCTTCATTGAGTGAGCTGTTTCCTACACTGTGTCAAGTTATAAATTTGGAGCTGTAAGGCACTGCAATATTAGGATTGCTTTGTTTTCTTGCAGAGCTCATTAACCACTGGCAATTAGCACTGTATCACTGCACAAAGTGGCATCATTTGGCAAGTTCTGTATCCACTACTATGAATGTGATGATACAATTTAAACTTCACGTGCCATCTGCTGTCATGAAAAGATAAAGTAGGATGAAGAGGCTCTTTAGCCATTTCTTACTTTCCTAGCTACTGGAGGCTTAATTAAAACAAAAATGACAAATGCACAATACTCACCACTCCTCTCTTGGAGAAAGGCCATCTTGGCTTTTTGGATTCTGGTGGGTGAAATTAAAGAAGATATATTAGTACTTTGAGTAACTACTGACAGATCAATGGAGTGCTTTACAAAATCTGCTTTTCAAATGAGCCAAACAGCATTTGCCCTGCTTTAATTCTCCTTCTCTTGAAAATGCACAGGATGAATATTTATATTTATGCAGATGAGTAAACGAAGCGATGTTCCAACTGAAAGGCTGGTGTACTATTGCTACCTTATGGTGATATTGTCCTGTTTCAGCCTCCTTTTCCCCCTTCATTCTTGGAGAAATCTATAGAGTGCAATAAAATGTTGAGTATTCTTTTAAGACAGAGGCACAGGACTTTAGGGCTGAAAGGACTTTATTTTTATACTGGAAACCACCCCAGCATATGCAACTTCAATTGTCTGACCAAACTTGAGACTCAGAGACTGCATCGACCTGATAATCCCCAGGTGTGGTTGAGTGCAGATTCCTGAAATAGGGGGACATCAACCCATGTCACCAATCTTTAGGTTGGGGGCTTATAATCTCTATTGGCCACCATCCACATACTCCTTAGGAGTTGCTTTAAATTGAAAAGGAAGTCATTATTCAGTAACTCATTCTTTTGATGATCAGGAAGTAAAGAGATTAGATTGTGGATTCTTGATTTGTATGTCATTTGCATCAATCTCTAATGCTACCCAGAAAAACGTGGGAATCATCTCTTAGGTTTTGGTGAGATGTTCTGATAACTCAGTACACAAAATGGATGTTGTAATGGTTCATCTCTGTTTCTACTAGTTTATCAGGAGACTCTGCATAATACTTCCATCAGATGAAAGCAATTACCTGAGCAGCATTTACTAAAAAAAAGAGTGTGCTTGAGGGACTTTTCCCACTGGAACCCTGGAATCCAACCGATTATCCTGCTCATTCGGACCACCTTATTGACCTTTGTAAAGGGGAGATTAGGTGGAACCTCCCTCAGAGACAAATCTGCTTCACCTCTCTTAGGCTTCAAATGCCTGGTGGCAAATTATTATGTACAATTTGTACTGCAATAATTGGGGTCTCTTGTCTTAGCAAATTTCTCTCCTCTGCTTTTCTAACTTTAGGGGTAATTTTAGGGCCTTGGGAAATCTTCACAAGTATTCAGAAGAAAATTTAAATGTGTCTCTATTGAATCCCTAATCTTTTATTATCTTTATTAAATATTAAGTTTTGCTGAATCAGAATCTATATTTCAACAATATCTCTAGGTGACTCATATGCACATCAGAGCTTGAGAAGCACTGCATTAGACCATGATGGGGACATGAGAACTCTATTCTAAACTCCTAGAGAAGAGGGCATGGAGGGATATGGTGAAGAATGTTGCATATCTTTTATTACGTGGTATCTACTGTGATGCCAGGCACACATGCCTAGCAGAGAACTTAACAAAGAACATCATGCAGCTATTATGACCTTGTTCCTTAGCATGCTGGTTCTCAAACTTTAGCTGGTATCAGTATCACCTGGGGGGGCTTATTAAAAAACATATTGCTGGGACCCACACCCAGAGTTTCTAATTCAGAAGGTGTGGCATGGGACACCAGAATTTCCCAGGCAATGCTGAAGCTGTTAGTCTGGGACCAGTATTTGAGAAGTACTGCTTTAGTTTTTAACCAGTTTAGAGCATTTGCAAAGCATCACAGAACATGTACTAACCTCTTAAGGTTATGCTGTGTTTAGAACGAGCTCTAATTTCTAGGGGCCTGTCCTTGAGTAGATCACTTAATTCCCTCTTGGTTCATTCATTTGGGCATTTGGATTGTTGTGTCATATAGGACAGTAGATGTGAAAGGGCTCTATAAAGAGTGAAGAGCTAGACAAATGTTAGTTATGCTTTATTCACTGGTGGCTTCTGACTTCCACACACGGAAGACTACAGCTGCCTGTGTAATGGGTGGTTGATGCAGGCTGGTGGAGCGTATACAGGGTCAGGCGTCAGGAGTCTCGATCCCATTCCTCTGACACAAACCAGCTGGCACCATGGCTAGGCCACTTCTCCTTTCTGGGTCTCACTTGGCACATATGTGAATGAGGAAAGAGCTTGGTGGTTTTCCATGTGTGTTGTCACAGGCTATCCTGGGCTTCTAGGGATGCCTTGGAGGTGAGTCTTTGGGACCTGCCCCATTTTCAAGCACTACAACTCCACCTGGATCTGTTTTATAGACTGGATTTCCAAGTAAGGATTCTTTTGTAAAAAGAGCTCTGCTAAGAACAAAATCAGTTTAAAAACTACCAGGATGGATGATGATCTTGAAGTCTCCTTTTAGCTCTCAAAGGCTACCATCAGAATCATGGGACTGTGTCCTGAACACCGCAGTTGTTCTTTTCTTTCACAACTGAGTCCAAAATGCAGATTCATCCCTAAGGCCGCCTCTCTCTAATCTGCTCTAACAGTAATCTGCCGTCACTGGGCCCGCTGCCTCCACACGGTACCACCGTGGTTAGAAGATACCAGTGCGAGGCTGAAGGCCAGGACAGGGTGGGGGGTGGCATTACAGCAATGACAGCGACGCTGCCCACCAGCCCAGAGAGGGCATTCTGCTCCAGGATGGTCACCGTCACTGGTGTACCTGTTCCAGGTCCTAGACGTGGGGTATGTTATTTGACAAGAGGACCTTTTGAGGAAAGGTCTCTACCTTATCCATCTCTGTAAGTGGAATGCCCAATACCGAGAGCGGTATTCAGCTGGTTCCAGTAACTCATGGCTGATGCTTGTCCTAACTGGTGAGACATCTGTTCTAATGTGTCAGTGCCCATGTTCTACTAGTCATTAAATATTCTGAAAATACTCTTTGCACTTATTATAACACCCGTCCCATAGCAGGTATGTAATATAAGTATGCTGAATGGACAGGACCTGAATTCAGCAGCAGAAGCGGGTGGCACAGGTAATCGGCAGCTCCATCTGACACCAGAAGGTCCCCGGGGAACACCTCAAGTCCAGATAAGTTGAGCACCACAGAACTCCTCCTGTGCCCGTAGAATCTGTGTTTAAGAGATGGAAGGAGAGAGCTTAACAGCTTACATGCCCATGCATGGGCACTCGGAAGTGACTGCTGGCAGCCCGATTAATGCCTGCTTTTTCAGGAGGCCACTCCAGGCTCCAGGCATGGAGTGCTGTGATGACCCACACACCGCCCCATGTTTGACACCTTTTTGAGCCTTATTGACTGTTTATGATTTTGACTAATCCAAAGCAGAACAGCTCGCCTGGAAGTGTCAACATAAACATACTGGATATGTTCTGACTCAGGAGGACACTAGGAGAAAGCCCTTAAACACAAGAGTCTTTGCAGATTATGAACACGGCCTCAGAGGGAACAGGATGCATGGCCATGGGCATGGCCACGACACCCCTAGATATTGGAGGCCGGTTGTGTAAAGGCAGCCCTTTTGTTTTTCCTAGAGAAAAATGAGAACTGTTGTTGGAAAAGCTTAGCAAACAGGCCTATCTACCTTCTCCTTTCTTCCACCCTATTTCATGAAACTTCCTGTCTGTTGGATATTCACAAAATAAATGCCTGACATCAGACACAGTGGGGAGTAGCTCCAAAGCCACTGGGCATTTGCTCTGTGATCACTAAGAAACAAAATGGGTAAGGAATGATTGCATCGAATTGTAAGGATTTTCAGAGCTTCCCCATAATAGCTGTTCAGATATTCCGTTAGTCTATTCTGAGAATGAGAGATGCAATTCCTTCTATTTACTGACCAATGTAACCTCAAAATTCTCTTTTCATCAACAAATAGCTTAGCATATAGGTTACTTTACATACAAAGGAATTTTGTCTCCAACAAAAAGTATAGCTAGGGGGCTTCCCTGGTGGCGCAGTGGTTGAGAATCTGCCTGCCAATGCAGGGGACACGGGTTCGAGCCCTGGTCTGGGAAGATCCCACATGCCGCGGAGCAACTGGGCCCGTGAGCCACAACTACTGAGCCTGCGCGTCTGGAGCCTGTGCTCCTCAACAAGAGAGGCTGCGATAGTGAGAGGCCCGCGCACCGCGATGAAGAGCGGCCCCCGCTCGCCGCAACTAGAGAAAGCCCTCGCACAGAAACGAAGACCCAACACAGCCAAAAATAAAAATAAATAAATAATTAAAAAAAAAAAAGTATAGCTATGGAACTGCCTTGAAAGTTCAGAGTCTGGGTCAGTCATATCCCTTTGGATATTATGATTTGGGTCACTGCCATGCAGCTTCCTCCTCCAACAAGGAGGCCATCCCTGGAGCACCGTTAGTCTCCCTAGGCCAGTCCTTCCTCTGACCCTTCCACTTTCCCACCTGCCTATGGTGTAACTCCTCCATGCTTTGTAGCCAAGTGCCATGCTTCTGACCTTCTGCAGGAGTGATGGCCTTTCTGCCTGCACCTTCATCTCTTGCCTCATAATTGAATATTCTTGGCTCTCATGTCCTTCTTCCTATCAATATGTCTGGTGTTGGGGTCCTGGTCATGTCCTGTCAGGCCTAACATGCTGTTGACCAAAGCTTGATATATATTAGAATACCTTGTGGAATTATACTACCTGTCCCCAAGTCCCACCTTTTGGATTCTGATCCAGTAGGTCTGAAGGTGGGTCTCTGCATCTGTAGTTTTACCCAGTTCCCTAGATACTCATCAGAGTTGGAGAACAACAGATTTTGAGAATACAAGTACCTTGATAAAGGTCTTTCCTACCTTTAGATTTTAAGGATTATTTCAAATTCTCAGTCTTTTGCTAAAAACATTTTAAATCATTTTACCAATGAATAGTAGGGCAAGTTGTATGGGAATTTCTAAATAGTGAATAACCTATGTCTCATAAATTCCTACAAAATCTGTGAGCTAGGGCTGCCTCAGACCCTGCAGATAGATACTGGAGGCCTAAAACGAAGTTAATTTTCAGTTTTAAAAGGCTGCTTCCTCTAAGAAGTCTTCCCTGATGCTCAAAGAAATATTCCTTCATATTGGTGCACTGCCCTGCAGCCCCACTAGATCAGGCCCTCAGCATCTTCCATCTGTAGTAACCCAGTTGCCTCTTCACTTTATCATTTTGATTCCATCCCACACCCAGTCACTAAATGTGAGTTATCCAAAATGTAAGTCTGACTTAGTCCCTCCTGGCTTCAGATAAACACATTTTTAAAGCATACACACAAGCCTTCCACGATTTGGCCCAGTTACCTTCCTAATATTCTTTACTTTGCAATTTATTCTCTGGAAACAGGGAATGGATTGTAATTTCCCACACAAAATGTTTCACACGTCAGTGACTTAGCTGGGAATGCTCTGCCCTCTCTCTGCCCTCTCTGAACCTGTCTAACTCCTATTCATCCCATAAGATTTAGGGCTATGGATTATCTAAGTAACTTTACAGGAGTTACTTAGATAAAATCAGGCTCAGATTTATTCAATTAGCTGCATTTCCTGGGATTTTAAAATCTGTTTTGACTTGCCTCTGTTCTTCTCTTTGTTTTTTTATTGGAGAATTTTAGAGTAATGTTGCAGGCACTGCTAGCTGCCCAGCCAGCATGCATGCTCTCCACTTTTATTATTATCAAAACCCTGCTTTGTTGGGGGTGGCATGTGCCGAGTTAATGCACTGACAAGCCCTGACTCCCCTGCAGCTAGCGGAGGCCGTGTGACACAAATCTGGCCAACAAGATTTAAATGGAAGTTGCAGGGTGTGGCTTCTGGGAAAAAATTTTCAAAGGGGACAGAGGTGGCTAGCTTCTTCCATTTACCTTTTGCCCTTTGCCCTTCTTGTTCTCATGAATATGGCTTGATACCTGAAAGTATACCTGTGATCTTGCAAAGATAACAGCAGAACAGGAAAACAGAAGGAGCCTGGCAGGATGCCGACATCTGTCCTGGCCTGGGCTCTGGTTATGTTATAAGAGAAACATCCTTTATTTGCTTAGGTTGTTCTAGTTGGGTTGTTACATGCAGACAAATGCTGTCTTAACTGACACAGATCTCCTCATCCTGGACTTCCTTCTCCAAGAATATCATCTTTCAGCATTCTGCACTCTTATTTGACTTTTTCACCATCTATTTATGATGAGGTGTGTAATAAAATCATACAACTTCTCACAACTCTCCCTTTCTTGTTATTTGCCAACCCGATGTCCATGGTGGTTATGAGGATAGAGGGGGCTGAATTAGGTGGGAGCTGGAAAAGTTACAGTAATTTGAATGAGAAATACAATTCTAGTTTCTTCCTTTTGCAAACAGGACATTGGAACTGATACATAATGAATGAACAGTATACAAATCCAGCCAGGAATCTTCACAGTGCTATGCAAAAGGTATTCGATAACATAAACTACTGGGAGCCCCAAGAAGTCCCCTGAAAAGAAATATTAGAAGCTTCCCTGTAAACTTTATACTTCTCTTGATAAAGACCCTGGAAGCATACAATGAGATTTGGTATTTATGGGGATAGAGGGGACTGGGAAAAGTACAGTAATTCGAATGAGAAATGTAAGCTAGGTAAACTTTGGGAAAAAAGTTTACTCTTTTGAGCTTCAACTCTAGATGGTACACAATCTGATAACTATTATGAATTTGGCATGAGTCTATAAGCTATCTTTATATTCCCTGGGGACCTCAGAGAGGCCATAACCAATGCTGGAGTAGAAGAATTAGCCTTCCCCGGCCTCCTCTAGGCTGGTTTATATGTTTCTCTTCCATGCTTCTACAGTTATCTGGAGCAGTGGTTAAGAATGTGGAGTCAAATTGCCTGGATTTTAATCTTAGCTGTGTGACCTTGATTGAGCAAGTAACCTCTCTGGCCCTGACTGCCATCTGTGAAATGTAGACAATAATCATACCTACTTCTTGTGTCAGGATCAACTGATCAACATAAAGTGCTTAGATCCATGTCTGGAATTTATTAAGCTGTCAATAAATGTGATTATGTCGGTTGTTGAATATATTATAATATCATGTTCTATTTATGTATCTGTTTATTCCACTAGACTGCTACCTCCTTCCTTGCAAGAAGCATGTCTTATAATTTGTGTTGGTGGGTGCCCATTTAGTATTCAATCCACTGTTACTGATGAACACGAATGAATAAAAGACTCTTCTGATGTTGTCCTCCCTCGAGGAAAGTATCTTATAAAACTATCTTTATAAGGTAGTTTTGCAGATTCATGTCTTATCTCCTCGCCTTTTATCCTAAGTTCCTACCTCCTGGTCTAAATCCCTGTGTTTAGTAAGGGCTCAATAAATATTTGCTCAGTAAATGAATAATAACCAAACCTGTACACACTGAGTCATCCATTGCTCTCCTTTCCTGACGTGAGCTCCTGCAGAATGTGTACTCCAGTAATAGCTAGCTACTCACTGTTCTTTAAAGTCACCCTGCACTTCATGCCTCCATGCCTTGGCTCAGGTAGTTTCCATCTGCCTGCCTCTCTCCACTGAGCCTGACACACTCATATTCATCTCTAAATTCCCACTTAGATGCTCTCCCTCCAGAAGTCTTTTCTGATCTGCTCAGAGAGAGCCAATTCTCTCCCTCCCTACTCCCACCTTGCCTCTTTATAATGATTTCATTGAAGGCTCATGCTGTGTCTTATATATCATAGAGTCTAAGCACCAATTATAGAACTTGACATAGAATAGGTAATTGGATAAGCTTGTTGAATGAATAACTATGTTGACCTATAGAATGATATCCAGATAGTCCTCAAATGAATTTGCTTTTCCATTCTGGATCATAAATGTATAATTATATGCATATACAATACACAAAGTGCAATTTGAGTCCCCCCTCACAGCCTTTAAAGGTGATTAAGTTACGCCTATCCATTTCTTCCTTGTCTCGGTTACCTTCTGACATAAGGCATCCATTTGGGAGCACATAGGGCAGGTGTTGGAGTTCAATGTGCACATATGGAGCATAGGGAAGACAACTAGCTTGCATAGTGCTTGAGCCATGACCTTGGCTTTGTTGCCTTGGTGTTCAAAACCCAGTGATGCTCATTCTGGAAAGGGGGGCATGCCCCTGGAAGGGCGTAACAGAAGCTCTGATGACATTCTTATGTTCATCAGAAGAGGGCACTGGTTAATAAAAATATCAAGAATTACAGTTATAACCATATGGAAACCTAGGAAAACAACAAGAAAGAACATCTGCACATACTAACATGAAGAGACGTGAACTGGTGCAGAAAAACTGCCCTTGCATCACCCATGCCTGGCAGCAGACTAGATTTCTGGGCACTCTGCACAGGATCCCATGCCTGTGTCAGCCAGGGTTGCTCAGATCATTGGATTAGTGATATTAATGCAAATAGTTGCAATGAATTCAGAATGACTTTGCATTTAGGTCTCTTGGGGGGAGGGGTGTTGGTGGTTCCAAATTGGTATTTTATTTTTGCTATTCTAAAAGGACTGCTTCTCATAAGACATGGCATGCACACAGGGTCACTGTATCCAGTTCTGGATTGATTATCCACTGGAAGCAATCACTGTAATAAATTCAGACTTTTTATCTCCCTCCCCCAAACAAAATGGTATGTGCATGGGGTCATGGCATCCTGTGTGAAGAGGGTGGGGAAGAGAATTTTTTGGTACCTAATTTCCTCAGAGGGAGATTACACTAAGGAATGAGCTGATAACAACTGCAAAATGTTTGGGGTGTGGCTGGCAGGCCACTGTCACTGTGTAACTACAGTATAGCTTCTTGCTACCCTTTATTTGTTTGAAAAAGCACACTAAACAAACATCCATGGGAAACACTTTTTTTTTTTGGTTTTTGGTTCAATGCTTGGCTATTCTGGTTCTTTGTTTCAGGACAAAATTCTGGACCCAGGAGGTTGTATAACTAACGGGGTGCCTGACCCAGACTTCGCAGCCCTCTCTGGCTTGCCAGCCACCCCACTGCCCCCACAAACCCAAACACAACCACACTTCCACTAACCCTGAGTTGCGCTGCCCCAGGCCGGTCAGATCTGAAGGGACTAGTCCCATGGTTGCTGGAATAATCTTGTCTCCTTTCTGGTACCAGAATTTCTCCTTATTCTGTCTTCCACTGAAGATCCGAAGTTCCACGGTGTGGGCTGGGACGGCAACAATTTAGAGAATCCAGAGAATGCTCCCCCTCAGCTGAGCAGGCCACACACTCATGCGTCACACTCAGGAATGAGCTTGTGCTCACGTGTTGGCGCCAGAAACGTTTCTGGCGGGGGGGAAATGTGTCCCCCAGTAGACCTCAAATACATACACTTTGTAAAGAACAGATTGGTCATGGTGAATATTATTCTAACTTAAAATCAGCTGGCACTTCCTGAGCATCGGCTCTCACTAGACATTCTGTTAAGAGCTTTACATGCATTATCATATTGATTTTCACAAGTACTCTATGAAGTGGAAATTACTGTTCTCATTATAGAGCTGAGGAAACTGAAGCTTAGAAGGACAGGAACTCACTTAAGGTCTCATTGTTAGTGAACAACAGAGCAAGAATTCAATTCAAATACCCAAGTCTGACTCCAGAAAGACTTGTAAACGGAAGGAGAGAAAAAGATACTACAAACCATTTCAAAGCACTAAGCGTTTTTTGAAATTGATATAATGGTGGTTATTACTTTAGATAAAAGAGGGTGTGTAGTGGGTTGAATGGAAACCCCTGCCCACCCCCCCGCCCCAATATATGTCCATCTCTTCACTCCTGGAGCCTGTGAATATGATCTTATTTGTAAAAGGAGTCTTTGCAGATGTAATTAAATAAAAGATCTCAAGATGAAGTTATTTTGGATTATCTGAGTGGGCTCTAAATCCCATGACCTGCGTACTTATAAGAGATACTTAGAGAAGAGACACAAATAGGAGAGAAGGCCACGTGAAGACAGAGGCAGAGATTAAAGTAACACAGCCATAGCCCAGGAACGCCTGCATGAAGAAGCAAGGAAAGGTCTTCCCCTACAGCTTTGAGAGGGAGGGTGGCTCTGCTGACACCTTGATTTTGGACTTGTGGCTCCCAGAATTCTCAGAGCATAAATTTCTGTTGTTTTTAAGCCACCAGTTAGTGGTAATTTATTACGACAGCCACAGGAGATGAGTGAAGGGGGCAATGCAATTGAATGGCAAAGGCACCTGACTTAGGACTGCGATTCCCAACTCTGACCTTCATTACGTGTGACCTTGGCATGTCGCTTCCCAGGGCCTCAGTTTCCTTATGTGGAAAACAACTTTGAGTGAGACCCTTTCCATCCCTCATGATCTATGAATTGAGGGTTTACGTTTGCTCTTATCTTCCCCCCCAGTGGGTGGGGCAGTAATTACGTGATGACCTTTATCTTGGCAGAAATGTTTGAAGATGAATAATTAAAGCTCCTCCTTCAGAAATATGACAAATTTATCATTTGCATTTTTTAAGAAAAGATTCCTTGGGTTTAACATACACACACCACACTATGTATAAGATAAATAACCAGCAAGGACCTACTGTATAGCATAGGGAACTCTACTCTATACTCTGTGATAACCTATATGAGAAGAGAATCCGAAAAAGGATGAATATATGTATATGTATAACTGAATCACTTTGCTGTACACCTGAAACTAACAAAATATTGTAAATCAACTATACGCCAATAAAATTAAAAAATAAAAAAATTGCAAGTAAAAAAAAAAAGATTCCTTCTGTGCAGGGGGCTTAAGCCAAGGACTACTGGGCTCTAATTCCCAGGTGCAAATTTTAAAGGAAAATAACAAAGATACTAGAGAATATGGGGAGGGAGGGTTGCAACTGCCCTATAGTGATATGTGTGTCTTAATGGAGTAAAAATCTTATTGAAGGTACTAGTGTTTGGATAAGGCCCAGCCTAATCCTTCCCCTCTGCTGTGAATGTTGCCCAATGGTTTTTTTTTTACCTTAATAAAAAGTACAATTGAGTTTTTTATTCTAATATTTTTTCAATTTCACTGCTGTAGACTGACAATAGTAAGATAACCCAATGGTTTTTTATCAGGCAAGCTTATCAGGCCTCATTCCTTATCTGATAGTGAAATTCATGGTAAATGTACCTTTTCCAGCAGGCGGTTTTCCAGTAATTGTGTGACTAGAAAAAGTAGGTGTTCTATTTTAGAAACCATAGTGTTCTACCCTATGGTAGAGACATAGTGCAAATGGGAATGCTTGCTTATAACTGAGTTGATCATACAGGAAGAGCCAATTAAGAATCAGTAACAATCTTGAAAAAAAATACCTTTTAAGAAATAATCAACAGAGAAATGACAACTCAACTGCCACTTTATGGAACTGTAGCTTTCTTGGGTAAATCTGGGAAATATTTTTTCATTATGAGTCTCACAAGATTGTTAGGAACTTTCCTTTGATTATAATTGCCCATTTTCTACCAAAATGTTCCATTTGCTGAAAATCCAATGGAGAAGGGAGGATGAATGGGGAGCCTCTATCTTACTGTCCAAGGTCCGCACAGAGCAGACACTTCATGAATGTGGAGTGAACAAATGGGACCCATCCCGACACAGTTTGAACACAGAAACAGAGACAGTCTTTGGAGTTCCAACTGCATGGAAAACACACCATGCTGTGACATCTTGGGCTCAATCAGTAATGGTTATTAAACACACACGTGTTCAGAGCACCAGGGTAGCTGCTGATACTGGTAACTTTCTAGAACTCTCACCGTCTTTCGAGGCTACTGCCTTTTCTGGACAAGAGTCAAAATACTACCCAGTGGGATCAAATCATACTTGTACAAATCCCCAACAACCCAACGTACACTCAAGAGATGAACACAAAACAGATTAGGAAGATGGGGGAGGTTGAAAAGAACTAGAGAGAGATAAACAAATAGCTGGAGGAGAAAACTTCCAAAAAGGGATCATACAATTTCCCCTACCAGGCTTGAACTAACCTAACTGACCAACAAATGCACTTCCTTTTTTCTTCCTTAAACTTTCACTGAACATCTACTATGTGCCGGGTAGTGTTCTAGACACTAGGGATACAGCAATGAACAAAACAGGCACAACTCCTGCTGTCATGGAGTTTACATTCTGGGGGAGCTGATGCCAGTGCAAGAATAACACATGGTTCCTGATGTGAAAGGAAGGTGTCAGTTCCCACTCTAGCCTCCAGCCATGCCCGGATCAAGAAGGCTTCCCTGATGCCCTGAGGCTGCAGTCTCCTCTTCCGACTAATTAACAGTATTCATGTATCTCATCACAAGGGAAAAAACTGTAACTATGTGTGGTGATGGATGTTAACTAAACTTATTGTGGTGATCATTTTGCAATATATACATATTTCAGATCATTATGCTGTACACCTTAAACTTATATAATGTTCTAAGTCAATTATATCTCTATACAATTGGAGAAAAAAAGAAAGCAACACAATAAAATATGATACTATGGAGGGCTGAGATTTAAATAAAGCAAGCAAACAAACAAAATAACCAATATGCCATCTATTAATCATTAGTTAGTAACTTTCTAATAAGCTTTTAAGCTCAACAGCTGAGACAGGGCCTTCTCCCCCTATGGCGTTACTTAGAGTTTACAGACAGTGCTAGCTACACAACAGGTTTTAGGTAAAAGTCTGGGGAGGATTTAACATTGTATTGAATCTAACATTTAGACACATTAGATGAGCTTCCTGTGATCGATCATTTCACTCTGAGGTCAGAATATTTTAGAAAGAATAAGTCAGTGACTTGCATACAGGAAGTGCTAAATGAATGAATGAATGAATGATGGTTTCTTAAAAAAAAGGTAATATTTAAGTTACACGATTTATCATACCAAAAGCCTATTGGATGGGTACTACTATTGACCCTTGAACAACACAGGTTTGAACTGAGAAGGTCCACTTACACGCAGATTTTTTTTTTCATGAAATACTACAGTACTACACCATCCGTGGTTGGTTGAATCCACTGGGTACTGAACCTTAGATAAGGAAGGCAGACCATACAGTTATATGCAAATTTTTGACTGCACAGAGGGTCAGCATCCCTAACCCCTGTGCTGTTGAAGGGTCAACTGTATTTGTATCTCCACTTCACAGATGAAGCCTTTGAGGTTTTGAGTTGTTCACAGCCTTGCCCAAGGTCACGCTGCCAGAGAAGTAGAGATAGAATTCAAAACCAGGGAGTCTGATTCCAGTAATTCTAACACCATGCCGTGCTGCAACCCCCCACCCCAACCCTCCAGGGTAACTCCAGATAAATCTGGCTTTGGAAAGCGCTTTACTGGCATTCAGTGTTTTTGTCTGGTCTCTTCCTTGTCATTTTGTTTTCATGTTTTGGACGTATTTAGGTTTTCTTCCCTATTTCTTTTGAGCACTGGAAGGTCAGTCTGCTCTCATAGATGTAATAGTATGTACATTTTCTTTCTCAGTTTCAGGGCTGACTAAAAAGTTAGGTGAGACAGTTTTCTGTGATTATCGATTTTAAGGGCTGCCAGGAAGGTGTCCCTACCCACAAAATCCCCCCACTCGCTTCCCGATGTTTAAAATTCCACTAACATGGCTTCAGTGCTTGGCTTCAAGTCATGTCCTGTGTTGAAATTCAAATACATCGGGGACAGATAAGTAACACTGTAAGCCAGGCAGCCTGCCTATCATCCTTCCACCCATCCTTTCCTTCAGTAAGTATTCTGGAGACAGACTCTAGCTGAGTAATAGCTGCTGAGATGAAGGGTAAATAAGTGGTCTCTGCCCTCAGGAAGATCTTGTTTCTGAAAGGAGACGGATGTGAAAGAAATACAATACATTGTTTTAGATACTATGATGGAGGCATTTATAAGGTGTAGGGAAACCCAAAGGGGATAAATACACTGCTCTACTTGGAAAGATGAGTGTGGATATGCCTTAAGCCTGAAGTCCTTCACACTTTAGTAAGAATGAATTGTAAAGACTGTTTGCCAGGAGGCACAGTTCGGTGATAGGAGAAAAAAGTTTAGAATGAGTGTGAATTCACTGGAATGTTATATATAGGCAGAGGGAACAACAATAAGAAAAAAAGTCCACAAAGAAAAACCTGGAATCAAAGTCAACACTGAGCTGATTTCGGAAATGAGAGGAGATTGGGCCCTTCTCACTTATATAAGCCTGCCCAATTGTCAGGCCATGTGTTAAAACACTATATTAAAAGAAAAATTTTTGCAAAAGGGCTACAAGGAAAAAACAAAGTTGCTGTGATTGACTGACACCCACAGAGGCAAGCATTTCTTAACTGAACATACCAGGGTCAGCAAACCTTCTCTATAAAGTGCCAGAGAGTAAATATTTCAGGCTTTGTGAGCCATATGGTCTCTGTAGTGGCCACTCAGTTCTGTGGTTGCAGTGTGAAAGCAGTCACGGACAGTATTTAAATGAATAGACGTGGCTGTGTTCCAACACAACTTTATTTACAAAAACAGGTAGTGGGCCGAATTTGGGCCATAAGCTATAGTCTGCTAGCCCCTGGTTTATACCATCTCATAGGCATATTAAAGGCCTAAATTAAATAAGTTTAAGTATGTTTTAAATAAAGTTTAAATAAGTTTTTGAGGTGAGGCCCTCAGCTCCTCAATGGACATCAGGGCCTCCTGCAGAGCCCTTTACCTTACAAGGTAAGGGACTACAAGGCCTGGGAAGTAGCCACCTGAGCCCTCTGAACAAATGACTGCTGAAAAGACTGCAGTGACAGGAAGGAGAGAGAGAGAGGGAGCAAAAGACAGGCAGACAGAGGATCTTTGTGCCAAAGACGGTTAGCTGTTTACCAAAAATTCATGCTTCTGGTGAACTTTTGATTAAAAAAGTATAGATTGAGTGGTCTGCGGCTGATGCAAAATTACTTCTTTTTAGCAGTAATGCATGAATGTTTATTAAACATATTGTTTATAGTTACTTAGCCTTTCATTTATTCATTCAACAAACACTGCCTACTACATGCCAAGTACTGTACTAAGTCCTGATAAAAACAATACTGGATAATTCAGGGTCATTACCAGATACCAAGATATCTAAATTACTTCCCCTCTGATTCCCTGCTGTGATTTTCTGTAACCTTCCACTATTTTGTAGTATGTGATTGTGACATACTGAACCTCACAGAGCTTTTTAAGGCCTCAAGCTCTCTGACCAAGTTTTCTCTTTGCATCTTTTAAGACTATGTCTGTTATTGCCTCACAAAGATTCTGCAGGTCAATAAAAATCACCTGTATGTCATCTTTTGCAAATGGCTTGGTGTGCCCCATCAGTTAGCCTTTATATCTGCTAACTCCATCTTAAACACAAAGCTGGGCAGACTTTACCTGCTCTAGGAAGCATTCCTTGATTAAAGACTCTCAGATATATATCTCCATCCACGATGCTTTCTCTAGTCAACTATCCACTCAAAATATCCACTCAGATGTTCCATAGGTCCTCAAATTCAACATGTTCAAACTTACATCCCACCTACCCATATCCCCTTCTCCCCTCCAAGGTTACCTAGATCAGAGAATGGAACCATTTGCCACCTAACAGTGGAAGCCATAAGCTTGGAAGTCCTTCTTGACAACTTCCTTCCCCTCTCCCCTGGTGGTCTATTATTCACAAAGTCTAGGTGATGGTATCTCCTAAATATCTCTTGAACCGAGATACTTCCTTCTAACTCCACTGCTTTCATCAGAGCCTAACCTACCAACCTCTCATACCTGAACATTCTAATTGTTCTGCTGGAATCCACTCTCATCTAACTCTCATGTCTACCCTGTATCCCTATGATCATATCAATCCATTCAGTGGTTTCACACTGCTCTTAGGGTAAAGAACAAAATTCCTAAACACCCTATTAGACTCTGCATGATTGACTCTAAACAACATCATCTTTTTCTGACACTACTCTCTTTTTCATTTTCTCTGACACATCTGAATTAGGTGTCATCTTAGAGCTTTATTCTGGTTCACACCTGTGGAAGATTTCCATTAAAGGTCCCTTTCTTCACCAACCCTTGCATCCAAACACTTTGCCGTATAATACTTAAGTGTTCTCCCACTGTTGGTGACACATAATTTCCTGCCCTTAAGTTCAGCCACGTGACTTGCTTTGGCCTGTAGAATTAGACAAGGTACACAGCCCAGGGTCCAAGAGGCCTTGCATGTTTCCATTTATCCTCTTGAACCTCTCCTCTCACCACAAGAACATGCCCAGGGTAGAAATTTGGTTCCATGAAAAGGATGAGGGACATGTGGAGTGAACTACCTAGCTGAGCCCAGCCTGGATCAACTGATCCTCAATGGACACACAGATTTATAAGAAACAATACTTGTTTGTTGTTTTAAGCCACTGAGGTTTGGGGTGGTTTGTTATGTAGCAATAGCTAGCTGATATACTAACACAATACTTTGTATTTGCCTATGGCTTTGTAAATAACTTCTACCTTAGCTGACATTTAGGTCAACTAGGGTTAAAAATAAACAAAGACTGCATAGATGGATCTCATCCTTCCTACTACGAACAGCAAACTTGCTTGAGGATTGAGGTCCAGTAATAAAACAATAGCTAATTTCCTGAGGATTCCTCCATGACTTTCCAAATGAACTGAGGGCTTTCCCACCAATCCTACAAATTGGGTGGATGTAATTGGGCTTGGATCTTTCCCTTACTGCCACAGAAGCTCTTCATCCCTGAAAGAAATGGCAAATCCACTGCTACAGCTGGGGGACCAAGCTGAAAGTTCAGAGCTGGTTTCTGAAGTGACACAATCTACCTGCAATCTAGATAAAAGCACAGTCTGTCATAGGCATTTTAAAGGTCATCCTAGATTTAAACAGCACATCTTGTTCCTTTTATCCTTGTCCTCTGAATTTCTCTTTGAAAAGTTGTTGAATGTTTCTGGCCTTTACACCCTCTTCCTGACAAAACCTATTACTGGTGGATGTTAATTAAGCCACAGGACCAAGTCATTGACAATTCAAAATGAAAACCATGATCACCTGTGGCTGTCATACCCTGCCCCAAAAGCCACAGCAAAATGCTGGGCGCTTAAAGGAGACTCTTGAAATTAAGACTCTTTCACCCATAATATGAAGAGTGACTTGAGGGATGTAAAACAAAGTACCCTGATTAATACACCATCAGGTTTGCTATGTCAGAACAGAAGTAAAAGACGTCAAAGTAAACAGTCAACAGACTTCATAGCACTAGAGAAAATAAAGACACACATACCTGGACTGATGCAATTCTTCTCTCTGAAATAAATTTTAAAAATACATGTTTTAGTCTTGCTCAAACCCACCCAAAATTCCAAAGCAGACATCTTGAAGGGAGAGGTCAGTAACTTTCCTAGCTAAAATGTTTTGCATTTTTGTTTTCGGGGGAGAAGGTTAGAACATTAGAAATTTGAGTAGTTTGTTCTTTCTGCCCTTTTAAACCAGCCACGCCAGGTGGTCTTCACATAGCGTAGACTTGCAAGAGGGCCACCTTTACTATCTAACGACTGACAGACAATCTCTAGCCTGGGTCCTTTCTTAAAGTGCCTTCAAGTATATTGAAGAAGAAAGTGAGCTCGACCTCCACGCTCCTTCCCCAAACTGCTGCACCCCTTTTACTTGACAGCCAACTGTCCTAAAGACTGTGTGTCCCCCCAGCCATCTACCGACACAGCACCCCACTCCGCGACCAGGCAATATGGCAACCTGGAGACCTACTATGCTTTGCATCCACCAAATGAGAGGCAGAAGGCTTAGAACTGTGTTACCTGAGGCCTGGGGAGCCGTGGGGCGCGGCTGGGTGCTGGCTGGCCTCCACTCCGTGGAAGGGAGGCCTGAGGAAGCGACCCCTCGTTGAGGGACTGAAGCACGGGAAGGGCAAACTCATCACTGGGCGCCATTTGGAGCTCAAACGAGTCGGCTGCGTTGAGCGCCGTTTTGGGGTCCAGAGGCAATCTTGAGTGGAGTCTCAGGGGCCACAGGGAGTGCGAAGACTCCTCTGGGCTTCCAAATAGCCCGTTGGAAAGGCGATGCGGGGAGCCGGAAGACTCCTTGCAGCTGCCCGAGGCGGGCCCCTCCAAGGCCGCCTGCTGAGGCAGCGCATGCGCAGTGCCGTGCGCACGCCCACGCACACTCCCGCAGCTGCGGCCCCTTAACCTCCTCAATGTGGGCGAGGTGGACGCGCGGCCCGGGGCCTGCCGGTCAAAGTGGAGAAGTTTCCCCTGGTTCTGACAGTGCTTCTTGGACAGGCTTTCCAGGGGGGGTCGAGGAGAGGACCCGCAGTCTGGGGGCTGCACCTCTGGGAAGGATGGCTCCGTCTTCTCCACGCCGCTAAGAGGCCCGGTTGCTGGAAGCTTCCAGGGGACGCCGTCAGAGTTGCTGTTCTCCCGACCACACTGAGGTTGCTCCGTTTCCGCCTTCGGGTGCCTCCCTTCCTCGGGTGTGTCTTCGTCCTTTTCCAGAGAGTAACTGCAAGCAGGTGGCTGCATCTTTAACGAGGACGAGCAGAGTGCGGAATCTGTTGCGAACAAGGAGACGGAGGTGAGAAAAAAGGTGTCTGAAATTTCACATAAAAACTTATCATTCACCAGAGCAGATAGGGAATGCCCAGTTAACGTTAGTACCTGTTATGTTTTGTAGATAATTAACATAAGTGAGTCCAGTCTTCCCGTCTAAATTGTTTACGTATTGAAATTTGTTTATGTTATCGAATTAAGTCGTTTGGACCTTGCTCTGTGCCTCGATGGGGGAGAGTTCTTTTTTCCATTGGGATTCGAGTAGGTGAATACGAAACCCAAGCGGAGATGGACACAGTGCAAGCTTTACTTAGTGGCCAAAGAATGGAGAAGCGGGAACCGCGTTCGCAGACCAACCTCTCGCCCATCTGGCGAGAGTGATTTAAAGAGTAAAGACAAAGGGAGGAGGAGTGAGGCTAATTATGGGGAGGCTTATGCGTTAGTCTACCAGGAAGGGGCAGGGCTTTTTCTGAGGGAGTGGGGTGCCACCCCCTTTTTATCCTTTTTTTGTCCTTAATATCTGGTCCTGGCCGCCGGTAAGTGTGTCACATAATATGTTAATATAGTAAAATCAGTGTATAATGAGACTTAGGATCTGTTGGGCGTCAGATTCATGCCATCTTAGTCCCAGCTGGTTTCATCTGTTTTCTTCGTTCGTAGCTTGCTTTCTTATCTCTGGACCCTTTAACTTAAAGATTTGTGTTCACTCCTGCTAAAGGTGGGGTGGGGGGCATTTGGCAGGTTTTGAGCAAGGACAGTCTTGCTAACTGTGGAGGTTGATGGGTTTTGATCAAAGACCTGGAGCAGCTCTGGCAACATTTACTGGTTACTTAATATCCCTTCCAGTTCAAACAAAAAAGCTTTTAAAAACCTTGGTGATCTAAGAGATTTCTTGGAAGCCACAAAGCTCATCACCTTTTGATTATTCCATTTTAAGAGAATCAAATATACATTCAATTTCCCTTACATTCTGCATTTATATATGTATGAATATGTGTGTATGTGCTTTGGAGTATTCTAGGGATATAAGAATGAGAGAACAAGAAAAATGAGACCCCCTTCCCTCAAGGTTTAAATTACAGAATGAGACATAATTTCAAAGATAGTGATGCAAAGTATTTGGCAAAAGACATTTTAGATTTTCTCCATCCCCGTGTCCTGGAAAAATAACTCACCAGTTTGAAAAGAAAAACCAAGACGTCACGCAGATGCCCTGCTTCTCATGATTAGAGGTGCTTTCTACGATTCACTAATGCAGAATTACCTCCCAATTAAGCTCTTCTTGTGTTCAAGCAAATCTGATTCTACCATGGTGTAAATATGTTCATGGTGACATGGAAATGACTTACTGCTATTCTGTTATTTTGTAGTTTTCCATTTGAAGAAGGTAGTTTCCTGTGGGAAAGCATCAATCCTTACCCATCCTATCAACTGTTGCATAAGAAGCAACTCCTGATTGTTTACAGATCTGGTGTGGGACTGTGGAGCAAATAATAACCATCTTGCCTTGCCATGGGCAAAGTGGGAGGCGGTTTCAGGCTGTACATGGCTTGTTGGTGGATGGAACATCAGTAGTTGACCACATATTCTGAGATCTCCAATAATAACTGCAGCAAGTCTATAATTCTTTTTTGTTTTTTTTGGCTGTGTTGCACAGCTTGCAGGATCTCAGTTCCCCGACCAGGGATTGAACCCAGGTCACAGCAGTGAAAGCCCAGAATCCTAACCACTAGACCACCAGGGAACTCCCAGCAAGTCTATAATTCTAAAGCAATCTGTAACCCTTCAGGAATGCACACATTGTAGAACTTTTTCTACTGTGTATTATTTACATCCTCAATTTGATAATAGAGAATACTGACCACCGGAAAATTCTTGATGACCTGTCCTCCTATGTTGTGACTCATGAGACTAGATGACATACAGTATTATGACTGTTTATTGTAGTTCATGGAGACTAATTGTTATAGGTTTTTTATAGCATATGATTATTTACCCCATATGAAATAGCCTCACACTGATGTACTCCCTAGTTTTTAGTCATTACTTCTTATAGTTTTGTACTTGCCTGTGGCAGATACTTTGTTTCCTTTAATTTGTTTCTTCTAATCTGTTTCAGGGGTAGAAGTCCAATAACCCTGTGTCAAGAGAATTAATAGACTCTTAGGTTTATTTTTATCAGTAAAGGGGAGGAGCCCAACATCATGATATTGTCATGACAATTCTGTGAGATTGATTTGGGGGACTCTGTGTTCTCGTATGTTTACTCCCTGGCTCTCATCTGGTTTAAAGCCAAGTGAAACTAAAAGGTACTGGATTTTAGATTGGAGAGTTGTTTAAGGAACTACTTAGATACCAACTAAAGTCAGTTCGACTCTTACTACAAAAGAAATCTGAAATTCTTAATGCTGGGTTTGCTTTAATATTTTGAGCCGAGGACTCAAATGTTACAGGACTTCACATATAGAACAGAAATGTATGAAGTACCCTTATTTTGGGGGTGAGGGGAGACAGTAATACCTGCTAGGAAACTTACATTTTAGTTAAGGTGAGGTTGAACTGGTTTTGATTTTAGATTGGTAATTTCTGGCTGATACGAGCTTCACAGGAGAAGATTGAAAAGACCCATTTTGACCACTGATGAAAACAGGTGTATTAGGTCTCTTTTCAGGTCCTTTACTGGAGGGCCAGTTCCTCATTCTCCCAACAAACAAATGCCTGAGCTGAGAACTGGAGTTCCAGGTACTTCCAACACACATACACACCCAGGGGACTTTATTCCGTTCCCCTTCATAGCATTGTTCAAGTTCTAGGCAGCAGCATGGTTAAGGGAGTTCAGTATGTTTACCCAGGCACTTGCATAATAGTTCTTTCAGAATTCTTAGTCCTTGGGTTTCCCCTCTGTTCTTGTGCCTTCTCCTTCCTCCTTAGAGGGGTTAGGACACTGCTTCAGATTTCCTTTCTAGTTGTCCTGACTTAGGGTGTGGCAGTCTGTAGGTGGTTATTATACCCAATGGGACTTAAGGGTCATTAAGTGTTGTTTACTGGCCAGTGTCTCATATATTGGAACCAAGGCATTAGTAACTCTGACATGACTCACCGCAGAACTGGAGAAACTTTAACTACAGCGGAGCTCTGGGAGGCCGTTTGCTGAGAAGGGGAGCCCAAGCTCTAGAGTTAACGATCTGCTTGCTCTCTTTGCCTCACCAGCTAGCCCTGTGACCTGGGATAATCCACTCCCCCTCTGTCAGCCTCCAGGCCACACTTACGAAAAGATATTAAAGTCCCTCCCTCACAAGCTCCTTGCAGCAGGGATAATGGCTGAGGCTCCTGGGAGGCCCTCCCTAAATGATTATCCCCCGTGGATCTTGTAGGAAGCCAAAAGTTAACAGAAGAGTTCAGGCTAACTCTTCTCCTTTATGTTCCCTAAAAGACTAAATCAATAAATGCTCATTATAAAGTAAATCCACCAGGCTTTGACCTCCCAAGCTTTAAGAAGCCAGCAGCCACCACCCACTCTGTTAGGGGAAGCAATCTCAGTGTACTCGAAATTAAACCACACACATTAATGATTCACCCATTCTACTTAGACCTGACCGAGACCAGCAAGACAGGACCAAGAGAAGCTGGTAGCAACAGGATCTGACCAAATGAAAAGTGCAAGAGGGAAACCCAGATAGCAGCTGAACGGCCTCTAATACCTGCAAGATGGTCTGCTTCTGAAGGTGACATTGCCCAGGTGGGTCCTGACCAGGGAATCAGCAGAACCACACAGCGAGCTGCCAGGCAAGGGTTCGGAAGAACAAGTTCCACACCTGTAACAATGAACGCTCCTGGCCGAGCACAGGGACACTTGATGGGAGCTGAAATGAGGAACTGGCCTCTCCCCTCCTTAGAGGCTTTTCTAGTTATTTGTTTATGAAAAAGCCTAAGGGGAAGCAAGTTCAGAATCTAAGACCCGCCTAAGAAAAAGTCAGGTGATTTGTTTCTACTGAACAGTGACTGATCTAATACAGAAATGATGCAGGTGTGGCTTTTTACTTCCCTTTCAGGTGCTCAGTGATTATCACTGATAGTTCAGTGAGACAGTTCTAGGTTTCTTATCTGTTTATTTTCTCCAAAGTTCTGAGAAGTCATTCCTTTCAGCCTTACTTTGCTTACATTGTAAAACATTTTGTGTGGATCTACTTACTTAGTGGAATGTTTTGATAAGCATTGAATAATAGAGGAAATGATCATTGCACTTGGGAACACATTTGTGAGCATTAATTTTCAAGTAGTTAAAAGGCAGATGGAAGGGCATTTGTATCTACCAGCATTCTCATTAGAGCAGTACCCCAGAGAACCTTTATTTGGTGTCTAGGTGGAGATATGGCATACATTCCCAAGAATGTACACAGTCTTAAAAGATGTTTCTGCAGACTCTTTACAAAAACAAATTCAAACGAATTATAATTCAATCTAATTTACTGAAGTTGACATTGTTTAGAATCATTACAGATACTTACTGTGAAGGTTTCTTTAGGTCAGTGGTTCTCAAAGTGGGGTCTCTGGGTCAAAAGCATCAGCATCACTTGCGAACTTGTTTGAAAGGCGAATTCTTGCCCCTTCCCACCTCCTGCATCAGAATTTCTGGGGGTGGGGCCCACAGTCTACGTTTTAACAAGCCCTCCCTGTGATTCTTACACGTGTTAAAAATTTGAGAGCTGCTGCCTTAGGGGGAAGAAAGGTCTAATTTATAGATGTTAGCTTTGTGATAACCCTTGCTTTAGTCTTTAATCCTCTCATGTTGGTCTTATTAGAACATCATTTACTTAGAACTTTGAAAAATGACTCGACCTTCTCCCTTTACCACCACTGTCACTGTCACTGCCAAACCCAAAACGCAGTATCAAGGGCATTTCTCTATTTTGCCAGCATGGAGCCAGCATAAAATAGTCTGAGCTCCTGCCAAAGCTGTCTGGAAATGAATTGTTTCACTTTAGGAAGAAAGAAAAATGAATAAAGTATTTTAACTTTTGGTTTGTGGACACGAAGGTCATACTTCATCTTCGAGTCCCCTCACACACACAAGATCGTAAAACCGTCTCTCCTGGGGGATAATGATAATGGGATATCTGACACCCATCCAAAAATTTCCAACCTCTGGTTGTATCTTAAATAAGAAAATTCAGAGTGTACAGAAAGGTCACAAAGGATTATCAGGAAAAAAAATAGTGCAACCTCTAAAGAGTAAAAGGGACTGGGAAGCATTGGATAGGGAAGGGATACCATGATGGAAAGGCAATCCTGGGGGTCAGCTTCTCCTTAAGGACCTAGGGCAACTCCTTGAAACAAAGGTGGCCCTTTATCTCTAAGTGTGACACACAGATGTTCTCTCCAGTACTTCGGAGGGGGCAGCTTTTCTTATGTTTTTGCCTCCTCCTTACTTGATCGTGGTAAGTCTTCACTGGGGAGAAAACCACTTGGGATGTGCCCCTTACAAAGTCTAATGCCTGACAAGCTCTTTTTGTATCATGAATACCTAGATCTGAGGCTGCAGCTGTGGAATTCTGACTGGCCTTCCAGCTTTTTTTTTTAATTAATTTTTTTAAATTGGAGTAGTGTTGATTTACAATATTGTGTTAGTTTCTGCTGCACAGCAAAGTGAGTCAGTTATACATATACATATATTCACTCTTTTTTAGATTCTGTTCCCATATAGGTCATTACAGAGTATTGAATAGAGTTCCCTGTGCTATACAGTAGGTTCTTATTAGTTACCTATTTTATAAATAGTAGTGTGTATATGTCAATCCCAATCTGCCAGTTTATCCCTCCCCCACCTTTCCCCCTTGGTAACCATAAGTTTGTTTTCTATGTCTGAGTGGCCTTCCAGCTTAAAAAAAAAAATCTGACATTAAAAATTAGGAGATTTTATAGAAAATTTTGGATTGCAAGAATTTTAGAAAAATTAGCCATTCTGGCAACACTACATTCATATTCCCACAATTCCATATCTATATAAAAAGACTAGATTTGAGGACAGGCTCCCTGTTTCAGGTAGGACAAGCAGTGACCAGTTCACCATACTCTGTGCTTCTCCCAGTCTTCCTGACATAGGCTGATGCTGGCTCTCATTTATCTTTGTGCTTGTAGAGTTTTATTTCTTCTAACAGAACCACAAAGAATGGCCCCAAAGCAGAAACAACCCCAATGTCCATTTCAATAGAATGTCCATCATCAACAAATACATTGATATATTAAACTCTGAAAGTGAAGGAACAATTTATCTAGTCCCAAACATGATGTTCTGTGAAAGAAGCCAGACTGTATGTTTCTATTTATAAGAACGACAAGAATGGGCCAAATTAATTTATAGTATTAGAAGTTAGAATTGGAATTTTTGTCTTTGGGGAGAGGCAGTGACTGTGAGTCAGGACTGTGACTTCTGGGATGCTTATATGTTCAATCTCCTGACCTGTGTGCTGGCACCTGGGTGTGTTGTCTTTGTGTCATTCACTGTGTGCAGTTTTCTGTTTACATACGCTTTGCTTGAATAAAAATAAGAGTGTGCCTGTGCAAACAGATTATATCCTGGTTTGCTTACTTGTTTACATGACTTGCTGGCCAATACAGGTCTTCGAATTGAAAAATTTCTAAAAAAAATTGTTTTCCTAGTGTTTGAAAAGAGGTGTGATTTTTACTTGAGCTATGTTTTAGGTTTTAGGGTTATAAAAGTCCAGTGCAACCATGTTTAAAATGATTAATTTCAATGCCTCCAGATACGTCTCAATATCTTTGAGTTGTTTATTCAAGAGAGTTTTCTGGGCAGTACATATTCTGAGCCGTTTCATATCTGCTGTAGCATATGAATGCTGGATATAGAATTCTTGCACCACAATATTTTCTTCTAAAAGTCTGTAGACAGTTTTATAAGATTTTCAGTCAGTGGTATTTGAGATAGGAAGCCAATAGAATATTTGCTCTTTAGTGGGTACTTTAAACTTTAAAGATTTTTCCTTGTGATGTTGTACATATTGTTTAACTATTAAATTTGTTTCTATATTTTTTCTTTTAAAAATTGATTTTTTAATACTTGAAGCTAGAAATGTTCAATCAGTATATGTCAAAGTGGGTTCAGTTTTGCCTAGGATCTGGTGTGTACTCTCAATTACTTAAAATAGTTTTCCCAAATAAGAATTTTTTTCTGTTATTTGACAATTCTCTCTCTTTCAGTAGTTCTCTTTCTTTAGGGGACATCTGCTATTATCTTATCTTCTCTCTACATTATTTTCATTGCTTTTACTTTCTCCCTTGTAGTTGGGGATAATTTCTTGACATCATTTACTATTTTGCTTGTTCCATTTTCTGTGGAGTGCAAATTGCATTTAACTGCTTCTATAATGACTTTAACATCCATTTTACTTTTAAGATAAAGAGGACTATTCCACTGCAATTCTTTTTTATTGTAAATGTTTCCTTTTTCATGATGACAGACTCTAGGTTCTTGAATCATGTTGAAATATGAATTATTTAGTGTGTCATAAACTGAGGTATATGATACACTCAACTATACACTTGTGGTCTAAAAATTAAAGTAAAAAATCCTGAATCAGATAATTTGTAATTTTTCTATTTTTTGAAATAACTCTTATTTCAAAGAAAGGTAGCTCTACTTAGTCATCTTAGAATCTTTTACATTATTCTCCTGATGTGTAGACTATTGTACTGAGTTCTGTAGTTATTCTGTTTGCTATTCTTGTAGAGGGATATATTTACTTGCTTGGTGTCCAAGAAAGCACTGGACTGGGTTCTGATAATGTGTGGGTTTATGACAAGATATCTCAAGTAGAATTTGTTTGAAAGAAGAAATGAGAGAATTAAATCATCAGATTGCTTGCTCAGTGATTTTTAAGACTAAAAGGCATGGAGAAGTCTCTAGAGCCACAGCTGCAATCACAACCAGCTCTTTGTGCCATTGCACAAATGCAGGGCAGAGCAGCTCCCCATCGTGCTCAATCTTCTGCTTGCTGAGACTTTTTGCAAGAACGAAGTCTGAGGCCTTCCGACACAGAAGCTGTTATCTCGGCTGAGGTGAGAGGGTCCTAAGGGCTGGGCTTACCAGTGAGTTCTCAATGCCCTCTTTTCTGAGTCTTAGGATAGCACCAAACTCACCTCTTTAGGTTGGGGTTTCAGTAAACATTTGTTAGTAGCCTCCCTGGATCCATGACCTCTTCCCCTTTCCAAAGAGTTGTGACTTCCATTTAGGTTTAAGTGTTTCCATCATGATCTTCCATGTCCAGCTTGAAGGATGGAACACATGGTTTCCAACCCCCTGGCTGCAAGGATTGTTTAGAAGATGGCATGTAGGCTAAGCCAGTCCAATCAATGTGCCTCTCAGGAATTTTGCTGAGAATACAAGGACAAAGACTCTCTTTCCTGATGGATGTGAAATAGTAGGCACGCGGCACTAGAACTGTTGGCAGCTGTCTTGAGACCATAGGGGTGAAGGAGCCAGTCTTAGGATATATCTGACACCAAGGCTGGGAGAGTGGAATTAGAAAACAACAAAACAAAACTGGGCTTTAGTGACATCATTGAGTAGCTGAAATAGTCCTCATTGGACTCCAGAAAGACACTCTTCTGCATTTACCTTTTCCCAAGTCATTAAGTTTCCTTTATTGTTAAGCCACTTTGAGTCATGCTTTCTTTACTTGCATACAAATGGATCCTCAGTAGTATAGTGGTGTCATTGGGGGTCTATTAGCTCTTCTCCCTACCATCTAGAAACATTGTTCTCAGGAAGAGGGCAGCCTTCATCATCTTTCTTTGATCCAAGACCTCTTAGACTATATCTGGAGAATAAATTCCTGTAGATTTCTGATATGTAGGTGGCACCAGTCCTTGATTTCCAGTGGTTATGCAGATGTTTTCCAATATGATTATTTTGTTGGTCACTGTATTAGTTTTCTATTACTGCATAACAAATTACCATAAATTTAGCGGCTTAAAACAGTGGACACTGATTATCTCAAGTAACTGGACTAGGAGACTGGGCACAGTTTATCTGAATCTTCTGCTCACTGTCTCACAAAGCTACAGTCAAGGTGTTGGCTGAGCTGCATTCCTCTCCGGAGTTCAGGGTCTTCTTCAAATTTCATGTGGTTGGGAGAATTCAGTTCCCTGTGGTTGAAGGACTGAGGCTCTAGGTCCTAGGGCCCACCTACTGTCCCCTGCCACATGCTCCTCTCCATAGGCAGTTTGCTTTCAAGGCTAGCAGGACAGCCTTTCCATCCAGTCTGGTAAGATGGAGTCTTATAGATGTATTGTAGCATAATCACAGGAGTGACATTCCATCACCTTTGCCATATTCTACAGGTTAGAAGCAAATTACAAGTCCCATCTACACTATCAGGGAGGGGGTTACTCAGTGTGACTTGGGGGTCACATTAGGCTGTGTCCACCACAGTCATTTCAATAGTTATTTAGTTTTTTTAGAATTGGATTGTGGCTAAGATATGTCCCCAACCTTTCACACCGTATCTTTTACTCTTCAGTTTGGCCTGAAGAATGGTTTTAGTGTTTCTGAGAGAGAGAGGCCAGTGTGGAAAGTGGAAATAAACCAAGCAACTGATCATCATAGAAACCCGGGAGGAAGGCACAGCTAAGGTTTCACAATTCCTTAGGCTGCCCTGGCTCTGTGGCAGCCCATCTGTGTTTGCCAAGATCCAACAGAGGCACTGTGGAATGTATTTCTTCAGTTTAATTTTAGTGTGGGCTGCTTTGAATTTTACTCTGATATTCAACAGGGGCTCACAGTAATGCTCAGACTTACCTGAATGAATTTGTTCTCATGTTGACTAAACCAGCAAGTCGCCTACCTTGGAAAGTGTGGAGATGAGATTTAGGTGTGAAATTCATTTCTGAATAGTGCTGAAGTTCTAAGCTGCTACTGATTTACCCAGCATGTTTCATCCAGTTAAACTCAACCAATTTTTAGTGATGATATTTTTCAAGTGACTGAGTTTGCCTCCCTTGTCAGAATTCTAGCTGAGAAGAAGTTAATGACTACAATAACAAGCTTGGAAATGAGTTTTAAAAGCCCAGTGGGGTGGCGGGGGTTGGGGGGGAAGCAAGCCTGTGGATTTTATTTTTAACTGTAGTAAAGCTAGAACAGATTACTTGGATGAGAATTATTCTGCTTCTGGTTCTTCTCTGTGAGTTATGACCCATTGTAAGACTTCACCCAATTCCCTGTGATCTCTGTCCCCAAGTCATAATTCTAGCATGATTATGTCAAAATTATCTCCACAGTAGCCAGTTGTGGTGTTACAAACAGTTAAGACTTCAGGTGGTGAATAAGCAGAAGCAGCAGGAGCCCTAGAAACAGAGAAGCATAAACCTTCTGCTCTTCTGAAAAATGTTCCTGAGGACAGTAGAGTGAGGGAAGAGAGAAAACATGGTTTGTTACATAAGCCAGAATTATTTCTAAATGGAAGGAAGATGGATCTAATTTTCTCAAATGGCATTCATGAAATTGTTCTCAAGCAAAGGAACCCTGTGAGATGGGTCATATTACTGTCACATTATATATGGATGTAAAGCTTTTTCAAAATGAAATATATACTATTTCCTGTACCACCTATTATATAAAGATAGAGTCATCTTTAAACTTTTATGACCAAAAAAGCACTTTACCTGATTTTATTGTCCATGGGACTATATAACCTGAAACTCATGTGAGTGTGGAATAGCCTAGTGAGTGCATTTATTGAGGAATAATCAGTGCACAAGGCTGATCATAGCATATTAGAAAGTTAAATAATCACTCCCAATTAATCGGTTTTCTTTCTTTTGTCAGAGGTTGCTGTATTCGGTGGCTGTGCATTTTGTTTAACCCTAGGAGTGCCCTTTGTGGGTGGTTAAAGACTCAGCATCTCACAGGGTCAAACGAATTAACTCAGGAAAGGTTCCAGGGGTCCATAGGGCCTGACTGAAAAAAAAAATCAGTGCTTTATATTCTTATTTTCTGCTTTTCATAGATAAGGAGAATTTTAAAAATATGTAGTGTACTTTAATTTTAATGCTGTTTGTGACAAAGATTCTCCTGCTTTCTTTCCGGGCAAGATGGGGAAGTGTGGGCTAAATTGGAGTTCAGGTAGGTTAATGGGGATCAGTTGTACCCCAAAAGGGCTCATGTGGATGACAGGCTATAGAGGGGGGCCACAAGTTCCTGCTTTTGGTCTGTGTTGATCAACGTTTTTATCAATGTTTGTATGATGGAATAGAAGTCCTGTTTATCCCATTTGTGGATGCCACAGTGATAGTGTGGCCAGTGAAATAGACAAATGAATCAGAATTACACAAGACAACCCATTCGCTGATGAGAGTAATGAAGGAAATCCAAGAAGATGGTGTATGACTGGGATACACTCTGAAAGTGATTTAAGTTTTTCTTTATTTTAATTTTAGATATTAAAAATGTTTAAAAATCATACAAAAAAGAAAAAAGTTTCTCATGTACTCACTTTCTAAATGCTAATATTTTGGCTGTTTTCTCATAGACTTTTTAAAGTGTGTGTATACATGCTCATACATATATTTAGATTTATATATTTTGAATGCACATAATTAATATAGAAATCTGTTGCCCTGTGGAAAAATATTACAGGTAAAGTTAAGTCTTGCTGTGGTCTGATGTGCCCCCCACCCCCCTTTCCTATGTTGAATCCTAACTTCCAGTGCTGATGGTATTAGGAGGTGAGGCCTTTGGGAAGGTGACTAGGTCATGACCACGAGTCACCTCATTAGAAGAAACGACACTCTTATCACTCAGGAAATTCTAAGAGATTTAGGAGTTCAGTGTCAGGAACTGGGGTTAAAGACCAAATGTTAGAACAAAAGATGCTCTGAGCACCCCTGGTACTTAGGAAATTATAAGAGTTTTAGGAGTTCTGTGTCAGGAACTGGGGGCAGATACGTCTCTGTCTCTGTCTCTCTGTATCTAGATATCGTTATTTCACAAGTTTACCTGCCACTGTGCATATTTTAATGTAATCATGCCTCTGTTGATATCACTGTCTCCCAATTTGTAGCAGGACATTGCCAGACGAGAGTGATCTTCTTCTACGCCTACTCCCGGTGGTTGGATGTTTTTTTCTTTGGTTGGAGTGGGGCTGATTTTCCTTCTGCCTTCCCCTCAACACAGAACAAGGCTTGGTCAGTCCAAGAGCTTTATCACCCTGGCTGCGTGTGATTGGTGAGGAGTTGGCAGCTGTTACAGTCCAGGTCAATCAAGCCTTTTGCTGTAGTTCAAAGAAGCAGGTGCTCCCTGCTCTCCAGTCCCATGCCTTGAAGATGATGTCAACTGGGATTTGCTCATGACCATATTTGCTTTCATGTGGGAGACCTTCCCCAAGCCAAGTCACTCAAGGAAAAATAAAACTTATGGATCTCTGAAGCCAGTTTTAATCCCTTACATTTAATCCCTTACATTTCCCACCTAGGTAATATATTCTCCCTTTTAAAGCCAGTGTTAGCTGGGTTTCTATCACAGGTAACCAAAAGAGTCCCAATTAATACAGAAGTAAGATATAGTCAACGGAAATGGAGAGATTTAGCTTGTATAAATTTAGCTGAGGGTATGTGAGAACTATCTTCCTATGCTTAAAGAATTGTTGTGTGGAATTTATAGTAGTAGACTTACTATAAATGACTTCATCCCAGAATTAGGTTGTGATTTAGACACAAATTTTAGCCCTAAATAAATAAAAACTTGTAACACTTAGGGCTCTCCAAAAAAAATGACGGGCTGCTTTGTAGGTATTCAAAAGGCCAGGTCCTAGAGCAGTAACAATAGCAAGAAACTTCTATACAAAGGATACTTGTGGGTGTGGCTCAGCTCCTGGTCCTCAGGTCATTAAGAGCAGTGGTAAGAGCATAGAGGAAGTCCCCATTGGAAGATCAGGGCCTCCAGACTGGGGTGCAGCCAAAAGATGGCAACCCCAGTGTGTTGATGTCTCTAAGAAGGGAAAGAGTAGTCAGGAGAAGGAGCTGGGCTAAGGTGACTGGGGAGCTGCTGATGCACTGCAATGGGGCTTACTTATTCTAAGAATACAAGATTATTTTAACATTAATAATTAATATATTTCATGTAATTAACAACATTAACAAAGGAGAAGAATCAGGAAATTCTGTGATCATCTGTTGCCAGTATTGCTTTGTTCCATTTTCTCTCTCTCTCTCTCCCATCCTTCTCAGACTCCAATTATGTATGTTTTGATTATGTCCCATATGTCTGTTATATTGTGTTATTTCCATCTTTCCCCCTCCCTCCCTCTTTTTTTAACTTCAGGGCTTCATTTTGGAATTTTTTTTTTTTTTTGCCATATAGCATGTTGCATGCAGGATCTCAGTTCTCCAACCAGAGATCAAACCCGTGCCCCCTGCAGTGGAAGCGCAGGGTCTTAACCACTGGATCGCCAGGGAAGTCCCATGATAGAAAAAAAAATTTTTTTAACATCTTTATTGGAGTATAATTGCTTTACAATGGTATGTTAGTTTCTGCTTTATAACAAAGTGAATCAGCTATACATATACATATATCCCCATATCTCCTCCCTCTTGCGTCTCCCTCCCACCTTCCCTACCCCACCCCTCTAGGTGGACACAAAGTACCGAGCTGATCTCCCTGTGCTATGCGGCTGCTTCCCACCAGCTATCCATTTTACATTTGTTAGTATATATAACTCCATGCCACTCTCTCACTTCGTCCCAGCTTAGCCTTCCCCCTCCCCGTGTCCTCAAGTCCATTCTCTACGTCTGAATCTTTATTCCTGTCCTGCCCCTAGGTTCTTCAGAACAATTTTTTTTTTTTTTTTAGATTCCATATATATGTGTTAGCATACGGTGTTTGTTTTTCTCTTTCTGACTTACTTCACTCTGTACGACACACTCTAGGTCCATCCACCTCACTACAAATAACTCAATTTTGTTTCTTTTTATGGCTAAATAATATTCCACTGTATATATGTGCCACATTTTCTTTATCCATTCATATGTTGATGGACACTTAGGTTACTTCCATGTCCTGGCTATTGTAAATAGAACTGCAAAGAACATTGTGGTACATGACTCTTTGAATTATGGTTTTCTCAGGGTATATGCCCGGTAGTGGGATTGCTGGGTCGTATGGTAGTTCTATTTTTAGATTTTTAAGGAACCTCCATACTGTTCTCCCTAGTTGCTGTATCAACTTACATTCCCACCAACAGTGCAACAGGGTTCCCTTTTCTCCACACCCTCTCCAGCATTTATTGTTTGTAGATTTTTTGATGATGGCCATTCTGACCGGTGTGAGGTGATGCCCCATTGTAGTTTTGATTTGCATTTCTCTAATGATTAGTGATGTTGAGCATTCTTTCATGTGTTTGTTGGCAATCTGTATATCTTCTATGGAGAAATGTCTACTTAGGTCTCCTGCCCATTTTTGGATTGGGTTGTTTGTTTTTTTGATATTGAGCTGCATGAGCTGCTTGTAAATTTTGGAGATTAATCCTTTGTCAGTTGCTTCATTTGCAAATATTTTCTCCCATTCTGAGGGTTGTCTTTTTGTCTTGTTTATGTTTTCCTTTGCTGTGCAAAAGCTTTTAAGTTTAGTTAGGTCCCATTTGTTTATTTTGTTTTTATTTCCATTTCTTTAGAAGGTGGGTCAAAAAGGATATTGCTGTGATTTACGTTATAGAGTGTTCTGCCTATGGTTTCCTCTAAGAGTTTTATAGTGTCTGACCTTACATTTAGGTCTTTAATCCACTTTGAGTTTAGTTTTGTGTATGGTATATAGGGAGTGTTCTAATTTTATTCTTTTACATGTAGCTGTCCAGTTTTCCCAGCACCACTTATTGAAGAGGCTCTCTCTTCTCCATTGTATATTCTTGCTTCCTTTATCAAAAATAAGGTGACCATAGGTGCGTGGGTTTATCTCTGGGCTTTCTATCCTGTTCCATTGATCTATTTTTCTGTTTTTGTGCCAGTACCATACTGTCTTGATTACTGTAGCTTTGTAGTATAGTCTGAAGTCAGGGCGTCTGATTCCTCCAGGTCCGTTTTTCTTTCTTAAGATTGCTTTGGCTGTTCAGGGTCTTTTGTGTTTCCATACAAATTGTGAAATTTTTTGCTCTAGTTCTGAGAAAAATTCCATTGGTAGTTTGATAGGGATGGCATTGAATCTGTAGGTTGCTTTGGGTAGTAGAGTCATTTTCACAATATTGATTCTTCCAATCCAAGAACATGGTATATCTCTCCATCTGCTGGTATCATCTTTAATTTCTTTCATCAGTGTCTTATAGTTTTCTGCATACAGGTCTTTTGTCTCCTTAGGTAGGTTTATTCCTAGGTATTTTATTCTTTTTGTTGCAGTGGTAAATGGGACTGTTTCCTTAATTTCTATTTCAGATTTCTCCTCATTAGTGTATAGGAATGCAAGAGATTTCTGTGCATTAATTTTGTATCCTGCTACTTTACCAAATTCATTGATTAGCTCTAGTAGTTTTCTGGTAGGGTCTTTAGGATTCTCTGTGTATAGTAACATGTCCTCTGCAAACAGTGACAGCTTTACTTCTTCTTTTCCGATTTGGATTCCTTTTATTTCTTTTTCTTCTCTAATTGCTGTGGTGTAAACTTCCAAAACTATGTTGAATAATAGTGGTTAGAGGGGGCAACCTTGTCTTCTTCCTGATCTTAGTGGAAATGGTTTCAGTTTTTCACCATGGAGAACGATGTTGGCTGTGGGTTTATCATATATGGCCTTTATTATGTTGAGGTAGGTTCCCTCTGTGCCTACTTTCTGGAGGGCTTTTATCATAAATGGGTGTTGAATTTTGTTGAAAGCTTTTTCTGCATCTATTGAGATGATCATATGGTTTTTCTCCTTCAATTTGTTAATATGGTGTATCACATTGATTGATTTGTGTATATTGAAGAATCTTTGCATTCCTGGAATAAACCCCACTTGATCATGGTGTATGATCCTTTTAATGTGCTGCTGGATTGTGTTTGCTAGTATTTTGTTGAGGATTTTTGCATCTATGTTCATCAATGATATTGGCCTGTAGTTTTTTTTCTTTGTGACATCTTTGTCTGGTTTTGGTATCAGGGTGATGGTGGTCTCATAGAATGAGTTGGGGAGTGTTCCTCCCTCCGCTATATTTTGGAAGAGTTTGAGAAGGATAGGTGTTAGCTCTTCTCTAAATGTTTGATAGAATTCGCCTGTGAAGCCATCTGGTCCTGGGCTTTTGTTTGTTGGAAGATTTTTAATCACAGTTTCAATTTCAGTGCTTGTGGTTGGTCTGTTCATATTTTCTATTTCTTCCTGGTTCAGTCTCAGAAGGTTGTGCTTTTAAAAATTTGTCCATTTCTTCCAGATTGTCCATTTTATTGGCATATAGTTGCTTGTAGTAGTCTCTCATGATCCTTTGTATTTCTGCAGTGTCAGTTGTTACTTCTTTTTCATTTCTAATTCTATTCATTTGAGTCTTCTCCCTTTTTCTCTTGATGAGTCTGGCTAATGGTTTATCAATTTTGTTTATCTTCTCAAAGAACCAGCTTTTAGTTTTATTTATCTTTGCTATTGTTTCCTTCATTTCTTTTTCATTTTTTTCTGATCTAATCTTTATGATTTTCTTCCTTCTGCTAACTTTGGGTTTTTTTTGTTCTTCATTCTCTACTTGCTTTAAGTGTAAGGTTAGGTTGTTTATTTGAGATGTTTCTTGTTTCTTGAGGTAGGCTTGTATTGCTATAAACTTCCCTCTTAGAACTGCTTTTGCTGCATCCCATAGGTTTTGGGTCGTTGTGTTTTCATTGTCATTTGTTTCTAGGTATTTTTTGATTTCCTTTTTGATTTCTTCAGTGATCTCTTGATTATTAAGTAGTGTATTGTTTAGCCTCCATGTGTTTGTATTTTTTATAGATGTTTTCTTGTACTTGATATCTAGTCTCGTAGCATTGTGGTCGGAAAAGATACTTGATATGCTTTCAGTTTTCTTAAATTTACCAAGGCTTGATTTGTGACCCAAGATATGATCTATCCTGGAGAATGTTCCATGAGCACTTGAGAAGAAAATGTATTCTGTTGTTTTTGGATGGAATGTCCTATAAATATCAGTTAAGTCCATCTTGTTTAATGTATCAGTTAAAGCTTGTGTTTCCTTATTTATTTTAATTTTGGATAATCTGTCCATTGGTGAAAGTGGGGTGTTAAAGTCCGCTACTATGATTGTGTTGCTGTCGATTTCCCCTTTTATGGCTATTAGCATTTGCCTTATGTATTGAGGTGCTCCTATGTTGGGTGTGTAAATATTTACAATTTTTATATCTTCTTCTTTGATTGATCCCTTAATCATTATGTAGTGTCCTTCTTTGTCTCTTGTAATAGTGTTTATTTTAAAGTCTATTTTGTCTGATATGAGAATCACTGCTCCAGCTTTCTTTTGATTTCCGTTTGCATGCAATATCTTTTTCCATCCCCTCACTTTCAGTCCGTATGTGTCCCTAGGTCTGAATTGGATCTCCTGTAGACAGTATATTTATGGGTCTTGTTTTTGTATCCATTCAGCCAGTGTATATCTTTTGCATTTAATCCATTTACATTTAAGGTAACTATTGATATGTATGTTCCTATTACTATTTTCTTAATTGTTTTGGGTTTGTTATTGTAGGTCTTTTCCTTCTCTTGTGTTTCCTGCCTAGGGAAGTTCCTTTAGCATTTGTTTTATATCTGGTTTGGTGGTGCTGAATTCTCTTAGTTTTTGCTTGTCTGTAAAGGTTTTAATTTCTCCGTCGAATCTGAATGAGATCCTTGCTGGGTAGAGTAATCTTGGTTGTAGGTTTTCCCCTTTCATCACTTTAAATATGTCCTGCCACTCTCTTCTGGCTTGCAGAGTTTCTGCTGAGAGATCAGCTGTTAACCTTATCGGGATTCCCTTTTATGTTATTTGTTGCTTTTCCCTTGCTGCTTTTAATATTTTTTCTTTGTATTTAATTTTTGATAGTTTGATTAATATGTGTCTTGGTGTGTTTCTCCTTAAGATTTATCCTGTATGGGACTCTCTGCACTTCCTGGACCTGATTGACTATTTCCTTTCCCATATTAGGGAAGTTGTCATCTATAATCTCTTCAAATTTTTTTTCAGTCCCTTTCTTTTTCTCTTCTTCTTCTGGGACCCCTATAGTTCGAATGTTGGTGCATTTAATGTTGTCCCAGAGGTCTCTGAGACTGTCCTCAATTCTTTTCATTCTTTTTTCTTTATTCTGCTCTGCAGTAGTTATTTCCAATATTTTATCTTCCAGGTCACTTATCCGGTCTCCTGCCTCAGTTATTCTGCTATTGACTGCTTCTAGAGAATTTTTAATTTCATTTATTGTGTTATTCATCATTGTTTGTTTGCTCTTTAGTTCTTGTAGGTCCTTGTTAAACGTTTCTTGTATTTTCTCCATTCTATTTCCACGATTTTGGATCATCTTTACTATCATTACTCTGAATTCTTTTTCAGGTAGACTGCCTATTTCCTCTTCATTTGTTTGGTCTTGTGGGTTTTTTCCTTGCTTCTTCCTCTGCTGTGTGTTTCTCTGTCTTCTCATTTTGCTTAACTTACTGTGTTTGGGGTCTCCTTTTTGCAGGCTGCACGTTCATAGTACCCATTGTTTTTGGTGTCTGCCCCCAGTGGCTAAGGTTGGTTCAGTGGGTGTGTAGGCTTCCTGGTGGAGGGGACTGGTGCCTGTTTTTGGTGGATGAGGCTGGATGTTGTCTTTCTGGTGGGCAGGACCACATCTGGTGGTGTGTTTTGGGGTGTCTGTGACCTTATTATGATTTTAGGCAGCCTCTCTGCTAATGGGTGGTGTTGTGTTCCTGTCTTGCTAGTTGTTTGGCATTGGGTGTCCAGCACTGTGGCTTGCTGGTTGTTGAGTGGAGCTGGGTCTTAACGTCGAGATGGAGATCTCTGGGAGAGCTTCACTGTTTGATATTATGTTGAGCCAGGAGGTGTCTGGTGGACCAATGTCCTGAACTCAGCTCTCCCACCTCAGAGGCACAGGCCTGACACCTGGTTGGAGCACCAAGACCCTGTCAGCCACATGGCTTAGAAGAAAAGGGAGAAGAAAAGAAAGAAAAAAAAGTATAATAAAATAAAATAAAATAAAGTTATTAAAGTAAAAAATAATTATTAAAATTTAAAAAAAATTTTTTAAGTATAAAAAAAGAAAAAAAAAGGAAAGAATAGAGCAACCAAACCAAAAAAAAATCCACCAATGATAACAAGTGCTAAAAACTATACTAAAAAAAAGAAAACAAGCAAACAAAATGGAAAGACAGCACCCTAGGACACATGGTAAAAGTTAAGTTATACAGACAGAATCACACAAAGAAGCATAAACATACACACTCACAAAAGAGAAAAAGGAAAAAAATATATATGTCGTTGCTCCCAAAGTCCACCGCCTCAATTTTGGGATGATTTGTTGTCTCTTCAGGTATTCCACATATGCAGGGTACATCAAGTTGATCGCGGAGATTTAATCCACTGCTCCTGAGGCTGCTGGGAGAGATTTCCCTTCCTCTTCTTTGTTTGCACAGCTCCTGGGGTTCAGCTTTGGATTTGGCCCCCCCTCTGCATGTAGGTCACCTGAGGGTGTCTGTTCTTTGCTCAGACAGTACAGGGTTAAAGTAGCAGCTGATTAGGGGGCTCTGGCTCACGCAGGCTGGGGGCAGGGAGGGGTACGGAATGTAGTGAGAGCCTGCAGCTGCAGAGGCCAGCGTGACATTGCAACAGCCTTAGGTGCGCCATGTGTTCTCCCGGGGAAGTTGTCCCTGGATCACAGGACCCTGGCAGTGGCGGGCTGCACAGCCTCTCTGGAGGGGAGGTGTGGATAGTGATCTGTGCTTGCACACAGGCTTCTTGGTGGCTTCAGCAGCAGCCTTAGCGTTTCCTGCCTGCCTCTGGTGTCTGTACTGATAGCCGCAGCTTGCGCCCATCTTTGGAGCTCGATTAGGTGGTGCTCTGAATCCCCTCTCCTCGCGCACCTGGAAACAATCGTCTCTTGCCTCATAGGCAGGTCCAGACTTTTTCCCGGACTCCCTCCCGGCTAGTTATGGCGCACTAGCCCCCTTCATACTGTGTTCATGCAGCCAACCCAAGTTCTTTCCCTGGGATCTGACCTCCGAAGCCCAAGCCTCAGCTCCCAGCCCCTGCCCGCCCCAGTGGGTGAGCACACAAGCCTCTCGGGCTGGTGAGTACTGGTCGGCACCGATCCTCTGTGTGGGAATCTCTCCGCTTTGCCCTCTGCACCCCTGTTGCTGCGCTCTTCTCTGTGGCTCCGAAGCTCCCCCACCTCCTCCACCCGCAGTCTCCTCCCGTGAAGGGGCTTCCTAGTGTGTGGAAACTTTTCCTCCTCACAGCTCCCTCCCAGAGGTGCAGGTCCCGTCCCTATTCTTTTCTCTCTGTTTTTTCTTTTTTCTTTTGCCCTACCCAGGTACATGGGGAGTTTCTTGACTTTTGGGAAGTCTGAGGTCTTCTGCCAACGTTCAGTAGGTGTTCTGTAGGAGTTGTTCCACATGTAGATGTATTTCTGATGTATTTGTGGGGAGGAAGGTGATGTCCACATCTTACCCCTCTGCCATCTTGAAGGTCTCTCTCCATTTTAGAAAATTTTAATTGACCTATCTTTGATTTCACTAACACTGTCTTCAACTTCTGGTTTGTCGTCAGACCCACTCATGAGTACTTAATTTTAGATATTTTATTTGTTCAGTTGTAAAATTTCCATTTTTTGTTTTTTTAATAGATGTAATTCTGTGTTATCTTTTCCTCATCTTTCTTCCATTTTCATGAACGCATTTATTAGATTTATTATGTTATTTTAAAGTTTTTGTCTCGTAACTCTAATATCTGGGTCATATGCAAGCCTGATTCTATTGTCTCTTTTTTCTCTTGGTTACTAGCCACTTTTTTCATGCCTGTTCACATGCCTTGTAATGTTTGATTAGGTGTCTCACATACATTGTATATAAAAGAAGCAGTATTATTTTTGACAGGGAGTATTTGTCTTTTCCTCTGGCAGCTAGATTGATGTGTTAACCACCCCAGTCTAATCAGATTTTATCTATGTTAGTTAGGGTTAGCAGCTTTTGTTAAATTCAGTCTTCTGTTTTCAGATGTCTCAAGGATGAGATCTGTGGTATGCTTGTTACAGAGCACTCGCTCTAGTGGAATTTTGTTGCCTAAGAATTGTGATATGGGGATTTCATTCAGTATTTCTACCCCACCTCAGCCTCCTGCTGCCTCTGCACTTGGCAAATGCCTTATGGGAAAAATGATCATGCATTTGGGGCTGTTTTGGATTTCATCTGTCATGGTAACTCATGTGACTATCAAAAGCTGGGCTGACTTTTCTCGCCACTAACAGTGTCCCTTTGCCTATGTCAAGCTGGTCCTCCACTCATACCAGATTGAGCTTATGTCCTCAGGGAAGAAAATAGCTAACAATCTCAGTTCACATAGGAAGATCTTTTCATTTTTTCTAGTATTGCAGCTGAAATGATGGCTTGCTGCTATTACTATCTCCTACCTGGATGAAAGGGATGTCTTGGCCCCAGTAATTCATAGCAGCTTCCCCTAACCACCTCTACTCTGAATTCATACAGAGCCAACATGCTTAAACACCTCTAAGTCATTTGGAACTCACAAACAAATGGACATGCAAACAACCTTTTGGCACTTATTTTTTAATCTCCCAGGACCATGCACATGCAAGTTACAAATCGACAAGATAAAAACAATTGAGCATGTACTATATTTTAGGGTCTAAGCCCTTTCTCAAAAACTCCACGCGGAGGGCATCATTACATCCTTCTACATCCTTACAGATGTAGAAACTGAAGCTCCAAGAGGTAAAGTATGTTGTCCAAAGTCACTCAGTTCTCAGCTAATAAGTGGCAGAGCTATAATTCAAACCAGGTCAATCTGACTTCCTTTCTTCTTAATCATTATATGATAAACATTTATCAAAAAAAGGACATTGGACGTTATAAAGCAGAAGGCATAGTAATGGTGCCTTGTTATACAAAACAAATTTATCTGCACTGAAAAGCAGATGTACGTATGTCCATACACTACCATGTTAAACTCTCATTTAAAGCCATACTGTGAAGAACATGTGAATAATGTCTTGACATTTATCAGGAAAAATCCTTCATATAATTTATTTCTGGTATTATTTCAAATGAACTCTTGCTATTCAATATGTGGTTAAATTTTAAAGTGTTTAAGTCCCAATATTTAAGCACTAATTTGACTTCTTCATACTTTCTCATCAGCAGAACCATGTATTTTTTAGTTTGTAGGAAAGATTTAAAAGCAGTTTTGAGTCAGGGTTCTCATAGAGTAAGGCTAGATTTGCTAAGTTCTGTTAAGTTTAAGTTGTAGCTATATCTTTCCTGATATTAGTATCACCCAGAGATGAGGGACATGGAAGCATCCTTCATGCATTGTTCCTGCATGTTTTCCTTGGTTCTAAGTGTGGTTTTACTTAAATGTTTTTCAGACACAATTGTCTCATTAGAAAGTTCATGGCTGTGTTGCCCTGGGCTCATTATTTATATTTTCTCACATTTTATTTTTTTTAGCTTCTAGGTGCCCTTGGTCAAAACTCCTGTGAGTGCTTCCTTCCTTTCCCATGGTTTTGCCTGCAGCAAAATCAGTCTCAGAAATTTCCAGCTAGCAGAGAACAAAGGGGAAGTCACAGAAAATGCAAATGGTGACAATATCTGTTCCTCCTGGAACAAGCTTCTCAGGGGAATGAATTTCTTAGGCTCCAGAGGCAGCAGAGAATCAAAAACTAGGAGGAAGGTACAGAGTCACCAGGGTGAATCCCTTCATTTTTCAGTCACAGAAACAAAGCCCAGAGAGTAAATGATTTGCCCAAGATAATTTAACTTCTAGTGTGATGCTGATATTAAAATCTGGGTTCACCGTTCTTTCCAAAGATCATTACTGACCAAGCCCTTGTTATGAAGCCACGCAAAGTAATGCCAGGAGGATAACACCACCATTTACATTTTGTGACTTGTTCCTTCAGAGATTAACATTTCAGGAATCCTCATTTTCACCTTGACATTTCAGGTCAAGACAAGACATCCAAGGACCTTATAACCATTATCTGTGATATCAAAGAACTTAATGGTAACATTTTTTCTGGTGGCTTTGTCTTTGACCATTTTTTAAAGAATTTTATATCATGTGAAGGTCTGAGCAACACAGAGAGATCATTCTAATCAGAACTGAAGAATTGTCTCAGTATCCAGTCTTGTGTAAGTCCACAGCACCTGTACTGAGCTAAAGAAATAGTGAGAAGCAGTACCTTTTGGTGTGTGAGAAGCAAAATGAAGGTGCAGTCATAAAATATCTCTATTTTATGGATTTATTTATTTAATATTTATTATTTTTTACTTTATGGATTTATTTGACTATTTTAAAATTTTGATCTGGCTCCCCCACTTCTTACATTATCTCTGATATTTGGCTCCAGTATACTGTACTGATTCTAATATTTGGCTCATTAGCTACAGTACTTCCTAATCAAATAGTGCCTCTAAAATATACCAGTAAAAGTCTATTTAAAGGCATATTTAGTTTATACTTTGCTTATCTGCTTTACCCGTTTTATTACGCTCCAGTGTTATAAAAGTTCCATATAGGAGGTAAAGTTGTACTGAAGTTAACATACTAATTTACTAGTTACATTTAACAAGCATTTAAATAATAACAAAAACAGTGACAAAAACAGCCAGCAACAATAACAACAACAACAATCATAGGGTTCTTACTTTGTGTCAGGATTTAGAGGCAAAAAGATGAATAAGACACTCTCATTGCCAATTTGCAGGCCCCTTGAGGATAGGCCTGGGTCCCATTTATCTAACTCTTCCTTCCAGCACCTGGCCCTGTTCATGTTTGCAGCAGAACTGGGTTTGGCTAAGCAGAGAGGAGGCAGAGGCCTTTTCAGTAAAATTTGCAGTTGAGTATGAATAGGGTGTGTAGAGGAAGGAGGTGGGCATGATGTGCTGGCTGGACACAAGGGTAACGCTGCCAGGGAAAGTTCAGCAGAGGTGGGGTCAGCCATCTCTCTTCATTGACAAGGCCAGGATGAGGCAGCACCCTAAGGTGGTTTATGTAAGGACCCTGGTGCCCAGGAGAGCACAGTCAGAGAGAGCCAGACTCTGCATGTTAGCACAACTCCCCGGCATCCTGGAGTAAGAAGAATAAAATGATGATGGTGATGATGATAGCTTTTATTTATTGATCATTTAATATGCGCCAGCTACTTTCCATACATAATCTCTTCGAATCTGTTTGCCGGAGGCTCACACACTTAATCTGGGCTGCAAGTTTATTTTGTTTGGTCCTCCCAGAGAGGTTAATTGACTTGCTCGAAGTCACATGGCTAGTAAATAGCAGAACCAGGTTTAATCCCAAATATGTCCCATCTAGTCTGTGTACAAATAGCCAGACTGCCCTCCCTCCCTAAATATTCTTCCTAAGACACCTTCACATTGGCTGTTCTTGGTCAAAGTCTGTTCACAGTTGGGAGTGTCACAGGGGTGAGATCCCCTATTCTATTTTAAAACAGAGGAAAACTATCAACTTCAAAATCTTAATTAGTAGATAATCAAAATTATTGACAGACAACACAGCAGGCACAAGAGAGCCATCCTCTTCCCCCTGCTTCACATCTCCTGCTCACATCACAGTTAAGGAGCTTCCTAAAGGGTCAAGGAAATGGTCTGGAGAAATCTTGAACCTGAACTCTGCGGTCTTCTTTTGTTCTGAATACACATTTGTTGCTAGTGTGGAGAGTTATTTATGTGCTGATAGATGATCTATATTTCTTGTCTCTACACTGAGGTTGTAAAATAATTTCCTGCTCAAAGATAGCTTCTCGTTTCCTATAGAATGGATCTGAGATCTCTTACAATCTCCACATTCTGGCTCCAGTGTGCTTTCCCAATCTTTTTTTCTCATTTCTATCCCTTTAGTTCTGGGTCCTGAAACAAGCATTTTCCCCTAACATATACCTGTACCTCTTCTTTGCCCATGCTGTCCCCTTTGCGTGGAATGCCCTTTTTAAATCCAACCTCCTCACTTAAGATTTCATCAGTATCTGTAACTGGAAGTAATCCTGTTCTTTCTATCTAAAAACTCTATTTTATCTTCTTGGGCTTAACACAACAACCTTGTAATAATACAGCTGTAGCAAGGTATTTAGTGGATTACTTTAACAGGTGGCACTGAAATAACCCTTAGGGAGGTAAACACACTGATATATAGATAAGGTACATGTAGGAAGAAAATGGTGCTGGCTTCAGCGGGAGCCAGGAGAACAAAGGTGATGGTTATACTCTTTTGAAGGAGACAATGAGATGAATGTCCTTGAGCTTTTGAGAAGAAAAATGGAAGGAGAGAGAGGACAGAGAAGTGAGAGGGGTTTTGTGTGCAGTTAGAAGCCAAGCAGACATGTGCTGTGGCTGGGTTTACTCGGGGGTGAAGTGGCTAGTCGAAGTTCCTAGATGCTTGGTTAGCTAAAGGTATATTAACAGAGAAATCTAATGTCTAACCTGAACCTACAATTTAGTTTGAAGTGGAATGCACCACAAGATGTTAACCTCTCCTTTGTAGACCCACGGTAAATTAAACTATAACCAGAAATCTTTTTGGTGTGTGGTCATGTATGTTTGTGTGAAGATATCAGAAAGGGCTGAGTTTCATGTCTCTGTTGAAGTGGTACCAAACTGAGCCAGCTTAGGCGGCAAAGCAAGAGCCTGGAGCCAGGCATGACCACATCAGTGACCCACTGAAAGTGGCAGAAATCTTGGGTGCAGCGGTAAACCTTGGGAGGTGACTCAAGCCAACCTCATTTAGATTGCAGGAGAGAGTTATTTGTGTACTTACCTTATTTACTGAATGACATGCTCCTGGAAGACAGAGTTCATACATATTTCGTTCATCTAAAAGATCTTATGATGTAATATTAGTGATAATAGTAAAAATAATGAGGATGATACCATTGCATCATTGTAGACACATTGTAGGTATATTAGATTCCATCTACTGAGCACTTGCAAATGACAGAAAGAGGCATGGACTCAAAAGATGTAGATTTGATTTCCAGGTTTTCTATTTTCTAGTGATGTAACTTTAGGCATTTTTTCCCCATGAATCCCTGATTTCACGTCTGCAAAATGGAAAAATACCAGCTCTAACTCATAGCTTCTTGTGAACATCAAATTTAGCTGTTCACTCAAGTATTATTGTGACCTTCTACTTGCAGAGGTTTCCTTCCTCAGTCTGTCCCATCTCCTCCACTGCAGTCTCCCTGCTGTTTTTTCCCTAATCGTGGGGGCATGCTGTCATCCCTTTTGACATCACCCTGGATGACTTGGTTGTCTTAGCTTGGTCCTGACTGCTTTCTATCCAGTGGTTGTCCCATGATGGCAGAGATAAGGGCTTTCATTTAAAAAATATTGAAATGTTTTTTCTTAAGCTTCCAAACCTGGTCAGCATACTCTTAATTTCATCCTGTGCTCTTAAAGTTATGCTTTTTGCATTTTACCCACAATTAATGCTTGATACAAAGTCAGGCTAAGCTGGGAGGAGAGAGAAGTTCAGTGACACTGTGGTATCGAACTCAAAGCTCCAATCACCATCCTGTGTCCCTGGTACTGCTCTGGTTCTCCTTTCTCCAAGGATGTATGCCTTCCCTGCCTGGTCTAGTGCCCAGAGTTTACAGGTTGGGGTCTTTGTTCTTTTCTTGTTTGGGAGTCAGTCTTAGAGGCTGACTGTCAGCTATAATCTGCCATTGTTCTTGCAGTCAGAACAATCCTTGACATGCCTGATTCCAGAGCAGACACTGAGAATAGGCTTCTTTTTAGGAACCTTGTAACACCTGGGTATTTCTTCTCTCTTCAGTCAAAGTAATACCTGATGTCAGAGAGCAGAGATAATTTTCAGGTGGGTCTCTGTTTTCCTTAGCAAACATTTGTTGAACACTTATTTTGTCCTCGACATGTTACTAAGTGTTGCAGAAGCATTATCTTAATTCTGTATAAACCCTGTGAAATAAGTACTCTTGGTGTCCCCATTTTACTGGGGGTAACCAAAGCCTAGAGAAGTTAAGTTACTTGCCCAAGGTCACACAGCAAAGAGTGGATTCGGATTTGAACCCAGGTCCTCTGACTCTAGAGCCCTTTAACCATTTTGCTGTTTTGCGTGTGGCTCTGAGCTCTGTGCCTTTATCCACAACTTTCCAATGGGGCTGGATGTGGAGTGATAGGATTCAAGTGCATCAACGTGATGATAATATTATCCTACGCTTGTCCAGAGATTCCATTCTGATCCAAGGAGTGTTGCAGAGGGTCAGGACAAAATCAGGAACTTCTGTGGAGACTTTGGGACAATCCAAGTAGGCCCTTATAACACGCAAGCTCTGACTTCGTGAGCTTCTTGACCCCCAGTTCATGTGCTTTGAATGTAGGGGCTGGGTCCTAGGTTTTAGTAAGCCCTTTGAGCCTGCAGCGAAGTGGACAAGGCCAGCCTAACAGTGAGGGGTTCCAGTTCTGTGGGGTTATGAAGTCCTCTTGGAGATGGCCAGGCTTTGCTATTTTGTTGTTCTTGGTGTGCAACAGAGGAATTGCCGAGTTGACAAACCCTCATAGATCACCTCATTCAGCAGCTGTGCATAAGCAAGCACAACATGCCTCTGCACTGAGTTGCCTCCTTGTTAATCGTAACCTGGCTGTCTGTTTTTCCATCTCATTTGCATAGATGGCTCTAATTAGACTGAAATTGCACCATGTGGAAGCATTGTGAGGAAAGGGTCAATCTGGCCACAGTTTCGTACACACTGCTTGTTTCTGGAATGTGCAAATGTGATCCCTAAAGCATGAAAGTCAGTGCTTCATTTTCCTCATGAATCTGGGTATTATACCTGCTTTCTCCTCTGGGGAAGTTAATGTGCTACTCTTGGCATTACAGTTTGTCCAGCTTTGGAAAATCATTTGCATTTCAGGAGGTCTTAAGCATCACCGTAGTAATCAAGCATGCCCTGAGATCCAGATCCTTACCACTGTTCATACATTAATTGAGAAAAATATAGTCCCTTTGCGGGAAGGGATTGAGTGTGTGTGTGTTTGTGTGTGTGTGGACAGGAATATACTATATTCGTAGTGGTGGTCATCCCTCTGACCCACCATGGAAGACCAGTTAATTGCCTTTTTATAGTGGGGTTAATTTACAGAGGATTCTTATTCTCTCTTTTCCAGTGCCAAACATAGGCATGAGCTTTTCAGATTTTGAGAGTTGAGTTTGAATAAATGGGAGAGAGGGAGTATTTATCTGCAAAGAGTATTTCTTTATGTGAAGAAAATAAAATCCATAGGGAGGCGATTATAATGTGGAAGTGACAGATGCTGAAAATAACTCTTAATGATGAACTATTTAATGATAAAATAACTCAGTGATTTCTACTTTCATATTCTGTCAGGAAATAAATTGTTATATGTGCTCCAAATTGGCTCCATTGCTATTTAGTAAAGCAAAGCCAGTTTTCATTCCTCTTCTGCTAGAGCACTTACCATTTAGCACAATAATTCTGTAGTCTGTGAATAAAGACACATCTTTATTAAGTATACAGTACATTTTAATGCAATTCTGTTTGTTTATTCATATCATTGAGCTGACAGTTTGTGTCAATATATAAGGAAAATATATCATATATATGTTTCTGTATAGATTTACAGGTTTAAAGAAGAACAGAAACACACACACACAAAAGATAATAATAGAGGTCCTCAGATATGCAGATGACAGTATAAGACATTAATTTGCTCTTCTTAAAGAGGCAGGTGCTGGGCATTAAGGGCAGTGAAAGGAGAACTCTTTATATTTAAAAATCTCGAATCAGAATCAAGATGGAGGAGTAGAAGGACGTGCTCTCACTCCCTCTTGTGAGAACACCAGAATCACAACTAGCTGCTGGACAATCATCGACAGGAAGACACTGGAACTCACCAAAAAAGATACCCCACATCCAAAGACAAAGGAGAAGCCACAGTGGGACGGTAGGAGGGGTGCAATCACAGTAAAATCAAATCCCATAACTGCTGGGTGGGTGACTGACAGGCTGGAGAACACTTATACCACAGAAGTCCACCCACTGTAGTGAAGGTTCTGAGCCCCACGTCAGGCTTCCCAACCTGGGGGTCCGGCAGAGGGAGGAGGAATTCCTAGAAAATCAGACTTTGAAGCCTAGTGCGATTTCACTGTAGGACTTCGACAGGAGTTGGGGGAAAAAGAGACTCCACTCTCGGAGGGCACACACAAAGTAGTGTGTGCAGCGGGACCCAGGGGAAGGAGCAGTGACCCCAGGGGAGACTGAACCAGACCTACCTGCTAGTGTTGGAGGGTCTCCTGCAGAGGCGGGGGGTGGCTGTGGCTCACCACGGGGACAAGGACACTGGCAGCAGAAGTTCTGGGAAGTATTCCTTGGCATGAGCCCTTCCAGAGTCTGCCATTAGCCCCACCAAAGAGCCCAGGTAGGCTCCAGTGTTGGGTTGCCTCAGGCCAAACAACCAACAGGGAGGGTACCCAACCCCACCCATCAGCAGTCAAATGGATTAAAGTTTTACTGAGCTCTGCACACCAGAGCAACAGTCAGCTCTACCCACCACCAGTCCCTTCCGTCAGGAAACTTGCACAAGCCTCTTAGATAGCCTCATCCACCAGAGGGCAGACAGCAGAAGCAAGAAGAACTACAATCCTGCAGCCTGTGGAACAAAAACCACATTCACAGAAAGATAGACAAGATAAAAAGGCAGAGGGCTATGTACCAGATGAAGGAACAAGATAAAACCCCAGAAGAACAACTAAATGAAGTGGAGATAGGCAACCTTCTAGAAAAAGAATTCAGAATAATGATAGTGAAGATGATCCAGGACCTTGGACAAAGAATGGAGGCAAAGATCGAGAAGATGCAAGAAATGTTTAACAAAGACTTAGAAGAATTAAAGAACAAACAAACAGAGATGAACAATACAATAACTGAAATGAAAACTACACTATAAGGAATCAATAGCAGAATAACTGAGGCAGAAGAACGGATAAGTGACCTGGAAGACAGAATGGTGGAATTCACTGCCACATAACAGAATAAAGAAAAAAGAATGAAAAGAAATGAAGACAGCCTAAGAGACCTATGGGACAACATTAAACGCAACAACATTCGCATTATAGGAGTCCCAGATGGAGAAGAGAGAGATAAAGGACCAGAGAAAATATTTGAAGAGTTTATATTTGAAAGAGATTATAACAAATATTCAAATTTTTGAAGAGATTATAACATTTCCTTTCCCTAACATGGGAGAGGAAATAGCCACCCAAGTCCAGGAAGCGCAGAGAGTCCCACACAGGATAAACCCAAGGAGAAACACGCTGAGACACATAGTAATCAAACTGGCAAAAATTAAAAACAAAGACAAATTATTGAAAGCAGCAAGGGAAAAATGACAAATAACATACAAGGGAACTCCCATAAGGTTAATAGCTGATTTCTCAGCAAAAACTCTACAAGCCAGAGGGAGTGGCATCATATACTTAAAGTGATGAAAGGGAACAACCTACAGCCAAGATTACTCTACCTGGCCAGGATCTCATTCAGATACGATGGAGAAATCAAAAGCTTTACAAACAAGCAAAAGCTAAGAGAATTCAGCACCACCAAACCATCTCTACAACAAATGCTAAAGGAACTTCTCTAAGTGGGAAACACAAGAGAAGAAAAGGACCTACAAAAACAAACCCAAAACAATTAAGAAAATGGTCATAAGAACATACATATCGATAATTACCTTAAACATGAATGGATTAAATGCTCCAACCAAAAGACACAGGCTCGCTGAATGTATACAAAAACAAGACCCATCTATATGCTGTCTACAAGAGACCCACTTCAGACCTAGGGACACATACAGACTGAAAGTGAGGGGATGGAAAAAGATATTCCATGCAAATGGAAGTCAAAAGAAAGTTGGAGTAGCAATACTCATATCAGATAAAACAGACTTTAAAATAAAGAATGTTACAAGAGACAAGGAAGGACACTACATAATGATCAAGGGATCAATCCAAGAAGAAGATATAACAATTATAAATATATATGCACCCAACATAGGAGCACCTCAGTACATAAGGCAACTGCTAACAGCTCTAAAAGAGGAAATCGACAGTAACACAATAATAGTGGGGGACTTTAACACCTCACTTACACCAATGGACAGATCATCCAAAATGAAAATAAATAAGGTAACAGAAGCTTTAAATGACACAATAGACCAGATAGATTTAATTGATATTTATAGGACATTCCATCCAAAAACAGCAGATTACACTTTCTTCTCAAGTGTGCACGGAACATTCTCCAGGATAGATCACATCTTGGGTCACAAATCAAGCCTCAGGAAATTTAAGAAAATTGAAATCATATCAAGCATCTTTTCTGACCACAATGCTATGAGATTAGAAATGAATTACAGGGAAAAAAAGTAAAAAACACAAACACATGGAAGCTAAACAATACGTTACTAAATAACCAAGAGATCACTGAAGAAATCAAAGAGGAAACGAAAAAATACCTAGAGACAAATGACAATGAAAACATGATGATCCAAAACCTATGGGATGCAGCAAAAGCAGTTCTAAGAGGGAAGTTTATAGCTCTACAAGCCTACCTCAAGAAACAAGAAAAATCTCAAACAATCTAACCTTACACCTAAAGGAACTAGAGAAAGAAGAACAAACAAAACCCAAAGTTAGCAGGAGGAAAGAAATCATAAAGATCAGAGCAGAAATAAATGAAATAGAAACAAAGAAAACAATAGCAAAGATCAATAAAACTAAAAGTTGGTTCTTGAGAATATAAACAAAATGGATAAACATTAACCAGACTCATCAAGAAAAAGAGGGAGAGGACTCAAATCTATAAAATTAGAAATGAAAAAGGAGAAGTTACAACAGACATCACAGAAATACAAAGCATCCTAAGAGACTACTACATGCAACTGTATGCCAATAAAATTGACAACCTGGAAGAAATGGACAAATTCTTTGAAAGGTATAACCTTCCAAGCCTGAACCAGGAAGAAGTAGAAAATATGAACAGACCAATCACAAGTAATGAAATTGAAACTGTGATTAAAAATCTTCCAAGAAACAAAAGTCCAGGACCAGATGGCTTCACAGGTGAATTCTATCAAACATTTAGAGAAGAGCTAACACCCATCCTTTTCAAACTCTTCCAAAAAATTGCAGAGGAAGGAACACTCCCAAACTCATTCTATGAGGCCACCATCACCCTGATACCAAAACTAGACAAAGATACTACAAAAAAAGAAAATTACAGACCAGTATCACCGATGAATACAAATGCAAAAATCCTCAACAAAATACTAGCAAACAGAATCCAACAACACATTAAAAGGATCATACACCATGATCAAGTGGGATTTATCCCAGGCATGCAAGGATTCTTCAATATAAGCAAATTAATCAGTGTGATATATCATATTAACAAATTGAAGAATAAAAACCATATGATCATCTCAATAGATGCAGATAAAGCTTTTGACAAAATTCAACACCCATTTATGATAAAAACTCTCCAGAAAGTGGGCATAGAGGGAACCTTCCTCAACATAATAAAGGCCATATACGACAAACCCACAGCCAACATCATTCTCAATGGTGAAAAACTGAAAGCATTTCCTCTAAGATCAGGAACAAGACAAGGATGTCCACTCTCACCACTATTATTCAACATAGTTTTGGAAGTCCTAGCCACGGCAATCAGAGAAGAAAAAGAAATAAAAGGAATAGAAATTGGAAAAGAGGAAGTAAAACTGTCACTGTTTGCAGATGACATGATACTATACATAGAGAATCCTAAAGATGCCACCAGAAAACTACTAGAGCTAATCAATGCATTTGGTAAAGTTGCAGGATACAAAATTAATGCACAGAAATCTCTTGCATTCCTATACACTAATGAGGAAAAATGTGAAAGAGAAATTATGGAAACACTCCCATTTACCATTGCCACAAAAAGAATAAAATACCTAGGAATAAACCTACCTAGGCAGACAAAAGACCTGTATGCAGAAAACTATAAGACACTGATGAAAGAAATTAAAGATGATACCAGCAGATGGAGAGATATACCATGTTCTTGGATTGGAAGAATCAATATTGTGAAAATGACTATACTACCCAAAGCAATCTACAGATTGAATGCAATCCCTATCAAATTACCAATGGCATTTTTTACAGAACTAGAACAAAAAAATCTTAAAATTTGTATGGAGACACAAAAGACCCCGAATAGCCAAAGCAGTTTTGAGGGAAAAAAACGGAGCTGGAGGAATCAGACCCCCTGACTTCAGACTATACTACAAAGCTACAGTAATCAAGATGGTATGGTACTGGCACAAAAACAGAAACTTAGATCAATGGAACAAGATAGAAAGCCCAGAGATAAACCCACGCACCTATGGTCAACTAATCTATGACATAGGAGGTAAGAATATACAATGGAGAAAAAAGACAGCCTCTTCAATAAGTGGTACTGGGAAAACTGGGCAGCCACATGTAAAAGAATGAAATTAGAACACTCCCTAACACCATACACAAAAATAAACTCAAAATGGATTAGAGATCTAAATGTAAGACCAGACACTATAAAACTCTTAGAGGAAAACATAGGAAGAACACTCTTTGGCATAAATCACAGCAAGATCTTTTTTGATCCACCTCCTAGAGTAATGGAAATAAAAGCAAAAATAAACAGATGGGACCTAATGAAAGTTAAAAACTTTTGCACAGCAAAGGAAACCATAAACAAGACAAAAAGACAACCCTCAGAATGTGAGAAAATATTTGCAAACAAATCAATGGACAAAGGATTAATCTCCAAAATATATAAACAGCTCATGCAGCTCAATATTAAGAAAACAAACAACCCAGTCCAAAAATGGGCAGAAAACCTAAATAGACATTTCTCCAAAGAAGACATACAGATGGCCAGGAAGCACATGAAAAGCTGCTCAACATCATTAATTATTAGAGAAATGCAAATCAAAACTACAATGAGTTATCACCTCACACCAGTTAGAATGGGCATCATCAGAAAATCTACAAACAACAAATGCTGGAGAGGGTGTGGAGAAAAGGGAACCCTCTTGCACTGTTGGTGGGAATGTAAATTGATACAGCCACTATGGAGAACAGTATGGAGGTTCCTTAAAGAACTAAAAATAGAATTACCATATGATCCAGCAATCCCACTACTGGGCATATACCCAGAGAAAAGCATAATTCAAAAAGACACATGCACCTCAATGTTCATCGCAGCACTATTTACAATAGCCAGGTCATGGAAGCAACCTAAATGCCCATCGACAGACGAATGGATAAAGAAGTTGTGGTACTTATATACAATGGAATATTACTCAGCCATAAAAAGGAATGAAATTGGGTCATTTGTAGAGATGTGGATGGATCTAGAGACTGTCATACAGAGTGAAGTAAGTCAGAAAGAGACAAACAAATATCGTATATTAACGCATATATGTGGAACCTAGAAAAATGGTACAGAGGAACCGGTTTGCAGGGCAGAAATTGAGACACAGATGTAGAGAACAAACGTATGGACACCAAAGGGTGAAATCGGCGGGGCGGTGCAGGTGGTGGTGTGATGAATTGGGCAATTTTGATTGACATGTATACACTGATGTGTATTAAATTGATGACTAATAAGAATCTCTATAAAAAAAAAAATCTCAAGTGCTCAGCTCAGAAAGCCTTGCTCACCATCATATCAGGGACCCACAAAATTCCACTATTCCTCCACAGATAATTACATGGACAAGAACATTAAAAGGAGAATCTGCCAGAAGAATTTGAGGTCACCATTTGGTGCTCAGCCATGGACTTGTCTCTTATTGTATTCGCTCTGTGTTGTTGCAGAACAAATCATCCTATAAGTTTGTGAGTTAAAAGAACAAATGTTTATTATCTCATGGTTTCTGTGGGTCAAAAACTCAGGGGTGGCTTAGCTGGGAGCCTCTGACTCAGACCTCTCACAAGGTTGCAATCAAGGGGTTGGCAGGGCTGCGTCATCTCAAAGCTCCATTGGAAGAGCATCTGCTTCCATGCTCACTTACGCGGCTGTTGGTGGCCTCGGTTCCTTACTGGGCTGTTGGCTGAAGACGTCACTTCCTGTTAAGCAGACCTTTCCATGGGGCAGCTCACAACATGGCAGCTGACTTCATCTAGAGCCAGTGAGCCAGGAGAGGGTGTGTGTCCAAGACAGAAGGCACAGTCTTTTCGTGACCTAATCTTGGGTATGGCATCTCATCACGTTTGCTGTATTCTATTCTTAGAAGTGAGTTACTAGGTCCAGCCCACACTCCAGAGGAGGGAATTACACTAGGCATGAAAACCAGGAGGTGGGGATCCTTGGGGACACCTCAGAGGCTACCTACTGTACCTCTTGCTTAATGTGATGGAATAGGGAATTGGTCCCCCAAAATCACATAGCAAGAGAGCCCAAGGAGGGAACAGGAGCCGAGAACCATCAGTGGTTCCTGCTTTGTGGGCTCCTTATTGTATTGGCCTCTGAGACGTTCCAAGTGTAGAAAACACAGGATTTATATCATTACTACTGCAGGTAGTGTCTCCAGCCCTTGGTTCTTTTTCCAACTCTGAAGGTCACATCGGCGGTGGTTGGGGGCAGCTGGCCCAGCATGGCATCAGGCAGTGGAGCATTCCACTCCCAGTGGTAGCAGCTGGAAAACCGCCAGACATCTTGGAAACGTCTCCTAACACAGGGCCAAGCCACTGAAAGGCTTTCCTGGTCCCTGGGAATCAGAAGCACTAACTTGTAGATAACTATCTTAGAGCCTATAATTGCAGACCAAAAAGTATTTCTTTTAAAACTAATTCTTACAGAGATCAGACCTTTGGGTTTACTTACTGGCACCATTTTAAGGCAGCACAGCAGAGTGGTTGGAATGGTTTTCAGGGTCAGAGTTGAATTTGAATGCTGGCTTATTAAGTGGGTAAATGTGAACAAGTCAAAGAACCTCACAAAGTCCCCCTTTTCTCACTTGTATAGTGGGGGTGACATTAGTGCTGCCCTACCAGGGTTGGTGGGACTGCGCATCGTCTGTGGGAGGGGTTAGTCCTTATGGCTGTGGTTGTAATAATGATGATGACATCTGTGGGAAATGTATCCCTCAACCCTTCATGTTTTCGTAGAAGGGCTGGGATTTTTGCTCCGATTCCCAGAAATAGAAAGAGCGGGAAGAAGCCTTCCAGCTTCTCTCTGACCCTGCACTCCCTCCCTCCTGGAAAAGGAGGCATGGCGTCCTGACTGAGACTGGGGAGAAGAAAGGAGCACGCTCAGCTCCCGTTTGTTGGCCTTTCTGCAGAAGAAGGACTTTTTCATTTGCTCTTCACTCTACTGAAAGCTTATCTAGGCAGATTCTGCCCTGTCAGAGGGGAGCCATACAGTTTTGGGGGGTAAGTTCTTTTTTATGGAGGGGGATATTCAGGAAACCTAATGTGGCCACATTCTCCCATCCAGCTGTTATCAGTCGTAAAACTGTGAGTTTGATCTTAACTATCTGTATTTTAAAATTAATTTCACACAGGCAGGAGTGGTGTCACTTCTTAGCTCCCCCAGCCCCCCTCAGTGATCATTATTAGTGTTTAGTCAGCTGTGCAAACTGCCTCAGATATACATGAAGGCAAAAACAAAGGTGAGAACATCCCCGGCTGCATCTTCCTTTGTTTCTCTGGTTATGTCTTGCACCTTTGCGGGGCGATGCGGGCCAGATTTGGGAATTAAATTATCCCCGGTGCTTTTCTCTGGTTCTGTTTGGTGTGTATGCAGCACGTCTGACTCCTGAAGGCACATGGTGTTACTGCAAGCCTGGGGGCCTTCCTGCAGAGTCCCCCACCTCCCAGGGCGGATGTGCGGGAGTGAGCTTGCCTGATGCTGAGGCTGGAAAGCTGGGCAGGTGGCCAAAGGGGGTTTTAGTACTTGATCATTAAATCTTCTAGCTCCTGGTTCTCAAATAAGAGTCCTGTGCATATTGACTTACCTCATCATCCCCCTCCTCACCTTCCTTCAGCTCTGTGGTCACTTTCTCAAACCTCTGGTCTCAACCATGTGGGTCTTTCCCAGCACTCATGGTGTGTGTGTCACTGAGGGGTTATTTACCTACTGCCCCCTCCACCCAAGACTGTAAAGTGGATGAGGGGACCGACCCTTCCTCTGAAATTCTGACTACAATTTGGGAGTGATATGACTTGCCGAGAGGGCCTTCATATCTGGTGGGGTGGACCAGTGAAGTACTGTTTCTGTTAGTTTTGTTTACTCTTATTAAGGCTCTTATTATTTTTTCATCCTGGGAAACATTGGAATACAAAGTCAAATATGATGAGGGTCCTATGGGAGCTTTATAAAAAAGCAGGTCTTTCGGGACTTCCCTGGCGGTCCAGTGGTTAAGACCCTGTGCTTCCACTACAGGGGGCACGGGTTCAATCCCTGGTCAGGGGAACTAAGATCCTGTATGCCTCGTGGCTCTGCCTGGGGGCAGGGTTGGGAGGGGTGGGAAGCAGGGCTTTGGATGTAATATAGGCAAGAACGCTATATTGGAAGGTAATCCTGATAACCCACACTCATCAGTATTCTGCTGTAAGCACTTTTCAGTATTTACTCAGATAATCCTCAGAGCAACTCCAAGAGATTTTACAAAGGAGGAAACCAAGACAGAGGTAAGATGTCTTCTTACCTGGCATACTTCTTGTAAATGGAAGAGCTATGCTCTTAACCCAGGCTGCTTGAATACAGAACCTGCCATGTTGATAGTAGGAATGGCTTCTCAGGAGAGGTGGCCTTTAAGATGAATCTTGAAAATTAGATAAGATTTGGATTTTGGGAGACTGGTGGTAGTTGGGAGGAGAGGATATTACAGGTGAAGACAAAGACAAAAGGGGTGGGGAGAGGTGGGGCATAGGTTCCTGAGCTTGGCTGGAGTGGAGGGTAAGGAAGGAGAGAGAGAGATCGTGTTGGGATGGTAGGCTGGAGCCAGAGCCTTGAGTGCTGTGTTCTTGAATGCTGTGTTAAAACTCTGAATCTACTGAATAAGAAGCAAGGAGTTCAAGAAGGTTTTCACTCAGGGTCACACAATATCAGAGCTCAGCTTTAGGGAGGTCAGTCTGTCAGAAGGCATAGGATCAGTGTGAGCATATATTCAGGATAGACCTGGGTTATACCTGTTGTCCTGAGGTAGTTATGAATAGTGCCCCCTTTCACTCTTCAAAGTGTCCTGGCTTGGATGGTCACCCCAGTGAGGCAGGGCTGGAGGTGGGAAAAGACTATAGGCTGGGAAGGGAGGTTATTGAAATACCCAAGAGCAAGGTAGGGAGTTTTGAGATTAAGGGAGGGCTTGTAGAAAGAGAGAGAAGGAGATGGATTCAAGAGCTATGGTAGCAACAGGGTGATGGTATTTCACAAATGTGTGGATATTTAGTGGCAAGAGAGACCGAAGGATCACAGGTGATTTGGAGTTTTTGTGTGGCTTGCTGGATGGATGGTAACCATCATAGTCTAAGTCAGGAGCACAGGGACGGGAGCAGATTTGGAAGGATGGGTGGAGAATGGCTCTGGGCTCCCCATGTGAGTTGCTCAAAGGGGAATCGGGTGGAGATGTTGACCAGATTGCCGAGCCACTGAACCTGGGCTGTGGGGCAGAGTCTCAGGACTGAAGACTCAGGTTCAGGGGTCCTTTTCACAGGAATAGTTAAAGCCAGGAGAGTGGCTGAGATGATGGCCAACCCTATTTATTTATGTGTGTATTTATTTATTTACTCCTACTACTTAGAAAATGGGTTTAGGGTGGTTTAAAATGATGAATAAAATCCAAACCATTTAAACTAGAGAGAAGAGAGAAATGATAAAGGGAAAGGGGGAGAAGAGGGTTTGCTGGGGTTGCTGAAAATATGGTAGAAAAAAATAGGACCAAGAATAGAACATGGAGAAGCTCCTAAGTGGGCCTCTGGGTTGGGGCTAGGGTAGGAAAGGAGCTAAACTTCTTGAAAGCTTCTGTCGATCACCTCTGTGACTGCCTTTTTTCTCCCTAGCTCTGGAAATGCTCTCAGTTTCTTTCTTACATTCCCCAAACTCTCTCTGGATGGAACCCAGGCTTCCTCCTTAGGACTTGGCAGTTCCTCTCGCGTCTGCGATTCTGACCGCAGTGCACAAGGAGGAGTTGTTGAGAGTGGAGATGATAACGATTCCCCCATGGAAAACAGGGTCAGGGCACTTAGGGGAGCAGCAGCCCTTGAATTGCATTGATTTTAATCTTTTAATTCTTATTTTGTGTCTGGCTTGCAGCACTGCTTTCTCTTTTAGTGGCTGACAGTCACATCTAGTACTTCATCAAGAAGCCATGACCCCTGGAACTAATATAATGCTCTCTGTCAATTGTATCTCAGTAAAAAAGAAATAGAGGCCAAGTCACTAAACTGCAAGATGAAATTTTCTTACAGAGTTGCCAATGGGTGACTCTGCTAATCTGAAAACTTTGTTGCTCTTCTCTCTTGCCTCCTCCCTCTTCCCCTCCTCTTCCCTTCCCTCTCTCTTCCCCTCTTTCCCCCCGGTCCTGAGGAGGAAAAGTGTATTGATGAGTCAGACTTTACAAGTTCTGCACACCTTCACAGTTTTCAGAGGGTCTCTCCAAAGAAGAAGAAATGTGTGGTCTACCAACAAGGTCATAATCATCTTCATGATTATGTGGTTGAGGTTTTCTGGCTAAATGTATTCAGGCTCTCCTGTGTCCTGGCCAGTGCTTCTAGCACCACAGTGCCCTTTGCAAGACTGATCTGCAAGTTCTCCTGAAATCTCTCTGGGGTCTTTGGCTTTTATAAAAGAGGTTAGATCCAGCTAAGAACTGCCATCACAGATGGGAATGGAGTGCCAGCCCAAGCACTCAGAGACCAGAGTTCCCGATTTCTTTCCAAGGACTCAGAATCACCCAAGGGTGGTAGTGGTTCCATTTAAAAGAGCCTCAGAGGCATATGGCACTCAAGCCAAAGGTCAGAGCTAATTTTGATACAGAAAAATCACTCTTCCAGGAATTACTTGTCTTCTTGACTTTAAAAAAATCCCTGTGTGTTAAAGGACATGTTTTTCCTGGCCTATATTTTCCCTTTCCAAATTATTATTTTATTAGCTGAACTACTGTGTTTCTAAGCTACATTCAGATCATGTTGACAAAACCAGAAAACAGCAGAGCCTTCTGAAGCTCCAACTGGCTATAAAATCTCTTCTACGGTCAAAGGATTGTTTTCCATTTAACAAGGGAATCCACAGATCGGTATCCTCCAGCTTGGTGGTCAATGGAAGAAAAAGGAAGGGCCTCCACTTCCTTCTCCCAACAGAATTCAGAGTGATAGCGGGGAAAACACAGATGCTCATCTGAGCCAAGTTAAGTTGATTTGGGAGATTCAGGGGCAGGAACTTGTGATTTCCTTTGCAACCATATCTTTCCTGAACTCACTCTCATCCATCAGCTGCTGTCAACAGCATACTGGCTGGGAGTTAATTTCAGCCTTGCTGTTACTTTCTAAAAGCTATCAATTCTTCTGACACTTAATAATTGCATGGTGGTGTGGCATCCAAGGTCAAGGCTCATCAATATCCTAAAATATACCACTAGGGGGTCATTAATAATAATGAAAATAATAATAGAAGAGTACTAAAATATTCACTCACTTTTAGTCTGGTTTCTTTTAGATTCTTTTAATATCTTTCATAATTTAAGACCCATTAACTTATGTTAATTCCAGCATAAGTTGGGAACCGACTTCTTGTATTTGCGAGAGACCTAGAATTGAAGTCCAGGGATGGGATTCTAATGACGGTGTGACCTACGATAAATTTATTCATCACAGTGTACCTCAGTTTCCTCATTGATATAGCAGACACATTATCTTCCATACCTCCTGCACAAGGTATTGGCAGTAAAAGGACTTTGGCAAGTATAAAATCCGTGTGTAAGTGCATTGGATTGTTGTCCTTTCGTATTTTCAGAACTTTCCCCCAGTTTTATTGAAATATAATTGACATACCTCACTGTATGAGTTTAAGGTGTAAAGCATAATGGTTCCACTTACATATATTGTGAAATGATTACCGCAGTCAGTTTAGTTAGTATCCAGTATCTCTCATAGATACAATGAAAAGAAAAAGCAAAAACAATTTTTCTCCTTATGATGAGAACTCTTAGGATCTACTCTCTTAACGACTTTCCTATCCTACAGCAGTGTTAACTGTAGTCGTCATGTTGTACATTACATTCTTCCTTATAAGTGGAAGTTTGTACTTTTTGAACACCTTCCTCCAATTCCCCCTCCCTTCACCACTCCTGCCCCTTCCCCCCCCCCCCCGCCAACCCCCCGAGAATGTTTTTTAGTTAAAAAAAAAATCATTCCAATATCAAACACAAGCAGAGTTATGTTCTCACGGCCGGGGAGGAAATACACAGAAAATACACAGTCTCTCAGCCTTGAGGGTCGGGCCTGGGAGGGAAGATGGGGTGTGTGTGGGAGGGGCCTCTGCGGATGGTCCATGACTGACAGAGAAGCAACAGCCAAAGAGCTCCCCTCCCACCCAGACTTTTAGATGGAAGGTTAACTACCATCTATCTGTGGCACTCTTTTTACATTCCTTTCTGTGAGGATATTTAATACCACTTAGCAATCATTATGTCAACATATTTGGTTAAACTTTTTTGAAAAGGCATCATTTTGGAGAATGTGCTCAAGTCCAGCAGCTCCAAACCAACCCTCCCTCCAGCTTTGTCACTACAGTTGCATTCTTGCTTCTGCATCAGGTGTAAACAGAAGGTCAGCCTGGGAGTGGACAGCTGTGACGAGACAGTGACCTTCCTTCAACTAGGAGGGCCTGTGACACAAAATTCCACGTAACTGAGGAGAGCAAAACGTACCAGTCTAGGAGTGTCTGGCAAGCAGATGGTTACTGGGTTCAAGTCTGTTCAGGGGAAAGAGAAAATAGAGAGCTAGGGATGGAAGGTAGAGGATTGGAGATACGGCTTTCACAGGAAAAAAAAAAGAGGTGGAAATCAGTAAATATAGTGCTTAGACCTGCATATGGAGTCACCCTCTGTGAGAAGGGAGGGACTGGAAAGGGGACAGGAGGAAGGCAGTGATCTGAGAGATCTATAGGCCAGGCGGGATGGACAGTTATGTTGTCTTATTGTCATTGTCCCCTGATTGTCATTTTGGCCAGGTTTGATGAGTTGTTGTAGAGCAGTGAAGTGTTTCAGGATCACACCTTTGATCACTAAAATCCCAAGCAAATGGCATTACTCAAGACCCACAAATACAGGTGCCCTGCCGGTACCTGCTGCAGTCTGTTAGCACCCCTGCAAGTGCCTGGTCAACGGAAACTACAGAGGTTTTGCAAATGCCTGTATTGTTCCAACAATTTTGTCTCCTAGCTAGGATTGAGGCAAAACTTGTTTGGTATAACAAATCTATGTTGAGTCCACTTCCCGTATGCACTTTTCATGTTCTCTTACAAAAAACAAATGAAGAAGCATTTTTTGCAACTGTAAAGATGACAACTTAAAAAATATTATTAAAATCCCATTAGTTATGTAGGATATTATGTATGCAAATTTAGATGGAAGGGGAGGGAATTGAATGTCATGTTATATTGATATTATGCTTCGATCAATAAAAGTATAGTGATTCCTCGTGTTCTGTGAGTTGTCAAACATATTTATCTTCTAGATTATTCTCAATAAAGTTTCATGAGTTCTGTTTTTGATTTTCTACTAACAGAGCTAGATGATCAAAACTTACATAATATGCTAATTTCAAGGGCTGCATAAGATACATTTGGTTTATTCTCAATTCAGTCTCATGTGCAATATGAATAAAATGCATACAAAATATAACAATTGGTCAACATAACAAGGAAACTATTAAGAATTTCCCACATTGGAAGAGAAAACTGACATTATTGTCCAAACTAGAAATCTCTGCAGGCTCAGGAGCAATATGTCTGTTATTAGATGATCGGAGGAGTATTTTTACACCTTGCGTTGAGTACTCATAACAGTTTGGCAAAGTAATACTATTCCCCTCTGCTCCCCATTTTACAGATGGGGAAACTGAAGCCCAGAGAGAGTCTGATGTCACTGTTGTACAGGCACACAGTTAGCAAGTGGGTAATACGAATTTAAACCAGGCCTGAATCCAAATGCCCTGCTCTTTTCACTGCATGCCTTTCCTTCTCAGTAGAGGGGATACTGAAAATACTGATGATTCTCTTAACTCTTCCCTTAATTCAGTAGGTTACAGCCACAGGCCTATATGTTTTGTATGATGGAGATCTTGAACCAGCATTACTTGAAAGGAACCCATTTGGGGAAGAAAAAAGAGAAATCCTAAAATAATCTTCTGGTGATGTTTATCTTGTAAGTGGATAAGCACACCACATCGAGGGGTATAACCTGTGTAATTCTGGAGCTTACAAAAGACTCAGGTGGCAGACATTAAGTTGCTTCAACGTCATACCCTCAACCCGTCTCCAAGCTTTGTAATATTATACATAGTACTAGGACATCAACTGACGAATCCATTCTGCTTCTATGTTGTTCTTCCTATTTTATAAAATGCTTTTCCATTGATTATCTCATTTTGTCCTCACACATGCATATAAAACTAAAGAGCTAATAAAGACAAACTTTAATGATCCTCCATTTAGAGGTGCAGAGGGTTTCAAAGACTTGCTCTGTGTCCCGTAGACAGTAGGTGGCAGAGGTGGGATCATCCATCTTTGTCCTAGGCGGGCAGATCCAGTGCTTTCCTGGGACACCCCCCCCCCCCCCCGCCTCTCATTGCTGCCCTGTAGTTCCCCTGAGCAACTCTGTCCTTGGGTTTTGCCTGTGGTGTATGATAACTTTTCAAAGCTGGCAGGAGAAACATTTGCTTCTCCCCTCATCATCTTCTGTGAAGGATGCAGTGTTGGCCACACAGGGGATGGGGAGCTCCCCAGGATGGGGATTTTGCTACTATATTTTCAGCATTTAATATTTGGCGTTGGTAACTAAGTGAAATCTGTTAATGGTTTAAGTATCCTGTTCTTATTAAAAGCTTATAAATTGTTATCTATTCAGAACAAATGAGGACATAATTACTTTTTCTGGATAATCTTAAAGAAGTATTCTAGTGTCTCTCCAACTCTCTTTTCTTTATTCTATTCTGCTATATTAAGTTGGCTCTGGGGGAACATTAGACATTTTATGTCCTTTTTCCAAAGGTTTTTAAGGATGAAGGTGTCATTGGATACTTTTCTCAATTCTAATTCCTAACATTTGTAGTAGGGATTCAATCTCTGCTCTTATTTTTCTAAAACCTTGCTATGAGTCTCTTAAAACACCACTGGCCAGTTCTTGTGCATTATTCCAGGTAATGTCATTTAGAAATTCTCTATTGAAATGTTTAGTCTCGTGATTTGTTTCCAGCTAACCGTTTACAAACTAAAACTACTGCAGGGAGTAGCATAATTTTCTGCACCAACTCCCCTAATTTTTAATCTGAATTTTAAATGCAGAAAGGAAATGGACATTTTCAAGAGTACAGCACTGTGTGTGTGTGTGTGTGTGTGTGTGTGTGTTCAGCTCTTCAAACTCAGAAGATTTAGCAAGATCAAAGTTGTTGACTTTGGTTTATGACCCTGGTTTTCACTTGGAAACACCAAATGTACTATTTATCAATCAAACTTTATATGGTGTAACTTCTGCTATTTTAATTCAAGCCTTGTGTTCTATAATTGCTTTGAAAACCTCTGATACCCAAATCTCTTCCCAGAGAACTTTCCTCTGGTAATTTTCTTCCTGTAGCTTAAACTTGTGAAAATATGGTTCGAATGAATTATATTTCGTTTTTTTTAAAATAATTAATTAATTAATTAATTTATGGCTGTGTTGGGTCTTCGTTTCTGTGCGAGGGCTTTCTCCAGTTGCGGCAAGCGGGGGCCACTCTTCATCGCAGTGTGCGGGCCTCTCACTATCGCAGCCTCTCTTGTTGCGGAGCATAGGCTCCAGACGTGAAGGCTCAGTAATTGTGGCTCACGGGTCTAGTTGCTCCGCGGCACGTGAGATCTTCCCAGACCAGGGCTCGAACCCGTGTCCCCTGCATTGGCAGGCAGATTCTCAACCACTGCGCCACCAGGGAAGCCCCTATATTTCTTTTTGAAGCAACAAATCAATGGCGTCATCCATCCACATCCTCATCTGGAAACTTTAGATGTTTTCCTGCTCCTCTGTGTCTCTCACTACCTTCATCCAGTCAGTAGCCAAATCTTGCAAATTCTAATTCAAGGTGAAGATTCCCCTTCTTTCTTCACCGCCAAGGGCTCAGCTCAAGCCTCACTGTCTCCTGCCCGCTCTATTCCCATCAGCTTCCTCTCTGGACTTCTGGTGTCTGGTATCACCTTGCTCCAAATTATCTGCTACACCCCATCAGATGATTTACCCCTAGGCATAAAACAATAAGAACAACAATGACAAAAACCAAAACAGGCGAACAACCTCACATTTGGTTATTTTCTGATTCAAAAGTCTCCATTACCTGTATGGAAACTGTCAAAGATAAACAAAGCTGGATACCAGTTAAATTGGAAAGGGCAGATTTTAATCAGTAATGTACTATTGCCATAAGGAAAAGAGTCCAGCATGAACTGAACTCAATTTTAATTTGTAGAGAGGAGACTGAACATTTTAAAGGAAGAATGAGGGAATAGGGAGGTGGGTGAGCAGGGGCTCAGTAGAGACAGGGAAGTGAAAAGTTATAAGAAGTGCGAAGTGGGAATTGATCCATGTGAAACCCATCTGGGTTTACTAACTGGCACTTATTAAAGTTAGGCCCCTACCTTCCCACAGAGGCTTGGAGACAGGGGCCTTATCTTCACCTGCTGGTTAGAACAAACAGTAAATTCTTCTGGCAGCCTTGAATTTCCTCAGGCAGACATTTTAAGGGGAACTAGGGTCATCCTAGGGATGCAGCCTTGAGTTGTTAGAAATTAATTAGTGTTTGTTCAAGTCTTTTGTAGGCCAGAGTTGAGGCCTAGTCAAGAAGAGGCCTTAGAGGAGCTGGCTAGAATTTGGTCAAGGAGAGAATATCTGTGAAAGCAAATGCAAAATCTTGGGCTTGGCAGTTAAGACCTTGTGTATTTAGACTTCCTCATGTCTTATTAGTGCCCACTCACCCCATGATCTTTGTGTTCCGACTATATTGATTTTCTCCTTCAAATGCATGCACTCTCTCTGACCTGTACTTTGAAATGTAGTGATTCCTCTTCCTGAAATCCCGCCTTCAGCAGAGGAAAGTGAAATCGCTTCTCTGCCAAGTTCTTCCAACTCTAGGGCCATATATCCACTTTCCTCTGGATACTTGAAGCACTTTGCTCATAATTCAAGCATAGCACACTCTACCTTGTCCTGTTGCTTTCTGTTTCTTTGTATGTCCTTCCTGCCCACAAAACTGAGTGGTAACACAGAGGGACTATGTTATTCCAGCTTTTGCTAAATGTCAGTATTTAGCATACATACCCCCTTTGCAATTTTTGCAACCATGATGTTTCAGTGAATGGTTGAAACTAAATAGTGGGATATATAGGAAAAATCAATATCTACATCATATACACTAGCTGCATTTCCACACAGTATGGTGCCTGAACATTCTGCAGTAGACAGAAAAGAGCCAGCAGACAGAATAAGGCAGTGCTGAGATGGAATATGGTAGAGACAAGTGAGAGCGTGTGGAAGAGATCTCACATCAGGGTGGAACCTTGGACCCAGTGGTGCCTGATATACCACTTCTGCCTTCCCTGGCATAAAGTCTAATTGTGCAGAAATTGCAATGTGTTTATCAATACTCATTTCCTCCTCCTCTGGTGCACACAGCTAGACTGCAGTTCCCAGCTTCCCTTGTACTTGGATACGGGCTTGAATTCTCACCAAATGTGCTGACACACACAACCTATTTCCAGGCTTAAACCATTAACACATCCCACAAGGGATCTTTCATTTCCTTTTCTTATCCATTGGGTAGGAGGCTGAAGTCTTGGAGAAGGGTTGATCCTGCGGCCATCTGACTAGGATACCACCATGGAACAGTGGCATGAGCAAAAAATAGATGTTTGTTATGTTAAGACACTGAGATTTGGGGATTTAACTTTTTAAGCAACTAGTGATTAATACCTTAACTTATCCATGTAGAAATTAACCTTTCATTGCTTAAGCTAATTTAGGCTATGTTTCTGTCACTTGCAACCAGAAGGGCCCTGCTAACATTTGGCCACTTGAATGCAATTAAAACAAAGGAGTGGCAGTGTGGCAGTGGAAAAATACTGGACTTAAAATCAGAATCCCCAAGTTCCTTGTCCTTGATCTGTTCACTTTGTAATTTTCATTAAGTGCATTTGGGGTTTACATTTGTAAACTGATTTAATTTCTTGGGTTTGACTTTACCATGATGATTTGACTAATCTAATCTCCACTTCCATTGCTTAATTCCCTCTGCTTCCACAGTGGCATGGTGAAATTTACTGGTTATTTGAGCAGACAGGCCAGTGATTGTACAGTCTTTCTATTTTGTGATTGCTTTCTTTTCATGTACTTGGAAAAGAAATCCCAGAAATAATCTTAAGAACTTCTTCCTAGGTGAAATATTTTTAAAAATTATTTTGGAAATTTTCAAACATACACAAAAGTAGAGAGAATAGCATGACAAACTGCCATGTAGCCATTATCAGCCTTCAAATATTATCACCATAATGTTTTGCCTATTTTCTATTCCCTGCCTTCCCCTTTTTTTCCATTGCTATAGTATGTTAAAGCAAATTCCAAGCATAATATTATTTCATGCCTAAATGTTTCTGGGTGCATGTGTACATGTATGTCTGTATATGTATGTGTATTATATATACATTTATATATGTATGAATATATGTTAAAATATATAAATATATATGTGTCCCGAACCTAAGCACAGTGCCTTTATATCTCACAAAATTGGCAGTGATTCCTCAGTGACATCTAATTTCATTTAAAATTTACCCAGTTATCTTAGTAATCCTTTTACAATTGGTTTCATTTCAATCAGCATCCAAAAAAAGAAAAGATCCACATATTGCATAAGGTTGGTGCATCTTTTGAGTTTAATCTGTAGGTGACTGTAACAGTTACCTTTAGCTGCTGAACCACTGCAAAACTTGGTGGCTTAAATAAAGTCTTTTATTTAGCACAGGGTTCTGTGGTTTGACATTTTGAGCTGGGCTCAGGTGTGATTCCGTGTGGGTCAGGGGAAGTCTGGCTGGGTGGAGGTAGGGGGCTCACTGAATGGTTCATCTTTGCTCTGTGTGGTCTCTCATCCCCAGGAGGCTGACCTAGGTTTGTTCACATGGTGCCAGGTTTCCCTACACAGTACGTGGGAATTCCACAGCTGCTTGGAGCCTCAGCTTGCACTGAACATACTGCCTTGTCACATTCTAACTGGCCAAAGAGGTCAGAAGGGCAGCTCACATTCAAGGTGTAGAGAAGTAAACCTTACCTTTTAATGTGAGAAGTTGCAAAGTCACATTACAAAGGACATGGCTACATAAGAAGAACCCAATTATAGACACTTTCTATTTCTTCCCAGGCAAATATATTTGAACTTCTATAACCCTTAAAAGCTGTCAAAGAATACTTATTTCCTAAAGTTTATATATATATGTATATATATATTTTTATTGAAGTATAGTTAATTTACAATGTTGTGTTAGTTTCAGGTGTACCTAAGTTTATATTCTAAGTGCAAACTAACTATTCTTGAACTAGTAGAAATCGATCACTTACTAAGTTTTGAGGAACACTGGATTAGGAGCCATAAGATATTTTTGTTCCTATATAAAAATTTTATCTCATTTCCTTCACATAGCAACTTCAATTAATGGATACATTTATTTCAAACACACGTTTACAATGTCTGAAAAAATTCCTTAAGATACATAACTAGAGCATAATAAATGGTTTTGAATAATTTTAATTTCAGCATATGTGTAGAAGATTGTTTTTTTCCTCTTCCTAGAGGGTTACCAAATGCATGGGAACCATCAGGAAGGGAATTCTGATTCTCTGGTCCAAGGCAATAATTCAATAGGAGACAAAGAAAGCTATTTATAGAAGCTGTCTGTAGACCAAGGGCCTAATTTACGTGGTGGGAACATTTCTGCCAAATAATTTGTAATAAAGAAAAATTGTCAACTGTTAAAGACCTTGCCAGGTCAGCTTAATTTGGTAGTAAAGGAAGGTGATGAGAAGGTTGATAAAACAGCTATAAATCTTTACTGAATATACAGCTTTAATTGTCTGGCATTAAACTTACAGACTTTACTTGTGATGTCCTGGAGCCAGTTTGTACCAGCTGGTGAGAGCCAGTTGTATTTATCTCTTTCTAATTCCATGTTCAGTAAAGTCACATTGTTAGCTTGAAATCGGCCAGGGTGGGAGTATTTACACCTTGGGGATTGGACAGCCAATTGTTAAACATTTACAGCATGCCACTGGCCATTAACCACGTAAAAAAAAAGACAGGTGCCACTTCCTAGGAATATTCAAAGGAAGTTTCTTCTGCAGTGGAGGACAGCCATAGTACAGCAGAGGAGGGCTTCCCTTGGCATCTTTTCCATCAACCTGTGTCTCTAGATTGCTGGTAGCCCAGTTTGATGTGGGTAAAGAAAGAGCACCTTTGAGAAATGAAAAGAAGCAGAGACAAGAGAAAGGATCAGGAATTGTGCTTGGTTCTTTGCTTATCCTATCAACTCAGACTGTCATCAGACTAAAGCTAGATGTGCTTAAACATCCCCTGAGTCTTAAGGAAGAAAGGCAGAGATTAAAGCAACACTTTCTACATTAGAGGATTCTGCCATTCAACCCTGTGTGACTCTTATTACCTGCCAGAGTTTCCCATCTGAGAAACAGAGACAGGACACCTGTTCCTCCCCACTGTGCAAGTAGTTACGGTTAATGCCACGTTGCCTCACACTTTAGGGTAAGAAATGGAATAGGATGAGATTGTTGAGAAGAGTCAGGACTCTCTGGAGAAAGAGTTGGAAGTCATCAGTTAAAAGTTGAAAGTCATCAGTTGAAAGTTCATGTGCCAGCAGTATTGGCATCCCCTGGGAGCTTGTCAAAAATGCAAAGATCCCATCCGGACTTCAGAATCAGAATCTGCATTTTAACAAGCTCTCAGGTGATTTTTATGCACATTATAGTTTGAGAGTGATTTAAGTGGTGGTTTATTCATGGCACGAGAGAAATACCTATATGTTTTCTTACAGAGTGCATTTTGATCTTATTGCTAGCTCCTTTTTATTTCTTAGTCTTTGTTTTTCCACTTTAGGTTCCCATTTAAGCTTCATGCTTAGCAAACGGCTTGGCCTTTCCAGGGAAAACAATTACATAGTCATCATAGTAGAAAATGTATATTGATTTACCTAAAATAGTGGAAGGATGGGGATGGTGAGTGTTAACTCCTCATCCATAATAGGAGAAATCAATAGATCAGGTATAAAAATGGAAAGATCAAGAAATAGCTTTCTTTTTATTGTATTTATATGCGATGATGGATGTTAACCAAGCCTACTGTGAAAATCATTTCACAATATATGTAAGTCAAACCATCATGCTGCACACCTTAAATTTATACAATGCTCTATGTCAATTATTTCTCAGTAAAACTGGAAAAAATATCAATATCAGCATATTGTTAAGAAATATGAAAAGCAGCAATCAGGATTAAAAAGAAAATGGCTAAATGATTTAAAGCAGTTGGCTCTAAAAAGTGGGGCTAATCTTAAAAAAAAATTATGACTGGACTATTTTTTTCTTTTAAAAAAATTTGTTTTTAATTTTAGAATTTTATTTATTTTTTTAATACAGCAGGCTCTTATTAGTTATCCATTTTATACGTATTAGTGTATATATGTCGATCCCAATCTTCCAATCCATCCCACCACCACCAGCCCCCCGCCACTTTCCCCCCTTGGTGTCCATACGTTTGTTCTCTGCATCTGTGTCTCAATTTCTTCCCTGCAAACCAATTCATCTGTACCATTTTTCTAGGTTCCACATATATGCGTTAATATACGATATTTGTTTTTCTCTTTCTGACTTACTTCACTCTGTATGACAGTCTCTAGATGCATCCATGTCACTACAAATGACCCAATTTCGTTCCTTTTTATGGCTGAGTAATATTCCATTGTATATATGTACCACAACTTCTTTATCCATTCGTCTGTCGATGGGCATTTAGGTTGCTTCCATGACCTGGCTATTGTAAATAGTGCTGCAATGAACATTGAGGTGCATGTGTCTTTTTGAATTATGCTTTTCTCTGGGTATATGCCCAGGAGTGGGATTGCTGGGTCATATGATAATTCTATTTTTAGTTCTTTAAGGAACCTCCATACTGTTCTCCATAGTGGCTGTATCAATTTACATTCCCACCAACAGTGCAAGAGGGTTCCCTTTTCTCCACACCCTCTGCAGCATTTGTTGTTTGTAGATTTTCTGATGCCCATTCTAATTGGTGTGAGGTGATACCTCATTGTGGTTTTGATTTGCATTTCTTTAATGATTAGTGATGTTGAGCAGCTTTTCATGTGCTTCTTGGCCATCTGTATGTCTTCTTTGGAGAAATGTCTGTTTAGGTCTTCTGCCCATTTTTGGATTGGGTTGTTTGTTTTTTGTTTTTTAGAATTTATTTTATTTATTTCTTTGTGGCTGTGTTGGGTCTTTGTTTCTGTGCGAGGGCTTTCTCTAGTTGTGGCAAGCGGGCGCCACTCTTCATCGCTGTGCGCGGGCCTCTCACTATCGCGGCCTCTCTTGTTGCGGAGCACAGGCTCCAGACGTGCAGGCTCAGTAATTGCGGCTCACGGGCCCAGTTGCTCCGCGGCATGTAGGATCTTCCCAGACCAGGGCTCGAACCCGTGTCCCCTGCATTGGCAAGCAGATTCTCAACCACTGTGCCACCAGGGAAGCCTGGGTTGTTTGTTTTTTTAATATTGAGCTGCATGAGCTGTTTATATATTTTGGAGATTAATCCTTTGTCTGTTGATTCGTTGGCAAATATTTTCTCCCATTCTGAGGGTTGTCTTTTCATCTTGTTCATAGTTTCCTTTGCTTTGCAAAACCTTTTAAATTTCATTAGGTCCCATTTGTTTATTTTTATTTTTATTTCCATTATTCTAGGAGGTGGATCAAAAAAGATCTTGCTGTGATTTATGTCAAAGAGTGTTTTTCCTATGTTTTCCTCTAAGAGTTTTATGGTGTCCAGTCTTACATTTAGGTCTCTAATCCATTTTGAGTTTATTTTTGTGTATGGTGTTAGGGAGTGTTCTAATTTCATTCTCTTACATGTAGCTGTCCAGTTTCCCCAGCACCACTTATTGAAGAGGCTGTCTTTTCTCCACTGTATATTCTTGCCTCCTTTACCAAAAATAAGGTGACCATATGTGTGTGGGTTTATTTCTGGGCTTTGTATCCTGTTCCATAGATCTATATTTCTGTTTTTGTGCCAGTACCACATTGTCTCGATTACTGTAGCTTTGTAGTATAGTCTGAAGTCAGGGAGTCTGATTCCTCCAGCTCCATTTTTTCCCCTCAAGACTGCTTTGGCTATTTGCGGTCTTTTGTGTCTCCATACAAATTTTAAGAGTTTTTGTTCTAGTTCCGTAAAAAATGCCATTGGTAATTTGATAGAGATTGCACTGAATCTGTAGGTTGCTTTGGGTAGTATAGTCATTTTCATAATATTGATCCTTCCAATCCAAGAACATGGTATATCGCTCCATCTGTTGGTATCATCTTTAATTCCTTTCATGAGTGTCTTACAGTTTTCTGCATACAGGTCTTTTGTCTCCCTAGGTAGGTTTATTCCTAGGTATTTTATTCTTTTTGTTGCAATGGTAAATGAGAGTGTTTCCATAATTTCTCTTTCAGATTTTTCATCATTAGTGTATAGGAATGCAAGAGAGTTCTGTGCATTAATTTTGTATCCTGCAACTTTACCAAATTCATTGATTAGCTCTAGTAGTTTTCTGGTGGCATCTTTAGGATTCTCTATGTATAGTATCATGTCATCTGCAAACAGTGACAGTTTTAATTCTTTTCCAATTTGGATTCCTTTTATTTCTTTTTCTTCTCTGATTGCCGTGGCTAGGACTTCCAAAACTATGTTGAATAATAGTGGTGAGAGTGGACATCTTTGTCTTGTTCCTGATCTTAGAGGAAATGTTTTCAGTTTTTCACGATTGAGAACTCTGTTGGCTGTGGGTTTGTCATATATGGCCTTTATTATGTTGAGGTAGGTTCCCTCTATGCCCACTTTCTGGAGAGTTTTTATCATAAACGGGTGTTGAATTTTGTCAAAAGCTTTTTCTGCATCTATTGAGATTATCTTATGGTTTTTCTTCTTCAGTTTATTAATATGGTGTAACACATTGATTGATTTGCATATATTGAAGAATCCTTGCATCTCTGGGGTAAATCCCACTTGATCGTGGTGTATGATCCTTTTAATGTGTTTTTGGATTCTGTTTGCTAGTATTTTGTTGAGGATTTTTTCATCTATGTTCATCAGTGATATTGGTCTGTAATTTTCTTTTTTTGTAGTATCTTTGGCTGGTTTTGGCATCAGAGTGATGGTGGCCTCATAGAATGAGTTTGGGAGTGTTCCTTCCTCTGCAATTTTTTGGGAGAGTTTGAGAAGGATGGGTGTTAGCTGTTCTCTAAATGTTTAATAGAATTCACCTGTGAAGCCATCTGGTCCTGGACTTTTGTTTGTTGGAAGATTTTAATCACAGTTTCAATTTCATTACTTGTGGTTGGTATGTTCATATTCTTTATTTCTTTCTGGTTCAGTCTTGGAAGGTTATACCTTTCTAAGGATTTGTTCATTTCTTCCAGGTTGTCCATTTTATTGGCATAGAGTTGCTTGTAGTAGTCTCTTAGGATGCTTTGTATTTCTGCGGTGTCTGTTGTAACCTCTCCTTTTTCATTTCTAATTTTATTGATTTGAGTCCTCTCCCTCTTTTTCTTGATGAGTCTGGCTAATGGTTTGTCAATTTTGTTTATCTTCTCAAGGAACCAGCTTTTAGTTTTATTGATCTTTGCTATTGTTTTCTTTGTTTCTATTTCATATTTCCGCTCTCATTGTATGATTTCTTTCCTTCTACTAACTTTGGTTTTTGTTTGTTCTTCTTTCTCTAGTTCCTTTAGGTGTAACGTTAGATTGTTTATTTGAGATTTTTCTTATTTCTTGACGTAGGCTTGTATAGCTATAAACTTCCCTCTTAGACCTGCTTTTGCTGCATCCCATAGGTTTTGGATCATTGTGTTTTGGTTGTAATTTGTCTCTATGTATTTTTTGATTTCTTCTTTGATTTCTTCAGTGATCTCTTGGTTATTTAGTAACGTATTGTTTAGCCTCAGTGTTTTGTGTTTTTAATGTTTTTTTTCCCTATAATTGATTTCTAATCTCATATCATTGTGGTCAGAAAAGATGCTTGATATGATTTCAATTTTCTTAAATTCCCTGAGGCTTGATTTGTGACCCAAGGTGTGATCTATCCTTAAGAATGTTCCATGTGCACTTGAGAAGAAAGTGCAATCTGCTGTTTTTTGGATGGAATGTCCTGTAAATATCAATTGACTCTACCTGGTCTATTGTGTCATTTAAAGCTTGTGTTTCCTTATTAATTTTCTGTCTGGATGATGTGTTTATTGGTGTAAGTGTGGTGTTAACGTCCCTCATTGTGATTGTGTTACTGTCTATTTCCTCTTTTATAGCTGTTAGAAGTTGCCTTCTGTATTGAGGTGCTCCTATGTTGGGTGTATATATATCTATAATTGTTATATGTTCTTGGATTGATCCCTTGATCATTATGTAGTGTTCTTCCTTGTCTCTTGTAACATTCTTTATTTTAAAGTCTCTTTTATCTGATATGAGTATTGCTACTCCAGCTTTCTTTTGATTTCCACTTGCATGGAATATCTTTTTCCATCCTCTCACTTTCAGTCTGTATGTGTCCCTAGGTCTGGAGTGGGTCTCTCATAGACAGCATGTATATGGGTCTTGTTTTTGTATCCATTCAGCGAGCCTGTGTCTTTTGGTTGGAGCATTGAATCCATTCACGTTTTAGGTAATTATTGATATGTATGTTCCTATGACCATTTTCTTAATTGTTTTGAGTTTGTTTTTGTAGGTCCTTTTCTTCTCTTGTGTTTCCCACTTAGAGAAGTTCCTTTAACATTTGTTGTAGAGATGGTTTGGTGGTGCTGAATTCTCTTAGCTTTTGCTTGTCTGTAAAGCGTTTGCTTTCTCTGGTGAATCTGAATGAGATCCTTGCTGGGTAGAGTAATCTTGGTTGTAGGTTCTTCCCTTTCATCACTTTAAGTATATCATGCCACTCCCTTCTGGCTTATAGAGTTTCTGCTGAGAAATCAGCTGTTAACCTTATGGGAGTTCCCTTATATATTATTTGTCATTTTTCCCTTGTTGCTTTCAGTAATTTCTCTTTGTCTTTAATTTTTGCCAATTTGATTCCTTTGTGTCTCGGCGTGTTTCTCCTTGGGTTTATCCTGTATGGGACTCTGTGCACTGCCTGGACTTGGGTGGCTATTTCCTTTCCCATGTTAGGGAAGTTTTCAACTATAATCTCTTCAAATATTTTCTCTGGTCCTTTCTCTCTCTCTTCTTCTTCTGGGACCCCTGTGATGCGAATGTTGTTGCGTTTAATGTTGTCCCAGAGGTCCCTTAGGCTGTCTTCATTTCTTTTCATTCTTTTTTCTTTATTCTGTTATGTGGCAGTGAATTCCACCATTCTGTCTTCCAGGTCACTTATCCGTTCTTCTGCCTCAGTTATTCTGGTACTGATTCCTTCTAGTGTAGTTTTCATTTCAGTTATTGTATTGTTCAGGTCTGTTTGTTTGTTCTTTAAATCTTCTAGGTGTTCTTTAATTCTTCTAGGTCTTTGTTAAACATTTCTTGCATCTTCTTGATTTTTGCCTCCATTCTTTTTCTGAGGTCCTGGCTCATCTTCACTATCATTATTCTGAATTCTTTTTCTGGAAGGTTTCCTATCTCCACTTCATTTAGTTGTTTTTCTGTGGTTTTATCTTGTTCCTTCATCTGGTACATAGCGCTCTGCCTTTTCATCTTGTCTATCTTGCTGTGAATGTAGTTTTTGTTCTACAGGCTGCAGGATTGTAGTTCTTCTTGATTCTGCTGTCTGTCTTCTTATGGATGAGGCTTTCTAAGAGGCTTGTACAAGTTTCCTGATGGGAGGGACAGGTGGTGCATAGAGCTGGGTGTTGCTCTTTTGGGCAGAGCTCAGTAAAACTTTAATCCGCTTGTCTGCTGATGGGTGGGGCTGGGTTCTCTCCCTGTTGGTTGTTTGGCCTAAGGCAACCCAACACTGGGGCCTACCTGGCTCTTTGGTGGGGCTAATGGTGGACTCTGGGAGGGCTCATGCCAAGGAGTACTTCCGAGAACTTCTGCTGCCAGTGTCCTTGTCCTCGTGGTGAGCCACAGCCACCCCCTCCTCTGCAGGAGACCCTCCAACACTAGCAGATAGGCCTGGTTCAGTCTCCTATGGGGTTACTGCTCCTTCCCTTGGGTCCCGATGCACACACTACTGTGTGTGCCCTCCAAGAGCAGAGTCTCTGTTTCCCCCAGTCTTGTCGAAGTCCTGCAATCTAATCCCTCTAGCCTTGAAAGTCTGATTCTCTAGGAATTCCTTCTCCCATTGCTAGACCCCCAGGTTGGGAAACCTGACGTGAGGCTCAGAACCTTCACTCCAGTGGGTGGACTTCTGTGGTATAAGTGTTCTCCACTTTGTGAGTCACCCACCCAGCAGTTATGGGAATTGATTTTATTGTGATTGCGCCCCTCCTACTGTCTCATTGTGGCTTCTCCTTTGTCTTTGGATGTGGGGTATCTTTTTTGGTGATTTCCAGTGTCTTTCTGTTGATGGTTGTTCAGCAGTTAGTTGTGATTCCAGTGCTCTCGCAAGAGGGAGTGAGCGCACATCCTTCTACTCTGCCATCTTGAACCAATCTCCTCTATTTTTATTTTTTTAACATCTTTATTTGAGTATAATTGCTTTATAATGGTGTGTTAGTTTCTGCTGTATAACAAAGTGAATCAGCTATATGTACAGATATATCCCCACATGTCCTCCCTGTTGCATCTCCCTCCCACCCTCCCTATCCCACCCTTCTAGGTGGTTACAAAGCACCGAGCTGATCTCCCTGTGCTATGTGGCTGCTTCCCACTAGCTATCTGTTTTACATTTGGTAGTGTATATATGTCCACGCCACTATCTCACTTCATCCCAGCTTACCCCTCCCTCTCCCGGTGTCCTCAGGTCCATTCTCTACCTCTGCATCTTTATTCCTGTCCTGCCCCTAGGTTCTTCAGACCATTTTTTTTTTTTTGGATTCCATATATATGTGTTACTATATGGTATTTGTTTTTCTCTTTCTGACTTACTTCACTCTGTATGACAGACTCTAGGTCCATCCACCTCACTACAAATAACTCAATTTCGTTTCTTTTTGTGGCTGAGTAATATTTCATTGTATATATGTGCCACATCTTCTTTTTCCATCCGTCTGTTGATGGACACTTAGGTTGTTTCCATGTCCTGACTATTGTAAATAGAGCTGCAATGAACATTGTGGTACATGACTCTTTTTGAATTATGGTTTTGTCAGCCTGTATGCCCAGTAGTGGGATTGCTGGGTCATATGGTAGTTCTATGTTTAATTTTTTAAGGAACCTCCATACTGTTCTCCATAGTGGCTGTATCAATTTACATTCCCACCAACAGTGCAAGCGGGTTCCCTTTTCTCCACACCCTCTCCAGCATTTATTGTTTGTAGATTTTTTGATGATGGCCATTCTGATCGGTGTGAAGTGATACCTCATTGTAGTTTTTTTGTTTAGAACTATAGAAGTAATATTTATTTATTTATTTATTTTGATTTTTTTTTTTTTTAGCATCTTTATTGAAGTATAATTGACTTACAATGGTGTGTTAGCTTCTGCTTTATAACAAAGTGAATCAGTTATACACATACAATATGTTCCCATATCTCTTCCCTCTTGCATCTCCCTCCCTCCCACCCTCCCCATCCCACCCCTCTAGGTGGTCACAAAGCACCGAGCTGATCTCCCTGTGGTATGTGGCTGCTTCCCACTAGCTATCTATTTTACACTTGGTAGTGTATATATGTCCATGACACTCTCTTACCCTGTCACATCTCACCCCACCCCCTCCCCATATCCTCAAGTCCATTCTCTAGTAGGTCTGTGTCTTTATTCCCGTCTTGCCACTAGGTTCTTCATGGCTTTTTTTTTTTTTTTTTCCTTAGATTCCGTATATATGTGTTAGCATACTGTATTTGTTTTTCTCTTTCTGACTTACTTCACTCTGTATGACAGACTCTAACTCCATCCACCTCATTACAAATACCTCCATTTCATTTCTTTTTATGGCTGAGTAATATTCCATTGTATATATGTGCCACATCTTCTTTATCCATTCATCTGTCGATGGACATTTAGGTTGCTTCCATGTCCTGGCTATTGTAAATAGAGCTGCAATGAACATTTTGGTACATGACTCTTTTTGAGCTATGGTTTTCTCAGGGTATATGCCCAGTAGTGGGATTGCTGGGTCGTATGGTAGTTCTATTTGTAGTTTTTTAAGGAACCTCCATACTGTTCTCCATAGTGGCTGTATCAATTTACATTCCCACCAACAGTGCAAGAGTGTTCCCTTTCCTCCACACCCTCTCCAGCATTTATTGTTTCTAGATTTTTTGATGATGGCCATTCTGATCGGTGTGAGATGATACCTCATTGTAGTTTTGATTTGCATTTCTCTAATGATTAATGATGTTGAGCATTCTTTCATGTGTCTGTTGGCAATCTGTATATCTTCTTTGGAGAAATGTCTATTTAGGTCTTCTGCCCATTTTTGGATTGGGTTGTTCGTTTTTTTGTTATTGAGCTGCATGAGCTGCTTGTAAATCTTGGAGATTAATCCTTTGTCAGTTGCTTCATTTGCAAATATTTTCTCCCATTCTGAGGGTTGTCTTTTGGTCTTGTTTATGGTTTCCTTTGCTGTGCAAAAGCTTTTAAGTTTCATTAGGTCCCATTTGTTTATTTGTGTTCTTATTTCCATTTCTCTGGGAGCTGGGTCAAAAAGAATCTTGCTGTGATGTATGTCATAGAGTGTTCTGCCTATGTTTTCCTCTAAGAGTTTGATAGTGTCTGGCCTTACATTTAGGTCTTTAATCCATTTTGAGTTTATTTTTTGTGTATGGTGATAGGGCGTGTTCTAATTGCCTTCTTTTACATGTAGCTAAAAATATGGAACATTTCACGAATTTGTGTGTCATCCTTGTCCAGGGGCCATGCTAATCTTCTCTGTATCATTCCAATTTTAGGATATGTTCTGACAAAGCAATCACTGGACTATTTATTTTTTAAAATATGTGCACATATAACTTTGATAACATTTAATGATTTCATGCAATCTTGTGTTTTATGCATTCCTGTAAACCACCTTAGATCCTTTCTGAGAACAAGGTGGAATATAAACAACTATGCAAAACCAAAAACCTTCTCCAGGGAAAACAAGTAGCTTATGATGGTGGCTAAAATAGGAAACAATGGTTTATGCAGGAAAAGTGTGTCAAGTACGGTAGCGTAGAGAGGAAATGAGATATTCATACCAGTGATGACCTTATATTGATGACCTTACATATGCAGGATGAGAAGACGAAATCTGGGAATAAGAAGACAGATGGAGAAGCTATATGAAGTTGTGGTAGTATAATATTCCTGAGAGAAGTCCATCTCACCAGGAGAGGAACTTTTGTCAGAGACTTTTCCCCTTGTAATTTATTTGCCAGAGATCAAAGACTGATGTATTCTGCAAGAGGCAGAAACAGTGAAGTTTGGGAAAACAAACCACAGGACAGGAATGGACTTTAAATTCACTTAGGGCAGTAGTTTTCAAACTTTATTTTAGCTGTTGAAGTTTTTTTCTTTTTCCTCCAAATGAGATCTTACTCTGAACTCTGATGTAGTAAAACAGAAGCAAGCAGAACTTCTGAAGTTGAAGCAGAGAGGTGGAAGGTCTGTGGCCAGCCTGGTCCCATGAACCTCTGTCTTGCTTTCAAGATGCTCAGAGCTCTGAGGAACACCAGCAGAAAGTAAACTAGGTGGCAGCTCACAAACATCCTCATCTTACTGAAGCTTGGGGAGACACTTGGGGTCACATATAAGGTCAATGGCAGAGCCAAGTCTTGACCTCGGTGTTCTTGACTCTGAGGCCAGTGCTCCGTCCAGTGTACATTAGTGCCGCCTGACACAGTTGCAGGGGCAGTCAGCTCCCATAGACTCTGAAGTCTGCGAAGACTGGAATTAGGTTTACTTCGCTGTTGTAGAATGCTTGGCCTGCAGTAGGCCCTCAAGAAATATTTGTTGAATAAATGAAATAGGTGACATATACAATGTCTTAAGTTGATTTACTCCTTGATGCTTTTAGGGAGTGAAATGGAGCTGAAAGATGTGAGAGTCTCTTCTTCAGGAAGAGAGGTTAGTTCCTGGAAGATAAATCATTTACTATTTTCATCTCCGTAAGCCTAGCATGATCCTTTCACTCTTCCTTTCCAGTTTAGTACTCCTCAGCCAGAGTGTTTTCGCTTGTTTAGGTTTAAGATCTTTTTGGTCTTCCTGTCTTTGAATAGCTCAGAATGCAGGCCTTTTTTTTTTTTTTTAAACATCTTTATTGAAGTATAATTGCTTTACAATGGTGTGTTAGTTTCTGCTTTATAACAAAGTGAATCAGTTATACATATACATATGTTCCCATATCTCTTCCCTCTTGCATCTCCCTCCCTCCCACCCTCCCTATTCCACCCCTCTAGGTGGTCACAGAGCACTGAGCTGATCTCCCTGTGCTATGCGGCTGCTTCCCACTAGCTATCTATAAACCAGCTCGTTTATAAGCTTTCATTCAATGGAGATTGACTTTAGCTATGGAGATAGATAGATCTCTTTTCACTGATCCGGAAGTTGATTTGAAGGCATCCCCGCAGTAGTATCTCAGAAAAACCTTTATTCAGTTTAAGCCAAGCCCTCTTCAGCTTTCATTTTGCAACAAAACAGAAGAAGTGGCACCTGGGCGTAACTCAACTGTGATCACTCACTGTAATTGCCTTTTAATGGCTTGAGAAGGGGACTTGTGCACAAAATCTGTGTGTTGGTGTCAGAGTTTCCATTTAGCTCAGGTAAAGATGGCAGCTAATGGCAATTTATTTGGTGACTTCCACCTGTGTCTTAATAGGTGCCTTACCCTCTCAGGTGTCCTGGGCAATTGACCATAAGAATGAACATCAGGAGAAATGCACTGAGAGGAGAAAAGAAAGAGTGAGCAGCTATCAGCTTTTCAGATATCAGAGTTACAGGCGTTAGCTTAGCTTGGCTGCCAGCACATTCTCTAGGGCCCTGCAGTGTCCATGTTCACTTTGTTTTTCTTTGGAAGAATTAGCAAAGGTATTGGTTGAGCTACCGGCTGCACCCTGTGGCTGAAACAGCCTGTTTAGGTCAGAGTAAAATGGTTAGTTATTCCTCCACCCTATTAGTTATTCCACTGCCCTGAAGTTACCTTTCCAAAGAAGCAGCCTCAAAGATCATTTTATCTGCAGTGCCAAGGGGTGGATCGGAGAAGGCACTGCCAAGATTTGGAGTGGCTGGGGATTACGGGCTAGTTTTTATGCAGGCAAATGGATCAGAGGGACTTTTAAAAAGTTGGCGTCAGGACTTTTTCTCTGTTTTTTTCTTTCTTCTGACAATAATGAATGAAGCATGTTAGACTCATTTTCAATTATGCAACAAGTCCCCATTCATTAGAAACCAAGGCAGTGATCCCAGCTGTATTTCAGTGGCTTTGAAACTGCAGCTCCCTATCTGACCCAAGGTTGGGCAGTCTCACTGCTCAGCGTCCACGCTGCTAGCTCAGGTATCCTGGGAGCAATTAAATGTTTGCATATTCAGGAAAGAAAGCTGAATCTTCCCCACTTGAGTTTAGAGCGCTCAGGGCTTGTCATTTGTTTCTGGGATACGGACAAATGGGAAATACAAGAGTTCCAATCTCATCCTGTGTTACAAGGGGAGGGAAGTGTCATGTAGCCAGGCGGGTAGGACCCTTGGATGGGTCCTCACAGTGATTGCTCCAAATACTAAGACTGTGGTTTTGGGAATTCGTGGTCTTATGGCTAGGAACGTTCAGGGAATCTAGAGTTTCGGATACTGGGGAGGATAACAGTAGATAATAGTAGAATCCGCTTATGTTCCCTAGTCTTAAACTGCCATCGAGTATCAGGTATACCCTGATTTAATAACATCTTTTTTTGGAGGGAGTTGGGGACTGGAGAGAAGAAACAGAAACATACATGTTGATTAAAAAATATACTTCAATTTCAGAAACATCAAAATGTGAAAAGTGGCATTTTAGCCTTGAGAAAATAAGTGTATTATGAAATCATGGGGAAATAATGTTATATTGGAACTGCATAATGAGACGCTAGATGAACCGGCTCTTTCTCTTCTAAGTGCCCAATGAATCGTTGGTGGTTAAGGTGAGCTTAAAGGTTTTGTTGCCTCTTGAAGGACTGGAAAATTGGAATGAATAAATGTAATCACAGCAATAATAATGACTACCACATGGAATAATGACTAGTGCAACACAGCCAGATGCTTTGTCTATACTGTTTCCAGTTCCTTCTGTAATCTGGAGACATGGTTATTATTCACCCTATTTTACAGGTGAGGAAACTAAGGCTCAGGAAGTTTACATGACTGGCAAAAGGTCACAGAACTACTAGAGGGTTAGGATGTGATTGGAAATGTGCTCTGTTTGGTGCCCCCAAAGCCAAGTTTCTAGGGTAGCAAAAGATGAAATGTTTAAGCCTCGAACCAGAGAGCAGCGAAGTGGAAAGGGAGGGCCTCTTTGTGACTTTGGAGAGGAGAGCATGGTTCTTTCTTTTTTCTTTAAATTTATTTATTTATTCATTTATTTATTTATTTATTTTTGGCTGAGTTGGGTCTTTGTTGCTGCGCACGGGCTTTCTCTAGTTGCGGCGAGCGGGGGGTACTCTTTGTTGCGGTGCTCAGTCTTCTCATTGCGGTGGCTTCTCTTGATGTGGAGCATGGGCTCTAGGTGTGTGGGCTTCAGTAGTTGTGGCACGTGGGCTCTAGAGCGCAAGCTCAGTAGTTGTGGCGCACGGGCTTAGCTGCTCTGCGGCATGTGGGATCTTCCCGGACCAGGGCTCAAACCCGTGTCCCCTGCATTGGCAGGCGGATTCTTAACCACTGCACCACCAGGGAAGGCCGAGAGCATGGTTCTTGTCTTGGCCCCACGATAATACCAGGGTTTATTATGTGGCAGGTTCAAGGCCAGGTACTTTGCAAGCATTGTCTCGTTTAATTCTTACAACAGTCCTGAGAAGTTGTCACTATTCCCATTATACAGACAAGGAAACTGAGGCCCAAAGTAGTCATTTAGTTGGTAAGTTTAAACGGTGGTCTGACTTCAAGTCCTGTGCTCAAGACCAGTAAATTATTTCGTGACAAATGGAATTATGTTTTTCCCGGTAAGTTAAGACGTCTCTTCTAAATTCTCTCCCAAACCTCTGTTTCGCCTTCAGCCCCTGCTCCAAGCTCCCTGTGGTTTATGTGACCGGTTTTGTCAAGCCCATGCTTTGTTTCTGAGCACACATAAAGTAACCACAAGGTGTCAGTATAACATTACACAGTTCCAACACGGGGGAAAGGGCTGTGCATCTTCCCAACTGCATTAACCAGGTCAGACTCAAATTTCAGACAGACACGCCATTATCAGCAAGACTGGCCTTCATAGTTCATCCTGTTCTACGTGCAAACACATGGAATTAATTCCCCACTAGCTAATCCTAGGGGCAAGGATCCCAGAGACCTCAGCTGAATGACAGTGGGGTAGCAGGAATAAATACTCCACCAAGACCTTGAAAAACCAGGGAAGGCTATTTTTAAATTTTTATTTTAAAAATATTTTGCATCCTGACCCTCCGCTCCCCCTCCCTATTTAGTTTTTATGGAATTTATGTTTCAAAAATATAGAAGTTGTGGAATGAGCAAGGAGAATAGGAGAAAGGCAGAGAGCCAGGCTTTGTTGTCAAAGGACAAGGACTCAGAGCTCCTAGGTTCCTTTCTAGGTTATTTTAACCTTGATATCCAATACCCTTGGACTCGTTTCCTCATGCATGAAGTGGGAGGATAGTGTCTGCCTTGCAGATTGTTGGGAATGTTAAGTAAGGCTAAGTCATGAAATATGTTTAGGTGCTTAATCATGGAAAATATGTGCTTTCTTCAAATGTTTGTTTCCTTAGCTTAGAGACTTACGGCAACTAAGAGAAAGACCAAGATTCATATTAAAGAAGGGAAGAGGATGACGTAGCTGGGGTAGAAATCAATACACAGTGTATGAACAAAGAGAATTCCTGTTGAGCTAATAACAAAAAATATTTACCAGGCTGACAGAACAAAAGGAATTCTGTTTGCTTCTCTCTGTACCATTTTGTAGTTTGTCATAATATAGTGGCAACAAGAAATTACCATGTTTTTCAAGAGGAGTGGGAAGATATGCATATAGAAATATGTTTGATTTCTAAAAGGTTCGTAGGCACCAGTTAAGTTTTATAGATTCATATCTCAGATCATTCTTCACACGTGCCAGGGTTATCTGAATATAGACCAGGGTCAGGAGCAATGAGCTCTGTTTCACACCCAGCTCTGTTCTTTACTGGCTTTATGATTTAGGGCCAGTTGCTTAACCTCAAAATTATAGTAGCTCCTACTTTAAAGGGTGATATAAGGATTATATAAGATAATGCATGTAAAGTGCAAAACACATAGTAAGCCCTAGATAAGTGCTGATCATTATTATTGATAACTTTGCCCAGTTACAATAATAATAGCGATTTTCATGGGCCAGGAATTCAGTCACAGCTGGGAATCTGGTAATATCTGAAATTGCTTAGCAAACAATAAAGAGAACAAAAACCTAGGCTCCTCCTTGCAGATCTCTGCTGAAAGACTTCCTTATATCCTTTTATATTCTTTCAGGGTACTTGCAACAGTGCAAGGATTGTGGTGTCTTCTCAGGCCAAATTGACTTCCCTTTGCACTTAAATTGCATTCTTGGGGACCAGTTGGGAACCCACTAATGCTTTGAACTGGAGACTCCAGCAAGCCAGTAGGGTCAGAGGAATCTCTGGTTTCCAATAATTCACAGAACAGATGTCGCCACAAATAATAGCACTTTCGACCATAATTTCAATCCCTTTAATTCCCATTCCTCACCTTTTACAGAGATGCTTCCATTTGAAATCAAGCACTGTTATGTTCAGTAATCAAAAGTCTCCCATCAAATAAAAGCCTGGGAACATATGGCTTCAAGATGAATTCTGTCAAACATTTAAAGAATTAATTCCAATCATCCTCAAAGTATTCTAAAAACTTGAAGAGGAAGGAACATTTCCAAATTAATTTTTTGAGGCCAGCATTTCCCAGGTACTAAAGCCAGACAAGGACACTATAAGAAAAGAAAATTACAGGTCAATATCCCTGAATAACATAGATGCAGAAATTCTCAACAAAATACCAGCAAACTGGATTCAAGAACATAGTAAAAGGATCGTTCACCACGATCAATGGGAGTTCATCCCTGGGATGCAAGGATGGTACAACATATACAAATCAATAAATCTGACAAATCACATTAACAGAATGCAGGATAAAAATTGCATGCCCATTTCAAAAGGTGCAGAAAAAGCATTTGACAAAATCTAACACCCTTTAATGATTAACAGCTATCAGCAAATTAGGTATAGAAGAACTGTTTCTCAATACAATAAAGGTCCTATATGACAAGCCCACAGCTAACATCATACTCAGTGGTGAAAAGTTAAAAACCTTCCCTCTAAGATCAGGAACGAAACAGGAATGCTCACTCTCACCATTTCTACTTAACATAGTACTGGAAGTCCTAGCCATAGCAATTAGGCAAAGGAAAGAACTAAAAGGCACCCAAATTAGAAGGAAGAAGTAAAAGTATCTCTGTTTGCAGATGACATACCCTTATATATAGAAAATCCTAAAAACTGCACTAAAAAAACTATTAGAACTAATAAATGAATTCAGTAAAGTTGCAGAATACAAAATCAACATAATCAGTTGTGTTTCTATATACTAAAAAAGGACTGTATGAAAGAGATATTAAGAAAATAATCTCATTTACAATAGCATCAAAAACAGTAAAATACTTTGGAATAAATTTAACCAAGGCGATAAGAGACCTGTACACTGAAAATATAAACATTGATGAAAGAGATTGAAGAATATACAAATAAATGGAAATCTATCCTGTGTTCTTAGATTTGAAGTATTAATATTGTGAGAATGTCCATATTACCCCAAATGATCTACATGTTAAATGCAATTCCTATCAAGATACCAATGGCATTTTTCACAGAAATAGAAAACACTATCCTAAATTTGTATGGAACCACAAAAGACCCTGAATAGCCAAAGCAGTCCTGAAAAAGATGAACAAAGCTGGAGGCATCACACTTACTGATTTCAAGCTATATTACAAAGCTATAGTAATGAAAACAGTATGGTACTGGCATAAAAAGAAGCACATAGACCATTGGAACAGAATAGAGTACCCAGGCATAAACACATGCATATATGGTCAACTAATTTTTGACAATGGCAACAAGAAGACACAATGGGGATAGGATAGTCTCTTCAATAAATAGTGTTGGGAATTAAAAAATGGGCAAAGAATCTGAATAGACATTTTTCCAAAGAAGACATGCAAATGGCCAATAGGTATGTGAAAAAGTGCTCAACATCACTACTCATCAAGGAGATGCAAATCAAACCCTTAATGAGATATCACTTCATAGCCGTTAGGATGGCTATTATCAAAAAGATAAGAGAGAACAAATGTTGTTGGCAAGGATGTGGAGAAAAGGGAACCCTCCTACGCAGTTGATGGAAATATAAATTGGTACAGCCATTATAGAAAACAGTATGGTGGTTCCTCAAAAAATTAAAAAGTGAACTACCAGATGATCTAGCAATCCAACTCCTGGATATATTTCTAAAGAAATTGAATCAGTATCTTGAGAGAGATCTGCACATCCATGTGTATTGCAGCATTATTCACAGAAGCTAAGATATGGAAACTACCTGCATGTCCTTCAATGGATGAATGGATAAAAAAAAATGTGAAACATGTATATACAATGAAATATTATCCAGCCATAAAAAATAAGGAAATCCTGCCATTTGTGACAATATGGATAAAACTGGAGGGCATTTTGCTAAGTGAAATAAGCCAGACACAGAAAGACAAATACTGTACGATATCACTTATATGTGGAATGTAAAAAAGTCACCTTCCTAGAAATAGTAGAATGGTGGTTGCCATGAGCTGGGGGGGAAGGAGAAATGGGGTGATACAGGTCAAAAGGAACAAATTTTCAGTTATAAGAAGAATGAGTTCTGCAGCCTTAATGTGTAGCATGGTGATTATAGTTAATAATACATTAAGTGTTGTGTACTTGAAAGTTGCTGAGAGTAGATCTTAGCATTCTCACAACAACAACAAAAAAGGAGTTTATGTGAAGTGATGGATGTGTTAATTATCTTGATCTTGTTAATCATTCCACAATGTATACGTATATCAAGTCGTCATGTTATACACTTTAAATATACACAATTATATTGGTCAATTATTCCTCAATAAAGTTAAAAATGAAACAAAAAAGCCCCAACACTATTACGTTCTCCTCCCAACCATCCTCAGGGAGTTGAGCATTTCTACAGAAATATCAGTTATGTGGATTAGGTGTTTTCAAAGTATGGTCCCTAGACCAGCAGCATCAACATCACCTGGGAGCTTGTCAGAAATGCAAATTCTTGGGCTCCATCCAGCCTACTAATTCAGAAACTCTGAGGTGGTAGGGCCCAGCAATTTGTGTCTTAACAAGCCCTCCACATGATTCTGATGCTTGCTCAAGTTTGAGAATTCCTTCCTCGAGCCCCCAAAATAGGTCACCCCTCTACCATGGACATGCTTTGGTGCTTGTTTCCAAGCACCTGGATGTTGAGGTTAGATGCATGATGTTGTTCTTGATGGTCTTATCTTTATTTTATCATATTATCTCTTATTTTTCCTGTAGAGAAACCAACAGGATTTGGAATCCTTATGACCAAATCCAGCTGTCTTACTCAGCCTGCATATGCATAAATATATTTGACTTATTTCCCTCTATTACTCATTATTGCAAACTGCAAGGTTGAAAATTTTAACTGAATTTGCCCTTTTAAAAAATTTACAGTAACAGACTATTTCATTCCCTAATGATTCTTTTCTTTTGTGTGTGTGCTTTTTTTCTCTTCAGGAAACAAAACAGTGTTTCTTTGTCATCTTTAATCCTGAGGCTGAAAATTGAGAACTGGTTGTGGATTTTGCATGGCTATGTATATGACAGCGGTTATGATTGCTTCAAGTATTGTGGTACTAATAACACCAGTGCCAAAACTAATATATTAAATAAGGCTAATACAGCCATATAATTTACAAAGTACTCTTACATGTATTTTCTTATTTAATGCTTACTTTGCTATAGGTACTATTTTTATTTTAAAAATGGGAGAAACTGAGCTTCGGGGGTTACACTTTCATCATTGAACATCATATGATTTTTTGGGGGGAGCACCATATGATTTTTAAAAATTTTTGTTGGAGTATAGTTGATCTACAATGCTGTGCCAGTTTCAGGTGTACAGCAAAGTGAACCAGCCATACATTTTAAACAGAACTTTCTCTTGGAATAACAATAACAACTAAAGCATACTGGGTGCTATTCAATATCTATGTGCCAGGTACTGTGATAGGTATGTTTTGTTTTACTTGACCCATGAAACAGCCCAATGAGGTAGTAGATATTCCTGTTCCCATTGTACAAGTGGGAAAACAGTCTTACAAAGGTTAAATAACTTGCCTATATCATATATATTCTTTTTTTTTAAACATCTTTATTGGAGTATCATTGCTTTACAATGGTATGTTAGACTCTGCTTTATAACAAAGTGAATCAGCTATACATATACATATATCCCCATATCTCCTCCCTCTTGCATTTTCCTCCCACCCTCCCTATCCCATCCCTCTAGGTGGTCACAAAGCACTGAGCTGATCTTACTGTGCTATGCGGCTGCTTCCCACTAGCTATCTGTTTTACATTTGGTAGTATATATTAGTCCATGCCACTCTCTCACTTCGTCCCAGCTTACCCTTCCCCCTCCTTGTGTCCTCAAGTCCATTCTCTACATCTGCGTCTTTATTCCTGTCCTGCCCCTAGGTTCTTCATAAGAAGAAGATGCTTTTTTTTTTTTTAGATTCCATATATATGTGTTAGCATACGATACTCGTTTTTCTCTTTCTGATTACCTTCACTCTGTATGACAGACTCTAGGTCCATCCACCTCACTACAAATAACTCAATTTCATTTCTTTTTATGGCTGAGTAATATTCCATTGTATATATGAGCCACATCTTCTTTATCCATCCATCTGTTGATGAACACTTAGGTTACTTCCATGTCCTGGCTATTGTAAATAGAGCTGCAGTGAACATTGTGGTACATGACCCTTTTTGAATTATGCTTTTCTCAGGGTATATGCCCAGTAGTGGGATTGCTGGGTCGTATGGTAGTTCTATGTTTAGTTTTTTAAGGAACCTCCATACTGTTCTCCACAGTGGCTGTATCAATTTACATTCCCACCAACAGTGCAAGAGGGTTCCCTTTTCTCCACACCCTCTCCAGCATTTATTGTTTGTAGACTTGTTGATGATGGCCATTCTGACCGGTGTGGGGTGATACCTCATTGTAGTTTTGATTTGCATTTCTCTAATGATTAGTGATGTTGAGCATTTTTTCACGTGTTTGTTGGCAATCTGTATATCTTCTTTGGAGAAATGTCTATTTAGGTGTTCTGCCCATTTTTGGATTGGGTTGTTTGTTTTTTTTGATATTGAGCTGCATGAGCTGCTTGTATATTTTGGAGATTAATCCTATGTCAGTTGCTTCATTTGCAAATATTTTCTCCCATTCTGAGGGTTGTCTTCTCGTCTTGTTTGTGTTGTCCTTTGCTGTGCAAAAGCTTTTAAGTTTCATTAGGTCCCATTTGTTTGTTTTTATTTCCATTTCTCTAGGAGGTGGGTCTAAATGATCTTGCTGTGATTTATGTCATAGGGTGTTCTGCCTATGTTTTCCTGTTAAGACTTTTATAGTGTCTGGCCTTACATTTAGGTCTTTAATCCATTTAGAGTTTAGTTTTGTGTATGGTGTTAGGGAGTGTTCTAATTTCATTCTTTTACGTGCAGCTCTCCAGTTTTCCCAGCACCACTTATTGAAGAGGCTGTCTTTTCTCCACTGTATATGCTTGCCTCCTTTATCAAAGATAAGGTGACCATAAGTGCGTGGGTTTATCTCTGGGCTTTCTATCCTGTTCCATTGATCTATATTTCTGTTTTTGTGCCAGTACCCTACTGTCTTGATTACTGTAGCTTTGTAGAATAGTCTGACGTCAGGGAGTCTGATTTCTCCAGCTCCGTTTTTCTTTCTCAAGATTGCTTTGGCTATTTGGGGTCTTTTGTGTTTCCATACAGTTGTGAAATTTTTTGTTCTAATTCTGTGAAAAATGCCATTGGTAGTTTGATAGGGATTGCATTGAATCTGTAGATTACTTTGGGTAGTATAGTCATTTTCACAATGTTGATTCTTCCAATCCAAGAACATGGTATATCTCTCCATCTGTTTTTCTCATCTAATTTCTTTCATCAGTGTCTTATAGGTTTCTGCATACAGGTCTTTTGTCTCCTTAGGTAGATTTATTCCTGGGTATTTTATTCTTTTTGTTGCAGTGGTAAATGGGAGTGTTTTCTTAATTTCTCTTTCAGATTTTTCATCATTCGTGTATAGGAATGCAAGAGATTTCTGTGGATTAATTTTGTATCCTGCTACTTTACCAAATTCATTGATTAGCTTTGGTAGTTTTCTGGTGGCATCTTTAGGATCCTCTATGTATAGTATCATGTCATCTGCCAACAGTGATAGTTTTACTTCTTCTTTTCTGATTTGGATTCCTTTTATTTCTTTTTCTTCTCTGATTGCTGTGGCTGAAACTTCCAAAACTATGTTGAACAATAGTGATGAGAATGGGCAACGTTGTCTTGTTCCTAATCTTAGAGGAAATGCTTTCAGTTTTTCACCATTGAGAACGATGTTGGCTGTGGGTTTGTCATATATGGCCTTTATTATGTTGAGGTAGGTTCCCTCTATGCCTACTTTCTGGAGGGTTTTTATCATAAATGGGTGTTGAATTTTGTCAAAAGCTTTTTCTGCATCTATTGAGATGATCATATGGTTTTTATCCTTCAATTTGTTAATATATGGTGTATCACATCGGTTGATTCGTGTGTATTGAAGAATCTTTGCATTCCTGGGATAACCCCACTTGATCATGGTATATTACCCTTTTAATGTGCTGTTGGATTCTGTTTGCTAGTATTTTGTTGAGGATTTTTGCATCTATGTTCATCAGTGATATTGGCCTGCAGTTTTTTTTTTTTGTGACATCTTTGTCTGGTTTTGGGTGATGGTGGCCTCGTAGAATGAGTTTGGGCGTGTTCCTCCCTCTGCTATATTTTGGAAGAGTTTGAGAAGGATAGGTTTTAGCTCCTCTCTAAATGTTTGATAGAATTCACCTTGATAGAATTACTTTTCCCTTTTTTTCTTGATGAGTCTGGCTAATGGTTTATCAATTTTGTTTATCTTCTCAAAGAACCAGCTTTTAGTTTTATTGATCTTTGCTATCGTTTGCTTCATTTCTTTTCATTTATTTCTGATCTAATCTTTATTATTTCTTCCCTTCTGCTAAGTTTGGTGTTTTTTTGTTCGTCTTTCTCTAATTGCTTTAGGTTTAAGGTTAGGTTGTTTATTTGATATTTTTCTTATTTCTTGAGGTAAGATTGTGTTGCTAAAAATACCCTCTTAAAACTGCTTTTGCTGCATCCCATTGGTTTTAGGTTGTCCTGTTTTGATTGTCATTTGTTTCTAGGTGTTTTTAAATTTCCTCATTGATTTCTGCAGTGATCTCTTGGTTATTTAGTAGTGTATTGTTTAACCTCCATGTGTTTGTATTTTTTACAGTTTTTTTCCTGTAATTGATATCGAGTCTCATAGTGTTTTGGTCCGAAAGGATACTTGATATGATTTCAGTTTTCTTAAATTTACTAAGGCTTGATTTGTGACCCAAGGTGTGATGTATCCTGGATAATGTTCCATGCACACTTGAAAAGAAAGTGTATTCTGTTGTTTTTGGATGGAACGTCCTATAAATTTCAATTAAGTCCATTTTGTTTAATGTATCATTTAAAGCTTGTGTTTCCTTATTTATTTTCATTTTGGATGATCTGTCCATTGTTGAAAGTGGGGTGTAAAAGTCCCCTACTATGATTGTGTAACTGTCAATTTCCCCTTTTATGGCTGTTAGCACTTGCCTTGTGTATTGAGGTGCTCCTGTGTTGGGTGCATAAATATTTACAATTGTTATATCTTCTTCCTGGATTGATCCCTTGATCATTATGTAGTGTCCTTCTTTGTCTCTTGTAATAGTCTTTATTTTAAAGTCTATTCTGTCTGATATGAGAATTGCTACTCCCGCTTTCTTTTGATTTCCATTTGCATGGAATATCTTTTTCCATCCCCACACTTTCAGTCTGTATGTGTCCCTAGATCTGAAGTGGGTCTCTTGTTGGCAGCATATATACAGATCTTGTTTTTGTATGTGTTCAGCCAGTGTATGTCTTTTGGTTGGAACATTTAATCCATTTACATTTAAGGTAATTATCGATATGTATGTTTCTGTTACCATTTTCTAAATTGTTTTGGATTTGTTATTGTAGGTCTTTTCCTTCTCTTGTGCTTCCTGCCTAGAGAAGTTCCTTTAGCATTTGTTGTAAAGCTGGTTTGGTGGTGCTGAATTCTCTTAACTTTTGCTTGTCTGCAAAGGTTTTGATTTTTCTGTCGAATCTGAATGAGATTGTTGCTGGGTAGAGTAATCTTGGTTGTAGGTTTTTCCCTTTCATCAGTTTAAATATGTCTTGCCACACCCGTCTGGCTTGCAGAGTTTCTGCTGAAAGATCAGCTGTTAACTTTATGCAGATTCTGTTGTATGTTATTTTTTGCTTTTCCCTTGCTGCTTTTAATATTTTTTCTTTGTATTTAATTTTTGATAGTTTGATTAATATGTGTCTTGGTGTGTTTCTCCTTAGATTTATCCTGTATGGGACTCTCTGTGCTTCCTGGACTTGATTGACTATTTCCTTTCCCATATTCGGGAAGTTTTCAACTATAGTCTCTTCAAATATTTTTTCAGTCCCTTTCTTTTTCTCTTCTTCTTCTGGGATCCCTATAATTCGAATGTTGGTGCATTTAATGGTGTCCCAGAGGTCTCTGAGACTGTCCTCAATTGTTTTCATTCTTTTTTCTTTATTCTGTTCTGTGGTAGTTATTTCCACTATTTTATCTTCCAGGTCACTTATCCTTTCTTCTGCCTCAGTTATTCTGCTATTGATTCCTTCTAGAGAATTTTCTTTTCATTTTTTGTGTTGTTCATCACTGTTTGCTCTTTAGTTCTCCTAGGTCCTTGTTAAACGTTTATTGTATTTTCTCCATTCTGTTTCCAAGATTTTGGATCATCTTTACTATCATTACTCTGATTTCTTTTTCAGGTAGACTGCCTATTTCCTCTTCATTTGTTTGGTCTGGTGGGTTTTTACTTTGCTCCTTCATCTGCTGTGTATTTCTCTGTCTTCTTATTTTGCTTAACTTACTGTGTTTGTGGTCTCCTTGCCACAGGCTGTAGTTTCCTAGTTCCTGTTGTTTTTGGTGTCTGCCTCCAGTGGGCAAGGTTGGTTCAGTGGGTTGTGTAGGCTTCCTCGTGGAGGGGACTTGTTCCTGTGTTCTGATGTATGAGGCTGGATTTTGTCTTTCTGGTGGGCAGGACTCCGTCTGGTGGTGTGTTTTGGGGTGTCTGTGAACTTACTATGATTTTAGGCAGCCTCTCTGCTAATGGGTGGGGTTGTGTTCCTGTCTTTCTAGTTATTTGGCATTGGGTGTCCAGCACTGGAGCTTGCTGGTTGTTAAGTGGAGCTGCGTCATAGCATTGAGATGGAAATCTCTGGCAGAGCTCTTGCCAATTGATATTACAAGGGACTGGGAAGTCTCTGGTGGTCCAGTGTCCTGAACTCGGCTCTCCCACCTCAGAGGCTCAGGCCTGACACCTGGCCGGAGCACCAAGACCCTGTCAGCCACACGGCTGGGTCATCCTGGAGAAGATGGACTGAAGCCAGGAGAAAGCTAGAGGATGGGAGACCTGTCAGAAGGCTTGTTTGATGAAATGAGCCAAAGCATGGTGACACTCTGTACCCAGGCCCTACTCACGAAGGGAAAGGGGTGCCTCAGGAAGCCTAGTGCACGCTTCCATGGCTGAGGCGCACACAGGCACGGATTCTCCTCTAGATCTTAATGGGTCACATAATGACGAGGGCGTTCTTACTAAAACATACACAGATACACACAGACACAGACACGCATACAAGTGCCTAAACAACCATAAAAACTTCCCTAAGCTCAACCATTAATATGTCACAGAATGTTCAAATGAAGGAGGGCAATTTTGACAGCCTATTCCAGAAGGTACTTGTATATTAATTTTGCAAATTTAAACATGTCATGTGAAAATAATTTAGACAGAAAAAAATCCAAACTCCTCTCTCACATTTAAAAAGACCTCTTAGTGAGCTTTGACAGGCATAACTGAGGTTGAAGAAATTGCACACTTGTGATTGAACAGGTCATCAATGCATTTCTCTGGGCCTACAGTTTCCAGTCAAGGGCCGTTGGCCTGCCCATGGCCATCTGCTGAGGATCAGTCATAGATACACACAGTCATAATAGCTGACACTTACGGAGCCCTTCCTAGGCACTAAATACATTGCTAAGTTTTTTTCATGTGTTATTTCATTTAATCCTCACAACAACCCAAGGAGATAGATGTTATAATCACCCTCCTTTTATAGAGGATGCCTTAAGGAATTTGCCCAAAGTCCCACAGCTGGTAAATGGCATAGCTGGGATGTGAACCCAGACGTCAGGTCAGAGCTTGCCCTCATATTCCGTGCCATGTTACTCTCCATGCTGCTTTTTTCCCTCAGCTACAGCTTGCTGGGAAAGCAGTGATTGCCTGAAGCAAGGGTAGCAAATCCATAGCCTGGTGAGCAGTCAGTGGTGGGGCCTGGTAGAAACAGCTGTGTTAAAATTGGAACAGGGGTTATTCACTAGGCCAGTCAGGTTTCTTCTTGTGAATACGGACTGAGGAATATAGTAGAGTATTCTAGAAGGAAGGGGCTGACACCAAAAACAACTATGGAGAGAACTCATATAACTGAGGCCATAAGGCCTAAGAGGTCTAGAGAAGTTGTGAATGGACCAAAGCAGTGATCAGGCAAAGGTATTAGTAAGCAGAGGTGTGAGGTAGGGAAAAGAGGCAGAGTAGAGGACAAAACGTATAGTCCTGGAGGAGAGAGATTATGACGTCACAAAGAGCTTCAGTGAACCCTGAGGGTCAGGAAGACAGAGACTGCCTCCAGGGTCCTGTCCATATTCCCTGATGCTCAACAAATGCTGGTGGGTTGAATAGGGAAGGAAGACGACTCATAGGAGGGTGGCTGGGTCCTGCTGGTGGCAGCACACCTGACGGCAATGCAAGAACTCTTGCTGCTGAGAAGCTGAGATTTCTTAGCCTCTGGAGCTGAATGGCTTTCAGGGGACACTTCTCTCTCTTCTATGCCTCCTTTTTTCTCATGAGATTTCCTTCTCCTTTATTGACAAGAGTACCGTTTGATAAAACCCCATTTCCATTTCTTGACATTGCTTGAAGCTACTTTTTCTTTTTTTGACAAGACCACCTCAATGGCAAAGAACACTATTTATGTGAAAAGAGGAAACAATTTCTTTATACCCCCTTCAAACTTTCCTGTTTCCCTCATTAGGGATAGGAATAAGAATAGTCAATTCCACCTGAGAGTGATAGCTTTTTAAAATCAAAGCACATAAAGCTAAGGTTCGCCTAGATTTCTTAACATCTTAAGTGTAACAAATTTCAAATTACCTTTCAATAGTGAAAGATGTTTTGTTTTCTTTCTTTTGTAAGAATTCAAGATTGATCATACATTTGCATGAATAATCTAGATAATGACTTTTTATTTATTAGAATACTTTATAAAATTATGTCACATATTCTCCTTCACTGTCATTTATATGCTTCAAGAATGGAGCTCAAGGCCAGTTTTATATAAAAGTTTACATCCTCCTGTTTGCTCCCTGGTACCCAGTCTTGAACATGTATTTAAAGGATCAGCTATGCATCCTAGGGGGCATACTTCATGGAGAGAACACAAGATTTTGATCAAATAGTGCAGATTTCTAGTCCCAGTTTTACCACTTTTCTGTAGTGATCTCAAGCAAATTACTTAATTCCTCTGAGCAGCAGTTTTCTCATATGTGAACTGGGGTACGTAATAGTAAATTTAGTAATAACTATTTAACATGATTTTTGTTAAATTTTGTTTTTGACTTAACAGCAATTTTGATAATGATCTATATGTGAAAGCATTAACGTAATGATTATGATTGTTCCAGATTTCCCCTTAATGCTGATTATTGGCTACAAGCTGCAATATTAATATTTGCTATACACATCTTTATTTGCTGACTGGGTGACTTTGAGCGAGTCATTTAATATTCTCATCATTGTTCTTTGGACAAAGACCAAAGTCTTTAGCATGGCTTGTCTCTCCACCTCAACACCACTTCCTTCCCTCGCTGTCAAAGCTGTAGTCATACTGGCCTTCTCACAGGATGGAAGGAAGCCCCGTCCTTTGTACCTGAGAGCCTTGCATGTGTTGTTTCTCTGCTTGAAGTGCTCCCCAATTGCAGTCTTTCTCCACTTCTCTCCTCTCTTAGTTAATGCTTATAAGTCTCAGTTCACATGTCACATGTCTGGGGCAATCCCTGCCAATTGCTGGATTAGCTCAAGTCCACTGTTATGGGTGCTTCTACCAACTGTATACTTCTTCCTTGTACTCTTCACTGTAGATTTATTAGTGGGACAATTGCAGTGGGACTAAGCATATTTACTTAGTCAAAGAAAATTAATATATACCAACAACTATCTCAGTTAGTAGAGAGAGTGATCAAATGCATAAAGTAATTTATCTATTGATTATATAGTAATTGGGTTTGTCTACAAGTATATATAATTACAAGCTAACATAAAATAGTTAAAAATTGGTACCTGAGAATATATAAATATACAAAGGCAAGGTCAGGTAAAAAGATACAGTAAATATTTAGACTAGAAGGTCCAATAGGGTTAGTAAAATTGAGCTGTAAACGTGATTCTAAGCTTGCCAGGCGCCAAAACAAAAATGAAAATATGATCTGTTATGTGATGGTCATTGACCTGAGGGAAAAACACTCTAGTCTTCTGGGGAAAAGAAAGCTGTTCATGGCCCCTTTTTTTTCCGGAAAAAAATTTGTTTGAAGGGAGAGAACTTATTTTCTCCATGGCTCCTTGAGCAGCTTGGCAGCTTTCCAAAACCTGCAGCATTAGAAGGTCAGACGTTCTGTTCCCAGATCTCCTCTCCCCAACTCTCCCCTCCTCTTTTCTACTCATCCCTCCTCTCACCTCCCCATGTTTCCTCCTTTTGTCTCCTGAAATTTCTATCTCACTGCAATTAAACAGTAAACTTCAAATAATGTGGTCTTTCCCAGAGCTTGGGCGGTAGTGGGGGAATGTCTGAATCTGGCAGGTCCTAATCCGGTGGTGTGTGTAGTGAAAACAGTCCGACAGCCCAGGTGCAGCACTCACTCCACACTCACCTGGACTGAATCACTTCATCTCCCTGCGGCTCAGTTTTTATGTCTACAGGGGCTGCTGATGCCTCCTTCAAAGGGCAGCTGAGAAGCTGAATGAGAGAACACCTGGGGCTGTGCATGGCTGAGCCCACGTACCATAAATGTTCTCTCTTACATGTTTTTTCCTCCCTCTCAGAACTGGCATAAAGATTCATGGAGATATGTGTATTTGAAAAACTTTAGTATGCGTGTGAGCGTGTGTATATTCTAGAGGCCCAAGGAGAGGAGAGGCCCACTCTTCTAGCTTAACAAACAGCAAGGGAAGAATTGCACTTATTTCTGTTTACTAATGGTCTCTTCCCCTGATTGTTACTTTTTATATATTTTCACTTAATTTTTACCTAAAGCAAGACAACAAAGAATGGATTCATAGCCTCTAATCTTTTCATTATATGTATGTAATTTAAAAGTATATGTGTAATATATTTTTTAAAATCCCTATTTCTGCAAAATAATAAGACATTGCATCAGTGTTACATGCAAGTCAAGACAAAACAGGAAGTTGTGGGACCAGCTGTTTTCATGGCCAAGGGTGAGGAATGACTTAACAATTGAGCTTTAATTGGGGTTCCCCACCTTCACCACCTTTTTACTGAAAAATTGGACTCTGACATAGCAGAACTGAATCACTGCCAGAGATTTCTCTTTCTTTAAAATTCTCAGAATGTTTATTTGATCTCTTTTGCTAAATTTCTGTACAAAAAAAAAAGAACTCGATTAGATTATGAAGCCTGTGAACCCTGAGTAAATTCTTCTTGCCTTTCTAACTTATTCAAACCAGATTTTTCCATTTGGGAAGGTCATGAGGAATGTGCAGTTTCTATAGGAGCCACCTCAGTTATGGTGGTTTCTATGACAAAGCTTTGGGAGTGACAAAGTATATTGCCCACTGGTTACCAGCACAGTCCAGAGGGACATGATTATTTGTACAGTGATTTCCTCTAATTTTTTTCTCCTGAAAGAAAATATCCTGGTAGCCCACCAAATCTAAAATTGGATACTCTGTATGTATCTCATTATGGTTTTGGGGATAAAGGAACTAAAAACAATGGTAGTTTAAAAATAAAATTGCTTTGTTTCCTCTGGCTGCGTCAGAAATGTAGACTCTTTCACCAGGAGAAAAGGGTACTAATTGTGTGGTTATAACACACTAGCAAAAATGTCTCTAGCACCAAGCGTTATAACTGGTAAAGGCTGAGTGGAATTATACACAGAAATCCAGGGTATTTATCTCTGTTAAGAATATTTAGGTTTAGTAATCTATGGATATTATTGAGAAAGGTTTTAATGATCAGTATCCATCCAGAAGTGATATTGACTTGACTGGAAGGCCATTCTGTTTTGAACATCTGGCATTTCACTGGGTTCAGTAATTTTCTATCTTTACATTTTCTAAACTTGGAAGTGTAACCCCAAAGGCAGCCACTGAGGGCAGTTCTTTGTGGCCTGTGAAACTCTATTACACAATTCTGCTTTGGGACTGGCAAAGCAACATTTCCAGCACTGTGAAGTTAATACAGTATTTACTATAGTTTCTACTTCGTATCTATATAATGTGTAATAAAGGTGAACATATCATCTTCCTCTCATTGAGTACTTACTGTGTTTAGTACTACTCAAAGTCCTTCACCTATATTATCTCATTTAAATCTGAGTTGGTATTATTATCATTCCCATTTTACAGAAGAGGAATTGAGGTTCTGAAAGTTTGTGACAGCTGGTGTGTATCCTGGAGCACACATTCCAATCCAGGAGTCTCTGGCTGTGGATTCATTCCTCTAAATTGCCACGTGTCACCCCTCAAATGTCTGGCTGATAGTTACTGAGTTATCAGTAGGACAGACGAATGAAGACTGGTTTGTGGTCTTAACTCTCCAGCTTATTTCCTGTGTGACCTTGGGCATGTTATTTATTCTTCGGCCTTGGTTTCCTTATCAGTCAAATGTGAAGAGCTGAACTGGATGGGTTTTCGGATTCCCCTTATCATTCTGTTGTATGAGCCTATGATTAATGGGAATTGTTTGGGCAGTATGGATAATTTGAGTAAGCAGTGACTGTTGTGATCTGCATCGAAGCTTTTTATCTGCATCACAGTGGCTTCACCATGATACAGGGCATGATAGATAGTAGAAAAGTACGCTGGGCTAGACATCTGATGACCTTCTGGAAAGAAGTGAGAAGATCTGTGCCTGGCATGGAATCAGTGCTCCGCAAATGTTTGTTGGAAGACTGGGGGCCCTTGCAATCTATTTACGTGTATGACACAAATAGAGTATGTTTATGTAATAACACCAAAAATTGTAATAAGAATGATGACAACAACAACAACAATAATAGTGAGTGCTGACTGAGGACAAAGCGCTCGCCAACAGAAGGTTATTACTTGCATACAAACCACTGAGGGACCATTATACATTTTACCCCTTTAATTGTCTTTTCCAGGCCAAATTTGGACCTTTGGATCTGGAATGACAAATCGATGCTTTCAGCCTGGTAGAGCTGCCTCTCAGCTGATAGTTCAGTTCTGGCAGCATCCTCCATCTTAATCTTCATAGCAGTGGCTTATGCAATAATCTGAATTTTATTACACTTTTGCACTTATTTAGAAAAATGCATGCAATGGAAAAATGGAAGTATAAGAGAGCTGATGTTAATGATAAATAATTTGATCCCATAAATTTAATTCAATTTAGAAAAAGATGGAAATTATCGAGATGCCAGAAGCTGAGACAGTTTATCCTTAATTGGACATTTATTGATTTTATGCCTGTCAACGGTGGTTCAGTTGTCAGAGGAAAGAACAAAATTACAGACATGCAAAATTCTAGAAACCCATAGTCAAAGATAATGTTTAAGATGGAATGTAATTAAGAATTTTATATTTCTTATAGCACATGGAACATGGAGTCTAACTTATAAAATATGTGATGATACAGTTCAGTTTTTAAAATTTGATAATTTGCAGTATTACAATATGTAAGAAAATTGGCAACTTCATGTTTTATCACAATGCATATTTTTGCACATATACATATATACACCAAGGAATATATATTCACATATATACATGTATCCCAACATTTCATTAGTAGCTCATTTTCCCAAATGTTTAGAAGTCATTTATCTTGTCACTGCAATTGCCACCATAGTAAAACTTGAAAGGTCAGCTTCTGAGAAGCAAAAATGGATGCTGAGTACCACTTGAGTACTGAAGTATTAGAATTTAACTCATAGGAGTATCCCTTCATTGTCAGTTACAGCCAACAGACTCATTTCTAATAAGCTTAATAAGCCTGACTTTCAACCTGCAAATTAGAAAAGGTTTGATCCAAATATGTATAAAGAAAGTAGTGAGTGAAGGTAGAGATAAATGACAAAAACAGCACAAAACTTACTGGAGGCAGAGCCAATTTCATAAGCTTTGATAAGCTCTGAGGATATCATTTGCAGGAACTTAGGTTTATATCAGTGACCCAGAGTCAGAAAGAAAGAGTTAAATGGCATCTATAGGTTCTATTTAAGAAGGCAGATTAATGGGTCATGTATCGTAAAAAGATATCTATCCAATATGGCAAAATAAATTGTAAGGGAGGATGAAAACTGACACATTATATCTTTGGAAAATGAAACACTGTGAACTATTTCATTTATTCACTTATTCATTAATTCCTAGATGATATATCAAGCAGCTACTGTTTATTCATTAATCCAATAAATATTTATTAAGCACCTACTTTGTGTCAGGCACTGTTCTATACTCTAGGGATACACCAATGAACACAGTAGATATAAGTATCTGTCCTTGTGCTGCTCACGTTTTAGGTGGTGAAAACAGGTGATAGAAAAAAAACTAAGTAAACATATAGAATGTCTGTATAGGATATAGACAGTGTTGAGTGCTGTGGAGAAAAATAAGGCAAGGAAGGAGGAAAAGGAGTGTGGGAGAGAGTGGGATTGCAATTTAAGGTAGGCTGGCCAGGGACACCCTCATGGAGAGGGTAGTGTTTGAGGAAGGACTTGAAGGAGGTGAGGGACTGAGCTCCTTGACTCAAAGAAGGAAGAACATTCCTGACTAAGGGGATGGCAAACATGAAGTTCCAGAGTCAGGGGCACGTCTGGGGCAGCAGAGCAACAGCACGGCAGGCAGCAGGGCATCAGCAGGGAGCTGGGAGGGGAGTAGTAGGAGATGCTTTGGGTAGAGAAGGGTCTGGTAGCGTAGCACTTTTGCCCTGTGAGTGCGGGAAGCCATTTCAGGAGGACTGATGTGGTCTGACTTAGATTTTTAAAAGGATATGCTGGCCAAGGTGTGAACAGACTAAGGAGAAAAATCAAAGGCAGGAGGCCATTGCACTGTTCCAGGCAAGTGGTGATGGTGGTTTGAACCAGGGTCCTAGTGTAGAGGAGTCCAGAAGGGTTCAGCCTTGGATTCTCTTTTGAGGGTACCATTGACAGGATTTACTGGTGAATAAGATGTAGGATGTTGAGTGAAAGAGGTGAGTTAAGGATGACTCTAAGGTTTTTGACCAGAGAAACTGAGGGAGTTGCCATTCATTCAGAGACTGGAAGACACAGGTTTGAGGGGAATGGTTAGGAGGTAGGGGCTGGAATGTGACGTTTAAGATGCCTGTTAGAAATTTTAGTGGCGATAAGGAGTTGGCGTATGGATACACAGGACTGGAGTTGCAGGGAGAGGACTGGGCCAAAGGTGTAAATTTGGAAAGTGTAAAAGTATAAATAGTATATGCAGGTCCAAGGGACTACCTATGGAATAGGATGCTATTAAAAAATGATTGAGATACAATATTTCCCCTTAAAGAGTGAAAACAGAAATAAAAATAATTAAGAGGACAGAATTCCACAAATAAGTAAAAGAAAAAAAATTGCCATAAACTTACTGAGAATTATGAAGATGCAGTGAACATTATCAGTGGAACGTGATACAGTAGAATGTGATCAGAATGCTTCCTTAAGAAATCAAGGAATGCTTCAGAAAGAAGATGGAATTGTTTAGTCAGTCTTAAAGGGAAGATAGAAATTTTGACAGGAAGAAATGGGTGGAGAAATACAATCCAGGCTCAAAGGTAGTCATTAGTGAAAGCACTAAGAAATCAGTGACTATTGTTGGTGAGTAATGAGAATTAAGAACGTTTTTGCCAGATCCTTGTCTCTAAGGAACCTTAAATGCCATATGAGGAGAACTATTAAGTAGGCTGTGTGGTACCATTTGCTAAACTTTCTCTTAAAGAGTTGTATAACGTACATACTGAAAAATGCACAAATCCTAAGTATACAGCTCAGTGAAATTTTACCACCCCAAAATACCTGTGTAACCAACACTTCAATCAAAAAAGAAGCGGCACCCCAGAAGCCTCACTATTCCATCCCTACACACAAGGGAAACCACTGTTGTGACTTCTAGCACCACAGATTAGTTATGCCTGATGAAACTTTGCGTAAATGGAAGTTACTCTTTTGTATCTAGCTTTTTTCAATCATTATGTTTGTAAATTTATGTATAGCTAGTAGCAGTAATTTGTTACTTTTCATTTCTTTTTTTTAAATGTGTTTCTTATTTTTATTTATTTATTTATTTATGGCTGTGTTGGGTCTTCGTTTCTGTGCAAGGGCTTTCTCTAGTTGCGGCAAGTGGGGGCCACTCCTCATCGCGGTGCACGGGCCTCTCACTATCGCGGCCTCTCTTGTTGTGGAGCACAGGCTCCAGACGTGCAGGCTCAGCAATTGTGGCTCACAGACCTAGTTGCTCTGCGGCATGTGGGATCCTCCCAGACCAGGGCTCGAACCCGTGTCCCCTGCATTGGCAGGCAGACTCTCAACCACTGCGCCACCAGGAAGCCCTACTTTTCATTTCTGTGATTAATACAGTTTATCTTTCAAATCTATTGATGAGCATTTGGGTTGTTTTAAGGTTTTGGCTATATATATATTATGCTGCTATGAACATTCCTGTGCATGTCTGTTGGTGAACACATGCATTTTTCTTGGGTGTTTCCTTGAGAACAGAATTACTGGAATACAGGTAATGTAAATGCTCAGCCTTTGTAGGTAATGCCAAACAGTTTTCCAAAATGTTTTTACCAGCCATCATTAAACTACCACTAGAGTGCATGAGAATTACAGTTCTTCACATTCTTGCCAACACTTGGAATTGTCAGGCTTTATAAGTTTTAAGCCTTCTGGTATGCACAATGGTAAGTGGTTATGATTTTAATTTGCATTTTCACGATGACTAATAATATTTAGCACCTTTTCAGATGTTTAGTTATATTTGAATATTTTACTTGTACCAAGTCTTTTGCCCATTTTTAATGGGTTGTCTGTCTTTTACATGCAGATTTATAGGTATACTTTATATATCCTGGGTATAAGTACTTTCCCAGATATATACATTGCAGATATCTTCTTTAAGTCTCAGTGCATTTTCACTTTCTCAGTAATGACCTTTAATAAACATACTTTCTTAATTTTAATGAAGTCCCAATTATCAACTTTAAGTTTTATGTTTAATGTTGAAAAATAGGTACCTGCCTCCCTACATACATTACATATTACATACATACATACAGCACCCTCATAGACACACCCAGAATAATGTTTAAGCAAATATCTGGGCACCTTGTGGCCCAGTCAACTTGACACATAAAATTAACCATCACAACTCTATTACAATGAAAAATCTTATTTTTCATCATAGAATTAATACATGCAGTTAAGAATTTTGGAGAACTGGTAAAAAAGTTTCACAACTCAATACCTAACACAGTACCTTGCACTTAGTAAATTCTCCAAGAGTGTATGCTCAGTGAATGATAAATGAATGAATATACGTAGAAAAAAAACTTTGTTAATATATTAGTGTTAGTGTTTTCATTGTGTATTTTTTTGTTTTATACATTTTGATAATATTGTATGTATTTTAAAATCACCTTTTATTTGGACTATTTGATTTTCCAAGTGTTGAGTCTTCTTTCTACTAAACAAGTGTGAAGATTTATCATTTGGCATATTCTCATTCTCCAAATAACATGATGTGCTTTATCAATCCCTCCTTCACCAAAATCTCTTTATGATAAATATAAAGTATTCCTGGACATATGTCTCTTTTTGTGTAATGCAAAGTAGCTGAGGCATGTGATCAAGCACATTTTTTGGAATTTCAGTAATTATCAGGAAAACTCAGGAATTACCTGTGAATGTGAACTATCTGGCACTGTGAATGGTAGGAGAAAGAAGCATCTATTTTGATTTATTTGACTTTGGCTCCAGTTCCGTAGGATTTGGGCTTCCTATGATTGGGTCTAAATAAGGAGAATCATATGAAAAAATGAAAGATCAGAAAGCAAGACTCAGTGCCTTCTTGGCCAGGGGACCGAAGCCACAAAGTGCCTCAGGCAGAAGAGCAATTCATTAATTACCACTGGAAAGAAAAGTTGAATCTCAGACACAGTGTTTTTCTTGAAGAGATGAGAAGGACTTGGCAGTTGGAGTAGCAGAACTGAAAACAAAAATGTGCATTGAGATACTATTTTGTTACCAATACATTAGATTAATAAGACATTTTATCTTTCTTTACCATAGTTTCCCTACTGTAAAATGAAGAAGACATTTAGGGGATTTAATTTTGACAGATTAATTCTAAAAATAATAACTTTAAAATATAAAAATTATGGAATCAGTTCACTCAAAATGTGCATTGGACAGCTATGATATGCACGGTACCATATTTGTTCTTGTAAAATGCCAAAAAAGTGTAACCCTCCCGCTGTGGACTGAATGTGTCCCCCAAAATTCATACGTTGAAATTCTAACCCCCAAGATGATGGTATTTGCAGGTGGGGGTTTGGGAGGCTATTAGATCATGAGGGCAGAGCTCTCACAAATGGAATTTGTGCCCTTATAAAAGAGGCTCCCCAGAGATCCCTCTCCCCTTTCCATCTTATGAGAACAAATTGAGAATTCTGCAGTCTGCAACCTGGAAGAAGGCCTTCATCAGAACCCAGCCATGCTGGTACCCTGATCTAGGACTTCCAGCTTCTAGACAGAAATAAATTTTCATTTTTTATAAGCCACCTAGTCTGTGGTAGTTTGTTATAGCAGCCTGAATGGACGAAGATACCTTCCTATCTTTGTGGTACCTCAAGCAGGGCTCTGCACACAGCAGGTGCTCAATAAATGTTATGTGAGGGTTCCTACCCTCACAAAGCTTACATCTATTTGGGGAAAATAAAAGACGCAGCTACAGATTCTACAGTGGTGTGGCAGTCCTGCAGCCATGTGATACACATTAGACCTTGAAAAAGCACCAGATGAGTGCCCAGATAGAGAGAACCTGTGGGCAAAGGTGGCTCAGGAGGCTTTATGGGCCTAACAGGGAACTATGATTCAACCAGGTGGGAAGAGGAGAAGGGTGCTTCAGGCAGGGCAAGCAGCCACTGGCAATCATGCAATTTGTGGGAGTGGAGCATCCACGTGCAGCAAGGAGCTTGTTTAGAGAAATAATGGGAGGTGCAGCTGCAAAGAGTCTGGGCTGCCTACCTTGCCCCTGGGCTACAGAATGGGGATTTTGTTCTTTATCCTGTAAAGAGCGGCTGCCTTTGTTTTTGTACAGAGGAGTGACAAGATTAAACTAGCATTTTTAGAAAGCTCTACCAGGTGTCAACAAAAGGAATGAATGAGAGAGGACCCGACCTGGAGGCAGGATGCTCTTAAGAGATTTTTAGCAGAGTCTAGGTATGCGATGATGAGGGTCTGGTTTTGGGAAGCGGGAAGAGAAAAAGGCTATGTTAGTGAATGAACTAACAGAGAACTAACAGAGTTTGGTAACCTTGGGGAGGTGAAGTGGGGAGAGAAAGAATGAAGGATAATAACATTTGACGCTCAGGCGGCTGGAAGGATAATGTTAGCCTTTGACAGAAATAAAATAGCAGAATAAAGAAAGGGAAGCCAGACAAAAGACAAAATATTGATAGATTATTTCACTGTTACACTAATATATCATGATTAATGGTACATCTCATTCAGTATTTATATAATATCTTGTAGTTTGCCAGGCACTTTTCCGGGGATGGTATGTCATTTGTGATGATGCAGTAACCCACTAGAAATGCACAGGTGGTTACAGATATGCAAATACAGGTGGAATGAGAGGAAAAGGCTGAGGAATAGCTTAGAAAGTTCTCCACATGGAAGTGTGCAGAGCAAATGGCACAAAATGCCTCATTTTAATCTCCTGTTTAGTTCTCATTTGTGTTAGTTTGAAACGGTGTATGTATGACTGAGTGATTAAATCTTTAATGTTCACTTCTTTCTACAATAGCCAGTGAGTCAACCAGCGTTTTGAAATAATTCTTTCAAATAATGTTTGTATCCCATCTTAGCATATGTTTTCTTTAAAAAAAGTTATAAATATATATATAATATATATACTTTTACATATATATTTATACATATATATAATTTCCATTTGCAGATTCAACAGTATACTGGAACAAAACCAAAACAGAATCTGCTGTTGCATGTTTTTATCAGCTAGTGCTGGGGAGAGTGATTGGCAAACTGAATTACAGTGGTATTATTAAAATTCATGAACCAGAGAGTTACCGACGTGTAATATTCAAAAATGCAGTGGGTGCTAAGTATCTTTGACACATTCCCTAAAGCTTTAACCGTCTTGGGAAAAAATGTTAGAAGTCTGTCAGGAACATACTGGATTTTCCTAAAGCATATGGTGATGAGATAGAATATCATTTTATGAGAAAATATTGTCATATTGGCTTCCTGGCCCAACATGTCATAGTCGTTTTCTATTTCTGTTTTGTAGTTGCCTTTCTCTTGTGCTCTTTCTTTCTAGGATGAATTTCGTTCCTGGTCTTGGAAGAATGTCATTGCTTCTCCCCCTCTCTCTTTTGGCCATTCCTTTGTTTTCATTCTTCCTTCCAGAGTCTTTTGTTCTCCACAATAAAGTCTTTATACTATGTTTCAAGACTGGGAAGTGTGTGCTTTGATCAAGTTTTTGTTTTGACTACACTAAGAGAGTTTTCATCTTCCAGCCCTTTCTCTCCTCCATGGTTTGTGTGCTGCTGTTTCATCCTTTTTCTGAAGTAGTTGCTTTCATCCCAAACCTGGCTGGGTTGCAAGAATGGAAGTGGTTATTCTCTAGCTTGCATTTTAAAAAAATCCATTTTTATTTCGAGAGGATGATAGAAAAAAGAAGCCACTGGACCTTTTTACCACTTTTTCTGTTGGGTGTACTTAGACTCTTTATAAGAATTGAAAATGTTCCCAGTTGGTTGGTCTAACCCACAACACCCAGTTGGTTGCAGGCAGTGTTGTGGGTTGGCATCCTCTAGGGGTGGCTGGTTGGTAAGCTCAATTTCCAAGTTCCTGGAATTGTCATATTAATCTGTTTTCTAAGGCAACTAAGGAACAACACAGTCTTCCCCAAGGGCTTTTATTGTTTCAGAGTTTTAGAGGCCAAGTGGGCATTTCTTGTTGGCTGTGAATTTCAAATTCTTTGCTATATACTCTCAATAATTAAGACCTGATGAGCTTGGATAAATTGTTCCTCAGCACAGCTCCCTACTTGAGGCATCTGTGATGCAAGTCATAATCCCCTCCCCTCTCTCCCAGTGAGGACAATAGAAGCCTCCATGCAGAGGCATTTGAGACACACCAAGTTTTAAATTTCATACCAGGAAATGGACTGGGAAGACATGGCTGAAAGCTGGACGAAAACAAAGGTTGGGTCCACATCACCTGGGCTACATCCCAGTTTTTGATATTCAACCCGGAGCTGATTCAATCAGCTGTAGTGGTGGGAGAGACTTATCTTTGACTTGAAGCAAGATAGAGACGTAAAGTCACAGCTTATTCAGGGCAGTCAGAAATGGTGTGGCAGACAAAAATTCCTTGCAAACAAGTTAATTCCAGAGGAATGACTTGGATATAAACCATTTAAACAAATACTATTTAAAAAGCTTTAAACATTAAAAAAAAGATCACCATTAAGTGATTCCCCAGCTTCCCTACTTTCTGGATTCAATCTGTTCTCCATGATATTAACAAATACATCTTTACTTTGTGGTTTATCCATTTGGGACCTGGATCACACTAAAAGTACTTAGATTGGCCCATAAATGTCATTGAAATATCTAAAATATAATACTGTTGATGCAAGAATTATTTTCTTTCATAAAGTTAATTTAAAATGGTTAAATTCCACCAATCCTTTCATTTCTCCATCTTTGAGCCACTTTATTACCTCAGTTATACTGTTCTGCCTGAGCTGATTTGTCCTTCTGGAATATTCTTTCCCCCGTTCCTCAACTATTGAAACCCTTCTTATTGGTTAAAGTTCAATGCAAATGCCACTTCTTCTGGAAGGCCTGCTTTCTACAAATATTTATCAAGTGCCTTCTCTGGACCAAGTAGTATTCTAAGGGTTGGGGACACATCAGTGAATAAGGATAGAGTCCCTGCTCACATGCAATTTACATTCTGGGAGTTGGAGATAGCTATGATAAATAACCGAAAAAGTAGATAAGTAATTTATCAGGAAGTAGAGGAGGTAAGGTAATAGGTAAAATAAAGGAGAGGAAGGGGCCACAGGGTGATGGGGGAAAGATCAGTGAGGAGAATACAATAACTTTTCCTTTTGTACTCCTATAGGATGTAATCATACTTTAAAAATTACATACTTTTTTATACATGAGAAAATGACATAAGTGCCTTAGTTATTGTAAGCTGCTTGCAGACAGAAAGTTATTTAGCTTTACATTCACCAGTGCCTTGTATACAGTAGGTAACTAGTCCGTGTGCAGTGTACATGACATTGGTGGCACACAGGAAGCTGACAGTTTATCCATAACATCATGAATATATGTTGATGTTGTGTGACCTAAGTCAGGTCAAGAGGTGGAGAAAGAGTGTCTTGTTGATCAAATGGGGAGCGAGAAGTGACAATGGAGACAGAAGTCCATCTTCTAAGGCTGGAGATTTTCAGTGGTGGAGGTCAGAGAAGTGCAAGGAGGCAAGCATACAGCTGAGAGTGTGCTGGGAAGGAGGTAGGGGAGAGGCAGGTTGCTGCATCAGAGGGACTAACATAAGAGTCACTTGTGATGCTAACCTAGTAAATAAAGGTCCCTCCTTTTCACCCTGATTAGTGAGCCTAAGGACCCCCAATGACTGAGATTTTGAATAGCGTACTGAATTTCAGCTTCCATATGGTACCCCTCTAATTTAATGCATTAATTAGCTTATGTACCATTTAATACTAAAGGCTATTTCCCATTAATTAAGCATCTTTTTTGAATAACCTTTTGGTAAGAGTGCTAGCAAGACCAAATCTGGTTTGTATTTCAACCATTTCTGGAAGTATTAGAGTGGGATAAAAAGTGAGTGGGGAGCAGGGCAACCATGGAAGTATTCTGTGTAGCTAATTACTAAGAAATTCATACTAGAGTTCAGTACCATGGATCTTAGGAACATTTTTTTTTTTTTTTTAATGAACAGGACATACGTAGAATTTACAATGTACCATGCACTATTTTAAACGTTGTACATATCAAATGATGTCTTGCCTTTGTGTCACTCTTTTCAGTGTTCAAATAATTCCATCTCTCTACTTGATTTTTACAACCACCTTGGGACATAGTATTCACTCCCTCTGGCCTTCAGATCTGTGAGGGGTGCGGTCACTGCCAGTGAGCTGGGCAGAACCCCTCATGTTCAGAGGGCTGTGGTCTCTAAACCCCAGTGCTCATGCCTCATATTGAGCAAATTTGTGAATCTATATGTTTGAAATGGGGGCCAGATATTGGCCAAGGTATTATGTTACTTTCTAACTTGAAAACAAGCCAGATTCCTCTAGCACATCAGCTGCCCAGTTAAATAGTGTGGTCAGGGTGTATTCATTTTGAAGCTATGTTTAGAGAAGTGATCCTGTCTTCCTGTAGAAGCCTCTCAGTTTTTCAAATTGTCAAAAAGTTATGCTAGAGAATGGTCGTCTATTTATGGAACTTTAAAGAAGTTGGAAAATTTTTTTCTTAAAGAAGGCAATTAGTGCCTCTTTTTTTCTTGGTATCAATGTAGTTTTGTAGTTTAGACTATCTTTAAATATAGAAGGGAAAAAATCTAAAATAAAGTATGTTTTAAGGAAGTAAATAGGGCCTTAATTTAAAAATACGTATCTATTAGCAGTAACCTGAAGATGCTTACAAAGTGACTCAAAACTATTTTCTTTATTTCTCTCTGTCTCATGAGGCATAAATGAGGCATAAGAAACCAAAGTGATTTACCCAGGTTTTACTGAGTTGGTAATAAAATTCTGGACATAGAGAACATAGGTTGGGAAAAACACACTTTTCTCTGGTTTCTTTACTTTATGTGAATACTGGTTCATAAAGTTGCTATTATAGCCTTAAGAAATGTCTTACTCATGAAATGGGGTATTGATTCCTTGGTTTATCCTTTTTCTCCTTCTTACCCAAATTCCCTTTCAGTTCCACAGTAAGGAAGGGAAGAAATGAACTACTGGGACTAAATACTGAAATAATGAATGAAAACAAAGACTGGAAACCAAGAATGCTAAAGTAAACTAGCTTTAAATATGGTTTGATTATTATAGTAAGACTTATTTTCTTAGAAAAAAGTTGCCTCGTATTTTGAAAACTAGCATATATAGTAGTTATATGTCATTAAGACAGTTTTTTTTTCCCCAAAGGACGATGACTCCTGGGCTTTAGGTAGATAGAATCACAAACTCGAATACTTACATAGGCCGAGTTATAGGAGAGAGTGAAGTGGATCAAGTGTGAGAGAGAATGAGATTTGCCTGGAGTGTGGGGACTTTGACGTGCAGGCCTCAGCCAAACATGGTCTGGCTCTCATGCTCCAGCTGATTGCTTCCAAGTGCAAATGTGGGCCCTGGGCAGCTGGATTTCCCAAATTTTCAAGCTGGGTATCTAGATTTTTATGTGGAAGCCCAATTAAACATTGGTATCCAATTCAATAGTTGGTATGTGGCACCAGAACACACCAATGGGCTGGCCTTAGCTTTGGAAGGGCCTGGGTTTAGCTTCTAAGATAAAGGATGCCTCTGCACTTTTTTATTGTTTAATTTTATTTCAAAGCCAGAATCAACAGCAATGAAGGCTTGAAAACATGGGAACAACTGTTGAGATATCATTCTTCCAAAGAAGTTGCCTGTTCTCAAAGGTTCAAAGGAATGCTATTTTAGAGGGGAGTCATAAGAAGGCACTTTATAGTCCAAATGAACAGCAGTTGCAGTGTTTGGGAAGCATACTAGGCAAGCAAGTGGAAATGAATAAAACTGTGCTAATCTTTCAAGGCCATTCTTTTTTTTTTTTTTTTTTAATATGTCATTATTATTATTATTTTTTTTAGATTATTTTTTAAATTTATTTATTTATTTATTTTTGACTGTGTTGGGTCTTCGTTTCTGTGCGAGGGCTTTGTCTAGTTGTGGCAAGTGGGGGCCACTCTTCATTGCGGTGCGCGTGCCTCTCACTATCGCGGCCTCTCCTGTTGCGGAGCACAGGCTCCAGACGCGCAGGCTCAGTAATTGTGGCTCACGGGCCCAGCCGCTCCGCGGCATGTGGGATCCTCCCAGACTAGGGCTCGAACCCGTGTCCCCTGCATTGGCAGGCAGATTCTCAACCACTGCGCCACCAGGGAAGCCCCCAAGGCCATTCTTAAATCCCACTTACTCTTGACCCATTTGCTTTAAAATCAAATGTAACATCTATGCTATGCACCAGACGACTGTAATACTTACATTGAGAGTGATACTTAACAATAGGTTTAACAATAAGATTGTCATGGATAATGACCAATCAGAACGTCTGCAGCCTTTAAGAAACCAGTTCAGTTATGCAGTGCACATCAGCTAAATTCACACCCTGTCTACATCACACTTGAGTGTCCGAGAACTTTGTTACACGAAGGGTAGACCTCAGACCAGCAGCATCAGCATCACCTGGGTGCTTGTAAGAAACGCAGAATCTCAGGCCGCACCCCAGACCTACTGAATCAAAATATGCATTTTAACAGGATCTCAAAGTGGTTGATATGCACATTACAGTTTGAGAAGCACTGTCTTGGAGCACTTTATAGCTCTCTTTGTCACCTACCACATCCTGCTTTGTATTAAAGGTTTTTTGTCACTACTGGTAGACTATTTGTTGAAGGCAAAAGCTACATTGAAAAAAAAATCCTACTACTGTGCTTAGCAGTAAAGATTGAAAAAGTTAAGATTGCAAAAAAATGTATTGAATTGAATTGAAATGGCAAAAAAAATAGTCATAGCAATACTTATAATCAGAGTAGCTCACATTTATTGGGTGCTTTCTATGTGCCTGATGTGGGGATAAGTATTTTACAAATTGTATTTAATTTAGTCCTCACAGTTAGGTAGAAGATAGGAAGCATTATTATATTTATGTTACAGATGAGGGTGCTGAGGATTCAGAAGGTTAAGTACCTTCTGCGGGGACATGAAGGGGCAGAGAGGAGACAGCTTTGCCTGATGCCAAGCCGGATCCTGCACCATTAGCAGACTTGGGTTGGTAGGTGTGAATGAAAAAAATAAGAGAAGAAGATTGGAAGAAAACTATTTCACGTTTGTGAGATGAAGAGAAGGATGTTTTATTCTTGTTGGTATTGGAGGATTCATCAATAGCTATCTTCAGGATCTTGTCTCTGAGATGAAATGCTTCCTTTTATAACAGAGAATATCTGCTGGTGAACATTCGTACTTGGCCAGAAGATGGAGCACTTTTGTCTTCATATTTTATTGATTCATCTGCCTGGAGATGAAAGGGCAAGAAAAAAAAATTTTTTTTTCTGCCTGTGACAGATGTTTTCCCTTTTCTCCTAGAGGAGTGAAAGGGATTAAGAACTCCGCTAAATGTAGGAAAGATGATTGAGAGTGTGGAGAGGAAAAAGAGAGGAAAATGTCACTTGGCTTTTCAGACCCTTCCAGTGGCAATCGAAGAGCTCAGTAGATTCTGTGGCACAGGAAGACCTAGTAACAATTTAATGGGACCACCAGACAGTACTGTTATGGCGGTGATAGGCAGTATGTAATTATTTTTAACATGCGTGTATGGTTACGGCTTGACATGTATCACAGTGCTGTTCAATACTAAAGAAGTATAGATGAAATGAACAATTCTCCCTGTGTGCTGGGAAAGAAACCAGCCTGATAACCCACTGGGGGATAAAAACATGAAATAAGGAGCTTAATGAAATTGTCTCTGTAAGAGAAAGTGAGATTCTCTTTTCATAAGCAAGCTCTGAAACATTTTCAGATGCTCTTAGGAGGAAATGTATTAGATTATTCACAAAACACTCACATGGAAAGAATTGTCTCAAGCCACATTTCCATCCTGTTTTAAGAACTAGATGGTGAGCCCTGCACAGATTTTTGCCACCTACCAACAATTAGTTTCAGGAGATATTTAGTTAAACATCACTGTAAGCAAAACAAAACAAAACAAAACATATTGATGTTCATTCCATAACCATGTGTGCCATTGCTCCTACAATTTAAGGAGCCCTTACAGCAATATCCAAGAAGAATATTATCTGCAGAATCTGTTAGCATAAAGTTAATTTCAAAATATCAAAACTTTTATACATATATTGTCAAAAGTAGATGAACAGATCTCGGGAGTAATTTCTTAGATTTCAAGATAAATTAATGTCATAATAATTTATTTAAAATCCATATGCAATCACACATCTAAACTTCTATAATTATCTCTTCTGGGATAATAATAAAGAATTTGCTCCTGTTGAACTCTTCCCTTTGATTGTTTAGAATCTAACATCCTCTTTTTTTTTTTTTTAATTTATTTATATGTATTTTTTGGCTGCGTTGGGTCTTCGTTGCTGCACGCAGGCTTTCTCTAGTTGCAGCGAGCAGGGGCTCCTCTTCATTGCGGTGCACGAGCTTCTCATTGCAGTGGCTTCTCTTGTTGAGGAGCACTGGCTCTAGGTGCGTGGGCTAACATCCTCTTATTGGATGCTTAGGTAATTTAAATGACAGCTTCAAATATAAGATCTTATAGCAAACATATATTAAATTCGGTTTCAGGATGAAATGCAAACATTTGTAATTTGGGATTTAGAACAATTTAAATCATGGAAATATTTTTAAAAACTTCACACTCTGTATTTTATTATATGAAAATTAAACAAAATTTCTCACAACATACCCTTTAATTGTAAAAGGGTTTCCTGCCTACAAAATACTAGAGGTTAGTAAGAATCCTATTCCTACGTAAAGAGACCTCTAAAATGGCTTTACATTTTTCTACTTAGGACATGAGTCGAGAGAGGGACTCCAACTGTCTAGCCTTGAATTGAGACTGACATCAATTCTCCTTTCACATCTCTCAGTCTCCTAATCCAGAGAGCTGCCATGCCCGGATGTGCCTTCTGTTGGCAGCCAGAACTCCTGTTTCACGGGGGAGACTGCCGCCATGCTGGTTAGGAGTTTAAGCTCGGGAGACTGGCTTCAGATGATAGTTTTGCCACTTATAGTGATGTGACCTAGGGCAAATTACACAAACTATGTCTCATTTTCACCATGTTGTAAAGGGAGAATAATAAATAACAACATCTACATTGTGAGAAAATTGTGTGGATTAAATGAGATAATGCAGGTACAGGACTTGGCACTGTGTTCTTCCAGAAATAAATGCCCTCAAACAACTATTTTTATTATTAATAGCAGGAGAATGGAACCCATCATCTTCATTTAGTCATTAAATAAATCAAGTTGGATTGTTACCATTTAATTTTATTTTTGAAATAACGTTTTGTCTGTATTTTATTACATGAGTGATACACAGGCATTATAATTACAAATTATAATTTCACGTAAGCAAGAAGAAAAATCAAAGTCTTACCATCCAGGGAAGACATTTATAATGAAAACAACAACAGCAACAACAACACACACACACTTTTTTCTCCATGCAGATATGTGCCTCTGTTTTGCATAAATAATCCCATTTAAACCAAAGTGGGATTAAAAACTCTATACATATTTGTCAAAAGCACATGCACTGGAGCAAAACTGCCCTGATTTAATTCCACTCAGTAGACTACATAACCTTGGGAAAATTATTGACCTCTTTTATTTGTTGGTTTCTTCATCTGTAAAGGGAGAATAACTAGAGGATGTCCCCCAAAGTGTTGTGAGGGTTAAGTAAGAATTTATGTAAAGCATAGTGCTCTTTATTATAGAAATCCCTGTGTAGGATGTATCTTTTAAGGATCCCATTTTAAAGGCCTTTTTAAGGGTAAAACATCAGGATCTAGTGTGGATCTATTCCCATTACTATCAATACTTCTCTCTCTCTCTAGGCATTTAATATTTCACATGACCAGTGTTGAAATTCCTCTGACTTATAGGTGATTTATAAATGGAAAAGTCTAAATCAGTTGAGCTACTGTAAGTACCTACAGTAAGATTATTTTTCCCAATAAGATTTAATCAGGTTGGAAGTAGTAACTGTGTCTTATACTTCTTCATATTCCCCATGTATCTACAAACTGTGCTTTGAATGTTAAAAATGTGATGATTTTTGAAAGAGTAATTGAAAAGTCCATGAAGTAACATTCATCAACTGAGAAAAAGTTTACTCAGTATTCTGAGTTGCTTGTATTTTCTTACTTTAGGAAGAGGCAATTGAATGTGTTGATAAAAATTTTTTTATATAACATTGCTTGAGCCGTATTAGAAATTTTTTTGGCTTTGCTTTCAAGTCCTTAAGCATTAAATATCTTTTCTTCAAGTTGGCATTTGCTGTTTGCTATTTGTCTGTACAAAGTGTAAGGCAAAAGATGAAAGTGATGCTCTAAAAAACTGAAATCTCTCTAAAGACGATTGCAACAAAAATTATCCATTGCAACTTTATAATTAAAGTCCTCGATGGAATGCACATGTTGAATGAGTTTTTTGAAGAAGTCCCCCTTTCTGCCTTCTCCCTTTAAAAAGATTAATTCATTTAACTGAAACCAACCAGAGGAAGGAAACAGTATGCAGGCTTGAAATTTCGTTTGGAAGCAATTAAGTTCTGTCTTTCCCCAAATATAGATTGTGCAATTAATAGGGAACTTGGCTAGAACAAGACTGTTGACAAAATGTAGCTAGAAGATTTGAGCTAGTTTTAGTTATTATGCTGTTTGTACTTAATAACATTTAACATGAACGTTTACTTACATGGAAGTTATTCTTTTAAGATATAATGAAGAAGTAGTTGGCATATGTTTTGAGAAAATATCTAGTTTTCAGTAAAAAACCCCCTACACTCAAAAGAGATAAATATCTTCATTGACTTTAAGTTGGGGGAAATTGTCTTAGGATATATAACACTCACTTAAAAGATTCATTACATGTAAAACTTATTCTGAAGAAGTAAAAATTCTCATCTATAAAACATTTTAATATTTTTTTTGCTTTCAAATATATCTAGTCAGTGAACATCTAATAAAATTTTGTCTGGTAGAGAAAATTAAGGGAATTGCTTTAATAAATAAAAAAGATTTTTAATTAACATTGTCAGTAAAAGAGGTCCTTCTAAAGTCCTTGAAAATACTTAAAAACAGCTTCCTCTCTTCAATAGATTTTTTTCAATTACAATCTTTCTCTCAATATTTTTCCCTTCATAGGTAGTAAAAAGATAGTTTGAGTTCTGTCCTTGTTAAGTATCACAGATTTCTAGCAAGTGGGGTAGGAAGAAATGAGATATTAAACACCTAAAGAACTTTGCTGTAACACTTCAGTATGTCCTTCCCATGAGTGGCTGTGTCAACCAAATCAAAGAGAGTCTGTGTTTTATCTCTGAATCTTGCTTCACTGTACTTGGAGCTCATGGTTCCCTCATGTCCTGGCTTCTTCTGAAGATCCCGAGAGCTCTGGAACTCCCAGTGGATCTGCTTCACTGGGGCCCTGGTCTGTGCTCTGGACCCATTAGATGGAGCCAACCTGGGATCTAAGCAGATAACTATGGGGTCCCCCTAGCACTGGCAGCCCTGTTCTTGACACCTCCAACAAACAGAAGGGCAGAGGGTGCTGTTTTCCTGCCACTGACATGAGTGGTTTAGGAACCCAGGCAAGTCTGGATGGGGGAGTAAGGCCAGTAGGGGGCATCATAACTGCCTCCCTCTATTCCCTTCTGTTTAGTATTTGCTAGGGCTGTGTGTGTGTGTGTGTGTGTGTGTGTGTGTGTGTAACATCCATCAAAAAAACCCATATACCTGGCTCATAATCACAAAAAATAACAAAATAATACATTTACAAGGATTATAATAAAATAAAGATACTGCCCAGCCCCTCCTCACGCCATCCCACCTCCCTTTTCTAATCCCTTACCTCGGAAGTAACTACTTAGAAATCTTTCAATTTTTTATTTGGTATTTACTTTCTATTTCTAAATAATAGCTACAGATATTTCTTGATTTCCTATTTTAGATATTATCTGTTGACTGTCTACAGATCTTTCAAATATAATTATATCACACGTATATACACATGTAAATATTCTTCATAGCTGAGCCATGTAATGTACTGATTAATTTCCTTCCATAATTTTCTTCCCTTGATGTTAATATTGTCTCAGTTTATTTTTTAATGAACCTCTGGTAGTTCCTAACACATATTTGGCAAGTGCTACATGCCTAGTATTGTTGTAAATGATTTATAGGTAAGAAGTTAGGGGATGGGAGGTGGGGCGTAAAAAGACAAAGTTCAGGTTCCTTGCTTTGTCGCAGTAGATCTGGCCCCCGGCTCTCCCCCCAGCTTCATTCCTTGTCTTTGTCTTCCCCTTATTTTACATTCTAGCCCTTCTTGACTCATTTTAGATCCCAGAATTTACCAAGCTCGCTCTTCTTCCCTGGCCTTTCCACCAGCCTCTGGCTATCTGAGTCACTCTTCTGTCCCTGTTATTTGCCTCTTATTCATCCTCAGGGGACAATCTTCCATGACCGCTAAAAAATGTTAGTGTGTCCTGCAATGTATTGCTGTAGTACTGTGTTCTTCTCACTCACCACTCTTCATGTTTATTTTATTACTTGGTTGACATCTGTTTTTCTCTCTGAACCATAAACTCTGTGAAGGCGGGTCTGGGTGGTCTTGTTCCCCGAAGGGGTCCCAACATTTGGTATCTAAATTTTTGGCTGTTTATAATTTTAGCTATTATGTGATGGGGCCTCTAAGGAGAATGACAGGAATGCAAATGCACACGAAAACATTGCAGTGATTCAGGCTGAGAAAATCCTGTGTAAGGGTAATGAATTGTTTACTCACATGAAGTAATTTTGTTTCTCCTTTATAAGTTGCCTAACCTTAAACTGGCTAAGACTCATTATAACTACAAAATAAGAGGTGATGTGGCTTTAGACCTTGGGCAACCTGGGTCTGAGAATCCAGTTCTTATTCAGATTTTGCAAATGATCCTAGGAAGCCTTGAAGAACTCAGTTAACATCTTGGAGTGTCAGCACAGCTGGCCATGGATTCTCTAAACTTCCATCTACCATACGCACTGGAGGGGTAGGCCATGCCAAAAGCTGTGGTTCTCTGAGCAGTAAACCCAGAGAAACCAGTTGGGGCTGTGCCTTCATGGAGACTCCAGTCTGGGAAGGAAGACAGGTAATCTGCAGCTAAACACATACATAAATATGTACTTGGAGATTGAAAACGTGATGTCAAACCAGAGACCAAATGGTGATGGAGAATAAAGAGGGAGCTCTACATACGTGGTCAGGGAAGGAGGACCTGAGGATGTATCACTGAAGTAAAAAGGGAGGGACAACTGAGGGAAAGCAAGTTCAAAGTCTCTAGGACAGGTGGCCATTAAGGTTCTGTCTCGAAGACAGCATGGTTATGTCTAGGACCCAAAAGGAGTCCACTGTGGCTGGAAGAGGGGGGATGCAAAGGAGGGGCTCAAAATTAAGTTTGAGAGCCTCATTATTTGGGATTGTGAAGTCAGTGATACTCCATTTGTGGTCTGCATATGGGTTGCTGGTCAGCAAACTATTGGCTATCTGTCTGTGATAAGAGAAAGACATAATCAACCATGTCAGACAACTTTGTGCAGACATAAATCAACTATGTCACCTAGAACATCTTTTAGGTATGCTTATATACACACACGTAACGAAGGCGTTCTCAGTGATGAAGGAGTGGGAAGTTTTACATTGCCGTTCTGATGTAAATTCCTTACCTTGTTGCAGACCAACACTTTGAGCATACGATGGGCAAACACTGAAGGATTTTCAGTGCACGTGAATGTGTATTTGGTGGTGAAGGAGCTGGTGGGAGGATGTTATGGTGTGACTGAATTCACTTTTCAAAATGATTTCTGTGACTACAGAATATAGTGTGGAGTGAGAAGAGGCGGGCGAAGAGATGAGTCAGGACCAGCAGTCTAGGGAAGAGATGGCAATGGCCTGGACCAAGATGGCCGCAACGGAGGTGGAGGATTAGTGGGGCAGATCATGATCTTTTTGGAGATAGAATGGATAGAATTTTCTTGTGGATTGGAGAATGGGGAGTTAAGAGGGCCATTCGCACTCAACCTCCAGGTTTCTGCCCTGAACAACCTTTTGAATATTCATGCCATTGATTGAGATGGTAACAGTGGAGGACGAATGAGTTTAGAATTGGGGAGGTGCGGTATGCCTGGATATTAATAATAGTAGTTATAATAGTGGATTTTAAAAAAACAGGAGCCTGTATGAAATCTTCAAATTAATAAATAATAGCACAGCCCATATTTTTTCTCATAAAATGCTTCTTTTGAGTTTTTGCACCCTCGGCAGTGAAAGCATGGAGTCCTAACCACTGGATTGCCAGGGAATTCCCATAAAATGCTTCTTTTGAGAGCAAAGAAAAGAAAGATAAAAAGTTGTGTTGAGGTATAGATGTTGGGAGGGGTTAGACTCATTCATCAGCTGAGGGATCTTTTCATCAGAAGTGATTTAGGTATATTACTAAGCCAAGTTTTATAGCTATCATGATCTTGAAGAGTGCTTCTGAATGGTTGAAATTATAAATGTTATATACACAAATACCAAGGGTACGTCCAGGGTGAGGAGTAAGTTTCATCTTAAATGTCAACTCTGATTAATTTTTAGTGAATGCTCAGAGAGCTCTTTTGGAGGCTACATCTGGATTGAGTGAAAAGTCTGCTGTCATCGATTTTTTAGTGTGTACCTTGGATGCAAGGGGAACTGTGGCAGCAAGCAGGCCAGGTTTTGCTGACCCTCTGCATCTTTCAGGTATAGAAGGTGAATTGGATAAATGTCTCAACATGTGTGACACTAGATACATCATTCCAAAAACTGCAAAATGGAACAAGCACTAAACTTTGAAGGGAACTGTCTGTGTGATTAAAACTTGGAATGGATTCCAAGAGCCGGAGTACAATGTTGTAATTGTTCCTTCCTTTGACCATGATATTGGAACCAAAGCTGGCTGTTAATAACTAAAATGCTCTCTGGGATGTCAATGCAATTTTGCTCTGGGATCCATTAGGGATAGGAAAACAGCATGATAAAGACTGGGCAAATTCCACAGGTCTGCCTGGGCTAATTGCTATGGAGTCCAATTATATGGCTGCACCTGGTGATATGGTGGACCATTCTCAATTTCACCCATTTTATTTTATGCACAAAGACTGTTTCGCTTTCTCTTTACTCATTTTAATTTAATTTGGCTCTGTCATCCCTTCCACTACCTCTGAACTTTTCCCAGCAAATGGAGGCCTTTTCTTCCCTGCCCAAAAGAAGATTCTGGTGACCGTGTAAAGTATTTTGGGTTGCCAAGGAAACTGAAGACTAGTTTGGATTCACCAGAGAGTGGCAACATTTTGATGGAACATTGGGAAGGGTGCTGCCAGCCTCTGCTAAGGTTGTGGAGACAGGAAGGTTGATGTATGGTATTAGAGATGACTATCCAAGGAGTCTGCCATGATTTCATGAATAATAATGATAATGAAGCAGAAGGGTAATAATGATTTGAGGAAGTTGATTAAGCAAGTCACATCAGTTTTATGGCCAGAATTCATGAACAGCTTCCTTTTCTAGTGGAAGAGAAGACAGTGGTGATTTTTATAACTTAGATACATTTGTCAAGGTGCTACCAAATCCACTGCTTAACAAGAGAAAGAATAGGTCAAATTCAAAAGAATTACTTTTAATTTACCCTGAGATGTTTGCTGTGGGTGTGAAAATGAATTGAGATAGCATGTGAATGCCTGTTCATTTGTTAATATTTGGGTAGACTCATAGAAAGACTTGGAGATGTTTGAGGTCATCTAATCTACATGGTTTCAAACACTTTATTCTTTATAATAGCAAAACTTTAAAAAAATAAAATTTTTTATTCAACTTTAAAATAAAACAGTTAAGGACCTGTTTTGTTCTATCTGCCAGAAACCCAAATTGAATCCAACCTCTTTTGTAACTGGATACTGTCTAGGATAGCCCCATCCGCCAGAGGGCAGACAGCAGAAGTAAGAAGAACTACAATCCTGCAGGCTGTGGAACAAAAACCACATTCACAGAAAGATAGGCAAGATGAAAAGGCAGAGGGCTATGTACCAGATGAAGGAACAAGATAAGACCCCAGAAAAACAACTGGATGAAGTGGAGATAGGAAACCTTCCAGAAAAAGAATTCAGAATAACGATAGTGAAGATGATCCAGGACCTCGGAAAAAGAATGGAGGCAAAGATCGAGAAGATGCAAGAAATGATTAACACAGACCTAGAAGAATTAAAGAACAAACAAACAGAGGTGAACAGTACAATAACTGAAATGAAAAATACACTACAAGGAATCAATAACAGAATAACTGAGGCAGAACAGATAAATGACCTGGAAGACAGAATGGTGGAATTCACTGCTGCGGAACAGAATAAAGAAAAAAGAATGAAAAGAAATGAAGGCAGCCTAAGAGACCTCTGGGACAACATTAAAAGTAACAACATTCGCATTATATGGGTCCCAGAAGGAGAAGAGAGAGAGAAAGGACCTGAGAAAATATTTGAAGAGATTATAATCGAAAACTTCCCTAACATGGGAAAAGAAATAGCCACCCAAGTCCAGGAAGCGCAGAGAGTCCCACACAGGATAAACCCAAAGAGAAACATGCCGAGACACATAGTAATCAAATTGACAAAAATTAAAGACAAAGAAAAATTGTTGAAAGCAGCAAGGGAAAAACGACAAATAACGTATAAGGAAACTCCCATAAGGTTAACAGCTGCTTTCTCAGCAGAAACTCTACAAGCCAGAAGGGAGTGGCATGATATGCTTGAAGTGCTGAAAGGGAAGAACCTACAACCAAGATTACTCTACCTGGCAAGGATCTCATTCAGATTTGATGGAGAAATCAAAAGCTTTACAGACAAACAAAAGCTAAGAGAATTCAGCACCACCAAACCAGCTCTACAACAAATGCTAAAGGAACTTCTCTAAGTGGGAAACACAAGAGAAGAAAAGGACCTACAAAAACAAACGCAAAACAATTAAGAAAATGGTCATAGGAACATACATATCGATAATTACCTTAAACGTGAATGGATTAAATACTCCAACCAAAAGACACAGGCTTGCTGAATGGATACAAAAACAAGACCCATCTATATGCTGTCTACAAGAGACCCACTTCAGACCTAGGGACACATACAGACTGAAAGTGAGGGGATGGAAAAAGACATTCCATGGAAATGGAAATGAAAAGAAAGCTGGAGTAGCAATACTCACATCAGATAAAACAGACTTTAAAATAAAGAATGTTACAAGAGACAAGGAAGGACACTACATAATGATCAAGGGATCAATCCAAGAAGAAGATATAACGATTATAAATATATATGCACCCACATAGGAGCACCTCAATACATAAGGCAGCTGCTAACAGCTATAAAAGAGGAAATCGACAGTAACACAATAATGGGGGACTTTAACACCTCACTTACACCAATGGACAGATCATGCAAACAGAAAATTAATAAGGAAACACAAGCTTTAAATGACAAAATAGACCAGATTTAATTGATATTTACAGGACATTCCATCCAAAAACAGCAGATTACACTTTCTTCTCAAGTGTGCACGGAACATTCTCCAGGATAGATCACGTCTTGGGTCACAAATCAAGCCTCAGTAAATTTAAGAAAACTGAAATCATATCAAGCATCTTTTCTGACCACAGCGCGATGAGGTTAGACATCAATTACAGGGGAAGAAACGTAAAAAACACAAACACATGGAGGCTAAATAATACATTACTAAATAACCAAGAGATCACTAAAGAAGTCAAAGAGGAAATCACAAAATACCTAGAGACAAATGATAATGAAAACATGATGATCCAAAACCTATGGGATGCAGCAAAAGCAGTTCTAAGAGGGAAGTTTATAGCTATACAAGCTTACCTCATGAAACAAGAAAAATCTCATATAAACAATCCAACCTTACACCTAAAGGAACTAGAGAAAGAAGAACAAACAGAACCCAAAGTTAGCAGATGGAAAGAGATCATAAAGATCAGAGCAGAAATAAATGAAATAGAAACAAAACAATATCACAGATCAATAAAACTAAAAGCTGGTTCTTTGAGAAGATAAACAAAATTGATAAACCATTAGCCCGACTCATCAAGTAAAAGGGGGAGAGGACTCAAATCAATAAAATCAGAAATGAAAAAGGAGAAGTTACAACAGACACCGCAGAAATACAAAGCATCCTAAGAGACTACTACAAGCAACTGTATGCCAATAAAATGGACAACCTGGAAGAAATGGACAAATTCTTAGAAAGGTATAACCTTCCAAGACTGAACCAGGAAGAAGTAGAAAATATGAACAGACCAATCACAAGTAATGAAATTGAAACTGTGGTTAAAAATCTTCCAAGAAACAAAAGTCCAGGACCAGATGGCTTCACAGGTGAATTCTATCAAACATTTAGAGAAGAGCTAACACCCATCCTTCTCAAACTCTCCCAAAAAATTGCAGAGGAAGGAACACTCCCAAACTCATTCTATGAGGCCACCATCACCCTGATACCAAAACCAGACAAAGATACTACAGAAAAAGAAAATTACAGACCGATATCACTGATGAATATAGATGCAAAAATCCTCAACAAAATACTAGCAAGCAGAATTCAACAACACATTAAAAGGATCATACACCATGATCAAGTGGGATTTACCCCAGAGATGCAAGGATTCTTCAATATATGCAAATCAATCAATGTGATACACCATATTAACAAATTGAAGAATAAAAACCATATGATCATCTCAATAGATGCAGAAAAAGCTTTTGACAAAATTCAATACCCATTTATGATAAAAACTCTCCAGAAAGTGGGCATAGAGGGAACCTACCTCAACATAATAAAGGCCATATACGACAAACCCACAGCCAACATCATTCTCAATGGTCAAAAACTGAAACTATTTCCTCTAAGATCAGGAACAAGACAAGGATGTCCACTCTCGCCACTGTTGTTCAACATAGTTTTGGAAGTCCTATCCATGGCAATCAGAGAAGAAAAAGAAATAAAAGGAATCCAAATTGGAAAAGAAGAAGTAAAACTGTCACTGTTTGCAGATGACATGATACTATACATAGAGAATCCTGAAGTTGCCACCAGAAAACTATAGAGCTAATCAATGAATTTGGTAATGTTGCACGATACAAAATTAATGCACAGAAATCTCTTGCATTCCTATACGCTAATGATGAAAAATCTGAAAGAGAAATTAGGAAACACTCCCACTTACCATTGCAAGAAAAAGAATAAAATACCCAGGAATAAACCTACCTAGGGAGACAAAAGACCTGTATGTAGAAAACTATAAGACACTGATGAAAGAAATTAAAGATGATAGCAACAGATGGGGAGATATAGCATGTTCTTGGATTGGAAGAATGAATATTGTGAAAATGACTATACTAGCCAAAGCAATCTACAGATTCATTGCAATCCCTATCAAATTACCAATGGCATTTTTTGCAGAACTAGAACCAAAAATCTTAAAATTTGTATGGAGACACAAAAGACCCCAAATAGCCAAAGCATTTGAGGGAAAAAAACAGCTGGAAGAATCAGACTCCCTGAGTTCAGACTATACTACAAAGCTACAGTAATCAAGACAGTATGGTACTGGCACAAAAACAGAAATATAGATCAATGGAACAGGATAGAAAGCCCAGAGATAAACCCACACACCTGTGGTCAACTAATCTATGACAAAGGAGGCAAGGATATACAATGGAGAAAAGGCAGTCTCTTCCATAAATGGTGCTGGGAAAACTGGACAGCTACATGTAAAAGAATGAAATTAGAACACCTCCTAACACCATACACAAAAACTCAAAATGGATTAGAGACCTAAATGTAAGACCGGGCACCATAAACCTCTTAGAGGAAAACATAGGAAGAACACTCTTTGACATAAATCACAGCAAGATGTTTTCTGACCCACCTCCTAGAGTAATGGAAATAAAAACAAAAGTAAACAAATGGGACCTAATGAAATTTAAAAGCTTTTGCAAAGCAAAGGAAACTATAAACAAGACAAATAGACAACCCTTAGAATGGGAAAAAATATTTGCAAATGAATCAACGGACAAAGGATTAATCTCCAAAATATGTAAACAGCTCATGCAACTCAATATTAAAAAAACAAACAACCCAATCCAAAAATGGGCAGAACACCTAAATAGACATTTCTCCAAAGAGGACATACAGATGATCAAGAAGCACATGAAAAGCTGCTCAGCATCACTAATTATAAGAGAAATGCCAATCAAAACTACAATGAGGTATCACCTCACACCAGTTAGAATGGGCATCGTCAGAAAATCTGCAAAGAACAAATGCTGGAGAGGGTGTGGAGAAAAGGGGACCCTCTTGCACTGTTGGTGGGAATGTAAATTGATATAACCACTATGGCGAACAGTATGGAGGTTCCTTAAAAACCTAATAATAGAATTACCATATGACCCAGCAATCCCACTACTGGGCATATACCCTGAGAAAACCATAATTCAAAAAGACACATGCACCCCACTGTTCATTGTACCACTATTTACAATAGCTAGGTCATGGAAGCAACCTAAATGCCTGACAGACGAATGGATAAAGAAGTTGTGGTACATATATACAATGGAATATTACTCAGCCATAAAAAGGAATGAAATTGGGTCATTTGTAGAGACGTGGATGAATCTAGAGACTGTCATACAGAGTGAAATAAGTCAGAAAGAGAAAAACAAATGTCGCATATTAACGCATATATGTGGAACCTAGAAAAATGATACACATGAACTGGTTTGCCGGGCAGAAATTGAGGCACAGATGCAGAGAACAAACGTATGAACACCAAGGGGGAAAGTGGTGGGGGGTTGGAGGTGGTGGTGTGATGAATTGGGCTATTGGGGTTGACATGTATACACTGATGTGTATAAAATTGATGACTAATAAGAACCTGCTGTATAAAAAAATAAATAAAATTAAATTAAAAAAAAATAAAACAGTTAAAAGCAAAACTCATTGCATAGGAGAAGGAGTGGAGAGTTGAGAGCATGACTCACTTGGGTTTGTGCGTTTCTCACTCACCTGGTTTTTCCATGAGACACCACTGTCCTAAGGACTCAGTTTGAAAACCACTAATCGAATGCAGTCTCCTCATTTTATAAACAGGGGATAAGATGACTTACCCAGAACCATGCAATTAGTTCCCGGGTGGACCAGCTCCCTGTAAATATGATCTTTCTATTACATCATACTTGGAGTGTCAATGATGACCCTGAGCTTCCCTCTAACCCTTCCTATTGCTCCTGTCATCAGGGTTCTATTTATAATCTTCTTCTTCCCATGTTATTTAATAGACTTCATCCCCATCACTGCAGTTCTCATAACAGCTTAAAGAAAAACGTATCTGACTCCACATACCCATGAGGGTGCAGTGGGGAACATCGGATATGACTTCCTCAGCGGCTGCTGCTTCCAAACATGCCCTGTGAGCAGGGGTCCCAGTCCATGACAAGTACTCGTTGGGTGGTGGGGCAGGGAAGTGGAATCTGTCTTGTCATCTTGTATTGTACTCCCCTGCTGTGTGACAGAATAGAGTAATGAGAAACTCTCTGCAGGTCTTGGGTGGTTTGAATGCTGCTGTCTTTCTCAGAACTGACATTGTGTCTGGCCTCTGATAAATGATAAATTCTCATGTCCTGTTTTGTGAGATTTTTAATCATGTGCAGTTAATAGGCAGACTGTTACAAAGCATAATAGTATCTATCACCTGAATAAAATAAGAAGTGTTAATTTTATATGGACTTGTATTTCTAAGGATCATCGATTTTTGGAGGTAGGTATGATCTTCGAGAATTTGTCATCCATTTTTTTCTCTTATAATAAGGAAGCTTATGCTCTGAGTGGTGAAGAACTGTGTCTGTGATGAGTCAGCTAGTTCGAGGTGTAAACTCAGTCCTCCTCGCTCAAGACCCATTGTTCATCCCACTCTTTGGTTAGATCTGATTGAAAAAATATGCATTGTGCGTCCTCTAGTGTAAAATATCTGTGTGAGAGAGAGAGATTTTCCTATTTCTTTTATGGGGAGGGGTAGACAATAAAGACCCTCTAAGAGCTGAAGTCTTTACCTCATTTACAGGAGATCTGCTTTCTAAAAACATTGTTTGCCAGCCCCTTTGTTTTTTTTGTTTTTTGTTTTTTTTTTGTCTGAGAGAAGAGACAGTGTTTCATGCTAGGAGTTTAGGCATCATCAGTGGTCCTGGATATAATTTTTAGATTAATGACTGCATCCTTGCTTATACATTGAATAAGATACAGGTTGATTCATTGGTTCAAATACTGTCAAGGCCATAGGTTGGAACTCCTTTGAGCTAATTTGCTAAGACCAGACCTGTGGCCCCAGATCTCACCATCAAATACGGGCAGCCATCCTGCACATACGGGACAATAGATCTGTACAAGTCTAATCATCTCTCTTGGAGAGATGAAATAACCTTATAGGACAATGACGAGAGGGAGGAGCCTTCATTGTATTAGCTTCATCCTTAAAGAGTAAATTATTGTTATTTTTCCTATCTTTGAAAGCAGTCTGTTAGAGATTTAAGAGTTTGGGCTCTGGAGCTAGACTTCCTGGGTCTGAATTCCAAGCCTGCTTTTTACTGCCTGTATGACCTTCGTTGACTTAGTTAACCTCGTGCTGAATTTTTTGCCTCTGTCGAGTAAGTTAATAAGAGTGAACACCTCAGAGTGTTCTGAAGATTAAATGTGTAAATACATGCAGCTGCTAGAATAGCCTGGCATATAGTAAGCACTTAATAAATATTACCTATCATATGGATTAAAGGCACCCTCTAAACTCAGATACACATCAAACTTCTAATTGTTTGAAACTGGATATGATAAGTATTTGTTGTTTGAAGCAGCTACATTTTGGAATAATTTGTTATGCAACCATAGATAACCACACACTAACCATGATTAAAAGTCACCACTGATATGGAGATAGTCTAGACAGAGCACATCTGATGTCAAATTCTTGTTTTTTCATGTACTTATTCAATATGGATTTACTCTGTGCTAGGCTTTTTGGACACAAAAGTTAACTTTTAAAAAAGACACTGTCCTTCTTGGAAGAAACAAGCTTGAAAAATTTGTGGCAGACCTGTTTATTCAACTTCACTAATTTATTTTAAACTATGATTTGTTAACTGTTTAATTTGAATAATTTATTAAATATATAATTAAATATCTTTGCTCTGTTAAACAAACAAAAACCCTCTTCTAATTGTTTTAGTGGATTCCAGCAGCCATCTCACTTTCTATAATCAGGAAGCTTTTAGACATTGCCAAGCACTGGTAGCCTCTTCTGGGCAGGCTATGCTTGTTTGAGACCAGAGTTGTTGGAAGGTCTATTTTCTGTGACTTTATTCATTTGGTGTACATTCTTGAGTGTGATTAACGTGGCACACCCTGAGTCAGGTGAACCGGGGGTTGGGGGAGAGTGGGATTGGGGGGGTGAGGAGGGGAAGGACAAAAACCTGAGTGAGATATAGTTTCAGCCCTCAGAGGGCTGGGCGGTGAGAGGTGGGGTAGCGTGGGGATGAAAATAAACACGGAATGGTCTTGCCTTCAAAGAGCTCACTGTCTTGAGAGAGATGATCCGTAAACAAGTAGTGACAAAGCAGTGAGAGGCCTGCAAAGTGCTAAGGGGGCACAGAAGAGGAAATGACTAAGACAGCCTAAGGGGACTGAGGAAGGCTTTAGACAGGAAATGACATACAAAGTGGGTCAAAGGATGAATCACTGTCTAATAGAAGAGAGAGGGTGAGTTTTAAGGCAGGGGAAACTGCATGTGCTAAGGCACGGAGGCAAGACTCACAACAAAGGTAGTCAATATTAAGGCACTACCCAACTTCAATGACACGTCATTGCCCAAGCTCTTTAGCTCAGCTGGCAGAGTCTGGTGTGAGGCAGTCCGTGCCCACCTTCCCAAGTCGTTTTTGCTTCATAACCACTAACCACACTAGCCCCCCCCCCCTTTTCTTTTTAAATTTTTATTGGAGTATAGTTGATTTACAATGTTGTGTTAGTTTCAGGTGTACAGCAAAGTGAATCAGTTATACATATACATATATCCACTCTTTTTTAGATTCTTTTCCCATATAGGCTATAACAGAGTACTGAGTAGAGTTCCCTGTGCTATAAGTAAGTCCTTACTAGTTACCTATTTTATATATAGTAGTGTGTCTGTGTCAATCCCAATCTCCCAATTTATCCCTCCCCCGCACCCTTACCCCCTGGTAACCGTAAGTTTGTTTTCTACATCTGTAACTCTATTTCTGATTTGTAGATAAGTTTATTTGTACCCCGTTTTTTAGATTCCACATATAAGTGATATCATATGATATTTGTCTTTCTGTGTCTGACTCACTTCACTCAGTATGACAATCTCTAAGTCCATTCATGTTGCTGCAAATGGCATTATTTTGTTCTTTCTTATGGCTGAGTAATATCTCACTGTATATCTACACCATATCTTCTTTATCCATGCCTCTGTCAATGGACATTTAGGTTGCTTCCATGTCCTGGCTATTATAAATAGTGCTGCAATTAACACTGGGGTGCATGTCCCTGGATCATCATAAGCATGATCACTTCAGAGCCGCTGTCACTATCCCTTGTAGTTTCTCTATACTTCACCTACACCTTTGTAGATAGTCTATTAATCTCTCTTTTTCTATGCCAATCTGTTTCTTGCCTGGATCTGGAGGGATAGGAGAGGGCTGGGGACCAAGTTAGGAAAGGCCTTGCATGCATGTAAAGATCTCAGACCATGTTCATTTGGAAATGGAGAACTGTGAAAGATCTTTATGCAGGGGTATGACATAACCCAAAGAGTGGGGTAAACACATGGGGTCAATGTAGATCACATTCTTTAAACTTTTGATAGTGCACTCCATTGGTGAAAAATGAGGACTTCCCTGGTGGCACAGTGGTTAAGAATCCGCCTGCCAGTGCAGGGGACACGGGTTCGAGCCCTGGTCTCGGAAGATCCCACATGCTGCGGAGCAACTAAGCCCACGAGCCACAGCTACTGAGCCCACGTGTCACAACTTCTGAAGCCTCTGTGCCTAGAGCCTGTGCTCCACAACAAGAGAAGTCACCACGGTGACAAACCCGCGCACCGCAACGAAGAGTAGCCCCCACTCGCCGCAAGTAGGGAAAGCCTGTGCGCAGCAACGAAGACACAATGCAGCCAAAAATAAATAAATAAATAAAATAATAATAATTAAAAAACAATGAGCATGTCCTCCGAACATATGCATATCTGTTTATTGGCAAGTTATATCCATGCATTGTTTTTTTTATTGAAATATAGTTAATTTACCATATTGTGTTAGTTTCAGGTGTACAGCAAAGTGATTCAGTTAAATATATGTATATATGTTTCAGATTATTTTCCATTAAATGTGATTATAGGATATTGAATATAGTTCCCTGTGCTATACAGTAAATCCTTGTTGTTTATCTATTTTATGTATAGTAGTTTGTGTCTGTTAATCCCATACTCCTAATTTATCCGTGCCACCTCCCTTTCCCATTTGGTAACCTTAGGTTTGTTTTCTACGTCCGTGAGTCTGTTTCTGTTGTGTGTGTGTGTGTGTATTTTTTTTTTTTTAAAGATTTTTTTGATGTGGACCCTTTTCAAAGTCTTTATTGAATTTGTTACAATATTGCTTCTGTTTCATGTTTTGGTGTTTTGGCCATGAGGCATGTGGGATCTTAGCTCCCCAACCAGGGATTGAACCTGCACCCCCTGCATTGGAAGGCGAAGTCTTAACCACTGGACTGTCAGGGAAGTCCCAGTTTGCTTTATATTATTTTTTAGATTCTATATAAGCGATATCATGTAATATTTGTTTTTGTGTGACTTCACTTAGTATGATAATCTCTAGGTCCATCCGTGTTGCTGCCATGCATTCTTGTACTAACAACTTTTGCATAGTGTAAAATATAAAAGTAGATATTAAAAGGAACAAGATAAACTATATTTAAAATATTTCAAGTTGATTTTCAATTTTTCTGTCACTAAAAACCATGCTATCCGTGTTCCGATTGCTTCGTCTTTTAAGGGTCTTGCTAAAATTATAGCTAGTATTTCATTATACACTTAGAGTGTCCTTCATTGTAAAGGAGGGTGCATATAAATCCATATTCCAGATAATCTTCTTGATAACTTCAGTTGGGTAGAGATAGGCTAATCTCTTGTCAGATCTAGTTATGTTATAATTGTTTTGGATATGTAGTATGGTGACAAAGTGTTTCTACCAAGTGTAATTTGCTAATTTTCTTATTGTTTTCCATATTTCTAGCAAAGAAAGCAAAGAAATTATAATAATAACAATTATTAAACACATAATTTGGCCCACATTATTGAATACAGACTAAGAATAAGGAGTTTATGTACCATTTTAAACTCATACTAAAAAAAAAGACCAGGAGCTTTTGATACATGATCTAAATAAAACTTCAGAACAATCATGCAAAATCAGCATTATTTTTAGCTTTTTATAATGAGGAAACTTTTTACAAACATGGAAAGATCAAGGAACTTGCCCAGTAGCTACTAAGTGTCAGAGAAAGCTTCAATTTAAACTCTGGTCTATCTGTGCCTGGAGAACTTGCCCCTAACCTACCTATAAAAAGCTGATAAAGAAAAGGGAAATTTGGGATGCTTTAATCAGATGGCCTTGATTTTCTCAATAAAATAGAAGAAGAGGCTTAGTGGACTTAAAAGGCTATGTTCAGATAAAACTGGTATGAAATGTGATTACCCAGCTTGAAGGCAGAGTACCTGAAAAGCTACTCTTCACTCTTCTCCACATTAAAACCAAGAATCTGATACTCTCCATACAGCAAATTCACTCTTATTCCATCCTGGTTTCCCTGTGGTTCCTTCTTCCCCAGCTGGAGGTACCTATACTTGGCACTTATAGTTAATGCTGTAAGTGAGTAAGGACTTGGCTGGGGAAAAGACAAAGAATGCATGCTTCCTTTACTTATTATTGTTGGTCTATTGTTCTTGGACCCAAGTTGCAAGATGTTGAGGTGCATGTCAAAAAATGTTAAGAGTTCTTAAGGAGGAAATGGCAGGAGGCCTCTCAAGGAAACACTTGAAAGAGAAGGCCACCATTAGAAGATACATAAACCTTGATGAGAAAGTCTATTTTGATAGCTGGGCAGGTGATGCCATTAGCATAGTTCCTATGGAGCTGTGGGCACCATCATGTCTGTAAAATCTCTTGAGTCTGACAAGTCCCTGTCTTCTTTTATAGAGCCCAGCACTCTGAGAGGTCATGATTATTGAAAAGGGTGCAGGGATGGGGGTTTGGGGGTGTCCTAGCACAGGTAATAAGAAGATAGCCTAGAGAGTAAGGGGGATGGAGAGTGAGATGTGAACTTGGATGAACTTCAGAAGGGCAACGATGGGGATGGGGAATAGACCAAGGAATCAACCAGAACGGAACAGGATAACCGCTGATTTGTACATGGAAAGAGCCCTTCTAATATCCTAGCTCTTTAAACACTGGGCTTTCTACATGCTGTTATGTGCACCTCCAGAGAAGGCGGGTGGAGAAACAAGTCACTTTGGCTCTTGATAAATACGTTTTTCAAAGATTATAGTCTAGGGTGGGAGAGAAAACAAACAGAATTTTGTGCCTGCAAAGTAATTCATAGTAATCCACTGGGATGCCACAGGAAATTCAAAAGCATTATGTTAAGTGCATGAAAAGGTAGCACTTTTTATATATTTTCCATTATTTCTGACTGATTAGGTCAAGCAGTTCCCATTGTTGAGTACTGGGCTTTTATTATGGCTTGGGCAATTTTGGAAGGTGTTAAGATTCTTTAATAAGCCCATAGAATATAGTGTTTCTACTGGGACATAAACTTGAGGGTCTACACACACAAAGGCACACTCCCTTGTAACTGACGACAAAGAGCCACTGCTGTCTTCCTGCAATGGGCCTCTCAATCTCCTGCTGGCAATAAATAGTGCATCACTCTGGGTCCTGCATTTGGGGGGCGGTGGGGGAGTAGATGGGGGAGAGGATGAAGTGGGTTAACTCATTAACCTTGAGTTGTTAAATGCTGTTGGAAAAACTCACTAAATCTTGAGACCTATCTGCTCTTTCCTACCCTCAGCCCTCACCAAAGCTAAGTATTCTTTCTATGTTTTTTTTTAAAGTATATATATTTTTTAAAGATTTTTTTTGATGTGGACCAGTTTTAAGGTCTTTATTGAATTTGTTACAATATTGCTTCTGTTTTATGTTTTGGTTTTTTGGCCGTGAGGCATGTGGGATCTTAGCTCCCCGACCAGGGATCAAACCCACACCCTCTGCATTGGAAGGCGAAGTCTCAACAACTGGACCACCAGGGAAATCCCTAAGTATTCTTTCTATTTAACACCTGTTGATTCCTTCTTCTGTTTCTTTGGCAGCCACTGTAATACGTGAGTTGTCAACTCAACAACGTACTCCTCACTTTTTCTTGTTCCTTCTTCCACCCCGTTCATCACACATTGCTGGCCTCCTTCTCTCATGGGAGATGACCTGCTCACCTGTTTTCTTGGGAAGACTTGTTTGAAATCACCTTATTTATTTCCTCCTCAAAGTCTTCTGCCTTCTCACTCTTCTATTCGGCATCTCTCCTCTTCCCTCTGCCTGGATTGGAGGTCACATCCATTGCTTATCCCAAACCCTTTCCCACTGACATCACTTCCTCTAGGTAGGTGTATGCTCACTTATCCCCTTTTACTCACAATATCTGTTTCCTCTTGAAATTTTAGTTCTCTTTCTCAAGATACCAGCTTGAACTCATAGCAGATGAACTAACCATGACTGCTAAAGTTTTCAAAAAGGATATATTTTATACTTATCCTTTCTACTTCATGATTTATGACTCTTTTAAGCCCTTTCCATTCTTTTAACACCACATGTTGAATGGTTGAAGGACAGAGGGATATTTAGTTTGGAGAAAGGACTCAAGTTTGCCATGTAGCTTGTGTTCACATACAGGGCTCTCAGATGAGGGACAGTTTACTTTTCTTATGAGCCTAAAATGGAGAATTTGAATCAACAAGTAAAAGCTACAGTGAGGTAAAATTTTAATACAAATCAGGGTGAATTTTATTATCACTGGAATTATCCAGAGATGAAATGGGTCGCTGTGGGTGACAGCAAGTTTCCTGCTGCTGGAGGTATTCAAATTCAAGTTAGGTTGTTGTAGAATCAATTCAAGCATCAAATGAGCTCTTAGACCAGGGTGCTTTTGAATCCTGAGATATTGTGATTGTCACACAGTCATTTCCAAGTTTTCACTCATTTGACTTGTTTGCAGCCTAAGCCATCACTGTGTTCATGTTATGTTTATCTTTTTGTTTTGCATATATATGAAAATAATAATGGTCATTGTGAAAATTTTAAAATAATACAAAGTGTAAAATGTCTGAGCCCTCCTCTTTCTTCCCTATTCCTTTTCACTCACCAAGTTTGGTAAGGATTGTTAGGTGCATATGTAAATATCTTTCTATTTAGCTGTATATGCATCTTTAATAAAATAGGCTTATACTATATCGAATGCTTTGCAACTTACTTTTTGTTCGTTGTGGAAAATGGTGGGCTGCCATCCAGGTCAGTATATAGTTCTCTGTCTCTGTTTTGATGGCTGCATAGAATTCAATAGTATAAATCAGGGGTCACAAACTTTTTCTTTTAAAGATTAGGGAGTAAATATTTTTATGTTGTCATCCCTTACAGTCTCTGTCCTAACTACTCAGCCCTGTCGTGTAGCACAGGGGTCCCCAACCCCCAGACCGCAGACCATTGCTTGTCTGTGGCCTGTTAGGAACTGGGCCGCACAGCAGGAGGTGAGCAGCCGGCGAGCGAGCGAAGCTTCATCTGCCGCTCCCCATCGCTCGTTCGTGTTACCGCCTGAACCATCCCCCCGCCCTGCCGTCCGTGGAAAAATTGTCTTCCACGAAACCAGTCCCTGGTGCCAGAAAGGTTGGGGACCGCTGGTGTAGCATGAAAGTAGCCACGGATAATACATAAATGAATGGATATGCCTGTGTTCCAATAAAACCTAACTTATTTACATTAAAATTTGAATATTGTATAATTTTTAAATGTCATGAAATATCATCCTTCTGATACTTTCAACCATTTAAGAATATAAAAGCCATTTTTCTTAGCTTGGGGCTGCATAAAAACAGGTATGGGCAAGATTTGGCCCATGGGCTGTAGTTTGCCAAACCCTGGTTTAAACTGTTAGGGAGGATTATTTATTCTTCACATTTGGTGTGCCCTTCCACTCTTATGCTAATGAGTGAGCTCAATTAGCATGAGAACTTGCCTTCTCCACCCCCTCATTAACGCTGCCCCAGGGGAGATGGAATGACTTGAAATGATTGGTGAGGTTACAGGAGAGAGTGAGCATGCCCTTTTCTCTTTTCTTTCTCTTTGGGAAGCAGCTGCCTGCAGGGCTCATATACTTTCAATGAGATTGTCTCCCTAGACCAGCGTTGCACGATGGGCAGTCTGTCTAATTCTGAGCCTTATTATGAGACAGTCCACTTGCCTTTCTTATTCAGATATAAACCACTTTATCCAATATCAGCTTCATCAATAATAAAGATGATATTTGGTCTCTAATCTGTTTTACCTCATTTGCCTTATTTTTCAATTGAATTAGGCATAGAATAGACATGCTGCTTATTGAATCATCTAATAGTGTCAACTTGGATTTACCATAATTTATTTAGCCATTCCACACCTTTTCATTCTTTTTTTTTTTTTTTTAAAGAAAGCTGCATTTAATTTTTATTTATTTATTCATGGCTGTGCTGGGTCTTCACCTCTGCGCGAGGGCCCCCTCCAGTTGTGACAAGCGGGGGCCACTCCTCATCGCGGTGCGCGGGCCCCTCACCATCGCGGCCTCTCTTGCTGCGGAGCACAGGCTCCAGACGCGCAGGCTCAGTAATTGTGGCTCACGGGCCTAGTTGCTCTGCGACACGTGGGATCTTCCCAGACCAGGGCCCGAACCCCTGTCCCCTGCATTGGCAGGCAGACTCTCAACCACTGTGCCACCAGGGAAGCCCCCCACACCTTTTCATTCTTAATATTGGGTTGGCCAAAAAGTGGCTTCGGTTTTTGAGTCAAAATAAAAGACACATTTTTCATTTTCACCAAGAACTTTATTGAACAGCGTATTCACTCTTTTTTAAAAAATTTAATTTAATTAATTTTTTTATACAGCAGGTTCTTATTAGTCATCAATTTTATACACATCAGTGTATACATGTCAATCCCAATCGCCCAATTCGGCACACCACCATCCCCACACCCCCATGGCTTTCCCCCCTTGGTGTCCATAGGTTTTTTCTCTACATCTGTGTCTCAACTTCTGCCCTGCAAACCGGTTCATCTGTACCATTTTTCTAGGTTCCACATACATGCATTAAAATATGATATTTGTTTCTCTCTTTCTGACTGACTTCACTCTGTATGACAGTCTCTAGATCCATCTACGTCTCAACAAAGGACTCAATTTTGTTCCTTTTTATGGCTGAGTAATATTCTATTGTATATATGTACCACAACTTCTTTATCCATTCGTCTGTCGATGGGCATTTAGGTTGCTTCTGTGACCTGGCTATTGTAAATAGTGCTGCAATGAACATTGGGGTTCATGTATCTTTTTGAATTATGGTTTTCTCTGGGTATATGCCCAGCAATGGGATTGCTGGGTCTATGGTAATTCTATTTTTAGGTTTTTAAGGAACCTCCATACTGTTCTCCATAGTGGCTGTATCAATTTACATTCCCACCAACAGTGCAAGAGGGTTCCCTTTTCTTCACACCCTCTCCAGCATTTGTTGTTTGTAGATTTTGTGATGATGCCCATTCTAACTGGTGTGAGGTGATACCTCATTGTAGTTTTGATTTGCATTTCTCTAATAATTAGTGATGTTGAGCAGCTTTTCATGTGCTTCTTGGCCATCTGTATGTCTTCTTTGGAGAAATGTCTATTTAGGTCTTCTGCCCATTTTTGGATTGGGTTGTTTGTTTCTTTATTATTGAGCTGCATGAGCTGTTTATGTATTTTGGAGATGAATCCTTTTCCCATTGATTCATTTGCAAATATTTTCTCCCATTCTGAGGGTTGTCTTTTCATCTTATTTATGGTTTCCTTTGCTGTGCAAAAGCTTTGAAGTTTCATTAGGTCCCATTTGTTTATTTTTGTTTTTATTTCCATTTCTCTAGGATCTGGGTCAAAAAGGATCTTGCTGTGATTTATGTCATAGAGTGTTCTGCCTATGTTTTCCTCTAAGAGTTTGATAGTGTCTGGCCTTACACTTAGGTCTTTAATCCATTTTGAGTTTAGTTTTGTGTATGGTGTTAGGGAGTGTTCTAATTTCATTCTTTTACATGGAGCTATCCAGTTTTCCCAGCACAACTTATTGAAGAGACTGTCTTTTCTCCATTATATATCCTTGCCTCCTTTGTCATAGATTAGTTGACCATAGGTGCGTAGGTTTACCTCTGGGCGTTCTATCTTGTTCCATTGATCTATGTTTCTGTTTTTGTGCCAGTACCATATTGTCTTGATTACTGTAGCTTTGTAGTATAGTCTGAAGTCAGGGAGCCTGATTCCTCCAGCTCCGTTTTTTTCCCTCAAGACTGCTTTGGATATTCGGGGTCTTTTGTGTCTCTATACAAATTTTAAGATTTTTTTGTTCTAATTCTGTGAAGAATGCCATTGGTAATTTGATAGGGATTGCATTGAATCTGTAGATTGCTTTGGCTAGTATAGTCGTTTTCACAATATTGATTCTTCCAATCCAAGAACATGGTATATCTCCCCATCTGTTGGTATCATCTTCAATTTCTTTCATCAGTGTCTTATAGTTTTCTGCATACAGGTCTTTTGTCTCCCTAGGTAGGTTTATTCCTGGGTATTTTATTCTTTTTGTTACAGTGGTAAATGGGAGTGTTTCCTTAATTTCTCTTTCAGATTTTTCATCATTAGCGTATAAGAATGCAAGAGATTTCTGTGCGTTAATTTTGTATCCTGCAACTTTACCAAATTCATTGATTAGCTCTAGTAGTTTTCTGGTGGCATCTTTAGAATTCTCTATGTATAGTATCATGTCATCTGCAAACAGTGACAGTTTTACTTCTTCTCTTCCAATTTGGATTCCTTTTATTTCTCTTTCTTCTCTGATTGCCGTGGATAGGACTTCCAAAACTATGTTGAATAATACAGGTGAGAGTGGACATCCTTGTCTTGTTCCTGATCTTAGAGGAAATGCTTTCAGTTTTTCACCATTGAGAATGATGTTTGCTGTGGGTTTGTCATATATGGCCTTTATTATGTTGACGTAGGTTCCCTCTATGCCCACTTTCTGGAGAGTTTCTATCATAAATGGGTGTTGAATTTTGTCAAAAGCTTTTTCTGCATCTATTTAGTTGATCATATGGGTTTTTTTCTTCAGTTTGTTAATATGGTGTATCACACTGATTGATTTGCATATATTGATGAATCCTTGCATCCCTGGGATAAATCCCACTTGATCATGGTGTATGATCCTTTTAATGTGTTGTTGGATTCTGTTTGCTAGTATTTTGTTGGGGATTTTTGCATCTATATTCATCAGTGATATGGTTCTGTAAGTTTCTTTTTTTGTAGTGTCTTTGTCTGGTTTTGGTATCAGGGTGATGGTGGCCTCATAGAATGAGTTTGGGGGTGTTCCTTCCTCCGCATTTTTCTGGAAGAGTTTGAGAAGGATGCGTGTTAGCTCTTCTCTAAATGTTTGATAGAATTCACCTGTGAAGCCATCTGGTCCTGGACTTTTGTTTGTTGGAAGATTTTTAATCACAGTTTCAATTTCATTACTTGTGATTGGTCTGTTCATATTTTCTATTTCTTCCTGGTTCAGTCTTGGAAGGTTATACCTTTCTAAGAATTTGTCCATTTCTTCCAGGTTGTCCATTTTGTTTGCATAGAGTTGCTTGTAGTAATCTCTTAGGATGCTTTGTATTTCTGTGGCGTCTGTTGTAACGTCTCCTTTTTCATTTGTGATTTTCTTGATTTGAGTCCTCTCCGTCTTTTTCTTGATGAGTCTGGCTAATGGCTTATCAATTTTGTTTATCTTCTCAAAGGACCAGCTTTTTGTTTTATTGATCTTTGCTATTGTTTTCTTTGTTTCTATTTCATTTATTTCTGCTCTGATCTTTATGATTTCTTTCCTTCTGCTAACTTTGGGTTTTGTTTGTTCTTCTTTCTCTAGTTCCTTTAGGTGTAAGGTTAGATTGTTTATTTGAGATTTTTCTTGTTTCTTGAGGTAGGCTTGCACTGCTGTAAACTTCCCACTTAGAACTGCTTTTGCTGCATCCCATAGGTTTTGGATCGTCGTGTGTTTATTGTCATTTGTCTCTAGGTATTTTTTGATTTCCTCTTTGATTTCTTCAATGGTCTCTTGGTTATTTAGTCACGTATTGTTTAGCCTCCATGTGTTTATGTTTTTTACGGTTTTTCCCCTGTAATTGATGTCTAACCTCATAGCGTTGTGGTCAGAAAAGATGCTTGATATGATTTCAGTTTTCTTAAATTTACTGAGGATTGCTTTGTGACCCAAGGTGTGATCTATCCTGGAGAATGTTCCGTGCACACTTGAGAAGAAAGTGTAATCTGCTGTTTTTGGATGGAATGTCCTATAAATATCAATTAAATCTATCTGGTCTACTGTGTCATTTAAAGCTTCTGTTTCCTTATTTATTTTCATTTTGGATGATCTGTCCATTGGTGTAAGTGAGGTGTTAAAGTCCCCCACTATTTTTGTGTTACTGTCGATTTCCTCTTTTATAGCTATTAGCAGTTGCCTTATGTATTGAGGTGCTCCTATGTTGGGTGCATATATATATTTATAATTGTTATATCTTCTTCTTGGATTGATCCCTTGATCATTATGTAGTGTCCTTCCTTGTCTCTTGTAACATTCTTTATTTTAAAGTCTATTTTATCTGATGTGAGTATTGCTACTCCAGCTTTCTTTTGATTCCCATTGTTATGGAATATCTTTTTCCATCCCCTCACTTTCAGTCTGTATGTGTCCCTAGGTCTGAAGTGGGTCTCTTGTAGACAGCGTATAGATGGGTCTTGTTTTTGTATCCATTCAGCAAGCCTGTGTCTTTTGGTTGGAGCATTTAATCCATTCATGTTTAAGGTAATTATCGATATGTATGTTCCTATGACCATTTTCTTAATTGTTTTGCGTTTGTTTTTGTAGGTCCTTGTCTGCTCTTCTGTTTCCCACTTAGAGAAGTTCCTTTAGCATTTGTTGTAGAGCTGGTTTGTTGGTGCTGAATTCTCTTAGCTTTTGTTTGTCTGTAAAGCTTTTGATTTCTCCATCGAATCTGAATGAGGTCCTTGCCAGGTAGAGTAATCTTGGTTGTAGGTTCTTCCCTTTCATCACTTTAAGTATATCATGCCATTGCCTTCTGACTTGTAGAGTTTCTGCTGAGAAATCAGCTGTTAACCTTATGGGAGTTCTCTTGTATGTTATTTGTCGTTTCTCCCTTGCTGCTTTCCATAATTGTTCTTTGTCTTTAATTTTTGCCAATTTGATTACTATGTGTCTCGGCATGTTTCTCCTTGGGTTTATCCTGTATGGGACTCACTGCGCTTCCTGGACTTGGGTGGCTATTTCCTTTCCCATGTTAGGGAAGTTTTCGACTATAATCTATTCACATATTTTCTCTGGTCCTTTCTTTCTCTCCTCTCCTTCTGGGATCCATATAATGCAAATGTTGTTGTGTTTAATGTTTTCCCAGAGGTCTCTTAGGCTGTCTTCATTTCTTTTCATTCTTTTTTCTTTATTCTGTTCCGCAGCAGTGAATTCCACCATTCTGTCTTCCAGGTCACTTATCCGTTCTTCTGCCTCAGTTATTCTGCTATTGATTCCCTGTAGTGTAGTTTTCATTTCAGTTATTGTACTGTTCATCTCTGTTTGTTTGTTCTTTAATTTTTCTAGGTCTTTGTTAAACATTTCTTGCGTCTTCTCGATCTTTGCCTCCATTCTTTTTCCGAGGTCCTGGATCATCTTCACTATCATTATTCTGGATTCTTTTCCTAGAAGGTTGCCTAGCTCCACTTCATTTAGTTGTTTTTCTGGGGTTTTATCTTGTTCCTTCATCTGGTACATAGCCCTCTGCCTTTTCATCTTGTCTATCTTTCTGTGAATGTGGTTTTTGTTCCACAGTCTGCAGGATTGTCATTCTTCCTGCTTCTGCTGTCTACCCTCTGGTGCATGAGGCTATCTAAGAGGATTGTGTAAGTTTCCTGATGGGAGGGACTGGTGGTGGGTAGAGCTGACTGTTGATCTGGTATGCAGATCTTAGTAAAACTTTAATCCACTTGGCTGTTGATGGGTGGGGCTGGGTTCCCTCCCTGTTGTTTGTTTGGCCTGAGGCAACCCAACACTGGAGCCTACCTGGGCTCTTTGATGGGGCTAATGGCAGACTCTGGGATGGCTCACGCCAGGGAGTACTTCCCAGAACTTCTGCTGCCAGTGTCCTTGTCCCCACCGTGAGCCACCGCCACCCCCCGCCTCTGCAGGAGGCCCTCCAACACTAGCAGGTAGGTCTGGTTCAGTCTCCCCTGGGGTCACTGCTCCTTCCCCTGGGTCCCAGTGTGCACGCTACTTTGTGTGTGCCCTCCAAGAGTGGAGTCTCTGTTTCCCCCAGTCCTGTCGAAGTTCTGCAATGAAATCACACTAGGCTTCAAAGTCTGATTCTCTAGGAGTTCCTCCTCCCGTTGCCGGACCCCCAGGTTGGGAAGCCTGATGTGGGGCTCAGAACCTTCACTCCAGTGGGTGGACTTCTGTGGTATAAGTGTTCTCCAGTCTGTCAGTCACCCACCCAGCAGTTATGGGATTTGATTTTACTGTAATTGCGGCCCTCCTACCGTCTCATTGTGGCTTCTCCTTTGTCTTTGGATGTGGGGTATCTTTTTTGGTGATTTCCAGTGTCTTCCTGTCGATGATTGTCCAGCAGCTAGTTGTGATTCTGGTGTTCTCACAAGAGGGAGTGAGAGTACGTCCTTCTACTCCGCCATCGTGGTTCCTCTCCTATTCACCCTTTTCTTCCACTACCTTCTGCCATTTTTCAGGCAACTTCGTTATTCGGTCTTCCCAAAACTTTTTATCTGAGCAAAGAACTATTCCAGGTGCCTTTTACAGTCTTGCAGGGAATTGAAATTTTTTCCATTAAGAGAATTTTGTAAAGACCCAAATAAATGGACATCTGAAGGTGCAATGTCTGGTGGATACGGTAGATGAATCAGAACTTTCCAACCAAGGTGTAACAGTTTATGTGTGGTCATCAAAGAAACATGCGGTCTTGTGTTATCCTGATGGAAGATTATGCGTTTTTTTGTTGGCTAATTCTGGGTGCTTTTCATCGAGTACCGCTTTTAGTTGGTCTGTTTGGGAGCAGTTCTTGGTGCAATTAATCATTTGGTTTTCTGGAAGGAGCTCATAATAGAGGACTCCTTTCCAATCCTACCATATACACAGCATCACCTTCTTTGGATGAAAACTGACCTTTGGTGGGGTTGGTTGTGGTTCATTTCACTTGCCCCACCATGTCTTCCACTCCACATTATTGTACAGTATCCACTTTTCATCACCCGTCACAATTTGTTTTAAAATCGGAACATTTTTATTACGTTTAAGTAGAGAATTGCATGTGGAAATATGGTCGAGAAGGTTTTTTTTACCTAACTTATGTGGAACCCAAACATCAAAGCAATTAACATAACCAACCTGGTGCAAATGATTTTCAACGCTTGATTTGGATATTTTGAGTATGCCAGCTATCTCCCATGTGGTATAACATTGATTGTTCTCAGTTAAATGTCTAGATTTGATTGCTATCAACTTCAGCTGGTCTACCCAACCATGAAGCATCGTCTAGCAAGAAATCTTCAGCATGAAACTTTGCACATGACTTTTGATATATTCGATCAGTCACAGTACCTTTTCCATACGCTGCACAAATCTTTTTTTTGCATTTCAGTTGTGTTTTTACCTTTCTTGAAAGAATAAAGCATAATATGCTGAAAATGTTGCTTTTTTTCCTTCCTTCAATATTAAAATAGCTACACAAAAATTCATCAATTTTGATAAGTCTTTTTTTAAATGCACGCTGATATGACAACTGTCGTGTGAAATCTAACAAAATTGTTTTGAATGAAGTTAAAGACAACTAAGTGCTACTAGAGCCATCCTATGGAAAAAACTGAATGAACCTTTAGCCAACCCAATACTTCCTAATCCTTTGGCTAAGCATTCATTATCAAGTCTGTGGACTAATTCTGTATTCCTTCTTGTTTCTCATGCCATTTAAAAACCCATGTCTTATGGGTCTCTCTTTGAAAACTCTCACAGATATCTCTAGAGATGACCTATGCAGTCTCTGTACCCTGAACTTTTTCCTCTTCTAGATTTCTTTTTTTTAATTTCTTTTTTTAAAAAATTATTAATTAATTTGGCCATGTCTGGTCTTAGTTGCAGTACGTGGGCTTCTCTCTAGTTGTGGTGTACCGGCTCTAGAGTGCATGGGCTTAGTTGCATGTAGAATCATAGTTCCCTAACCAGGGATTGAACCCATGTCCCCTGCATTGGAAGGCGGATTCTTAACCACTGGACCACCAGGGAAGTCCCTCTTCTAGATTTCTTGCCTGCTTTTACCAGCTTAATATTCCTACAGAATGGCTTTGAGATGTCAGATATGTCATACATATCAATCTTTAATGAATCTCCATCAATAACCAGATAAAGAATAATTCCATAGGTGATATTCAAAGCCTTCTGCATTTGAACCTTACTTGTTATTCTAGTTTATCTTTCATTATTTTTAAAAAATATTATTATATGTAAAATGTTTATAATAGTGCCTGGCATATAATAAGCACTCAACACATAAGCTACATTGTTCCATTGCACACACTCCAGTCACTTTCCAATCAGAGTGACAACTTATCATTTCCTATACAAATTGCTTTCACCTGTATTTCCCCATGTATTCAAGTAATTTTTCAAGACATCATCTCTACCAATTGAAATCTTATCCAACCTCCAAAGCCTGCCTGATGAACTTCCTTCTCTGTGCATTATAATATTACACTTTCAGAAATCTTAATTCAGTAGAAGAGCTCAATAATGGTAAGTTCTTACAGAGCACTATATGAAGGCTTTGGGACCCCCAAGATCACAATTATGTGGTAGAAATTGACATGTGAGCAAAAAGTTACTACACAGTGTGTGATGGTAAATTTTATGGGTCAGTTTGGGCTAAGGGATGCCCAGATAGCTGGTAAAACATTATTTCAGGTTGTGACTGTGAGGATATCTCTGGAAGAGATTAGCATTTGAATCAGTAGATGGAGTAAAGAAGATCACCCTCACCAATGCAGGTGGACATACATCATCTAATCCAGTGAGGCCCTGAAGAGAACAAAAAGGCAGTAGAAGGGTAAATTCACTCTCTCTGCTTCAGCTGAGACATCCATCTTCTCCTGCCCTCAGACATTGGTGCTTCTGGTTCTTGGGCTTTTGAACTCAGACCAAGAATTCAACCATCAGCTTTCCCAATTCTCCGGCCATCAGACTCGGACCAAATGATACCACCAGATTTCCCAGTTCTCCAAGTTGCAGACAGCAAATCATGGGACTTCTTGGATTCCATAACTGCACCAGCCAATTCCTATAAGGTCTTCTCTTATAGGTCTCTCAGTGTATTTCATTGCTTCTTTTTCTCTGAAGAACCATGACTATACAGGGAAGCAGAGGGTTAGGTGTGAAATGATATATGTGATTTCAAGGTAAAATTTTTTAAATAGAAAGGAGTGATTCACAAATTGCATTCACAAGTATTTATTGAATGCTTACTAAGTGGCATGTCCTGTACCAAGACCTCCATTTTGAGTAAAAGTAGACCTGGTCCTGTTCTCACAGGAATTTACCACCTGTAGAAGGATACAGACATTAATCAATTAATCTCACATATAAGAAAAAGACTAAAATTCAGGCAGATGCAATGAAGGAAGGTACATGGTTCTATGAGAGGGTAAGATAGAAGGATCTGACTAGGGTGGTGGGTGGACATGAAGGGAAATGGATGGATCAGAGATACCGTTTAGAGGGATAGGCAGCAAGAGAGTAGATATGGCTTCCCAGTCCTTTCCATCTCCTAATCAGAGTTTTGAAGGAGGAATGGGGGTTCAGCAAGTAGGTGTGTGGAAAGAAGGGATTTCAGATTAAGGAAATACAGTATTCTTGAGTCAGGAAGTGTAAGTTATTTAGTACGGCCAAGGTACTGGGAAGTGGTAAAAAGTGAGGCAGGAGAGGTAGGTAAGAATGACCAGATAATGAAGGATCTTGTGTGTTATTCTAAGGAGATCGGACTCATCATGAGGGTAGTAGGGAAACATTGAAGAACTTTAAGCAGTGGAGCTACATGACCATTGTGTGGAAAATGGTTATAGGAGGGATAGTGGGGAGAAATGAAGCAAGTCTGGAAAAAGGGAGGCCACTTAGATGATTACTACAAAATCCCAGGAGGGAGATGTTGAAGGCCTGCTTGGAATCTTGGGTATTGAAATCTCAGTGTGTTACCCTCATCAAGCATTGTTAAAATGAGGGAATGTTTCTGGGCTCATACTCTTTCTAGGTCTGGCTCTTGGGATTTGGGTTTTTAGATGGGTTCCATCCAGGCATGAGTTTCTATGATTATTTAAGTTTAGATTTTTCGGAAGCAAATCTCAGAAAATATTTAAATGCAAGCTGATTATTTGGAAGGTGATCCTAGGAAATGTTGTTAGGCAAGTGAGGAAGTGAAACAGTGAAGGAAATACACCCAATAAAGAACATATTAGAGATGAGATGACTGCTGTGGGCAAATGGGATTCAACCGCTCTAGGGTTTCTGGGAGACGGTGTAGACCAGGCACCTCAGAATTATTCCATCTTAAGGTAAGGCAGCTTGTGTGTTTATTCAGAATTCTATTATTACTTGAGGGGTGGCGTGTCGGACTGTCCCATTGCAAGAAGAGTGGACTCCTACCTGCTGAGATAGCCATCAGGCAGTGGAAGTCAATGGTATTTCTATAGGCTTCCTTCTAAATCTGTGATCTCAAGTGAATGAAGTCTTTGAAGTGTCCTGAGAAATTCCAGGTGCATTATAGGGATCTTCTGGCTATCACAAGAGATTTTCTGTTTAAATGTCTGGCAGTCTACCCTGTGGACTCTACTGCAGTACTCCAAACAAGGCGTAACTATGGCTCATTGTAGCTTCTACAGCGTACAACTGGCCGGCCGGCCAATTTTTGTGCACCATGAAACTTTGTAAAAAGAAGTTCCATTTGAATTGGTCCTAGGAATTGTCATCACTGGTTTCAAAGAAGGTGCATTTATTTAATCTTCTGTATCTTTGTATTGTTTTCAGTTCATCCTCTGGCCTGAGATGGATTTGACTCAATTCATTTATTTTTATATTTTGCTTTGTAAAGAAGGAGGTGGTAAGGAGAGAAGAATTCCAATGTCATTTTTACCGACAAGAAACTTAGGCAGTGACCATTGAACTCTACAAACCTCTGTAAAGGATGATTCTGCATGTGTGTAGCTTTATCTTTTCACTGTCATTTTGATATTTCCAAGAAGAGATGGATGAAATGAGATGACTATGGCTAATTTGCATTTAAAAGGACTTTCTTAGAGTGGCAGCTCTGCCCAAGAAGATTGCAAGTTCAACATAAAAGGTCAGAAATATTTGTCCACCAACCAAATAGTGTAGCTAAAGAGTGCTGGGATTGTTCCCGCTGCCCTGGGAAATCTTGATTTAGGAATGCATTCTTCTTCTTCTTCTTTTTAAAAGAAAAGTTGTGACCAACTCTTTGTGTGCTGGCAGGAGAAAAGAATAAGACTTGACCTCCTTTTGTTGCAACGGTTGTCTGCAACTGCCTTGTTCCATTGTCTCAACGTGTATCATCTGTCAATCGTCAACTCTCCTTCCAGGACAGAGCTGCATTCTCGTTGTGTTATCACTTTGCTATGTGGTGTCCTTTCTCATCTGGTTTCAGAATTTAAAGGAAAAAAAAAAGACCATGAAAAATGGGTAAGTTGGATGCTATTCATTCACTTATTTATAAATAAATGGAAACTGACAGGCACCTCTTCAGAAAATGTTTACTGTATGGACAAGTGTTGATGACATGGTCTGAAAGACACAGTCTGGTGCCACCGGGACCAGCTGCTCCTTCAGTAGTTATCATTGTGTAGCCTCGCTTTCGTTTTGGTTTGGCACATGGATTTTCAGCCTGCCTTACATTGTGTCTCCAGAATACTTTATCTCTGGCACTGTCTGCCAGAGACAATAGATGGGCCTTTATACCAGGCTTGAAAGCTTAGTCTTTGTCTGCTCTTGATCTCTGGTATTACCGCTGCTTGCATAATGGACCTTGCCTGATGCCAATGGATGCATCTGCTCTTGGCCCAGTAACTTTGCTTCATGGAAATGGCACTTGATCTTCTGTTCTTCGTGCTGCCGTGCTGACATTTGCTAAATTGGACAAATGTTTTTGTTTCCAGTGGAGAAGAATCACTGCTCATTGCTTAGCTAGGGGAGCAGTGGATAGATCTCAGACTGGCTTAATTCATAGATCCTGAATGATTCCTCTGCAGCTACTCTGAGGGTTACCATTTGGGAGGCTGTGGGGGAATTGGTAGTTGGGTTCCTTGGGAATCTGCTGCTCCCTGTATGAACTTTAGATTGTACAGGCCTGTTACACAGTTACAACAGAGGAGTTAAGTCCTTGTCTATCCATCAATCAATAAATCAATTGATTAACCAACAAGCATATATTTAACAGCTGCTTGAATGCAGGGCACCGTGTTGGGCTCTGAGAATACAGAGGGGAATTGGTTACAATCCTTGCTTTAGAGGTTTACAGTTGGATTAAGAAAAATTGTACACAAATTATACACAGACACACACACATACACATAAGGTACTGTTAAATGTATTCAGAGAAGGGGAATTTTAGAAAGTGAGAGATCACCGTGAGCTGAAATGCCTTGGGAAGGCATCCTCGGGAGAAATGAATTTTAAACCTAATATGAAAGACTAACTGGTACGGTGAGGTTGAGGGTTGAGTGAACCCAGATGGATAAAAATACGCAGTCATAAGCAGAGCTATTCTTGGATGTACAGTGGTTGTTTTAGAGATGAAAACACCCTATGCCTTTGAACATCATATTTTTAATCCACAGGTTGTGCCTTGTCATTTGCGTTTATTTGCTATATCCTCCAGAGACCTTAATAAACTGAGGGGAAAGGAGAGAGAACTGACATTTTATTAACCACCTTTGTTTGCCAAGCACTATGCTATCTGCTTTACATACGTTATCTCACTGAATTCTTCTGCAGTCCTGTGAGCCATGCATTACTCCTCCTATTTATAGATGATGAAACTGAGGCAGAGAGAGGCTAAATCACTTGCCCAGGTCTCATGGTTATGAAGTGACAGCCCTCTGCATAATTTACACACAGCTAGAAACTTACGTGATTTTTAAGGTAGTCAAGAGTAGGGAAATTCAGCATCAATGCTGTTTCTAAAAAAATATTTGAAATGCTGCTGTTAGATGAATACATTGTCAGCAATTACAAAAATGGATTAAAATGAAAAAAAAAAAAAGAAACTTCCCTGGTGGTGCAGTGGCTAAGAATCTGCCTGCCAATGTGGGGGACACGGGTTCGAGCCCTGGTCCGGGAAGATCCCACATGCCACGGAGCAACTAAGCCCGTGCACCACTACTACTGAGCCTGTGCTCTAGAGCCTGTGAGCCACAACTACTGAGCCTGCATGCCACAACTACTGAGCTCGCATGCCACAACTACTGAAGCCCGTGTGCCTAGAGCCCGTGCTCCACAACAAGAGAAGCCACTGCAATAAGAAGCCCGTGCACCACAACGAAGAGTAGCCCCCACTCGCTGCAACTAGAGAAAGCCCACGTGCAGCAACGAAGACCCAACACAGCCAAAAATAAATAAATAAATAAATTTCTATATTAAAAAAATAGCAAAAAGAAATAAACTAAAGCAGTTGATGAGAATCCTTTTGGGACACAAATGTCATACAGTATGTCATATGGCACAGGTAGAACCGGATGTGTGCGTGTGTGTGGTGTTGGGGGCTGTATTCTTTTGAATTTGGTGCACTCTGCACATTTTAGGTACTCACAAACAGGGTCAATATCTGATATATTAGAATTTTGTTACAAAATGATGAACAGTTCCACTCGGACTCTCAAGGTGACAGATGTTCTATCGCTAAAATACTGCTTTGGGAAAATCAAAATAGACCCACTGCACCTAAAATAATCAGCCAAAAATATGAGGGAAAAAAATAGAAAATGGAGACCTGTGGCAAGGCTCAATTGTATTTGAGCAATTGTTCTCAAAATGTTCTCTGTGGGTCATACTCTGGCCTGGACCATCTGTCTACCATGGGCTTCCTCTTGTAGAGTGCTGGGCCTTTCACACTCTTGGCCTCCCAACCCCTGCTGTCTTAACGTGAATGGAGGAACAGAGGCTCTTGCATGCCAGCCCCCAGGGCAGTGGCTCAAGGGGCAGCAGACTCGGGAATGTAATGATGTTACTTGCGCAAGCAGTTGCTTGCAGACTGTAACTTTGCCCTGTGTCCTTTAGCTATTCTTGGTGAATTTCCAGAGGGATAGTCTCTTACAGTAAAGCCCCACTCCCTCCATGACCCCAGGCTGGACACATCATCTGGCCTCTGTGTGCTCTGCTCTTGCATTGGGCTCATATAGGGACCAAAGTGAGTAACCTGGGGCCTACAACCCAGGCTAGGGAGAAGATGACTTCATCTCATCTGGGCCATTCTCTCAAGAATTTGTCCCTTTGGATTTTGCTGAAAAGCAACTCAATGTAAATGCCTCTCTCACCAGGACCACCTGCCTCTATAATCTATTGCAGGCTGTAGTTTTGCTGCAAGAAATGGTGAGACTTTTCTTTGAAAACTTTTTCATTGTGACCTATGACACACAGAAAAGTGCACCACACATTTATACCAATGAATTATAAAGTGATTGCTCATGTAATCGCTACTTGGGCAAGGACTAGAACATTGCTAGCACCTCAGAAGCTTGCTGAGTGTTCCTTTCCAACACACCCATGTCTTTTTTCTCAAGAGAACCCTTTTTCTGACCTGGTTTGTAATCATTTCCATGTGTGTGTATGTGTGTGTGTGTGTGTGTGTGTGTGTGTGTGTGTGTATTTTGATCATTTTATCAATATAAACTGTAGTCTGGAGACTGGCCGACTTTTTAAGCCTTTGACCCTCTTCAGCTTAACAAGGAGAGACTCCATAATCAAGTCTGGGATGCTGCATGGAGGGAGACTTTGGCCTCAGACAGGGCTGGGGGCGAACTCCTCCTTTGCCATTTCCTAGCTGTATGGCTTCAGCAGGTCACAAATACTCTCTAAAGTTGAGTTTCTTTATGCAATTGAGATGACAAACCCTACAAACATGGCTGTTGTAGCAGAAGCGAGGTAACACAGGAAGCTACCTAACATGTTGTCAGATACTTGGTTGCTCTCAGGAGCCCTTCTTTCTCAAGAAGAATGATGAGAGGTGCCTTCTGACGACACATATGAAGTCTTCCTTTGCTGCTCCTGACCCCAGTAAAGCTTCTACCTTCCATCACCTGCCCCAGACAAGGCTCTCTGAGTTGTGCATTGTGGTCATTCACCATTCATTCATTCATTCAGTGCACTGGGGTGGGTGTGTAAGAGGTATACAGTACCTGACAAATAATAGTCATGGAATAATGTTGGCTGAGTGAGTGAATGAATAAGTGAATGAGTCACTTACCCTGTCCCCTTTTCTAAGACTTTATCATCTAGTAGAAGCCGTAAGACGTGCACAGAAATAATGAGGAAAGCGTATATGAAGAGGCCGTGTGGAGCATCGGTTACGAGTGCCAGCCCAACGGCTCCACTTACTAACTGGGAACTGGGATAGTTTATTTAACAGTCTCTGTTTAGTTTTCCCAACTGTAAAATGGAGCTAACAACAGTAACTCCCTCAGAGACTTGTTGTGAGGCAGAAATGAGAAAAACAGGTAAACTGCTTATAGAAGAGAATGACACGTTTTAAGTCTTAATTAAATGTGATTGTTGTTATTCTTGTTACCATTATGAAAGGGTAACAAAATGGTAGAAGAATTCGCAGAAAGGATGTGGTAGGAGACAATATCTGAGGGGAACTTTTTAGAAAGTTTTCAGAAGACCTTATTTGCGCTGAGCTTTGAACCTATGTAGGATTTAGATTTACTTCTTTTCCATCTTGGGGCACTCAGAAGTGCTGCTCTCTCATCTGAGTTGTCCTTTCTCCACCTTCCATGCCTGTAACCCCTGCCTGTCACTCAATGTCATTTGCTCCAAGAAGACTTTCCCCTATCTGCCTGACAAGGTTAAGACACTTGGCCACAAGACATGTAAAGCACTGCAGGCTTGGTTGGTGTTTAGAGCACTGATAGCAATTTGGATTTACAAATTTATTCCTGGAGTTATTTATTTAATTTCTAATTCCCCCACTAGATTGTAAGATTCTTGAGGAAAGTGTAAGTGCCTTTGTTTTCCCCATTGCTTCATCCCCAGTGCCTGTAAACACAGTAGTAGATCCCAATAAATACTGCCTGGAGTAGATCCTAATAAATACTTACTGAATGATTTCATTTATATAAATAGAAGTGGGGGAAGTCATTTTGGGAAGAGGAACAAATAAACAGAATGAAGAAATAAAAAAGAATCATAGATGTGGTTTGTTTAATCTGAAATTCATCTAAGTAATGTACTCTAAGAAAGAGAATGCTCCCTTTCAGGTAGTACACATGGCTGTTACAATTTCACAGAGGCCCTGCCCCTACTACTGTTTTGTAACCAACAAGAAAGTCTCAGTGGGAATAGGGGAGGAAAAGGTAGGTGGGCAGAGGAAGTAGAGCAGACCAGGGGGTGGCCATCTGAGACCAAGTAAGTTGGTCCCTGTAAACCCTACTTTTGCTGAGGACGACCCAAATAAAGGGCAGTGTGGTGGTTTAGGAATTGAAACGTGAGTGACATCTTGGGGAGGCAGAGAGCCCAGTGACTGGGACCCTGGACCTGGGAGTCAGATGCTCTGTTCTAAGCCAGTCTGGCCTTGGTGCTATCCACAAGGACCTGGGGTCGTTGTAAGGATAAATAACACACCTAAGTTACTTAGCCCAGTGCCCAGCATTATGGTATCTGCCTAGTAGTTTCTAGTCATGATTACTGTTTCCAGATTTCCCCTATTCTGTGATGCGTATTCCTCTATTTCATTTTAATGTGTCTAAACTCGGAACCAGACTTACAATCTAAGTGTACTTGTATTGTAATGGTTCCTTTTTACTTAACGCTATCATTATATTGAAGGTAAATTCTAGAATCAATAGTGTCTTAGAATTGATATATAATTTTATTATTATATTTTATTTTTCCTCAGAAAAATGGTTCTTGTAGAGTTGCATCTTAATTTGAGAGAAAAAAAAAAGAAATGTTAAAGTTGTCACAGAGAAGTATTATAAATGTTTCTAGGTATATATAAAAGGAGACGATCTTGGGGAAGCTTTCCAGAAACTAGTAGATTATGGGAATGGGCAGCTTTTGTTTCTCTCCTATTAAGTCACTTGTGTAATACTTTTTTAAGAAACATGAGACATTTACTTAACTAGTGAAGGACCCCACAAGATAAAATTCTATTTATAAACGCTCCTCTGCAAGAAGTTCAAAGTGCTTGGCAGATAGTTTGTAATAAACTCTTACGAAATGCATGTGCAATGAGGCCTAGGGTGGAGGAAAGTAGGAATGCAAGACTCATTTTTCTGTTTTAGAACACATTTAAGTAACTTCCCAAAGGCCAGAAAATCAGGGACAAAGCTGGGAAGAAACTAAGTTTTCTAATGCCAAACTTATTTGTTTGCTTGCTGAATACAATTACCATTTCATCAAGTATTTTTGTGCTTTTTCTCCCCTTCATTCTACTTATTTGGATAAATTTTCAATTTTTGATTTAGAAAAATTCAGATTTATTAACTAGCCAGGTGAGCTACAGCTATGATTGGCAATTTGCTTATCTAATGACTTAAGTTAAAACCTAAACTTCAGAAAGTAACATAAATGTCAGCAATTACTACTAAAAACCTATCTCATAACCCTGAAAGTTGGTTACTGAATGTGTGTATTTTTAGATATAATTTTTAGGCCAGTATTTTCAAGTGTCTATGCTAACTGATGTTATAAATATAGTTAGAAATTAGGGAGGGTTCCATGTGTGTTGAGTTGTTTAAACAGTGGGGATTTCCTTTGAAATATTTGAAATTAACATTATACATCATTTTCACTACCAAACTGGCAAAGGCTAAGTCACACAGTGTTGATCAAAGGAAGGCTCAGCCATATTCTCTTGTAGAAGCTGTGGGTATAGAAATAGTTGCAGCCTTTCTGGAAGGTAATTTGGCAATATGCATAACATTGCAAAGGTGATAAGTCTCTGACCCAGTCATACCACTTCTAGGAAACTATCCTAAGTAACTAATTACAAATGTACAAGTTTTAGCTAAGGATGGTCATCACAGCATTGTTTACAATAGCAAAACAATTAGAAATAGCCTATGTGTCAAACATAATATATTGATTAAGAAAGTTATGTACAATCATGTAATGGAATTCTATATTGCCATTAAAAATGTTACCATTCTATGCTATATTGGTTGATGTAAAAGATACCACTGGAAAGAGCAGGTTACAAAATAGTGCTCGGAATGATCATGAGGATGTGTGTGTGTGTGTGTGTGTGTGTGTGTGTGTGTGTGGACACACATACATGCATAGGAAATATCTGTAAGCATATACAACAAAATGTTAACAATCATTATTTCTGGGTACTGGGTGATTTATATTTCCTCTTTTTCCTTATGTAGGTTTTCTAAATTTTTCTTCTGTGAACAAATATTACTATTAGAATTTTTTAAAATGTAACTTTTAATTTTTTCAATATTTAAAAAATTTACGATGTCATTTACAAGAATGGTGAGGGCAGATAGGTGTGTGCACAGTCAGTACCAGTATTGGGTTGTTTATCCCAGTAAGGAAGGGGCCTGCCAGTGGGAGACAGTGCCTAAGACCAGAGTTTGAGAATTTTATAACATCTCCTGGGGAGCCCTCAGGGATTTTAATAAACCACAAAGACCAAGTTACATGCCCTACTATGTGACAGGACTGAGGACAATATCTCTTCTCTCAGTATTTTTCTTTGTATCTATATCCAAAAAAATAAAATACTTCATTTCCAAGAAAACTCTTCAAATCTTTGGAAGGTGCAGGTGATCTTGCAAATCACCTTCTGTTAGTTCTGCTTGTCTTCCTCTCTTCTCATTAGCCAGAGTGTGTGACTTTACTGAAAGATTCATTTTTGGCTCCTTTTTTTGGAGAAAATCATCCCCTGTGCCCCGTCGATTCGTTCTAATTCCTTCTCTTTTTGCCACAGTGTTATCAAATTCATGACTTTCTTTAGTGTTCCACAAAGGTGTCCTGGTATTTTTCCTCCCTCCCTCCCTCCTTTTCCTTCCCTTCTTCCCTCCTTCCATCTTTTCCTCTCTCCTCCCCTCCCAGTAGAAGCAAGAATATCCCTCCTTATGCAAATCCACCCACTCTGTATCTCTGGAAAGCTCTGACTAAGGGCTTGGACAACCATCTTCCTTCATTGATTCCTCCTTTATATTTTTGGTGTTTGAAGACTTGAACACTCTGTTCCCAGGGCTTCACCTGAGGATCATGCTATCCCCACACTTCCCACCACAAACTAGGGACAGTTTGGAAAGGTGTATCCAGTTTTTGGTTGTCACCAAGACTGTACGATAGTCTTAACATTTAATGAAAACAGTCAGGAATGTTAAAAATCCTGCAACCTATGGGGCAGTTCTGCTCAACAAAGAATTGTTCTGCACCCTTGTTGAGAAACCGCAAAGTGTCCAGGGTCAAAAAGTAAGTGAGCCAAATGCAGTCATCAAGTCCAAAGGGCAAGGGAATAATGGCAAAGAGATGACAAAACCAGAGGGGGAAGCCAGGCAGCCCTGGGGCTGGTGCCAGCCAGGCTGAAGGGACGGCAGTGAGCGTGGCAGCTGTGCCCACAGCTGGTGGTCCTCGGTGTCCACTCTGTAGGGCACAGTGAGTCTGGGCCACTTTCAAAGTTCAGGACAAAGAAGGAATCGACGTGGATGTCATGGGAACCCAGGAAGAAAGAGACTATGTGGCATTAGATTCATCGTTCATTTATTTATTCCAGTAAACAGGTAGTGAGCATGTAATTTTCTGGTGCTGTAGTGAGCAGTAAAAAAAACCCAAACGCATCAGATAATTTGTGTGTCCTGAATGCTAAGAAGTCAACACTAAGAAGTTGGTGCAGTAATGATTTGCCATATTCTAATTTTGGCTGCCCTACATTTGAACCTTATCCTATGTAGGAATTCTTTACCTTTTAAGTCTTGCTGGGCCAGAGGCCATCTCTCATGTGAGAAGCTGAAAATGCTAGATATCTACTTTCCCACTTCCCCTGCAGGCAGGCCTGGAGAGCTGTCCTGGATTTTAAACTGGGAAGTTGTTACCAAAGAGCGGAGAGAGAGGGAAGAAGTGTTTTGCCTGATGAATGCTGGGTGCTATTTGGGGCCTCGGTTTCTAGACACAAAGATCTAGAATTTGGATCTTCAGGCTTTCTAGTGATTCAGGGAACTACTCAACATCCTTTGAATACATTCCTTTCTTGCTTAAATCAGCCACAATTAGTTTCTTTGGTAGGTAGATACCAGCACCTACTGTGTACCAGTTGCTGGGAAAACAGATAAATCAGACAACGGTGCTGTGTTCTTAGGATGACAAGCAGGTACCGGGTCAGACTCAGGGAGTGCTGCCGTGTGGGCAGAACCCAGAACCACAGACGCTCAGAATAGGACGTGATGATAACCTGTATTGGGCTCAGTGTGTAGGGGAGGCTAAGAGCCAAGGAGGCTAGTGTGAGACAGTGAAAATAAATAAACAAATTAAAAAGATGACGGGTGAAACTTATGGACATTCTGTTACAAAGTGGTACAGAAATGAGTCACCAGATGTGCCAGATCAGCTTGACTTCAGAAGGCAAATGCTAGAAACAGGGATTGCAGTGGGACAGCGACTAGGGAATGCTGGTTTCCTGGCCCGCCTTCCAGGGGAGCGCTATCTGTCGCCTCAGATTTCTCCCTGCTTTTCTGTGAACATAGAGGATGAAGAGCTGTACATGGCAGTCAAAACTTTTGGCCCAGTTTATCCATAAATTTCCAAAGATTGTGCTATTTCTTCCATTATAAGTTTGAAATCCTATGATTCACAGTGTACAATCCAGCCTGCTGTGGTCTGTGCTATTTTGTGTAAATACAATAGAATTTTATTTAATTCTATTAAATAAAATTTAATAGGTGGGGAGGTGGGGGTGAGGTGTGAGTTCAGTGCTCTGATTCCCTTTTGTTACATAACCGTCATTCATTGGGCACCTCTTCCATGCCAGACTCTTTCCCACATATTATCTTTAATATTCATAACAATGCTCCGAGCAGGTGTTATGGGGTTAGTTTTACAGGCAAGGACCTGTTCTAAGGACTTGTCCAAGATCACAGAGCTGGTTGGTGACAAAAACTCTGAATGCAGGTGAGTCTGGCTCCAATCTTCCCTGCTTTCCATGACACACACCATAGTGTCTCCTTCCCAGTTATTCTAAATCAAGGATCATGTGTCCTACCCTGGGAATAATATGTTCATTGATCCATCTTAAGTTCATAACTCATTCCTGGCAGGTGTGCCTGAGATATGTATCAAGCATTCTTAAGGGGTGGATTATTAAGATCAGTTACATAATCTGGAAAGATCAGTGGTGAATGAGTGTTTCTGACTTCAACAAAAAAATTGATGATCAAGACACTGGGTTGTAAGACCTCTTCCAGGCCTGATTTCTCTGAATGCTGATTAGCTTGGTTGGTAGGATAGTGCTGTTGCTGGGGGGTAGGGGTAGGGGTGTTGCTCTGAGGCCGAAGGCACAGCAATGGGCCTGTTAGCTCAGACTTGCCAGACACTCGCCACTGCACCAGGGGGATATGGGCCACCTAGTGTGAGTAGACTGACTGTTAGTGTTAGTGGCAATAATAACAATGAACATTTTTTGAGCACTGACTACGTGTTTGCACTGTATAATGAATGCATTATCTTTAGGCCTCTGCACAAATCTAGGAGGTTCCACGTTTTAAATGAGGAAACAGACTCACGGAGATTCAGCAACTACATCACACAGACAGTAGGTGAGCTATCTGGGGTTCAAACCCAGACCTTTCTGCTTCCAAAGCCCAAACCTAAGGGATCATGTGATATTAATTGTAGATGATCAGTTCCAGGTATACCTATGAAGAATTACTTTAAAGTCATTACTTGCTTATTCAGCAACTACTTTCTAATGCCTACCTTAGGATGGGCAATAGGCTCCTGAACAAAAGAGACATGGCCCTGCCTGTCTCATGGTGGAGGAGAAAAAAATCAAATAAGTACACAAATAAACATAAAATGACAAACCGTGCTATGTGCTATGATGGAAAGGCACAGAAAGATGGGAGAGGCCATCACAAGGGGACCTAACCTAATCTAGCAGATCAGGGAAGACTTTCTGGGAGCAATAGTGACTGAGTAAATACCAGAAAGATGAGTGTAGTTAACTGCGAGGAAGGGAGGGGAAATGGGAGAAGAAAATTACTGGCAGAATGAAGGGCATGTGCAAAGGCCTGAAGCAGAAGGAAAGAACTTTTAGTCTGTGGTCACTAGACACTGCTGGCCTGGGGGATAAATTTAGTTTGTAGATGTTTGTTTTGGCTCACAGACTCTTCTGGAAAATTTTGAGCCTCAAAGAGGAAATGTTGCGTAAATATTCTGACTTCAAGCTCCTTTTGAAAAAGTATAAGATCTGACAAACCCTTGGCCCTCAGGGCTTCATGGCGACAGTGACAATCAATGAATGTATGATCAGTTTAGGTGGGGCGCACACTCTCCATTTCATCAGTCTTCCTACTCATTATTGTCTCCCCGATGCTGAAGCAAGCTTCAGTTACTACCTGTCATCATGTTTGCACTGTTGCATTTCTTATACTGGAGAATTATTTCTTTGTAACCCTGTCTTGTTAATAAATGAAAGATAGACCAAAAGAACCATGTGCTTTTCCTCAAACTCAGCATGTACCATATTTCTTGGTGCCTGTGGGCATTTAAATTCCTCCCACTCTTACTTTGGAGGAAACAGAAAAAAGACTAGCAGTGTGTACCACTATTTAATGGCCTAAAATATGTTGACTTTCTTGTCAACTGCAAATCCTTAGTGAGAATAGGACATGCTTTATACATTGTGAACCCCCCACCATGATAGGCATGGACAGCTGAATATACATTTGATTTTTAGTCAAAGGTATAAAAAATGCTGGTTCTACATTTCTAAATGTAGGACAGTACCTGTTTTTAATTGCTACTCAATTTATTAAGCATTTCTATTATATTAAGCACGATAGATCATAAGATAGCCCTTGTCCCAAAAACATATGTTACTTATTCCTTCCTTGGTCAGATAAATTAATCTTGCCATCTCCAAACCACTGTTCCTTACGTATTAGCAAGACAGCACAAATTAATTTTGAACTTCTCCTAAACATTTATAAACATGTCAAGTAATGCAGACATCTCTGGTATGGTATAAGAGTCCCAGGCTGTGATGCAAGAAACCACTTTACTTTATACAATTAACATGTTCCCACAAGACAGAGTGTAAATCACACCACACATTCAGAGCACTAGAGACACTCACTGGGGGAACTTGTGATGAACCATTTTGTAAAGCAGAGAATTTGAATGTAATATGCAAAATCCCTAATTATAATATATACTTTTTGCAAGAGCAAAGCATTCTATTAAGATTTAATAAAGTACATATGCATCATATATGTGATATGATGCCTCCAATGTCAGTTTCCTTATATGTAACTAAAATTAGTTGATTTTTGTGTTTGCCTTAACTTGCTTTCTTTTCTTTTTTCCACGTGTTGTCAGTGTGACTAAGCCCTGTTACAAATCAAGTCTTCAGCTCAAACTCAACCAGCAGAGGGTACTGTTTGAGCATTTAAGTGGACTTCCCATCTTTGTCTTACCCATCCAAAGAAACAATATCTGAATAATAGCCGGGGACGATATTCAATAGGCAAGGTTCTGGCAAGATAATAGACATCAATGATCATGTTTCAGCATCATTTTACAGGAAACTCCCTTTGTTCTCTGCTGCTCACAAAGGACATTCCATGCAAAATGCACCTGTAGGTAGTGATAAATGTCTATGAAAGGTAGATGACGAAGGGTGGTGGTTGTAGAGTAGAATCTGCTTCTAAATTTACCAAATACTTATATTCCTTTTAGGTTTAGGGTTCTGAATCAAGATAGCAGCCCCACGTGTTCTCAGCTTGCTAGTGAATGTTAATGAATAATTCCTGCAGTAACAAATGTCATAATAAAATAATCAGGCAGTCCGTGCACATTGTAAATCAATGAGCACAGATGTCTCCAAATGGAGGGGATATTTGAAGATACTTTACATCTTGCTGGGTTTGGAACGCTTGACGGTTGGCTAGCATCTGTTTATCAAAATAAAGAGAGCATCTCCCCGTTCTGAAATCAAATTCAGCATTAAATATAATTAAATATATTGTAGAAGAAGACTTTGTCCCTTAATGTTTACATAAATTTGATCAATATGTGCATAATAGTGGATCACACATTTCTTAGTAAAATTTATACATTTGTATTTTTACATTAATAATTAAAAACTTTTATCAAAACAAAAACCACACATGGTAACAACAACAAAAAAGATAAAAGCACTTGCACTAAAAAGCAGTAGTTCTCTGTCTACTCCTTATCTTCAGTCTCTTCTCAGATATAAATTTTAACTTTTATAGTATTTTTTCCTTTGGTACTTTACCTCTATATCTCTAAGCAATATTCTTATACTGCTAAATCTTGGGTTATTAGTTTTAGGTATTATATGTTGTCTTCCTATGCAGATAGATGAGAATGTAACATGATTAAGTCATTCAGTACCTCCTTTAGTCATATCTCTACTTTAGATCTTTATTGATTACCTATGCAATTTTAGATAAAATACTTATTCCTTTTCCAACTTTAAGTGAAACACTTATTCTTTTAACAAGAGAGTTTATTTTGTGTCCCCATCTTTTCAATTCTCCTCTCCCATTTCTCCCTCCCAATCTGTACCTCTTGTAATCTGTATTTCTACAATGTCAAGGTTATTAACATTTGACTTCTCTCTCATCATCATTCTACCATCTTTGTCTATCAGTTGATTCTAAAATTGTAAACCAATAATAGTGTTTATATTGAGGCTCAATCTTGTTGATTGCAGTATCACATAGTGTATTATACTTCTTGTACAACTTTTAATTTTTCTGGAGTTTCTAATTGCCTTTTTTTTCTTATACTACTTCCCTTTCTCGTGTTCTAATTTTTGTTTTTTTTGACCATTCAGAGATTTTGTTAAATTTTTCCAGAAACTGCTTTCCTTTGAAGCTCTTCATCTTGCTACTCTTACCTGTACTTTTTATGTAGGCCTGCTAATAGTGATCATCTTGGTGTTACTTTTGTTTCCTCATTTCTGGAACTCGAGTCCTTTGCTTTCTTTGTTTACTTCTTTTTGCAGCAGTACATACTCATCAAAATTCCTAAGAAAGGATATGTGAGATGCAACTTTTCTGATTGTTTGAATGTGTGAAAATCAGCACATGCAAGTGTGATCTAAGTTCACACTTGAATAATAATTTAATTAGGTATAGAAAATGTAAAATTCCTCAGAATTTCAAAGGCAGTGTTCCTTTTTCTTAATCATCAGTATTGCTGATGTGAAGTTTCATGCCAGCTTGATTCTCATTCTTTGATGATTTGCTTTTTCTTTCTGCTTTTTTTCTTTTGGGAACAATCATCGATGGAGGCCTTTTTACAGCCATTGGTGGGCTATTCCAGTCTGAAGTGTTAAATCTTTCTGCTATACAAAATTCTCTTGTATTAATCAAATGAAAAATTTTCTCCCTTCCATTTTTGCTACTCATTTTCCATAATTCCTAATAATTATCTATTAATTCTCCTGATTTGATCCTTTTGTCTTTTAAAATTTTATTTTCTGGGAGAACTTCTTAATTCTGTATTCTAAAATTTCTTTTTCTTTTTTCCTTTGGCACTCATATTCTTTAAATCAAGGTTCCTCCTTAATCTGTTTGTTCTTTTTTCATACTATCCTGTTCTTGTCTTACGGATGCAATGTATTCTTTTTTTTTTTTTTTAAAGAAATTCACGTTCTTTTATTTATTTATTTATTTATTTATTTATGACTGTGTTGGGTCTTCGTTTCTGTGTGAGGGCTTTCTCTAGTTGTGGCAAGTGGGGACCACTCTTCATCACGGTGCGCGGGCCTCTCACCATCGTGGCCTCTCTTGTTGCGGAGCACAGGCTCCAGACGCGCAGGCTCAGTAATTGTGGCTCACGGGCCCAGTTGCTCCGTGGCATGTGGGATCTTCCCAGACCAGGGCTCGAACCCGTGTCCCCTGCATTGGCAGGCAGACTCTCAACCACTGCGCCACCAGGGAAGCCCTGCAATGTATTCTTGAATCTTTCTAAGGATGTTAGAGTTTCTGTAAAAATTTCTGTTCTTCACATTATATCTTTTTATTTTGGAATCAGTATTTCTGTTTGTTTATTTTGGTCAGAATCTCCCACATTGGGGACTTTTTCAAATGTATGGGAATCTTTGGTTTTTGTTCACATTTTAAAGTAAGGCAAACACCATGACTGGTTTGTGATTTACATAGTGATGAAATCAGCTGTCCCATAAACAGAATTTGGATCTATTTCCTCTATTTTTCAGTCTTATGTGTCATTCCCTCCCCTGTTGTATCTGCATTTTCAGAATTCTGAGCATTTCAATGGTTCTTCTCGGCAGCTTATTTCCATCTCTGTTACTACACCAGCTACTTCCCTTTCATTTTACTCTAAGCTCACTTCTTTATATGCCTTTCATCTGTTAGTATATCTACATCTACTTGTCATCTTCCAAAAATTTAAGTCTTCTATGAGCTAATGACCACTATATATTCTTATCTTATGAGTTTATACCTACTTACATTCTTCATTGACATTTTAATGGGCTTCTGGATGGAAAAGAATATAAATGCATGTGTACAATCTGTCATCTTTAACTGGAAGTCCATGTTAATTTTTGAATGCATATTTGATCTGAAATTTCTAAATGCATTTCAGTATTTATTTATAGCCCATGTCATTTGTAAAAATGTATTTTCAGTGGACATATTTAAGATATCTTTTAGCATGTGTCATTTCTCTGGCTATTTTCTTAATATGTGAAGGTAGACTAACAAGCCAAAATTTATTTAATCCTTTTGAGATATTAATTATTTCAAATGATTATATTTGTTCTTTAAAACAACACTGTGGAATAGATATTGCCACAACTCCATTTTACAGATGAGAAATGGATTTGAGTGATAAGCTTAAGATCAGAGAGCTGGTGAGTGCTGGCCTGGTACGTAGATCCAAACCTTTCAGTCCTTTTCTCTGAAGACACAATATGTCTCTTAGATACCACGTAATAAAACCCAATAAATACAACAGCATAAATAAATAATGTAATCTGTCTACAGAATAAATTCCTACTGCCATAAAGCTTCATGTGTTGTTTTAGTTCTATTCTTGGTTGTACTTTTAAAATAATATTTAAAACTATTTCTGAATATTTAGTAAGGATGTAGCATTCCTAACTTCTCCCAGTGAACTCATGGATAACTTCCACTGATAAAATAAGTCATGTTGTATAAAGGAAGAGCTATTGTTTCAAAACATCGGGGGCAAGCCTAAGGTAGAGTCAGACTATTCTGATTGTCTTCAACTATTATATACCTTACTACATTTTAGGTCAGATAATTTGGCTCTTAACATTCAAAACTGTATTAATTACGGGATTTTATAACGAGGTTATACAGTGTATGTTTGCCAATTGGGAAAGAAAGATAATTACGCTTGAATGTAGGTCACATTTAAGAAACTCTCTTATCCTAATGGGAACCATGTTTCCTTAAAAATCAAGAATTAATAATATTGAAGAAAGTGGTGTCTCTCTCATCCTGTGACCCAATTCTTCTGGTCCAAGATTTTTTTTACCTTTTTTTTTGGCGGCATTTCTTAGGAAGAGAAACTTGCATAATTTCCTATAGGCAGTTTGGGCCACTTGTGGTAGCCGCTGAATTGGGTCTTGTTGGTTGTAAGAAACTGGTGGATGAAGAATTATCAGTGAGGATGTTTACAGGGACATTTCTAGGGTTGATATCATAAGCAGATAATTCTCCTAACTGCCCCCAAAGTGTTTTATGTTGACTTGTATGAGAAGGAGTCTTAGTCTTTGCCCTTGAAAAATTGATGGTATGTTCAAACTGTCAGTGTTTTTTGATTTTGTTTTTTTCTCCTGAGCTTTTTTTTAGTTTCAGTATTACCAAATGGCAAATCTAAAGAACATCATTTAAAATGGGAGTGAACTCTCCTCAAAACTAAGGAGTTTGACATAAGGATTTGATATAATTCTGTAGCATGTAAGGAATCTCTGTTGCACCTAATTAACCATTTTAATCGAGGTATGAAAAAATGCTTCACTCGCAAATTTCCCAACCTCTGCCCCACCCCTCCCAAACTCACCCCTCACCACCAGGAGAAAGACTGCAACAAAATAATGGACTGTTTATTAAAATTCATTGCATGGTCAAAAAAGGAACAAAGTTTTCTAAAGGTGTAGCTGGGTTTCCTTGGAATGGTGCAAAGCAGATCTCAACTCCAAAAGCTATGATTTCATCACTATAATTTAAGTGGTTTTAGTGGTTTAACTTGTGTTGGGGTTGGGACAAAATTGCTTTTTAAAAAAGAGAGAGAGAGAGCGAGATTGGAGAGAGGGAGGGAGAGAGAGAGAGAGAGGGAGAGAGGGAGAGAGAGAGAGATCGGAGAGAGGGAGAGAGAGAGGGAGAGAGAGGGAGAGGGAGAGAGAGAGGGAGAGAGAGACAGGGAGAGAGAGAGAGGGAGGGAGAGAGAGAGAGAGAGAGATCGGAGATCTAAATTTTAATTTACCATTTTAAATGGTCTGGGACTTGTGTCAGTTTGAAATGTGCTTATTCCCAGTGATTGTTTTCATCTTTGCCTTATCTTATTATTAATGGAATATTATAGTCAACCAGTCAGCTGATGAACTAGTCTGAGGATGAATTTTGTAGTTTGTGTTTCTCTTTGTCTCGTTTCCATCCTTCAAGAATTAAGGTACTTGAACAAGCTGCTTTAAGGAATTAATGGTATTATAAAACACACTGTACTTTAAGATTCTCAGGCATTTTTTCACTACAGGTGGGAACCAAGCCTTGGAAAGATATATGACACATGAAGGATGATCGGGGCAATGGAAAGATCTAGGTCCTGAAATAACTCCCCTGATTGGGTCCCCTCACCCCTCCTCCCAGCAATTACTTGGCCCTCAGGACTGAGGCTTAGCTAGCCAGAATCCAGAAGTGAGAAAATAAGGTTCTTCCCAGGCCTATTCAGACCCATCTAGATATTAATTTCCACTTTGGAGTTCTTTTGTAATGATGCGTGAGTGGTGTATGAATTCCTCAGGGTTTTCAGTTTTCTGTGAATAAGGAACTCTGAGATCATCTCTTACAAATAGGTGAGCTGTGGCACAGTAATCCAGCTGCTGCTCGTCTTTGGGGTGTAGTATGCTTAGCTAATCCTATTGACTATAATTCTAACCGGGTGGCTCTTGTTAAATCTTTGAGCAAAAGATGTAATCTTTAGGCGAAGGGCACATGAAGAAAATACTCCAACAATGCTTGACACTCCCCAGGTCTCAAAGTAAGAACTCTTTTTTTTTTTTTTTAAACGAGATTTATAAGCTACCCAGACAGATCTCCACTTGAAGGCTGAGGTTGGAACCTAACCAGGATAGTAGAAACACTGCTTTTATTGAGCCGGGCATTGTTCAAGTTGTAATGCAGGATGAAGGAGAAGTAATGGATATCATGCCTTAAAGACACGTCTAATTGCTAGGAGATCATTCAGGCAGCGACCCAGTAGTTCTGCCCCAGTGGTTTGTGGGAAGATGTTCTTAAATGCTGGAGAGAAGCAAGACTTATAAAGGGGAAGGATTGTGTTTAGCTGAATCTCCTTAAATTCTTTTTAAAGCCCTAGGATGACTTGTTAGGGTGTGTACATGACAGAATAAATGCAAGTGTTTCTGAGACTCTAAGACTTTGTAAATAAGGGGATTTTAGGTAGATCTAAAAGAATTTGAGGAAGCAGATATGGTAGGAGTTGGATAAAGAGTCTCACAGGGTGAAAGTAAGTTGAAGATTCTGTCTTTCCCTGTTTGAATAACATTCACTGGTTTGAAATTATAATTGTGAGAACTTTGGAGAAAACTTTAGACTCAAGAGCGAGGTGTCTGTTTTAATATTCAACGTAGCAAGTTATGTCTATGAGGAGATGAGTAATTTTTGGATGATTTTTTGAGTTTTAGAACACCGTATTTGGTAACCCTATTATAAACTTTTGGGTATGTACTGCACTCCATAAAATAGCTAAAACAGTTTGCATTTGTTTTTTAGTGGCCAGAGCCATTATATGCTGTAGCACTTGGATTTGATCCATAATGCTTCGTAGTCTAACGGCAGTCTCTAGAGCCCAGAGCCCTGGGACTGATTCCAACCAAACAGTAGGTCAGCACTGGAAAAGAAAGAAGTTGTTGCCCAGATTGCCACAAATGGAAATGAGAGAAGAGAAATGCTTATCAGGGTAAATAAACTCAAAGCCTTATTATTAGGAAGGGGGTGGCGAGTGGGCAGAAGGAGACATAGGCACAGGGCTGACATTTACTGAGGACTCACTCAGTGTCTCACACATTATTAGATGCTTTTATGTATCAGTTCACCTAGTCCTCACTAAATCCTAAAGGTTTGATTGTGTTCATTATTACAGAGAAGGAAACTGAAGAGAGAGGTTAAGAAAATTGCCCAAGGTCACACAGCAAGCATATGCTGACATTTGTTAACTCTTAATTATACCTACCTGCCATAGGTAGGTATAATTTAGGTGGGTTGTTATTAGTGTCTGTTGTAGATCTATAACTGTTTAGATCAATGTACAATGGCCATGGGTGATCAAATCATTCTGTCTTCTGAAGCTTCAAAAAGTCAAGGTAGAAAATTCATGGAACCTTGATAATCAGAATTAATCACACACCTTTGGCTTTATTCAGTCATTCAACAAATATTTATTGAGCTCCAAGTGCGTGCCAGGTCCTGAGCTAAGTGATGGTACTGCAGCAGAAGAGAGATGCAATTCTTATACTCTGGAAACAGTAGACAAGTAAAGAGGTAAACACATTCACATCCACGAAGGGACTAGTTCAGTGAGTGGAAACATAATGTTATCCTGATATGCCAGGTTGCCACTGGAATGAGATGCACAAGTAACCAGATATTCTGGTTATTTACACAGACTTTATCAGAAGTGGATCTGGCTTCATTGCATGGCAAATCTCCAGATAAGGATGCCCTCATCCATGGACTGTTTCATCCACGGCTGAGCTGCTATAAAATTGTTCTCCTCATCCTTCTCTGTATATACCACTCAACCTGTTGCTCCTTTAGTTTTCCTAGTCTTTTCCTCTGGGGGACTTGCTTGATTTCACTGATACTAAAAGGGGAGTAGGAGAGCACTTCAATAGGGTTGTACCATCTCCATTTGGGGTGGGGTAGTTTTTCAAGAAAGGGAATGGATTTTTCTTCTTTTAAAGGTCACACTGTTTTGATTTAGCATGCCCATGAAAATGTAGAGATTAATTAAACATTTGCAAATTAATATAATAAAATTTATTTAAAAATCTATCAAACAATACTGAATATTTTTAAAGGTATATACGTATGCAGAAAAACATCTAGAAGGAGACACACCAGACCCTGGGGAGAAACTTGGGATTGCAGCTGGTGGCCAAAAGGGGTTTTGTCTGATTCATGCTATTATAATATTTTACCTGGAGAATGTATTTGCATATTATTTTTATAATAAAAAATAATAATGTGAAAAGAGGTAACTTGAATGGAGAGCAGCTAGGAAGCTGTTGTAATAGTCCAGAAGAGAGATGATTATGATCTGAAATAAAAGACAGTATTGCCTAGTCATTGAGAATGAGAGCTCTGATTCTAGACTGCTTGGGCTTGAATGTGCTCTCATACTCACCAGCTACATGCCAACTGGGTAGATTACCTAACCTATTTGTGTCATGGCAATTTCATCTATAAATGAATATGCAAAAAATAGCACCTACTCATAGAGTTGTGATAATTAAGTGACTTAGTACATGAAAAGTGCTTAGAACAATGGTTAGTAAGTCCTCTGTGAATACTAGCTATTATTTTAGGGGGGATAGACGGGATTGGGTTGGGAGAAATGGGAAGAGTGATGAATAGCTGAAGATGCTAGTACCTTGGATACCAAGTTGATGCTGAATACCTTGTCAGGTCTTATGAATCATCATGCTTTCATGACCATCACTTCCCACTGGTTGCTTTGAGGTCACAGGGGTATAGAACATCATAATGACTCTCTACTAATTCTGTGGCAGGTACTGGAAGTTGCTTTTGTAATCACGAGTTGCAATCTGGAATAGGATGATTACATCACTTAGCCTCTTGTCTAGTTCTCTAATTAGTAAGTTGGTAACCATATCACTTATCTTTAATGCTTAGATATATTTTTTAAAGTAATAAGGTGATGATACACATTTCAACAGATATACAATGCCTCTTCTCCACTTTTCCCTGCTTATTCTATTGCATTTTCAGTCTCTGATAAATCTGCTTCCCTGGATAATGTTGTGGGAAAACAGGACAGGTCAAAGGAAAAACATTACCTCTCAAGGTCCATTTGTGTGAAAACACAAAAGATAAATATCACTCAGGGGTTAGTGGGGGCCTACTGCCACTCTGGCACACTGCCTGCCTCTCTGAATTATTTTAAGGATCCAGTGAGGAAAAGTATAAAAGACTGTACACATTAGTATTTAATCTACTGACTTTCTATTTGTCATTTTTTTCTATTCCACATGAAAACACTGTAGAGAGAATTCTAGATGGCTGCATTCTGAAAAACCAGCTTTCACTGAGTTAATATTTCTCTTCAGTTTTGTCTACCTGTCTCACCTTTGAGTTTACTAACTATTAATTGTTTAAACCTTGGCATTTTATTCCCTTCAGTTTTTAGGACTCTGGTAGGATAATTGCTGAATCTTTGGAAAAGGACCAATATTTAGTTTAGATGTTATTCTCCCTTCTCTACCCAATGTATATCTACATGTTTTTTCTCTCATTATGACCCTAAGTGAAGCTTTGATGACATTAAGGCCTTTTCATCTGTGCTCAGGAAACTCTTTGAGCCTTTCTTGGAGGTCTTAATTTGGCTTGTAGTTGCCTTGATTTGGGTCATGATCTAGTCCATTTTCTAGTCTCTTAGATAGGTCTAAAATAACATAATTCCACTTCTTTTTCTATGCTGGCTATTCCAGGTCATAATGCTTTTCTGCTCCCTACCATAAGAAAAAAAGTTCTTCTGTTAACTATTGATTTTTTTTTCTTACTATTATTTGTAAACCAGGAGTATTAGTTTACCTGTTTCTGGCTTTTTCCTTATACTGGATTTTTCTCATTTATATATCAGAAAATATCTTAATATGTTATTATGAATTTGAAATTTTATTCTCAAATGAGAAGATACTTGTATTTTGTGAAATTCTAAAATGTGCTTTTTAAAAATAACACTTTATTGAGGTATAATTGGTATACAATAAACTGTACACATTTCAAATGCACAACTTGAAACCACCTTTTGAGTACTAAACTCAATTTATTTTCCACAGAAGCTCAGATTTAGGTACCAGCCTGTCTTTCTCCTTGTCTTCAAAGCTAAGCTTGTAAAGGGCACTGTCTTGACTCACTTTGCTGAATTACTCATCTTCCAGTAAAGTCCATTCTCAGTCCCTCTCAATCAGGCTTCCGTTCTCGTTCCTCAGGTGAAATTGCTGTAGCAAGACTCACTGCCAAATCCAGGGGCCATTTTCCAGTCTTTTCTGACTTGGATTCTTTGTGACACTTGCCATCATTGACCATTCTCTACCATCTTGAGAGTGTCCACGTTTTAGCATCCACAAGATGCAGTGTTCTGGTCCCCCTCCTACCGCTGGCATGGGCCCTTCTCATCCTCCTTCCTCTGCCTGGCCCTGGTGGCAGTGCTGTGGCTCTTCCCTTTGTTGCTCATCTTCTCAATGTCTGCTCTCTCCCGGAGTGAGCACATACACTCAACTCGTTAGTCATACTGAACAGATGTTGACAAGTTACAAATGAATCATTTCAGCTTAGACTTCTTTTCTGACATCAGATCCATACACATAAACTCTATTGGACATTTCTACCTGCATATACCATAGGCATACAAATTTAGTATTTTTAAAACTCACTTCATTATCATTTTTTCAAAACCCTTCTCTTCCTTCTCTGTTCCTTAGCCTAAGACATAGGCCTTCTCTGTGGGAAGCTTACAGTGTTGCTGGGGAAACAAAATAGGAGTGTGTGAAGTAATCACCAACGAGCTTGTGTTTATGCTAGTTTGGTGTAATGAAGCAGCAAAGGACTCAGTGGTACTGTACAGCTGTTAGGGAGGAGAACCCTAGAGACTAAATTCCTGGTGATGGGGAAGAACAATGGATGCAAGAGTATTCAGAAAAGCAAGAATGTCAAAATGAGGCCAGAGCTGTCAAGAAAGCCTTCACAGAGCCCTTGCAACTTCATTCCTTCATTTATTCAACAGCTGCCTGTTGAGAATTTTCCATGTGTTGAAAACTCTTAGGTTCTGGAGAAGCATCAGTGGAGAAGAGGCAAGACTCTTGCTCTCATGGAGCTTATGTTCTACCAGGAAGAATCAGACAATGAATATGTAAAACATTAATAAAAATATAACTTCAGATAGAGATAAGTACTCCTAGGAAATTAACAGAGTATAATAAACTAGAAAATGATAGAAGGGTGGGGGGTATTCCATTAGAACTTATGATGAGGGAAACCTTTCAGAGGTGTGATGTTTGAGCTGTTTGTTGAATGAGTAAATGAATCTTACTTTCTTCCTCAGCTCTGACGAGAAAAAGGTTTAAAAACCAAATTGAACCATTAAAAGGAACCCACAGAGTGGGTTTCAGGCGCTGAGTTTTTTAGAATCTTTCCAACAAATCTGGAACAAATGTTTCTCTGTTTCACTTTCTTTTCTTTGACATTTGAGATAAGATGCAGACTTACTGGACTTTTCTCTCTTACCCAAATACTGTGTTTGTGATGCTGAGAAAACAGAAAAATTCTGAGTGAAGAGACCCTTCTCTGTAGTGTCTGCAGTGGAAAATCCTTAGCAATGAACAAACCTTGGCCTCCTATTTATCTTTAATGGTATCCCTAGATTCTACAGTTTCTCCAGCATATGAAGAAAAAATAGAATTGTTTTATTTATAAGTGGTGTCCTGAATGTCTATTCAGGGAATTGAATTCAGGAAGCTGGTTTCTGGGAAAACAGCAATAATTAAGACATATTCACATAAAGGTCTTATCTTCTAGTAGAAGGAAACAGACAATAAATAAATAAACAAATAAAAATAAAATGCCAGATAGTGATAAATGCTATTAATAAAATAATGAGGAGGAGGAAAAGGGGTTAAAAAGTAATGGAGAAAGAGCAATTTTAGGAGGTATCTCCTGGGAGGTGATATTTGAGTGGAGACCTGAGAGGTGAGAAGGCACCAGCCATGAGAGGGAGAAGCAAACCAGGAGGGGCAGCAAATCAGGCAGCTAAGAGTCTGGTTTATTCAGCAGAGGCATAATTTTTCATTTCCATACTTTGCTCTTTATACCACACCACTTGCACAAACATGACATTTAGACCAGAAAGGGAAGTCCATTTGGCCTATAGACTTCTTACATTAAGGGAATTTTTTTTTTCTAAAGTTGTCTCATCATCTTGAATAAACTGAAGTCCTCAAAAAGTGCATACTCAGTTCTCTTGCTGGAGGTGAGATTCATAAAGACTTGATGTTCCACATATTTAGTTTTGCTGTGGAAGCTGCAGGGGGATAAGACAACAAAATACAAAACTGGTCCTTTATGGTCTCATTGACTTTAAATTCAAAGTGAATAAAATGTAAGAGCATGACGGTGTACTTAGCATTGGTAGAGGGGAGGAAGGAGAAGGTTGCATTTCCTTAGCTCATGTCTCTGCTCCACCATTAGAAAGCCCACAACACCCCTTGGGGGTTATAAGATTTCACATGGAATAAGGAAAAAGAACTAAGACTCGCTACCACTGAAGAGAAGCCAGAAGCCATTGGTATTTGGTTTTCATTGTTTTTGGTTTCTGTTTGAAGATGCTTGCTCTTGGAGAACACATAATGCTGACCTGAGAAATTTCTGCTTGAGGTTTTCAAATGACCCAGATGAGCTGGTTGATGAGACAGAAATCTTTTCTTTAAAAGGCATTTTAGGAAGAAGATAGGATTTGAAGCGAGAGCCTGGGGGTTGAGTCCTGTCACCATTATACTTGCTATGTGGCTTTCAGTGAGTCACAGAGCGCATCTTCCGGGACAGCGAGGGCCAGACAATGAGTCTGGTGTTTGGTAATTGTAAAGCATGTTAAAAATATTGCTTATTGGCTATTATTGTTCTCATTATCATTGTTTTTATTCTCCTGGTAGATTTCTACTTCCAGTGACTCATTTTTCCCCAACACACTTAACAATTTGAGCTTTTTTTGTACCATCGTTGTTTTGAAGGAGTATGTCCTAATTAATTCAATACACAAATATTTAAATTTGGAAAAAAAAAGAAGATTAAATATTAGAAGGAGTTAACGAGACAGGTGAAAAAGCCAGAAAGAGAGCATAAGTCAAAAGTTAAAGGAATATAACAGAGGGTATGAATTCTGTCAGGGAGAACCAGGGAAAAGACTCCATGGAGAAGTGTAGCATAGAGAAAGCTCAGTTACTTGCACAGAGGTAAAACAGACGGAGCAAGGCCCTGGCCTAGAAGTGGCCTGACCGCCTGTATAGGGGCAGGCAAGGGACAGAGTGGGCAGGACGTCCAGATCCGCACGTACAATCTGTGTCTGATAAGCGTGGCAGCAGCCAGCATGTGATTTCCCAGTACAGCTGTCAACATCACAGGGCCAAGAGCAGGAAGGAAGGGCAAGTCCCCACAGGCCCAGTGACAGGGGCACAGGAGTGAGTGATAATAACAGCTCCTGGCAGCCAGGCAGCAGCTGATCAGGGCCAGAAAATCTGGCACGAGTAGCAGGGTCCCTGAAAGCTTTCCCAACACTACTGCATCACACCCACGCCCATACCCATGCTCGCACACATACACATCCCCCACTCTTCCTTTTATTAAAAGTTACAACTATTTATCAAGCATAGCCCCTAGAGCCTGGTTTGAGTCATGGTTCCACCATCTGTTGACTGTGTGACCTTGGGCAAATTTCTCAAACCCTCTTATAACATGGGTCTACTCACGGTAGGGCTCCCCAGCACCGGGGTGCTGGGAGGAGTCAGTGAGATCATGTGTAGGTAGTGCCACAGAGCCTGGCACATAATAAATGCTCAAAAAATAGGATGCATGAAAAGGAAACCAGTGCTGGTGCCAAAACTGGGCCCACACATCAGATTCAAAATAGTTCCCACAATAAAGATGTCCTTGAACCTGGAGCAGTGGCCAGTCTTAGCTAATGCTGCATCTCAGAGCGTGAGGTAAGTTAGCTTTATATCTGGTCTGCCTGTCTCAGGGCGGGTCTATGGACTGGCACAGGGTTGCACTCCAGGTGAGGGTCAGGGAGAGGGATGCAGGGTTTGCAAACCTGGCAGGTACATAGTACACTGCCAGGCAGAGGTGTGAGCATTCTAGAACAGAGGGAGGGTGCAGCAGGGGCAAAAGCACATAGGCAGGCCAGGAAGCCAGAAAACAAGGGCTGAGAGGTGAGTGCATCACTAGGAGGTGAAATCAGTGATCCAACCAAGAGGTCCGGGTGTAAAATTCCAGAGCCGTGGAGGTTGGCTGAAAAGATAAGCAAGCTTGAATGAGAACTCTTCAGGAGTGGGGAGACTTGAGTTAATTGTTGGTTTAGGAACAGATGGTGAAAGTGAGGGAGAAATTAAATGAGCAAGAGAGAGCATGATTGGTGGGTCAAGTGTCTGTAAGGAAGAGAGGGATCGGTGGTTCGGTGGAGTTCCTTTTGGAATGAAGGAGGCTTTCCTCTCCAAAAAAGGAGGGTAAAGATGTAGAGAAACAGCGAGATAGAGAAGAGAGAGGTTGAGGGAGCCTTTATCTGGTGGCCTCAGTCTCAGAGAAGACTGAGACAAAGTCATCTGGTGGGGAGGGTTGGGGGCTGTGAGGCAGAGGCTTAAGGAAAAGGTGTGAAATAGTAGGGGAATTTGGTAGGAGGATGACTGGAGATGAATCACTCCACCGTTGATTTCGGCATATCTGGAATGCACCTACCCAGGCTCCCTCAAATGGAAACTGAAAGTCGCCTATACCCACGACCTCAAATAGCAAAACCAAGCTCATCCTCCCTAGCTCCATCTGACACAAAGTGCCTGCACCTACTGTCCCCACTTCCTACCACAAACTCTCCCCTCCACACCCACTTGCCTCTGCAGACCCTGCTCTCAAAGGCCACCCAGGCAACCTGGAGGCACTGGTGCCTTTTCTCAGTTCTCATTCTTACTGCCATCCCTAGAGAATAAATATCCTCTTTTCTTCTCCCGTTTCCCTTCCCTTCCTCTCTCTCCCTTTTTCTGCTGTCCTAGATGTTTTTGTTTAGACCAGTGTTTTTCAAATGTGCATACAAATTGCCTGGGGAGTTTTGGTAAAATGCATATCATAATTGGAAGTCCTGAGAATCTACATTTGTAACAAGCTCCCAGGTGATGTTGATGTTGAGGGTCCTTGTGCCAATTCCACATTGTTACGAAAGAATCCCTTCTAATCCTTCCCCGTGGAATTCCCACCTCTGTTCCACCCATGCTTCTCCTGAGGGTTTGTGCTGCTTTCTGCTGCAGTGGCTGCTTTTGAGAATTGATGGACCTTGTAGTCAATGCATAGCCAGCTCTCCACCCATGGCTCCACCTCAGCCAATTCTGATACTGCTGGGAAGGAGGGAGAAATCAGTTCGTTTTACACAGGAGGTCACATATTTTAATTTTCTTTATCAGCCGAACTGTGGCTTGCTGGAGGGACATTTCTGGCCCTCTGTGGGCCTCTTTCATCCAAGTGTCTCTCTGCCCACTCAGTCCTCCAGCCTGTGCTCCCCTCTGTGGTACATGCTTCCATGACAAAAGGCATAAAGGAACTGGGTTCTCATAATGGGATTCCAAGGCCTTTAACACTTAAGCAGTAGAGACATGTTTGAACAGAGGGGTCTTCCCAGGCCCTTGAACCCACTGCATGCAGCCAGTTATTCCCTACACCTGTCCCTAAATGGCACCCTGACCAGAGGAGGCCGTCTCATTGAATGACTTATAACTTTGGGATCTACTTGTCATAGCAGCCTCATGTTAGCACAATAAAACTTCTGAATGTGGCTCTTTCTCAGACCACTTATAGCCTCCCACCATGAACCATTGATCAGAGCTGAATGTGATGTATTATGTAGGGCGGTTTGCCAATAGACTATCATAGATTGAGACAGAGAGGCCTTCAGAACTCTCTTCTTTAAAGATTCCTTGCCAATCATCTCAATCCTCCAACGTCCACCTTAGTTTTTATTCTGGCCACTTTAGTAACCTTGTGCCCTCATACAAAGCACATGCATCTTTGTGCATCAATATCACGTCTTATGTGATGGGGGAGGCTGTCACTCAGCCATTTAAAAGGATGTGTCTTTAAAAAGGACATGTTCAGGGTGTGGCCAAAAGGTTGTGTGAAACTGTAAGTGGAGAGGATTTCACGGGGTGTTTGAGCAAGGCTGCCTGGGAGAATTATAAGAGTCTGGAGCAATAAATATCATGTAGGCTGTTTCAGAAATTAACTGAATGTGAAAATAGACATTATCTGACTTGCTTAAGTGTAAGGACAGGGAGCATATGGGCCCAAATTTGGCTTCAATTTCCCTTTGAAGTTAATGGGCGTGGCAAGTGCTAATCTAATTGTGGCACTTGGATCAGTGTATTTTGCACATTCAGGATTTTATAATGAGATGCAGTGGTTATTTATGTTCTGTACTCTTCCCCACAGACTGCAAAAATACACTTTGCTCAACTCTGTCTAATCATTCCACATGTCAACAGTCAAAGCTGATGACAGAAGGTAAGTTTATGGGGCAGTAACCCTGCCAGTTGGTGTAAAAGAGCTATTCCCCGAGAAAAGGTGTAAGCAATCATATGAACTTCAGTCTGACTGAGAGGGCCTCAGTGGCTTGGTGATCCCCAAATAATGATCTTTTGGTTAGGTTGATAGTCAATGTAGGAGTGAGGGGTAGGTGGGAAGGTTGCAGCTGATGGTTGTTTAATACATAGAATGAGTCTCATGTTATCTCTTTCAAGGTCAAGCTTAAATCCCTAAGTCTGGTGTCTCTGTCCACCAAAACACTCACTGGTCACTTCCTAAATCAAGGTCTATTTATTAAACACTTAGCAAATACCTACTAAATTCTAGATGCTGGGTTAGACCTTGGAGAGTCAAAGATAAAAAGATGTGGGACCTCGCTTTAGGAGTTCTCTATCTAATTCTGAAACCTAGCTACTCAGTGGACTCATCACTGTAGCTTTTAAAATACTGATGCCTGAATCTCTCCCCAGATATGTTAAATGAGAATCTCTGGAACTGGGCCCCCAAAGCTGTGTATTTAACAAGTTCTCAAGACAATTTTTTTTTTTTTCAAGACAGTTCTTATGCAGCCATCTCTGCAAGAGTCTACAGATCTGAGTTTGGGGACCACTCACCTATATTGCTTATTTGATATACAGCAATGTTCTTATATATGTTTTATTAATTGTTTTATATGTCAAGTTCATACAACCCGATTTAAAATTACTTGAAGAACTATGAGTTCTTACATTCTCAAAGTCAAGCATAGTATTGTGTTCAGGCCTTTAATAAATCAGCATTTTTTTTAATCCTGAATGCATTCTAGAATTTTTTGGAGAGTTTTTAAAAAATACTGATACCAGGTCCTCACTCCATACCCATTAAGTTAGAAACTCTAGACATTGAATCCTGGGTATTGACATTTAAAAAATTTCCACAGACGTAGAGAACAAATATATGGATACCAAGGGGGAAAGGGATGGGGTGGGAGGAATTGGGAGACTGGGATTGACACATAAACATGATTGATACTATGTATAAAATAGACAACTGATGGGAACATACTGTATAGCACAGGGAACCCTACCTAATGCACTGTGGTAACCTAAATGGGAGGGAAGCCCAAAAGGGAGGGGAGATCTGTACGTGTGTGGCTGATTCATTTTGTTGTGCAGTGGAGGCTAACACAACATTGTAAAGCAACCATACTTCAATAAAAATTAATTTAAAAAAATTTCTCCAATTGATTCTAATACGAATCCAGAGTAGAGACCCATTGGAATAAACGTTTGCTGTTGATGAGAATGAATATGCAGAATTGTTATCTTCCTGGAACCAGCATGTACCTTTTGATAATTCCTTCCATTTGTATGTTTATCTTCAGTGTTCAAAGTACTTTCATCTGTCCACATAAATCTTGTAAACACCTGGAAGAGGCCTCAGAGATGGTCTATGCCAGAGGTCAGCAGACGTTTCCTATAAAGGACTAGATAGTAAATATTATTCTTTAGGCTTTGTGAGCCTTGTGTCACAGCTACTCTGCCATAGAATGAAAGCAGCCATAGGCAATATGTAAATGAAAAGGTGTGGATGTGTTCCAATAAACGTCATTTACAAAACAGGTTGGAGCTGGATTTGGCCCTCAGGCTGTTATTTGCTAACCCCTGGTCTACACCAACACTCTAATTTTACGGATGAGGAAATTGAGGTCAATCGGTGATGTGATTTGACTCAGATCTTATGGCTAGAAAAAGGCAAAAATAAGCCTGAAGTTCAGGTATTTAGACTTAAAAAACAAACAAACCCAAACGATGCCCCACAGTCAGTGAATAGTGTGTTTAAAAATTAAAGCATTGAAAAGAGGGTTTTCTCATCTTTGCCTTCTGTGTTTGCCTGGATTTACTGTGTGATGGTGGCCATGTACATGTTTATTACTCTACCCCGACTGCAAGCTTGTAGAGACTAGAGCCTGAACTTGTTCAATGTTGTGTCCCCAGGGCCCTGGGGCAAAGTAGGGCCCAGTACCTGTCGGTGAATTGAATATATCAGAGCTGTGCATTTGGAGCTCAGTCTCATGTATTTATTTTCAAGAAAACCTGATCCTGGCTGGCTCATTGACTTCCTCAACTAACTTTCATTAATATCTAGCTTACTCAGCTGTGCTTGTGCTCTTTGTAACTTCAAATAACATTTATATAATGACAGAAAAAGACTTGGGGTTGTCACAGTGGATAAAGCAAAGGTCAGAAGTCTAATTACTTTTAAAAAGTTCACCTTCATGTTTTGCCAAAAAACGGTAAGAAATCAATGTGAGTGCTATTCTTCCTGATACAGGAAGAATAGTGCTTCACTATTCTTCCTCTTCACTCTTTTCCTCTGTCCAGGACAGTATACATGCGGTACATTTCTCTCATATGTTACATCCAGAACTGCCCTCCCACCCACACTGCCCTCAGCCACTGTGCAGACTCTCCAGTTTGACCTTGGGAGGTACTGTTTACAGTTGGGTGAACCTGGGACTCTCCCTTCTTGATTCAAGCTCAGCAAATGGACAAGAAAAACCTGCAGAACCTGTTCAGCAGTTTCAGACTATAAACAAGCAATCCAAAGGGAATGGGGGTAGATATTACTTTATGACCGCAGTTATTGTCTTCTCTCCCAAGGTTGTCAACACACCAGGCTGAGCAGTGGCCTGAGAAAGTTGCTCACTTCTCAGGCAGGTTTGCTGGTGGCATGCAAGTAACGCCATCCTGGGTGCTTGCTTAATGCAGGTGCAATGGGCTATTATCTTATGTCCTTTACTTTATCAAAACATATGTTTTTCATACACATATACACGCACCTTCACGCACACACACACAGAGTTGCTAATGTCTCAGTATAGAAAAAGAGTAAGACCGAACGTTATGGCCTTACAAGGGCAAAAAAAACTTTTAAAAGATCATTCACACTGGGGAAGAGTGGGTCAAATGCTTGGGAAATAAATGAGGAGGACAATTTAGCCATCAAATACAAGGTGTGGCTCTAATGTCATATAATTTTCATAGCCACTGTACAGAACCACATTATTTGACTTTTAAATTTTGTACCATGATAATTTGAGAGATACAAAGAGAAATAGACGACATGCTTCCTGACATCTACTAGTTGACAGTCATTTGAGGAGAAAGGACAGTGTATGTATATGTCATTGAATGAGTGAATGAATGATGTACACATTTTAAAAAAATGATAAAGACTCCCAACACCTTTGAATGAAATAGATGACACATTTTACATGAATTCAGAAGAGAGGATTTTCTGTGTGGAATGGAATGGCTAGGAGATGGTGGTATTTGAGTTAGGTCTTGAAGGGTGGATTTGGATAGTGGAGGGGAGGGTGAAGGCCATGCCAAGCTGGAGACTAAATCAGCTGAGGCATAAGTGCAGGGTGCCATCTGGTTGAGGTAGTGCATTTTCCCAAGGTGTGGTGGTGCCTTGGTTGTGGGGTAAGGTGGAAGTGGCTGTGGGAAACTGATGTGGTGAAGTCTGTGGGCTTGGGTTCAAATCCCAGCTCTGCCATTCTTCATCTATAACTTGGGAAAAGTAGTTTAATCTTCCTGAACCTCAGGTTTTTCTTCTGTAAAATGGCTAATAAAAGTGTCCATCTCATGGGTTATTTTGCGTATTAAATGAGATTATCCATGTTAAACTCTGTGCAATGCTTGGCACAAAATAAGCACCCAATCAATAATAGCTATTAAATCATGGCAGAACTTGAAGGTCAAAGGGAATAATAATTTCCCAGACAAGTTAGTACTCATCCTTTTTAGGCATCTGCTTGTGACCTAAAAGTCTCTTCTCAGACTACCACTTCTTTCCATTCTTGTCTGTGATTCAAGCAAGGCTGTTCCCATTGTGGAGAGCTGCTCCAGGAACTCATGGTAGGACACTCTGAGACTAAACATTAGACTAAACATCATGAGTCAGGACTTTGGAGCTCTAATCTGAGTGCTATGACTGACACATTCTCTGTGCCTTTGATTATCAAGATTTTACATCTATAAAATGGCCTTTAGTGCTGATATAGGGAGTGAATCAACATTACCCCACTACCATCTTGCACTCCCTGAAAGGTATAAAATTCTAAGTAAGAATAGTATTTCTCTTTGTGTACTTTATTGCATGTGTGCTAAGCCTCAACTAAGAATTATAAAAGAAAAAAGTAATAAATTAGGGTGGGAGTATTCAAAAGAACCCACAAGATATCCCCTTAAAAAAATGGTTTATAAATGAGGAAACTGAAGTCCAAATGGTGGATCTAACATACTCAAGGTCACACAGAGCAGGAGATCTCCTGATGCAAATTGGAGGGCTCCTTGTCCGTCATACTAATCCTACTTGCTAATTTATAGAAGTATTGGCTCCTTTATTTTCCCAATAATTAGGACCTTCAGTTAGGACTGAGAGTAACTGTCATTATTGGGTCCAGAAAGAATTATGCCAAGTAAAGATTATGCATGGAACATTTGTTATGCAAAGTGCTGCCTTCATAAGTAGAGAGACCCCACGGACAGTGTTCCCTCCCTGGAACTGCCAGTGTGTCTAAATTGCCAGAGCATCTTCCACCAGCCTACATACACGGGCTGCTCCTTTGATGGGCCTGTCATGGCTGTTTGATGGCCATGAAATACCATTTAGGAGACGGGTTAATGTCTTTTTGTTGTTGATCCTTAACCTTCATGGAGCCTGAGCCTCTGAGGGGTTTCCTTTCATGCCATGTGCCCAGAAAGGTTTTCTCATCCTGAGTCTGTCCATTGCTGGTTGCTAGGGCCAGGGTGTGCTGACTACCGCTGTGTTTCCCAGCAGTGCCAGCGGGATCTTTTTCTTCATCTCTGTGCCTCCAAAACAATTCTTCCGGAGTAGCTTTATGTGTGCTCCTGCATGGGGCTGAACAGTTAATGGCTTGGGGTTATATGCATCCTGCCCTTGCCCCTTGTGTCTGAGCCATTGGGATCTGACTTCCAGGGCAATTGCAGTTTGGCTGCACCCCAGGGCATCCTCTTGAGAGTTGGCTACTCTGTCCTGTGCTGTTTGGAGAGCCTAGAAAAGTCCCTTGGGAAGCTTATCGGATGGTCTGATGAGAATAGCGGGAGCTTGTTTCCCAGAGTCAAATTGCCATTTTCAGCATCATCTTTCCTATTGGGTTTCTCTTATAAGAAAGAAATATAAGATAAACATACTCTTTTCCAAAGAAGTATGGACTTTGATCATGATGGTTCCAAGGAGCCTCACTGTGTAAATACCTCTCCTCCCACACTCATGTGGCAGCTTCTCTGTTTGCTTTGAACCTGGGTGAGACCAGGTGGTTTTATAACCCCCCACTATTCCCTCCCATCCTTTCCTTCTCACTCTCTGCTCTCCCTTGACATTTCTGATTCTCAGAGGATGGCCAGGCAGTGCTCCCCAGAATGGGTTGAGCCAGGTAAGCTTCTGAAGGTATCTGAACATCTAAAGACCCCCAGCAATCACAGTGACCACATCGTGGTAAACAATGTCGACGAGAGACTGACCAGGCCTCAGGCCTGGGAAAACTTGATACAATAATAACCATTAGCAAGTATTGAGCATTTGCTGTTTATCGGGCCAGAGGTCAGCAGTTTACAAGAGTTGTATTATTTGATGTTCACAACATTCCAAGAAATTATATCTTCTATTATTCCCATTTTACAGATGAGAATATTGAGGCTCTAAAAGGCTAAATGAGTTACCTGAAACCACATAGTTAGTGGCAGAGTCAGAATTGGCTCTTCAGGGCTGTTGGACCCCGGAGGCTATAACCTTAACCACTGTGTTACATTGATTTAGTTCTGGTGTGTGGAGACTATTGCCAGTTTGAAGAATAAACTATGTCTAGATATAAATAAAGCACAAATAGTCCTTTCAAACTCCAAAGGACAAGAGGTTATCCTCGTGACTTTGCTAGGAAACATAAGACAGGTTGTGGAGTGTTTTGGGTAATTCTAGGTATTTGAACACCTGTTCAGCTATTCCGGGATTCAGTGGTGGGGGTGAGGGGAACATGGGGAGAGTGAGGTCATTATTGTAAAAACCATTTCCTGAGAGCACGACTTCAGGAAATGCTGGAGCATTAAAAATACCACTTGTGTGGGAGCAGTGGTAGAAGCATGACTCATATTCGGCAATTGTGTCCATAGGTCACAAAGGATTTGGGGAACACAGGGGATATTCATACAAGATTGTGTTTGTGGGTGGTTCATTATGAAATTTTTAGTAGGTTGAGCAGCATGGTCAAATTTCGAGAAGAGTGACATTTAAGATTCTCCATGAAAATAGTGTGACTTGACTCATCCATTTATACATTGATTCACAAACATCAGTTGTCCACCTACTCCGTGCAAGGCCTTGTGCTGGATGCTTTGAGGGTAATGCAAGAGGAATCAGCACGGTCCTTGCTCTTTAGCGCAGTGCTTATGAATTGGTAGCAGTGAAGCAAGCTGCTTTCTTTAATTCTTTCTTTCTTTGCCCCTTGAAGCTTTGACGAAAGGAAGCTAGTCCTTAAAGGAAGGCATTTTGCATTATTTCCCAGCACAAATAGTTTCCAAAAACCAGGTCTGGTAACTCCCAGGCCTTTCAATCAGGATGCTATGATTATGAGGAGGAAAGAATCAGGAACTTGGTTGGCACGGTTTACGTACCTTTGGTCACTATAGAATGAGGCAGGGTAGAGAGGATAGGAATTGTTCATTGTTCATTCGAAGTGTGCCCAGAGGAGATTTTTTTGCTTTAATAGTTTAAAATTATGTTTTATATAAAATTTGGGAGATACTAGAGTACAATAATGATGACCCATGAAATTACCTCCCAACCTAAGTATCAGAATTGTATCAATAACTTGCGGCTCCCTGTGTGTTCCTCCTCTAGCCTAATGCCCTCCCTCCCTTCTCCCCTCCCAGAGGTAGCCAGTACCTTGAGCTTGCATTTACCTGACAGAGGATGGACATTTCAAATCTGTCAATCTGTATGTGATGCTGTACATGAAGGAACGCTGGCAAATTCACAGAGAAATAGCTTAGTGACCAGGGCTTATTTTGCCACTGCTGGTAGATCTGTGACTGTATTTGCTTCCATACAGGGGCTCAACCTGCACACAGATGCAATTCCTCCTGAAGGGGCTGCAGAGCACAGGACTGTAAGTATGGGCCAGAAGTCTGGTAGATCTGCCTTCATCTCTCACCTCAATTGGCATGAACCAGCTGTATGACCTCAGCCTAATAATGTAACCTCTTTGAGCCTCAGTTTCCTCATCTTAAAAATGGGAGATGAAGTGAGAGGTACCTGCATTTCAGTGCGGTGATAAGAATTAAACGAATAAACGCACAGAAACTGCTTGGCACGTGGTTAGTACTCAATTACAGGTAGTCAGAGTTGCAATTCAGCTCAAAGGAAAAACTAAATAACTCCTTGAAATATTGTACAGTGTCCTAGTTATTGTTAAGGAAATACACAGAATCTAAATTGGTCATTTATATTATTTCTCCTTTTGCTCTTTATTTTTTCCCTTTCTATAGTCCTTCTCTCACTCTTCACCATTGGATCTTAACATGTTTGCCAACGTTTTGTATAGATCATCAAGAGAAAAGTAACTCAGACAGTTAAGTATTTTAGCCAAGATGTGATATGATAGAATTCTAGTTTAGAAGTGTGATGCTTATAGTGAGCAAAACTAATGCAAACTAAATGTAACCGTAAGAACTAATTTAATCATTTCTCTGGGTTGGTGGTATTGGATTAGCAAAATTTTGGTGGTTTAATGAATTCAATTAATCAATTATGTTAATCTTTAAAATTTGTAGGTACCAGTGCCTAAAAGTAAAACAATTTTTAAAAAAGTTTTTTTATTTTTTCCCTAGTAAGCAAAGCTTTTCTTACTCTTAGAAAAACTTTGGCTTTGAATAACATATATGAAATATATCAGTATAAACATATATGTGTGTACATATATACATATGTATATATATGTGTGTATGTCTATGTGTATTCACTAAGTTTTCAAGTTCCTTTTGCTGGATTTGACAAAGAAAGTGGTGTTCAACTGTGAATTGTTACCTATGAATTAGCTGGGAAACAAATCTTAGGAATTTTTCGGAATTAACTGAGCTCATTCATTCAACAAAATATTCAGCAAATATTTATTGCATAGGTGTTATGAAACAAGTGTACTTTTAGGGACTAGAGATAAGTCATAAATGCCAGGAGATGTGAAACCGAAGATGCCTTTTTTTTTCCTGTGTGGTAGTTTTCAAGTTGAATTTTAATCACAAAATCAGTGCATTTAAGAACTATCCATTTGAATACCCATTTATAATAGAAACAATAGAAATTTAGGAACAGAATGATAGAGTTCCTTAATAGATAAATATATGGAATATAAAGAATAGATGGGATTGAAATGTATCGTGTCTACGTTAAGTGCCAGTGCACTTTACATATGATATCTCAGTTATTCCTATGACTATGAGAGATAAAGTGTTCATATCCTCATCTTATTGATGAAGAAGCTGTGATTCCAAGAGACTGTGGGATTCGTTCTGGATCCTCAGCTAGGAAGAGACACCATCAGTATAAAGCAACCTTCGAGTCTTATGCCAAAGTCTCCTTTCTCCTATTAGAAACTTTCCTTTTCAAATCGGTAAAAAGAACAAAGATGACCATTCTCATGTGTGTTAAATATTGTTTTGGAGTTCTAGCCAGTGCAAGAAGATATAAAAAATCAGTAGAATTAGTATTTGAAAACAAAATTAAAATGTCATTTTTGGATATTGTGATTGTATACTTTTAAAAACTAAAACGAAAAGTCTAAAAAAAAAGACTATAGGCATCAATAAAGCAGAAAGATGAATGCAAAATAAATATATACAGATCACTAAGAGCCCTTTATCTCAGCTCATAGTAATGACATAACATCTAAATTATTTAAGAATAAGTATTTTTAAAAGAGAGTTACATGTCTTATTTAATGTAGACAGAACTTTACTGAATAATATTAGCGAAGACCAATGGAGAGGTGTGCAATTATCCTTAAAAGTAATGATAGAGAAAGACTTATGTTTTATTCAGTCAGTTTATAGGTTGGACATAATCCAACTCAAAAATCTCAACAGAATTTTTGAACTTAACGATGGCTATAATTTGTTTCTGCAAAAATAGATACCATGTTTTGAGCACTTACTCTATGGGAGACATTATTCTAAATGTTTTACATAGAATAAATACCTCACTTACACAAAACAGATAGGTGTCTTCATTATCCCCATTTTACAAATAAGGAAACTGAGGCCAAGGGAAGGTAAGTAACTTGCCCAAGTTCACATGATGGTTAGTAAATTGCTGAGCCAGGGTTCTAAATGTCCAGGGCCCACACACCTAACACCACCATGCTCAACTAAGAACATTAACTAGTATTTTGCAAAGTGGAATGTTAAAGTGGAGTTAGTCTTCCCCAAATAAGCATGTAGATAAATGGAATAGTATAGTCCAGAAGTATGTGTACTGTATAGAAGGATATAATAAATAATGAGACATCTCAAACAAACAGCAAAAGAATTATTTAATACACATTATTTAGGATTCGTAGCTAGCATTTTTTTGAAAAAAAATCGATTTAATACTCCAGTTTCATGCATCATGATAAAAATAAATTTTGAATGGCTAACATGATCGGTAACAGAAAACATAGCAGAAAATATAAGTTATTGCCTGTCAGAGGTCTGGAGAAACTATTATTATTATTATTTTTATACTATGAAGTGACAAAAGAAATCACAAAGGGAAAGATTGACAGATTTGGCTACATAAAGACTTGTAAACACATGTACAACAACAAGAACAAAATAACTTAGGTCACCAGACGGGAAAGGATCACATCAGACATGACAAATAGAGGCCACCATCTGTGATGAAAATCCTCAAAGGAGAAGTGAAAGCAGTGGACCGGTTCTTCTGCACGTGCTGGGCTGCGGGAGCAGAGAAGAGCCACGTCTAGGTGGGAGCAGGGCTGGTGTCGTGGGGATGCACCTAGAGTGTCCTCGTTGCCCCTGGCCTGTGCACAGGGAGAAGGGGGCTGATCTGGTGTCTGGCAAGGCTCTGGGGGCTGGAGAGTTGGAGTGGTCCTCGGGTAGGGCAAGATGTGGTCACCCGGGAATTCTGACTCAAGGAGGGTCCTTTACTCCAGAGGGAGAGAGAAAGGAAGAACTGAGAGAATATAACCTGGATGTGGAACGAATCTCTCTCTTGGGAGAGCCATCCTAGAAAATCCACCTCAGTGACAAGGAGAGAAACGGCTTCCATGGGCAGCGAAGATGGTGGAACAGTGTTTCCCATTGTTTTTCCATTTGAAAATGGAAGGTCTGCAAGCAGGAGAAACAGGACGCCGTGGTGGGTGGATATGTCTTAGCTGTACATAAATTCTTTCTTTCTTTCTTTTTGGCTGCGTTGTTTTCGTTGCTGCGCGCGGGCTTTCTCTAGTTGCGGCGAGCGGGGGCTACTCTTCATTGTGGTGCGAGGGCTTCTCATTGTGCTGGCTTCTCTTGTTGTAGAGTATGGGCTCTAGGCACGTGGGCTTCAGTAGTTGTGGCATGCGGGCTCAGTAGTTGTGGCTCGGGGGCTCTAGAGCACAGGCTCAGCAGCTGTGGCACACTGGCTTAGTTGCTCTGCGGCATGTGGGATCTTCCCAGACCAGGGCTCGAACCTGTGTCCCCTGCATTGGCAGGCAGAGTCTTAACCACTGAACCACCAGGGAAGCCCAGCTGTACGTAAATTCTTTATGTGGTGATGAAAGGGCAGTGATTTCTAAGGACAATCCCAGGACTCAGGAGGCCATGTGGGAACTTGGAGGGAAATAGAAGCTTCGAGGCATCTCATGAGCCTTCACGTGAAGAACTGATGTAATACATGGGAAAAAAGACATGAATAAGCAGTTCACACAATGGCAATGACAACCAGCAAAGAAACAGAACAGTGATCACCTGCACAAGTATCCAAGCACATGAAGCTGAAACAACACTTCAAGAAAATGACTTTATGTCTAATAAACCAGCCTCCTTCCACTAAATCTAAGCTCAATGCTGGCAGGGAGTTTTGGGTTTTGTTCGCTGCTCTCCTGTATCCAGAAGAGTGATTGGTCATAGTAGACACTCAACAAATATTTGTTAAATGTAAAAGACAACACTTAACTGTCCTGTTTGTGGCAAAAGCTTGATAATTCAAACATTGCCGATGGCATGCTAAATTGGTTCAGCATTTTGGGAAAACAAGAAAACAAGGCAGTGTATCACCATGCATATGCAAATGTTCAAATCTTTTTAATCCATCAGTGTACCCAAGAGGGAATTTATTCTAAGAAAATAATTGAACATCAAAACAAAGCTGTATGTATGAACTTCTGTAATACTAGAAAGTGTCAAAAACAGAAAAAGAGGTTAATAAACTACATATATAGTATAAATAAAATATTATTTATCCATTTAAAATAATTAAGAAGACCATAGAGATATAGGGAAGGATTCCATAATGGTAAGTGAATAAAGCAGAATATAGAGGGCCCTTCCTGCAGCTTCCAGTGCCCTTTATTGGAACACATCTTCCTGCTCCTCCTCCTCTGAATCTTGCTGCTGTAGGTGCAGACTCTGTAGACACCCGATAAAGCTTCCAGTGTCACCACGATGCTGCCGTGCCCAGCAAGGGCGACTGCTGCTGTTGTGACACGAGATGTGTTTCCACCTTAATGTCACATCTCCTACAGTGGTCCCCAAGTTGTACAACCTTGTCTTCTCAATGGGGTCAGAGAACATTAAATGGTAAGGATGTTAATGCTGACCTTTGTCCTTATTCTGTGTTCCAAATCATCACACTCCTCCCAACACTGTTCGACCAAAAGTATGTGTCCAGTTCTAACTTGTTTAAGTTAGATTTTCTTCGAAGACCTTGCATTTTCTCATGCAAATCAATCCCAGTGGGTCTGACTCTATGCAAGCCCATGCTTGCCTGAATCCTACGGTGACAAGAACTACTTAGGCGTAAAGTAGGACCACTGATGTGAAAGGAATTTTTTGTTAAGTGGTGAGATGTGATATGTGCTTTTATTTGAACAATGTTTTTATATTTTATACTTACAAATATTTTAATGTAAAATATAATGTAATATATAAAATATATTGTAAAATATACAAAAAAGAAAACTGTTAATTTCTTGACAGTTCTTGAGTTACCACTTTGTGCATTATTCTTGTATTTTTTTATTTAACTAAAAAATTACTAATATAAGGCATGTTTGAAACCACTGGAAGATTTATAAAGAAAAAGTTGATAATCTTCCCTTATTCCATACAATCCATTTTCCTCCTCTGAAAAACAAATGTTAGTTGTTTGCTGTATGGGTCTCCTCACATTTCTCTTTTTCTTCCTACTTATACAAATAAACCTAAATTCATGTCCTCATATATGGAGAGGCTGTGTGTGTGTTGATGGAATCACCCTATACACAAATTTGAAACTTGTTTTTTTCACTTACTCATCTGGACATCTCTTCTGGTCAACTAATATAGATCCCACCAATTATATTTATAGTAGCACAATATTCTGTAGTATAAATGACTCCTAGTTAATTCAATTATTTCCTTGTTTTTGGACAATCAACCTATTTTTTGTGATTACTGTATTTTATTTTATTTTATTTTTTATTTTTTTGCCGTGCCACGCAGCTTGCAGGATCTTAGTTCCCTGACGAGGGATCAAACCCGGGCCCTCGGCAGTGAAAGTGTGGAGTCCTAACAGTGGTTAGGACCAGGATCACCAGGGACTTCCCTACTGTATTTTAAAATGTTACAATAAATATACTTATATCTACATACACATATTATAAATAAATATATGATTACCAATATATATATATTTCCATACACACAAATAAAATTTTGGCACTTTTATTTCTTCCAGATATGATATTGACATTGCTCCATCATGTGTTTTACATTTTAATGTATGTTGCTATGTTTCCTGAAAGGAGATGGCAGTTTACGACCCCATCGACCATGTACTGAGTAGGCACATTCATTTCCCTACCTCTCCACTGAAGTTGAACATATGTTAATTTTTTGCCAATTTTATGGGTGAGAAGTGGAATCTCATCAATATTTTAATTAGCATTTCCCCAACAATTTGTTAGATTGTGTATATTTTCATAAGTTTATTGTCCTTTGAATTTCACTTTTTGGTAACACTGTTTATATACTTTTGCCCATTTTTCCATTGGGATGTTAAGCACTTTGCTTATCATCTGTAGGAGCTTTTTATCATATGCGTTACAATCTGTGATATAGGGGAGGAAAAACTTTTTCCTCTATCCATCTTAGGTTCATTGGCTGAGGCCCTGTAAATTAAACTGACAAAAGACAGGTTAATAAGAGAAAAACAGATGTTTGTTAACATGTGCATTGTGCATACACATAGGAGTACTCAGTGATGAGTAACTCAAAGGGGTGGTAAGAACTTGGTCTTATGCAGCATCTTAACGAAAGAACAATAAATTTTGACAGAAGTGACGAGACAAAGGAAAAGGACCTTGAGTTTCTAGGGTGGCAAATTGTGGGAAGGTAAATATGTGGGAGAACTAATGTAAGATAAGAGCTAGTTAGTAAAGTTTGTTATATAGGTTTCTCTGGTGTTATCTCTGGGCTGGTAAAGTTCTAGGGTGTCTCCAGCAATTGATTTCTGTCCTTCCTGGTAGAGGGAGGCGGTGGGGGGAGGGGGGAACAGCTTTACAAATATATGTCTTGCTTTTAGGCAAATAGGGGGAGGGCAGAGAGTTTTTCTTGTATCTGCTTTTTCTCAATTGTCTTTAGCTCCAAATAATCCTTATGCCAAAGAGGCATACTTAGGGTGGCATATTTTGCTACCCATCAATAGTTTAACTTTTAACTTTATTTAATGGTGTCTTTTGTCATAAAAATAAGTTTACATGTATGTAGTTAAGGACATCTATCTTTTCCTTTATGATTTCTGGGTGTCCTACTTTACTTTTAGGAAGACCTTACTTCCCTAGATTATACAAATTTTTCAGTATTTTCTAAATTTTCTATTTTTTTGTTTTATTGTTTACTTTTAAACTGTTTTCTAGAGATCCAGCCTTAATTTTCTTCTTACCTTTCTCACTGTTCTTAGATGATCTCATTTACTCCCGTGGTGTTAACCCCTGACTATACACTGATGTCTTCTAAATCCGTATTTTAATCAAATTCCGTAACTCCTACCACATCTCCAGAGCAAGCCTCATATATTGAGCACCTCACACACACCAAACTGAACTTATCATTGTTCTCCCTGTTCTCCCCAGACTTTCTTTATTCCTACCTCTCTAGTCATGGATGCACCACCATCACCGGTAGCCTAAGTCCAGAAACCTGGAAGGGATCCTGCAGTCCTCCTTTTCACTTAACCCAAATGTTCAACAAACCTTCATCTCTTATTATTTCTTTCATGTTAATTTCTCTTGAATCTGTCCACTTCTTTCTGTTCTCATTTCAACTTCCTGTACAATTGCAACAGCCTCCCAGCTGCTTTCCTTAACAAGTGTTTCCCCCATTCAATTTAACTTTAAAGTTGTCTTTACAATTATCTTTCTGAAATGCAAATCAGACTAGACCTATATCTAAAATCCTTCAATCCCCTTCTAAGAAAAGTCTGAATTTCTAGGCATGGCCTTAAAAACACTAATGATAACGAACTTCTTGAGAGCAAGTCCACATCTTATCTATTTTGATTTTTGGTATAATAAAATACATATGTATGAAAAAACAAATTTCTGGGACAAAATCTATCAGATGCATGTATTCTGTTAGTTTCAGAAGCTAGAATTAATTTTATATGTCTCCTTTGTAATTATTTTGAGTAGTTTTCTAATGAATCATAAATAAGGACCAATATTATACTGGATGCCATAAAAAAGGAGGCTCAAATTGAGGAATGAGAATAAAATCTTTTGAACAGATACTCAGAAGTGAATTTATCATGCTGATTTTATATCTTGAAGGCTTTGATACATCTTCCAAATTGCTTTTGAAAGATATTGTTCATGTTTAAAACACCTCCAGCTGCTGGTTAAAATCTTTGAGTCTGAAGTATCATGGTGTCTGCAACTAACTTTCAAATGGTTCAGCAAAAAATTATACATATCATATATACATATATATACACATATGTGTATATACATAACTGCACAGATATACATATGCATATACAGAGAGAAAAAGCAAATTTGGCAAATGTTAACAATTAGTGAATATAGGTGAGGGGTACATGGGTATTCATTGTACTATACTTTTACTTTTTCTGAAGGTTTGAAAATTAGCAAAAGAAAATATTAGGAAAAAGAACTGCAACAGCAGTGTTTGAGAGCATGCATTTTAAAACAATCTCAACAACAGTAATATTAAAATAATTTTGAAAAAAATCTTTCATGATTCAAAACAAAAAGTTGTATAAATTTTAGTTTTTTACTTCTTTAGTTATAATGATGAATGTTTTTCATATGTGTATAAGAACTTTAATTTCTCCTTTTATGAATGTTTTTTGTCCATGTTTCTATAGGGGGTTTATTTCTCAAGAGCCTTTTATATATGATATAAGTGTATCAATACTTTTTAATATATAAACAGATAATTCTGAAACATATGTCATTATATGAGAATTTCATGTATTATAAAGAAAGTACCACAAACCAATGGAAAAAATTGGAAAAGTTGGCAAACTCTCACTCACATACACATATGTGAGATTTTTACCATATCTCACACTAGTATAAATACCAAAATTAATGCTATATGATTAACAAGTTGATTACAAAAAAGTGTGAAATGTTAAAGTTAAAATGAGTACAGATAATTATTGGTTGATCTTGGGATTGAAAAGAACTTTCCAGGCTTTCCTCGTGGCACAGTGGTTAAGAATCCGCCTGCCAGTGCAGGGGACACAGCTTTGAGCCCTGGATTGGGAAGATCTCACATGCCATGGAGCAACTAAGCCTGTGTGCCACAGCTACTGAGCCTGTGCTCTGGAGCCCATGAGCCACAGCTGCTGAGCCCACATGCCACAACTACTGAAGCTTGGGCACCTACAGCTCGTGCTCCGCAACAAGAGAAGCCACTGCAATGAGAGGCCCACGCACCGCAACAGAGAGTAGCCCCTGCTCGCCGCAACTAGAAAAAGCCCACACGCAGCAATGAGGACCCAATGCAGACAAAGATAAATAAATAAAATTAAAAAAAAAAAAACTTTCCATAAAAATGATGGAGGAAAGAACAAACAAAAAACTGGCAATATATTTGATTACGTACAAACCTAAAAAAAAAAAATACATAGACAAACACCAAATAATTGAAATCCTTAATATAAAGAGAACTTGAAATCAATAAAAACAATAATGTCACAATACAGAAAAACATAAAAAAAACACAAAACCTGAGGAAGAAAATTCAAGTCATGAAAGAAGAAATCTAAATGCCTTTAAAACATAGGAGCAAATATTTTAAAACAAAGAATGCAAGGCACTGGTTCAGTTGGTTTATAGCAGTTTGTATGAGTGGGATTCAGCTTCAGCTGATGATGATCCAGAAAACTGGCAATAATGTTTTTGTAAATGTTAATGGAATACTAACCTCTGTTAGCAAGAGCACAGCAGGCAAGAGGGCAGATCATCCAGCCATATTTGGCATTGGTCAGGCCCTCATTAAAGTAATGCAATCAGTATGGGGTTCCACCCTTTAAAATGCATGTGGAGAAACTAGAGAGGGTCTTCTAAGAGGCACCACCGAAATGATTACAGAGAAAGTCAAACCAGTGGGGGAAGATTAAGGGGATTGTATTTATTTAGTCTAGAGAGGAAAAAGCTAAATAGTGAATACATAGTTATTTTCAATTATATAAGTACGTGAAAAAAATGATTATCCTGAGGAAAGCTAGATTATTCTATCTGTATGATAGACAATAAACTAAGAGGAATATGGTTAAATTGCACCAAGAGACTGTAATTAACTTCAGGCCTGGCAAAACTTCAGGGCAGATTAACAAACTAAGGAACCCCTGCTTTTGTATATCTTTCTGAGCAATTTAGACAACTGCCCATCTTGTGGCTTAGTTATAGAATAGCAGGTGGCTGGGTCCTTGATTAGAATTATAGGTTTATAGAATTTTAGAACTGAAAAATAGCTTCAGTAAAGTTTCTCATTTGTATGTTTTGTAGATTTCTGTTGCCACCCACTCACCAATAACATATACAAAGGAAAGTATAGGATATGAAGCCTTGAAAGTTAGAGTTTTATTGTGGTTGAATGACTGGAGCTTTTTAGAGACTCTACTGAGATAATGTGAACAGATTTTAGTTATCCAGTAGGAAAAAGCAAACTGTAAATTAGGGTGGGGTGGTACTGTGATTCTTAAGCTTTTTCCAGATTACAGGTAAAAACTAGTATTTATCCCAAGAAAAATGCATGTAGTTACATGCACCCATCCCTGGCACCCAGGTCCCCAAATGTAGTGGCCAAGGTGGAGGTAGTGTGATATAGTGGTTAAGAGCACAGCAATTGGACTTCTTATATCTAGATTAACATCCTACCTTTTCCACTTACTAGCCTTACAGTTTTAAGAATGTTAGTTAATTTCTCCATGTCTGTTTCCTCATTTCTAAAACGGGGATAACTTATGTCCTGGAATTTTTTGGTAAACATCAATTAAGTAACAAAAGTAAATTTAAAAATATTTTTTAAGTAAATGGCCTGACGCAGCAGATGCTATAGAAAAGTTGTGATTGGTAGTAAAATTGATTCAATAGGTAATGATTGATGTTAAAAAATGAAAAAGAATAAAAAACATTCATTGTACTTAGTAATCATTAGTATTACTTTCAATAATTTTTTCCTGTTATATGTATGTTTGTGTATGTAAGATTGTTGTGGAGCATTTGTGTACAGGTAGTGATAGATATATGATATTTATTATTGTAGGTCATGGTCAAAAAGCTTGTAGTCATTTAGGTTATTACTTTTATTGTTTTTAATTTTATCCCTTTTAAAAATATTTTTAGTGTTTTCTATAGGACTGCAATATATATCCCCACCTCACCTCATGTTATTTTGAAGTAACGTGACACCACCTCATATATAAGGCAACAACCCTGCAACAATATACTTCTATCCACTCTCTCCAGCCTTGGTGCCATGATCCTCATACATTTTACTTCTACACGTTACCAACCCTACAACGTATTGCTATCTTTTTTGCTTTAAATGGTCAACTTTCCATCAAATAAGTTGAGAAAAAGAAAAAAAAAAGTTCCACATTTATTATCTCTGGTGTGCTTAATATTTCCTGTAGAGCTGAGCCTCTATGCTCCACTGTCCTCCCTCAACCTAAAGAACCTCCTTTATATCCTCTATAGTGTGGATCTCTGGCAATAATCTCTTCCAACCTTTACAATCTGAAAACATCTCCATCCTCATTCCCACAATTAAAGGACATCTTTGCTGGTTATAAAACTGCAGACTGACAATCCCCCTTCCTCAGCCCCTCAAAGATGTTGTTCCATTGCCATCTGGACTACTTTGCTTTTGCTGTAAAGCAAATATCCCCATCTTTGTTTCTCTGTATGCATTGTCTCCTCTTAACCCGTCACGTATGATTTTCTCTTTATCCTTGGTTTTCAGTAATTAGACCATAATATATCCCAGTGTTGTTTGGCTTGTGTTCTTTCTGCTTGAAATTCACTGACTTTCTTGGATTCTGGAGTGGATACTGTATTTCTAATCAAATTTGAATGTTGTTCAGTCATTGGCACTCAAAATATTTTTCTCTCTGTCCTCTCCTGAGACTTCAGTTGCATGTCTATTAGATGATTTGATTTGATCTCTTAGGTCACTGATGCACTCTGTTCTTTTTTCGTTTCAATCATTTTTTTGCTCTGAGATTCAGACTGGAAAATCTCTACTGACCTGTCTTTAATTCCACTGATGATTTTTTCTGAAATGTACAATCCTTTTGTGTTAGTTTGGATCCTCTGAGAAGCAAATGTAAAGATGGGATTAGATTTCCAAAAGATATGTTGGGAAAATATCTGTGAAGGATAAAAGAAAAAGGTAGAGAGAACTTTCAGATTGTAAGTTAAGTTTGATGCCTGTGAAGGAGATGAAAAGGATAAGGAAGGAAGATTGTATAGGAAATTTAGACTTTTACACAGAAGTAAAAACGTTTTGCCAGGCTTATGGGAATTTCTTAATCCAAAGTAACCCACTGGAGAATTCCTACAACTCATAGGACTGGACCTTTATTAGTAGCCCTGTGATGCTCAGCCATTGGCTGGGAGCAGCCTACAGGAGGCTTGGCTTTGATGTGACTGCCACTATAGAGCCAGAGAAACAGTAGCTGGGCTATTAGTTTGTTTTACTCCATATAGCAGGAGATCTAAACAGTGCATATTTATGATTAACCTACTGCTATTAGGCACATTTAATTATTTTTAATTTTAGATATTCTGTTTTTAGTGGTATAATTTTCCTTTTGGCTCATTTTAGTATTTCTATTTCTTTCCTTAAAACCCCTATCCATTCATTACATTTATCTTTTCTTTAATAGATTTATAATAGTTAAAAATAATTAGTTTAAAAATCTTTGCTAATTACAGTAGTTAGATCATTTGTCTGTCTGACTCTATAGGCTATGTTTGTCTCTTAAATAGTGTCACATTTTCCTGTTTTTTTGCCTGTCTTATAATTTCTTACTGTTTTCTGGATATTATGTATAAAAGAACAGTGGAGACTGAAGTACATTATTTTTTCTTGTTGTTTTATTATCCAGAGAGTGTAAGTTCCTTCTTCTGTCTTTTGATTAGGTTGAGGGACTAGTAATTCATCTCTCTCCTACAGGGGTGTTGAGCAGGAACTGGATCACAGCTTTAATTATATTATAATTATATCGTATTCACCTGTGATTAACCACACTCCCAGCTTCCTTCACAGACTTTTTGACCTTGTCAGTATTTGAGCTGGGAGGAGGTTAGGCTGTAGTTTCATCTTTGAATCAAAATCTGGAGGATCTGGGAGAGAGAGAGCAAGAGGGAGAGTGTGAGAGTTAGTTCAAGCCAAAATGGCTGACAGAATCTCTGCTGGTTTCTGAATATTTAAAATACAAAAAAACAGACAAAAAGAAATCATTTTTTGGACCTTTCGTCATTTCCATTTCTACCTTGTATGCCTCAATTTGCTGGATTTAAGCACTGCTGCACTTTATGAGAGAGAAGGAGCAAGAAAGGGAAGAACAGTTAATAGAAGACAAGAGAAGGAAGAAAGAGGATAAAAAGAAAAAAGAAGCCACTCAGAAGGTGGGTTTTATCAATTAAGTCTGTCTTTATATCGCCAAGCAAATAGAATAAGTAACTGCCTGGCTTGGATACCTGACATCTTAATAATGCTACTTGAGCTTTTTTTTTCTTTCCTCTTTTTGATTGGGGTTCTGTTTTACCTTGTTGATTCATTGTTGTTGTTTCTTTTATATTTTTCCTAATAAATCTTTTATTTTTCTAATTTTATTTTATACTTTATACTTTGCTATTCTCTCTCCTTTTGACTTGTCACCCCCCGCTTTATTTGTTTCTTTTTTTTTGTTGTGGTTTTATTTTACCTTGTTGCAGTTGTTTCAATTATAGTTTTATTTTTCCTAATATATTTATTGTCTTTCTAATTTTATTTTGTTTTTTATTCTTTGATATTGTATTGCTCCTTTTTTTCTTTCTTTCTTCCTTTTTCTTTTTTTCTACCACACCATGGAGCTTGCAGGATCTTGGTTCCCAGGCGAGAGGTCCGAGTCCAAACCGCTGAACTAACAGACAACCTCAGACTCCAGGGAATATCAATGGGAGTGAGGCCTCCTGGAGGTCCTCATCTCAGCACCAAGACCCAACTCTATCAAACAGCCTGCAAACTCCAGTGCTAGATGTCTCAGGCCAAACAACCAGTAAGACAGAAATAAAGAACCACGCATCAAAAAAAACAAACAAAAAAATGAAATGACAGAAAAATATGTTACAGATGAAGGAGCAAGGTAAAAACCTACAAGACCAAATAAATGAAGATGGAATAGGCAACCTACATGAAAAAGAATTCAGAGTAATAATAGTAAAGATGATCCAAAATCTCGGAAATACAATGGAGAAAATACAAGAAATATTTAACAAGGATTTAGAAGAACTAAAGAGCAAACAAACAGTGATGAACAATACAATTACTGAAATTAAAAATACTCTAGAAGTAATCAATAACAGAATAACTGAGGCAGAAGAACGGATAAGTGAACTGGAAGATAAAATGGTGGAAATAACTGCCAGGGAGCAGAATAAAGAAAAAAGAATGAAAAGAATTGAGGACAGTCTGATAGACCTCTGGGACAACATTAAACACACAAATATTCGAATTATAGGGCTCCCAGAAGAAGAAGAGAAAAAGAAAGGGTCTGAGAAAATATTTGAAGAGATGATAGTCAAAAACTTCCCTAACATGGGAAAGGAAATAGTCACCCAAGTCCAGGAAGCACGGAGAGTCCCATACAGGAAAAACCCAAAGAGAAACACGCCAAGACACATTTTAATCAAACTATCAAAAATTAAATACAAAGAAAAAATATTAAAAGCAGCAAGGGAAAAACAACAAATAACATACAAGGGAATCCTCGTAAGGTTAAAAGCTGACCCTTCAGAAGAAACTCTGCAAGCCAGAAGGCAGGGTCAGGACATATTTAAAGTGATGAAAGGGAAAAACCTACAACCAAGATTACTCTACCCAGCAAGGATCTCATTCAGATTCAACGGAAAAATTAAAACCTTTATAGACAAGCAAAAGCTAAGAGAATTCTGCACCACCAAACCAGCTTTACAACAAATGCTAAAGGAACTTCTTCAGGCAGGGAAAACAAGAGAAGGAAAGACCTACAACAACAACCCCAAAACAATTTAAAAAATGGTAATGGGAACATACATATCGATAATTACCTTAAATGTAAATGGATTAAATGCTCCAACCAAAAGACATAGACTGGCTGAATGGATTCAAAAACAAGACCCATACATATGCTGTCTACAGGAGACCCACTGCAGACCTAGGGACACACACAGACTGAAAGTGCAGGGATGGAAAAAGATATTCCATGCAAATGGAAATCAAAAGAAAGCTGGAGTAGCAATTCTTATATCAGACAAAATAGACATTAAAATAAAGACTATTGCAAGAGACAAAGAAGAACACTACATAATGATCAAGGGATCAATCCAAGAAGAAGATATAAAAATTGTAAATATTTACACACCCAACATAGGAGCACCTCAATACATAAGGAAAACGCTAACAGCCATAAAAGGGGAAATCAAAGGTAACACAATTATAGTAGGGGACTTTAACACACCACTTTCACCAATGGACAGGTCATACAAAATGAAAATAAATAAGGAAACACAAGCTTAAAATGACACATTAAACAAGGTGGACTTAAATGATATTTATAGGACATTCCATCCAAAAACACTTTCTTCTGAAGTGCTCGTAGAACGTTCTCCAGGATAGACCATATCTTGGGTCACAACTCAAGCCTTGGTAAATTTACGAAAATTGAAATCGTATCAAGTATCTTTTCCAACCACAGTGCTATGAGACTAGATATCAATTACAGGAAAACAACTGTAAAAAATACAAACATATGGAGACTAAACAATACGCTACTAAATAACCAGGAGATCACTGAAGAAACCAAAGAGGAAATAAAAAAATACCTAGAAACAAATGACAATGAAAACACGACTACCCAAAACCTATGGGATACAGCAAAAGCAGTTTTAAGAGGGAAGTTTAGAGCAGTACAATCCTACTTCAAGAAACAAGAAACATCTCAAATAAACAACCTAACCTTACACCTAAAGCAATTAGAGAAAGAAGAACAAAAAAACCCCAAAGATAGCAGAAGGAAAGAAATCATAAAGATCATATCAGAATTAAATGAAAAAGAAATGAAGGAAACGATAACAAAGATCAGGAAAACTAAAAGCTCGTTCTTAGAGAAGATAAACAAAATTGATAAACCATTAGCCAGACTCATCAAGAAAAAAATGGAGAAGACTCAAATCAACAGAATTAGAAATGAAAAAGGAGAAGTGACAACTGAACACTGCAGAAATACAAAGGATCATGAGACATTACTACAAGCAACTCTATGCCAATAAAATGGACAACCTGGAAGAAATGGACACATTCTTAGAAAAGCAAAATCTTCCGAGACTGAACCAGGAAGAAGTAGAAAATATAAACAGACCAATCACAAGCACTGAAGTTGAAACTGTGATTAAAAATGTTCCAACCAACAAAAGCCCAGGACCAGATGGCTTCACAGGTGAATTCTGTCAAACATTTAGAGAAGAGCTAACACTATCCTTCTCAAACTCTTCCAAAATATAGCAGAGGGAGGAACACTCCCAAACTCATCCTACGAGGCCACCATTACCCTGATCGCAAAACAAGACAAAGATGTGACAAAAAAAGGAAAACTACAGGCCAATATCTCTGATGAATATAGATGCAGAAATCCTCAACAAAATACCAGCAAACAGAATCCAACAACACATTAAAAGCATCATACACCATGATCAAGTGGGGTTTATTCCAGGAATCTAAGGATTCTTCAATATATGCAAATCAATCAATGAGATACACCATATTAACAAACTGAAGGATAAAAACCATATGATCATCTCAGTAGATGCAGAAAAAGCTTTCGACAAAATTCAACACCCATTTATGGTAAAAACTCTGCAGAGAGTAGGCATAGAGGGAACCTACCTCAACATAATAAAGGCCATATATGACAAACCCACAGCCAATATCATTCTCAATGGTGAAAAACTGAAACCATTTCCTCTAAGATCAGGAACAGGAGAGGGTTGCCCACTCTTACCACTATTATTCAGCATAGTTTTGGAAGTTTTAGCCACCGCAATCAGAGAAGAAAAAGAAATAAAAGGAATCCAAATCGGAAAGGAAGTAAAACTGTCGCTGTTTGCAGCTGACATGATACTATACATAGAGAATCCTAAAGATGCCACACTACCAGATGTAAAATAGATAGCTAGTAGGAGACAGCCACATAGCACAGGGAGATCAGCTCGGTGCTTTGTGACCATCTAGAGGGGTGGGATAGGGAGGGTGGGAGGGAGGCACAAGAGGGTGGGGATATGGGGATATACGTGTGCATATAGCTGATTCACTTTGATATACAGCAGAAACTAACACAACACTGTAAAGCAATTATACTCCAATAAAGATGGTAGAGAAAAAAAGAAATCTGGAGGATCACTAGAAATTGAGCATCATGGGAATGTGAGAGACTATGTAATTATGTGTTTTTCCCTCCCATTTCCTTCTCGCTGTAATCTGGGTGTTATGTCAAGGAGATCGCTCTCAGGCTGAGCAATTCGTTGTTCATTCAGGGCTCTGTCAGACTCTAGTCTTCCCTGCTAGGCTTCACTGTTTAATAACATTTGTCTGATTTTTCTTTCACTCAAAACATCCCAAGCTACAACAAACTGGCTCCTCCATCCCCCCATACCCAGACCAGGTATTCACTTCCAGGTGTGGGAACTTACATACTCTCTGTTCATCTAAGAAGGCATCTGACATACTCTCTGAAATTCATTTCATTAAGGGTTCCTTGCACCTGCCACTCTTTGCAAATCTCACAGAAACGTATGATTTTATTTTGTCTAAATATTTCTTACTATTACCATAGGTGTAAAGGTCTTTTGTGTCTGTGTAAGATTACCTGGAAACAGAACTCGGTTACAGTTTATTGATAAGTGATGGATGAAGATTTACAGCTCACTTATCTATAGTTGAGCTTGAAGCTATTTAGTGTTGATATAATATTATTTATTAAAATTTTGTACTCAGAATGAAGAGGCTGAGGTCAAGAGGTTTGCTTGTTTCAAAACATTTCCCTTTGGTATGATGCTTCCTATTGCTCCTTCCCACTAGTAACTGGTGATCAGGGGGAAGATCACTCTCTCAGTGCTGTCTGAGTAACCTTTAAACTTACATATTTTTTGCTTGGCTATTATTATCCCTCCCCAGAATGCACTCTTCCTCTTTTTCTACCACAGTGAACTCCTCCAAAACCCAATTCATGCATATTCTCCTTTGAGAATCCTTTCCAAAATGTTTAAAGCTTTTTCTTAAACTTTGTCTGCAAAAGACCAGAAAATACTAGGTGTTTTAGGACGGTCTCTGTCATCAGTATTCAGCTCAGCTAGTATAGCAAGAAAACTGCAGGTTACAAGGCCTTATTGGTCATTCTCGCTTTCTTGGAGGTTCCAAGGTCACTACACTACAGACAAGATGTAAATGAATGAGCATGGCTATGTTTCCATAAAATTTAATTTAACAAAACAGCCAGATTGTAGTTTGCTGACACTTCTCTTAAAGAATTAGTAGACCTACATAATTGGGCTTGTCAAATCGTAAGGTGGTTGATTATTCATTTGGGCTGCTTTGAACACAGTTAATGTACGATGTACTTTGTTACCAGCATGTATGTTGGGCACACAATAATTCTTTGCAGTATAAATGAAAGAAAGGAAGAAATGGAGGAAAATGTGAGATGACCGTGGAAATGGAGAGACAGAAGCAAGTGAGAAAATAACTGTCTTTGATAAACAGTGCTAGTCGCTGTAACAGATAAACCCCCAGTTCTAAACTTAGAACTTAAACCTCAGTTCTAAGTTTCTTAGCACAACAAAGATTTATTTCTTCCTTACATCATAGTTCAGTGCGGAATGGCAGGGTCAGGTGGAGTAGACCTTGTTCTACACAGTCATTCAGGGGCGCAAGTCCTTCCATCTAAAGGCTCCACAACCTACCCTAGGCCCTCAGAGTCCTCTCCATTCAGCCAGGAAAAGAGAGCAAGGGTCATGCGTAGAAGGTTCTAATGGCCCAGGACTGGAAATGGCACCCATCACTTTTGCACGTGTTTTGTTGTCAAGATCTCAGGCATAGGTTCCACCCTATGGTGAAAAAAAGAAGCTGAAAAATATATGCTAACTCTGCGCCTGGTGAGAAGAGGGGGTTATGGCACTAGCAATAAGCAGTCTAGTTTGGGTTACATTGAAAGAAGTCAGTGAGAGGATAAAACAGTTTAGATGAGAAAGCAATCAAAAGACACTTCCCAGAGGGAGGGAGCAGCATTTCCAACAATAGCATACAGGTTAATTTTCTCAGTAGACACTTGCAGCCCTTGTAAGTGCTGTCATTTGCAAATATATAAACTGTCTTAGATAAATAAAATTGTGTGTCTGGGAAAAAAAATACACAAAACTATGATTGGCCACACTTCAAGATACAGTGAAACAATGTGGCAGATGTGTGGGAAGGCACCTGCTCTCAGTCTGGGTGAGGTTACAGGCATTAAGTTTGGTTATTGTAAAGCCCAAGGTACAATTATCAATCTCTGAAAACAATTTTATACTAATTGAATCTTAATTACCTTGAGTCTCCTTCTCAGTAGCTGCAATTATGTCCTTTAGAGTAATCCCACGGGACATTTCTCAGAGTTATTGAGAGTGTTTTCTAATCAGAGTTGGGAAATAGTGATAGGAATGGGAAGGTAGAGATCTTGTATATAAAGAATGAAAGAAAGGTATTGATCATGTATAGTGTGTGGTTATTATAAGATTATTATTCTCATTATTTTAGTTTATTTATTGCTGTTGAATTGCTTATGGAGTTGAAATACCAGTAATTATACCTGCCTAAGGGAGATTAATCCATGAGAACTTTTTTTAAATGAAGGGATTACAGGGAAGCTGTTTTCCCGGTGATGCAAAAAAGGAGTGTGGGTCCCTTCCAAAATTCTACTTCCTTTAAAAATCTGGTTTAAAAGTGGGCTTTCCAGGAGAGTAGATAGTTTGGAGATGCTGCAAATTACTTCCTGGGCCTGAATTCCTGTTGTCCATGTAGTGGTTTGCAGACAAATGAAAAATATCTGGAATTAGATTCAGGCTCTTGAGCTGAGGCAGCTTGGAGAAAGCCACTAAGGGGGTTGGAAGGAAGCCTCTGCCCTTTCATTTACAAAAGGATGAGGCATCTTCACTGAAGCCTTGGTTCCTTAAATAGGCCCTGCACTCCGTCCATGACAGCTCACAAAGTATCTAGCACTGGTCTCCCTCGCAGTCTCCAGCAAGGTTGCCAGCTTTTCACAATTGCTGTCATGACTGTGGCTCCCTTGGCAGGATGTACGATCCTCCTCACTGCCATAGAGCATGGATATATTTAGCTCAGTAACCATGCTTAGAAGTTGGACAGAATGGGTTGTCATGACTTCTGATTTCTGTCCTGTCTTTTCTCTTAGGATGTGAGTTGTCTTGGTTGACACTGAAGAATGAATAGAAAGAAGGTGCAGTGGGGGTGAGTGAAGGCTATAAATTTGTTTTCATGATCGTTAAATTCTCATTTTATATATTCAAGGAATTGTCATGTGTGTTGAAGAATGTAAAATTTACTGTTACAAAAAATTAAAATGACATATTTCTGTGTACTATCAACCAATGATTGTGCTAACCAAAGAAAGGAAACATCACCATTAAATAGGCAGTTGAGATTTGATTTCACTTTGGAAAGTGGAAATCCATGAGAAGAATTCTAAGGGAAGTGTAAGCTATATTAATGGGGCACTTGGAAACACAGTAAGCTCTCAGTAGATAATAGTTATTAATAATAATTTTAGTTAACATCGACTGAGTGCTCATAGGTTTCAAGAACTGTTCTAATAACTCTATAATATAGGCAGTATTATACCCATTTTATAGATGAGAAAACTGAGGCACAGATAATTTATAGATCTTGTCTAGGTTCACAAAGGAAGCTCAGAGTCAGAATTCAATCCCAGCTAGCTTAACTCCAGAGAGTCTTCTGATAACCTTTCCTACATTCTATTGCCCACCAACCTGGCATATAGGTCTACTTTCCTATGCCCCTTTTCTTTTTTCTAGGTTTTCAGTGTGGAGTTCTAAGAGAAAGAGGGAACCGTCCTTTCTTAGGTGATGCCCACAGCTTTTCCATTCCCATTCAGACAGCAGCCCTAGCTCCAGGTGGAAAGGGCAACATACTCATTGAGGAGGTTCTGATGTCTGCAACCCATGCTGAGCCAGGTTATCTGGAGGAGTTAAAGAGGATGTAGGCTAGTGGAGAAAGGGGAAATGAAAGGCCTTCTCTCCTCTCCAAATGCCCCAAAGGGCTCTAGCGCAGATTAGTTGGAATAGCTGTCTTGGAGCAGGTTGAAGAAACTTTTTTACTAAGAATAATTAAACCACAAATAACCTTCCCACATCGCCAGCCACACATATTCACGCACACATATATGCAGAGTACACGTTTGAATTTTTATATTTCAAGCATTAATCAACTAAGATCTGTTGGCATTGTGGCTGCATTGAGCAGATGAAAATCATTACAGCTTAAATGTTTCTGCTCTTTCTACACAAAGAATAAAAGAAGTAATAGTCTAAGATGTGTAGCAGAACATTGTTCAGCTTTGGCTTCAAACCACCTTATAGAAAACACTTAGAGGTATACTTGTACAAGCATAAACTATATGACGTTGGTTATTCAAATGAAAAAGACTGATTTTTAAGAAATGTGCCAGAGTGTGTTCATATTGATGAAAGCAATCTCTTCCTGTAGTAAAGATTGGAAGGCCATGTGCTTATCCCGATGTTCTTGCCATGGCTAATCAAATTTTCTTTAAATATTTTAAAGAACCTGATTAATATTCTTTCCAAGTGATCTTGGTTGGTAACAGATGGTTGCCCTTTGAAGACAAATTTCATTTTTTTTAATAGTAGGAAATAATCAGGAGCTGAGTCTGTAGAAAAACATCAATGGTTAAAAAAAAAGGCGATAGGCTTTTGGTGAAACACAGGGTATGACTATAATAATAAGATTAAATTTAATTGTGTAAATTCATTGCTATGAAGGCAATTTCCAAAAAAACAAGTACTACATCAAGAAAAATAGCATAGATGTGAAGCAGTGTTGAGTTTGTGGTCTCTTGATCTAACAGGTGACTACTTGATCTAACAGTAATTCTTTGTATGTTTGAATTCTCTTGAGTGTTTATAAGACTCAGTTTCAAATTTTATAGTCACATGATATGTATATTTAAGCAATAGCTCTTAATTTATATTCAGATTTAATAATAGGGAAAATTACATTTTAACATTGTCTGATAAGAAGAAAAGTCAAATTAGGTCAGCACTTCTGGTTTAGAGATAATTTTGCAATAAAACCATGTCTTTCTTTTGTGTACCTTACGATAATCCTTTAAGGAGTACACAGAATGGGTAAGAGTAATGCAAAGTTAGCCCGAGCAGAAAATAATTTATGGAGTTCTCTTGGTAGCTTGATATATGAGTAGCAAGTTCTTTTTCCTATAGCACAGAGGGAAAAATGAGCATACTTTAAGCTTTTCTAATAAAACTTCGTTTTTGTTATTGCTACTAGATTTAAAATTTCCAAGAGATATCCTATAGTTTTGAATTTTAATTCTAGTTTAAAAGTTCACATTTCATGCTTTTTACTCCTGGGTTCAGTTTTGGGAAATGGTAATTGTTACCAAATGACATGGGAGAGAAGAAAGCCCTGTGCTAGGAGTGACAGAGTAGGGCAAAGTCCTTTCTATACATTTGCTATTGCTAGATTTGTACTGTTGAGCAAGGTACCCTGTCTCTCTGGGCCTTAGTAATCACACTGTTAAAATGAATAGAGTAAACAACAAGATGTCAAATAGTTCTACTCAGTCCTAAATTTTGGTAACTTAGTGTTCTCTTAAGTCACAAACTGGGTGTTTTGTGATTTTGATAACACAGATGTCTGAAGACTCTGGCTTACTTGGCATTTGGCATTAAAGAAAAGAGCCAGCTCGGCAAATCTGTTTTGTCTTCCCTCACAGTTTGAGCTGGGAGAGGGAATGACCTACCCAAGCTATCACAGGGTCATTATTCTCATGGTGAGGCAATTTAACAACTAGCTTGTCTGTTTCCTGGTTGACATACCCAGGAATTATCATCATTATATGCTTCATGTATTGCTTAATTGATGGACTGTAGTATTTTTGAAGTGGGGCATTTTGCAATGCTCTCTTTCCTTTGATGGTTTTAAACCATAGAACCACTATGAAAAATCAACTCTCTTTCATATATATACATAATTGGCTTTGAATTCTCATGCAGATCAATCTGATTATAATCATTCTACATTGGACTAGAGCAATTCAGAACAAAGAGTAGTTCATCATATTCATGGTCATGAAATTGTAAACCATTTACATTTTTTGTTAGGTTACAGAAATATTGTATATAAAACCCTTTTAGAAATCCCTACATTCCAACTCAATATCCAGGGCTCTGCACTATATCACAAAGTTACAAAAATAAAGCAAAATATTTGCTGAGAGTAATTCAGTATTACTCCTCAGATTATCAGAAAACCTTTACAAATTCAGACACCATGACACATAAATATCACTGCTCCTATTCCTAGTTTTAAATGGGTTTCACAGGGACTAAACAACAAGGTGTCTGAATTACGTATAGATGCTCAGCTTGCAGAAAGTAACTTGAATGATTAAATGGCAAATCTAGCTGTGCACATACAGCTTTTATTGAACATTTAAAAAACTTCCCACATTTAGAGGGTGGGCAATATTGCTTGACAGTAGGGAGTAATAATTGGTAATGTACACCACAGTTCAGATTAAGGAATATTGATATGTGGGGGGGGGCAGGGAGGGGGTTTAACTGGAATTGACCTTGGGATAGAAAGTTCATGGCAAAAGGGCTCTTAAGTAAGATAATCGTACTTTTAAACTGCAAGTTGTACTTGAAGAATTTATGGTCCTAGCAGGCACTCAAGGAAAGCTTATGAAGCTGAATTAAAGCCATTCATGGCCAGCCAAGCCTGGGGGAAATGAGAATACACTGGGAAATGAGAATACACTTTGGCATACTTAAAAGAAAGTATCAAAACCCCTCGAATTTCAAGCGGTTTTTAGAGGGCTTTTCAAGCTTTAGAGGTTTAGGGTTAAGCAAGTTCTTTTATTAATGTTTTAGAATTATGAACTGAACTCTTAGAAATAAATGTATATTTAATCTTTTTCTTTCAATAGGGATATAGCTATCATTCTGTATGGCTATGCCTATTTATTTATTTTAATTTTATTGGAGTATAGTTGATTTACAATATTGTATTAGTTTCAGGTGTAAAGCAAAGTGATTCAGTTATATCTATACATATATTCATTCTTTTTAAGATTCTTTTCTCATATAGATTATCACAGAATACTGAGTAGAGTTCCCTGTGCTATACTGTAGGTCCTTGTTGGTCGTCTGTCTTATATATAGTAGTGTGTGTATGTTCATCGCAAGCTCCTGATTTACCCACCTCCCCCCGCATTTCCCCTTTGGTAACCATTAGTTTGTTTTTGATATCTGTAAGTCTCTTTCTGTTTTGTAAATACGTTCATTTGTATCATTTTTTAAAAATTAGATTCCAAATATAAGTGATATCATATGATATTTGTCTTTCTCTGTCTTACTTCACTGAGTATGATACTAGGTCCATCCATGTTGCTGCAAATGGTAATATTTCATTCTTTTTTTTTTAACATCTTTATTGGAGTATAATTGCTTTACAATGGTGTGTTAGTTTCTGCTTTATAACAAAGTGAATCAGCTATATTCATTCTTTTTTATGGATGAGTAATATTCCATTGTATATATATACCACATCTTCTTTATCCATTCCTGTGTTGATGGACATTTAGGTTGCTTCCATGTCCTGGCTATTGTAAATAGTGCTGCAATGAACATTGGGGTGCATGTATCTTTTCAGATTATGGTTTTCTCTGTATATATGCCCAGGAGTGGGATTGCAGGATCATATGGTAGTTCTACTTCTAGTTTTTTAAGGAATCTCCATACTGTTCTCCATAGTGGTTGAACCAATTTACATTACCACCAACAGTGTAGGAGGGTTCCCTTTTCTCCAACTCTCTCCAGCATTTATTGTTTGTAGACTTTTTGATGATGGCCATTCTGACCAGTGTGAGGTGATACCTCATTGTAGTTTTGATTTGCATTTCTCTAATAATTAGTGATGTTGAGCATCTTTTCATGTGCTTTTTGGCCATCTGTATATCTTCTTTGGATGTCTACGTCTATTTATATCTATCATCTTTGCATCTTCCAAAGATGGCCATGAGTCAATTTGAGGCAAGGACAAGGAAGAAAGAGAAGGGAAAAGGATTAGGAATGGGAAGAAGAGGAGAGGAGGAGGAAGAAGGAATGTTAAGCAAGAACTTAGCCAATTTTTATAAACTAATTTTGTCTTGAAAAAGTTTCTTTTTATTTCTCTATGAGATATTACTATTAAAAATGATATCATGATGAGCTCTCACTCCTCTTTTTCTAGTGTAAATCAGAAGATTTATTTATTTGTTTTCATCGATTTTCCTTCCCAAGAAAGGAAATCCTCATCTAGTTGTCATGAATCTATTGTTAGTGTTCCTCTCTATATAAAGCGGAGTCCTCCTGGACTTCCAGTAGAAAGCTACAAGGCAAGCTAGCTTCCACATCCTTCAAATCAGTGAATTCAGAAGTTAGTCCATTGGCTCCAATGGTTGAGAATTCCACTTTTTCTCCCATGACTGCATTTGTACCTTCCTGAAGCTGTGCATTTGGATAAAAATGGTAGATGATCCATCCAAATAAGAATGATCATTCTTTCATTAGGTGTAGAGCTCTAAATTTGAGTTGAATTATATATAGTTTTTGTGAAGGAAAGTGTATCAGTCATCTTTTACTGGGTAATGCTGCAGTAACAAACAACCCTCAAATTTTAGTGTCTTACAGGAATAAAAGCTAATGTGTTGGTCATGTTACATGTTGGCTGGAGGTCAGTTGTGGCTCTGTTCCTTATCCTCACCACCTTGAAATCCAGGTTGATAGAGCCTCATTTGAGGACATGATGGGCTTTGTGTCAGAGGGAAAAAAGAGAGAGGTGGTGGAACCTCACAACAGCTCTCAAAGCTTCTGCACATGTCACTTCCACTGCTGTGTCATTTGCCAAAGGAAATCACATAACCGAGTCTTACAGGAATGTAAAACCCTCCCACATAGAGACACAGTGACTATTTTGAAAAATAATAAAATCTACCAGAGAGAGTATGAGACACAACTGTTTAAAGTCTTTTTCTCTATATGATCCAGCAATCCCACTCCTGGGCATATATCCAGAGAAAACTCTAATTTGAAAACATACATGCACCCCAGTGTTCATTGCAGCACTATTTACAATAGCCAAGACATGGAAGCAACCTAAATGTCCATCGACAGATGAATGGATAAAGAAGATGTGGTGTAGATATACAGTGGAATATTACTCAGCCATAAAAAGAATAGAATAATGCCGTTTGCAGCAACATGTATGGATCTAGAGATTATATACTAAATGAAGTAAGTCAGATAGAGAAAGACAAATATTATATGATATCACTTATATGTGGAATCTAGAAAATGATACAAATGAACTTATTTACAAAACAGAAACAGACTCACAGACATAGAAAACAAACTTATGGTTATCAAAGGGGAAAGTGGGGTAGGGGCAGAGGGGAAGGTCCTACTGTCCAGCACCGGGAACTATTTTCAATATCTTGTAATAAACTATAATGGAAAGGAATCTGAAAAGAATATATATACATATACATGTATATAAGTGAATCACTTTTCTGTACACCAGAAACTAACACATTGTAAATCAACTATACTTCAATTAAAAAAAAAAATATATATATATATATATATAAAATAAAATAATGTCTTGTTCTCTGCTGGGGAACTAAAATGCCAGCCTAATCTTTGCCTTGCAGCCTTTCTCATAACTTATAGCTTTATCCTTGTGACAGCAACACAGAAAAGCTGGGGAGCAAGATTTGTGGGGAAAATCCTTTGTTGGCACTCAGGCAACCAAATATATTTCAATAAACAAGTGTCATAAAGAGGCCTTCAAACTATACCCAAAGGACCATCTCCCCCAGGAAGCTTTCCTGGATTAATCCAATAGTCTCTTACTTACCAGTTCCTTGTATGCCAGTCCCCTTCCATGAGCCCTTCTCTTTGTGGTAAATATAAAATAATGATAGACACATGTTTTACTGCTTGTTTCTCCTATTGGATTAGACGTTATCTAAGAGAAGAGGTTGCTATGCCGCACAGTAAAGTCATTGCCTAACTGTGAAGTTCCTTAAAATTATACCATTTACTGACATGGTTATTCTCTTCACTTCTCAGAATGAGAAAGTAATTTGGTTTCAAGACCCTTTATCACTTAGCTTTTTCTTTCTCAAGATATAGAGTAAACCATAGGCAACATTCTTCATTCATTCATTCATCCATCCTCATTCACCCAATATTCAACAAATGTTGAATTCCCATTATAGTACATATGCTAAGCCAGGTGCTGAGTTGTGGCACCAGGTGCTCACAGTTTCTTCCCTCATGGACCTTACCTTTTAGTGGGAGTGACCTATACAAATCAAATAATCACACATAGTTATAAACCATGATGCTCACTAAGAGGAAAACCTACAGGGTACTCTAAGAACATATAGGAGACTTGACTTACTTTATGTCTCTGTGAAGGCATCTCTGAGGAAATGACAGTTGAGCTGAGATCTGAAGGAAGAGTAGCAGTTAACTATATAAAGAATGAAGCCTAGAGACTGTCATACAGAGTGAACTGGGTCAGAGAGAGAAAAGCAAATACCATATGCAAACACATATATATGGAATTAAAAAAAAAAAATGGTCATGAGGAACCTAGGGGCAGGACGGGAATAAAGATGCAGACCTACTAGAGAATGGACTTGAGGATACGGGGACGGGGAAGGGTAGGCTGGGACAAAGTGAGAGAGTGGCACGGACATATATACACTACCAAACGTAAAGTAGATAGCTAGTGGGAAGCAGCTGCATAGCACAGGGAGATCAGCTTGGTGCTTTGTGACCACCTGGAGGGATGGGACAGGGAGGGTGGGAGGGAGGGAGATGCAAGAGGGAAGAGATATGGGAACATATGTATATGTATAACTGATTCACTTTGTTATAAAGCAGAAACTAACACACCATTGTAAAGCAATTATACTCCAATAAAGATGGTTAAAAAAAAAAAAGAATGAAGCAAAACAACTTACAGAACCTGCAGCAGCATTTGCAAAAGCCTTGAAGTGGGAGGAAGGGAAAGAAAGGCCAGTTGGAGGGAGTACAAAAAAACAAAGCAGCAAACAATGTGAGAATCAGGGAAGGTTTACTCAGGGCTTGTACGCCACATTAAGGGTTTAGGTCTTTACCCACTGAAAGGTCTTTAAGAGGGAGTGACGTGAAAAAATTAGAATTTTTAGATGTCACTCTGGTTGGCATGTAGAATGGTTTGGAAAGTGGCAAATGGATGGCAGGATATCACCATAAAGTCTTTTGCAGTAGTAGAGATAAGAATTTCTGCTCAGTGCAAAACTGGCATCTAAAAGTTGGATGACACACTGCTGATATTCTGAATCTCTTAGTTCTAGCATTTAAATTTAAAAACTCCATCTAGCAGGAAAAAAATCTAAGTTGGCTCATGGTTCATGATTTACATTACTATTCAAAATATAACTCAAGCCAAATAATCTCAACTACACCGAGAGTATAGATCTATGACCCTCTAATAATTTCAGTGATGGGCTTCAGGGAATCCATGAAGCTCCTGAAATTCCCTGAAAATTGTGTGTGCTTATTATGCTTATATGTTATTCTAGGGAGAGAGTCCATACATTTTATAAGATTCATGACCCCTCAATCAGTTAAAAACCACTGTTTTACATTATCACTTGACCAACCCATAGTTAACTCTATCACCAGAATGCAGGCCTGGGTCACATGTCTTGAATTAATGAAAAATGGTTAGCTGACCATGAAAGGTTTGAGCTCTTTTTTAGTGCAGAGTGGTTGCTTGGAAGTGGCTGCCCAGCTAGAGACTATTTCCTAGTTCCCTGGCATCGTTGGAAGGGGTAGGGGGATGTGTCTACTTCTCACCAATAGAATGTATGTAGACATTTTGATTGCCATTTGTGCCTAAAGTTGAGTATGTATCTGATATGCCTTTTCCATAATTGTCTCACCTTCTCTGGTGACCTTGGAGACCACGTTTTGAAACTGGCAGCGTAACAGGATGAAAGAATACTTGATTACTGAGTCACGGAGGCAGCCAGGAGAGCTGTCCAACTATGAACACCTGCATTGGATTTTGGTGATTAAGAAATAAATTTTATTATCTTAAGCAATTGAGATTTAGGGTTATTTGTTACAGCAGTTAATTTACCCTGGCATACAAAAACAACATCTCATGTGGGAAGATATGGAAAAATGGGTATGTTGGCTGGGAAAAAGTCCTTTTTGGATTTCTTCCTGGAACCAAGAAATAATGCTGCCTTGCAGCCCATAGTTTCTTGGTGTCGTTTTGCAATGTGTAAGTTACTCTGAGCTCAATTTTCTTACAAATCCAATCCTTGATTTCATGAGAGGATGATTACCATAGATAGCTAGTGTAGATGGCTTTTCACTACATGAGGCGCAGAGACAACTGTTTTTGAAAAAAGATTTTTTTGCTTACAGTTCCCAAGAAGAGACATACCAAGACATGCAAGACCACATGGAGAAGCACCAGGGTTGGTCAGGGGGCAGAAGGAGTGAGGGGAAGGCATGGCAACAACTTTTATTTTGGTTTTCTTGGGGAAGAATGGGCAAGCTGGGTAAGCAGCTGAGCAGGCTTAGGATGGAATAGTTTGAATAATTTTGGCAGGCTCTGGGCTATGGGAGTGATCTCTAGTTGTCCAGTACCTGGCTTTGGGGTGACTGAAGGCAGGCAGATAGTGTCCCAGACTGCAGGTGTCTGATAAAAGGAGGTGGGTGGGAATCCATAGGATGGACTTAGGGTGGGTCATTTGCATATAAAAGGTATGTTTACAAGCATACTTTGGATGGCTTAGGATGGATTGGATTTAGGACGGGTTGGTTTGCATATAAAAGGTATGCTTACAAGCAAATTGTTCAATATCTCTAGGAATTAGCTAATCTTGGGACGGGCAGTTCCTCCTCAGTTCACAAGGCCCCCAGATGTCAAATTATCATGAGATATAGAAAATTAAAAAATCATGATTAATACATAATGTACCAGACATATTTTTAAAAATGTCACCAGGTCTATGTAAATCAAATTAACTTAATAATTACAGGGACACAGATTTACTAGCATTCAGTAGACATGGTTAGTATCTCATTACTCCACACCATGGAAGTCATTTTGACCACTGCACATTTCTACCAAAATTATTCACTTAAATATATAATCCAGTTGTTCAAAATTAAAATAAAGTCATAGGTATTTAAAATTATTCAATGGTGGTTCTTACAGAATTGTCTAAGGACTTCAGGGTTCAAATTAGAGTTTATATTGAAACATGAACTCAAAAAGTAGGTAGAGTCTACAATGGTTCTGGAAGAGAAATGCAGTCCCCCTTAACAGATACCTCTAGTTCCCAACCTACCCCTGCCCCTGCAAGAACAATGTTCTAGGATATAGTCCAATACCTAAAACTTTTCACGGGCTCCTCATTGCTTATTACCAACATTTTCAAACTTTAGTCATTTATAGGCCACCTTCTCAATTTTTTGCTGTACCTGTATTAATACTGTCTTTTGTATTTTCTTAATTTTTACTATAGATCAACTCACTGTGGTACTATCTATGTTTACTTCATCTTAAGCAGTTTTTGTATCCATATAATTTTGGATTTGAGGTGCTAAGTACATATTTTTCTAATTTGTATAAAAATAAATACAAAACTACTAAAAATCTTTAAAAAATTTTTTTTGAAGTATAGTTAATTTACAATGTTGTGTTAGTTTTCAGGTATACAGCAAAGTGATTCAGTTATACATACATATGTGTTTTTTTCAGATCTTTTCCCTTATAGGTTATTAACAAAATATTGAGTATAATTTCCTGTGCTACATAGTTTGTCCTTGTTGGTTATCTATTTTGTATGTGGTAGTATGTATATGTTAATCTCAAACTCCTATTTTATCCCTCCCCCCTACCCCTTTCCCCTTTGGTTCCCATAAGTTTGTTTTCTATGTCTGTGTTTCTATTTCTGTTTTGTATATAAGTTCATTTGTATCATTTTTTTTAGAGTCCACATATAACTGATATCATATGATATTTGTCTTTGGCTTATTTCACTTAGTATGATAATCTCTAGGTCCATTCATGTTGCTGCAAATGGCATTATTTTATTCTTTTTTTATGGCTGAGTAATATTCATTGTATAAATATACCACATATTCTTTATCCATTCATCTGTTGTTGGACATTTAGGTTGCTTCCAAGTCTTGGCTATTTTAAATAGTGCTGCTATGAACATTGGGGTGCATGTATCTTTTTGAATTATGGTTTTCTCCGGATATATGCCCAGGAGCGGGATTGCAGGATCATATGGTAGCTCTAGTTTTAGGTTTTTTTAAAGGAACTTCCTGAAAATCTTTAAAATATTGTTTGTAAACCATGAATCAACACATTGATGACTGCCAGTGGCGCCCATGCCACCCTGTGGGAAATCCCAGCTGGAGGATGCTGTTCGGTCCCCTGAGGGCACTTTCCAAGGCTCCTCATCATGGAGGCCCTGACTGCCTCTTCTCCACCATCCTCTTCAATCGTCTGGACATCAGTCATGACGACTGACCTTAACTCCCTCACAATGATACGCTTTGTCTTGCTTCCATACCTGCCTGAACAGGTTCTGTGCCTTTAACACTGCCCTCGCTCACTCCAGACGTGCCTTTAGGCTGCCTCCAAAAATCCCCTCTAGCTCTGTGCTTCTCTCCAGGCTCTCCCTCCTACGCCAGCCCCAAACTTGTGCTTCCTCCAGTTCCTGCTTTGCTGTTGCTGGTTTTTGCCTTCCTACACTTGGTCCCGTTAGGATTGTGTATGGGTATTATTTTCCACTGGGTTTAATCATGCCTTTATTCCTGAATGCTGCCTTTGGGGGCTCCTTGGTTTCAAACTCTGAACTCCATGGGCCAGTCCTATCCCATTTCACTCCGTTTTTCATCCTCAGTTCCTAGAACCCAAATCAGAGTACACTTTTGCCGACTTCCCGCCTTACCCGTGGAGAAAACAAGGGTTTTCCGTGGCTATTCCCTCTGCTTGGACCGTTCTTCCTCTCCTTGGTCTTCTGGTATGCTCCTAGTTAGCTCAGAAAACTCAGTTCCAGTATCACTACTTCCTGGGTGCCCGCCTTGCCCTCCGTGTTCTAGAACTTACTGTAATTATTGGACTGGATATCTGTCTCTCCTGCTTATTTGAGGACATAGAAGTCAGGGAATATATTTTAGTTATCTTTGTTTCCCCAGCAGTTAACACAAGGCACAGTACCTAGACAGTGCTTAAATGATGTTTATTGAGTGCATGAATAAATTAATAAGCTGGAAATATTAATGAATATGTACTTTGTAATAGAGTTTTGAGATTCCTGAATATGATACAAGAATGGGAAGGGAAGTATTCCTACAATAAAATCATGTGAGGAGTGATTGTCATTGAGCTCCCCCCATGCCCCATTCCCCACTCCTACCCTGACTCCTGGGCACAGGAGACCCACGGGATAGCGAGAACTTTTACTTACAATATGGGGCAGGAAGTGGCCTGTGACCCAGGGGTGAAATGTCACGTCCACACCCAATCCCCAGAAATCCATGAAACTAAGTCCTGTGAAGAATTTTGTTAGGGCTAAATACTAGGAAAAACATTGGATATTTACACAGTACATTTTCTCCTCATTTAAACTAAAGAAAAAAAAAGTGGAAAGAGGGGGAAAAGCCAATAAGCCAGCTGGTTTAACTTCTCTTTTTACATATTTTCCATTGCAGTCCTCTCTTAGTCATAAAGTCTTTCTTAACCATTTTACTGCTTTTCATTTGGCTGAAATTTTTCAATTTTTTCTGCATTAAAAAAATGCAGAATGAAAGGTTGAGTAGATTGTGACTTTGTTCTCTCTGTCTCTCTCTCCTCTATCCATCCCCCTACCACTGACACACACACACACACACACACACACACACACACACACACACTATCCAACTGTGTTTGGTTAGAAACAGGATCTCTGCTCTTTTTGAGAAACAAAGCCCATCTTTCTTGAGGTGCAGAAAATATTAGATGTTACTCCCCACGCCCCCTGCCCGCCAGTGTCACACACTCCCTTCCCCTGTCTACTGCAAGCAGTGCTTCCTAAGGAGCAAGAAGAACAGCTGCTGCGCCACAATAGTTCCTTACAGAGCCAGTAAATAGACAAGGCCTCATTTTCTTGACCTTCTCCACCTCTGCTCCATCCTCAGAATGAGTGTTTTGAGTCTGGGCTGTGAGGGGGAAGGGAAGGAGGATAAGGGAGTCTCCTTTTTCACTTTGCCTTTCTCTGTCCTTAAAAATAAAAGAGCGACGTGTTAATTGGGAAATTTTGCTTAGTAATTTTGTTCCCAGTCTTAAAAACAACCAAAAAACTACGTTGTGTGACGTGTGTGTGTGTGTGAATGCGTGCGTGTGTGCATGTGTGTATGTGTTTCACAATTTCATCTTAAGAGGAGTTGCTTCATAAAAGAGGCCACTTTCTTTCGGAGGCTGGGCGATTTGCTCATTGGAGGAGAAGCTCGCTGGCATTGTTCTAGCAGGTCACTGCACTTGGACAAGCCAGCCAATGAGGGGGACTTTGAACACTGGTAGCAGTTCAGCATTTCCAAGTGGGTAAAAATAATGTTAGCTCCTTCAAAGAAGCAAGTAGGAATCCATATGCTCTGTTCAGCTCTCAGACAAGGACCACCCAATAACGCCTTTCACCATGTAATAAAGGAGCATTTCTTCCTACAGGGGCATTTCTTCTTACCAGGTTGGGAGCGTTTTATCTGCACAAAGCTCCAAGGTGACCCTGGCTTGGTGGCTGCGAACTGCATTCTGGAAGCGCCAGTCACGCCAGTCCACTGCCATACGAGCTTCCAACAGAGCAGCCCGATGCGATGGATCCTTTCTTTTTTGAAAAAGTCAGCGCGTGAGAAATAAATCAAAGCTTCGAGGCTTGCCTGCTAGGCTGCCCCTGTGTATGGAGCTCAAAGGCGACGCTGCTCGCCCTCGCCCCCTCACTAACAAAAGACCCACTAATCCTGATTCCCTTACACAAAAGCAAAGTGTAAAACCAGCCTGGGGACTGGAAATAAAATGAATGCTGCAGGAGCAGCTGGCACATTAATGCCCCCAAAAACACTAGCTGGCACCTCACCCTGAAACCCAATCACCCTGTCTCGGTGGGGACTGGGGAGGGATTTAGTTTTGCTACAACACAATGAACTATATTTTTAACAAATAAATACAGTTTTGGCAGAGTATAGGCATCGTTAGCCAGCAAATGCTTTACACATTCGCTGTAACTCTCTGTACACCTTCCGTCCTCAGCCCCACCTCCCCACCCAGGAGTAAAAGCTGGGGAAAGAAGTGAACGCCCACAAATGCATAAAAAGAATGGCTGTGCCCCAACTTTACAATCAAATATTACTTCCCCTTCTGATGAGCCACTGCCTAAACAACCCTCGGTAATTTTATTTGCATTTCCTGAAGTCTTGAATCTTGCCTTATAGCTGGCAAGGTTTGTATTTGATCACCGTTTTCTGCATTCTGTCTCTTGTTGGCTTTGCCTTTTCTCAAAGTAAACCCAGCCCAAACTTCTGGGAAATCTAGGTACCACATCTTCAAGGCAGGTTAGATAAAGAGTTGTGTTTAGAGAGCTATATGGTTTTCTTTGATTGCGTTAGTGTCAATGTCTGCTTGATTCGTTGGGACCAAGGATGAACAAGGTTGAGGAACACAGCCAGCTTTTTCTAGTGCCTCAGCCACATCCCATGCTGGGAATTCACAGCTGCTGTGTGGAGGCTCGGGGGAGATTTATTGGGAAAGAATAAGTTTTAGTTAATTCCAACAGCTCAGTGAAGTCACATGCGACTCTCACCCAAGAGTCCAGATGCTCTCTCTAAGGGAGAGAGAGCTGTGAGGGAAAAGTGAGAGGAATATGCTGAAAGCAGGAAAAAAGAGTGATGGAAGAGAAAGAACATTCACTTGGGATTCAGGCCTCAAACAGGGAAAATCCCAGAGAATGAAACTCTTCTCTTTTTCTGTATGTTGCTCCCAGCTCCCCATGGCTCAAAGCCTCTCATAATTGAGGTCTGAATTGGAGAGCTTCCCGAGGCTGCTGAGTGTGATCACACTTAATTTCAAGTAGCAAAGTCCATTTCATCCCATATTTTCACACTGACAGGGTGAACCTGAATAATAGCTGTATTGAGGCTGGTTTTTGAATGACTTGCCTGGCCGATAGGAATGTTACTTTTTCAAAACAGAATGTATTTAATAGTTCAGAAACATCCTTTTGCTGATCCCAGAATCATCTCAGGAATTCTGTCAAGTGTAGCCCTTTGAAGTGCTGGTGCAAAAGGGTGATTGTCTCCCAGTGTTCCCTCCCTGGTCTAGCTCACTGTGTCTCTACTGGGATGTTTCACCCTGGCCCAGCCTAAGCCCTGTCAAAATCTGTCTTCTTTTCAATTCCCTGATACCTTGGTTTCAGAGCCTAACTTGATTTTCTTTGTCTTCCTAGAATCTGACCAATCTTCCTCTGTGTTTCATTGGTTTTGTTTCCTCTTTCAGATCTCTGAATCGGAGTAATTTCCCAAGGTTTGGTTTCTGGTTGTATCACAGGATGCTTGTGCCCAGTGAAGCCTGACTCTCCAGGGACCCAAGATGGCAGAGTAGTTCCAGGTTTCATGTCAAGACAGAGACAGAACAACTTCCAGAGGAAAACAAGAGGCCATCTCCTCTCAGTCATTTTAGGAGCTTCCCAATGGACTTGTCAAATCTCATTGCCTAGATTTCTATCCCGTGCACATTCCTAACAGAGATGGGAATGACCATTATTGGCTTAGACTAATGAGGATCCACCTTCTGGATCTGGGTACAACTTGGAGTGAAGCTCATGGCTGAGAGGAGGTAGGGTGATAAGGGAACCAAATAAGAATTCAGTTAGGAAGGTCGAAGTGGGGGATAGTGGTTGGGAACCCACTGTCTACTACACTGCTTTTCTTCATCTTTCCTTGGAAACTCATGGACTCCAAAGATTTTAATCGCCTCAGTGCAGATGAATCTCATCACTGCCTTTGGCCAAGACCCCTCTTAATTTCTAGTTACACATTCACGTTCGATGTTGTTACTTCTAATGCAACCATGTAGTTGAAATTCAACTTCCCTTTCTTCTTACCCACTTCCCTCAAATTCTGTCCTCTTGACCTCCCGATCTCTGTTTATGGTGGCACCATTCTCCTTATCATGTAGGCATCCTCTTCATTGCCTCCCTTCCCCCAGTCTATGGTAAATTAGTTACCAAGTCCTGTTGATTCTTCTTTGGAGGGATTTCTCTCATTCCTCTCTTTCTTTCCATTTGCTGAAACCAGGTCTCTCTTCTTTTAGTCTCCACGTTGGAAACAGACACCACATGTCTTCTAAACCAACATTTCAGTCATATCATCCCTTTACTAAAAAAAATCTTTATTCCTATTATCTAATTTAGCACAAATTCCTTAGCCTCATATTCACATTGGCCTTCCTCAATCTGATTCCAACCTATCTTTTCAGATATTTCTCCTACTACTTATGAACCCTTCACCAACCATAAAGTTCCTCTCATGGTCTTTCTAAACACATCTTGTACTTAGAAAGAGTTGAGGTAAATTTGGTTCTACAGCTTGCCACTTGGAAGCTGCAAATTACCTTGCTTTTGGGAGCCTCAGATTGTTAATCTATAATATGATGTTTAGGTGAGGCATAAATAAGAATAAGAATATTCTTAGGCTGTTTACTACTTTGGCATATTTAATAGGAATGATCATCTCTGTACTCATAAGTGTATTGGTCAATGCATTAATTATCTGTTGCTGCATAACAAATTACCTCAAAAACCTAATGGCTGAAAATAATATTTATCTCACAGTTTCTATAGGTCATGAACCTAGATGTGGCTTAGCTTGTGATTTGGCTCAAGATTTTTTAATGAGGTTTCACTCAAGTTGTTGGCTGGTACTGAAGTTTCATCTAAAGTCTCAGCTGGGATGGGGGATCTACTTCCAAGCTCAGTCATGTGGTGTTGGCAGGTCTGGGTCCCACACCACATGAGCCTCTACACAGGGCTGTCTCATAACATAACAATGACTTTCTCCAGGATGACTGATCCAAGAGAGGGCATGAGAAAGTACACCCAAGATGAAAGCCACATTTTTTTATAACCTAATTTCGGAAGGACATTCTGTCAGTTCTGCTACAATCTGTTCATTAAAAGTGAACCAATAAGTCCAGCCCATACTCAAAGGGAGGAGATGATACAAGGGCATGAATACCAATGGGCAGGAATCACTGGTGGCCATCTTAGAGGGTACCTACCATAGTCATGGACTCTTGGTTGACAGAACGTTAACTCAAGTTACTTTAAGAAAGTAGGAAATTTATTGGAAGAATATAGAAGCATCCTATAAAATTGAAAAAAGATGTGTAGAAACAAAGTGTCTCAGGAACTCCATATAATGCATCAACCATCCCTTCTCTAACATTTTCTTTACATTAGTTCTAGAACATCACAGCCTGCTTGATTTTTCTCTTACTCATTGAGATGGTTATTCTCAGATTTCTTTACTAATTTTTTTCTTTTTCCTTCTTTTTAAATGTTGAAGTGCCTCAGGAATTAGGCTTCAAACCACTTCTCTGTTCTATCTAAACCCACTCCTTAGGAAATGTCATATAACCTCATGGTTTAAATGGCATTTATATATTAAATAATTTCTTTATTAGTTAAGATAATGCTAGCTGCTCTAACAAATTCTAATTAAGCCTGGTAGACATCTATTTCTAACTGACAGAAAGTCCAGAGCGGGTGTTCTTGATCAGTTGATAACACTCCTCAGAGTGGAGATTTAGGCTCCTTCCATTTTGTGGTTCTGCTCTCTTTAACTTAACACAGCTTTTAAAGTTGTCATATTTGTTTGTAAGAAGATAGAAAAAGATGAAAGAGTATGAAGGCTGAGGCACAATAGATTTTTATGGGCCAGGCCTGGAATTATATCTATCATTTTCATTCATATGCATGGCTAGAACTGTCATATGATTAGATTAAATTGCAAAGGTGGTTGGAAATTTTAATCCAGATCTGAACCCAGGAAGAAAAGCAGGTTTGGGGATGAGTCTCTAATCACACTCATAATTTTTTGTCTTTTTACCTGTTGCTGGAAACTTTCTTTCTTCTTTTAACTCCTGACTCACTTATCTACTTGCCTAGTTGGCATCACCCTGGGTAACATCCTACAAACTATGTGACTAGAAAGGAAAAATAATTTATCTTTTGGAATTTCAGTTTCAAATACCCTAGAGAAGACTCTTACTGGCCCTGGTGGGTCACCTGACTACTGTTTCCTGTGGCCAGGAAAATGGGATGTACTGGTTGGTCTTGCCCACGCTGTGACTAAGAAGATGGAAGCTGAATGAACTGGAGATATTTCTGTGAGCTGGGCAGATGCCACAATTTGTGCCTTCCTCTCAAAGTAACTGATGCTGATATAAAGCATAGAAGTTGAGGTAAATATTGCTAAAGCATAGACCTTAACTCATCAAGTTCATTGGGCTTGTGTGACATCATATAGCAAACACTGTGACATCAATTAAATCAAATTAATTAACTAATTAATTCAGTGTTTATTAAGGCCCTGCTACATACAAGGCCCTGTGTGCGATGCATAGAGCACTCTTAGAGGCAGGGAATACAGTAGGCACTCAGAAGCTACACCTAAATCACTGTCATACTCTTGTGACTCGGAGATTCTTTTCCTCTGGACAGGAAACTGTCCTGCTTGACTTCACCTTAGCACCAGGACTCAGTCTAATCAGTGCCATCATCGGAATCTTTGAGGGGTTTCTGCTGGTGATTCTTAGGTTCTCCTACTGGGAAGAGCAACAAAACTAAGATTTCTGTCAGTGTGGGAGGTGAAACGTCATGCAGTGTTTCCTGGCTCTTTATCAGTGAGGATTGCTGAGGAGAATCTTATTTCAAGCCTGTTTCCTCCAAAAGAGTGATGAATAAGCTGCACTTATTTATAATCGTTTGAAACAGTATCTCCCGTATCTCAACTTGGCCACCCTCCCCCGCACCCCCCGCCCCAGAAAAGGTGATCTGGGAGGTGGATAGGTTAGGGTTCTGGATCTCAAGCTGATTGCAAATTGATCCTCCCTCCCCCAGAAGCATTTCAGCTGCAGGCATTGAACTGATCAGGTGAAGCACAGTCTCCTTTCCAGTGATACCTTAAGGATGTGGTTCTCTAAGTGGGGTTCTCCAGAACAATAGGATCAGCGTCACCTATAAACGTGTTAGAAATGCAGACTCTTGGGTCCCCCCTCAGACTTGCTGTATCAGAAGCTCTGGGATTAAGGCTCAGCCGATGGTGTTTTAACAAGTCTCTCCCTTTCCCCCGACCCCCACCAGATGACAGGATGTCAGCTGAAGTTTTAGAACCACTGAGTTTAGGTGTTCTGTTCCACAGAAGTGATTTTTCTGATGATGGATAAAATGGAAACTTGACCTTTTCTTGGCTCTACATTTCTGATGATATTTTCTCCAAAAATTGCAGTGCTGGTAGTCCAGTCAATATCTTATTTATAATAATGACTCTCTTCCTATATGAGAACAAAGAAATACATTTGCGCATTGGATGTGTGTGGTTTACATTTTGCTTGGCTTGTTCAGCCTGAGATGGATAGATATATATATATAAACCAAAGCCAAAAACAAAACTACCCTTTCTGAATAAAGGAGAATGAGACCATTATAATCCTGGATTCTCTGGTGACCACTTAAATTTTCCAAATTACATTTGACTCTGCATAGATATTCATATGGAGAAAAAAGAAAGAAAGAAAAGGATATCATCTCAGATAATTGGAAGCTGGCAAAATCATGGAGTATGATGGGAATCACATTACTCCCAGGACTGCTGCTTTAAATTGATCAGGGATCTGGATGAAGAATTTGTTTTTCACTATTATTTCAGTGCATTTGTTTCCACAAAACTAATGCTGCCAGCAGAGTCCCTAAGCAATAGGACTCTAGCGCTTGTTCTATTTATGATTATTTTATAACCAATAATAGAAAGCTGGTGTGTTGGCTTCTTATACTAAAGGGCTTTTAAAAATGTCAGGTGCAAAGCTTTAAATTCACTATTCAAGTCCTGATTAATAAACCATGGTGGACTTCCCTGGTGGTGAAGTGGTTAAGAATCCGCCTGCCAATGCAGGGGACACGGATTCAAGCCCTGGTCCGGGAAGATCCCACATGCCGCGGAGCAACTAAGCCCGTGCGCCACAACGACTGAGCCTGTGCTTTAGAGCCTGCGAGCCACAACTACTGAGCCCGCGTGCTGCCACTACTGAAGCCCGCGCGCCTAGAGCCCGTGTTCCGCAACAAGAGAAACCACCACAATGAGAAGCCCGTGCACCGCAACAAAGAGTAGCCCCCTCTGGACGCAGCCAGAGAAAACCCATGCACAGCAACAAAGACCCAACACAGCCAAAAATAAATAAACAAATAAATACATTTATTAAAAAAAATAATAAACCATGGTATTTCAGTGATTGCCTTCAAACAATCTCCTATCTCTAGCAGCAAATATCAGTGGTGAGACTGATCAGTGGGTTGCTGAATTACAGTGTAGGCTGCATTCAAAACTTCATGAAATCCCTCAAGTAAAAGTACTTATAAAATTTATTGAGATAGTTTACATTTTTTGTACTAAGTTTTCAAGCTATGATGTGTATTTCACACCCCAATCACAGCTCAGTTCAGATAAGCCACGTTCAAATGCTCAGGAGCCGTATGTGGCTAGTGACTGACATATTGGACAGCACAGGTGTGGGCTATAAAGCCAAGCTGGCCAATTAGCATTCCAGCAGCAAGTTGATTTGATAATTCATGTAAGGAGAGTACAAAGGCATCCTTACTTGAGTAAGTGAATGAGTAGGAGACTCACACTCCTAAGGTTCCTATTCTTCCTTTCCCACCAGCTCTACCTTAACCTACTAAGGATTCTTCAGGTACTCTCCATGACAAGTTGGCTGGTGGAGAAGAAAATATTGAGTCTGGTTTCCAGATAACTCTACACACTATGGGTTGGTGGCAGCTGGAAGGGGACTGCAGTGGTTGCAGGGGTAAGCCCTGGAGGAAAATGGCAAAGAGAAACTCACTGGGCAGAACTGCAAATGACACATCCGATTTCCAACTTTCCCTGAAAGGAAACATATCGCTTGAGGACTGATAATTGGCAACCAGTGTTGCCAGTATACCAGTATGTGTTGCCTGCTGTATCAGCAAGAGATGACCTCAGCCTGGAGTTAACCGATCTGCAGAAGAGTTAAAGAGAAATGATGCATCCTTCAGGTAGCTCTTCTCTACCTGAAGTCTGCAATTTAGGTCCTTTAAAGTCCAGTAATTCGAAGTTTTGTTGGGGTGAAAGCCAACTACTTCTACACCCCAGGCTAAAGCAGTTTAGCTAGTAGCATCCTGAGCAGGAGATTGCCACACTCACGTGCTGGGCCCCCGGCAAGGTGGGATTTAGGTTGTTGTCTTCTGACTTGAGACCTTTGTTTCAAACGGATTCAAGGTACCTGCCCTTCTTTTGAGGATTTGGGAATGACAGAGCACAGAGGCTATAGGTGAAAGAACGTCTCTGGACTTAAAAACTATGTCTAGATACAATATTTGACTGTGGCTACCTGCACAGAAACTTACCAACAGCAAATGGATAGGAAGTCTACTGAGCTTTTAAGAGAACTGTACACAGCCAAAGAAACCCCGAGCCTATCTGTAACAGCTTGTGCCTGTAAAACTCCTTAAGTAAATTTCCAGACCCCTAAACCCAGACCACCTGGAAGTGGGCTGCTGAAGCTAGGTAACCTCAAGTGTTATAGGCTGAATGTTCATGTCCCCTCAAAGCTAATATGTTGAAGCCCTAACATCCAGCATGATGGTGTTTGGAGGTGGGGCCTTTGGGAGGTGACTAGGTTTTTTTTAATTTAAAAAAATTAAAAAAAATTTATTTATTTTGGTCACACCACGCAGCATGTGGGATCCTAGTTCCCCGACCAGGGATCGAACCTGTGCCCCCTGCAGTGGAAGGGTGGAGTCCAAACCGCTGGACCACCAGGGAAGTCTGGGAGATGACTGGGTTTAGATGAGGGTAAGGTCCCCATAACAGGATAGCGTCCTTATAGTGTCCTTATAAGAGGAGGAAGCTCCCCCTTGTCCCCTAGCCCTCTTGCCCCCCACCACCCTGTGAGAACACAGCTGGAAGGGAGCCATCTGTAAGCCAGGAAGAGCCCTCACCAGAAACTGACCATGCTGGCATCTTGATCTTGGACTTCCCAGCCTCCAGAAATGCGAGAAATAAATGTTGTTTAAACTACCCAGTCCATGATATTTTGTAATGGCACCCCAAGCTAAGACACCAAGGAAAGAAATAGCCTACAACATCTACCTCAGCTGTAGTTGCGATAGATAATGGACAAAGAAAAACTTTCTGGAGTAGCCAGTGTTGGGGTCCTAGGGGACAATGCATAAAAGGAACACCCTCAGGGATTAGAACCATGGGCTGTCAGCTGGGTCAACACTCAACCTCCCATTGCCATGGTCCTGTCACGGGTGTGCTGTTTCTGCCCTGCAGAATTTGCTCATTGCTGGGGAACTGTAACAGCTGTGTATCCCCTTTTTGTTCTTCCCCCAGAGTTCCTTATTGCAATTTCCCTATTCCCTCCACTACCATTTTATATTTGGTTTAATGGGAGTAATAACTTATCTTTTAGTTTTGTAGCAGCCACATCTGAACCCATCAGAGAGGAAAGTACACAGAGATTCTAGGCTTTGAGCAAGATGTAGTAAACAGATGAAACTTGTTCCGTGCATGGGAATGAGTACCTAGATACGTTTGGGTAGCTTAGAGGTTGGAGCCCACTACTTGCTTCCCAATAGCCATTCCTCTCTTCTTCCTTAGTATTGGAACCCTGGGCCATGGCCAAGCTCCGTGGTATAGGATAGGAATAAACCCTGTAGAAATTAATGTGTTTGTAATAGTTATTCACATACTATCGAGATCATAATTAATTCATTTTTCTTTTCAGTGAAGTAATAGCTATGAAATTGTTCAAGGGAAAATTGTGGTAGTTGTAGAATGGGCTTTTTTAATTAATCAGCTGTCACCAAATTTAGTGGAAAACCCAGTGAGGTTTCTAAGTGTCCAGTAGCATCTGACCAATTGTTTGTCACATCTGTAAATGCTATTTATAACAAATATTCTTCAATTGTAAGATGTTTGTTTCCACTGAATCTCCCAGATGGAATCTGGGTATAAATTGGGTTACTCCAGTTATCAGGATTCCAAAATGAGTCTGTTTCAGTGTTGAGATCAGAACTCAATAATTTTTTTTCGATTCTGTCATGGACCCTCAAATCGTACACATTGATATATTTAGGGAACATAGTGACTATTCTTATCCCCATAAGATTCATGTAATATTGGCATAATTCAGTAGAAAAAATATCTCTTTGTCACCCTTTAATCTCAAAAACAAAGAGATATTGAGACAGAGCAGATTGTCTTAAAGAGATACTCTCTCCTTCTTAGTGCAAGAATCCACTAATAACCTAAGCAGACTGTTGTCATGAAAATGGAGTGTGAAAACATCCACATAGTTGGTCTGCTTTCCATTTTCTTAACTTTAAACGTTAGATTTTCAACATACAGACTTAAAAAACCAACTTCAGCCTAGAAGTAGAATTTCTCTTTTGTTTCTTACATAGATACCCATTTAAGAAGGATGTTTTTCCAAGGAATCCCTGCACTGAGTATAGGGCTCAGTTTTACACACATACTTTCCCACATGTGATCCTGAATAGGCTGCTGAATGATAAGATGATAAGATGAACAAAAGCAATACCAGAAGGTTGCTTTTCTTTCTTTCTTTTTTTTAAAAAAAAGGAACAAAAGGTTTATTGTGCAGGCCTCCAGATGACAAAATAGCTTACTAAAAATGCAAGTTCGAAGCTAGTTGATGTTTCACTGCTGTTTAAAAGCTCTTTCCAAGCTTAGATTAACGCATTGATAATTGAAAACTATCTGGACATGTTATATGTTCTAGATATTAATCTGAGGCTTTCAGGAGTCCCTATACCTTCAGACCTTCACACTAGCTAAGCTGCCTTAAATCCTTTCTGGAAGAAGGAGGGGTATAAATAAACCCATTGGTTGAATTAAATTAAATAAATGCAGTTGTTCCACATTCGTGGCGACAGCTTTCAATCTAGAGAGTATTTGTTCCTGTTATCTAATCAGCCTCATTAAAGATGCAGCTGCCCAGAGCAGCTTTATGAGAGTGATATACCCTGAAATAATCCAAATTAAATGATTTCTTAGGGCAGTGTTAAAGAGCTTCCGGATAATTTTACAATGTCATGAACCAAAAGCATAAGCTTCATTTTGCTGTTGCCTTTTTCTGTGTAAAAAGATGGAATTTGTTTTTTCTGGAGAGATGTTTACCATAAGATGGTTTGCTTACATTTATTTTCATGTGAACATAAACATCTCCCAACTGCAGAATTTCAAACAGATATCAAAGGAAGGCTACGCCATTAAAACAAATGTTTGTCATCACATAAACTACCAGAGTCAATAGCCGCTGTGATTGGCAATGGGTTTTCTGGGACTTGTACCATTTTAGTGACTACGGAGGGTTGAGTTTGGGTACTTTGAATGCATGGCTAAACTGGGGATGTACAACTGTCCTGAACACTTAATTGTATAAGGTGCTTCTCCAGGTAGTTTGTTTAAAATGAGTTTCCAAGTCTCGTAACCACTGGGCTCAGATCTCAAATGCTTATGAGGCCTGTTGTGTTTCATGAGCAGATGTAACCAAACTCTGGCTTGTCCTTTTTCCTACCCTGCTTTTGAAAAAAAACTTCCTTGTGCTGCTTCTTTTAGTTTGTTCCCTTGCTTTAGAATTTATATTAACTGTCATCCTAGAATATAATTTTAAATTTCAAAGAAGGATTTGGATTTGAAAGCAGTTTTTTGATTTCCCCCACATTTGGTCTGGGTGGTGATTGTATTAAATCAGGCTTTTATGGAAACGCTATCATTAAAAACTTCTCATGGTCTCTAGGGGCAGGATTTGGAAACCCGACACAGGCCTTTCTGATTAGGGGTATGAGAACTCCCACTTGTTAGGAATGGTTTTGTTTTGTTTTTGATTTATAATAACTCCCAGCTAATGGTCCTGCTTTAGAGCTATTTAAAGAAATTCTAAACTAAAATTGTAAAAGAACTAGATGAAAAACATTAACAAAAAACATTAACCCAACCCATACATTTGTGTCCCCACCCCCAGCAGTGCACAATCCTTCAAACCTTTCTCCTTGTTCTTCTACCCTTTGATTTGCCCTCCCTGCTCACCCTCAGGGGGCCTGGCCATTTCTCTGGGCTCTAGAATCTTGCATCTGCTTCCTGTCATTCTTTCTCCCATGATCCTCCAGGCCCTCAGTTCTGTTCTGTCCTCCCACTAATTTTCCTTGAGTTTTCCATTGCCTGATCGTCCTGTGGGCTGCTCCGCCATCCTCCTCTTCACTTCCCTTTGGCCTAAATCTCAGAGGCCTGTTTCCCTTGCCTTCCCGTTCATCCTGCTATTAGTCAGAAGCCACCTCTTAACCTTGGAGGGATTTTTGTTTTTTTGGGTTTTTTTTCCTGAAATTAGTTCAAATTTGGGCAAATCTTTTTTCTGGAACTTTCAGAGCAGGAATTTCTTAGCAGAGCAAACACCAGAGCATCAGATGCTGTGTTTCAGAAGGAATTGTTTTGGATTAAGGGTGATAACTAAACATGCCCTTCCCCACTATAAGCTATGAAAACTAGGTAAATAGATACAGGAGGTAGATGGGAGATCAAAATATTAGCTATTGCTAATAAAGCTGGACTGGAGCCCCTGACTTGCCCTGTGGTCAGAACCAAGTTCCACCTGAAATTGTCCCTTCTGGTCACTGGAAGAGCAGCCAGACAATGGAGAATGTGGAGAACTTTCACCAGGTGTCTCTTAGCAAGGAGGAGGCACAAATGAGGGTCTGCTGAGAGCTCTTGTTTTTCAGCCTTGGCGATGCCCCTCTAATCTTGTTCCCTCCTGGAACATTATGGCGAATGCAAGCGCACAGTGAATGCTGGTGCTCAGTCCCTAATTTTATCCATTAGATCAAATCATGTGTAAGAATTAATTTAAATTAATCCATCCCTTTACCTAATAATTTTTAGAAAATACATCTTTATACAATTCAAAGCATTTTTATAAAATTATGACTGAACACCTGATAACTTTTTGAGCACCAAGGACACAAAATGAATTGGTCATGGATGACTTTGGCCAACAAGGTACAGGTACAGGAAAATTAATTATACATAATTATATGAAAAAATATTGTTATCTAGGAGTCTTGTATGAAAAGTCCTCCTGGGGGAGGGCCATCTTTGTTTCATAAGTACTTTCATAAATCACTTTAGGCATAATAGATAGGTTTTGTAAAGCTTGAAGCTGATGGAATTTGGAGGGCCCTTTTTGAGAGAATATAAAATTATTAATTCAAAATCAGATTCAAAAGTGACTAACTAGAATGAGAATAGAAACCACAGAAAAATTACTAAAAATTACTGCTTCATTTTGTCATCTGGTTTCCTGATCTACCTAGAATACTCTGTAATTCCTAGTGACTCCCAGAACTCATGGGGAGTGTGGAAGTGGGGCCTGAAGCTTAACTGTCACTGGCTTCAGGGTAAATCTGCTCTGGGGCAAATTTCCAGAGCTTGAGAGTTGGTTGGATCATGACTTCAAATAATAGAGGAGTAACTTTGCAAAAAGGGGAGGGGCATGGAAGAGCTCTGTGCGCTGTGACTGCTCTCCACACCTCCACAAATCTTCAGGAAAAATTGCAAAAATCACATTAGGCCCATTGTGTTTGTGTTTCTTATGAAAATGGGTGAAAAATTACTTCTGTGTCTTGGTTGGTATGGAATCAAGAAAGAGTTGAGAAGTGAATTGACATATAAGTTATCTACATTGCAGTATCTTAAATGCCGTGATCTTTTTCTGAACTATGTCAGCTTATAATGTATAACAGTATATGGCCCAAACCCTGCCAAAATATATTGTAAGGATGTTTGCATTTGTATCTGGTATTGGATTAATTTATGCCATATTATCTCTCAAACTGAAAATATCTAAAATCATATATATTTTTTTCTGAAGCCTTCTCATGCATTTCTGACCTCAATTAATGGCACTTATATCCACGCCATCTGTCCAAACCAGAATCCAAAGTCACCAAGTCTTGTCCATTGCACTAATGATATTTCACGTTTAAGTCTTATTCTCCTTTTCCCTTTCGTAACCAGTGAGTACCCTTTTAAAGAGCTGTCTGCTAAGATGATGTCATTCATTCCTAAGGTGATGAAGGATGCCTACGGTAGACAGAATAATGCACCTCCACCAAGGCATCTATATCTTAGTCCCTGCAACCTGTGAATAGGTTACCTTACATGGCAAAAGGGACTTTGTAGATGTAATTAAGGATACAGACCTTGAGATGGAGAGACTATCTTGATTTTCTGGGTGGGTCCAATGTAATCACAAGGGTCCTGATAAGAGGGAGGCATGAGGCTCATATTAAAAAGAGAAGGAAATGAGACTCTGGAAACAGAGAAAAAAGGAGAGAGGTAGGGATGAGGAAAAGGGAGATTTTGAAGATGCTACACTGCTGGCTTTGAAGATGGAGGAAGAGGCCACCAGGCAAGGAATGTAGACAGCTTCCAAAACCTGAAAAAGGCAACAAAACAGATTTTCCCCTAGAGCCTCTAGAAGCAGCACAGCTCCAACAAACTTTAATTTTAGCCCAGTAAGATCCGTTTTGGACTTCAGACTTCCAGAACTATAGAATGATGAATTTGTATTGTTTTAAGCCACTGTGTCTGTGTTAATTTGTTATGGTAGTAATGAGAAACTGTTACAGTGACAATAATTCATTCTTTGCCACTGTGGTCAAAATGGTCCATTCATCAACCTGGAGTATTGAAAAAAGCAACATTTTAAAAAAAAAAAAAACTTGATCACTATAACCTTCACTTTTCTTTCCCTTGAGGCTTTTCTCTTTGTGTAACCCAGAATCTCAGGAATCAATCTGGAACAAAAAGGCCAGTGCTTCTTGGAAACCCCAGGTGGCAAGAGAGAGGGGAACTCTGATCCACCAGGGATGGGCTGTGGGTTTCACAATATCTCAGCGAAAACCTGTGAAGTTTGGTACACAAGTACCTGTTGCTGTGATTATGGCCTTACTGGGCCAGGGCCTTGATGATTCAGGTGAAGATGATCTCGGTCTCTCCAAGGGCCAAGCCATTTACCAAACACTGTCATATTTACATCAGGAGATGCCTCTAGCCTTAGCCACTCTGTGCCAGAACCCCAAGCCCTGGCTTTGAGGTTTTATCACTAGTCTGGACATCCTTTCCCTAAGAGGGAGCCCTTTTTTGGTTCCTTTTACTGCCAAGAGACCTTAACTGAGGTTAAGGTCCGTAACCATTAATGATCCCAATCCATTAATGATGTCAAAAATCCGTTTAATCTTCAAGGAAAATGGTTGGGATCACACCCTCTTTCCTTCTAAGGAGGCAGTATGGTCCAGTGCAAAATTTCCCCTTGTGACCAGCTCTCTACATTGGGGATATTGGGAAGAGACAAGAGACATTTCCACCTTCCCTAGAGAAATAGGTGCACGTTCCCCTTATCTTACATAATTGTCTGAGCTTGTCTGCTTCAGACTGTCACTGAAAGAACAAAACATTGTAAGAGTTAAAAAAGCTGAGTAGCATCCTCAGGAAGAGACGTATGCCACACGAAGTTGCAGTCACTTCCGTAACTTGAAGTCTGATCATCGCCACAGTCCCAAGGAGCTGTCGCCGTGCGTGTGTCCTTGGGGTTTTTCTGCCTTTAGAAATAGGGAACTGGCAGAATCACCGCCCCACAAATACTCCAGTTTCTTTATAGACGATGACTATCAAGAGCTGTATTTGAAATGGTCTTTTGGCAATTTGAAAACTGACTTTTAAACTGTTAGCTCATTTAGTGTTACCTTCTGCTTTTTTAGAAGCATATCCAGCTGTCTGGGGTGCCTTGATTCTGTTAAACATTCCCTGTTATTCTGGTTTATTTTTATTTTACAGATATTTTAAATTTGGGCTCTAATGATGAGAGAACAAAACTATTTTTATATTTTCACCAAAATCTATCCTTTATCATAAATTTCTATCCCAGGCTTTCATCTAGGCAAAAGTAAACAAAGATACAAATAAACAAAAGCCTTAACAATTTTAAAGAAATTTATTGAAAACATTCTGTCTTCCAGGCACCAGGCCAGGTGCCAAAAATAGAAAAATGAATTAAACTTAGTCCCTTTTCTAGAGAAGCTCTCATTTTAATGGTGGAGAAAAGCATGTCACCACCATAAAGTACAGAGCCATTCAATTGATACTGGAGTTCCTACTTTGTGTAAGCCTCTGTAGTTTCAAAAATAAACACAACAGACGTGAAGCATGTCACCACCATAAAGTACAGAGCCATTCAATTGATACTGGAGTTCCTACTTTGTGTAAGCCTCTGTAGTTTCAAAAATAAACACAACAGACGTGAAGGCTGCCCGCATGTAGCTTAGAGTCTGGAGAGGAGAGCAGCCTATGAACTAATTTTCACAAGTATAACCAGTGTCTCGATGGAAAACCAAAGCACTGTATGGAAATGCTTAACAGGGCCACCACTTCAAATTTGAAGGGCAGGACCAATATTAGTTTGGAGAGAGTGGTGACATTTGGAGGTGGGGTGGGTGAAGCAGGCAGAGGGAAGATTCCAACGTAGCAGGTAGCAAAAGGCCTTGAGGCTAGAAAGAGTATGAAGTGTCTGGAAAACTAAAGGCATGTTAGGGCTGGAATAAAGAGGAGCAGGGAAGGAAGGTCGCATGGGTTATGTTTTAAAGTCTTAAGAGTAGATGAAACCTCAAGGATAAAGATATGTCAACATTAAGAACTTTTTTTTAAAACAATAAAACAGTTGTGCATGTTCATACACATTGTTTTAGGTACTTGTTAATTCAGTAAACACTTATTAAATGCTCATTATGTGCCATCTCTCTGCTGGGCACTGAGAATGAAAAAGATGTATAGGCAGGGTCTCTCTATATTAAGTGCTTTGTATCATGATGGAGGCAGATACAAGATATGATAAAAACCAGAGATGAGGAAACGATCCTATGTTCATACTATGTTAAGAAGAGGTACAATTCTTACACAGCTATTCTGAGATTTCTGGCCCAAATCACGCCTAAAAATAATAAGGGAGTGCTGAATGGCAGTAGAACTCCAATCTGGTTACACATCTGGACCTGGGCAGGTTTTACTATTGCAGGTGCCTGAGTTACTTCCTAGATCTAGTGGGTTTCAACCTGTGGAGCTGAGACCCAAGAATCTAGAATCTTAAAAAGCACCCCAGTGATTGTGTGTATATTCTGAAAGTGGCATCCTGGAACGACTGAGGCAGAGCATGACCTGTGAGGTCACAGTAACGTTTCTGAAAATTTGTGCTGCCAGCTGTTAATAGATGACATTTGAAAAAAGGATTGAATGGTGTAATGGGTCAAATTGTGTCCCCACCCCTCCCAAATTCATAGGTAAGTCCTAATTCTCAGTGCCTCAGAATGTGACCTTATTTGGAGATGGTTTTATGAAGTTATAAAGTTTAAATGAAATCATTAGTGTAGACCCTAATCCAGTATCAAAAGGGGATGTTTGGGCACAGACAGATATACAGGGAGAACACGATGTGAACATGAAGATGGCATCTATAAGCCAAGGAGGGAGGTCTGGAACATCCTTCCCTCACAGCCCTCAGAAGGAACCAACCCTGCCCACGCCTTCATCTTGGACTCCTAGCCTCCAGAACTGTGAGACAAAAAATTTCTGTTGTTTAAACCACCCAGTTTTGGGTACTTTCTTACGGCAGCTCTAGCAAACTAATATAAGCGGTTAAATAAATTTTGGAAATTCCAAGTTAAAGAGAGTTAAATCGGTTTTTCTGCTGCAGGGCCCTTAGAAGCTCAGATGCTAATCTCACATGCTGATGTGACCCAGGGCCCTCTGAGAGAGGACTGAGTCTGCATCTCATTTCAAATTTGATAACAGAGTGCTTTTCATTTGTTGCAGAGTATTTCAGGAGACTGTTGTTCTGTGGTTCTGACTCAGGGAAATGTTGGGCTCTTTTCTCTTGAGGAAGTAGTCATGCTGTGGGTCTCACAACTGCAGAAAGGTCAGCCTCATGGAGCTTTGCTGCTTTCAGTAAATAAGGGCGGGGGTGAAAATTTTTGAATGCCTTCATTCAAATCCATCACACCTCCTGGAAAAAGCCAGCTCCCAGGGAAGGGACTACTGGAAATTATCAGAAACCATCTCTCTTGATCCATGAATCTTTTGCTTCCTGTTATTTTACATCAGTGATGCTGGAAGCAGCCTGTGGAAAGGAAAAAAGCCAAGAAGTACTAAGTTGTCTGCCTTCGTGGGAACAGTTCAGGGAGTGCAGCAGAAAAATAGGCAAGGGTGATTCTATCAAATTGAACACACCACTTCACATTTGTCTTCCAAGCCCTCCATTTATTCCTATTGTTGTTCACTCCTACCTTGCCAACACTGTGATCCCATCTTTGTTGAAATGGAACATTGGGAGAGAAATGGACCATTGTTATTGTGAACGGATAAAAAAAAATAAGACTGCAAAAATTTAACTTGCATTATTTTAGTTTTTAAACACAGAGCAAGGGAAATGTGAACTAGATGAGTCCAGTCTTTTTAAATTTTTGCAAAATTGCAGTACTTCAATTTCTTATTTCTCCGATGTGTTTTACATTATTTAAGGCTAGGCTTATACATATGAAAGTTTTAGGCTTGATATTTGCTCTATAATCATGACAAAGGTTTGTGACTATACCCCATGAAAAGTTGAGATCATGCAAACAAAACATTCATTAATCTTTGTTTCATATTTGTAAGCCACTATTTACAAACACTACCCACCCATCGCAGTTCATTTCAGCTCCCTTTTAACACCCCCGCAGGCTGGTGATCTAAATCATTCAATGTTTGCCTCCAGTCTCAACACTTCCCCATAACCAGTGCTCATCAAACAAAAGCAGTACCCACTTCACACAAAAGTACAGTTTCTTTGGCTCAGCTTCCAGAGTTTCTGACTTATTAGAGCTGGCTAAGTTGGAAAACCTATATTTTTAATAGGCATTCCAGGTGAGGCTAATGATCAGCTCGATTTGAGAATTAAAACTACTCCCTTGGCATTTGCCGTATACTGCCTCATCCTGTCAGGGAGCCTTCTTCATCTGGGATCATACTTTCCTTAACTAAATTTTTAAAATTTAAAGAGTATGTTTTATTGCTGGAAAATGCTACTTTTTCATCTCTGGAAGTGTGCTTTTTATTCTTTGTTAGAGTGCTTTCCTGTCTCCTCCAGAAGTTTTATTTTAGCAGAAGAATATTCACCTTGGTGTGTGGATTATTATTCCTCCATCTAAGTCCCCTTGGGGTGTTCATGATCTTCACTGCTGACCCCTGGTTCTCATTGCCTGGGTTAGCATGGAGGAACCTTGAGTTGCAGGAATGCAGGGAGATACATCACGACTACCTCAGTTGTCATGAGGCAGTCACTTTCACACAAAGCTGCAAGGTGGTCGATAAGCCTCAAAGTCAGAGAGTACCTGAGCCCATCTGTCCAGCTCTGTCCAAACTTCTCTAAAGCAAAGAAGACCAGCAGGTGCACGTAAGGTCATCCCTCAAGCTACCACACTGCACTTTAAGGGTTCACAGATCCCCCAGGGCCGCATTCTGTCCAGGAAGGTTGGTGCTCTGACTCTTGTTGCTGGTTCATCATTGCTGTTGCATGGCAATCAGCTCAGCATCAGCTCTCTCCAGCTGGACTCCCACAAATGAGAGGTCTCGCATGCATCCTCCAGACCCCCTCTATCACCCTGCCCCAAAGATGCTCTGCTTAAGATAGGTAGCTGGAAGTTGATTAGAATTAGAATGCGGAGGGGAGAGGTAAGAAAGGGGGTAGCAGGGTGGGTGCTCGGGCCACCATTTTCCCAGAATTATTGAACTTTCCATCTGTATTATATCTTATTTCTCCAGCTAAGGGGTTTTGAATATATATTATGAAAGCTGAGATGATAATTACCTCCACATAAAATTGGCATTGAAATCACAGCTACCACCATTGCACTCTTTCTGTCCCAGGCACCTGGCTGAGTGCTTTATATTGTTAATGCCAAATGAGATAATACAACTTAGCACGTTACCAGGCACAGGTGGGCGCTCCATACATGCCAGTTGTTCTCCTCTGTTCTTGCTCTTAGCTGCTGACCTCAATGAGGGCAGATGCTGTCTTGCACATTTTTACAGTCCCTCCTCCCCTCCATACTTTACACCCTACCTTGCATACAGGCACTCAACTTATTTGTTGATGGACTAACTGAATAGATGATATGCTTCCAAATGGCAAGTTCCTATTTTCTCTGCACTTGGTCAAATTCATTAATTTTACATGTTTCTAAAAGCCCTAACTAAAATTCACTTCTTTTGCAGAACTGCATGTAATCGCTCTCCTCCGATAGACTCTCACTACACATTTTATAGGTATCTATCCCCAGTTCTACCTCATATTCAAGTTATTTATGCATATGAACGTAGATCCCTTACTAGAATCCATACAGTTTTTGCTGCAAATCAAGGACTGTCTGTATCTGAAATTCCTTCTTTTGAAACCCTGTCCCTAAAACCTGAGAGAATTGTCACAGGAAACCAGAGTTAGAGGAATCCTTTCTTCATTTCTTTGAGAGAAAAAGCTGTCAAATTGGGAATGGATCATGTGAAGCATGTCCACTGAGGGTGGATGTGCAGGGAGAATATGGTAGAACATCCTGGTTAAAATGTTGTGGTGAACTACCTTAGGCATCTTGCTCTGTCACGAGTACTTTTTAATTTTTTTAAATTTTTTATATTTCTTGGCATTAAAATAGTAATGTAAATTTTATTTATTTTTTAAATTTATTTTTCTTAACACCTTTATTGGAGTATAATTGTTTTACAATGGTGTGTTAGTTTCTGCTTTATAACAAAATGAATCAGCTATACATATACATATATCCCCATATCTTCTCCCTCTTGGGTCTCCCTCCAACCCTCCCTATCCGACAACACTAGGTGGTCACAAAGCACGGAGCTGATCTCCCTGTGCTATGGGGCTGCTTCCCACTAGCTATCTATTTTGCATCTGGTAGTGTATATATGTCCATGCCACTCTCTCACTTCGTCCAGCTTACACTTCCCCCTCCCCGTGTCCTCAAGTCCATTCTCTATGTCTGTGTCTTTATTCCTGTGCTGCCCCTAAGGTTCTTTAGAATCTTTTATTTTATTTTTTTTTAGATTCCATGTATATGTGTTACCATACGGTATTCGTTTTTCTGACCTACTTCACTCTGTATGACAGACACTAGGTCCATCCACCTCACTACAAATGACTCAATTTCGTTTCTTTTTATGGCTGAATAATATTCCATTGTATATATGTGCCACATCTTCTTTATCCATTCATCTGTCAATGGACACTTAGGTTGCTTCCATGTCCTGGCTATTGTAAATAGTGCTGCAGTGAACATTGTGGTGCATGTGTCTTTTTGAATTATGGTTTTCTCAGGGTATATGCCCAGTAGTGGGATTGCTGGGTCGTATGGTAGTTCTATTTTTAGTTTTTTATGGAGACTCCATACTGTTCTCCATAATGGCTGTAACAATTTACATTCCCACCAACAGTGCAAGAGGGTTCCCTTTTCTCCACACCCTCTCCAGCATTTATTGTTTCTAGATATTTTGATGATGGCCATTCTGACTGGTGTGAGGTGATACCTCATTGTAGTTTTGATTTGCATTTCTCTAATGATTAGTGATGTTGAGCATCCTTTCAGGTGTTTGTTGGCAATCTGTATATCTTCTTTGGAAAAATGTCTGTTTAGGTCTTTTGCCCATTTTTGAATTGGGTTGTTTGGTTTTTTGATATTTAGCTTCATGAGCTGCTTGTAAATTTTGGAGATTAATCCTTTGTCAGTTGCTTCATTTGCAAATATTTTCTCCCATTCTGAGGGTTGTCTTTTCATCTTCTTTATGGTTTCCTTTGCTGTGCAAAAGCTTTTAAGTTTCATTATGTCTCATTTGTTTATTTTTGTTTTTATTTCCATTTCCCTAGGAGGTGGGTCAAAAAGGATTTGCTGTGATTTATGTCATAGAGTGTTCTGCCTATGTTTTCCTCTAAGAGTTTTATAGTACCTGGCCTTACATTTAGGTCTTTAATCCATTTTGAGTTTATTTTTGTGTATGGTGTTAGGAAGTGTTCTAATTTCATTCTTTACGTGTAGCTGTCCAGTTTACCCAGCACCAGTTATTGAAGAGGCTGTCTTTTCTCCATTGTATATTCTTGCCTCCTTTATCAAAAATAAGGTGACCATATGTGTGTGGGTTTATTTCTGGGCTTTCTATCCTGTTCCATTGATCTATATTTCTGTTTTTGTGCCAGTACCATACTGTCTTGATTACTGTAGCTTTGTAGTATAGTCTGAAGTCAGGGAGCCTGATTCCTACAGCTCCATTTTTCATTCTCAAGATTGCTTTGGCTATTTGGGGTCTTTTGTGTTTCCATACAAATTGTGAAAATTTTTGTTCTAGTTCTGTGAAAAATGCCATTGGTACTTTGATAGGGATTGCATTGAATCTGTAGACTGCTTTGGGTAGTAGAGTCATTTTCACAATGTTGAGTCTTCCAATCCAAGAATATAGTATATCTCTCCATCTGTTTGTATCATCTTTAATTTCTTTCATTAGTGTCTTAGAGGTTTCTGCATACAGGTCTTTTGTCTCCTCAGGTAGGTTTATTCCTAGGTATTTTATTCTTTTTGTTGCAGTGGTAAATGGGAGTGTTTTCTTAATTTCTCTTTCAGATTTTTAATCATTCATGTATAGGAATGCAAGAGATTTCTGTCGATTAATTTTTGTAACCTGCTACTTTACCAAATTCATTGACTAGCTCTAGTAGTTTTCTGGTAGCATCTTTAGGATTCTCTATGTATAGTATCATGTCATCTGCAAACAGTGACAGTTTTACTTCTTCTTCTCGGATTTGGATTCCTTTTATTATTTTTCTTCTCTGATTGCTGTGGCTAAAACTTCCAAAACTATGTTAAACAATAGTGATGAGAGTGGGCAACCTTGTCTTGTTCCTGATCTTAGGGGAAATGCTTTCAGTTTTTCACCATTCAGAACGATGTTGGCTGTGGGTTTGTCATATATGACCTTTATGATGTTGAGGTAAGTTCCCTCTATGCCTACTTTCTGTAGGGTTTTTACCATAAATGGGTGTTGAATTTTGTCGAAAGCTTTCTCTGCATCTATTGAGATGATCATATGGTTTTTCTCCTTCAGTTTGTTAATATGGTGTATCACATTGAATGATTTGCATATTTTGAAGAATTCTTGCATTCCTTTGATAAACCCTACTTGATCATGGTGTATGATCCTTTTAATATGCTGTTGGATTCTGTTTGCTAGGATTTTGTTGTGGATTTTTGCATCTATGTTCATCAGTGATATTGGCCTGTAGTTTTCTTTCTTTGTGACATCTTTGTCTGGTTTTGGTATCAGGGTGATGGTGGCTTCATAATATGAGTTTGGGAGTGTTCCTCTGCTATATTATGGAAGAGTTTGAGAAGGATAGATGTTAGCTATTCTCTAAATGTTTGATAGAATTCGCCTGTGAAGCCATCTGGTCCTGGGCTTTTGTTTGTTGGAAGATTTTTAATCACAGTCTCAATTTCAGTGCTTGTGATTGGTCTGTTTAAATTTTCTATTTCTTCCTTGTTCAGTCTCGGAAGGTTGTGCTTTTCTAAGAATTTGTCCATTTCTTCCAGGTTGTCCAATTTATTGGCATATAGTTGCTTGTAGTAATCTCTCATGATCCTTTGTATTTCTGCAGTGTCAGTTGTCACTTCTCCTTTTTCATTTCTAATTCTATTGATTTGAGTCTTCTCCCTTTTTTCTTGGTGAGTCTGGCTAATGGTTTATCAATTTTGTTTATCTTCTCAAAGAAGCAGCTTTTAGTTTTATTGATCTTTGCTGTTGTTTCCTTCATTTCTTTTTCATTTAATTCTGATATGATCTTTACGATTTCTTTCCTTCTGCTAACTTTGAGGTTGTTTTGTTCTTCTTTCTCTAATTGCTTTAGGTGTAAGGTTAGGTTGTTTATTTGAGATGTTTCTTGTTTCTTGAGGTAGGCTTGTATTGCTATAAACTTCCCACTTAGAACTGCTTTTGCTGCATCCCATAGGTTTTGGGTCGTCGTGTTTTCATTCTCATTTGTTTCTAGGTATTTTTTTATTTCCTCTTTGATTTCTTCAGTGATCTCTTGGTTATTTAATAGTGTATTGTTTAGCCTCCATGTGTTTGTACTTTTTACAGATTTTTTCCTGTAATTGATATCTAGTCTCATAGCTTTGTGGTTGGAAAAGATACTTGATACGATTTCAATTTTCGTAAATTTACCAAGGCTTGATTTGTGACCCAAGGTATGATCTCTCCTGGAGATTGTTCCATGAGCACTAGAGAAGAAAGTGTATTCTGTTGTTAGGTAGAATGTCCTATAAATATCAATTAAGTCCATCTTGTTTAATGTATCACTTAAAGCTTGTGTTTCCTTATTTATTTTCATTTTGGATGATCTGTCCATTGGTGAAAGTGGGGTGTTGAAGTCCCCTAGTAGTATTGTATTACTGTCGATTTCCCCTTTTATAGCTGTTAGCATTTGCCTTATGTATTGAGGTACTCCTATGTTGGGTACATAAATATTTACAGTTGTTATATCTTCTTCTTGAATTGATCCCTTGATCATTATGTACTGTCCTTCTTTGTCTCTTGTAATAGTCTTTATTTTAAAGTCCTTTTTGTCTGATATGAGAATTGCTACTCCAGCTTTCTTTTGATTTCCATTTGTATGGAATATCTTTTTCCATCCCCTCACTTTCAGTCTAGGTCTGAAGTGGGTCTCTTATAGACAGCATATATACGGGTCTGTTTTTGTATCCATTCAGCCAGTCTGTGTCTTTTGGTTGGAGCATTTAATCCATTTACATTTAAGGTAGTTATCGATATGTATGTTCCCATTACCATTTTTTAAATTGTTTTGGGGTTGTTGTTGTAGGTCTTTCCTTCTCTTGTTTTCCCTGCCTGAAGAAGTTCCTTTAGCATTTGTTGTAAAGCTGGTTTGTTGGTGCAGAATTCCCTTAGCTTTTGCTTGTCTGTAAAGGTTTTAATTTCTCTTTCGAATCTGAATGAGATCCTTGCTGGGTAGAGTAATCTTGGTTGTAGGTTTTTCCCTTTCATCACTTTAAATATGTCCTGACCCTGCCTTCTGGCTTGCAGAGTTTCTTCTGAAGGGTCAGCTTTTAACCTTACGAGGATTCCCTTGTATGTTATTTGTTGTTTTCCCCTTGCTGCTTTTAATATTTTTTCTTTGTATTTAATTTTTGATAGTTTGATTAAAATGTGTCTTGGCGTGTTTCCCCTTGGATTTATCCTGATGGGACTCTGTGCTTTCTGGACTTGATTGACTTATCTCCTTTCCATATTAGGGAAGTTTTCAACTATAATCTCTTCAATTATCTTCTCAGTCCCTTTCTTTTTCTCTTCTGCTTCTGTGACCGCTAAATTCGAATGCTGGTGCATTTAATATTGTCCCAGAGGTCTCTGAGACTGTCCTCAATTCCTTTCATTTTGTTTTCTATATTCTGCTGTGCCTTAGTTATTTCCACTATTTTATCTTCTAGGTCACTTATCCATTCTTCTCCCTCAGTTATTCTGCTATTGATTCCTTCTAGAGAATTTTTAATTTAATTTATTGTGTTGTTCATCATTGTTTGTTTGCTGTTTATGTCTTCTAGGTCCTTGTTAAACGTTTCTTGGATTTTCTCCATTCTATTTCCAAGATTTTGGATCATCTTTACTATCATTACTCTGAATTCTTTTTCAGGTAGACTGCCTATTTCCTCTTCATTTGTTTGGTCTGCTGGGTTTTTACCTTGCTCCTTCATCTGCTGTGTGTTTCTCTGTCTTCTCATTTTGCTTAACTTACTATGTTTAGGGTCTCCTTTTTGCAGGCTGCAGGTTCGTAGTTCCCGTTGTTTTTGGTGTCTGCCCCCAGTGGGTCAGGTTGGTTCAGTGGCTTGTGTAGGCTTCCTGGTGGAGGGGACTAGTGCCTGTGTTCTGGTGGATGAGGCTGGTTCTTGTCTTTCTGGTGGGCAGGACCACGTCCAGAGGTGTGTTTTGGCGTGTCTAATGGGTGGGGTTGTGTTCCTGTCTTGCTAGTTGTTTGGCATAGGTTGTCCAGCACTGTAGCTTTCTGGTCGTTGAATGGAGCTGGCTCTTAGTGTTGAGATGGAGATCTCTGGGAGAGCTTTCACTATTTGATATTAAGTGGAGCTGGAAGATCTCTGGTGGACCATTGTCCCTGAACTCAGCTCTCCCGCCTCAGAAGCACAGGCCTGACACCCGGCCGGAGCACCAAGACCCTGTCAGCCACACGGCTCAGAAGAAAAGGGAGAAAGAAAGAAGGAAAGAGAGAGAGAGAGAGAGAGAGAGGGAGAGAGAAGGAGGGAGAGAGGGAGGGAGGGAGGGAAGGAGGGAGGGAGGGAGGAAGGAAGGAAAGAAAATAAATTTTTTAAAATAAAAAAAAATTTTTTTTAAAGATTAGAAAGTAATTAAAAAGGAAAGAAAGAAAGAAAGAAGAGAACAACCAAACCAAAAACAAATCCACCAATGATAACAAGTGCTAAAAACTATACTAAAACAAAAAACAAACAAACAAAAAAGACAGAACCGTAGGACAAATGGTAAAAGCAAAGCTATACAGACAAAATCACACAAAGTCCACCCCCTCAATTTTGGGATGATTCATTGTCTATTGAGGTATTCCACAGATGCAGGGTACATCAGGTTGATTGTGGAGATTTAATCCGCTGCTCCTGAGATTGCTGGGAGAGATTTCCCTTTCTCTTCTTTGTTTGCACAGCTCCTGGGGTTCAGCTTTGGGTTTGGCCCCCCCTCTGCGTGTAGGGTGCCTGAGGGTGTCTGTTCTTCGCTCTTTGGGGAAGTCTAAGGTCTTCTGCCAGCGTTCAGTAGGTGTTCTGTAGGAGTTGTTCCACATGTAGATGTATTTCTGATGTATTTGTGGGGAGGAAGGTGACCTCCACGTCTTACTCCTCTGCCATCTTGAAGGTCTCTTCTCAAGTACTTTTTTAAGTGAGTTTTTTCCCATTAATACTCATTTTGCTTTTCTACTCAAATAAATTAGCATATGCATCTCAATTGAGTCAGCTTTTCTTTCTAAATGATTAATCAGTATTTTAGTATAGGCACCCCACATTTTACAAAAACTTTCTTTTATAGGTTATTGTGTTTTGAAGTACAGCTTTTTATGAGTTGGAGTTAGGCCCTAATCTATGACCAACAGCTACCCAGCAGTAGCTGCCAGGGCTCTGTTTAGTATAATTTAACGCATTCATTCATTGTCTGGTGTGGACTCTGCCTTGTGATGGGAACTTTTAGGAGAAGCAGACTTGAGTCCCGCCTCAAGTGATTAGAAGACTACAGAGATCAGGTGGTAAAAACATGGATATGGACATTTACACATCAAGGTTCGAGTCCTGAAACACCACCTATACACTCTCTGGATCTATAATGAGCTTGATGTACAGCAAGCTTTTAATACATATTAACCATTATTATTGATAAGGAAATAGGATACTTGGAAAAATTTGCTAAAGTGCATGCTACTGGAATACAGGATCCCAGTTTGATTTATTTTTGAAAATTCCACAATGCCCAGCACAGTATCCTATCATAGGTATTGTGGGTCAACTTTACAAGAGTATGAAGTTGTCACTGGAAGGTGGCTGCCCCATTGGGAAACACATTTCTCATCCATCTTGCATCTAGGCATGGCTCTGTGATTTGTTCATTCCAATAATGTGTGAGCAGAAGGTGTTACAAACAGGGGAGCCTTCATGAGCATTTTTTTCTCTTATCTTGGATAAATGTAGAGGACTCTGAGGCTCTAGAAGATGCTGGAGACACGGGATGAAGGGATTCTGGCTCTCTGAATCTAAGTCACTCTCATTGCACTGTGTCAATGATAATTAAACCTTCATGGTATTAAAATCTGGCCTTTGAAATGTGAGAGTTTATTTACTACATCAGTTTGCATTGCCTTAACTAATACTGCTGTTCAACAAATTTGTTGAAGGAGTAAGTGGGCTCTATAATTAAATCGTTCCTAGTACAATGCCATTTAGTATCTAAATATGGGTATATGATAAACCCATTGACCTTATTTCGTCAATCTGTCTGTGGTCTCAAATAAAAACAGTAAATAGTCAATCAGAATTTGAAGTGGGGCAGTGAGATAGAGTAGCTTTGAGGCAATATAGTGGCTTTTCTTTTTTATTTTTTTAAAAAGGGCATTAGACCCATGTAAAAAAACAGAAGGAAGCAAAAGAACCACTGAGTGAAGTGGGGGTGGGGAAGCTCTGGTTTTTTTCCCCAGGTATTTTATTCTTTTTGTTGCAATGGTGAATGGGATTCTTTCCTTAATTTCTCTTTCTGATCTTTCGTTGTAGCGTACAGGAATGCAAGAGATTTCTGTGCGTTAATTTTGTATCCTGCAACTTTACCAGATTCATTGATTAGCTCTAGTAGTTTTCTGCTGGCATCTTTAGGATTCTCTATGTATAGTATCATGTCATCTGCAGACAGTGACAGTTTTAATTCTTTTCCAATTTGGATTCCTTTTATTTCTTTTTCTTCTCTGACTGCTGTGGCTAGGACTTCCAAAACTATGTTGAATAATAGTGGTGAGAGTGGACATCCTTGTCTTGTTCCTGATCTTAGAGGAAATGCTTTCAGTTTTTCACCATTGAGAATGATGTTTGCTGTGGGTTTGTCGTATATGGCCTTTATTATGTTGAGGTAGGTTCCCTCTATGCCTACTCTCTGCAGAGTTTTTACCATAACTGGGTGTTGAATTTTGTCGAAAGCTTTTTCTGCATCTACTGAGATGATCATATGGTTTTTATCCTTCAGTTTGTTAATATGGTGTATCACATTGATTGATTTGCATATATTGAAGAATCCTTGCATCCCTGGAATAAATCCCACTTGATCATGGTGTATGATCCTTTTAATGTGTTGTTGGATTCTGTTTGCTAGTATTTTGTTGAGAATTTTTGCATGTATATTCATCAGTGATACTGGTCTGTAATTTTCTTTTTTTGTAGTATCTTTGTCTGGTTTTGTTATCAAGCTGATGGTGGTCTCGTAGAATGAGTTTGGGAGTGTTCCTTCCTCTGCAATTCTTTGGAAGAGTTTGAGAAGGATGGGTGTTAGCTCGTCTCTAAATGTCTGATAGAATTCGCCTGTGAAGCCATCTGGTCCTGGACTTTTGTTTGTTGGAAGATTTTTAATCACAGTTTCAATTTCATTACTTGTGATTGCTCTGTTCATATTTTCTATTTCTTCCTGGTTCAGTCGTAGAAGGTTATATCTTTCTAAGAATTTGTCCATTTCTTCCAGGTTGTCCATTTTATTAGCATAGAGTTGCTTGTACTAGTCTCTTAGGATGCTTTGTATTTCTGCGGTGTCCGTTGTAACTTCTCCTTTTTCATTTCTAATTTTCTTGATTTGAGTCCTCTCCCTCTTTTACTTGATGAGTCTGGCTAGAGGTTTATCAATTTTGTTTTTCTTCTCAAAGAACCAGCTTTTAGTTTTATTGATCTTTGCTATTGTTTTCTTTGTTTCTATTTCATTTATTTCTGCTCTGATCTTTATGATTTCTTTCCTTCTACTAACTTTGGGTTTTGTTTGTTCTTCTTTCTCTAGTTTCCTTAGGTGTAAGGTTAGATTGTTTATTTGAGATTTTTCTTGTTTCTTGAGGTAGGCTTGCACTGCTATAAACTTCCCACTTAGAACTGCTTTTGGTGCATCCATAGGTTTTGGATCGTCGTGTTTTCATTGTAATTTGTCTCTAGGTATTTTCTGATTTCCTCTTAGATTTCTTCAGTGATCTCTTGATTATTTAGTAATGTATTATTTAGCCTCCATGTGTTTGTGTTTTTTTCATTTATTTCCCTGTAACTGATTTCTAATCTCATAGCGTTGTGGTTGGAAAAGTTGCTTGATATGATTTCAATTTTCTTAAATTTACCAAGGCTTGATTTGTGATCTATCCTGGAGAATGTTCACTTGAGAAGAAAGTGTAATCTGCTGTTTTTGGATGGAATGTCCTATAAATATCAATTAACTCTATCTGGTCTATTTCATCATTTAAAGCTTGTGTTTCCTTATTAATTTTCTGTCTGGATGATCTGTCCATTGGTGTAAGTGAGGTGTTAAAGTCCCCACTATTATTGTGTTACTGTCGATTTCCTCTTTTATAGCTCTTAGCAGTTGCCTTATGTATTGAGGTGCTCCTATGTTGGGTGCATATGTATTTATAATTGTTATATCGTCTTCTTGGATTGATCCCTTGATCATTATGTAGTGTCCTTCCTTGTCTCTTGTAACATTCTTTATTTTAAAGTCTATTTTATTTGATATGAGTATTGCTACTCCAGCTTTCTTTTGATTTCCATTTGCATGGAGTATCTTTTTCCATCCCCTGACTTTCAGTCTATATGTGTCCCTAGGTCTGAAATGAGTCTCTTGTAGACAGCATGTATATGGGTCTTGTTTTTGTATCCAGTCAGCAAGCTTGTGTCTTTTGGTTGGAGCATTTAATCTATTCACGTTTAAGGTAATTATTGATATTTATGTTCCTATTACCATTTTCTTAATTATCATGGGTTTGTTTTTTTAGATCCTTTTCTTCTCTTGTGTTTCCCACTTAGAGAAGTTCCTTTAGCATTTGTTGTAGAGCTGGTTTGGTGGTGCTGAATTCTCTTAGCTTTTGCTTGTCTGTAAAACCTTTGATTTCTCCATCGAATATGAATGAGATCCTTGCCGGGTAGAGCAATCTTGGTTGTAGATTCTTCCCTTTCATCACTTTAAATATATCGTGCCACTCCGTTCTGGATTGTAGAGTTTCTGCTGAGAAATCAGCTGTTAACCTTATGGGAGTTCCCTTGTATGTTATTTGTCATTTTTCCCTTGTTGCTTTCAGTAATTTTTCTGTGTCTTTAATTTCTGTCAGTGTGATTACTATGTGTCTTGGTGTCTTCCTCCTTGGGTTTATCCTGCCTGGGACTCTCTGCACTTCCTAGACTTGGGTGGCTATTTCCTTTCCCATGTTAGGGAAGTTTTCAACTATAATCTCTTCAAATCTTTTCTCGGGTCCTTTCTCTCTCTCTTCTCTTTCTGGGACCCCTATAATGCGAATGTTGTTACGTTTAATGTTGTCCCAGACGTCTCTTAGGCTGTCTTCATTTCTTTTCATTCTTTTTTCTTTATTCTGTTCCACAGCAGTGAATTCCACCATTCTGTCTTCCAGGTCACTTATGCGTTCTTTGGCTCAGTTATTCTGCTATTGATTCCTTCTAGTGTATTTTTCACTTCAGTTATTGTATTGTTCATCTCTGTTTGTTTGTTCTTTAATTCTTCTAGGTCTTTGTTAAACATTTCTTGCATCTTTTCGATCTTTGCCTCCATTCTTTTTCCAAGGTCCTGAATCATCTTCACTATCATTATTCTGAATTCTTTTTTTGGAAGGTTGCCTGTCTACACTTATTTAGTTGTTTTTCTGGGGTTTTATCTTGTTCATTCATCTGGTACAAAGTCCTCTGCCTTTTCATTTTGTCTATCTTTCTGTGAATGTGGTTTTCCTTCCACAGGCTGCAGAAATGTAGTTCTTTTTGCTTCTCTGGGAAAGCTCTTATACATACACTGAGGCAATGTTTCATCTTAGTACTCAACTAATGAATGAAATAGAGAGCATTTGTCTGTATGTTTTCTCTTCAATCTATTACGTATGTTTGTCCTTTTTTATAGAAAATATAGTCAATAATTCCCTTTCTGAACTGAAAGAGAATTAGTAAAGGCTGCTAATAGCTTTTGTGTTTAGAAGTGTAATGTCTTCCTGGGAGTTATTTTATGGGAATTGCTTATGAATGCTGGGTTATAGATTTTTTTCATTCCTTTTCCTTTTCTTTCATTTTTGTTTTAACTTAGAGCACTTAAACATGATATTAAAAAAAAATTTTATCTTGTCATAGAAATGTCAGCCACGTTTCAATTCATTCTAAGGCTTCCCGTAAAAGGAATGACTTTTACAATAGTGCAACAATAGTGTTGTTTTTATAAGTGGTTTGTAATATCTGAAAATGTGTAAGGCAATCATTTTCCAGGAGCTCTTTTCTCCCTGGTAACACACCAAGAAATACAGAGTGTTGTTATTTGGATTCTTTCTTATTCTCTGACTCCCAGATGAATTAAAATTCAACTTTACAGTCAGTGAGTAGCCATTTATAGCTCAGGTGTGTATTTCCTAGGACTCTCTCAAAGGATATACAACTGCTATGTCTTTCTGAAAGACAGTGAGCTGAATTTTAATTGGACCTTGCCTCTCCCAAGAGATCATTTTACCTCTACTCCAAGACCATATATTATAAAGCTTCAGTATGAATTAGAACATGGAGCCCATGTTTGGGTGTAATATTTAAAGTTTAAGTTATGGCAGCTGACACCTGAGTCATTTTGGAAACTCCCAACCAAAATTTTATTTAATTTGAGTCCCTCAAAAAGTGAACACAGGGCTTCCCTGGTGGCGCAGTGGTTGAGAATCTGCCTGCTAATGCAGGGGACATGGGTTTGAGCCCTAGTCTGGGAAGATCTCACATGCCGTGGAGCAACTAGGCCCGTGAGCCACAACTACTGAGCCTGCGCGTCTGGAGCCTGTGCTCTGCAACAAGAGAGACCGAGATAGTGAGAGGCCTGTGCACCGCGATGAAGAGTGGCCCCCGCTTGCCACAACTAGAGAAAGCCCTCGCACAGAAATGAAGACCCAACACAGCCAAAAATAAATAAATTACTTAATTAATTAAAAAAAAAAATGAACACACACACACTCCCATAACTTGCATGTCAAAATTCCATAAATTTTCAGATTATGAAAAACAGTTTGTTTTCTCAGGAAATAAGTCTCAAATGGGACTAGTTCCAAATTTTTCTTGTCTCAACCTCTTCTTGACCTTGTCAGATGGATTTTAAAAAATGAAACAGTGGAAAAGTTTATATATATACTAAAGACCTGCTGAGTCAAAACTGGGCCTGGGGGAACCTCATGTGGCACAGAATGAGTCTTTTCATTAGAGGGGTAGAGATGGAACAAAAGACCATCTGAGGCATGAGCACATCTACAGCTAGTCTCCCTCTGATCTAAGAAATAAATAAGACATCTGAAAGGAAAGCCAAAGAGTTGTGTGGCTAATTCACCAACACTAAATAACACAACCATATGCTTCTCTGTTCTTTATAGCTTAAGAATCCATGTAATTTTCCTGAGGTAAATCAGACTATGAAGAACAAGGTTAAAAATACTGTGAAAACATCCCAGAGCATACTGAAGAGTGGAATTCACACTTTAAAACTCTTGGAGAAGAGCTGTGGGTGGGGACAGGGGACATCAGTCTTCTCAATTTGTTCCTCCTGGCATGGAATCTGCACACTGGAAGTGAGCTTGGGTGGAAGCATTTAAGGCTCAGTATTCTCCACGTACTGCCCCTGGACTACAGCTTCCTCTCTGTGAGCGGGGAAAGACTTGAGGAAAGAAGACAGGTTTTCTTGTCCAAGCCTGCCTGGAATACTGCTTTAGCAAGACAGAACTGGGGGCTGGAGATGAGAAGTGCTGGTGGCCAGCCCCTCCCTGGGTGAAACCATATCCCTGGATGGGGAGCAAGGTGGAAAGGGACCCCTGCCTTCTTGGTGGCACATGCCTGGAGAAGACCTTCCTGCACACTGAGCTGGGGAGAGGAGGTCTTTAAGAATTTGGCTTTTGGAGGTGTCAGCGCAGCCATTTCTCACTGGGTACTCTGATCTGAACTGCCAGGTGCGAGGCCTCTGCATGAAGCACCCTGTGAACCAGTGAAACTAGACGAAGCATGAAGGAAAAGAAAAAAAAAAAGCAAGCTGCAAACACTCTGAAAAAAATGCCTCTGCACTTGTAGCTCCTCGGAGGTTGGTGTCTTCAGTGGAGTCTCCTATTGCAGGGAGACCTTCAAGATGGCAGAGGAGTAAGATGTAGAGATCACTTTCCTCCCCACAAATACAACAGAAATACATCTACATGTGGAACAACTCCTACAGAACATCTACTGAATGCTGGCAGAAGACCTGAGACTTCCCAAAAGGCAAGAAAATCCCCAGGTACCCAGTTGTGTGGCTGACAGGGTCTTGGTGCTCTGGCCTGGAGTCAGGCCTGAGCCTCCGAGGTGGGAGAGCCAAGTCCAGGATGTTAGACCGCCAAAAATCTCCCAGCCCCACGTAATATCAATTGGTGAGAGCTCTCCCAGAGATCTCTGTCTCAACGCTAAGAGCCAGCCCCACCCAATGGCCAACAAGCTCCAGTGCTGGATGCCCATGCCAAACAACTAGCAAGACAGGAACAGAATCCCACCCATTAGCAGAGAGGCTAACTAAAATCATAATAAGGTCACAGACACCCCAAAAAACACCACCGGACATGTTCCTGCCCACCAGAAAGACAAGATCCAGCCTCATCCACCAGAACACAGGCACTAGTCCCCTCCACCAGGAAGCCTACAGAAGCCACTGAACCAACCTGACCCACTGGGGGCAGACACCAAAAACAACGGGAACTACGAACCTGCAGCCTGTAAAAAGGAGACCCCAAACACAGTAAGTTAATCAAAATGAGAAGACAGAGAAACACACAGCAGATGAAGGAGCAAGGTAAAAACCCAGCAGACCAAACAAATGAAGAGGAAATAGGCAGTCTACCTGAAAAAGAATTCAGAGTAATGATAGTAAAGATGATCCAAAATCTTGGAAATAGAATGAAGAAAATACAAGAAATGTTTAACAAGGACCTACAAGAACTAAAGAACAAACAAACAATGATAAACAAAATAAATTAAAAACACTCTAGAAGGAATCAGTAACAGAATAACTGAGGCAGAGGAAAGGATGAGTGATCTGGAAGATAAAATAGTGGAAATAACTATGGCAGAGCAGAATAAAGAAAAAGAATGAAAAGAATTGAGGACAGTCTCAAGACCTCTGGGACAACATTAAAGACACCAACATTTGAAGTATAGGGGTCACAGAAGAAGAAGAGAAAAAGAAAGGGTCTGAGAAAATATTTGAAGAGATTATAGTTGAAAACTTACCTAACGTGGGAAAGGAAATAGTCAATGAAGTCCAGGAAGCACAGAGAGTCCCATCAGAATAAATCCAAGGAGAAGCACTCCAAGATACATATTCATCAAACTATCAAAAATTAAATACACAGAAAAAAAAATTAAAAGCAGCAGGGGAAAAGCAAAAAATAACATACAAGGCAATTCTCATACGATTAACAGCTGATCTTTCAGCAGAAACTCTGCAAGCCAGAAGGCAGTGGCAGGATATATTTAAAGCGCTAAAAGGGAAGAAACTACAACCAAGATTACTCTACCCAGCAATGATCTCATTCAGATTCGAGAGAGAAATTAAAACCTTTATAGAGAAGCAAAAGCTAAGAGAATTCAGCACCATCAAACCAACTTTACAGCAAATGCTAAAGGAACTTCTCTAGGCAGGAAACACAAGAGAAGGAAAAGACCTACAAAAACAAACCCAAAACAATTAAGAAAATGGTAATAGGAACATACATATCGATAATTACCTTAAATGTAAATGGATTAAATGTTCCAACCAAAAGACATACACTGGCCGAATGGATACAAAAACAAGACACATATATATGCTGTCTACGACAGACCCACTTCAGACCTAGGGACACATACAGACTGAAAGTGAGGGGGTGGAAAAAGATATTCCATGCAAATGGAAATCAAAAGAAAGCTGGAGTAGCAATTCTCATATCAGAAAATATAGACTTTAAAATAAAGACTATTACAAGAGACAAAGAAGGACACTACATAATGATCAAGGGATCAATCCAGGAATAAGATATAACAATTGTAAATATGCACGCTATATAGGAGCACCTCAATACGTAAGGCAAATGCTAACAGCCATAAAAGGGGGAGTCAACAGTAATGCAATCATAGTAGGGGACTTTAACACCCCAGTTTCACCAAAGTGGACTTTCACCCCACTTTCACCCCACAGATCAACCAAAATGGAAATAAATAAGGAAACACAAGCTTTAAATGATACATTAAACAAGATGGACTTAATTGATATTTATAGGACATTCCATCCAAAAACAACAGAATACACTTTCTTCTCAAGTGCTCATGGAACATTCTCCAGGATAGATCATACCTTGGGTCACAAATCAAGCCTTGGTAAATTTAAGAAAATTGAAATCATATCAAGTATCTTTTCCAACCACAACGCTATGAGACTAGGTATCAATTACAGGAAAAAATCTGTAAAAAATACAAACACATGGAGGCTAAACAGTACAATACTAAATAACCAAGAGATCACTGAAGAAATCAAAGAGGAAATAAAAAAATACCTAGAAACAAATGAGAATGAAAACACGACGACCCAAAACCTATGGGATGCAGCAAAAGCAGTTCTAAGTGGGAAGTTTATAGCAATACAAGCCTACCTCAAGAAACAAGAAACATCTCAAATAAACAACCTAACCTTACACCTAAAGCAATTAGAGAAAGAAGAACAAAACAACCTCAAAGTTAGCAGAAGGAAAGAAATCATAAAGATCATATCAGAATTAAATGAAAAAGAAATGAAGGAAACAACAGCAAAGATCAATAAAACTAAAAGCTGCTTCTTTGAGAAGATAAACAAAATTGATAAACCATTAGCCAGACTCACCAAGAAAAAAGGGAGAAGACTCAAATCAATAGAATTAGAAATGAAAAAGGAGAAGTGACAACTGACACTGCAGAAATATAAAGGATCATGAGAGATTACTGCAAGCAACTATATGCCAATAAAATGGACAACCTGGAAGAAATGGACAAATTCTTAGAAAAGCACAACCTTCCGAGACTGAACAAGGAAGAAATAGAAAATTTAAACAGACCAATCACAAGCACTGAAATTGAGACTGTGATTAAAAATCTTCCAACAAACAAAAGCCCAGGACCAGATGGCTTCACAGGCGAATTCTATCAAACATTTAGAGAATAGCTAACATCTATCCTTCTCAAACTCTTCCATAATATAGCAGAGGGAGGAACACTCCCAAACTCATATTACGAAGCCACCATCACCCTGATACCAAAACCAGACAGATGTCACAAAGAAAGAAAACTACAGGCCAATATCACTGATGAACACAGATGCAAAAATGCTCAACAAAATACTAGCAAACAAATCCAACAGCACAGTAAAAGCGTCATATACCATGATGAAGTGTGGTTTATCCCAGGAATGCAAGGATTCTTCAATAATATGCAAATCATTCAGTGTGATACACCATATAACAAACTGAAGGATAAAAACCATATGATCATCTCAATAGATGCAGAAAAAGCTTTTGACAAAATTCAACACATTTATGATAAAAACCCTCCAGAAAGTAGGCATAGAGGGAACCTACCTCAACATAATAAAGGCCATATATGACAAATCCGCAGCCAACATCGTTCTTAATGGTGAAAAACTGAAACCATTTCCTCTAAGATCAGGAAGAAGACAAGGTTGCCCACTCTCACCACTATTATTCAACATAGTTTTGGAATTTTTAGCCATGGCAATCAGAGAAGAAAAAGAAATAAAAGGAATCCTAGTTGGAAAAGAAGAAGTAAAACTGTCCCTGTTTACAGATGACATGATACTATACATAGAGAATCCTATAGATGCTACCAGAAAACTACTAAAACTAATCAATGAATTTGGTAAAGTAGCAGGATACAAAATTAATGCACAGAAATCTCTTGCATTCCTATACTCTAACGACTAGAAATCTGAAAGAGAAATTAAGGAAATACTCCCACTTACCATTGCAACAAAAAGAATAAAATACCTAGGAATAAATCTACCTAAGGAGACAAAAGACCTGTATGCAGAAAATTATGAGACACTGATGAAAGAAATTAAAGATGATACAAACAGCTGGAGAGATATACCATGTTCTTGGATTGGAAGACTCAACATTGTGAAAATGACTTTACTACCCAAAGCAATCTACAGATTCAGTGCAATCCCTATCAGACTACCAAAGGCATTTTTCACAGAGGTAGAACAAAAAATTTCACAATTTGTGTGGAAAAACAAAAGACCCTGAATAGCCAAAGTAATCTCGAGAAAGACAGATGGAGCTGGAGGAATCAGGCTTTGCAGTATAGTCCTTCAGGACTACAAAGCTACAGTAATCAAGACAGTATGGTACTGGCACAAAAACAGAAATTCAGATCAATGGAACAGGATAGAAAGCCCAGAGATAAACCACGCACATATGGTCACCCTATCTTTGATAAAGGAGGCAAGAATATACAATGGAGAAAAGACAGCCAGTTCAATAAGTGGTGCTGGGAAAACTGGACAGCTTCATGTAAAAGAATGAAATTAGAACACTTCCTAACACCATACACAAAAATAGACTCAAAATGGTTTAAAGACCTAAATGTAAGGCCAGACACTATAAAACTCTTAGAGGAAAACATAGGCAGAACACTCTATGACATAAATCAAAGCAAGATCCTTTTTTACTCACCTCCTAGAGAAATGGAAATAAAAACAAAAATAAATAAATGGGACCTAATGAAACTTAGAAGCTTTTGCACAGCAAAGGAAACCATAAACAAGATGAAAAGACAACCCTCAGAATGGGAGAAAATATTTGCAAATGAAGCAACTGACAAAGAATTAGTCTCCAAAGTACACAAGCAGCTCATGCAGCTCAATATCACAAAAACAAAGAGCCCAATCCAAAAATGGGCAGAAGACCTAAATAGACATTTCTCCAAAGAAGATATACAGATTGCCAACAAACACATGAAAGGATGCTCAACATTACTAATCATTAGAGAAATGCAAATCAAAACTACAGTGAGGTATCGCCTCACACCAGTCCGAATGGCCATCATCATAAAATCTACAAACAATAAATGCTGGAGAGGGTGTGGAGAAAAGGGAACCCTCTTGCACTGTTGGTGGGAATGTAAATTGATACATCCACTATGGAGAACAGTAGGGAGGTTCCTTAAAAAAGTAAAATTCGAACTACCATATGACCCAGCAATCCCACTACTGCTCATATACCCTGAGAAAACCATAATTCAAAAAGAGTCATGTACCACAATGTTCATTGCAGCACTATTTACAGTAGCCAGGACATGGAAGCAACCTAAGTGTCCATCGACCAATGAATGGATAAAGAAGATGTGGCACATATATATATACAATGGAATATTACTCAGCCATAAAAAGGAATGTAATTGTTGTTTGTAATGAGGTGGATGGACCTAGAGTCTGTCATACAGAGTAAAGTAAGTCAGAAAGAGAGAAACAAATACTGTATGCTAACACATATATATGGAATCTAAAAAGAAAAAAAAAATTCTTATGGACCTAGGGGCAAGACAAGAATAAAGACGCAGATGTAGAGAATGAACTTGAGGAAACGGGGAGGGGAAGGCTAAGCTGAGAAGGAGTGAGAGAGTAGTATTGCCATATATACACTGCCAAATGTAAAATAGATAGCTAGTGGGAAGCAGCTGCATTGCACAGGGAGATCAGCTCTGTGCTTTGTGACCTTCTATAGGGGTGTGATAGGGAGGATGAGAGGGAGGCACAAGAGGGAGGGGATATGGGGATATATGTATACATGTAGCTGTTTCACTTTGTTATAAAGCAGAAACTAACAGACCATTTTAAAGCAATTGTACTCCAATAAAGATGTGTGGAAAAAAAAAACGCTTAAGGGGCAGTGTTACAGTCTGGCCTTATATCATAATAAAATGGACATTTGTGTATTACTTATAGTTAAGATTAACTTTTTTTGTCCTGGAAAATTTAAGTGGTATCTTTATTGCAAATTTGAATGTTTTAGAAATATGGATTTTTTTTCCCCTTAAATTTGTAGACATAGACTTGGATTGGCAACCAGGTACCAATGATAAAGAGTATGTCTCTTAGTTTTTCTGAGATGTGATTTCTTCAATTATAATATTAGGGGATTGAAGTAAGTGATCTCTAGACCAGTTAGAGTTACAACATTTCATGGTTCTAAATTTCTAGTGGCTTTTTCTCTATTTATACATCTCTAGATTTCAGCATGTTTCTGCCATGAAGTAAAAGACTATTTGGATTATACACTCAGTGCTGGAATCTTAGACAGGCTTCAGTTTGTCCATTTATTTCTACTTAATTATCTTCCTCTGATTAGGACTTCTTGCTTCACCTTCCTTTTCTTTTTATCTCTCAGTGGTATCAAATCTTCTCAGTTACTAGGCTCAAAACCTTGAAGTTTTCCTGAATATATTCATTCTCCTTTGTCCCTAACATTAAATCAATCACACAATTCTGTGTGATGGATAAGACTAGTTTTACAAAACAGAATAATAGGATTGCAGAATTGGAGTGGACTCCATTTTTTGGTTCCCAGATTTTACAGAATTGCTTTGATGATCTGAAGAAATACATTCACCATCTCCCCAGGAGGGGGGTGGGGAACACTATATATATATATAAATTTTGCATATAATTTCTAGGGATTCAACTTCATGAAGTTCACCTATGGATCTCAAATTAGGAATCCCTCAACTAGGCCACATGTCTCCAAAAGTGGTATTTCACTCAGGAACAACCCTAGTGGATAGCTGTCCGCATCTGCTTGAGTACTGCTAGTGATGAATGCGCTCAGTCCTTTTGGAGCTTTCTCTGCCCTTGTTTGTAATTTTATTGTTGGAAACTTCGTTTAAGGTTAAAATTTCTTTGCCTGTAACTTCCAGTTCACCCTAGGTCTTCAGTTTTTGAAGATATCTTCCATATCCATCCAGATCTTCTATTTTTCATGTTAAATATTTACCATCTCTTCAACCATGCCTTTTATTACATGGCTTCCAGACTCTTCATTCTCCTGGTCATCTTTCTCTAGACACTCGTCAGTGTTTTTATTTAATTTTGTTTCCTTAAGACGAATAACATTCTTCATAGGTGATATGAATAACGAATGCAAAGTTCTTAGAAAATTTTTTTCATTAATGGCATGCAGCTTTGACTGAGGTCTTTCTTGGCTCTGCTGTTTGCTAGCCATTTTGACCTAGTGCTGGTTACTTAATCTCCTCCATTTTCTCATCTGTAAAATGGGAATAGTTACACCATCATTATACGTTTGTTACCTTAGCACATACGAGGTACTCAATAAATGACAGATATTACTTTTATTGTTAATTCAGTTTAAGATTACTTGGGATATTTTGGAGGTTACATCACATCTGATGATGGACAATAGAAATCTCCAAAATATTTTTAACGAGTATTAAGCTTGGCCTCTCTTACCCCAAAGCTATATTAATTTTTAAAACTTAAATGCAGAATTTCATAAGTAATTAGTATTGCTAAATTTTATCATACTGGGTTTGGTCCACGTGCTGGGCTCCTAAGATATTACTGAATCCCGATCCTGTTATTCAATATGTTACCTGTCCTTCCCAGTTTGTGATCTCCAGTCAGGTATAGGGCCAGGGACCAAGCTCAGCAGCACACATTAGCCACTTCTCCCCAAGTGGACTTTAATTCACTGAACAACTCTCTCAGGACCTTCAAGACCAGAGTTTGTCATACGCCTTGCTGACAATATGATATACTATGCATTTGGGATTCCCCTGATCTAACTACAAAAAAAAAAAAAAAGCAAAGAAAGAAAATGGTGTTAGTGTGATATGAGATGCGCTTCGTGAACTCACCATGACTCAGTTGTTTAACTGAGTTTTTTTCCAAGTCCCCTAAGTCAAAACAAAACTATGTAAAGAAGGCAGGGAATTTACCTTATTTCTACAGAGCCTAACAGATTTTGTGGTACTTCCCTAAGCGTATGATAGATCGCTTCTTTGACTCTCAGATTAGAGTGAAGACAATTTCAAGGGCAAGTAGAGGAAGAAAGCCTGGGTCTTCAACACATGGTCTAGTTCTCTTGCAAATACGGTTATCTCTCGGTTCTCCCAAAGAACCTCCAGGGACCATGGCATGGAGATCATCAGAATCTCTAAGGAAAAGTGTGGATAGCCAGCTGTGAGTCTTCTCTCCTTGCCCGACTCTCTAATCCTCCCCAAGCTCAGGAATAGGAGAAGGAAAAATAATAAACTTGGCATTCATACCTTCCCAAAGATCTGCTAAACTGAAGCTCTGAGAAATCCTTCAACAATCTTTATGAATGAAAAATTTTTTAAAAGTTCCTTAGATGAATTTTCCAAACATCTTTCAGTGCTGGAAAAAAAAAAAAAAGGACTCAATGCTAATACCCTTCACATGAGCTCAGTCTATTTTGCTCTTGCCTCCAGCTGTTGCATGAGTTAGGGTCATATTTGGAAGGACAGCTCATTTAGCTGGGAAGGTTGTGGAAGGGAGTGTGGAAGAGGAGGGGTGCAGAGATGCCAGACAGGCAGGCGAGCCAGCAGACATATGTGGACAGACTCAGCGAGCTCCTCTTACTGTTGGAGTGTGGCTGCCTGAAATGGAATCTAAGGATCTGGTCTCGGGAGTGCAGAAGGACCGTGGCCTCTCTGTGAACCTGACAGTGGACGCTCCTAGAAAGCACTTTTTCTCAAGGTCCCTGACTCTTAGGGGGGCCTTCACTTCGAATTTATATTAATTGAGAGCTCTGTTAATTGAGTGCACCTTCCCATCCCTGCCATCTACAAAGAAAAGGACATTCAAAAAGTTTTCCTCTTATTAGAGCCTGTCCTGAAGTTCTAAGGTATAATAAAATATAAGATATGAAAAGTTTCACTTTCTCCAGAGGAAGATGCAATAGCCAATCAATATATCTCTCTTATCTTTACCTAGGCTTTTACTTAAAGCAAATAACAAATGTCCAAAAACATCTGGCTCTCATTTCCTGGATAAAATGCAGGAATGAATTAGATTCCCCCAATACATAAACTTCTCTCCACAAATTAGCACATGGAATAAGGCAATGATCCTTTCAAGTAGGTATTTTGTATATAAAAATGAATGACCCTCAAAAGAGCACATAAGCATCCTAGGACATAGCAAGGAATTAATTTAGCTCTCCCAAATTCCTTATTTTCAGGAATACATTAAACTGTGGATGAAATTGGCACTCTGAGTCTTTATGACACATTTGAAAAGGTGGTTCTTTTATATCATCTGTGCTATTTTTTTTTTAAGTGATATTTATCAAATTGTATGGCCTAGGGCCACGTTCTTATGACTCAAGTTCCTAATCTGAAAAAAAGAAAAGAAAATGCACCTAGTTCCTATCTGGCATACTTGTGAGTAGTAAAGATACCACATAAAAGCACAGTTCCAATGGGTGCCCTTAACAAATGACAGCTGACCATCCTTCTAATTAAGAGACAGTGAGAAGCAATGACCTGAGCACTGGCCTTGTAGATGCCTGCAGTTCTGTTGCAGAGACCTACTGGGGTTCCCCATTGGCTAAACTGTCTTATAGTAAACGCTGTTGGTACTTTAGTCATAAATTCCTCTTGAGTTGATCCCATGCTGAACCTGTTATATGCTTATTTCCATTAATTTTAAGAAATATTGTTTATTTGAATTTTGGAGATCATGGAAAGCATCTACTCGAAGTGGTTTTCCTCCCAGTGCATCTGGGATTGTAAGGACTTCGGCCATTCCTGAACATCACAGAATGGTAGTGAGTGATTTTAGCTTTGGCTCAGGAAAGTCTGCCAGAGTCCAGGAGATGGTTGGAAAGATGGACCCATAGGAGAATATGTGTTTGTTTTCTTCAGCTGTGAATGCTTTTGCTGATAACGTTTCCCGGGACCTTGGGGCAGTGAGTCATTACTGACCGAACCCAATTTACTTAAGAGATAGGAACTGAATTTAAAACTGAGATCTTTGAGGAAGGCCATCTCATGTTCCTTCAGGTCACACACAGGAGCAGCAATAAAAGGTGATGATAATATAGGGAGGTAGAATAAGAGACCTAGAAAACAATATTCCTTAACTTGGGTTTTCATTTATAGACAAGAGAAAAAAAAAATGAAGGAAATATTTCAAATTTTATCTTCTTCCTTCAACTTCTGTATCTGCCTCTTTGAGATTATAAAAATCAGCAGATTCCATTGGGGGAATAAGTGTTTTGAAGAAGTAATCCACTGATCATTTCTTCTGACTTGACATGTTTAGCTAGACAAAACCAATACTTAGAGTGGCAATGGCTTTGTAAAAAACTAACACAACTGGGTGACATGAAGCATAAGAGGATAAAAGAATCCTGTAGACAAAGTCCTTCTTTATTCCTTACCCTATCTTTGTATAAAAATCATATATGTATGGATATATTAAGTAACCAAATTTATGGAGGTCAGGGCAAAAAAGAATTCTTTTTTTTTTTCCAGTGCATTTACTTGCCAACCAAGCTGCCTTAAGTGGCACACACGAAAACAAACAATCTTAGTTTTAAACCAAGCAGAAGAGATTGAAAATATAACTCTGTTAAACATCAAAAGTCCCATCCATGTTTTAAAGAAGTTGCTTATTTTAGCGTATTTAGGAAACAGTGCCCCTGCTTAACACATTTACATTACATCAGCTCACAGGCTTTATTCCCTGCTATTCAAAGAGTACAGTATTTCAACTGGAGAACTCGAAACAAACACAAACAAAGGCTTTCAAAAATGTTTAATCCCTTCAGAGAAAACATTAAGGGACAATCACTTCTTCATTTTGATTGTCACCTGGATTCAAAACTGTGCAACCAGAGATGGTTTCAGACGGACAGATGGCCCTGGCAGTTAAGAGGGATGGGGGTGGGAAAAGGAATAAATGAATACTCTTTTCTGTATAAGCAAATAAAAGAGAAGAGGAAACGAAAGAAATGAGCCAGCCATAGTTGAATCAGAGAGTCCCTCTAAACATACCTTGACTTTCCTATAAGAGATCTACTGTCCCGTGAGCCAGTTCAGCATCAGCCCAGATGCAGATACTCCTGCCGCTGAACCTAAGAATGCTTGCCTCTCAGAGATTAACACTGCCTGTTTGCCTGATTCACACAGAGGTTGCTGAAACTTGAAAATGCTGTGTGCGATAACCAGTAATGGAATGCTGACCCAGTCAGGGGACTTGAATCTCCCTCCTTTTACTGGAGTGAATTGCACATCTTGGGCAGCATATGGTCAAGTGAACAAGGCACGCAAAGACCCCGCTTCCCCGTGCGCTGTGGAGAACTGAGCCTGGGGGGGGGGTTGAGATGACGTCGACATTGGTGGTGGGGAAAATACATTTGAATGCTGGCTGCTGAATGGTGCTGGGCACCATAGCTTTTGTTTACTTCATCTTCCATGTGAAGATCGCAGCTGTTTTCTTTCAGTAAAAAAAGGAGTAGAAAAATGGAGCAACCTACCTCACATTTTCCCCTCCTCCAAATGTTCCTGGAGCCCAACAGCTGTCTTTGCAAATCCTGCCACTCAGGATTGGAATGGCTATACATAATCAAGAATGGAGTGGTGAAGCTGAGATTGTTGGCTGGCTCCAGGCGGCAGGTGGGAAGGAACTGTTCTCTTAATGGGCTCACATGGTCGGCTCCTGCGGGGATTGACTCAAAAAAAGGAAAAAAAGTATTTAAAGGAGGCGATGAAGGAAAGTTGAATACACTCGTCTTGTATTTCATACTTATAGATCTGAATGGCTGAGAAGCATGAATTCACTGGTTGTTAGAGCTGGAAGGGATTTGAAAGGTCCTCTTGTCTAGGAGTTTTCAAATTATTTTTAGCAGCAGACTTTTTTTTTTTTTTTTTTTTTTTTTGCCCAAACACATCTTGGACCAGGAGCATCATGTCATAAATGAAAATACCTATATAGAACAAGCAGGAGCATCAGTGGTGGAAAAGCGGTGAAGTATAAGGAGAGCAGCTCCAGTAACAAATGATGTCAGTGCTGGGAACACAGTAGGAGTGGTGAGGACTGTGGCAAACTGGATGCCTGGAGGAGGCAACTGCTGTTCCCTTCAAGTATATTGTCGTCTTTGCCAGGTGGGGATTCATTCATCCTTTCATTCGTCGAACAAATACTTATTACGTGCTTACTACATGCCAGGCACAGGTTTAAGCACATATAAAATAGACAAGGTCCCTGCTTTCCTAGTGCTTATACTCTAGGGAAGGAGACAGCAGACAAAAAAGGGAATACATAAAAACGTATATATTTGTAAGTAGTGATAAATGCCAAGAAAAGTGAAGCAGGGTAGGAGATAGGGAGTAACTGGAAAAGGAGGTATTAGAGAGAACTGTCCAGGAGGGACTGTTTTTGTGCTACTTGGTTTATTTTATTTTATTTTATTTTATTTTATTTGTGCTACTTGTTTTTTATTTTATTGGAGTAAGGTTGATTTACAATGTTGTGTTAGTTTCTGCCGTACAGCAAAGTGAATCAGTTTTACATATACATATGTTCACTCTTTTTAAGATTCTTTTCCCATATAGGCCATTACAGAGTACTGAGTAGAGTTCCCCGTGCTGTACAGTAGCAGGAGGCACTATTAAGGGAGTACATGATAGCAGAGAATTAAATGATGGGAAGGAATGAGCTGTGTGCAGATCTGGAGGTGGGGTGGGTGTGGGGGTGAAGTTGGGGTGATGAACATTCTAGGGAGTGGAAAAGAGAGTGTGAACATACTGAGGCAGGCTTTGCTGTTCCCTACCACACCCACTAACTGAGCACAGTTTGGAATTCTATGCCAGTTCAATCTTTTCTGTTTACCCTAGATAGACCAGAGAGGTGAAGATGCTTGTCCAAGGCCACACAGGAATGTGCTGGGACTGGAACCGAGGTCTTGCAACTTACACCCAGTCCAGTGCCCTTTTTCTTAAAAAATGTGTTCACTCAACATTTTCTCCCATGCCCCAAGAGTGGGGTAGTCTTAACAGACTATACATGACCAACGCTGGAATGACTAATGAATAGCAACACATATAGTAGCAATTTCCAATTAGAAATTCAAGGAAAACATTTAAATTTTCAGAATTCTGTCCCAATTCACCTAGCCAATTTCTACCTCAGGGTATAATTCTGTGTTGTTTATAGCCGTATCATCTTTTCTGTGCTTTTTGTGAATATGATGACAGTTTAAGTCATTTACTCTTATCCAATGGATTAAATCCTACAGCAAGAGAGGAGTCTGGAATATAGAAAAAAAATCTAAGTTGCTAGTAAAGAGAACAAAAAATATCAGCTAAGTCTGACCAATTTCATTGAGGCATACTGGCTCAAATGATCCAGTTATCTCACATTCTTAGTTCATTTTCCACTCAAACGTTAGGTTAGCCAGGAGATGAAATAACAGTCTTTGATTATCTCTGGGTTCAAAGAACAGAATACAACAGATTGCTTCTGCTCAGTCAACCAAGTTCTTGCTTTCCAGTCACCCTGACGTCAACTTCAGGTGGAAAAAGAATATTACATATCAGAATGGATAAAACTTGATGCCAGGGGTAGACCCCTCTTCCTCACCCTTTCCTTGTCCATATGGGCTATACCCAGAACCAAGGCTAGACTTTGCCTGTTTTTTTTTTTTTTTTTAATATATATATTTTTAATTGAGGTATAGTTGCTTTACAATGTTGTGCTAGCTTCTGCTGCACGGCGAAGTGAACCAGCTATATAGACTTTGCCTGTTTTGAAGGAACTTGACTTACAGACTGGCTCCAAGACAAAAATGCATATTCATCTTCTGGAACAGGGCAAAATATTCTCTGATAGTAACAACCTACAGGTCCTCTCTTCTCATTTCTTAAATACAATAAAATTTGTCTTTCATTCACACTGTAGTTTTTTTTAAAAAAACACATAAGGGTTGAAGAATCACAGAGGGAAATTTACTCAAAAGAATCTTTTTCTGTGTTTAGTTTTTCTCTCTATTCAGGGGATATGAAAGGTAGAATTATGTCCCCACTCATTGAAATCTTTTGAAATGTGATTAGACTTTCCCGAATCTTCTAGATAACACTAAAGGAAATCGGTAGAGATCTTCCCAGGCAAAAGGAGTTTGACTAGCTAATGTATCATTCATTTTGTTTAACCAATTAGAAGGTAGTCGGTTGTTAAATATTTGCTATAATTCATCCTTGGGTGTTTCTAGACACTTCAGTGGCATATTTTATTTATGAATATCAATAATAATGGCAATGCCCAAGAAGGAAAAACAAACTATAAATTATAATTTAGGTTTCTCTTTTATTAAAAGTATAGTGGAAAATTATCTTGAGATACACATGGACTATGGGTTGGACATATCTCAGAAACCTGTTTGTTTTTTGTATCTGTGCTTTGGGCTTATTTCAATTTAATTAAATTTATGAATTATTTAATTAAGAATTTACTCTAATTTAGTGGATATTACAGTGGGGGAGGTAGGGAAATGTGGGTGCAATTTTTATGGTTGCCAATAGTCTCCACAGATATTGGACTAACCCATAAAATAATACAAGTATCATCAACTACTACAAAATTTGTACTACAAACATTCTAAAGGCTAAAATTACTGGAGAAGAAAGAATTCATGGAAAATTAAGGTTGAACTGGGTCTGAAATCATGGGTAGGATTTGGATCTGTGGAGAGAATTGAAACAGCAGACAGACAAGCAATGACCAAGACACAAAGCAGCAGTGGGCATGCCTTCTATATGAAGGGCTGTGGAGAGGATGCACGATAGATACTAATAAGGCATGTCCACATCATGGAGAAACTTGAATCTCAGGGAGAGAATCTTGCCTTGTTTTGAGAGGCACTGGAGAAACGTTGCTGGAGGCTTTGAGAAGATTACACTGACAGTGATATACAGAAAAAATTGGAGGGAGGTAAGATCAAAATTTCAAAAATCACTTGGAAACTTATTACAACATTCCTACGTAAGTGGCCCAAAAATAATGGTCACAAAAAGAAAAGAGATCTAAAGAAAAAGAACATCATAGAGTGATGCTTGACTACATTATACATTTATTCACATGTATGATTTGGATACGTCTCTGTGCTGTAGCTATAAATATCCAATACTGCCCCTGCCTTCACGGGGCATAAACTCTAGGAGACCATAACCAGGACTGAGTTTGAGACCTATGTGTGGATTTTTAGCAAAGCATTATGTCAAATGACTCTTGCAGAAAGTGAGACAGAGTCCAGAAAAATAATGAAAGCACATTAAAAGTGTTTAGGCTGCCCTTAGAGAGCTTGGTCAGCATGTAGGAAAAAGACCAAAGACTAAGATGTGCTTGGTGAGCCTTCATCTCCATCAGCCTCAGCAGTGGGTTGAAGGTTGACCACTGAACCTCTAAAGCTCCATTCCAAAATCCCCGTCATCTTTTTGGTATCAAACTGGTGGGGAAAGCCCTGGAGCAGTAGTCATAAGTCTCCTGATTTGAGTTTTAACTCTGCTACTTGCTTAGTAGTATGATCTTGGGAAGTCAGTCTCATTCAACTTCTTCATGTATAAAATGAGACTAATACCACCTGCCTGGCAAACTCGGAGGGTTGTCAGGAAGATCGAAGGAGAAAATATATATTAATGCCACTAGAGCATGATGATGATGATGAGGGAGTGGAGGAGAATGAAGAACTCTCCTTGGTAACTGTTTACCTTGTCCTAATTATCAGGGTGTGATATTTTTAAAAGATACATAAGAATCATTCTCATGCTAGGAATTTCAAGCCTTGGTCTAAAAAAAAGCATTAATTTAAAGAAGCAAACTGGTCTTTAGTTAAATGTTTTTGTTGGGGAATGCCTTTTTTAGCTCCAAAGGAAAACTTACATGAAACTTCAATATATAAAACAGAAGAAAACAGTGAGACATTTTTAGTATAAAGGTTTTTAAAGTAATTTATAATATGTACTTATTATAAAGTCAGTTATTGAGAATAATGAATCTTTTCTGATTAACACAAAATTAGAAATGAGAATTTTATACCCATGTCAACCTCTAATTTTATATTTGTTTACTTTGGTTGCACAATGTCAAGACAATTCTGATTCACATAGAGAAGTAGTTAAAAATGGTCATAATTATATTTATCAGCTTACCTTGAATTCACTGCAGAATCTTTAAATAAACAGGAAGAACAGGACAAGCTTTGCTCTAATATCTGAGCACAAAAAAAGCTAACTGACAGCACAAGTTAAAGCATAGAGGAGGAAAATAGATTAAATTTGGTATGCATTGCATGCATATAAGTGTCTTTTTATTAAAGTGTTTTAAATAGTGAAAAACAGCATTGTTTGAGTCAAATATTCGTGGAAACTTTGAAAGAACTCTCTGGAGCCTTAGGTGTCTACAGAACTGTGTTTGTAGCTGGCCACATGCATTGAGCACAGGATAGTGTTCCAAACACTATTTGTGGTTTATTTGTTAATCCTTACGACCACTGCCTGAAGCAGGTGAAGACCCTGAGACACACAAAGGTCGAGTAATTTTTCATAAAGCACACAGTTGATAAATAGCTGAGGCAAGATTCAAATCCAGGTTGTTTAACTCCATGGTCTTAAGTCCTGGAGGAGAATGAGTTCATGATCTCGCTACACAACTTAGTAGCCAGGTAATTTCAGTTTCGCATCTACCAAATATGGATCAGTTGTGAGGTTTAGTTATGACACTATCTGAAAACCTTGGCATTTAGTAGGTGTTTAATAGATGTTTGCTGACGTGGAATTTACCCTATGGCTGACTCCCCCTGGCAAAGTCATCTATGTAGTGATCATTTCATACAGGGACTGGCAAACTACAGCTGCAGGCAAAATCCAGCCCATAGCCTGTTCATGTAAATAAAGTTTTATTATAACACTCCTACTCATATTCTTTTATATGTAGTCCATGTATTTGTGACAGAGACTGTATGACTCACAAAGTCTAAAGTACTCACTATCTGGTGCTTTACAGGGAAAGTTTGTCACCCCTGGATCTAATATAATGACTGTATTTTCTGTCAACTCCCCATAACGCAGAACCATCTAAGATAGCAATTCAGGTGTGTGTAGTTGAAGGAGAAGACAAGGATTGAGGCCTCACGAATGACTTGCGGGCAACCAGAATTTATGAAGTTGTTTGGGGTACAGTAAGTGTTCTCCCTGCTACCACCCTAACCCTGCTCAGTCTACTGATACATTTTGGTTTGTATTAAAAAAGTTTTAGCTTGTCTTGTACATCATAAAACATGGCCATGTTTATCAGGATTTTTTTTTTAAGTTGGGATTAAGAAACTCAAGCTACTGATGACTCAGAAATGATTTAATACTTTAATAATGTTTCCAAAATTGAAGAATGATTTTTTTAAAGAAAAAATTTGGGCTATTCTCCATCATGAATGAAAACCAAACAAAAATAGTATTAAATTGGATGTTACTAAGTTAAATAAAGTAACTATTTCCTTTGAGTTTAAATTATAGTTTATGGAATCTCTTTTCTGTAACTTAAGGAATAAATAATTTGAGGGAGGTAGGGAAATGATACAGGTAGTACATTTCATTCTACCAAGTTGACAGGGCCGTTTTAGTCAAAAAATTTCATTATTGTATTTGTTAGTAATATCACATTGATAGTTTGAAGCCTCGTCCTCCATTTTAGTAACATATTTGAAATGTATTAGTAAGTGAACATTAACAGAATGGATGCTAAGTTTTATAATTCCAGTACTTACATCCTTGGTGAACTGTTTCTGTGGGTGATATTTCTCCTACCTATGGAAATATGTGTGCATTTAGAATATAGGGTATACTATTAAGTTGTAAGCATACAAGGCAGCAACTGAAAATTTGAGTAGAAATTCCTGTCATTCATTCATTCAACGAATATATATTGAGTACCAGTGATGTACAGTACTAACCACTGGTTGTAGATGACATGGTAGCAGCCCTGATGGAGCTGGAGAAGACAGATAAGAAGTAACACCTAAAAATATATATATATATTTTGCAAATTTTATAAGCACTACAAGAAAAATGCACAGGATGAAGTGACAGAGGAAAAAAAATCATAGGAACCATTTCAAATGGACCGAGGTGGTTGTGGAGGGTGGGCAGGAAGAATTATCTGGATGTGCAAAGGCCCTGAGGCACAATGAATAAACTTGAGGGGTTCGGTGAGCTGAAAAGATGACAGCATAGTTGGAGAAAGTGGAAAGAGGTGAGGCTGGAGAATGAACAAAGGGCCTCCTGGGCCACGTCAAAAAAGAGGAACAAGTTAAGGTTTTACATTTTTTTAAATGAAAATATATAGCTTCATTTACTAAAAGAGAGACCAGTTCAAGGAAGCTTGTCTGGATGAATTTTTTATGTCTCTTTTGAGCGACATTATTTCTCATGTATTTATCTTTGAAATCTCCAGCTAAGGGAAAGGTAGTGATTGTGTAATATGACACACCCTTTTGTGGATAATTATATAATGCCACTAGGGTAAAAGCATTTAGAGAGAAGAGGTAATTTTACTCTTTTCAGCCTGGAATTTTTAGTAGATAAAGATAAAACATTTCACGCTGTCTCTAATACATTGCCATCTCTGCAGAGAATCAAATTACTCTCCTTTCTCTCTTTTACAAAAGATTCACATCTTAATTTATCACATGAAATAAAAACATTTACGTAAACCCTGCAAATTGCATCCCTGAGAAACCACAAAAATCAAAAGAAAGTAATTAAAGCAGGATTAATCAGACATATGTTATATTTTTAACTTTCTAAAAAGCCACACAGTTTGGCAATTTATGATGCTACAGTTGTGAACTTAATAGGGAATTACAACTTCTGAGATATTAGTGTTTAGCAGATGGTAATTATGACACTAGCACTTAGTACATAGAAGAATATGATCTCAGTAGGTATTCCAGACCACATGAAAATTTAGGGGATTCTTGATAAACTGATAGAATAATGATGATGATAATTATTAGAATGAAAGCCAGTTGTTTTGAGCAGCTGGACAGAAAAGAGAGGTCAAGAATAATGACCCTGTAGAGCCAAGAAGGGAACTTAGCACCTTCTGTGTTGTGGATTACTCTGCTTTGAAGGGCTTGGTTGTGAAACACTTGATGTAAGATGTATCCCCTTAATATCACTAACCATCAAATAGGATCAACACAGAAATGTGAAAGGTAGAGAGTTTCAAGTTCTATAGTTTCCACCCACAATTTCACTGGTAAGTGGAAAGCCTGGGTTGATTACTTAGATTAAATTGCTTTTACTGTTAAACTGGTATGGGGAGCAGATTATATGTCCTTTGTAAGTGTGCTCTGCTCGGGGAAGCTGTGTGATGTCTTGGAAAGAGCAGGATTAAGAGTCACAAGACTTAATCTCATTCACAGTAGATTAAATATGACCTTGGACAAGTCAGTTAATCTCTTTAGTTGTCAGATTCCTCATCAGTAAAATGAAAACCAGAAAATATTGTCTCTTTTACCTACTTCACTAAATTTTTGAGGTAAAAAACAACAACAACAACAAAACACTTGGTTATCTATGAAGCAATGTGCTTTTGCATTAATCACTATATCTTGTTTTACAGTAGAGATCAGGAGGTTACTATGTAGTCAGTATAGTGTGGTTAATGTTTATGCCGTGTCACACTGAGTCACCCACCACATTTTTGGGATCCAAGGGGCAGCTGCACCTTAAGAGATGCTGCACTGTGGGAGAGGTGTTGTGGATGTACTATATCTTTTTTGGTCTCGTGTAAAAGCAACTCTAGCATTTTTCCTTTTGCTTAAGATTCTATGGTGTGATTAGAAGAATAGAATTCTTACAAGGAGAACAAGGCAGCTAGGTAGGCCTCTACCAACTGAGACTTTCTTGTACCCAACTACACACTCTCACTGGTGGTTACAAAAAACTATAAGTACGACTAACTGCCTACTGGAAGTCTTTTTTCATGCCTCACTCAACATGACTGCGACTGAATTTGTTTATCTTCCTTCTCATAATGAATAATAACGTCATCATCTCTTTCACTGCCAAACCCAGAAACCTGGGAGTTGTCCTAGGTTTTTCTTCTTATTCAGCTCCCACGTCTACACCCAACACCAATCCTGTAGATTCACTTTCCTTAATTTATTGTACAGCTATCCATTCCATTCTATTTGTGTTGCCTCTGACTCAATTCTGGTTCACAGCAGAATTACTGTAGTAACTTCCTAACTGGACTCCTCTGTCTAGAACCAGCTCTTATAAATCATCCTCTTCAGTGATGGCTGACTAATTTCCTAACTTAGAGATCTGACCAAATTATTGCCTTGTTAAGAATTTGTTGATGCTCCCTAGAGCTTTTAAGTAACAGTATCTTAGCACGTGTGATTTTTATTCTCTAGCCCCAACTCAGTCAACCCTGATTATCTCACCCCTCTCAGCATCTCCTTTACTCTGTCTATATCATGCTTTTTCATGCTTCTGTACTTTCACACATGTTGCTAACACAGCCTAGAAAATTCTCTTCCCCATTATATGCCTGCTAACTGTTATTTTTCAAACTTCAGCTCTATTGCCATCTCTTTCCAGAAGCTGTCCTGATGCCTATTCATTTAAATGCTTCTTCTCTGTGTTCTGACAGTGCCCTGTGTATATACTGCTACAATATTCATTAGTCCTCAGCAAACCCAAATTTAAGGTTTTCCTGAGTATCCCTAGACTCTTAACAGTGACTGGATCATAACCTGGTATTCAGTGCACTCCTTTTGAATGGATAAATCAGCACAATCTATATATGGTAGCCATGCCAGAGTAAAGATGAAAGCTCTGCACCTGACTAGGTTGAATGAAACAAGGGAAGTCAAACTGTAAAGATATTACCTGTGAAGGCATTAGAGTGAAGACTTAAGTAAGCAAAAGGGAACAAATTGAGAAAGAGTGAGAAGCAAGGAGACGAAAAGAAGCTTAGGATAAATTTTACAGCGTTCTAGCCAAGGGTTGACATGTCCATTAAGTTACAGCCACATTCTTAAAGTTACAAGATTGCAGCAGACATTATTATGTTTTGCAGTGTTTGAGAGACAAGGAATAGACAGTGCAAAGGCAAGTAGCATGTTTGAATAACATACGGGAGGCCAGTTTGGCTGGGGCAGAGTGAGTGAGGGTGCCGTGGGATGAATTGTGTCCCCTCAAATTTCATATGTTGAAGCTTTAACCTCCAGTACATGAGAATATGACTGTGTTTGGAGGTAGGGCCTTTTAAGAGATGATTGGACATTAGAGTGGGCCCTAATCCTATCTGACTGGTGTCCTTGTTAAAAGAGGAAAGACCATGTGAGGACACAGTGGGAAGGTAGCCATTTTCAAGCCAAGGCGAGAGACCTCAGAAGAAACCAAACTTGGTGAAACTTTGATCTTGGGCTACCAGCCTCCAGAACTGTGATAAAACAAACTTCTGTTGTTTAAGTCACCCATTCTGTGGTATTTTGTTATGGCAGCCCTAGCAAACTAGTACCAAGGAGAAGAGTAATAGGTAAAGTCAGCAAAATAATAGGAGTTTGGACAGAGGGAAAGGGAGAGAATTATGTTGTGGGACTTTACAGGTCATTGTAAAGACTTAAGGTTTTATTCTAGTGAAATGGAAAACCAGCAGAGGGTTTGGAGCAGGTGAATATTAAGATCTGACTTTTACTTTCATGGAGATTGGGGACTGATAATCAGGAGTCATACTGATAAGACAGTCAACATTGTTAACTGTGTAGGAGAGAAGGGGTAGAAAACAATCAACAGGGAGAGGACATTTGGAGATGCTTCCTCCCTTCCATTAAACAACTTACAAAACTAAAGCTCCAAAGTGAGAAAACAGAAACTCCCAAAGCAACTTGCCCAAGTTGAGAGAGTAATTGTATAGTGGTCCCAGGAATAAGAATCAGGCATCCAGTGCTCTTTACTACTTTGTGCTTGAAGAGAGATACATTTGGCTTCTCATGTAAAGAACACAAGTTTGATTGCCTAATATTTGGGGGAGGCTGGATGTATCCTTGTGAGCAGCTATTAACACTTGAATGAATTATGGTGGCCATGGAACACGCTGTGATACTTTCAGCTGCCCATCCATGTCTCTGTGACTCAAGGACATGTAACTTAAAAGACTGGCAGGAGCAAGTGGAAATTATTCATGGGCTGTAGTCACAGACTGTGTTTCCACAGATGTCCTTCATGGTAGATCATCATTTCATTGATAGAACAATTTTCAGGGATGATAATAGCAATGGCTGATCTCTAAACTGTTCTCTGACATGCTAGGAGGCTTGCATGCTAGGAATGGGACCTTTTGATTCTAGGTGGATAAAGAATTTGTGAGTGTGTGTGTTTATACATATACATGTATACATACATATACATTATATATACACATATATGTTGTATAAATATAAATTATATATTGTATATGCATATATACAATATATACATATGTATATACATGTAAATATACATATGTATACTATATTGTATATGTGTACCATATCATAGATATGTATATATAATAGAAATATCAAACTTGAAGATAATAAAATACGCTTAATAGTATAAATATGCTCAATTAAATCTGTAGGATGTTGCATAGAGATCTGAGTTTAAATCACAATTCTGACTCTTAACTCACTATATGAACTTGGGAAAGTTATTGAACCTCAGCAAGGTTCAATTTCCTCATCTGAAAAATATGATAATAATCATGACTAAGTCATAGGTTGTGACCAGGTTAGAAAAGATACTTGGGCATAAAGCACTTAAGACAACGCCTGGGTCATAGTATGTGTTCAACTAGGGTAGCTTTCATTATTATTTTTCCTTTTGCTAACTTTGGCTTTAATTTCCTCTTCTTTTTCTAGTTTCCTAAGGTAGAAGCTAAGACAACTGATTTATTTTTCTTCTTTTCTAATGGAAACATTTCATGCTATAAACTTCTGTTTAAGCACTGCTTTCGTTGCATTCCACAGATTTTGGTATATTGTGTTTTTATTTTCATTCAGATCAAAACATTTTTAAGATACCTTTTGTGATTTCCTCTTTGATGCATGGGTTAATTTCCAAATATTTGGAGAATTTTTTAGATGTACTTCTGTTATTGAGCTCTAGTTTAATCATCTTACGATCAGAGAACATACTTTACGATCGGAGAACATAACATTACTCCCCTTAAATTTATTGAGAGTTGTTTTATAGCTCATAATAATGTCTGTTTTATCTTACTGAATGCATCTGGGCATCTAACTTCACCTGCAAGGAGAACAGAACCTTGGATTTTGCCCTATTTTAAGGGAAGGTCTGTGTGTGTGTGTGTATGCATGTGCACACATATATGTGTACATGCCTGTGTGTACATGAGTGTTAGGCTGATGTAGAAGAAAGTTAAGTGCCAAAAACTATCTAGCAATAGTCACCAACATATTAAAAACCCTTTGTGGAAATGCCTCACAGGAAGTCCAAACAAATTCAGAGGGTTGATGTCAGATCTTTTCTCAGCGAGCAGAGGAAGAAACATGTGGGAATGTGATGTCTGATACAGAGGAAGGAGTCAGGCCCAAGGGAGAAAAAGAGAAGAGAGGTGGACAGCTTTGTGACTTTATCATTAGCTAAAACTGACCAAAGATAGAAAAGGAAACAGAAGCATTTGTGTCATGCTTGATTGTGAATGCGTGTTTTATTCCCTTTTATAAAAACACATCTCTTTTTTTTTTTTTTTTAACAAATACATGTATCTATTCTTTTTCAAATTCTTTTCCCATTTAGGTTGTCACTTAATATTGAGCAGAGTTCCCTGTGATATACAGTAGGTCCTTGTTGGTTATCCATTTTAAATATAGCAGTGTGTACATGTCAATCCCAAACTCCCTAAACTCCCTAACTATTCCTCCCTTCCACCCTTCCCCCTGGTAGCCATAAGTTCGTTCTCTAAGTCTGTGAGTCTGTTTCTGTTTGTAAATAAGTTCATTTGTATCATTTTTTTAAGATTCTGCATATAAGCGATATCATATGATATTTCTCTTTCTCTGTAAAAAAAAAATCACATCTCTCTTACAAGGCAACTTCATGCTTAGGTGATCTGTATATTTGTGTTAACAAATAGCTTTTCAGTGGCAGAAATCTGGAAACATGGCATAGAGCAGATCTCTTCTAAGACAATTCTACAGAACAAGGGACTAAGCTAAGCAACCCACTAGAATATAAGGTCTTTTAGGGAAGGGACCATGTCTGATGTATTCAATTAATCCTCAACTCCCATCACTCATGCCTGCATATGGTAGGTGTTCAGCAAATAATTAGTGAATGAAAGCCTGAAGTTTGGAGGGTAAAAACATTCAATGGACAAATGAGTGTGAAACTGCTATATCCAACACCCCTTTTATAGATTCACAATGTGTATCAAACTATTAATACATTAAACAAGATGGACTTAATTGATATTTATAGGGCATTCCATCCCAAAACAGCACATTACACTTTCTTCTCAAGTGCTCATGGACCATTCTCCAGGATAGATCATATCGTGGGTCACAAATCAAGCATCAGGTATCTTTTTCAACCACAATGCTATGAGACTAGATATCAATTACAGGAAAAAACCTGTAAAAAATACAAACACATGGAGGCTAAACAATACAATACGAAATAACCAAGAGATCACTGAACAAATAAAGGAGGAAATCAAAAAATAGCTAGAGACAAATGACAATGAAAACACGATGATCCACAACCTATGGGATGCAGGAAAAGCAGTTTTAAGAGGGGAGTTTATAGCAATACAATCCTACCTCAAGAAACAAGGAACATCTCGAATAAACAACCTAACCTTACACCTAAAGCAATTAGAGAAAGAAGAAGAAAAAAACCCAAAGTTAGCAGAAGGAAAGAAATCATAAAGATCAGATCAGAAATAAATGAAAAAGAAAGGAAGGAAATGATAGCAAAGATCAATAAAAGTAAAAGCTGCTTCTTTGAGAAGATAAACAAAATTGATAAACCACTAGCCAGACTCATCAAGAAAAGGAGAAGACTCAAATCAATAGAATTACAAATGAAAAAGGAGAAGTAACAACTGACACTACAGAAATACAAAGGATCATGAGAGATTACTATAGGCAACTATATGCCAATAAAATGGGCAACCTGGAAGAAATGGACAAATTCTTAGAAAAGCACAACCTTCCGAGACTGAACCAGGGAGAAATAGAAAATTTAAACAGACCAATCACAAGCACTGAAATTGAGACTGTGATTAAAAATCTTCCAACAAACAAAAGCCCAGGACCAGAAGGCTTCACAGGCGAACTCTATCAAACATTTAGAGAAGAGCTAACAACTATCCTTCTCAAACTCTTCCAAATTATAGCACAGGTAGCAACACTCCCAAACTCATTCTAGGAGGCCACCATCACCCTGATACCAAAACCAGACAAAGATGCCACAAAAAAAGGAAACTACAGGCCAATATCACTGATGAACATAGATGCAAAAATCCTCAACAAAATACTAGCAACCAGAATCCAACAGCACATTAAAAGGATCATACACCATGATCAAGTGGGGTTTATCCCAGGAATGCATGGATTCTTCAATATACACAAATCAATCAATGTGATACACCACATTAACAAACTGAAGGATAAAAACCATATGATCATCTCAATAGATGCAGAAAAAGCTTTTGACAAAATTCAACACCCATTTATGATAAAAACCCTCCAGAAAGTAGGCATAGAGGGAACTTACCTCAACATAATAAAGGCCATATATGACAAACCCACAGCCAACATCATTTTTAATGGTGCAAAACTGAAAGCATTTCCTCTAAGATCAGGAACAAGACAAGGTTGCCCACTCTCACCACTAGTATTCAACATAGTTTTGGAAGTTTTAGCCACAGCAATCAAAGACAAAAAAGAAATAAAAGGAATCCAAATTGGAAAAGAAGAAGTAAAACTGTCACTGTTTGCAGATGACATGATACTACTATACATAGAGAATCCTAAAGATGCTACCAGAAAACTACTAGAGCTAATCAATGAATTTGGTAAAGTAGTAGGATACAAAATTAATGCACAGAAATCTCTTGCATTTCTATACACGAATGAGGAAACATCTGAAAGAGAAATTAAGGAAATACTCCCATTTACCACTGCAACAAAAAGAATAAAATACCTAGGAATAAACCTACCTAAGGAGACAAAAGACCTGTATGCAGAGAACTATTAGACACTGATGAAAGAAATCAAAGATGATACAAACAGATGGAGAGATATACCATGTTCTTGGATTGGAAGAATCAACATTGTGAAAATGACTCTAATCCCCAAAGCAATCTACAGATTCAATGCCATCCCTCTCAGACTACCAATGGCATTTTTCACAGAACTAGAACAAAAAATTTCACAATTTGTATGGAAACACAAAAGACCCCAAATAGCCAAAGCAATCTTGAGAATGAAAAACGGAGCTGGAGGAATCAGGCTCTGGTCTTCAGACTATACTACAAAGCTACAGTAATCAAGACAGTATGGTACTGGCACAAAAACAGAAATATAGATCAATGGAACAAGATAGAAAGCCCAGAGATAGACCCACACACATATGGTCACCTTATATTTGATAAAGGAGGCAAGAATATACAATGGAGAAAAGACAGCCCCTTCAATAAGTGGTGCTGGGAAAACTGGATAACTACGTGTAAAAGAATGAAATTAGAACACTCCCTAACACCATACACAAAAATAAACTCAAAATGGATTAAAGACCTAAATGTAAAGCCAGACACTATAAAACTCTTAGAGGAAAACATAGGCAGAACACTCTATGACATAAATCACAGCAAGATCCTTTTTGACCCACCTCCTAGAGAAATGGAAATAAAAACAAAAATAAACAAATGAGACATAATGAAATTTAAAAGCTTTTGCACAGCAAAGGAAACCATAAAGAAGACGAAAAGACAACCCTCAGAATGGGAGAAGATATTTGCAAATGAAGCAACTGACAAAGGATTAATCTCCAAAATATACAAGCAGCTCATGAAGCTCAATATCACAAAAACAAACAACCCAATCCAAAAATGGGCAGAAGACCTAAATAGACATTTCTCCAAAGAAGATATACAGATTGTCAACAAATACATGAAAGGATGCTCAACACCACTAATCATTAGAGAAATGCAAGTCAAAATTACAATGAGGTGTCACCTCACACCAGTCAGAATGGCCATCATCAAAAAATCTACCAACAATAAATGCTGGAGAGGGTGTGGAGAAAAGGGAACCCTCTTGCACTGTTGGTGGGAATGTAAATTGATACAGCCACTATGGAGTACAGTATGGAGGTTCCTCAAAAAGTAAAAATAGAACTACCATATGACCCAGCAATCCCACTACTGGGCATATACCCTGAGAAAACCATGATTCAAAAAGAGTCACGTACCACAATGTTCATTGCAGCTCTCTTTCCAACAACCAGGACATGGAAGCAGCCTAAGTGTCCATCAACAGATGAATGGATAAAAAAGATGTGACACATATATACAATGGGATATTACTCAGCCATAAAAAGAAACAAATGAAAAAGAAACGAAATTGAGTTATTTGTAGTGAGGTGGATGGACCTAGAGACTGTCATACAGAGTGAAGTAAGTCAGAACGAGGAAAACAAATACCGTATGCTAACACATATATGGAATATAAAAAAAAAAAATGCTTCTGAAGAACCTAGGGGCAGGACAGGAATAAAAGCGCAGACATAGAGAATGGACTTGAGGACACGGGGAGGGGGAAGGGTAAGTTGGGACGAAGTGAGAGAGTGTCATGGACATATATACACTACCAAATGTAGAATAGATAGCTAGTGGGAAGCAGCCGCATAGCACAGGGAGATCAGCTCAGTGCTTTGTGTCCACCTAGAGGGGTGAGATTGGGAAGGTGGGAGGGAGACGCAAGAGGGAGGAGATATGGGGATATATGTATATGTATAGCTGATTCACTTTGTTATAAAGCAGAAACTAACACACCATTGTAAAGCAATTATACTCCAATAAAGATATTAAAAAAAATAAAAACATAACCATATGAGAACTATCAAAATTAAATAAATAATATTGGAATGATACTGTTAAGTAACTATAAAAAAAACTATTAAAGACTACTAGAATACCTACAGCAAGAAAACCTATTTATTTTTTGAGTAAACTAGCTTTTTGCCAGTATCTTTGACCATGGAACTCTTTTTTAGGGACTATCTATTAGCATTCTGCAGAAATGCTGTCACAACCCAGTATATCTTTGAGGTAGCAAAGCTGATATTAAAGATGAGAATTTGAAAAGATGACTGTGACATCACATCTCACCCTTGTTAAATTGAATCCACACCACAAAAATATTTTAAGTGTTCAGGTTAAACTGGTTTATTGTATGAGCTGGACTTGGTAGGTTACACATAGAAAGCAATTTTAATTTTGCTTCTGCCCCTTCAAACCTGCTATTTTCACTATTCACCCCTAACCCCCAGGTTCCAGTAACCAATACAATTCTGGGCAGTTCTCCATCAGCTTTTCTGATTACCAACAGGTAATAAATGAAAAATCTTTTTTTTCAAGGTGGTAAAAAGTCTAATGCAGTAGAAAGTCCAATCCATGTAAATTTTATCTCTGTCTTCTCTCACAGCTATCACTCAGGCTGAAAATCCACGAATAGGGGGAGGGGCCAGTTGGGTTTCCTCACTTTCCCCAGTCAGTATCTTCTCCCCCTTTTCTAGCTGTGATTTCTGGCCTCTTCAGCAATAGGGGAGGTGGGGGAAAGCAAGGCTAAGGTGGAAAGTTGGAATAAACTTGACCGGTGCCATTACAATCTGCCATTGCGATCCTCTGAGTGTAGTAGAATCCCAGTTGACTTTTCTCTCAAGGGGCATTTTGGTGAGTTTTTTTGAAGACATCTCCCTTTGCCTACATCACAGGGCACCTTTCAGTAACTGTTCTCATGGCTCTAGTTATGCCTTCTCAGGCCAGCCACTGAAGACTTCTTCATTCTCTTGGCTTCTAGCGGTACATCCTCACTAATGAGGTCATGTCACCCTTCCAGGAAGTCTCTTCCGAGATGACCCAATCTGCCTTTCTTGAGCAGATCCTTATTTGCCCCACCAAATACTGGAAGTGCTGCTTATTCCCAATATAGCTCAGTCCTAGACACCGGAAAAGGGTAGCTCAGGCCACAATGCCCTGTATTTTCAAGTATGAGTCAGACATCAGTCCCTATGTCTCTTAAAGACTGGAAGACATGTAGTAAGCTCTCCGAGTGGTTCCATTGATGTGCCTCTCTTTTGGTTTGTGTTAAAGAAGAAACACTTCTATCTGGGGTGGAGGGTAGGGATGGGGACACTTACTAAACTGATAACATCCTCCAAAGAATCCTCAGTGCCAACTTCTTTGAAGTTACTCTTGATAGGTTGGAGGTTGCCAATGTGATTATGTGGGTAGAACCACTTCCGTAACCTCTTGAGGGGTCCCTTAAGCTACCACCTAGCTTTAGAATGTGGGCTCCTTGGCACCAACTCTATTGGGCCTCTTCTGAGACCTCTAGAAAAGAGGAACTTCCCATTGCACATGACTTAATATACTCAATCCACGCTGATATCTTTTATGAGAAATATAGCAAGAGAAACCGTAGCTGAAATAAGAACTAGCCAGAGATATAACCCCTGAGACTTAATTATGCTTTTCATAATGCATAAGGCCTACAAAATAAGGAAGAAAAAAATGGAAAATATTAGTTTTATGTACCAATTATTAGCTTCATATGGTGAGTTTTACAGCCATTAGAATGTGGACAGAGATTGAATTTCACTTGTAAAAGGCTCACTTTTCTCTGCCCCCAAGTTCATGGCCATCAGACAACAAATTAATTTCCCCTATAAATACTTATCTATGCTTAGGCTTGCACTTGTCCTTTGGTTTTTGTTGTGTTTGACCTTTACAACAATACCCTTGTTTGCCCAGAAATCTTGCGTTGTCAGCACTGGTTCCTAATGAGCTCAAAGACATTAAGGCCACCAGCAATGATGCTAGAGTTAAGAGTACCAGCTAAAAAAAGAAAAAGAAGTTCATAGTGAATGTCAATTCTCTGACTGATGTTCGGGGATTAACTGTGTATTTTATCAAGTTAAAATTCACACAACTTTCTGAAGTTCTTCCACTTTTTTTATAATACCCTAACACAGTGCCTCTCAATCGGGATTGCATATTAGAATCACTTGTGGAGTATTCAAAAATTCTAATACTCAGACTGCAGCCCACTCTAGTTAAATCAGAATTTTTGTGTTGGGGCCCAGGTATGAGTGCAACCAAGTTTGAGAGCCACTGCTAACACCTTTTGTCTGATGTGTAGCTTCTGTCCATTCATAGCAGAGCACGTAATTAAAATCCCTATGGAACTCCATCCGATCTTCAGGTAGAAGAGATGGAGAGTACATTGCCTAGGCTATGAGAAGTTTGGTTTGCCTGCTCAGTGCCTCTTTAAATGTTGATTAGGCTCCATCATTTAAAATCCAGTTCTTTGTATTTACAAAACAGAAATGGACTCAGAGAATGAACTTCTGGTTCCGGGGGATGGTGGGGGGTGGAAGGGTGGAGGGAAGGGATAGTTAGGGAGTTTGGGATTGACATGTACACACTACTATATTTTAAAAGGATAACCAACAAGGACCTACTGTATAGCACAAATAAGTAAATAAATAAAAGAAAGAAAAACAAAAAGAATCCAGGTCTAATGACAAAATTTTTTTTTTACTTTATTTTTTTTATACATTTATTTATTTATTTATTTATTTTTGGCTGTGTTGGGTCTTCGTTTCTGTGCGAGGGCTTTCTCCATTTGCAGCGAGCGGGGGCCACTCTTCATCGCAGCGCGCGGGCCTCTCACTGTCGCAGCCTCTCGTTGTGGAGCACGGCTCCAGACGCACAGGCTCAGTAGTTGTGGCTCATGGGCCCAGTTGCTCCGCGGCATGTGGGATCCTCCCAGACCAGGGCTCGAACCTGTGTCCCTTGCATCGGCAGGCAGACTCTCAACCACTGCACCACCAGGGAAGCCCTACTTTATTTTTTTTAAAGTCTTTATTGGAATATAGTTGCTTTATAATGGTGTGTTAGTTTCTGCTGTATAACAAAGTGAATCAGCTATACGTGTATATATATCCCCATATCCCCTCTCTCTTGCATCTTCCTCCCATCCTCCCTATCCCACCCCTGTAGATGGTCACAAAACACCAAGCTGATCTCTCTGTGCTATGCGGCTGCTTCCCACTAGCTATCTATTTTACATTTGGTAGTGTATATATGTCCATGCCACTTTCTCACTTCGTCCCAGCTTACCCTTCCCCCTCCCTGTGTCCTCAAGTCCATTCTCTATGTCTGCGTCTTTATTCCTGTGCTGCCCCTAAGGTTCTTCAGAATCTTTTTTTTTTTTTTTTTTTTTTTTTAGATTCCATGTATATGTGTTAGCATACGGTATTTGTTTTTCTCTTTCTGACTTCACTCTATATGACAGACTCTAGGTCCATCCACCTCACTACAAATAACTCAATTTCGTTTCTTTTTATGGCTGAATAATATTCCATCATATATATGTGCCACATCTTCTTTATCCATTCATCGGTCGATGGACACTTAGGTTGCTTCCATGTCCTGGCTATTGTAAATAGAGCTGCAATGAACATTGTGGTTCATGTATCTTTTTGAATTATGGTTTTCTCAGGGTATATGCCCACTAGTGGGATTGCTGGGTCGTATGGTAGTTCTATTTTTAGTTTTTTAAGGAAACTCCATACTGTTCTCCATAATGGCTGTAACAATTTACATTCCCATCAACAGTGCAAGAGGGTTCCCTTTTCTCCACACCCTCTCCAGCATTTATTGCTTGTAGATTTTTTGTTGATGGCCATTCTGACCAGTGTGAGGTGATACCTCATTGTAGTTTTGATTTGCATTTCTCTAATGATTAGTGATGTTGAGCATCCTTTCATGTGTTTGTCGGCAATCTGCATATCTTCTTTGGAGAAATGTCTGTTTTAATTGTTTAGTTTCTCTTGAAAACTCAGCTATTCAAGCAACAGTGACCTGCTTCTCCCCATGACAAGCAGCTTGTGCTGGGTCACAACAGATGACTTTAGAGGGGGCCTGTGCCTCCCTGTTTGCCCATAAGCCTCACTCACTGGCATTCCCTGCCTGGCCCCTACAGGCACCTATAGGAAGAGTTCTGGATGCCTGCTATTGTCCAAGTTTGGAGAAGTCTTTCAAACCTTAGCCCCTTCTGTGTTGACACACAGGCAATTCCAACTTACTCCAAAGAGCCTTCTTTGATCTAAATGGCTCAAATAGTCCCTTAACCCCTGGATTGTTTAAAAGTTTATTCGGTTTCTCTCTTCCATTCTCTGCCAGCTCATTTTGTACCACCCCTCCCCCCTCCAAGAGAGTTTGTTCTGTTCTTTTGCTTTAAAAAAGGAAAACAAACTGTGACTACACATCTATTCTCCAAAGACCATAGCTTCTCAAGGCTGAGAGCCAGATGCCTGATTTGTTTTCCATCCAGAGCTGTACATACAGAGAAAGTCGGCAGCGCAAGGCCATTCTGCTTTTGACTTTCCTAGGGCTGAATGCACAGCTAGTCAACAGTGGAGCTGAAAATAGAACCCAGGACTTTCAAATCATTGTTCTGTTTACTGGGCCGTGCTTCCTCCCATAAGTACTTGGTTAAACAACGTCCTGTTTTGCAAAAGTAGAAGTCATGATATACATATGAGAAATTGGATGCGGAAGAAATACAGACCTCACCCTCAGGAGAGATGGCACTGTAGTATAAAGAAACATGAATTCATTTCTAGCACTGTAGCATATAGGTTGGACACACTCACAAATGTGTGTTGAATCATCGTCTTTGTAATGTGTGACATTTGAACAAGGGGTTCCCACTGAGGGCCAAGGATGTATTTGCCTGGCAACCCACAGAAAGGAAATTTAGAATATTAGAAAGGTTATCATGAAAATGACAGGACCTGTATATAGAAATGGTCAGGGACCTGGAATCTGGATGTAGGTTTTCAGGATAGGGTAGCAAGTGTCGTGGGGAGGGACCAGAGGTTTGGTAGTACTGTGATTCTCAGCTCAGGGTTTGTGCATGGCCCACGGAGAGCAGAGAAAGCAGATCTGAACAGTAGGAGGACTGGGAGTAACTGACACTTTCCCAAGCTCCAGGGAAGGGTTCAGAACTCTCTCTTTTGTGTCACCATTTTGCAGAGAGCTTACCTCTCTTTTAGGGAGACTGCACTGGTTTCCAGGGAGCTCTCAGAGGGCAGGAACCATGTGGTTCTCAGTGCTATTCCCCTCCGCCCCCCCATGCCTAGCACACATAGGGAGATAGCAGAGTAGAGCCTAGAACCCCTTTCTGAGTTTGAGTCCCAGCTCTACAACCTCCCACCTGCAAGACTTTGGACAAGTGAGTTTACCTCTGTGTCTCAATTTTCTCATTTGCAAAACAGACATAGTAATAATAGTTCTCACCTCAAACAGTCATTGTGAAAATTGTGTTACTACTTGTCAGGTTCTTAGAATGGTACTTGGTACATAATAAGCATTCATTAAGTGTTAGTTATTAGAGGCCATCAATACATAATTTATGATGGATAAATAGTCTAGCTAAAAATATAGTATAGTTAGAATATGCCAGGTGACTTGATAAGCACTTTGCATGGATTACCTTATTTAATTCCAAAAACAAGCACACAAGACAGCTACTCCTATTGCTCCATATTACAGATGAAGCACAGAGGGATTAAGTAATTTACTCAAGGCCACACAGCTGGTGACAGGAGAAGGATTTGAAACTATATGGTCTGATACCACATCTTTCACCACTATCCTGCCAATTAAGTATTTCCTAGGAGAAATACTAAGGTAATGGCTGCTTTATGATGTTCTTCTGAGGCTCAAATATAATTTACTAACACTTTGAAAGTAGTAAAAATATATATACATATGTGAGATGACGGTGATAACTAATAAACACACAAGAAATCCGCTCTTATTAGCCTCACTTAGCATATCAAAAGGTGTTAAAAATAATAATTAGTTTTAGGAACCAAAGAACAAGTAAAAGCATTCATTTCAACGTACTAAACTGCAATTTGATATGCGGGTGTCACATACTCAAGATAACAGCCATTGAATAAATTAACAGTTCTTGTTAAGAACTGAAGTGCCATGATCTTTCCCTTGTTTCTTTGCTAAAATATACTTAGTTATAATACATTTTACTTATTTACATGCTTTATCTCTGAATAGTTTCCCCAACCATAAATATGAGGGTGAGTGGAAATGATGAGCTTTTTTTTGTTGCAGAAATTTTTTGGAGTGTTCTGGTGTTATGGAAAGCAAACCAAACTTGAGGTTGGGAGATGAGGTTTCTGGCTCTGGGCTTATTATCAAATAATTTCCTTTAGAACCTGAAACAAATCTCTTAGCCTTCCTGGGCCTCAGATTTCTCTGTCTGAAAACAGAGCTTTGGATGCCACTGATTATAAAATTCCTAGTACCTTTAGAAATCTTTGATTTCCCTCCTGGAAATTTTTATGATAGAGCATACCTTTTCCTATATCCACCCCCATATATATATATATATATATATATATATATATATATATATTTCAACATTTTTGAAATCAGATTATTTCACAATTAAAACAAACACTAAATTTAATCTTTTCCTCCTCCTTCTTCCCCAAAAACATTGTCATTAAATTGATAGTATATCTTAGAATTAAGGCAAAGAAGTAAATCCAAATATAAACAAACAACATAGCACCCACCATCACAAACAATAGCTAAAGCTGTTCTAAAGTCTTAGTTGATGTGCGAATGGACTTGTGTACTGACAATTAGAGAAAGGGCACTTAATACATCACTACTGCTTACTTTCTTTAGAGTTCAGGCCCTCTTCCAAGGAATGAATTATATTTTCTCTGTAGCAGCTACGATTCCAGGGTTTCCCCTGCCAATGTTGACAGCATCCTATCAGAGACAAATACTTGTAAAAACTAAAATGTCCCAATACATTGACTCTGTGATCATCTGTATGTACCTGTGACTAATCTGTATGAAGTCAAGTCAGTCTCTTTGCAGTCAGCTAAGAATACCAGGGGCCCTTCTTTCCTCCAGGCATATCCAAGTGGGAGAACAGCTGTTCTTTGTTTCAGGAAAGGACAGGGCGAAGGTTAGTTCATGGGTAGAGTTTCCTGTTTGTAATGTCTGAAACCAAGGAAGGTGCCAACATTTTTGAAGCTTTTGAAGGTTTTATTAGAGGTAAGGTAGTTCGTGTTGGGGTAGAGTTGCAATGAAAATACAGTTTCCTCCGCAGTTGATGTCCTTTCAGATGTGCCTAAGACTAATCATACAACTGTCCTGCTAATGGTCCTTTGATGGCTCTTCTTTGCCTGCCAGACAAAGTCCAAACACTAGCGCTCTCTAAACTCTACCCAGAATTATTTGCAATTCTATGAACTCTTCCTGCTCCATCTTGCAGAATCACTGAATTCTAAGTGTTCTAGTCTATCTTTCCTCCTCTGTGAAAGGGCATGTACTTTCACAAATACATTCACTATGAGTCCAGAAGTGGAGAGTATTGTGTTCTCACTGTCCTGGGCAGTGGTGCTGGGAATGCACAAACAGGAGCTTTTTAAAATCAAAATGCCTGAGGCAACCATCAATTAAAGGTTCCTTCACCTGCTGTCTCCTAGTCCACTGGCAGGACTTGAGGGGTAAAGGCCCTCTCCTTGGAATGAGATGCTGGAACTCTAGCCCATCTCTCCATCTTCTCCAGTATGTTCCCTGCATGGGGAGTCATCGGGTCAGTAATGCTCACTGGCCTTTTAAAAGATGATATCAGGGGCTTCCCTGGTGGCGCAGTGGTTGAGAATCTGCCTGCCAATGCAGGGGATATGGGTTCGAGCCCTGGTCTGGGAAGATCCCACATGCCGCGGAGCAACTAGGCCCGTGAGCCACAATTGCTGAGCCTGCGCGTCTGGAGCCTGTGCTCCACAACAGGAGAGGCCGCGATAGTGAGAGGCCCGCGCACCGCGATGAAGAGTGGCCCCTACTTGCCGCAACTAGAGAAAGCCCTCGGACAGAAACGAAGACCCAACACAGCCATAAATAAATAAATAAATAAATAAAATTTAAAAAAAAAAAGATACAATGAAGTTAGAAGCTTGCACCTAATGGCAGAATCACCATTCATTCAACAGTTTTTGGGAAAAAAAAAAAGATATCATTTGCAGTATAGGTGGTTTGGGCGTCTTAACTCTCCTAAACTTCAGTGTCCTCATCTATAAAATTTGTTATGATAAAGCCTCCTTCATAAGCCTAATCCTGCATATTAAGTGGGATAACATATAAAGCACTGAGCACATACTATGACCTATGAATTCATTATTTTTGTAATATGGGATTTGGTTTTATTTTGTATAATGTGTCATCAAAATTTTAGTTTTGAAATATTTGGTTTCCCATGTTACGGGGAATTCCCTCTCCCTGAATCTCCCTCTTGACTGTTGACAGTCTGTGTTCCAGCAAGCTTCTTCTTTCTCGTCTCTTATAAACATTTAGGTTGCAAAACAAAGTCTGTACTTAACTATTAGTCTAACCAATTAGTTTAGTCTGCCTACATAATGGTGTGATGAAGATGCCTGCAGATATTGGTTCACTAAAGTCAATTTCCTTTACCAGTCATCTGTGATGACTAGTTCGTCTGGAATAGTTCCTGCAGTTCCAGCCTTCATGCCAAGCACTGGAGCTGCTGGCCTTTCCCCCAGCCCTGTACACAATTCCCATCTGTGGAAACTAAAATCACCTGCTGGAAGAGATGCTTGCTTGTCCACATGCCAGGAGGAGCATGGAGTTGGGACATTTCTTTGGCTTGTTGGGAAATAACCTGGGCTTTAAACTTAGCTGAACCTGGGTCCAAGTCCTGACCTTGCCGTTTGCAAGCACTTCCAGGGCCAAGGAAAGCTCAACAAATGTTGGTTTCCTCCCTTGCCTCCCTTTGAGAAACAGTGCACCCTTCTTTCCAGTGGTTCATTTCTGTGATCCAGTCATATGGACATTCAGTCCAACACGTCCATACCAAGAAGCACATGGTTACAAATTTTACTTTCTGTTGCCTTTGGTTCTTTCACAAAGCCAGGATTTCAAAAACAGCTCGTGAACAGTCTGTATTTCATGGAGATTTATTATCACACCTTTTTCCAGATGTGGATGTTCTATTACCCCTGGCTTCCTGACGTGTGAAAAAATATATTCCTTCTCTCTCAGTCTGTGTCTCCTGATAACAAGTTCAGATGAGCATTTTCTAAATAATTAGAAGGTGGCTGCCACGGGCATCTGTAACTGACCTATTTCAGAATTCGGTTGGGCAACTCTTACCTCACTTTCCAGGGAGAGGCAGTGTGTTGTCATGAGAATCTCTCTCCAGAGGTAGTCAAAACAAATGGCAGTGGCTGACCTTGGGCATGTTCCCTGGCCCTCTGTGGTCCTGCGTTTGCTCCTCTTTCTGAAAGGCAGACCGTGCCACATGGCATCTAAGGTCCATTCCTCCTCTAAAACACCTGAGTCTACTTCTTGCTGATTTATAAGAAAACACATTGACTTGCCTGAAGATATTAAATGGCAAATATTTAAGAAGAGACCTGGTCCTTCTCCACTTCTTCTCTTTTATGTCTAGGTTATAAAATTATTATAATGATTACTCTTTCATTACTCACCTAATCCCATAAGACACCTCTCACTATATAACTGCACATAGCCTGTTTTCCAACAGCAATCACTCATTTTGTTGATGGGAATCAGGTCCTTTCTGAAGGCCCGTAAGAGAGGGTGCCAGCTTTCTGCTAGCAGACTTTACTTTCTTCTCTGGGCAAAAGGTTTACTGTGGCTGAGACCAATGCAGCATCACCCAGTTGTCCTCTCCTAAGGGAGAATTATCAACTACTCTTTAGGTACTCCAAAGGCTGGCAACATATGCCATGAGGCTGGAGGAGAAGAAAAGGAATATTTATTAGTAGGAAAAAATGAGATACAGTAGGTTCTCCTTGTTGTGTCTCTCTATACTGCTTGGTGTTACACTAAAGCATTTTACATAGAGATCTCATTTCTCCTCTTTTACACTCATGACCACTCTTCAAAGCAACTCGTATACCTCTTTTACAGCTGAGAACATGAAGCCTCAGCGATGTTAATGAATTTCCCAAGGTCACCCAGGTCTCTGGCTATAAAACCTGTGTTTATTTCATGTCATTAGCATGGCCCCTACCAGGAACTCCTACATGTGTCTAAAATGGGTAAAGAAAAAATTGTTCTGGGATGTGGAGAAACCCTGAAATGACTCACTCCGCTGAGGCAAGCCTGCCAAAATGTTGTATTCCCCATTTGCAAAGCTTCAAGCAGGGACCCTATGAACATGGAAGCAAATACTGAGGTATTTCACACCCCTGTACCGAGAGAGTGTTGAATTCTTTTCCCCAATAGATTCACAAAAGTCAGACATTATTTGAGATGCAATAGTAATGGATACCATTGATTGAACTCATTTTGCTCCCAGCTCTGTGCTAAACACTTTATAAGCATCATCTCATTTACCCAGACATTGTTCCATGAGATGGTTACCACTCTCTTATATAGACACGGGCACTGAGACTTATAAAGAAGTGTCACTTACCCAAGTGGCATGGACTCGCAGACTGCGAATCCAGGTACCTCTGAATCGAAAGCAAATCGCTCCTGTTGATGACTCAACAATGCCTCAGCACTGCAGGGCAGGATAGGACTCAGGGAGCCCTGTTCTCTCTCTCCATTGGGTCTGCGCTTCCATATGGTAACTTGAAAACTTGTAGGAATCACTATTGTGAATAGAGAATGTCCACAACTGGCAATAACAATTATAGGGACAATCAGCCCTGTAAGTTCTCACTGTACTTGCATTCATTAAAAATAGAAATTAATGGGGAAGAAGGCAGAGGGGAAAATCCCTGTCCCAAATGAGGTCATCGGAACAATAGACCAATCTCAGTAATTATTTAGAGGGAACAGAACTGATTATTTCTCAGAAATAGAACAATAAAGAGGCCATGTCCAGAAGCCGCCTCCCTTGCAGCATTTCCTGGAAAGATCACATATTGTTTAGTTTAATAGTTTCAAAAATAATAAGGAATAACAAGATCCGCCAAGCTAGATTTGACTAGAAGATAAAAGATTCCCAATAATAGAATGTTTTCAGTTGATTTCAGCATAATGAAGCCAAAGCTAGCAAGTCATCATTAAGGAAAAGTATGTAAATTCTATTTTTTTTTTTTAACATCTTTACTGGAGTATAATTGCTTTCCAATGGTCTGTTAGTTGCTGCTGTATAACAAAGTGAATCAGCTATGCGTATACATATATCCCCATATCTCCTCCCTCTTGCGCCTCCCTCCCACCCTCCCTATCCCACCCCTCTAGGTGGTCACAAAGCGCCGAGCTGATCTCCCTGTGCTATGCGGCTGCTTCCCACTAGCTATCTGTTTTACATTTGATAGTGTATATATGTCCATGACACTCTCTCACTTTGTCTCAGCTTACCCTTCCCCCTCCCCGTGTCCTCAAGTCCATTCTCTACGTCTGAGTCTGAGTCTTCATTCCTGTCTTGCCCCTAGGTTCGTCAGAACCACTTTTTTTGTGTTGTTAGATTCCGTATATATGTGTTAGCATACAGTATTTGTTTTTCTCTTTCTGACTTACTTCACTCTGTATGACAGACTCTAGGTCCATCCACCTCACTACAAATAACTCAATTTCATTTCTTTTTATGGCTGAGTAATAGTATGTAAATTCTGACCTTGCATTTTGCAGTGACAACACTTAAGCAATCGTAGTCTAATCCAAGTTTGTCACAGGATGCTAGACTTTCATATCATGGCTTTCAGTCCTCAGCTGATAGCTGGTTATGACAGCAGATCTTTTCCTGGAAACTGAATGAGTTTAAAATATATAGTGACCTGATATTAGTGGATTAGAGAGACAAGGTCAGAGATGGGAAATGAATCAGGGTTGGTAAAGACCTGTGGCCACTTATGTTGCAAACGTGCAACATAAGGATGAAAGGTGGCCAGTGCACTCACGTGATTCTCTCAAAATGGCAGAAACAAGAGCTTCTGTGTTTGTATCCAGTTTAGAAACATCATCATCCCCAACTTATAACTCAGGTCTGATGTTTATAGGCATTTTGGAAGGTGATGGGAAAACAAATTCATTCCTTTTTCGAACATTTATTGAGTACCTACGAATACGCCAGGCGTTTTGGAGCGTGTGGTGTAGACGCAGGAGCGGGACAAAGCCACTGAAAAATAAACAGCAGTGCAGAATGGTCCACACTCAGTACAAAAGGAGGCCTAGGCCAAAAGTGCAAACACATGAAGCAGCCACTGATGGCAGATGCTTGCTCCTCTCAAAGAATTATAGACCAGGTACTTACACTCAGAGAAATGAAAACTTCCTAAAAATCTGAATGTGCCAGACAGAATTGTTTTTCTGACATTAATCTAGATTTAATAATGGTTTAGACATTAAAAAAACCCCAGACTTCTTGAAAGAAAGAAAGAAATTCATCCACCTGATCCCACAATGGTAACACTATGAGAGGACTTAAAAGAAACATGAGTGCAAAGATATTTTCTGTTTTTAATTCACTTCTTAAGCCAAGACACATACAGCATTGTTTATAGGTGTCAATTCTAGTAGAAGTCAACATCCACTAGCTCTTCTACTCATAAGAAGAAAGCAAGGCTCAGAGACACCAAATCCAGTGGCCCAAATGCAGATGTCTCAACTCTGTATTGCCTCCCTAATCTTTATTATGACTCTGAACTTAGCTACTTCTTCCTGTACCAAAGGTATGGGATTCTCAAAGAAAAGATAAATAAATGTTAAATTATAATAATAACAACTGAATCCCCGGCTGCTATCAAGGAGAGAAAGAAAGAAAGGGGACAGGAAAATATATGCCCTGTAACTTTCTGAAAGGCAACAAGAATTTAGAGCAAGATTCCTATTTGCATTTGCAGGACAGGGCATGAAAATATTGATTACTGTGCAGCAGGGAATTTCCTGTCTGCTTCCAATAAAGTACATTGCACAAGCCTGATATTCTTGGAACATAGTGTTACACCTTGGAATTTCCCTAAATCTGAAAAGAGAGAGTGGTTTTCAACCTTCCCTGTTCTAAATAACATATTCTAACTTCCTTAAAAAGATGGATCTATGTGGGTGTTAAGAATTTGATATCTTTACTTCCTCTAGATCCCAATTTTCTCTCCAAATTCATATCATCACCTTCTTCAAAAAAAAAAAGACCACCATCTCTCTCTCTCCTGACCATCCACACAGATCAGCTGCTTCATACATCAGGTGTTTCTAACATCATTGGCAGAAACCAGTTGCATAATTAGAAGTTTGGATTGCCTTTCCTGCTAAAGTTACCAGTCCTTCAGGCATATCTGAGGTAGTGTAAATATATGTCTATAAATTTTTTATCAGAAGGAGAAATCAAGAAAGGGAGTCCATGTCCCACCCCCTCCTTAAATCTGGCAGGTCTTTGTGACTGCCTTGACGATTGAATGCCAGGGAGGAGATCTGGGTGACTTCTGAGTCTAGGTTGGAGAAGTCCATGTGGCCTCTTCCAGTGTTTCCTGGGACAGTCACTCTGGGAGCTTTTCCCCCATGTGAGAAGTTCATTTACCCTGTGTCCATCACTTGGAAAGATCATGTGGAGATACCAAATTGAGAAAGTGGTACCCAAAAGGCTTCCCAGTCTAGATGTCAGTTGTGAGTGATGAAGCCTTGGTGATAATTCCAGTCCCGGGCACTATTACAACCTCATAAGATTCTGAGTGAGAACCACTTATCCAAGCCCAGTCAAACCCAGGATTTGTGAGCAAAATAAGTGTTACTATTATTTTAAGCCACTGTTTGAGATGTTTTATGCATGATAGTAGACAACTGGAACAGATTCTGAGAACTGGAAGTTGAGTGCTGCTGTAACAAAACCTAAAACGTGGGACATTGCCTCTGGGACAGAGTGGTGGGCAGAAGTTGGAGAGATTTTGAAGAAACTGTGAGCAGAAGCCTGGTGGCCCTTGAAGAGGCTACTAGAATGTTAGCAAAACTGTCACCTGCAGTGACACAAAAAATACAAAGATATCTAGTGGACTGGTAGATTTGGCTAAAAAGAATTTCAGCCAGAATGTTGAAAATGCCAAATGGCTTCTTTTAGTCACGTATAAATATGTAGAGAGATGAGTTCAAAATGGGAACTGTTTCGTCTTCAAGAAAGCTTAAAGAAAATATATAAAAGATCCAGTGCATTCTACATTCAAATATAAAATTATTTCTCATTCCCAGTTTCTCCATACAGCAGAAGATTCTCAAATTAAGAAAGGGTGTCAGACCAAAGATCAAATCCAAAAGCCAAAGAGCCTTTGTGGGTAATGTCTCATAGACCCCTTGAAACAGACAAAGTTTCTCTAAGCATCTTAAGGGCATGCCAGGCAGACTCTCTTAGTTAAACAGTGGGGCTTCTAATAATCTTAAAGTAATGGTCCCATTGCAGCTTTACAGGAATCCCAAGGTAGAGAAGGACTTATAACAAAAAGATTTGTGGGGAAGTTTTTGTCTAATGGAGTATACTCTAATAAAAATGATAAGAAGTCCACAGAGGTTTTTTCTGGTTGGTTTTTGTTTTTTTTTTTTTTTTGGTTTGTTGTTTTGTTTTTTATTGAGATGTAATTGACATATAACATTATTTTTATTTCAGGTATACCACATGATTCAATATTTGTGTATATTGTAAAATGATCACCTCAGTAAGTCTAGTTAACATCCATCACCACACATAGTTACAATTTAAAAAAATACAGTGACAAGATTTTATTGATTAACATTTTGCCAGCATGGACTAAAAGGGACAAAAACAGTATGAAACAAAAAGAGATCTTTAGATTCCAGAATTTCCATGGGCAGGAGACAGGCTGATAAAACTGTTCAGCTTCCAATACAGGGCACATTTTGTATAAAAGGAAAGATAATTTAAAAGGAACCAAGATAATTTAGGAGGAACCAAGACTGAAAGGGGAGACCCAGGAGCAGTGGGAAAATCCTTGCTAGGCAGTAGGACTGAGGCCTGAAGAAGGAACAGGGAATGTTTGCCTGGCTGGATTTCAAAATTGCATTGAACCAATGACGATTGTGTACTTCCATTTTCCTCTATTTGCAGCAAGAATGTCTACAGTGATTTTCCAAGGCATAGCACACCATTGTTTGTTGGGTATACAGGTGTTTGTTCACAAGTGTTCAGACTGAGAGGAACAACATACAAGAAACCTCACCCAAGGGGTTTCATTTGTACCTAGATCTGATTTAGATGATAAGATTCTGAACCTTGACCCTAAGCCTGATGAGACATTGGGGAGTACTGGAAGGGGTGAATTTATGGATTTTTTTGAATGTGGAAGCAATATAAATAATCTGTGGCCAGTAGATATACTTTGGAATTTTAAAACATGTTCACAATTGTTTTACACTCTTCCCATCAAGAGGTGGAGTCTAGTTCCTGCCCCCTTAAATATGGCCTGGACTTACTAACTCATTTCTAAAAAATAGAGTGCGATGGAACAGATGCTACATTAGTTCCAAGCCTGAGGCTTCAAAGATAATACAGCTTCTTCCTGGCTCCCTCTTGGAACACTCATTCTTACAACCACTCCCCGCCCCAAACTTGTGAGAAAGCCCGGGCCAAATGGAGAGTCCTGGAAATGAACCAAGGCCCCAGGCCCTCAGGCCCAGCTGAGCTCCCAACTTGTCAGCCATACGAGTGAGCCACTTTGGAAGGAAATGCTCCAGTCCTCCATCAAGCTGAGGCCACATGGAGCAGAGACAAGTCTTCCCAGATAAGCCCTGTCCAAACTGCAGATTTACTTGCAAAATAAATGACTGTTGTTTCTTTGAGCCGTTACGTTTACAGTGGTTTGATACATATCAATAGAAATAGGAATAATTTCTCTGGTCAGGAATAATTTCTCTTGTCAGGTATATATACAGTTGAGTTAGGGGTGCCGACCCTCAGGGCAGTTGAAAATTCACATACAACTTTACAGTTGGTAAATCCTCAGCATCAACCAACTGCAGATCGTGTAGTACTGTAGTATTTGCTATTGAAAAAAATCCACCTGTAAGTGGACATGCGCAGTTAAAACCTGTGTTGTTCAAGGAGGGTCAACTGTGTATATATCTGGCATTTATTAAGGAATAAATATTGTCTAGACCATATTCTATATGCATTACATATGTTAACTCATTTCATTCTCATAACAACTCTATGAGGAAAATGCTTTAATATCCCCATTTAATAGATAAGGAACAGTAGATAAAGCATGAAGAAGTTGACCAAGTAGCTTGACCAAGACCATACAGCCAGAGGCCCCAAACCATTGACCCAACTGATCCAGAGTCCATAACCATTATGCTTCTCTGCTTCTTATGATAACATTTTCTGCTTTAATTTTTCCACTTACCGTTAATACCAGGTAACCTCTTCTCCATGACTCTAGCCTTTACCTTTAGTTGTGGGAACTTCTTGCTCCTAATAGGCAGAGCACAGTTTAGATTTTGTCCCTAAATGCCAGATTTACTGAGATCAGCCAGCTATGGCCCATAGGCCAGATCTGACTCACTACCTGCTTTTGTAAATAAACATTTTATTTTTTAACACAGCCATGCTCATTCATTCATGTTTTGTCACGGTTGCTTTTGCACTACACTGCAAAGTTGAGTGGTTGTGACAGAGACTATACAGCCCACAAAGCCTGAAATTTTACTATCTGATCCTTTACAGGAACAGTTTGCTGACTCCTGACTTAAATCACCGAAGTTCCCTTTCTCACTGAATTCATAATATGTCATAAACAGAATACATGAGAATTTTAGACCGGTCTAAACTGAAACCCACCTCTGTTACCTATGTGTGCTCTTGGGATAGTCTCTTAACTTCTCTGAATCTTAGTTTTACAAAAATTGGAGAGAATAGTAAGACCTCTGTCTTAATTCATAAGTGCTAATATACTGATACATAAAATATTAATACGTTAAAAGTTTTACCAATCTTTTATGATTAGAGACAAATTTAGGGGATCATATAATTAGAGGCAAAGGAAATAAAAGATGCTTAATATTTTATTTTCATGTTTATTCATGTTGTTTATAACTGTTAGGGCACACAAAGGAAAAAGAGTGACAACAGCTTCTGTTAGGTGTGAGACACAGGTGGGAATCAATGGTCTGTGAAAGTGCAGGTCGTAAATTTTTTTCTGTAGTCCAGATTTTTTAAGAAAAATCCTACAGGAAGAGATGGCTTCACAGGAAACAGTTTTCTGACACCAATTTCTGATTGATTAAATGTCAAAATTTGAAGAAAGAACTCTGGGTTGCTTATTGAGCTAAAAAAATCATATTTTTCCCACTATAACTGAATATTTTTCTTTGAGAATATGAGTAAATTTAGAATCCCAATGGCAGAGTGACTTGACCTGATTAAAGGTATTTTTTTCCACATCTGCAGATAGTCCAAGCAACTGTCAGCAAGTTAGTTATTTCATTGTTCCTGCCAAAATGATTTAATATTGCAGGGGATGGGAATTTAAAAGTTGATCTAAGTGGCTGAATTAACTGTTTGCATTCTGAGAGGTGACAGTCACATCCTGATTTCTCAGGAGAACTATGAGAACCAGATTCTAGGAGAGCGAAGTCAGGGGCATCTACTTTGTTTGCTATTGTTGCCTGGAGACTTTTTTCTGTCCTCGGTGTGAGAGCTGCGGAGTCAGAGCTTATCTCTGCTCCCAGATGACGCAGGTCAGTTTCGCAGGTTTTGATGGCGTATCTGTCTAGGTGAGGGTGACAGCCAGAGTGTGGGAGAGGCTCTGCTCTGAGAGAGGAGTTGGGGCCTGTCACACATGAGGGGTGTAAGATGAACAGAGATGCTGCAGGGAGCCTGATGAAGCAGGTTGAGTTGGAACTGACTGAACACCATCTTCAAACTGCTGTGCAGATTCTGGTTTTCTTCATTAGAGTTCCTTTTCTTTCCCTCTTTTCACTTGTCACACACATAAAGGGCAGTGAAATGCCAACCTGGCCCAACTGAAAAGCTTGGAGATCTGAAACTGTAAAAGAAGATAATGATTAGACACATGTGGAGATGAGTAGAGACCCTTGGTAGCATACTTTATGTTCTTGGTTAACCTTTTAACTACAAAAAAGCACTCATTTAATAGACATGGGCTCCTTGAAAGAAAGGAAGGAAGAAAGAAAGAAAAGGAGGGAGGGAGAGAGAAAGAAAGAGAAAAAAATAGACATAATTTTGTCTCAGACCATTACATTTTTAGTATTGTACTGTTCCAATGCATTAGTTCATTAAAGAAATCATAGAACCTAAAGGTAGAAAATTCCGTAGAGGTCACTTTGTCCAAATTTGGATGCCTGCAGAACTCTTCTGTGTAACTACCAAGGTAGGTGCATTGATTCATTCCATGATGTTTTCTGACCAGGCTCAGAAAACATCATGGAATGAATCAATGCACCTACCTTGGTAGTTACACAGAAGAGTTCTGCAGGCATCCAAATTTGGACAAAGGTATTGATCTAGGCAAAGGCCTGAACAAAAGAGACAAACATTTTTGCCTTCATGGAGTTGGCTTACATTCCAGGACCTGTGCTTGAACATTTCTAGTGACCAAGAGCTGTCAGTTTAGAAGGGAATAAATCAGTTCTTGAGATTTTTATTTATTAGTAAACTCTTATGAGCAGAGTTTTCAGAACTTTACAAGTATTAACTCATTTCATGCTCTTAATAAGGCAGATGCTATTATCATCATCATCCCTCTTCTACAGATGAGCAAATTGAGGCACAAAGAGTTTAAGGAACATCCCAAGACCATGCAGCTGGTAAGCCACAGGGCCAGGATTTGAACCCAGCTGTCTGGGTATAGAGTCTGGGTTCTAAACTACTAGGCTATGCTGCCAACATTTGGCTAGTTTATATTTATGACTTGGTTCTGTTTGTCCTGATGTTGGTATCCCTTACTCTAAAATGTTTAGCCCATTTATATCTTAAGACCCTTGGGATCTTCTACTGTATACTCTCATCCACTGGATACAAACAAACAAAGACAATGCCTGACTCTTGAATTATGTGATTATATAGGATGAGACAGCACTTCCTTAAAAGGTATGGGCCCCACTTGTCCCACCACTCTCCCTGCTACATGAAAGGGCAGTGCTTGTATGTAGTAGGTGCTCAATTAATAATAACTCTTGCTGTTAATTCATAAGTTTCTGGCTCACTGATTACTAAAAGTCCCCAGTTTAGCTTCCTGCTTCTAGCGCAAGACTGTTCTCTAGGAGAGGATGCCAATTAGGCTTTATTGGACATTTTTTCAAAATTTTCCCTGAAAGCAGGTTTTAATAATGGGAGAGGGCCTCACAGGGCTGAGAGGAGAGACACTGTCATCACCAAGGATGGAAAAGGGAGAGGATGAGGAAGTTGGGAATATGGAAAAACTCATATATGTGGGGCCATCTTGAAGGCTGCCCTTCCACAGGAGCCCAAACAATTAACCAATCCTTCTCCACAACATGTAGAAATAAAAACAGCTCTACCAAGCCAGATTTATTGCTTTGGGTCTGAAAAAAAAAATCATCTATGCTGTTGCATCATGGAATAGGAAGTAAGAAGGAGCTAGACAGAAGTTTGAATAGGGCTATAATACTTCTGAAATTTTTCTGAGTCAACTCATTGGTTGGTTTAATCCTTTGTTTGAAAGGAATAAAAAGAATGTCAGATGCCTTCTCCTTTCAAATGGAATAGTCTCAAAATACCTTCTAACATCAAATCCCAGTGATTTCTGGATTATCACTCATGACTCCTCTTCCTATCATTGGTGAGATTAATCTAGTACACTTTCTTTACTAGTTTACTAGTTTATTGGTCTCAGAGTTCTCTGCCAATGAGACTCAGCCAAGACGACTTCCTTTCTCTTACCCAGTCCTCCTACTTGCAAATTTGGTCTACAGAAAGTATAATACCTCTTGCATCCCCTCTTCTGCTCTGTCATTCCAAACAAGAGGCTCTTCCCTATGTAGAATTACCCACCTCTTCTCATGTAAATCCTACCTTAAAGTTTGTCTTCCTTTGCAGATACTTCCTGGATGCTGTTCTGAACACAAATTGTTTCTGTTCTGTTGCTCCCCACTTCAGTCCTGCATGTAGAACCATTACTTAAACTAGTAAACCAGTGGACTCAGTGAATGTTTCCATGCAGAGTTGTGGTCATAGCTGTTTTAAAACCAATCTAGTTATCATAGTCAATGTGTAGGTTTCTAGAAAGCAAAACCAACAGCTACTTGAAGTGGACATTCCAAAGACTATTTGTGTGAGTTTGAGAAAGACAATGTCCTTAAAGAATTTTTCACACTACGTGGTACTTAATTTTTATTCAACAAAACCTTGAGAAAGCCATCCACATCTGCAAGAAAGGTTTCTAAAATTAATAAATTTTAGATTCCTTGACACCATCCATGAAACATTACTTTTTCTAAGTAAAGAGTAGTTGGCAAAAATCATTTGAGATGTTTCCCATAATCTCTCAAAGAATCTGGTTCAGAATCTGAGTCCTGGGACCAAACACAGATACTGACAACCCAGGTGGGTTCCTATTTCATCCAGACAAGTTTGTTTTTCTTTTTCCTGGATGGATATTTTTAAGTGCCTGCTGGTTATTAGTCAGGGAAGAAGGGTGTTATAGGCCATTAACTTAAAAAAAAAAAAAAAAGGACATTTCTTTTGAATTTTCCCCAAATGCTTTGGAAGGATTTCTATTGCATTATTGGTTGCGTATATTCTTAGCATGATAATCCACTTTTAGCAGCTTCATTTACATTAGCTATCACCCCAGAGAGCCATAGTAACAGGCCGCTGAATTAACAAAGAGAAATTGCTCTTGAAAGTAATCATTGTGAATGAATTTTCATCACTCAGTCTCATCATTTCATGCTGTTTTGTCTCTTTCTTTTTTGCCCCTGACGAAAGTTAAGCACAAAGAGGCCTTTTGTTATTATCTCATTTTCTTTAGAAAACTTAGTCTTATTAATCATAGCAGTTGGTTTATATAGACAACCAAAGAGTATCACCCATGCACACACACACACCCCCGCCGAGTTTTTGAAATGAGTTTCGTCTTCTTGTGGTGAACATTGTTTTATTTTACTTTACAATATCTCATGTAAATTTGGTTTTCATGTAACCTAATCGGTGCAAGTTTCTGTTTTAAGTACAGGGGCTTGTTTTAAGTAGGAGAATTGTGTTGGATTTACTTCAACAAAAAAGTTGAAATGTTAAACTCTTGGGGGGAAAACCTAGAATAAAGAAAGAAATAATATTAATAAAAAATATTTAGCAAGTACTTAATGTCAGGCCCTATTTTAAAAGATTCTTAAAGGGTATTTTTGTTGTTGTTGTTTGCTAGTTTAATATTCTTTCATTTGCCCCCAATTTGGTGCTACAACTTTTGTTATTTTCCTCATTTTTCAGGTGAGGAAACAGGATTTCAGAGGATAGGTAACTTGCCCAAACTCACACAGCTATCAAACAGTGGATCCAGAATTATAACCCCAAAAGTCTGATTTCTTAATCTTTCTACTACATTCCCTTATATTATATGGTATCTGCTAAGGAATACTAAAGTGAATGGAAAAAAGGAATTAAAATTCTAATTAGTTACTATTTATATGAGCTTATAAAGCAACAGATAATGATTGACCTAGCTGTTGAACGGTTGAAAAGGTTTCTCCCAAAATATAATTTGCTGTTTAATCAAAATGAAATTAAGTTTTCACATGGTGCCTAAAAGCTGGAAGGTTTGGATTTTTTGTTTTTTGTTTTTCTCTTAAAGTATCTAAAGAATGGGCCAACAATGAGATAACCATTGGGGAAAACAGACACCAACAGCTGTTTTCTTCACCAAAATGCACTTGTGTTCAGAGTCATATTCAGCTGCATGAAATCAGAGTTTTGTAGGTTGAGAAGCTGCTAGAAATTTTAGCCAGACTCTATTTTTTAAAGATAAACTTAAAGTAATAAAAAGTGATTACACATATTACTGTTTTTAATTGTTAAATTTGGTTATCAGTACTGTTTCCAGATGTCCTTTCTACATTTAATCCTTTCAGCAGATGGCTGTTGACACCTGCTCCGTGCTCAGCTCGGTTGAGGCCCCAGGAATATAGCGGTAAACAGAACAGACAACTGGCTTTTGGAGATCCTCCTCCACTGAGGGAAACACTAATTGAAAAACTAAAAAATAAACATGTAATATAACATCAGGAAGTGGTAAATTCAGTGAAGAAAAAAATAAAACTGCGTAAAGCGAGAGACCGGGTAATCGGTGAAAGCTTCTCAGATACAGTAACATTTGAAGACCTTCTCTGAGGAGGTCACAGAATCTATGCAAAAGGGCGATGGGACACTTAGCAAGGTGAGGTGTGCGAGAGGCCTTTCTGCATGTTTTTAAGATTTGAATGTGAGTGCATTGCATTTTTAACTCTCTGCCACTACCAGCCCCGCCCTCTAACTGTTGTTCTTTTAAAACTCCATTCAGAGTGTAAGTTAATAGTTGCTTTGCAAAGAGTTGGCCCTTTTATTCTTTTTAATGTTTACTTGTTTTATTTTCCACATCTGGAGAAAGAAATACAATTTAACCAAATATTTGTGAATTCTTTTTCATTTTACAAATACTGTTAAAATTCCAATGAGCTTTGATGCAACATTTGATATTTTCGCTTTCCCAAGCATTTGCTAATAATCCATTTTCTGAGAGGAGATGAGGTTTCTCTTCCTGGTTTTCAGGAATAGGGTGTTTTGACAAATGTCTTGCTATTCAATACAAATAAACTTAGTTTGACTTCAGAATTAATGATAAAAATATTCTCTGGCTTGTATTTATAAACACCCACCTTAAAAACTAGTGATTTGTAAAAACAAGAGTCCCAACCTTTATCTTCCACCCAGGTCTCCTTTCTTGAGCAGTCATTGAATCAGCTGCCCTTGTTTCCTTGGATTCCTGACCCTGCTTTCAGTACTCTTCCCTCTAACCACATGGGGACCACGTTCTATAACATCACCTGGTTCTTGGATCCAGCTAGTTCTTAGACCGCTTTTACTCACGGACTTCTCGATTTTCTGAGCTCATAATTTTTTGCAGTTTGATCAGGGTTTATGTCACTTACGGCTGAAGGACTCCTGATAAGACACTAAGGGAAGACCATAGGACTGGTAGGCAAGAAATCTGTCAGAGCAGAATGAAACAAAAAGATCTAGGTAGCCAATGACTTGGGACTCACACTGGTGCATATTTTGAGATAACCATAGCAGACAACAAAAATGCCAGCTGAATCCTGATCCTAGGGTAGGGGCTACTTGCCCTCTGGCCTCTTATTTTTTGCATGGTGGCTCTACGGTTACAGATATCCAGGACTCAACTGTAGGGAGAGAGAATCTACAGATGTACACATGATCTAGTCTTGGCTGGAGCAAGATAAGAGCAATTAGAATTATTAGATTTCTTCTCATCCCAAGCAGTAAAAAGATTTCAGAACAAGCCTGGAGTTTCTCCTACTTACTACATGTGATCATCAATAAAGCATTTCATGTTCTCTGAGCTTATTTTCTTCCTTGATGAAATGGAGGAAAGTTCTACTACTTAACCCTCACAGCAGTTCTAGTGTTATCCAAACTGGGACATTTCTGAGAGTAAAAGGAATATTCATCATGATGAAGGGCTAGCTGGCCTCAATTAGGACTGTCCCAGGCAGATCAGGACCTATGGGCACCCCTTTTCTGAGTCATTCCTCCTGGTTCTTTCCTGACTGGGTTTTTCACATCTACCTTCCGCCTTCAATCATCTTTTTAGAAAAAGAGATCATTCTAGATGGTTTCCTCTCTTTTTTGCTGTGTATACAGCTGGCTACATCATGATGCTATTATGAGCCAGACCCTGTTTTATATTCACCTTGTCTCATTGCATTTTCCCAGCATTCCTGTGAGGTAAGAATGATTTAGGGACGAGGAACAGTCCTAGAGCACTTGAATACTGCCCTTTGCACTGCTAGGCAGCAGCGGGCCTGCCATACCATACGGAGCAGGCGATCAGAAGCTAGAACCTTTGCTCCGCTCACGGTGCTTGGCTGCCTTTGTCTTTCAGATGTGCAGATGAGAATAGCCTGCCTCATTTTCCTTTGCATCGTTTAATATCTGGGGGTTTAATAAAAAGAAATGAAATCTTGCCATTGGCAGCAACATGAATGGACCTAGGGCGTGTTATGCTAAGTAAAACAAGTCAGACAGAGAAAGAAAAATGCTGTATGATTTCACATACATGTGGAATCTAAAAAGCAAAACATACGAATATAACTAAACAGAAACAGAGTCATTGATACAGAGAACAAACAGGTGGTTTCCAGAGGGGAGAGGGTTGTGGGGAGGGGAGAAATAGGTGAGGGAGATGAAGGAGGTATGCGCTTCCACTTGCAAAATAAATGAGTCACAGGTATGAAGTTTATAATGTGGACGATACAGTCAATAGTTGTGTAATATCTTTGGTGAAGTATGGTAACTAGACTTATCATGGTGATCATTTTGAAATGTATAGAAATACCAAATCACTATGTCATGTAACAGGAACTAATGTAGTGATGTAAGTCAATTATGCCTCAAAAACAAGTGAATAAAATCATAGGAAAACAGATTAGATTGGTGGTTACCAGAGGTGGGAGGTCAGGGGAGAGGGAATCGGATGAAGGTGGTCAAAATGCACAAACTTTCAGTTATAAGTAAGTTCTAGGGAAGTAATGCACAACATGATTAATTAACACTGCTGTCTGTTATACATGAAAATTGTTAGAGAGCAAAACCTAAGAGTTCTCATCACAAGGAAAGCATTTTTCCTATTTCTTTAATTATGTATCTATATGAGATGATGAATCTTTACTAAACTTATTTTGCTAATCATTTCATGATGTATGTAAGTGAAATCACTATGCTGTACACCTTAAACTTATACAGTGCTGTATGTCAATTATATCTCAATAAAACTGGAAGAAAAATGTCTGGGAGCTTATAATTTTCAAAGATAGAGGTAATATTTTTTAAAATCAGAGATCTGCTTCAAAGTCTTTCCACTGTGGCTTCTGAAGGCTGTGCTAATAAAAAAAAAGGGAGTTCCCCTTGAAGTGTCAGTGGAGCCTGGTTCTCTGGGCTCCAAGTGGAGATCTTCTTCCAGGTCTCTTGAGGCCTGAGCTCTGCTGTCTGTCACAGAGCCTCCTATGAGGGTGACAATGAGAGTGAGCTCCTAGTTCCATCCTAAGCGTTCCCTGGAGGCAGTGACATGCTAGTGTGTTTGACACCCAGACAGAAGCATTTTCTACACCCTCCTCTTCTATTCCACAAATTTATTTTCAGTAATAATCCTGTAATAATCAGTAAATGTTATTCTTTTCTTGATTTGTTCTTTAGTTGCAAATGCCAATTTTAAAAAGAAGAAAAATGATACTTTTAATGATACTATTGAAGCTTGGAAAAATATTTCATGTGTTAAAAATTTGTTCTTGAAAAACGAAAATATTACAACTTGCACTTCATGTTGCTTCACCGTTTGAAATTTTAAACACAAATAAAAATTCCAAGCCATCCCACAGAATGATACAATTGAAGCAACTCTAGTTCCCTGTCTTTGTCTTTACAGTTACTTTATTATTCTCATTGATTTTTTTCTTTAATTGGAGTATAGTTGCTTTACAATGTTGTGTTAGTTTCTGCTGTACAGTGAAGTAAATAAGCTATATGTATACATATATCCCCTCCCTCTTGGACCTCCCTCTCACCACCCCCCATCCCACCCATCTGTGTCATCACAGAGCACCGAGCTGAACTCCCTGTGCTATACAGCAGATTCCCATCAGTTATCTGTTCTACACATGGTAGTGTATATATGTCAGTCCTAATCTCCCAGTTTGTCCCACCCTCCCCTTCCCTCCCTGTGTCCACATGTATCTTCTCTACGTCTGTGTCTCGATTCCTGCCCTGCAAATAGGTTCACCTGTACCATTTTTCTAGATTCCACATATATGCGTTAGTATACGATATTGGTTTTTCTCTTTCTGACTTAGTTCACTCTGTATGACAGTCTCTAGGTCCATCCACATCTCCACAAATGACCCAATTTCGTTCCTTTTTATGGCTGAGTAATATTCCATTGTATATATGTACCACATCTTCTTTATCCATTTGTCTGTCGATAGACATTTAGGTTGCTTCCATGACCTGGCTATTGTAAATAGTGCTGCAATAAACATTAGGGTGCATGTATCTTTTCGAATTATGGTTTTTTCAGGGTGTATGCCCAGTATTGGGATTGCTGGGTCACATGGTAGTTCTATGTTTTGTTTTTTAAGGAACCTCCATACTGTTCTCCATAGTGGCTGTATCAATTTACATTCCCACCAATAGTGCAAGAGGGTTCCCTTTTCTCCACACCCTCTCCAGCATTTATTGTTTGTAGATTTTTTTGATGATGGCCATTCTGACCAGTGTGAGGTGATACCTCATTGTAGTTTTGATTTACATTTCTCTAATAATTAGTGATGTTGAGCATCTTTTCATGTGCCTCTTGGCCATGTGTATATCTTCTTTGGAAAAATGTCTGTTTAGGTCTTCTACCCATTTTTTGATTGGGTTGTTTGTTTTTTTGATATTGAACTGAATGAGCTGTTTGTATATTTTGAAGATTAATCCTTTGTCAGTTGCTTCATTTGCAAATATTTTCTCCCATCTGAGGGTTGTCTTTTTGTCTTGTTTATGGTTTCCTTTGCTGTGCAAAAGCTTTTAAGTTTAATTAGGTCCCATTGTTTATTTTTGTTTTTATTTTCATTATTCTAGGAGATGGGTCAAAAAATATCTTGCTGTGATTTATGTCAAAGAGTGTTTTTAATTTGTTTTCCTCTAGTGTCCAGTCTTACATTTAGGTCTTTAATCCATTTTGAGTTTATTTTTGTGTATGGTGTTAGGTAGTGTTCTAATTTCATTCTTTTACAAGTAGTTATCCAGTTTTCCCAGCACCACTTATTGAAGAGACTGTCTTTTCTCCATTGTATATTCTTGCCTCCTTTGTAATAGACTAGGTGACCATACGTGCATGGATTTACCTCTGGGCTTTCTATCCTGTACATTGATCTATATTTCTGTTTTTGTGCCAGTCCCATACTGTCTTGATTACTGTAGCTTTGTAGTATAGTCTGAAGTCAGGGAGCCTGATTCCTCCAGCTCCATTTTTCTTTCTTGAGATTGCTTTGGGGGACTTCCCTGGTGGCCCAGTGATTAAGAATCCACCTGCCAATGCAGGGGACACGGTTTGAGCCCTGGTCCGGGAAGATCCCACATGCCGTGGAGCAACTAAGCCTGTGCACCACAACTACTGAGCCTGCGCTCTAGAGCCCACAAGCCACAACTACTGAAGCCCACACACCTAGAGCCTGTGCTCTGCAACAACAGAAGCCACCACAATGAGAAGCCCGCTCACAGCAACAAAGAGTAGCCCCCTGCTCGCCACAACTAGAGAAAGCCCACATGCAGCAACCAAGAACCAACACAGCCTAGAATAAATAAAATTAAAACAAAAAATTTTTTTTAAAAAGATTGCTTTGGCTATTCAGGGTCTTTTGTGTTTCCATACAAATTGTAAAATGTTTTTGTTCTAATTCTGTGAAGAATGCCACTGGTAATTTGATAGGGATTGCATTGAATCTGTAGATTGCTTTGGGTAGTATAGTCATTTTCACAATATTTATTCTTCTAAGAACATGGTACATCTCTCCATTTGTTTGTGTCATCTTTGATTTCTTTCATTAGTGTTTTACAGTTTTCTGAGTACAGGTCTTTTGCCTCCTTAGGTAGGTTTATTCCTAGGTATTTTATTCTTTTTGTTGTGATGGTAAATGGGATTGTTTCCTTAATTTCTCTTTCTCATCTTTTCATTGTTAGTGTATAGGAATGCAAGAGATTTCTGTGCATCAATTTTGTATCCTGCGACTTTACCAAATTCATTGTTTAGCTCTAGTAGTTTTCTGGTAGCATCTTTAGGATTTTTGATGTTTAGTATCATGTCATCTGCAAACAGTGACAGTTTTACATCTTCTTTTCCAGTTGGTATTCCTTTTATTTCTTTTTCTTCTCTGATTGCCGTGGCTAGGACTTCCAAAACTATGTTGAATAATAGTGGTGAGAGGGGACATCCTTCTCTTGCTCCTGATCTTAGAGGAAATGTTTTCAGTTTTTCACCATTGTGAATGATGTTTGCTGTGGGTTTGTCATATATGGCCTTTATGATGTTAAGGTAGGTTCCCTGTATGCCCACTTTCTGGAGAGTTTTTATCATAAATCAGTGTTGAATTTTGTCAAAAGCTTTTTCTGCACCTATAGGGATGATCATATGGTTTTTATTCTTTAATTTGTTAATATGGTAGCAGGAATACTTGGTACCACAGTACCACACAGATTAGGCTATGAAATTGCCCGAAAGGTTTAACTGAGTCTGTGTGAGTTGGGGGCAGACTGTATACCTGGACGTTTTCCACAATAATTTTTATGTCAGATTCAATATTTATTAAAGGATAAATAATGAAAATATGCTAATTTGAAGCTTATCCATCTATTATACAACTCAGTGGTAATCACAACAATTACTTAAAATATAGACCAAGAAAAGATTTTTTTCAGGGAGGAGTATTTCACCACTGACATTGTTTGGAATTGTGATGCATGGCAATAATGATAGACCGGGTTATTTTTGATTTCAGATTCTCTACAGACAGCTTCTCTCTATGTGATATTGCCTAGACCAGAGCTTCCCATGGCCTTGAACTTCGAGCCTGACTGCCTAGAAGAAATGAAGTTCAGTGTCCAAAAGTATTTAAATAATCCTGCTCATTCCAGTTTTATCCATTAAATGTCATCTGTCATAAAGAAATGGGTACTGGAAAAAATTTTCACAACTTTTGAGGGATCTTGAGAGCGCTTTGTTATAAAGTACTCTTGAGCCCTTGACATTCATAAGCTGATGGTTATTATTATTATTCTCCCAAATAATAATCTACCCCCCATCAGCAGGAAAATTATCCCCATTCACATGCCTCCCCCATCTTCACATTTTGATATTTAATCAAAACCCTGAATTTTGAACTAGAGTCAGTATGAATATATAACATATACAGTAACCAATTAGTAACTCCTTAATTCTTTATGTAATTGGCAGTGAAGACTTGTAGATGGTCTGTCTGCTTGATTTTATAGCTACCTAAAGGTTTTAATCAGCACTCAGAATTTGATTTTGATCACCCCAGCTCAGCCTGAACTTGAACTTCAGTTAAAAGTGATGAGGCAACAGCAACATGGATGGACTTGGAGGGCATTATGCCTAGTGAAATAAGTCAGACAGAGAAAGATAAATACCATATGGTATCGCTTATATGTGGTATCTAAAAAATACAACAAACTAGTGAATATAACATAAAAGAAGCAGACTCATGGTTATAGAGAACAAGCTAGTGGTTACCACTGTGGGGGGCAAAATGGGGTGGGGAGGTGGGAGGTACAAACTATTGGGTGTAAGATAGGCTGAAGGATGTATTGTACAACATAGGCAATATAGTCATTATTTTGTAGTAACTGTAAATGAAAAGTAACCTTTAAAAATTGTACAAAAATAAAATTTATTTTTAAAAAACCTAGGAGAAAAAAAGTGATGAGGCAATGAGTTCTTGGATCTTGTTTCTGGGAACTAGGAAATGAGAGAGGTAGTGGGGTCTTTTTATGAGGGAATTCTCTTCTCAGTGGCCTTGCTAAAAAGTTTGCCCCCCATACGATGAGATTTCAGGGGGAAAACAAAGAGCCATCTCTGTGTACATCAGAGCAGGCAAAGGAACCATGCAGAAAGAGATGATGCTCTCAGGCAGTGTTTCCAGGATGATGGCAGCACAGGAGAAAAAGTGAAATGTGCAGGTAAGAGTAGGAGAAGGGTGTGCTATGTGGGAAAGCAGCCATAATAATAACTATAACACTAATTTGGAAACTAGAACCAGGGTACAAAGTATACAGATAGAGCCAACGAAGCTCCAAGAATGAAAACCATTCAACAAGAGAAAGCAGAGTCACAGGAGATGTTTCACATGACAACTCAGAACAGGATGACTGACCAAAACAGCTGAACAAGTGCGAGGTGGAGAAACAGCCCAGACCTGGGCCTTTTGGCTCCTGAACTTGAGTCCACACCTTGTGTCAGAAGAATTAGTGACCAAAGGAAACTATCTTTGGTTTAAGTATAGAAGTAGGAATATACCTTATTTTATATTTAGCTGCATATGTTTAAGATCTTAATATGTCTGTAGTCAAAATCATAATGTGTTAGGTTCAATCCCTTGAAATTGCCAATATGTACTCATTTTTTACCTATAAAAACTACAATTCCACATGCTTCAAGCTAATTGATATGAAGATGTTCTCAAGCAAACATTTTGGTTTTGTTTTAAAGTCCATGTTGGAGACCCAAGGAGAACTTTGGCCTTTACTAAGATTCCTACCTTCTCCTGGAGTTGGGGACTTATGAATTTAGTGCCATCTGGGGAAGTGACAATCCCTAGGTGTCCAGTCTGCCTCTGCCCTGGATGTGAGATGAAATTGGAGAGAAAGAAAAGTTGCAGAATTGCACAGGCTGAGGGAGGTGGTTGTAGCTTTTGTACATGTTTGTTCCTTTTTATTGCTTTGCTTTTTATTTCCAACTCATTTGACTTTGGCTTCCAGATTTGTTTTTCTCTTCATAAACTAGATTTTGAAATTATTATCTGGCCCATCTGTTTGCTTCTCTTAATGAAATGTAAATTGGCTTGTTTTAAATTTCAGGTACTTTAGTTTTGATTCTACTGTTCATCTCTGTTTGACCATGGCAGTAAATTTTTTGCTGTGAAGAACAGAGAAGCCTTGCTGTTTAGAATCTTTTTCTTTAAATCAGTGTGCATTTGAGTATTAAAAAGAATTCTCAGTTTTTAATAGGTTTGATTTGCTTGCTTCTGATCTTATGTTTTCTTTCTTTATTCTCTCATTCTTTCCTGTCCTGTGACCCCACATTTATGCTACCTTCATATTTCTTTTCATATTCCCTACTTCCACAAGGAACCCAAGATAAGCCCTATCTGTTTCTTTCTCAAAGTGGGGAAAAAAAGAAGGTGGCTCTGGGATCAGGCTGATTCCTGTGGGCCCCTGGCATAAATGATCATGGTGCATTAGATGGTTACCCTTCAGTGGCCAATCAATAATTATTGAGTGCCTAGCTTGTGCAGAATCCTGTACATACAGTAGTGTGGGTAATGATGGGAACATATTTCATGGGAGACATTGAAATATTCATAGACATGGACTTTCTTACCATAATTGCTTTTGAGATCCATTTATAATGAACTCATATTTGGAATGGAAGGAAGCTTGAGACTCTCCCAAAAGTTTGATGCAATGCTTTTTTTATGAATCTAACCATTAGGAAGCTTGGCATTTATCTGTATATCCATCCACTGTGTACCACTGGCAGTGCCGTGCCAGTAAGGTATGCAGGTAACAGGTAGACAGTTGTTCTGGGTGTGGGGAAAGTTCTGCCCTACAGAATATTCTCTCCTCCCCTGACCTCTGTCATACTACTAAAATGCTTTCTTCTCAAAGATTACCTTAAAGATACCTTTTTCTACGTAGTATTTTATTACCTAGGAGAGATGCTTCTTACCTTCACATTCGACAGAGCAGCTGATCTGCTTCACATGGCAGGAAACAAGGCCATGAGCAGCTATGACCCAGGACTATTTGACTTTGACATAATAGGAGTTGCTTGGGAAAGAACTAAAAGAAAGGTCACCTTGAACAGCTCTAAGGAAGGAAAAAAACATCAGGTCTCTCAACAACCAAGGGTTCTGAGAAGGAGGAACAGATGCCAAAGAAGGGAACTGAAGAAACACCACCGAAGCATCTACTCTTGCTGCAATTTAGCTTTGGGCCAACCTGAGCAGGGAATTCGCAGCGATCAGTGGAGTAACTTGTTGGAGAGCCCGGGAAAGCTTTTATCAGCCGTCTAGGTAGGGAGGTGCACATGGGGGCACCAACTCATCCAGGTTTGCCTGGGACTTTCCTGGTTTTAACACTAAGCGACCCACATCCCCAGAATATCCTCAGTCCCGGCGTGCCCCTACTTCATACCCCATATACTGAGAATACCATCATCTTTCTCACAAATGATTTTTCTAGGAATTCTGCGTGAATGTCATTGTTATGTGAGCTATGTTGAATAATGTGATTCAAACTCAAATCTTTTATTTCTTCCTGTATTTCTCTGAGTTTCTAGACCATCCTTGTAGGTTATACTGTCTTTTGTTTTTGTATAGCATTAGCCTTTCCTTCTGGGAGAACATACCTACCTCACCCTTCCCCACTCCCCATAATTGTTTTCCTTTTTAATTTTAGAAACTGATTCATTCTAGGAATATCACCTCTTAAAGATATTGTTTGTTGCTATGTGAGCAGATTCTCTGAGGGCTCTAATAGGGGTTGTGAAGCTGAGAGATTTCAGAGGTGTCATTCTCATTAGAATCCAACAGTGGCCACCTACTTTTGTGTGGAGATAAGTGTGAAGTGTGTTGTGACTTCAGGAACATCAGGTCCTTGGTCCCAGGAGATAAGCAGTTAGTGATTTTCTCACAAGAAGCCTAGAATATTCCAAGATACACGGCACTTATAAAACATGTGCTTGCCTTTGTCCTGGCAAGTCTTTGTTTAAACTGTAGTTTACAGAAAGATATTAAATCATGGTTATAATCCTATATGTTTACGTGAATCTGTGGCAATATCATAAAATCTTTATAAACTTTATAACTGGAGAATGTTTTTAAAAATTTTAAACCAGATTAAATAATTCACTAAAAAAAAAAACACCTGGCTGAAACCTAATACATTCTACTACCTGAAAATATTTGTAATAAAATTTCATCCCATGCTAGTTTTTTGCTACAAGATAGTCAAGTAGTAATGTTCTTAGCAAGGAAAACAATGAAAACATTCATAAATTAGGATTTTGTTCATAAAGTCAGCTTTCATTAACTCGATTAACAGTGGAGAGAAAATGCATTGTTTTGTTTTAAGCTGAATTATAGTTAACACAAAAGTTGACAAAAAGTGGTACAAAACTCAGTCGGTTAAAAATGCATCCAATATTTCAAAACACAATTACTATTGAATAGAGGTCATCCAAAAGTAGAAAATTAGTATAAGACATTAGTTTAGGAACATTAGACATTACATAAACTCTTGGTAATGGGTACGTATGGAGGGTGAAAGGACTAGCCATAAGGTTTTGATTTGTCAGAATAGTCTACTGTTGTTGGTGTGTCTTAGCTGAGCACTTTTTTATTCAAATATTTGAATAGTGAGGATCCTGATAACTAAAGTTTATTGATTTCTGTATGAAACCTGTAAAGTTTACTGTTTTGTTTTTTTTTTAACATGTAAAATCTCATTTAAATCATCCCCAAATCATATGGAGTCAGTACAGCTATAATTCCCTCACATCACATTGACGTCTTGAAGTCTAGATGGCACATGTAAAGGTACATATTGTGTGGCCCACACCTTCTGAATTAGTGTCTCTGGAGGTAGGCCCAGGAAACCTTATTTTTAACAAGTTCTTAGATAATTTGCATGCCCTCAAATTGAAATACACATCTAATAATTAAAGGTTTGTTATCACCGTTAATGGTATTATTCCTCTCTAGTGACTTCCCAGAATTAGGCAATACCTCGTTCTCATTTTTAGCCAGAGCAGATACACTCATTTCCCGTGATAGAACTCATACAAAACTGGAACGTATGAAGTAAGCAAGTTAAACCCCTCTGTACTAATACAAGTACCTCGTAAACTTTAGTGACCATTAAGGAAACAAAGTGTTTTTGTTCATGGTCTTCACACATTTTATACAGTTAGAGTGGCCACAATCAGAGCACAGTAGGGGAGAGAGAGAGAGGGAGGGATCATTTTTGATTCACGATCTCCTCCTAGAAATGCCATTCCTGGTAAAGTTTATGAAGAAGTGGACACTGAATTGCATGAGTATCTTTGTAAGAATATCATCTAGAAAGTTCATTTAAAGACAAGAAACACATGGTGCTAAAGAGAGCTCAAGAGCAGATGCAGTGGAGAGACTGGTAAATGTAAGGTCAGAGAGTTTTGGCAGAAAAACATGTTCCTTTATGTGGGTTGGAGAAGTGGAGCAAGTATTTTGAAACCAGGGTTTTGAGAAATATTTCATAGTGTGGAATAAATTTCTTTTTTAAAAAACTGAAGTAAATATTTACTGGCCATTTTTTTCCCCAAACATAAATTTACTGTCATATAAGCCTGAACTTCCAAACTTGAATTTCTGGACATACCAATGAGGGTGAAAGTATATTTTGTTCAACATGGCCTGTTAGGAATTGCCGCCTCTCCTTATATTGCCTTCTGTAGAGCAAAATCCACTGCTTACCTGCCTCTCTCCATCTTCATTCCTCCTGCCAACCTGTTTTTCCTCATTTCTTTTTCTTCTTGTTCTTTGTCCCCTCTCCCCTCCCCTCTCTCTCCCACATTTTTTTGTTTGGTTCATCTCTCTGAATCTCACCCTCTCTCCAGTCATGTGTCAATCCCCCGTCTCGTCTTCCCAGCCACTCCAGCCAGCAGTAATTTCTCCTTTTCCTGACTTATATTACCAAATGTCTATGCCAAAGACTTTGGCTCATGGATATTCTAACTCGTAGTGTTGTCCAATTGTATTTTATGTCTAAGTCCAGTTCCCTCAACTAGATCCTAAATGTTTGAGACCTAGGAAGAGAATGTATTTTACTTTTACATTTCCAACAGGGTACATAACCAATGTTCAATAAATATACAGTATTTTGAATCACATTGAATTTTTTCCCACTTTCCCAGTCAAACGTATTTCCTTCCTATGCTTACCCAGCCATGCTAATTTTCACCTGTAAATCCTTTGATAGGCTGAGGGAGAAAAACGGAGTTAACAATCACAATCAAGTTATTCATTTGTGGAAAGCAAAGTGTTAAAGAATATTATTATCTCCCACCAAAGAATAAAAAATAACTAAGAAATTGAATTTAGACTGAAAATTTGTTCACAGTTCATACAAGAAAAATGAAGACAGTTATATTTCAACTAATGTTGACAAGTTGGATGGCAATAGACATTAGTCAGCAGATAGATCCCAAATACTACCTAGGGAAGCTACAGGATAAGCAGTATAAATTTCACCTCTAAGAAGTAGCCATGTTAAATGAAGAAATAACTTTAAGTTATAAAAATCCCTTTCCTAGTTAATTTGATCATTGCTTATGTTTGATATGAAGACTTTTTACGTAATTGTTAGACGTTGTATACTGACATTAGCCATATTGTGGAACATGATCTGTAGGATTTTTCCACTGATAGTCAAATAGTTCATTTTAATAACAATAAAGTGTTCCCAAAGGAGAGTAGAGTCACACGGACAGTGATGACAGCCAAAGGACAAGTAGTCAGCAGGCTTCAGGTGACCTTACTGAGTGAGTATAAGATTTTAGTAGAAAACAGGTATTCAATAAACATTAGAAACATATGAGATGAGATTTGTTCATGATTCATTTCCCAGTGTTATGAGAAGAGGATGATCTGGGGTATAGGGGAAGCTTTAATTCAAGTCCCATTTCTTTGCTTTCTGGCTGTGAGACCTTGGACACAATACTTAATGCATTTGAATGTTAATTTCCTCATCTGCAAAATATATGTAAAATGTTTCAATGGGTTTTTGAAAGTTACGTGAGAAAAATCTGTAAGTGCTTGGCAAAAAAAAATTTGCAGGTGCTTTTTGAATGATGTCATTTGTACCTCAGTTTCCCCATATTACACAGGATAGGCCTGCATAGATGTTATAAAACAAAGATAATTAAAATTTACAATGTGAGACTCAGAGATCAAGAGAGATGACTTGAGCATTAAGAATTAATCTATGAATTGAATCTGAAAAATTTGCTTTCTATGTATGTCTGTATCTGAAAAATTGTGCTTTCTATGTATGCTTTCAAGGCAACTAACATTAGCTATTTACTCTGTGAAAAATGGCCACAATTAACACGTAGGTCTACAACACAGACCCACAATAAGGCAGGCTGAGGGCCACTAATAGCCCAGTGTGCTCATGTGTGGGAAGCTTGGTGGAAAGCACAGTGGGCAGCTGCCCACAGTGGGCAGCAGTGGTACAGAATCCTCCCCAAACCAGCTACAGCAGGGCACATGCAGCTCTGGAGTCAGGATTGTCCTAGAGTTGTGGACTGGCCAGATGACACCTAGCCACCGTTCACCTTTTCTTTAGCATTTACTGCATGTAGGCATTGTGCTTTACATCTATTTTCTCATTTAATCTGCTCAAGAGCCCCATGAGGTAGGTATTACTAGTATCTTCAACTTACAGATGAGTAAACTGAGGCACAGAGAGGTTATGTAGCTGGTGCTAAGGCACACACCTAGGAAACCACTGGTAAGAGTCCAGCTCAGGCCATCTGCATCCACAGGCTGCTCTCTTAAATCCTTCTGAAAGGAAAACACATTAGATACCTTTACATGAACACCAGGAGAGATATGTCCAGGATCTGGGACGGGATGATGGATGTATGAAGGGAAGGGCCGTTTGGTCATATGGCCCTGTGTGATTTCGTCAGTCTGGTATGCTGCCTAAATGGCATGGAATCTGCTTCCAGACAGATGCTGGGTGAGAAGTCTGGCGATAAGAACGGCTGTACATGCTGTGTGTCCCAGCGACGGGGTGGGTTGTCTATTTCCAGGGCCTGGGAGCTGCTCTCCCCAACTTGACCCAGATAAGTGCCAGATATGGGAGCACAGGTGCAAGATCAACTGGTCTGCTTCTTGGGTGGAATTTTCCTGCTTAAAAAAAAAAAAAAAGTGCAGGAAAACAACAGCTTCCTATGACCTCATTCTGCTTAAAATTCCTGGATATGTCTCTGTTTCCCTTCTGGTTCCAGACTTTTTCTTACTTACTTTTATAGTAAATTCAGCTTCTTTAAAAGGAAACAAATATCAACTTCTTAAAGAAGTGGCATTGATTTTTTTTTCCAGAACATTTTGAACTACAGAGCCAAAGAATCTTATTTAATTGATCCCTAATTAAGTTTTTTCCCCTAGATGGTCAGTCTTTCCTGAGAAAGTGGTTCATACACTTTCTGCATTAGAATCACTGGGCATGTTCATTAAATTGGGCTTTCATTTATCAAAGCTATTTACTGAGTATGTACTCTATGACAGGTGTTATGTTACATGTTGATTTGTGGTCCTCTCCCCACACCTTCTGAATTAGTATCTCTGGAGGGGAGTCCAGGAATCCTCATTTTTAACAAGTTTCCAGATAAATTTTATGCCCTCAAAACTTTGAATACCACTATCCTATATTATAAACTCTTCAAATATAAGGCTTGGGGTTTTATGTAACTTTGTTTCTAGCCCCTAACAGATTGCCTGGCATGATGGTGTTGATGTGTGATTGGTTACAATTCAATGAAGAAATGAATTTCTAAATTCACTGCCTAGAGTGACATAGGAAGGTCAAACCTATCATTTATTCTTGTTCATATGTTTATGATTTTTAATTTGCTCGTCCTGAACCTAGCTACCCTGACACCTGTAAGTCAAGAATCTGTTTATTTCAGAGTTCTGATTTTTATTTTGTCCTGGAGGGTATTAATCATTGGATTATGTGTTTCTTTATTGGGATATTCACAAAATCCCCTTTGCTTTATTATTGAAAAATCAAAGAATGTCAAATTTGAGTAGACTTTAAAAGATAAGTATGCCAACCTCTCATCAAGTACTTAAATTCTCCCCATAGTATACTCTCTGCATTAGGCAGAATAGGGTCACTGTTTTAACAAATAACCTCAAAATTTCACTGGCTTCATCACAATGAAGTTTATTTCTCACTCATGATTTATTCCAATGCAGATATCAGAAGGAGGCTGTGTCATTCAGGGACCCAGGCTCCTTCCATCTTGTGGCTCTGTTCTCAGAAAACCAAGGTCTTCCTCCTGTTAGCCAGCAGATGGGGCAAAGGTATGAGGATCCCATGGGGGTTGAAAGGGCAGCCCAATATGGCATGTACCACTTTCACTCACATTTCATCAGCCAGAGCTCAGCCACTGGCCCACACCTAACTGCAGAGGAGACTGGCACATGCAGTCAAAGTGGATGATCAGATGCCCTCTGCCTTAGCCTCCAAGTAGTTATATGGCCTCCCTACAATTCTTCCAGTGACAGAGAACTCACTACTCTTTGAGTAGTGAGTCAAACATATCATCTTTAAACATCCCAGACAGAGTTCTTTCATTGAGTTACCGTATATTTTGCTGCATTGGCAAGATTACATAGTACTTAAGAGCGTGGTCTGTGGAATCAGACTGCTTGAGTTTGTATCCAGACCCCATCAATCTTGGCCAGTTATTCGTTTCTCAGAGTCTGTTTTCTCGTAAATTAATCCATGTATTTCCTGGCTTGTGCCTAATATGTAACAAATTCTCAATAAATGTTAGTTGTTAATACTTGGTATATTGTTCCTTGTTCCACCTCTGTCCTCACATCCTTGTCCTTGGATACTTAAAGGTATCTCTTCCCCTATTCTGAGTATCTTCCAGAATCTTCAGCTGTTCCTCACATGACCTCATTTAACATTCCTTCTCCATCATGGTCACTCTAGATTCTAGTATGCTCTGATTAGGGAAAAGAGCAGCAAAACTATAACCTTCTTATTTTTAGCTGCTATACATCTATTTATGTAGCCTAAGATCACGTTAGTTTTTTTAGCCACCACTTCACCCAGCTGATACATATTGATCTTATTTTCTACTAAAATGTTTAAAATTTACATAAATGTAATTGCTGAGCCAAGTCTCCTTCATTGTTGTAGCCTTTTTTGGTTTCAAGAGAAGATTCTTATATTAATAGCTATAAACTTCTAGTATATTCTATTTGATCTTCTGTTTTCGATCTAAAAGGAAGACTTACTGCAACCTTGGGGCTCTTCTGCTACCTAACAGTGGTTAATACAGTTTATTCAACACACAAGGAGAGTGAGTAAGACTCACCTGTTAGTGTACATTTCTTTTGGCCCAGAGTATCAAGAAAAGTCCACTAACACCAGGGATATTTACTAAGCTGGTGTTTAGGTCTTTCCCCCCTACTGTTTTTGAAAAGTTAAAAGAAAAAAAGAAGACAAAACACCAGCTCATCTTTTCTTGGCATGAAGACTCACCACTGTATTAATCCAAATTTCTTTGGCCTTTTCTTCTTTGTGGGCAAGAGTTTCTCTGTGTGTTGTCACGTCATGTGGGTCTGGGGAAGGATAAGAAGGAAGCAAAAGATGGGGTGGGATAAGCAGGCAGATATTGCAGATGCCACTTCAGGTAAGCTGGACCCAGCAGGCCCCTTGGTGGCCCTGATGGCTTCTTGCAAACCTGTGATTCTAAGACTCTGTGTCATAAATAAGTGGATTCCAGCTCCAGAAGTCTCAGTGTACCAACCTGGAAAATGGGAACATTCTGGTTTTTGAAATTCTTGTTCTAAGTACTTTCTCTTTGGATCAAGAATGATCTTTCTTCTTAATAGCTCCTCTGTGATCACTACTCCTGCAGTCACCCTCTTCATTACTGTGAAAGCTTGACCTTGGAGCTTAATCCATCAAGCTCCCTAGTCTTCTTTACTAAAGTCAATCTTTGGTAATGACTTATTTGAGACTGGTACACTGGCCTTTTCTGTAATAATAGCAGCAAC